>NC_086191.1:14423333-15751666 GCF_023053635.1 Elgaria multicarinata webbii | reverse complement strand
TCCTCACTCATCCCCAATCCCAGCTGTGACGTCTTTGCATGGCTGAAGGCATATTCCAGAAACGATTGAAATATTTTTAGAAGTTTTTGATCGGATTTTATAGCTGATGGTATTTTAGTTCTACAATTAAACGCCAGGAGGTGGCACCGTAGCGCCACAAATATCGAATTAGATCAAAACATTTACAGTAAT
Organism: Elgaria multicarinata webbii; assembly: GCF_023053635.1. Lineage (NCBI taxonomy): Eukaryota > Metazoa > Chordata > Lepidosauria > Squamata > Anguidae > Elgaria > Elgaria multicarinata. The sequence goes on along the minus strand of NC_086191.1, from coordinate 15,751,474 downwards.
GTTAGAATAGGATTTTATGACTGTCTGGGAAGCAAAGATGTTTAGTCAGACCCAACAGGGACTTGCTCCCAGGAAAGTGTGGATAGGAATACAGCCATAGACTTATTTTAAAATTGTAATGGGCCTATTAGAATATTTTTGTTGATTAATTCCTTTTAACTAATTAACTGATCAATGTTTTAATTTTAAAAAAATATATATAAATGCACCATAGGTGTCCTTTTTTTTTTTAGGATAACAAAGCTTTAGTTATCAATCTTCTAAAGAGCAACAAGGAGAGGAAACCCAGATGAATTCTTACGATGCTTTTCCATTTCCTTCTGTGCGATACCTGCAGTTCTCAAGGGTTCCAGTTTATGAACATTGCTCAGAATTTAACTACCACCGGGAATGGCCTTACCGTTGGGCCAGTCTGCACAACCCATGCTGTGAACACGGGTTGCGGGGATCCATGCAAAGTCTGGCACATCGCTGATGCAGTCACACAAGGGTGGCAAGGACATAGGGAAAAAGCCAAACTGTCCCACATCTTCCATGTTTTCCCAGTGCAGATGGAACCGACCAGTGGGAAGCTGATTTTTGGTGCCTATTAGTTACGGTGTGGTTCATAGGATTTTTGATGCATTTTCCGCCATAGAACATCAACCTGTTTTAGATGCTTCCTCAAATTTTACAGATGATGTTCCATGTAGCGCAGAGGGTGTGCACGAAAAGCAAGCCCCAAACTCTATTGGGCACATGGAAGGCATGGCATGGTTCTTTCAGTCCTGGTAGTCCGGAGCAATAATCAGGGGTTGATTCACAGCTTTAAGGATGTTCCTCTTCAGAATCGTTTTTAAAATCCTTCCACTGAAGCAAGCAGGCCATTCATATCATGCCTGGAGCACACACAGAAAGGGAAAAGAATCCATTAAAAACATCGCTGCTTATTTTTCATCTAGTTAGCTATATTATAAAGTACCCAGAAACAAGGCATAAATGTAAATGATTTGTAACCCACCATTTGTGTCTTTCATGACTGCTCAGAGGCAGCCTGAGATCCAAAGAGTTACTTTAAGCAGACTCAAGGTCTTATCGCATATGAGCTCTCTGGGCATTCATTCCTACTCCTGAGATCCTACTCTGGGTTCCATCTTTAGAGAAGGGTGGGTGTCTTCTACTGGGAACAGGGCCTTTTCTGTGGGGGCTCTGAAATTGTGCAGTGTTCTCCTCTTTTCTGGCCTCCTTCCCCGGCCCCCAATGGGAACTTTACTTTTGGAGCTAATAGGCAGTGGGCCAGGGGGGGTTATCAGCAGGTCCACAGTGAAGGAAGAAAAAGGAGTTAAACCTTCCCTGCTCATAAACTACAGTCCTGAAGAAAATTGTCTCCCTTACATTTTTTTAAGCATCGTGTAATTTGGCCCTAAGGGCATTTCTACATGAGGCTTTTTTCCTGCTTCTTTACTGAGGCGTCTCCTTCCAGATTCTTTGTGGGATTAAAACACTCCTTTGCACAATCCTTTTTTTCCAGGTCTTTTCTTTCTCTGCCTTCCTTTCCACTACATGGCACTGTGGTATAAGCAAAATCGCACAATTTCATGAGACTCTCATTCTGCCATTTCTAAATAACACCACACAACTGTGATAATGGTTGCAAAGCAGGGGAGCAGCTCTGGAGGATGAAGATATTGTGCAAAAGACTTGCCAACTACTATGAGTGAGCAACCAGGAGCGCAAAATAAAAGCCTACTGTAGAAAGGCTCTCAGTCTCTTTCTTTGCAAAAAAGCAAACCTTTTTTTACATGTCGGATGACATCCTGATTACTTACTTTCTTTGCATCCAGGTGCGTGGGTTCCGTCCCTATTTGGAGAGTATGCACCTTTTCATTACTAGTTTTGAAGCTTTTAGCTAAATTAAGAAATCAGGGTCTCTAGGGTGCTGTTACACAGATTAATACGCAAAGAATTCTGTCTGTACCTTCTAAAATCCCATCTGGAAGTCTTGCTGGAGGAAGTGCAAAATATGGAGTAGAGTAAGGATGAAGAGTGGGCTGTGGCACAGGGGTGCAGAGTTCGTAAAAGTCTACAAAGAGACACAGAATCATGTCTGTCACTCCAAATAGGGATGCCCCATAAGGGCAAAGACAAATGTAATATTCAAGGAGTCTGTTAGCAGCTACTCTGGCCCATAAGCAAATACACTCTTATTGCATGAGAGCACTCTTCAAATACTTTAAAGGTTGTCACACAGAGGAGGGCGAGGATCTCTTCTTGATCCTCCCAGAGTGCAGGACACGGAATAACGGGCTCAAGTGACAGGAAGCCCGATTCCAGCTGGACATCAGGAAAAGCTTCCTGACTGTTAGAGCAGTACGACACGGAATAACGGGCTCAAGTTAAAGGAAGCCAGATTCCAGCTGGACATCAGGAAAAACTTCCTGACTGTTAGAGCAGTGCGACAATGGAACCAGTGACCTAGGGAGGTTGTGGGCTCTCCCACACTGGAGGCCTTCAAGAGGCAGCTGGACAACCCTCTGTCAGGGCTGCTTTAGGGTGGATTCCTGCCTTGAGCAGGGGGTGGGACTCGATGGCCTTGTAGGCCCCTTCCAACTCTGCTATTCTATGATTCTTTCCAGGAGCAAAGCTCTTGAAAATCCTAGCTGTCCAGATTCTCATGATGTTTCCGCTTGAATAGGGATCCATCGCTCACCCTGCTCTCCTCAGCGTGTGACTGACCAACACTCCCCACTATATAAGTCCTCCCTTTAGGGCCACAGCTTTTGCCTGGACCTTATTATATCCTAAGCTTCGTTCCTCCTGGTTCATGCCATGACTCCCGTCTTTGCTTTAATCCTGCTTCTTGCAGTGGAACACTTTGGCCTCGTTCTCACAAACAGCAGACGAGGTGGTCCACTCGTGTCTGGACTGTACCATTTCTCACTGCAGGTAGGGGTTCCCATGATAGAATATTTCCCCATGTGTGTGTGGGGTGGTGGTGGTGGTGGTGTTGCCTACATGGAAGATGAAGGCCACAGCTAGACCTAAGGTTTATCCTGGGATCATCCAGGGTTCGCCCCTGCCTGAGCACTGGATCCCCTGTGTGTCACCTAGAGGAACAGGTTTGACCCCTGGACGATCCAGGGATAAACCTTAGGTCTAGCTATGGCCGAAGACAGATGTATCTGTGAATAGAAGGTGCCAATGTTTTTGTCTGCAAAATGATCCTTGCCCGCTGCCCCGACGCAGGTTCGTATGGGTGCAGAGCAGGCGATCTGTTCCCAAACTGGTTAGGGTTTAACCAGCAATTTAAACATGGCCCAGAATTGGGAACCAATAGGTGTTATGTCATCTGATCACTCGGTCCCTGCTAACATCCAAGCAGCTGCCTTCTGTAAGAGCTGAACTTTCTGCACTGTTTTTTAAAGGCAGCTCATGACATTGGCAGAGTGTGCATGACAATCGTATAGTCCGGAAGGAACAGTGGCAGGTGTAGCTGCAGTAGGGTTTTTTCCCTGTGTGCGGGCAACTGGTTGTTGTTGTTGTTGTCATTGTATGGGGGAACGTTCAAGCATGTCCACCCACCTCCAGTATGAAGTCGTACAGTCCAGAAACAGGTTTACCACTGTTGCTAGTGTTTGCAAAAATGAAGAGGTAGATGTGACTTTTGCCTGTTTTCAGGCTTCTAAGTTTGCCCAGCCCCACAGCTTGCTGCTCTTCTAATGACTCTACCGCCCTCTTCGGGGGTGGGTGGGGGGTGGCGATTAACTTGCCAGGAAGTACAGAATCTCATTGAGGTGACTTACTTTTACTGTTACGAACGATTCATGATCCACTGTTCTGTTTTCATAATCATATGTGGAGTTGTCTGGAGAAGTGGAAAAAAAAGATTATCCTAAAAGGATGTAATTGTCATGAATTCCCCCCCAAAATCCTGGACATCCTGATTGGATGAACACAGAGAACTCAAAGGAATCTAATTATAAAAAATACCACCACATCACAGCCAATTCTGTGTTGTCACAGCCCAAGACTGCTAAAATGGGCCAAGCCTCTTTTAAAAAGGCCTCAGTCAATAGTGAGGCAGGACTAATCAGCTACATGGAAGACAAAACTATACTTAAGGCTCAGTCACAATCTGCTGTGTGTTGGAGCAACATAAAGCAAACTTGACTGGCTTCCAGCCTCAGCATCACTTGGAGCTCTCCATGGTACTGCTCTATTTCTTCTCTCTCTGGGAAACTTGACTCTTGCTTGGTCAGAATCCACTTAAGTCGTCAGTGTGAACCAGGCCTCATAGCGCCCAATAACTCCGTGCTCTCACTGCGACCATAGAACAGATCCATACTCCTTGCTTGGCTTGCTGTCTCCATCATCCCTTGGCCACAAACAAAGATTGGTCACAAACCCCCCCCGTCCCGGCCCGATGGGCACAGCGCTCCTATGGAATGCTGTGCCCAGTGCGCGGCTTCTCCCGGCTACTCGCAAGTAAGCGAGCAGCCGGGAAAAGCCACGGAAGTCGCTAGATCTTTCACAGCCCCGGCCTCAGCCCAGGGCTGTGGAAAAGCCAGGCCATAAGCGGATCCGGTTATCCCGGGTCAAGGGAGGACTTAGCCCGGCCTGACCCCAAGATCCCCCATGCGTCATCTGGATGCACAGCAGGGAGCCCGGGCCTCACACCGGGCTAAGTCCTCGTCTAGCAACGGCCTAAGTGTGCAGTTGGGTGCAGCATTCAGGACAGACTCTCAGTTTTCAAAGAACGATGGTGAACCTGAAACAGGGCCTAGCCAATATCCCACGGGAACTGAGTGTGGCCTAATAGAACTCTTCCCCCACAAATCTTCAGCAGTGCACTTGTGTTCCATGACAGATGTACCACAGTTCCTTGGCACGAGAGTTGGCAAGCATCTGGATCTACCCTGGGAAAATGGTTCTTTAAATGGGCTCTCCCTCACTGAAGCTGCCACACCAAGTGCCTGACACGTCACTTCAGATTTTTTTTTTAATTAATTATTACATTTACAGTTCTGGGGGGGACGAGAACAGCCAGCTTTACCCCACCACATGCCCAGATGTTACATTTTCCCCCTATAGATCCTCTTACCATCATAATAATCTTCATATGGGAAAAAATCCTCAGAATTTTCTACCACAAAAAATAAAATAAAATTATCAGTAAGTAACATGAATTATTACAGTCCAGAATATTAATTCTGAATATTGCCAAATATCCCTTTCCCACATAATCACCAACATCAATTTCTGCTTCTGGCATCATTAATTAACTCTCTGGTCTGGATTTTTTTTATTATTATTTTAACTCACTAATGTGCCATTATTGTTGCTGGAACTTTCCTGTAGGAATCGGAGCAATTGCTGAGTGATGACAGGGTTCAGGTAATTTAATGTGCTTTGTGTCCGCTCCTTTTCACAGTGCTAAAGCCCAGAGCTCATTCTGTCTCATCTTCTGTAGTCCTTCCATTTATAATCTGTCATGTCTATGCCCTTTCTTTGTTCTTTCCAATAAACCCTGTTGCAAAGCCGGAGGCCTGGGCGTGGGTCATGTCAGGTGTTGTTCCCCTGACAGCAGCTTTGAAGCCTGCCTCCCGCCTCCTGGTGCCTTCAGATGTGTGGAACTGCAATTCCCATAATCCACCAGCCCCCACAAAACAAACTGAAGCTAGAGTTGTGGCACTCTCCTTCACTGGGACCATCAGCCTCTTGTGAATCTTGTCACAGCCCAAGACTGCTAAAATGGGCCAAGCCTCTTTTAAAAAGGCCTCAGTCAATAGTGAGGCAGGACTAATCAGCTACATGGAAGACAAAACTATACTTAAGGCTCAGTCACAATCTGCTGTGTGTTGGAACAACATAAAGCAAACTTGACTGGCTTCCAGCCTCAGCATCACTTGGAGCTCTCCATGGTACTGCTCTATTTCTTCTCTCTCTGGGAAACTTGACTCTTGCTTGGTCAGAATCCACTTAAGTCGTCAGTGTGAACCAGGCCTCATAACGCCCAATAACTCCGTGCTCTCACTGCGACCATAGAACAGATCCATACTCCTTGCTTGGCTTGCTGTCCCCATCATCCCTTGGCCACAAACAAAGATTGGTCACAAACCCCCCGTCCCGGCCCGATGGGCACAGCGCTCCTATGGAATGCTGTGCCCAGTGCGCGGCTTCTCCCGGCTACTCGCAAGTAAGCGAGCAGCCGGGAAAAGCCATGGAAGTCGCTAGACCTTCCCAGGGCTGCGGAAAAGCCAGGCCATAAGCGGATCCGGTTATCCCGGGTCAAGGGAGGACTTAGCCCGGCCTGACCCCGGGATCCCCCATGCGTCATCTGGATGCACAGCAGGGAGCCCGGGCCTCACACCGGGCTAAGTCCTCGTCTAGCAACGGCCTAAGTGTGCAGTTGGGTGCAGCATTCAGGACAGACTCTCAGTTTTCAAAGAACGATGGTGAACCTGAAACAGGGCCTAGCCAATATCCCACGGGAACTGAGTGTGGCCTAATAGAACTCTTCCCCCACAAATCTTCAGCAGTGCACTTGTGTTCCGTGACAGATGTACCACGGTTCCTTGGCACGAGAGTTGGCAAGCATCTGGACCTACCCTGGGAAAATGGTTCTTTAAATGGGCTCTCCCTCACTGAAGCTGCCACACCAAGTGCCTGACACGTCACTTCAGATTTTTAATTTTTTTTAAAAAAAAATTAATTATTACATTTACAGTTCTGGGGGAGATGAGGACAGTCAGCTTTACCCCACCACATGCCCCGATGTTACATTTCCCCCCTGTAGATCCTCTTACCATCATAATAATCTTCATATGGGAAAAAATCCTCAGAATTTTCTACCACAAAAAATAAAATAAAATAATCAGTAAGTAACATGAATTATTACAGTCCAGAATATTAATTCTGAATATTGCCAAATATCCCTTTCCCACATCATCACCAACATCAATTTCTGCCTCTGGCATCATTAATTAACTCTGTGGTCTGGATTTTTTATTTTTATTTAAACTCACTAATGTGCCATTATTGTTGCCGGAACTTTCCTGTAGGAATCGGAGCAATTGCTGAGTGATGACAGGGTTCAGGTAATTTAATGTGCTTTGTGTCCGCTCCTTTTCACAGTGCTAAAGCCCAGAGCTCATTCGGTCTCAGCTTCTGTAGTCCTTCCATTTATAATCTGTCATGTCTATGCCCTTTCTCTGTTCTTTCCAATAAACCCTGTTGCAAAGCCGGAGGCCTGGGCGTGGGTCATGTCAGGTGTTGTTCCCCTGACAGCAGCTTTGAAGCCTGCCTCCCGCCTCCTGGTGCCTTCAGATGTGTGGAACTGCAATTCCCATAATCCACCAGCCCCCCCAAAACAAACTGAAGCTAGAGTTGTGGCACTCTCCTTCACTGGGACCATCAGCCTCTTGTGAATCATAGAATCATAGACTAGCAGAGTTGGAAGGGGACTACAAGGCCATTGAGTCCAACCCCCTGCTCAATGCAGGAATCCACCCTAAAGCATCCCTGACAGATGGCTGTCCAGCTGCCTCTTGAACACCTCTACTGTGGGAGAGCCCACAACCTCCCTAGGTCACTGGTTTCATTGTCGTACTGCTCTTTGAGTCAGGAAGTTTTTCCTGATGTCCAGCTGGAATCTGGCTTCCTTTAACTTGAGCCCATTATTCCATGTCCTGCACTGGGTCCCTGCTAACATCCATGGAGGGAGGCCGCTTTTCACCCAACACTTATTTTTTCTGCAACGATACAGTTTTATTTCAAGCCCTGTATCAAGTCTTGGCCACCATAGTAGATGCCTGAATGTTGAGAGTTTGAAAAATGCTGATAGGATCTACACTACTGCTTTAAAGCGCTTTAAAGCGCTTTATAACAGTTTTGACAACTGTTGGGGCCCAGGCCTTCGCTAGACCTAAGGTTTATCCTGGGATCATCCCGGAGTCATCCCTGTTCATGTAAATGACACACAGGATATCCCGGGAGCAGGCAGGGACGACCCCGGGATAAACCTTAGGTCTAGCTAAGGCCCCAGTTGTCAAAACTGTTATAAAGCACTTTAAAGCAGTAGTGTAGATCTGCACGCTGCTCCACGTCATTGGGAGAGTTGCTTTGAGTGCCAGAAGCATAATTCTGATGGGTCATGGAGGCACGGCAAGATTTGCCCTGCCACATGTCCAGACAATGACAGCCCAACCTCCGTGTAATTACATGTACCCTCTATTTGTCCAAAGCATGACAGATTATCTTACCATCGTAAATAATTGAATAATTCTCGTAGCGCCGCTCACCATATTCTAAATATCCCCCTGGAGCAATGCTTCCTACCAAAACAAAATTTCCATGAAATTAAGAGCGATGTCAGTTACTCATTCTGAATATTGCCAAATATCCTTTCCCCAGGCATGTCATTCATTCATTCATTCATTCATTCATTCATAAAGTTCAGCTAGTTCAGATAAATCGCATAGGGTGCAATCCTCCTAGGTGTGTTCTTCTGGTAGAGACATCTCCAAACGGAGGGATCCCCTCTGAAAACAGAGATCCTTGAAGGCTCTGATAATTGTGAATTCCAAAATGAACAGACCTGATCAGCAGCTCTGTGACTAATGCGCAGCTTGGAATGGGAGTGTGTGTATGTAGATGGTTTTTAAAAAAAAAATGAAGGAAAAGGTATGCTGGTGATTTGGACGCTAGTGGATGTTAGCCGTTTGGTCATAGAGTAGGGGTAGGCTACCTTTTGGGGCTGTGGCATGTTGTTCAATTTGAGAAACTGTCTTTGTCACCACCACAAAATGGCTGCCATGGGAGGCGTGGCAAAGGACAACAAACCTGCCCAAAAGACTGAATACAAGGCAGAGCTGGAGTCTTCGCTCCAACACGCAACGCCTTTGAACCTACAGTTTTCAGGACCAGTCGAAACCTATTTCATAGCTGTCGCAGCTGCTGGGATGAAAATGGGTTAATTTCCTCCCAAAAAGGAGGTGTAGGGCACCTTGGTGGCCACCCAGAAAGTTGTCCAAGGGGCACAGTGGTGTCCACAACCACTAGATTGCCCTGACCTAAAAGTCTTAGATGTCCTTGCTTCTTGCAGTTCAGCTTAGTCTAGTGTTGAGCATTGTAACTCCCAGCTCCTTCCACCCTCTGTCTTAAGCATCCGTCTCTTTCAGTCATCTGTTTTGCTGAACTAGAAGCCCAGGGGGGATCTACACTACTGCTTTTAAAGCGCTTTAAAGCACTTTGAAAACGTTTTGAAACCTGTATATGCAGTGTGTCCTGGGCCCCAACTGTTGTCAAAACTGTTATAAAGCGCTTTAAAGCAGTAGTGTAGATCATGACAGGTTGTGGGGTGTGTCCTCAACACTCCCCCCCTCCTCTGCCTCGTGGTTGCTCTGAGTTTTCTTCCCTTCGCCTTTTAAGGCATTTCCCTTGGTCTTTTCTTATGGTTCTATCGTGGGCAAGAGCTGGTTGCCTGCATCGTACATGGCTCCCTGAAGCCCATCACCAACTTGGAACTTTTCAGGGTTGTGTCAAGGGGGCACACTCACAATTTGTATGGGCTTGTCGTGAATAAACTCATGCCAGATTGATGGCTGTGGTCCTTAATTGAGGGACATTTTATCTACATTCTGAATCAGGTCTTCACAGCCAAAGTACCTTCACAGCCAAGGTACTTTCATATCAAGGTACTGTCTTAACATCAACCCCGCACAGAATCTGGCAAATTCCAAAACAGAATATAGGTATTTATTGATTTGATTTGGACCCTGCCTTTCTACCAAGAAAAATGACACTGAAGACGACTTGATAGATTGCAAACTGCCCTAAACGATTAAAATAGGAAAGAATGAATTAATATAGCTTTTTCTGCAAACAAATTAGTAATAATTCTGTTTTCAAGGTTTTCAAAGTGTGGTCATTGATGCATTTATCTATTTTGTAACATAAAATAATCCTCATGTTAAGTTCTGGCCAATGATGTTTCATGAGGCTTTTTCGAAAAATGTCAACAGCCATCACATGGGTCTTTCCATGACTTTATAAAATATTGTCAAGAAATCAAATTTCTTTCCCACATAGGATTAATTTCTTCCCACCTTTTTTTTTTAAAGCTACGAAAATTAGTTATCAATTTCAGGCCTGAAAGAAAGAAAGAAAAGAAAGTATTTTCCTCTAACAGTGATAAAGGTATTTGTAAACCACCCAGAGAGCTTCATCTATGGGGCGGTATATAATAAACAAACAAATAAATAAATAAATAAATAAATAAATAAATAAATGGCTTTCTAGGTCTCCGTACTGGAGACAAAGTTGTACCTAAATGCGTACCTCAGTCCAAATTACCTCATAATGGGCCATATTACTTCACAGTCTTATCCGTTCTGGACATTTATTTATTTATTTATTTATTTATTTATTTATTTATAATCTTTGTATATACTGGCTTTCTACCAAGGCAGCGTGCAACAATACAAATATATAAAGACATAAAAAAAGCAATGAACGTATTAAAATAACATTAACATCATTATTCACAACTTTTAAAGGCCAAATCCTAACATTTCACCAGCTCTGCTAAAATATTTCCCCCCTCTTTCTTCACTCCCTATTTCTTTTCCTTTGTCTGCCGTGTCTTTTAGATTGTAATTCTGGAGGCGGGGGAATGTTTATTATATGTAAATTGCTCTAGGAGCATTTCTGGCTGAGGAGTGGCATAAAAATACTTCAAATGAATAAATAAAATGAATAACATTAAAAGAGATGTGTCTTAATTCAACCCTCTCTCTTTTCTCTTCACAAAACTAAATCCTCACTGGACCAAAGCAAACAAGTAAAATGTGGGGGGAAACCAAGCAAAAAATTATGACACTTTCTTTCCTGATCTAATTGGCAGCACCGTTGAAAGGACTGCACTGAAAATTGGACGGCATGGCTTTACCTGTTGAACTTTGAAGTATCCCGAACAGCAAGAGAAATGCTCTCATCTTTGTCTCCGCCATTGTACACGACGTCCAGCACCTTTGCTCTGACGGTCATTCAAAGACTTCCTTAGAGGAGCAAACTCCACATGAATATAACAGGAAACAGCAAGATTCCAAGGGCTGAACCAAATTACCACCCACTTTTGAGAAGTGAAAAGTCTTAAACATTATCAGGCTTTTTCATCTTGAAAAAAAATCCCAAAGATTGCTAAGAAAATAATTGCATCGCAGCATGGAGTGGAGAGATTGCATGATGTTTGTTTCTAGGGCAAGATTCCTGTTTATAATTAAACACAATAGCAGACCCACTCATGCAGAAATTGTATATACACACACACACACATACACAAACACTTACACACACACACAGTAATGACATCAGCTTTAGTCCTGAAGGCTAAATTATGGGCTAGATTCAGACTTATTCATGCTTAGAGTAGACCCACTGAGTGAATTCTCATGACACAGTAAGCCACCCTGACGTTAACCCACTGTGGGTTGTTTGCTTGCTCAGTTTTACTCCAAATGGACAATTGGGTATACTGGGATTGTTTTCCCCTTGGTCCTCCCAGCACATTTCCCAGAGGCCTTTGCAGCAGAATTCCTCATTCTCTAAATCAGCACGTTTTCTGCCATTGGGCCGCTGGACTTGCCAGCTCACACGGGAAACTACCCTCCTTTCTGCATCACCTCACCAAATGCATATCGTTTTCTGAGCCCTTATGAATGCAGCAACGCATTCGCAAACTTTTTGTTTTTAAATTCGGGGTCTTGCGCAAATGCAGAAGGGTGCAAGACCACCTGTCCACTATTTAGCTCGGTATACCAATATCCTTCTCTCGCCAATGTGCTTGTCAATTTCATTCTCCATTGTAGTGCTTCCTAGCTGACACATTTCACAAGTCTGTTTTGCATACTACCAAAGCAATTCCACCTTCCCTCCTCCCCAAAAAGCTCCTTCTTCTGCAGCTGCCAATCACTTTTGCCTCTCCCCACCCCCACCCCTTAAATACAAAATTAAAGAGAGAAGCGAGTGCACCTCTGGATGCTTCTCTGATGCGAGCTTCAAAACAAATATATTTGGATCTAATTTCCTTTCATTCCTTTCATTTCATTTCTATTCTGCCCAATAACAGGAGCTCTCTCTGCAGTTTACAAAGATTAAAAACCTTACAAATACAATAATATAAAAACCATTTACATATAAATATGTAAACAGACAGCACACACACACACACACACACATATCCAAACAATTTGAACAATCAACAATAAGAAATCCCATCATTTATTTATTTATTAAATTTATATACCGCCCCATAGCCGAAGCTCTCTGGGTGGTTTACAAAAGTTAAAACAGTGAACATTAAAAAGCATACAAAATTTAAAACCATCAAAAATATTAAAAAACTAATAGTATCCATATAAACAACAACAATTCTGGGGACCATTAAAAAAACACAACAACTTAGCATATGTTGTTAAATGCCTGGGAGAAGAGAAAAGTCTTGACCTGGCACTGAAAAGATATCAATGTTGGCACCAGGCGAGCCTCATCGGGGAGATCATTCCATAATAGCAGGGGCCACCACTGAAAAGGCCCTCTCCCTTGTTGCTATCCTCCGAGCTTCCCTCGGAGTAGGCACTCGGAGGAGGACCTTAGATGTTGAGCGCAGTGTTTGGGTAGGTGGTGATGGTGTGATGGAGATTGTTCATAAGTAGAGCCCTGCTGGACCAAACTAAAGCTCTATTGAACCCAGCATCCTTTTGCCATAGTGACCAACCAGATGCCCAACCAGAAGCTCACAAATGGGACATGAGTGCAATAGCAACCTCCTGCCCATGTTCCCCCGCCCCTCATGTATGTAGGTACACTGCCTCTGATACTGGAGGCAGCATATAGCCATCAGGACTAGTAGCCATGAATCTCCTCCATAAATCTGTGTGATGAACTTGCCTGGACGTGGAGGTCATCCGAGGGCATGCGATTGGAGTCCACCAGGAGAAGAGTCTTCAGTGTGGTGGCCACCATGATGTATTGGACTACACCCAGGTTGGGGAAGGGGGATATAGACTAACAGCAAACCCAGTTCTCTGAGTGCTAACTGTGGAACTCCAGAATCTACTCACTTTTGTAGGCCGAAATCACAAATGGTTTTCTGAAGAACAAAACAAGCTGCACTGAACAGGAAAAGGGAATTAAAACCTGTAAACAGCGCGAGGGTGGAGTGTTTAGTTCCAGCCCGATATAGTGAAGACTTAAAATTAGCCCTTAAAATTTTCACATTATGACATCAATCCTCCTGTGCAAAAAAAGGGGTGGAGATTTCAACAGGCTCGGGGGAACCCCAGAGTTGCAGAAGAAGTACAAAATGAAAACAGAAATCCTCAAAGCCCAATAAAAGTTGGGCGTGCTCAGTGTTGAACTGATGAGACTTTTTAAAAAATAGATTATTAAACTTTTTTTTTATTGTGAATGTCAACAAACAAAACAGAAAATACATTGTGAAAAAACGGGGTGGGGTGGGTGGGGAATACCCACCCAATTCTCTCCCTTCTTCCCCCGGTTCGTACAATGGAAATGATGATCATTCTGTATGAACTGATGAGACTTGAGGGAGGGGTGGGGAAGAGGCTGTAATGGAGTATCCTGGAAGAGGACATGCCTGGGTAGCTGCAAACCTGAAGAGGAGCCCTCTGCACTGTTGCAGGTTGCACTTATGGAGTTTTCCCCAAGGCAGAGGGCAGTTTCCAAGTTTCAGAACAAAACAGCCCAAATATTATTTTAAAATGCTATGACCGATGAAACATATCATAAGAAAATAAGAAGTGCCATGCTGGATCAGGTTTGTCTATCAGGGAACAAGTTCGTTCCCTTGAGGCCAGAGGCCTGGAGGCCTGACCTGGAGAAGCAGAGAGAGGCAGAAAGGTTGATAGATGAGACCTTCAGGGTCTCAACAGAGATGTCCCACTCCATCGGTGGCAGATCCTCTGCAGTCACGGAGCATGCGGGTCTGGAGGAAGGACGGCATCGCTCCAAGGCAGAGGGAAAAGATCCCTTAGAAGGCACCCATTCCTCAGACGGCGTGCAACTATCCTCTGGCACCGAGGTCGTGCCTTCGTGAGGAGGGGGGCTTTTGGTAGTGGGAGGTTCAATCATTGGATGGTTGGGAGACCAAGGCAGCCCCCCCATGTCCTGTGGCTGGATTGAGCCATAGCATATCGGCCGTGCTTTTGATGAACCTTTGAAGGAAACACCTCCCAGAGTTAAGGCCAGCAGCTGCTGGTCTGCTCAAGCACATGCAGTGTCGATTTGCCATCACACCCCAGCCAGCCCTGCCCCGGTCAGAAACACAGGACCAGTCCCCCACACTAATCTGTATTGCACTGATTGAGGGCACAGGCAGGAAGCCTCTCCCCTAGCGACACCACCGAGGCCATCCAGAGACGTTAAAAAAGACAGAGCGGGACTCACCTGTGTGGTAGAACCTAGACCCAAAGCCTCAAACAGACCTCAGGCGTGTGGCAAAGCTAAAACAAAAGTAACAGGCAGAAAGGAGAGGAAGGAAGCGGTGCAGAAGGGGGAGAAGCAAAGCTGCATCCCATAATGTTCAGGTTTGCTCGTTATTAATACTTCCTCACTACCTCAAGGCCCATCGTCCTAATTCATGTTGATGCGGCATCAACACGGTGGGGCAAAAAGGTCCCGATAAAGTCTTGAATGTTCAAACAGAGTGCGTTGTTGATAGCGGGTGATAGGTTTCCATCTTCTGCATGTGGGGAGGGATACAAATGTTTTAATTAAATAAGAATAAATAAATAAATAAATGTGGGTGTGCCTTACGTGGGACGTGCGCTTTTGGAAATAAATGTTTGCAAGCTTATGCCCCCCTCTCTGACAATCAGTTTTCTTTTTTCTTTTAACCCAGTAGGTGTTGTATATTGCTGAGACCGAGAAACACCAGAGGAAGGTTTATTCCCAGCTGTTTTCCGGCTGGCCATCGATCAAGGCAGAATGGCCAGCATTTGGATTTTGGTCGGATCCAGAAAAGCAGTTTTTTATATTCTTTTTGCCCTGGCGTACACAGTTCAGATTTGTGTAAGGAAAGAGAAGGAGCGGTGGTCAAATGAGTAAAATCATTCAACCTCCAGTCAGGAACTGGGTTTGACAAACGTCATTGTGTCAAGAAGAAATTAGTTGCAAAACTGAAACATCTGGGGGGGGGTGAGAGAGACTGTGTGAATTGGGGAGTATAGAAGGAAGTGGACACCCTCCTCTTCTTCTTGCAGGAAATGAAGTAAACCAACTAATAAATGGAAAGTATCTTTCTCTCACGTCCACGGAAGAAATCATACCATTTATGTCCTGATCTGGCTGTCTAGTTGATTGTGTTGTTTGCCACTGAAACACATCTTTCCTGCACGTTATTATTACTTTTTCTAGGCTATTTGGAGTAGCTTGCAGGGGGGGGGGAGGGTATGTGGGTGGGGGGATATGAGAAAACAACACCCAGAGGCAGTGCGCTAACATAAGAACATCAGAAGAGCCCTGATGCTGGATCAGACCAAGCGTCCATCTAGTCCAGCACTCTGTTCACACAGCAGCCAACCAGCCATCGGCCAGGGATGAACAAGCAGGAGGACACGGTGCAACACCACCCTCCCGCCCATGTTCCCCAGCAACTGGTGCACACAGGCTTTACTGCCTCTGATCCTGGAGGTAACACACAGTTTTAAAGCCATCTATAGACGTAAATGGAATGCGGAATATTCAGAATAATGGAAAGATTGGATTGGTGTGTGGGGAGGGATGTAAATCAGGAGCGGTGAATGCCCTTTATCCTGATGTCCAAATTCCATGTCAGCCTTTTAGGATTGGGGAGGGGGGAATCTGGCCAGGAGTGGAAAAACCACTGGAGGGGGAGGAGCCAGGGCCAGGGGGTGTGGCCTACTGGAGAATCAACCAGATTTGACCCCCTGGTCCTGAGCTTCTTTGCTCCTAATTAAAGAGGCGGGTAGTACACAGATTGGCAGGGGGAACATTTAACAGGTCAAAGCTACTGCTCCATTTGCTGTGGACGTTGGGAAAACGTGCCTATTATGACAGTTGCATTTATGGAGTACGGATCTATGTTTTTTCACCCTAAAGCGAAGGCTGTGGCATGCTCTCTGAGGCCTTTACATCACGGAGGCTGCGGGATAGGGGAGGATACCTGGAGTTTTGGCACCTTAGGCTTCCTGTTACATTTGGGCCAACTCTTCTTACTATTTCATTGGGCCCTAGAGATTAATCCGTTTCTCTCCTCTTTCACGTCTCATGACAGCTACTTAGACCTGGACAGACACCATGTCCTGGAATGTGGGCTGAGATAAACAGTTCCTTCCACGTTTTGAAAGGGAAGCAGTGAAGCAGAGAGCAGTCTGAGGTTTTGAAAGGGCTTTTTGTCTTGGAGGAGGAAATTCTTGGCTTCGCGTGTGCCTGTGTACGTTGAGGGTAGGGCGAACTGAGGCTACTAAAATCAGCATTGTCTGGGCATGTGCTTCCCTTCTCTGTCCTCCTCCTCCGCTCAGTGTGAATGTCTGTGAGCAAATGGGTTTTAAGTAGGGTGACCATATGAAAAGGTGGACAGGGCTCTTGTATCTTTAACAGTTGTATTGAAAAAGGAATTTCTGCAGGTGTCGTTTGAACCTGGTGACATTTCCTCTTCATCACAACAGTTAAAGCTGCCCTCTTTTAAATCTGGTCACTCTAGTATAGCTCCTGCAGCTTTAACTGTTGTGATAAAGAGGAAATGTCACCAGGTTCAAATGACACCTGCTGAAATTCCCTTTTCTATGCAACTGTTAAAGATACAGGAGCCCTGTCCTCCTTTTCATATGGTCGCCCTATTTTAAGAAAATGGCACAAGTCATAGAGTCATAGAATAGTAGAGTTGGAAGGGGCCTGTAAGGCCATCAAGTCCAACTCCCCACTCGATGCAGGGATCCACCTTAAAGCATCCTTGACAGATGGCTGTCCAGCTGCCTCTTGAAGGCCTCTAATCCCTCACTCCTCACAAAGTAACCAACCTTTCGAAAGGCTGCCTTGCCCCTATGAAAAGTCCTTGCTCTCGGAGAGGTGCAGATCATGAAAGAATTTGGTTTAAGGCTTACATCGCCCCCTTTTTAAAAACTGATTTCGGAAGTTGAATATCGCATCCCTTTTATTACAAGGAGGGATGTTGACATAAACCCAGAAAGGAAGCACAAAATGTCAGATGAGTAAAGCTGCCATTAGGGTAACAATACCAGAAGCAGAAGTGGCTGAACAGTTTGGAGATTCCTGAGGAAGTGTTTGTTCCTTCTGTCTGCAGCTGGGGAAAGAGAATGGGCTTCCATATTTTTTAAAAATAACATACCATAAACATACCATAAGCTGGAAACTTTACAAAGTGATGGATAGGGTCCAAATAACTGTATGCCCAAAGGACAATTCCAACCCTATCTAACATGTAAACGCTCTTTTGATAAGACGGCTGAGGAGAATTTCCAAACAGTTTATATTCAAAGCTAAAACACACACACACACACACACACCACTTTCTGTCCAGAGCTTAAAAAAACAAAAACCCTGGGCTTTCCTGTCATTGCGGCTTGGATCTGAGCCTGCGAGCAAAGAGATTCCCAATACACGTCCTCTCCAATTTGCTTTGTGTCCAGCTATCTTGGAAATGCTGGGAGGTGTAGGACTTATTTCTGTCTAAACATGCATCGGATTGTGCCCTTAATGCAGGAAATCAAAACCACACAAACTTCTGAAAAACTTCCTGCTTCTTTCAGGTTAGCAAACTGAGTCCACAGGCATAAACAACCCAGGCAGGATTTCTCTTTCTCACAAAGCTGATCCAGGCACAGGAGCCCTCCCAGAAAAAAAAAAGTTGGCAACCTTACTTGCTGCCCCTTCTTCTGTAAGTGAAGGATCTCTTGGGACCAAGGGGACAAGTTTTGGGAGCAGACGGTGTGCCCCATAATCAAACTCTGTTCCCCCCCCTCCATTATTTATCCTTTGCTCTTTCTTCAATGCAAGACTTTGTTTTTTTCCGTTGTTGTTCAGAAAAGGTATAAATATCTTGACCAAACTTCTCTCTGTGTGTGTCTGTGCGGTTTCCCTATCCTGTGTGAGAGAGAGCTACAAGCCTAGCAGAACCAGCTCGAAGTTGGACACCGCAGACACTTCTGTCACAAGTGCCCAAACACCTCGCTGACGTCCCAGCCCCGGCAAAAAGTAGCCCACCACCCACAGCCCTCTGGAACATGTTCACTATGTCGTCGTTGGGAGACTGTGGCGGATTTTGCTTTCTCGGCTGTGCTCTGCAAGAATGATAACATCTCCGTATTTATGACCCCAAATGTCATCCACCTTCACACACAGGGCCAATGGAGTCATTTCACTAAATGTGTGCTTACGGCGATGTTGTCTTTTGGAATTCCCCCCACCCCCCAGACGTGCTGACAACTCCCTCGTGTTTCTAAGTTTTAAACTTCAAGCCTGCCTGCACGCTCACCACTTGCGTTTGCTGTTAAAGAGAGTGATGCACATCTGTACAAAAAGAACTTTCCGGTTAGGCCTGGGACTTGGAACAGACGCCGCAGTTATGTCACGATTGGACCTTTGTAATGTGCTCTAAGCTGAGCTGCCTGTGAAACATTTCTGGAAGCTTCATTTGGTCCAGAACGCAGCAGCAGTTTCGGCGTTCATTAAAGGCCAGGGAAAGCGAGAGGGATGGTTCTCTCCTACCCTTGCCAACTCAAGGAACCTGCATCCCACACACCCCGCCTTGGTCTTCTGGCAAAAGCTCAGCTAGCTAAGAGGCTAGATTTGTGATGGGCCATGTTGTGAGTTTGCTGTCAGTAATCTGACACTGAGTTATCAGGGACTAAAGGAGTCTTTTACATAGCAATCTAATTCATATCACAAAGTCTGCACTAAAGCCATGATGATGACCCAAATGTCAGGGTATAAATAAACAAAGAATAAATTGCCAAACGTAGTATTTAGCTTTCCTTTATAAAGGCACTCAAGGATGGTTCAATCATCATCCCTCGATCCAGAGGGAGAGGCGGGTAACAAATAAATATATCATCATCATCATCGTCGTCCTTTTCATTTATTTTATTTATTTATTTATTTATTTATTACATTTATATACCGCCCCACAGCCGAAGCTCTCTGGGCGGTTTACAACAGTTAAAAATGGTAAACATTAAAAAGTATACAAAATTTAAAAAACCATCAGAAACATAAAAACAACAGTAGCCCTAAAAACAGCAGTATCAGTTTCACAAGAGCCCATAGGGTTACACAGGGGAAACTGAGGCCTGCGACACTGCATATTAGCTGAAGACCACAATCGACTCTGTGGTTGGCCTGATATTTGGATCTCTGCCTCTTCGATCCGACAACTGCCCAGCCGTTGACTGTCAGGATGACAGTCACGGAAATCTCCGCCTTTCTCCCTTGTGATGCGTGCGTCCTCTTGTTCCTGTCCCAGTTCCTTGATGGAAATCCAGATGGGCGTAGAAAAGCTCTTCCTGTTTGACAAAATGGGGAATGCAGTTAGTTGTTTGAGAGTTGAAGGGCTGCTGGGGCCATTACACATGGTATGCACTGGCAAGCATAATGTTTAAACATAAATAGCAACACACACATACACACACACACAGAGAGAGACTGAGCTACATCAAGGCCAAGTGGGGAACGCAGTGGCAAAGAGCACCTTTTATCAGCTTAGGCTGATATACCAACTGCGCCCTTATCTGAACAGAGATAGCCTAGCTACAGTTATCCATGCTCTGATAACCTCTCATTTGGATTACTGCAATGAGTTATACGTGGGGCTGCCTTTGAAAAACGGTCCGGAAACTTCAGCTGGTACAAAACAGGGCAGCCAGTTTACTAACAGGGACTGGCTGGCGAGACCACATTATGCCAGTCCTTTTACAACTTCATTGGCTGCCAGTCCAGGTCCGGGCCTGATTCAAAGTGCTGGTATTAACATTCAAAGCCCTAAACAGCTTGGGGCCAGGCTATCTGAAGGAACGCCTCCTCCCATAAGGCCCGGACCTTAAGATCATCCACAGGGGTCCTTCTCCGTGAGCCCCTGATGAAGGAAAGTGGGGCAGGTGGCTACCAGGAGGAGGGCTTTCTCTGCTGTGGCACCCCGGCTGTGGAATGAGATCCCCAGAGAGGTTCACCTGGCGCCTACACTGTACTCTTTCCATCGCCAGCTGAAGACCTTTTTATTTTCTCAGTATTTTAACACCTAATTTAACTTAAATTTAATCCTTGTTTTAATTCCGTATTTTAACCTATATCAAATTTTGCTGTGTGGTTTTAATCCTGGCTGTGCTTTTTATATTGTATTTTGTATTTGTGTTTTTAGATTGTTGGTTGTTTTTATGCTCTTCATGGTTTTAATTTTTGTGAACCGCCCAGAGAGCTTCAGCTATTGGGTGGTATAAAAATGCAATAAATAAATAAATAAATAAATAAATAAACTTTGTCTCTGCCACAGTCCTGCTTGAAATCAAGTCAACCCCTTCCCTGAATGCCCACCTTGGGTGGCCATGTGGACTGTCCTCCATTTGAAGGCACCTTCTCTTTGAAGGGCTGGTTTAAAGATAAAAGAACCATCAAAACTATGTTTTGTTGTCATTTAGCAGCTGAAGAGCAGACTTAAAGTATTTCTATTTAAATTACAATAGCCATTTCTTATAATTATTAAAGAATTATTTGGATCTTGGGTGGCACAGAGCTGCAATGAAAATAAAATGTCTAAATGTGCATTTAATTATACATATAAATTAGCACATGTGAGTTATGTGCAAATTGGCACCCGGTTTTTGTCCTCCTTTTCGGCGCCCCCCTGGGGGGAGAAGCACCCGTTGATGCCAAGACCTCAGTATGCTTAAATAAACAAATAAAAAGGACCAATACCTGTCCTGCACCCGGGGATGGAGGTTCAGTGACCTGGGGCTGGGCTCCTTGAGCATCAAAGAGGAGGGGGGGGAAAGAGAGAGAAATAAGAACAGAAACCAATGAGAGACTCTTTTTACTGTTAGTTTTACCCTACCCAGTGCCTGTTTACCCTACCCTGTGCCTGTTTACATTCTCTTCCCCTCCTTATTGTTTTATTATGATTTTATTAGAATGTAAGCCTATGCGGCAGGGTCTTGCTATTTACTGTTTTACTCTGTACAGCACCATGTACATTGATGGTGCTATATAAATAAATAAATAAATAAATAATAATAATAATAATAATAATAATAATAATAATAATAATAATAATAATACTTTCAGTTCTTTACTGCCACATTTGCATTTTTTCTTGGAATTGTCAGCTTTGTCTCACTCAGTTATTTCACTCAGAGAATCCAAATCATGTCATTGCCAAACTGTGCTTGTGGCAATTTTTAAAACTTTGATGCAATTGCAGGACCAGTTTCTCCTATTTCCTCCCCAAGAGTTGTGGCTGCAGGGTTGTTGTTTTTTTAAAAAATGATCTCTTTACTGTGATAAAATGCAAGTAAACTTATGGGAATTCTCTATTGTTTTCCTGACAAAGCGCAAATACTACTAATAAATATGAGGTGGTGTTTGGCAGCACAGGGATGTTCTAGTGCTCTATTAAGGCCATGGCTAGACCAGGCCTATATCCCAGGATTGTCCTGGGATCGTCCCCGTGCATGCAAATGACACACAGGGGATCCCGGGAGCAGGCAGGGACGACCCCTCCATTTGCCTGGGATAATCCTTAGGTCTAGCTAAGGCCTGTGTCACATGTGGAACCACCCTTTTAAGTCTGCTTCCTCCCCATTGGGGCAAAATAATAATTCAATGCCTCTGAAGGGGCCACGTGGAAGTGACTGGAGAATGATGGTAATTCTAAGCTGAAGAGGATGCATAAAGGCATGAGATGAATTTACAAACCAAACATGTATGCCCCTAAAATGTAACTAACGTGGGTTAAGTGATTGGGGGAAATATGAAAAGTGCTTTGCTGGGAGAGAATAACGTTCTATCTCAGTATTCTTTGCAAGACTAAATTCCGGCAAGCACTTGGGAGTCCACTGGAAATGGGCCAGGAGAGGGTCTACCTTAGAATCATAGAATCATAGAAGAGTAGAGTTGGAAGGGACCTATAAGGCCATCAAGTCCAACCCCCTGCTCAAGGCAGGAATCCACCCTAAAGCATCCCTGACAGATGGTTGTCCAGCTGCCTCTTAAAGGCCTCTAGTATGGGAGAGCCCACAACCTCCCTTGGTAACTGGTTCCATTGTCATACTGCTCTAACAGTCAGGAAGTTTTTCCTGATGTCCAGCCAGAATCTGGCTTCCTGTCACTTGAGCCCGTTATTCCGTGTCCTGCACTCTGGGAGGATCAAGAAGAGATCCTGGCCCTCCTCTGTGTGACAATCTTTTAAGTATTTGAAGAGTGCTGCTCTAACAGTCAGGAAGTTTTTCCTGCTGTCCAGCCGGAATTTGACTTCCTGTAACTTCAGCCCTTCTGCCCATCTCTGAAATATAATCCCTGCCAAGGATTCTACACAGGATATCCCTGGGCATAATAAGACACTAAAATGCAGTAGTTTCCAATGCTAGTCCTATATAGAGTAGACCTATTAAAATTAAGTTGGTTGTGGCTAATTTATGTCTCATTATTTTCATGGGTCTACTCTATATAAGGACTAATGTTGGATATTACCTATAGGTTGTTTTGTTGTCTTATATTCCTAGGATGTGATCCCTGATATTACCTTGTCTGGGAGCGCAGAGTCGGGTCCAAATGATGATTGCGAGAAGCAGGAGCAATATCAGCCCGCCCACAACGGCCAGGGACACTGTGTAGCTGAAGCAGTTAAGGTCTGCAGAGGAGGCTTTAGAAACAAGGGTTTGGCTGGCTGGTGAATTGCTGCTGTTGAAAGGCAACTCTAACCCTTCCAATATGCTCCCTGTTTCATTTTCATTTCATTTCATTTCATGTGCAACGCTGGCTTTGGTGTGTGACATGGGTCTCAACAGAGCGTCTATCACCCAAACATGGGCCAAAACTTCATACCCACCAGGTAAAGGAGAGCAAAGTGGGGAGTGCTTTCTTGCAGAAGGCTTAAATAGCCTTTGAACATCCCCCCGCAACACCCTGTTTATGTCAAAAGCTGGTTCTTGCTCAAGCAGAAGGTAGGCAAAAAAGCATTTTGTCCAGAGCAGTTTTTGAATTCATATGACAAACCCTGATAGAAGTCAGAACTGTTTTAAGCATCATACACAACAGTAGATAAAATCACTCACAAGCTTGGAATTTTCCAATTTTCTTCACGCTGGTGCCAGAACCGTTGAACCGGACTTCGCAGGTGACGTTCCCCCCACTGATGTGCGATTCCATGGGGACGTTAAGGAGACTGATGAAGGTTAAGGAGCCGCTGCTGTTTTTCACCCAAAGGTTTGGATCCTCTTGATGGAGACCTCCAGGGACGTCCCAGGACACCTGGACCAAGTTGGAGACTCCATGGACCACACAAGCGAATTGGATGCTCTGCATAAGCTGGGAAGGTGGATCGTGTGCACGAGACTGCAAAAGCATCACCCGGCTCTTCGGAGTGTAACTGTCTGAGGAGAAATTGCTCAGATTACAGAATAGTCCGTAAGACTAGCCATCTTTTCAGACCACCATCCCAGAATTTCTTCTTGTTGCTGTGATTTTCACATTGCGTTCCAGGCAACCTTGAATTTCTCATAAGTTTCTCAAGGACTTCTCAATGAGAAGATTAGTAATGGAAGACAAATTTCCCCAAGGTTCAATCTCCTGCCCATCAGTACAAATAACACCCTGAGATCTGCAGCTGCAGGGGGTGAGAATCAAGAGACAAGGAAGATGAGAGGCTGGCTGAATCACAGAATCATAGAATCATAGAATAGTAGAGTTGGAAGGGGCCTATAAGGCCATCAAGTCCAACCCCCTGCTCCATGCAGGAATCCACCCTAAAGCATCCCTGACAGATGGTTGTCCAGCTGCCTCTTGAAGGCCTCTAGGGTGGGAGAGGCCAGGAAGGTAAGGGGGCAGAGAAGCCTGAGAAGTGGGGGCACAAGGGAAGGAGGGACAAAGGGCCCTGGAGTGGAAGAAGGGTGAGGCCAAGGAGAACGTGGACATGGGAGAACTTGGGGACAGGAATGGTTATAGGCAAACAGGGAATGGAGGTGCCATGGAGCTGGCAAGGTGCAGGAAAACCAGAGAGAAAGCTGAACTTCAACTGATCAATGGCAACTTTCTCGTTTCTCTCTTTTGCCGTTATTTCAGTTCTGGGTCTCTCTCTAAGGGCAGATTCTCATGACAGCTCTTACTACGGCACTGCTTACAGTGAAGGGCTATGTGAAGAGCCAGTCACAGAAGAGAGACTCCTCCAGAAATCTTCTTTTCACATGCAGCTCCAATGTGCTCTTCACGTGCTTGACCCCAGCACTTACTTGGGACTGGCCAGGCAAAAGCCACCCCCACATACCACACCAGTGGCTGCCTGGAAGTCGGTATGAACACTCCCTGCCATGCAGGGGAAGATCATGAGAAAAGAGCCCTCATGATGTGATGTGCAATTACCGCTCAGTATTTTTCCTCACTTACCCCCAACGATCAGTGAAGATCCAAGACAGAAGTCCTCAAATCTTTTAGCACACAAATATTGGCCGGAATCAATCACTTGGGCATCATGGATTTCCAGTATCGCTGTTGCTCTTTCAGCTTTACAAACAAATTTGCCGGTACTTTCCCCATCATCACAACCCTTGATTAAAAGAGGTATTTCATCCTCTCTTCTTATGTACCAACTGACTGAAGATCCACTATCCTCAAGTTCTACTCCAGGATTGCACCGGAACTCTGCTTTCCCCCCAATATTCACAAATTGGAACTGCCGAATCTGATATTGTAACACCTGGGCTTGTAACACTGTGGAGACAACGCAATGAAGACTGTTACAATTGTGGCTTTTTAAGCCTTTTGCTTCCTATCAAAATTAGAGAACTCCCTACGCACAGCCGGGATGGCTGCAATTGAACACTTAAGGGCGTGCAAAAGTTTTGCCACATTCTCCTAAGGTGTCAGAGAGCATCAAGCAAATTCAGCTGCCAAACATTAATAGGCAGGTGTAAGCAGAAATAGAAGACTTACCTGTGGAGGTGAAAATGATGCACGTGGCCAATAGCATTGCTGCAAGCTCAGGAGTCCAGCTCTGAGATGCAGCCTCACAGAAAGGGTGAAATGTGGGGCCACTTTCTTGCAAGGGAACACCTCTGTGTGGGTGGCTCGCTAGAGAGGGAGGGAGCCTCTGAGAACGTTTAATGAGGCATCTGTCATAAGCAGACGCAGAGGTGGAATCAATTGCCTGCATCGAACAGACCTCCCACTGGGCCTTGGTTCTCTGAGACTTCTAAGCCACAAGCAGGACGGGTCATTTGGCTTCATCGGTACAGGTTGACTTCCCAAATCTTGCATATCTGCTCCTTTCCTTGAATTTGCTCTCGTATGTGCTGGTGGTTTGCGTTAGGAAGTTATGTGGGACCGTAGAAGCAGAGATGGTTAGGTATTTGGGGTGTGAAACAATTAGCTATTTGTTAACATACTATTTAATAGAGTTTTGGGGGGATTTGGATTTTCTGCATTAGGCGCAGAACACCCCCTTACATTTCATTTATTAAAAACTCTTATATTTAAAACCTGTTTGCTTGCCAGTTTTAAAAGAAAAAGCCTCCACATAGCCTTCCCAAAGTCCTCCCAGATTAGTTGTGGGTTTCATCTCCCAACCTTCATCTTTGCGTCCACAAAAATTGCCAGGAAATTAAAGGACGTCACAGCACAAGGGACCAGGAAGAGATCCGTTCACACGTTGGTCTCCTTCAAAAGCCATGGAGGGCAAGGGCGGGCTCATCCATTTCGTTGGGATGATTCTACTTTCTCTGCACAGTAAGTATTTTTGAAACCTGATCTATTTAACAGTTCCATCTCGCATCATTGTCAGATATGATTTAATGGAATAAATTGCTACTTTAGTTCTGCTTTTAAGGATGCCACCCTAAACATACTTACTAAGGGAGTAAGCCCCATTGAACACAGTGAGACATACTTCTGAGTAAACCTGCATAAGTTTGCGCTGCGTATTTTAAGCAACCTTAAGTAAGAATTTCGATGCAAAGGTAGGGTAGCATTATTTTAGATGGATGGATGGATGAATAAAATGAATACTAATGTTCCACAGAGTCTTGGAAAGCACCAAAGTATTTTCTCTTCAAAGGGATGAATTAACTTCGTTTTATAACTTCAAACTGACTTTTTAAAATGTTAAAACCAAAAGTATTATTTTGGTTCTTTCTTTTCCTCCGGTAAGAAAAAAGATGGAAGAAAAGCTGGGAAAAACAAGGGAGGGTTGCAAGTGGTAGAAGACATCGTCTGGAGCTCCTCACACACACATAAAATCCCATGAATGAAGCAGTAGAACTGCAGGATAAATAAGAAATATTCCACGTTATGTTGGAGGGGATGCCAGGAAACAGGCACCTATGTTCATATGTGGTGGAGTTGTGGATATATACAAAAAAATTGGCAAATGGTGTTTGAGGAGATAAAAGAAATAACTGGGTTGAATTTAGAAGTATGTCCAAGTATAGCATTGTTGTCAATTTATGAAAAGTTTAACTGCACGCAAGCTATTAAAGATTTAATAACAAATTTATTGACAGCAGCGAGATTAATGATTTCTCGAAAATGGAAGAGTCAAGGTGCTTATCAAATAGAAGAATGGTATAAGGAAGTATGGGATATCGCTATTAACAATAAGTTAACGTGTCACATTAAAGTTAAAAGAGGATTATTGAATCGAAATGATTTTGCAGAGATATGGAGATTATTTGTAGAGTTTGTCGTAATAAAGGGTTATGGTCCCGGGGGTGGGGTGCACATTTATTATTACTATTATTATTATTATTATTATTATTATTATTATTATTATTGTTAATATCATTTACTGTTATTATTAGTTGTGTTTATGTGTAAGATTAACTTGATGTCTGTTATATAATGTAATATATATATATATCAGGATAAAAGCCTCATCTAGAGGCACCCATGATCTCTGCCTCAGGAATATTTTAGCAAGCTCCATCCCAAAACTCTTTGAGTTGATTCCAGATTTAGCCATACTTTGAGAATACCTATTGAAATAATGGGACTTAACTTAGCCATCATAAGTAACTTAAATCCCATTGATTTCAAAAGGACTACTCTAAATATGATTAAGTCTGGATCCAACCTTTTGTATGTAGCTCAGAAAAACCTGATTTCACTGCCAAGGATGAGACAAACCCCTTCCAAGAATGAGTGTTGGTTTACGACCTGAAAGCTCACTAAATAAGTTTAAAGCAATAGTTTAACGTCATTTTATAGTGCCACTGTTTATATTGCTGATTCTGCCAGTTCAGCTTTACATATGTCTTCTTTCCCCTTCTATTAATTTTATTAATTTATGTACGTAGACATTTCTATCCTGTCCTTATCATAGAATAGCAGAGTTGGAAGGGGCCTACAAGGCCATCGAGTCCAACCCCCTGCTCCATGCAGGAATCCACCCTAAAGCATCCCTGACAGATGGTTGTCCAGCTGCCTCTTGAAGGCCTCTAGGGTGGGAGAGCCCACCACCTCCCGAGGTTACGGGTTCCATTGTTGTACTGCTCTAACAGTCAGGATGTTTTTCCTGATGTCCAGCCAAAATCTGGCTTCCTTTAACTTGAGCCTGTTATTCCGTGTCCTGCACTCTGGGATGATCGAGAAGAGATCCTGGCCCTCCTCTGTGTAACAATCTTTTAAGTATTTGAAGAATGGCAATATTATAAAATACAATAAAATGCATGCAGTGACAAAGAGTCCCTTCACTTTTCTATTGTAGCTGCAGCATCAGCGGGGAATTTGGAAACACCACGAAAGCTGGTTCAGATCGTGGTATCTCCTGGGAACCGTGTAAACATCAGCTGCAAGCTTACAGGGACATCACGTTCATTAAGGGTGGTCTGGTATAAGGAGAACCAAGACAAAAGCCTCCACCAAATTTTTAAATCTGGAGGAAAATACTCAGGAAACAGGAGTGCTCTGACCATCAGCAATGTGCAAGGAAATGACTCTGGAGCATATTACTGTGCTGCATTCATCAGCCAGAAATTCACAATCAAGACCGGGACTTGGCTGATCGTTTCTGGTGAGATGTTCAGAAGATTTTTGAAAATGATTGCGATGGATTGTAATTTGTAATGCAGTTTCAGCCCAATTGCAAAATAAAACGCAGATATGCAAAGATGAAAAAGCATTTTTAAAACAGCCCTCTTTAAGCCAAAGCAGCTGATCCTCTGGAAAGGCCTTTTAAAATAAGACTGTTCTCAATTTCTTCTGAGACGTTTTGTGTTCTAGCTGAACGCCACGAAGTTTTTATTATCATGGTTTTAAATGCCTGCTGCATGTCCTGAAGACAATGGATACTTTTGACTCACCCCTTTCGACTTGTTTTAATGGGATGGGTGCGGGGACTGCCTTTCCCCATTTTGGGAAATGTTTTCTTTTCAAATGAAATAGGATTTACTGTGCTTGACATATATGTTCATCTTGATAGCACTGGGGCTCCTGTTCCTATTTTTATCTAAGGCCACTTCCTGGGGCTCTCCCCAAAGCTAGGTCCAGCATTTCAAAGCACAAATATCGATCACTTCAAGAAATCTTGTCTCTTTTCAGTCACAACATGACTGCAACTGAGTCAGCGTAAGACTAGCTCAAGTCACCTGTTTATTACAACCTCCCTGATTTCTTTGTGCATCTCAAGATGGCCTGCTGCTGATGGTCCCACATAGATCCATCCTCCGATCAGAGTCCACCAGGGGAAGAGCCTTCAGCGTGGTGGGCCCCCTCCTGTGGAACTCCCTGCCTCTGGAGGTCAGGTGGGCGCCAATTTTGTACTCCTTTCGGCGCCTCCTGAAAACATCATTATTCCAGGAAGCCTTTCCTTAACGTCCAGCCAGAAGTCACTATATTTGCTTCTTTTAAGATCTGCTTTAAGTGTTTTATTCTGTAAAACACTTAAAAGCCCCTTCCAACTCTACTATTCTACGATTCTATGATTCTATGACCCTGGGATGATCCTGGGATAAAACTAAGGCCTATGAGGCAGGATGGGATAAAGATCTAATTAAGAACTTATGGTGATCTTTCTTCATGTTCTTGTAGGAGCCTCTACGCCAAGACTTTCCATCCTGACTCCTTCCCCCTTGAAAGGGGATCATCTTAACAATTCCACCCCCCTCCTCTGCATCTTCTTCAATGCAAATCCAACTCAGGATGCTCTCTCTTGGAATATTGGTGGAGAAAAGTCTATGGACCAGAAGAATGTCGACATAGTCTATGCGAAAGGAGCCTTCAACATTTGGAGTTTAAAGCTGATTCCTCCAGAGAGATGGACCCAGGAGATGTCTTATACCTGCTCTGACCAAGAAGAGAGAAGCGTGAGTGCTGTGGTGCCGACAAACACAGTACCCAGAGGTCCTACAGGTACAGCAGGATGGGACAACTTGTTCAATTCATCTCCCAGGGAATGTAGTGTTAAAAGGTCTCCACCTCTCTCCATGGTGAGATGTTCCTGGGGTGTATTTCGACGATGCCTCTTCTAGGTGAGCCAGATCTGCATTGAATGCAACTCCCCAATATCTTACCACAGGGGTTTGTAGACAACATACATTTTAGGGAAAGGAAGAAAGAAGCAGAAGCTCATGAGGATTCTCATAGGAAAAACTCATAGGAAGTCCCAGGCAAATGATGGAGCTGGAGAGTGAGTGTGGAGTGGTTCAAGGGAGCAGGAGGCCATCAAATATCTGTGGCTGGTAGACCTGGAGGCCTGGTGGCCATTGGGTGGCATATATCAGTAGACAAGGGTAGGGACATAAGGGGCCCATGGTGGTTGTGAAGGTCAAGGAGTTTATGCTAGATACAGAACATGGTATGGTGCCTACGGAAGGAAAGAAGGCCAGTGTCATGGTATGTGAATGATATTGTTATGAGATGGTGCTTGGTCAAGGTGACCCCTCAGGATCCCTTCTAACTCTGTAATTTTTGACCCTAAGATTTCTGTAAGTAGAGCACTCAGTGTCATTTACCCTGTGGTGATACTTCTGAAGACCTGATGAAGGGACGGTTGATAGTCGGCAACAGTCCATTGATGTGTTCCAATGGAAGTTAAGATGGCCCTAGAAGCCACTGGTGATGGCCAGAGGTGACTCATTCTTCTTCAGTTCATAAGACCAAGGCTGGAGGCTGAGTGAGACAAGAGTCTGAAAGGGAGGAGGTGACACCCACATGCTTCCTGCAATCTCCAGCCACAACAACCAGCTAAGTCTAAGATGACATTGATGGTAGCAAGTGTGTCAACAGCTGAGCCTCAGCTGCTGCCCTCAACTGGCCCAGTGACTACTCTAGTTGCTGACTACCTGTTTTTTCTTTCTCATCTCTGTTTACAGGAGACTGTTCTCACATATTATATTTTGGGGTGCCCTGTATCCTCCTCCTCCTCCTGATCCCACCTTTGATCCTTTTCTTCAGAAAGTGTCTTGCTGGAGGTAAAGTATTTGCAAGTGGAGTTGCCTCTTACCCAGTCATTATTCTCCTCCTTTTCTTCTCTACTTATTTTTTGTGTTTATTCTTGCAGGGAATCCAGAGAAACCAACACATCAAATACACATAAGGGAGATCCCAGAGGTAACTGACATGCTTGCATGATGACATTTCAGAAAGATGTGCTTCCTCTCATTTTGTTGAAGGGATTTGAAGAAAACAAAGCCATTGGACAGTTCAGGGTTTGGATAGCAAGAAGTGGCATTTTCTCAGGCCTAAAGAATGCAGGGGTGGGCGGGAGTTGGATGGAGGGTAGGGGACAATAGAGCATGCTGATGACTGAGTGTTTGGACAATGTCATGTGATTGGACCTGTAAATGCCCACTCTCTGGGTCACTTGAGGTGAGGCGAAATGGCCTCCAGGTGACCAGGCACTACAGGTAAGAGAAGGCCTAATGTAACCTAATGTGTAGCTTGACCCTGAATCTTCATTTATTTTTAAGTGGCTTTACGACATAAAAAATGGCTGATAGCAATACAAAAATGACATGAAAGCTGTGGTTGGGTTGAATTTTCCTGATGCAGAAGAGAAAACATTCTAGTTTTTTAAAAAAGGGGGTGCTTTTTCAGTTAATTTTACAGATGTGGCAAAAAAAGCAACAATTAAGTGACCATTGTTTTTTCCGCCATTTTCTATTCCAGACCAATTATGCAGAATTGAGTTACAGAAACTGAAATGTGGTTCACACGGATTGATGCAGTCCAGTGGTAAATGTATACGCCATTTTTAGAAGGAAACACACAAGAAAAGGAAGCAAATTCTAGAGTTTAATCATTGTTAGGTTTGCTGGATGTGCATGCCTGTATTAAACATACAAAGTTTTCTATATTTGCCTGATCTGTGTCTTCCTTCTAAAGCATATTTGAATGGCCAGGTTGTATATGACACACATTCCATATCTAGGAGAGGGAGTGTTGGGTTGGGGTGAATAGTCTTCTCCTTGGAGAACCCTGATCTGTGTCCCACCAACTGATGACCCACAGATGGTCTATTGACTTGTTGCTCATATCCTCAGATGTTTCCCTTGTGATTCTCACCTCCCTTTCATCCTAATCCCCAATCCTTCAACAAATATCTAGATAAGCATAGCAAAAGCCTTCCTATTTTGCAAAGCGGAGGAACATACTGTTATTTATCAGTTTTAATCATAGCCTATCCTGCTCTAGAGGTTTGGGGTAATAGCATGCACACAATATGTACGTAAAACCAGCCACACAGCTAAAAGGTATCTAAAACCACAACACTGAGTATATTGCTTTATGAAACTGATTTTGTGGACTCCAGCCTGTGCAAACATCCGCCATAATACATTTACTAACCTTTAAGGTGCCACATAGCTCTTTGTTGGTTTTGCTGCAAAAGAACTTGGGTTGGAACCCTTGGGGAGCAAAATGGAGTAAAGAGACCACCAATGAATCCATAAAAGGAGGCTTCTCCTCCTTCTACCTTCCAAACTTTACTCTGAGATGTCCAGCTGGAGCAGACCAGAGGGCCATCTAACCCTGCACCTTGTTTCCAAGATCAGTCAGCCAAAGAGAGGTTTCTGGGAAGCTCAACTGTCTCGCCAAAGTATATAAAAGCCATAAGGATTAGAGAATCATAGAATAGCAGAGTTGGAAGGGGCCTACAAGGCCATCGAGTCCAACCCCCTGCTCAATGCAGGAATCCACCCTAAAGCATCCCTGACAGATGGTTGTCCAGCTGCCTCTTGAAGGCCTCTAGTGTGGGAGAGCCCACCACCTCCCTAGGTAGCTGATTCCACCGTCGCACTGCTCTAACAGTCAGGAAGTTTTTCCTGATGTCCAGCTGGAATCTGGCTTCCTTTAACTTGAGCCCGTTATTCCGTGTCCTGCACTCTGGGAGGATCGAGAAGAGATCCTGGCCCTCCTCTGTGTGACAACCTTTTAAGGATTTGAAGAGTGCTCTCATGTCTCCCCTCAATCTTCTCTTCTCCAGGCTAAACAGGCCCAGTGGCTTCAGTCTCTCTTCATAGGGCTTTGTTTCCAGACCCTTTTCTTTTTAAAAAAGGATTGGGAAACAGCTTTGGCCAAACCAACCCCCCCCCTTTATTCTTCTGTCTTGTGGGAGTGTCAATTCCTCTTATCTAAACTCTGTTTGTCCAAAAGCTTTGGATTGATTTGAGATGATAAGAGCTCGACTAGATGGATCAGAGCGAAGTCCCATGTAGTTCGCCATCTTGCTTCCCATAATAGCGAGCCAGAGGCCGCTGGGAAGGCCAGAAACAGAGCTCAGAAGCAAAGGCCGTGCCCATCTGATGCCTCTAAGCCATTGTTTTCTTCCAAGTTCTTCAGACGGACATATGGCACAGCTTATTTCCTATACTGATAGTGATCTCTCAACACTTCAAGCATCGCATCTTCTGGTTGAATCCTCCAGCCTGTTCCACAGGGAACTCTCCATGGTCCTGATCCTTAGCTGTCTTGCTGCATCTGGCCAAGAGAGGGGAACGAATTCAGGAACACTTCTGCTTTGTCTTAGCACGAAATTAGATAAAATGGTGGTGCTAGAGACATCTG
Organism: Elgaria multicarinata webbii; assembly: GCF_023053635.1. Classification (NCBI taxonomy): domain Eukaryota; kingdom Metazoa; phylum Chordata; class Lepidosauria; order Squamata; family Anguidae; genus Elgaria; species Elgaria multicarinata. Next base: position 15,718,237 of record NC_086191.1, on the reverse strand, counting down.
TCCAAGATGGATTACCATGGATTTCCTATCACGCCAGGGTGGGTAGATGATTTTAAGTGTAGAATGGGTGTCTGGAAGCAGGGCAAGCTGAGGTTGTATTAGCCACCCTGGGAATTTATTTGAAGGGTGAGTTATATAACAAACTCACTATAACAAAACCAGCAAACACATTATTGAAGCTGCAAACTTCTAAACACATGTATCTGGAACTAAATCCCATTGAACTCAATGGGGCATCCTTCTGAATATATATGTCTTGGGTTGCACTGTAATTACTTATTTTGTTGAGAAGATAGAATGTTTTAGAATGTTTTGCAGTGATGTCGTTGGAAGTGATGAGTAGGGCAATACCAAATGTAGAAGAGTGGTTCTTTTTACCAGGGCTTTCCTTCTGGTATAGCCTCCATTCAGCACCAAAGGTGCTTATAACAGTATAAAAATACACAATGAAATAGTTACAGTAAGGCTACAATCCTGTACAATCCTCTGGCTCGCTATTACGGGAAGCAAGATGGCGAACTACATGGGACTTCGCTCTGATCCATCTAGTCGAGCTCTTATCATCTCAAATCAATCCAAAGCTTTTGGACAAACATACTTACCTGTGAGTAGGTCTCACTGAACACAGTGGGACTCACTTCTGAGGAGACATGGATATATATATATATATACACTGTAAAGAAAAGTGGATACATTTAATCTGATAAAATAGAGTAACATCCCGTTAATACCCACTTAAAAGCCCCATAAGGCAACAGAAAATGTGTTTCATCTAAGTTAGGATCAAATAAATAGTAATTTCCAAAACTGGCCAGGATGTCCTCTTGTGATGATCATTCAAATCTATTTACAAATTCAACATTTCTGTATACAGGTGCAGTGCAGTGTCAGCCTGCTTTGGAGCACACTCCACTCCCACAGAAGACAAGGGGCACCTGAGACCCCCAAGAAGCCCTTTGACCCAAGCCCTGCTGGGAATTCAATCTCTCCTCCATCACCCCATGGCTCTCTGGAGTACACAACAGACTAGCTGGGACACTCAGAGTCATTGCTTGAGTGCCTTCCTGGCTTCCAGAAGACCCTTTCTCCCAGGGTTTGCTCTGACCTCCATGGAGGAGGTATAGGATACAAATCTAATTCCCTAACTCGATATTTTGCTGGGGTGGCAGCCAAAGGAGAGATGGCACTTGCAGCATTTCTTTAAACAAACAAAAAGTTCACAAATATAGTGAACAAAGTCGTGGCCACAGCAAAGTCAGAGTGGGCTGGAGGTTGGTTTCAGCGGTAGATTTTAGCTATATGGACAGCTTTATTTATTTGTGTGTGTGCTTGTGTATGTATTTCCACTCCACCCCCACACTTTTAGGGGACGTCAGGCTGCGATTGAACAAACAAATGACAGCATTTTCCTCCCTTTGCAAAACAGGAAGGCATTTGCTATGCACAGCTGGAATTTCGCTCAAGGACCCTGGACAGGAAGAAGTGGAGGCGAGAATTGCAAAAGATGTGAATGCTGTATGACGAGCTGGCTGGCAGTTCTTCTGATAGAGATTGTCCTGAACCAGGGAGAAGGCAATTCTTCCACCCCACTCTCCCCTACAAACGCAATGCATGGCAGATATAGCTTGGCTGTTAGAACATGCGTGAGAATGAGGACATGAAACATATTCATATAGACAAAGTCATATTTAATAAAACATCTATATTCAACAAGGGAAAAGGTGTTCATCTCTCCTTCCTCGTATTGTTCTTCTAAAAAGGATGTCAACTTTTACCAGCAGACCAGTATCAGTCCATTTGAACCACACTTCGTTTGCTGCAACGGATTTCTGCATAAGTCTGGAACAGATAAATGGAAAAGCCAAGCTATTTCATTGTTGTTTTATTTCCCACATCTGTAAAAGCAACTAAAAATGCTCCACCCCATTTCTTTTCTCTTTTGCTGTTGCATCAACAACATTCAACTTTAACTACCATTAATAACTATAATTATAACTGAATGCCATCTGTATTCCTATACTGTCACAACCCATTTTTATCTTGTAGACCAGCCTTCCTCAACCTGGGGCGCTCCAGATGTGTTGGACTGCATCTCCCAGAATGCCCCAGCTGGCTGGGGCATTCTCGGAGTTGTAGTCCAACACATCTGGAGCGCCCCAGGTTGAGGAAGGCTGTTGTAGACCATCTTGTGCAATTATCTTTCAGAAGCAGATTTTTAAAAAATATTACTGAGAACTCATGCGCTATAGACTTAAAAAGCATTCTTAACTCAATATTGCAAAATTGTCCACTGATGTTATTAGCCCAAGAATATTTTTCCATTGCGTTTTCCTCCACCATCCACATGAAAGGCCTCAAAGAAAAAGTAAATGACTCTCTTCCAGCCCACACAGGTTCCAGTGTCATCCTTGTTCTCTGGAGGCCGTTTCTACTCACCATAGGCGATCAGACAAGTGGCCGTATACAAGCCTATTGATGTGGCATTGTCCGTTGACCATGTCATATTTATAAGCATTCTCTATCATTCCTTACTCCCAGAATGCTCTGCTCCTCTTTAGTCCAATGTGGATGTCACTCCTTGTTATCCAAACAATGGACCATTTGGATGTATTGTGGACGGCTTTCCTCCAAGCCCTTCAAAAAATGAGGCAAAGCACATCTCTCTGAAAGTTTAGCATTCAAAGAGGGCAGTTACCTGCGGAATCTTCCTGATGGGTACTTGATTCACTGGTTTCTCTTGATGTCCTGTGAAAACAAAAGCAAAAGAAAAGAAAAGTAGTGAAGCTTAGACAGCTTTGAATAATAGCTGGTAATGAAGCAATTTATCTGGCAGGTACTTTACCTCCAGCAAGTCTCTTTCTGAAGAGTAGGACGGACATTTGGATTAGGAGGAGGAGGACAATACAGGGAATGCCAAAATATAATATGTGAAAACAATCTCCTGTAAACATAAAGGCAGAAAGTGAAAAGGCTAGTCAGCAGCTAAAGTAGCCACTAGGCTAATTTAGGGCAGAATTGAGGGCAAGCAGGTGAGACCCCCCCACCTACACCAAAAGCTTCATGCAGGTGATGCTTCCTTTCCTGGAGGAGGATGAGCAATTACAGAGAGCTGGTTGGAGTTGCCCTCTCCGCTCTGGCCCTCCGTTGCTTCACCGCATTCACCAAATGTCTCTCCAGAACTCTGCTGCCGAAATCATCCATCCCTCACATCATCACAACCCCACTGTCTATATTCCGTCACTGGCTTCCTACCAGGTTCTTTATCCAGCACAAGCTCTGCTCAGGGAGAGCTCAGTGGGGAAGGCAGCACCCCAAAACTGTGATGGAGAGAGCTTAGCTGTTAGAATCTAAGCTCCATGATACATGGACGGAGTTATCTATTCCATCCTAAGGTACCTGTGTTTGGTGCTATGGTGTTTGTGCGCACAACCTCAGTGATGCTTCTGTTCTCCTGGTCTGAACAGGCATAAGGCATCCCATGGACCCATCTCTTTGGAGGGATCAGCTTTAAACTCCACAGGCTAAAGTCCCCTTTCCCATCTATTACGTCCACAGCCTTCTGGTCCAGAGATGTTTCTCCACCAATATTCCAAGAGATTGCGTCCTGAGTTGGATTTGCATTGAAGAAGATGCACAATAAGGGTACGGTGTCATTACGCTGAGCCCTCTCCAAGGGGGAAGTCACAAGAATGGAAATGTCTGGTCTAGAACCACCTAAACGGAAAGATAATCACAAAATGTTTATTAGACTGGTATGCTGTTCTTTAGGCTCATTGTGCGTAATGCCACTCCTAAACAAACACCCACTCGGATATTAAATACTATAGTCTATGATCTATAGTCAAATACAGTCACTGGTTGAGGGAACAGGGCCTTTTTACCAGTGGCTCCTAGTCATTGTTACAAAGTCCAGTGATCCTTCTCAATGAGTGACCCTGCTTCAGAAGAAATAGAAGCAGCATTGGATTTGGACTAGATGTATAAGAGCTCCAGTCAAATTTATTTTACATTTCATCACAGCAATTTTCAGAATTTCTTGAGACACGTACCTGAAACGATCAGCCGTGTTCTGCTCATGATCGTGAATTTCTGATTGATGAATGTGGCACAATAATACACCCCAGATGCATTTCTTTGTACATTGCTTTTGGTCAGATTCGTTTGACTCAAGAACTTGTGTCCTCTTTTCGGGAATATATAATTCTTTCCAGTCTCATACAAGCTTCTGCCTTGTTGTTCTTTGTACCATGTCACTACATTCACGTATGTATCTGGAAGGTTGCAGCTGATGTTTACAGTGTCTCCAGGAGATGCCAGCATTTGCAATATTTCTGTATCCCCATGCGAATCAGCAGCTGTAACAGAAAAGCAAAGGAACTTGGAGTGATACCACAAATCTAAGCCAAGAGGAAACATACAGTCACATTAAACACTGCATTTTTTGCAGCACATTCTAACTCCTTTTTGTGTGCAAGTTGGTTTTCAGTGAGTGCTGAAGCAGAAAAAATACTACAATACCATCCTCTGAAATCCACTCACAATGAAATGAGAGAGAAAACAATTAAATAGATGGGTTTATAATAATACTTACTGTGTAGAGAAAGTAGAATAATTCCAACAAAATGGAGAAACATCTCCTCGCTCCCCTTAGAGTTCTGATCTGCTTGTGAATGGATTTCTTCTTCTTCCTCTGTGCTGTGACGCTTTTCAATTCCCTGACAATTTCTGTAGATGCAAACATAAAGGTTGGGAGATAAAACCTACCTCCGTCTTGCATACATACACACAACTTGGGTAGCATTTCTTTTAAAACATGCAACAAGTTATTCTACCACCTGATGCACAAAATGCAAATTCTTCCCACCTCTGATGTTGTTTTTTTGGGTGGGTAGGTGGAAACCTAAATTTGGCAAACCAAAATACTTGCCCATCGGTGCTTTTATGGCACTCCCTAATGGTAGGGCCGGCCTTTAATGGCAACCAAATCTGAAAATATGGGAGTAAATGCAAGGAAAGGAACCAATAAGCAAGAATCAAACCTGTACCAATTGGAGTAAAATGATTTATGTGTCTTGGAAAGCTCACAGAACCAAGGCTCAGGGGGAGCTCTGTTAAATTCAGATAGTTGTTCCACCTGTCTGCTTATGACGGACCACTGCTTTCTTTTTTTTATTATTTTTAAATTTTTATTCATTTTCAACACTATATAAACATAGATAAACATTACCAAAATATAACTGAAACAAAACACAATAAGAAAAAAAAAACATCAAATATCTGCTTTCTCAGTGGCTGCCTTCCACCATGACCTTGCACTGCCCACACAGAAGTATTCCTTTACAAGAAATTGGTGTAACGTTTAGACCCTTCCATTGAACGTGCACATCAGACATGGGTTTGAGGCTTGTGTGCTTCCGGGCGCTGCGGCTGGCTGTGTACCTCATTCTGTCCTCAACAAGCCTCCATCCTTCACTCCCCAAGAGAGAAGCTAAAGCCTACAGAAAAAGGACACTGGCCTTTCACAGCCAGGTAGAACACCTGAGAGGGTGGAGCTTCCAGCCAACTCTCCTGGCCTGGATATATTAATCCCGCCCAGTTGCTGGGGTGAGTTGGTTCTCAGAGCTGCAAGTTGCTCTCCGTGGTGCTGAAATCAACTCCAAATGCTGGTCTGGTGCCTGTGGCGATGGCTGCGATCCTGAAACTGCCCCTGATCCAGTCACCTGATCCAGTCACCTGACCCATGTTGTGCCTCCTCTCACAGTGCCAGAAGAGAGACACACCTGTCGAGGCCTCAGAAAAAACAACAACAGAAAACTGACTTGTTTTTTAAATATTTCTTCTGGTGGTATAGCTTGTTTTGTGTTAAGCTGGGGTTTTTTCCTAATGTGATGCTTCATATGTCTCCATCTGTATTTTGCAACATGGTTTATTGTGTTCATTATGGTCTTTTTATTGGGGCATTATATATCATTTTCTATGTTTTTCTTCCTCCATGGAACCTGTAAGCTACCTGGAGCAGGTCTTCAAATGGGCTGGACAGACATTATAGGTATGCTTGGATGCTTAGCGAAGATGATCACTTTTGACCCGTTCAAGAACTTGAACTTCTGATGGCTGAATGCATTGCACAGTAATACACCCCAGAGTCCTCCCTTTGCACCTTGCTGATAGTCAGGTTGTACTTTTGCCCTGAGTACTTCCCTTCAGGTTCTGAGTACTCAGGTAAATCCTATACAGACCCTTGCTGTGGTCTTCTTTGTACCAGGTCTCTCTATCTGCGTAAATCCATCTGGGAAGTTGCAGCCAATCTCGACGGTGCCTCTGGGACATGCCAGGATGGTGGGCAGTGTTTGTGGTGTTCGTTTATCCCCCTGGGATTCAGCAGCTATAATAGGAAAGCAAAGGGACCCTTGGCATTCCAGTGCAAAAGTCAGCAGAGGGGAAACGTCTAGGCTCAGGCCGGTCCTACCATTAGGCACAGCAAGGCTGTTGCCTCAGGCTGTAGATCTTGGGTGTCACAAAATGGCTAGCTATTTAAATTGTTATTGTTATAGTTTTACTGCCAGGGTAAATTTATTGTGCTATTTATTGCCTCAAGTGCCACACTACCTTGACTAGCTTTGGCTACTATGCACCTAGGGAATGTCATTTAGGGAGAAACTATTTACTGCTCTACCTCTAGCAGCAAAGGGAGAGGGCCTTTCCGGTGGTGGCCCCCGGACTGTGGAATGATCTCCCCGATGAGGCTCGCCTGGCGCCAACGCCGTTATCTTTCAGGCGCCAGGTCCAGACTTTTCTCTTTTCCCGGGCATTTAACAGCATTTAACAATGCTAAGTTTGTTTTTTAATGGATCCCAGAACTATTATTTTATAAATGGACGCTGTTGTTTTTATACTGTTGTTTTTATGTTTTTGATGGTTTTAAATTTTGTGTACTTTTAATGTTTACTGTTTTTAACTTTTGTAAACCGCCCAGAGAGCTTCGGCTATGGGGCGGTATATAAATGTAATAAATAAATAAATAAAATGTCTTGAGCTGACCCTGATACAATATCTTGTATTCACACAGCACATTCTAACCCTGCAATCCACATGGAAGTTGAGTTTCAGCCAGTTTTCATTGATTGATTGATTACATTTATATCCCGCCTTTTTTCCTCCAAGGATCCCAAGGCGGTGTACATAATCCTCCTCCTCTTTAGTTTATCCTCACAACAACAACCCTGTGAGGTAGGTTAAGCTGAGACTCAGAGCTAGTCCAAAGTCACCCAGTGAGCTTCATGGCTGGGTGGGGACTAGAACCAGGGTCTCCCAACTCTCAGTCCAACACTCTAAATAATAATAATAATAATAATAATAATAATAATAATAATAATAATAATTTATTTATTACCCGCCTCTCCCTTTGGATTGAGGTGGGGAACAACATTAGTAAAGGAATCAATACATCTTAAACATTCTTGATTTTACATTGATCTGGGTAGGCCTGCCAGAAAAGGCTAGTCTTCAAAGCTGCCTTAAAATCACAGAGAGAGTTAATATTACGAATCTCCTCTGGCAGGCCGTTCCATGATCCAGGGGCGACAGAAGAAAAGGTCCTCTGGGAAACTGATGTCAGCCTAGTTTCAGCTGACAGAAGTAAGTTCACCCCAGAGGACCTGAGTGTGCCGGGCGGACTGTATGGGAGAAGGCGATCCCGCAGGTAACCTGGACCCAAACCATTTAGGGCTTTAAAGGTAATGACCAACACTTTGTACTTTGCCCAGAAACCAATTGGCAGCCAGTGGAGTGATTGTAATGTTGGGGTAATATGCTCACCCCTAGATGTACCGGTGACCAACCTGGCTGCCATATTTTGAATTAGTTACCTCCATAATCCTGCAAAATAGCTGACAGGTGAACTTTGGGCTGGCATAGTCCATGCAACTTACATGGCTTCCTGCTAGATGTGGAGAAATAACACCCAATTTTTCCTCGCCATTGCTACATTTTGTATGCAGAACTGTCGTGAATCAGAAAGGTGGGCCGATGCTACCTCTCAGTGGTTGAATGAAGGTGTTTAATATTTATGGAAGGTGCGCGCAAGATTGTCTTAGGGTGACTCATTTCATCCAGCCGCAAGGAAACACACATTCTCAGAATTGATTTTAACCGTTCATCTTTATTTAAGCTTTATTTCATCTTTATTTTTAAAATGTATATCCCAGCTTGCCATTAAATAATGCTCAAGGCAGCTAATGAGAAAATATAGGTTAAAAATGTTATTTGCATTCAAGCCTGCATTTTTAAAGGGTTATTAAATCATCTCCCAGCTGCACTCAATTGAAAAAGCAGCTTAGCATGGGTTTAAAAACTGATTTTTAAAAACATGCTACTGAAATGGAATTATGCTTTCCCTCCCGCACACAACTATGTCAAGCCTACTTGTGTGCATGGAACTAATAGGATAGAATCCTAGGTTTCAAAGCCAATTCCAATTCTGCATGTAGCATTGCTCAGCTAGGAATGGAAGCCATCAATATAAAAACAACACAAGAAAATTAAAGACCTGTCTCAGGGAGCTATTATTAGGGAGGGTAGCATAAAGAAACAGCCTAACAGACAAAAAAAAAAGGTGCAGAATACATTTTTAATCAACAAATAACAATTAACATTACTTCACAAGGACTTAACTTACAGTCCGGTTGAATTTCTTTTGAATCCATCTCACCAACCACCACAAAAAAGTGGTTAAATTTAAAATGTTACACAGTGTAATCTAAAAAAATGTCTAGTAAACAAATGCTTCTCTGCTTTTAAGACTATTGTGGAAGAAATTATTTAGCCCCAAGGTTTGTTTGCTGCAACCTGTGGGGTTATCCAACACGGATAGGTTGTTGGTTAATTCAAAAGTATTTCCTCATTTATTTTTTTTAGCAAGGCAATGTAATGCATTAATTGATGAGTTCAGACATAATAGTACCAACGCTGTAACATGCTTTAGAAGTAATGGAATGTCTCATATTTTTTCAAAATGCTTTTACAGATAAGTAAATACACAGTATCCTGTGGAAAAGAAGTAATTTTAAAATAGATTAGGTTGAGGAAATACTATGCAGAGCAAGTAGAATAATCCTAGCAAAATGGACAAACATTTTCTAGCCCCCTTTAACTTCTGAAATCTGAAGCTCTCAGAGGGACATCTGCTTGGTAGATGTCCTATCAACTTTTATGGATAGAAAGAGGAAGTCTGGGAGATGCGTCCACCACCTTCATAGAATCATAGAATCATAGAATAGCAGAGTTGGAAGGGACCTACAAGGCCATCTAGTCCAACCCCCTGCTCAATGCAGGAATCCACCCTAAAGCGTCCCTGACAGAGGGTTGTCCAGCTGCCTCTTGAATGCCTCTAGTGTGGGAGAGCCCACAACCTTCTCACACAGAGACATCCAAGCTGGGAAAGTGTTTTTTTAAACTTGCGAGGGTAGAGATTTTTAAGATGTTGCCCTGTGACATAGAAAATCCAGGTCCTCCCCAACTCTTATTAAACTATGTATTAATTGAGAGCTAACCATTTGCAAAAACTGTAACAGTACCTCAAAAATCTGCAAACATGGAGCGAGTACAATCAAAGAAGCAGAGAAACAAGATCCAGGCTCAAAATTGTGCCAGGTGAGGCGAAATGACCCTTGTGATCTTGCTGTGTCTTCGACACTTCAAAGAATCTAGATTCTGTGGGAGTTTGGTTCCACCTCTGCTTATGGCGGATGCCTTGCTGACCTTTCTCAATGGCCCCCATTACCACAGTGCACCGCCCATGCAGAAGCGTTCCTTTACCAGAAACCGCCCCCACGATTATACCCTTTCCTTGAAGCTGCGCATCAGAGATGCTTTTGGGCTCCTGCTTCTGGGTGCTTTCAACAATGCTGTTGACTGCATGGTTCATTTTGTTCTCCACAGGTAATGCACATTCTACAATTTTATTATTTACCTCAGCACTTTTCCTGTGAGAAATTAGGTGGTTTGAATTTTATGTGCCATTTTGCTTCGACTTGAACAAAATATTCTGCACATTTTTAAACGTGCCATAGTTTTTCGGATCCATCCCCCTAGTTTTCCTAGCAAAGAGATCTCCAGGGAGTATAACATCTCTTTTGGAGTTATCTATTTTATTTCCAACATGAACCTGCCCGAACACTACGTTCAACATCTAAGGTCCTCCTCCGGGTGCCTACTCCAAGGGACACTTGGAGGGTGGCGACAACAGGGAGGGCCTTCTCTGTGGTGTCCCCCCAACTGTGGAACAATCTCCCTGACGAGGCCCGCCTGGTGCCGATATTGTCATCTTTTCGGCGCCAGGTCAAGACTTTTCTCTTCTCCCAGGCATTTAGCAATGTGTAATGACCGTGGGTCTGTTTTTTTGGCTCATCGTTTTTAAAGTTGTTATAGTGGTTTTAAATGTATGTGTATTTTGCTTGTTTTTTGTGGTTTTTAATCTTTGTATATTGTTTTTAAGTGTTAATCTTATGTGAACCGCCCAGAGAGCTTTGGCTATGGGAAGGTATGCAAATAAATAAAATTACATGTATATCCCACCTCTGTTCCATTAACTTCTGCACCCCATTCCTCTTATCCCCACAACAATCCTTTGAGGTAACATGGGCTGAGTGACCAGTTCATGAGTGCCCCATCCTAGCCCAAGCCTCTACTGATAAATTACAACCACAGTAAGTTCTTCCTTGTGTTTTTTTCCACAGTGTTGCAAGCGACATTTTTATTACTCTATCAGACCCAGCGGTTCCAGTTTGTGGATCTTGGGAAAACAGCCCAGATCTCGTGCACTTTTACAGACGATATTCAAGGCAGAGACTTAGAATTCTTTTGGTACAAAAGAAGTGGGAATGAACTAACGCTTTTACTTGAGAATTGTGCTGACAAATCAAAGGAAGGGAAACTAGTGTGCCAAATGTTAAGACGACAGTTGATACTAGAAATCCATAATACCCAAGTGGCTGATTCCGGCCTCTATTTGTGTGCTGAGAGGTACACTCTTTACCACTCCTTATCCTTCAGCAATGGATCATCTCTGATTGTTGGAGGTAAGCAAGCAGGGCGGAGCTTTGCCAAGGACATTTTGGGAGCCAGTGACACACGGGGATGAGCAATTCTAAAAGCTGATGGGCTCAAGACAAGATCTCACGTCTGTCCCCCCTCTGTGGCAACAGTGCTTTGCGTGAAATCTGAGCCATTGTTGTCCTGTGCAATGCTGGGGGACAGAAGTTGGCCTGGCCAGGCAAACGCTGGGGCCAAGCAGCCCATAGAATGTCCAAGAGAGCTCCATCTGCACGGACATTTTCACTTTGTGCTGAGTTCCGAGGAGGAAGGAAGAAGCACATGTCTCTCTCACAACGCCCAGCCTTCTTGGAATCCCAACTCAAAGCAAGAACAACCCCACACAAGCCCCCCACACAAGATATGTGGGCCTTGGCTAATATTCCCCATCACCACTGAGCCTGCAGATTCCCCCAAGCATAGGTTGGAAAAACTACGTGAAGGCAGATCTGAAATATTAGCCTGAAGAGAGATCAGCACTCTTGCTGTCCTTACTGAGCGCTGTCTTTCCTTTTTTTCCCCACCAGATAGTTATACCCTGAGCACCTGGGTGATGCTTTTGCAGCCCCCTGGACAAGAAGACCCACCTTCCCAGCTCATGCAAAGAAGCCCATTGGCTTGCGTGGTTCATGGAGTCTCCAACTTGGTCCAGGTGTCCTGGGATGTCCCCAGAGATCTTGAGCAAGAGGGCCAGACCCTTTTGGTGAAAAACAGCAGCGGCTCCTTAACTTTCATCAGCATCCTTCACGTCCCCATGCAATCGCTCCTCAGTGGGGAGAACTTCACATGCGAAGTCAAGTTCAACTCTTCCAGCAGCACCATGAAGAAGAGCATCCATCGTATAGGAGAGTTCGATGCAAGTGAGTGATTTTCCTTGCCGTCATAAAAACACGGCTCATTCTCTCATAACATGCTTGCTACTGTCACTTCTGTAGCATAACCACTGCCCTACTTTGCCTGGGCTGTTCATTGTGATTCCAAACACCTCTCTTTAACTTCAGCCACAATCAGAATTGTAAACAGTGCAAGAGAGGCTCAAAAGCTACGTAAGGGCACATGCATGAAACCGAATCTTTCAAGCAAATAGCTTATATTGCCTTTTCATGTTGCAGAATGTGTTTTAGGGCTTGGGTTTTTTTGTGTGTGTGTGTGTAGGGCACACACACAACACTAGATAATGTAGCCTGGCCACCACCTCATACCCCATGGCCATTTTGCAAAACAAATATAATAACAACAATAATTGTCAGGAAAATCCTGAATCAGCAAAAGACAGCATGACCCGGCAAAGCCCATCATGTCCATCTAGAAAAACTGCCATGAGCGAGAAAAGAAATAATAATAATAATAATAATTAATAATAATGCTAGTTCTGTCGCTCCAGCAGGTATAGGGCTGTCCCGTTGAACTGCCTACCATCCACTGTAATTTCATAGGATCATAAAATAGTGGAATTGGAAGGGGCCTATAAGCCCATTGAGTCCAACCCCCTGCTCAATACAGGAATCCACCCTAAAGCATCCCTGACAGATGGCTGCCCAGCTGCCTCTTGAAGGCCTCTAGTGTGGGACAGCCCACAACATCCCTAGGTAACTGATTCCATTGTCGTACTGTTCTAACAGTCAGGAAGTTTTTCCTGATGTCCAGCCGAAATTCAGCTTCCAGTGACTTTGGCCCATGATTCCATGTCCTGCACTCTGGGATGACCGAGAAGAGATCCTGGCCCTCCTCTGTGTGACAACCCTTTAAGTATTTGAAGAGTGCTATCATGTCTCCCCTCAATCTTCTCTTCTCCAGGCTAAACATGCCCAGTTCTTGCAGTCTGTCTTCATAGGGCTTTGTTTCCAGACCCCTGATCATCCTGGTTGCCCTCCTCTGAACCCGCTCCAGCTTGTCTGCATCCTTCTTGAAGTGTGCTGCCCAGAACTACTAGACGCAATACTCTAGATGAGACCTAACCAGGGCCGAATAGAGGGGAACCAGCACCTTCTGTGATTTGGAAACTATACTTCTATTAATTCAGCACAAAATAGCATTTGCCTTGCTTGCTGCCATATTGCACTGTTGGCTCATATTCAGCTTGTGATCTACAACAATTCCAAGATCCTTCTCGTTTGTAGTATTGCTGAGCCAAGTATCCCCCATCTTGTAACTGTGCATTTGGTTTCTATTTCCTAGATGTAGAACTTGGCATTTAAAACTGAGATGGTTGCATTATCCATCGACAGGAGGAATTCCTGACTCTGTTGTCTCCTTCTTCTTTTTAAAGCTTCTTCTGCTGACTATGGTGGGAAATGCCGAAAGTATTGGGTACCTGTGGTTGTGGTGGGAGTTCTAGCATTGTTGCTCCTTCTCCTGAGCTTCCTTTGGGTTTGCCTCAGCTGTTCCAGTCTAGGTAATACAAGGAATCACATCCTAAGAACTAAATAACATCAGGAATACTAATTCCTCTTTCAGACTGTCTTTATGTAGAACGAAATCCCATGTGGAATCCTACTATTTGCTCCTTTATTTATTTTAATTTGTATTTTTTAATTACTGGAATTGTGCTTTATATATTTAAAACTTTGCTTACTTCGCTGACGTAATTAGATTTATTTTTGCAGGCCAAAACTTCAGCTATGGGAGAAGGGACCATGTTTCAGGACATCAGTAACAGTGGGACCAGGCAATGCAGCAGAAAGAATGCCCTCAAAATAAGACAAGATTTCGCCAACTCCCATGTGGAGCATTTTCCCACCAAATGCATTATTTATTTATTTATTTATTGCATTTCTATACCACCCAACAGCCGGAGCTCTCTGGGCGGTTCACAAAAATTAAAAACATTCAAAGTATAAAACAACAGTATAAAACCATAGTATAAAATACAATATAAAAGCTCAACCAGATAAAAACAGCAGCGATGCAAAATTACAAATTTAAAACACCAAGTTAAAATTTATTTATAGACTGTTAAAATGCTGGGAGAATAAAAAGGTCTTCACCTGGCGTCTAAAAGCATATAATGTAGGTGCCAAGCGAACCTCCTTAGGGAGCTCATTCCACAGCCGGGGTGCCACAGCAGAGAAGGCCCTGCTCCTGGTAGCCACCTGCCTCACTTCCTTTGGCCTGTTTTCATCAGCACCTGTTTTTTTTTTAGCCCATAGCAAACAGGTTGGCCCTGCAATTCTGTTGGAAAATCGCCACGAACCAGGGCTTTAAAAAAATGGACAATGAACGTTGCAACATTTTGACAACAACATTGAATGCATTCTCAATATCATGAAATTTATTTATTTATGTATTTATTTATTTTATTTCGAAATAACAAAATAAAGTCAACAAAAGGGACACACATACTGTAACAATAAATCAAGATCATTAAAGAAACAAAGGAATTCACTAATTATAATTCTTAGTCTATTACCAATATGCCCATGAAATATCTACAGTAAAATGCCCTATGTAGGAGCTTAATGCCTAACGAAAGAGTAAAAATACAATTTATATAGCATGTAAAATGGATTCTCTGAGTGAACTGAGAGGATGTTGATGTCAAAGAAAAGTAAACTGCTTCTTTATACATTTTCAGATCATTTCTTTACATTCTCTCTCTCTCTCTCTCTCTCTGTCAGGATTCCAGACAAAGGTAAATGAACCTCCACCCTCAGAGGTAGCACAGGTATGGCTGTTCATTTTTCTTTTCTTTTGGAAAACATCTCTTGCTTATAAGGATATTTGCAGGTCCCTCTCGTGCACATCCTGTCCCTTCCAGCCTCCTTCGCACCACAAAAAAACTCCCCAGTAAGTCCGACTTATTTTTAAAGACGGAAGTTGCCCCTATCTCCTGCTGTGTGCAGGAGAAGCAGCGCGATCAAAACGCCCACTGAAAGGGCCGCGTGCACGTTGTTTACTTCCTCTTTCAAAAGAGGAAGTAATGAGGGATAAACACGTAGGCGGAGAAGCGACGGTAAACAAACACGATTTCCCCCTGTGTGATGACGCTCATTGTTTCATTTAGGAAGAAATCCAGTTTATAACGCAGCTAGAGAAAAAAGGAGGAAACTGGACTTACACCAAGGATTCAACTTGATTAAAGAAATATCAGTTTGTAGTTTGTTTGAGTTTTATCCAATAATTAGTTGGTTGAGTATGCCTATATTAGCATATATTTAAAAAATTAATAGAAGGAAGGCTGACCTCCTTAGTTTTTAGGTTGGGGTTGTACCTATAGCAGTAGCAGCCATCCTAGAAGAACTGTGATAGAGGAGATATATGAACGGTTCTTCTAAAACTAAATATTTTTAAAACCTCCTTCACAATTATTTAGGGGCACAGTTAAAAAAAATTAGTTAATTAAAATTCTAAATCCATTAACACACCCAATTAATTGACTCATTCCTCCAGCCATGGTGTGCTTTTGGTGTCATGGTTTTTCTCCAGGGATCTTTATCCGCGCCAGCATTGTTTTGTAAACCACCCAGAGAGCTTTGGCTATGAGGTGGTATATAAATGTAATAAATAAATAAATAAACATAAATCAATATTACCGGAGAGATGAATAGGATAGGACAGGCTAGAAACTCAACCAGGACTTTTCCACTCCCTTACCTCATCAGGAAGGCATTATTATTATTATTATTATTATTATTATTATTATTATTATTATTTCTTCTTCTAGGAAGGTGTATGCTACGCCCAGCTGGATTTTCGATCAAAGAATGAGGATAGGAAGAAGAGGAGATTAACATCTTAAGTGGAAAATGTAACACTTGAATGACCTATAACAAGCCTACAATGTGTTTTTACAACAGAAAACATACATAAAAGAATGATTCGTAGAACATCTGACCATTTGTTATTTATACCCTGATGTGTCATCTGATGATAGATTTCCTGATCTATATTATTTACTTGTGGTGGGTTTGTTCAGCGGCTGATCAATACAGTTGAGATTATGTAAATCAAATTCACAAGGTGTCCTATCAAAAATTAATCCTCCTATCAAGGCAGGCTCCTGCCACATTCATATGATTTATTTTTCTTAATGCTTTAATTGAAGAAATGCATAAATAAAAATTGTATTTTGGTTTTATGCCAGTTTAGCAGTTACAGGGAATCCTGGGAGTTGTAACTCAATGAGGGTGCTGAAAATTCTCTCTCAGGCCCTTTCGACACCTAAAGGGTTGTCCCAGGAAAATGGAAGGATCGTCTCTGCGTGCTCCTGGGATCCCCTGTGTGGCATTTGGACAGGAACGATCCCGGAATATAGGCCTGGTGTAGACATGCCCTTAGCCTCCCACAGGGCTATTCTTTCCAGAAATCACCAAGGAGAGGAAATTAAGTTTAACCAGTTTGTGTTGAGGTGACCACAACACAGGACAGGGTGGGTTAAATAAGCCAGCCAATAAAACTCACCCATAAGACCCATCTATAAACTCCACAGTTATAGTTGGTGATGGAGTATCTTGCTAGCTTACCCAATACCTATCTCCCTTCAAATTCAATATTTTCTCTGGGCTTGAGCCTGGCATGGGGGAGTCTAGCTGCAAAGGCGACCTACAGTATAGTTGTGTAGAAAAAAGAATTTCAACGGGCGCCATTTTTCTTCCAAAGGTGAGAAAAGCTACACTTCTCCAAGTGCCTTGTTTCTCTCTCTTGGACATAGTTCCATGGTCACTGAGCTCCTTTGCCACTGACCGTCCTGTGGGGCACTTTGGTTTTGCTAACATCAAATAAACACTTGCGGGGATTTTGTTGGGATTCCTTTGGCATTCCTCAAAATCCCCCATATCATAGAATCATAGAATCATAGAATAGTAGAGTTGGAAGGGGCCTACAAGGCCATCGAGTCCAATCCCCTGCTCATTGCAGGAATCCACCCTAAAGCATCCCTGACAGATGGTTGTCCAGCTGCCTCTTGAAGGCCTCTAGTGTGGGAGAACCCACCACCTCCCTAGGTAACTGGTTCCGTTGTCGTACTGCTCTAACAGTCAGGAAGTTTTTCCTGATGTCCAGCTGGAATCTGGCTTCCTGTAACTTGAGCCCATTATTCCGTGTCCTGCACTCTGGGAGGATCGAGAAGAGATCCTGGCCCTCCTCTGTGTGACAACCTTTTAGGTATTTGAAGTATTTCATGTTTCAGTGGAAGAGGAAGCCCAAAATGCACTGCACTTTTTGCTCTTGGTGCCATTTAGATGGTGAGTTCATCTTCCAACTTGATCTCTGTTAACAGTTACATCAAGTCAGATACAGAACAGATACAGTCAGATACAGACCAGAAGGGAAGCAGATGCCAGCGGTCCTGGTTTATTCTTTCAACTCTTTGCAGGGTGGCAAGATGCAAAAGAGGGCAGCCCCACTGCACCTTTAACCGCTAAGGGAATTTCAGTAGGTGCAGCTTCTCAGGTAAACGGCACCTGCTGAAATTCCCCATTCTGCACAGCTATTGAAGGTGCAAAAACCTCACCCTCTTTGGCTTTCGTGGTTGCCTTACCCAATATTACAGCACACAAAGGCAGAGACGTTATCGCTCTTGCAGAGCACACCAGAGAAACCAAAATCCACCCGTCTCTTCCTCCAACAGTAAACTTAACACCAGCGTGCCACCTTTTGCTAGGGCTGGGATCTGAATATCGCTGAGCTGCTTGGGCACTTGTAACAAAGGTGTTTGTGGTGTCCTGCTGTGCTTGTAGCTCTCTTTCACACAGGATAGAGAAACCACACACACACACACACACACACACACACACACACACGGAGAGAGAGACAGAGACAGAGAGGAGGTTGGTCAAGATATTTAGACTTTTCTGAGCAACAGCGCATTGAGCAAAGGTTAAATAGTAGGAACAATAGGTCTGATTCCAGGGAGTACCTTCTGCTCTCAAAATCTGCCCGCTTGTTTCCATCTGTGCATTTCCTTATAAAAGATGTGGCAGCAAGTCACCAGCTTTTTTTTTCCAGTCTGGGCTTTGAACGCCTTTGGGAGAAGCAGAAAACTTGCAGGAGATACGCTTTGCTCACACTGTCTCTGCGGTCAGTTTCACCGCCATTGGCTTGCTCTGAAACTGTTCAGGGCATAGGAGCCTTCCTACAGAAAGAGTTGGCACTCCAGGACCAGGAGGAAAAAAATGATTTTAGGCTGGGCTGATATGTAGGAGGACAGTCATAAATTACTCTCCTTTCCTACATGGGGTTGCAAGTAGAATTTCCCATTCTGTGGTGAGTTACTATAGGGATAGTAGAAACTGGAGGAGGAGGAGGAGGAGGAGGAGGAGGAGGAGGAATATTCTAGCATTGGAAAAAGTGCAGAAAAGAGCTACTCAAAGGATCAAGGGGCTGGAGCAACTCCCCTATCAGGGAAGCTTACAACATAGAATCATAGAATAGCAGAGTTGGAAGGGGCCTACAAGGCCATCGAGTCCAACCCCCTGCTCAATGGGGACTGATCCCCATTGAGGGACTGATGAGGGACCATTGAGGGACTGATCCCCATTGAGGGACATCTGGGACTGATGAACTTAGAAAAGAGGCCAGTGAGGGGAGACTTGATAGAGGTGTACAAAATGGTGCATGGTGTGGAGAAACCAGACTGAGAGAAGACTTTCGTCTTCCATAATGCTAGAACCCATTTTATGACGCTGAATGGTGGGAGATCCAGGACAAATAAAAGGAAGGACTTCTTCACACAGCGCAGAGTTAAACTATGGAACTCACTACCACAACGTGTAGCGATGGCTGTCGTTTTGGACGGCTTCTCTCTAGAGGCACGCTCCTTATGAAATTCTTTGCCACAGGAGGCTCACTTTGCTTGTGGCTTCCCAGAAGCCTGTCAACACATTTTTGTTTGTTAAATGTTTTGTCTACAGGAATGTTTGCCCTGTAGAATGGTTGCCAGACATCACTGCTGTTTAAGGACTGGTTTATTTCATTTATGCTTTTGTTATTTATTTATTTATTTGTTTGTTTATTTGTTTTGTTTTAATTGCTTTTTAAATGTCATTCTATCACTCACCCCCCCACACACACACATTTCATTCTTACGTTTGCTAGCTGGACAGCCCATTTTTAAGACTAGAAACCAATCTGCAGCAGAGGCAGATGAGATGGGAACCACGACCATTCCACCAGCCCTGCTGGAAAACCACTTTTCTTTTTCCTCTACCCTCCTCTCCCTTTTTTCCTTTCACGTTGTATCTTTTTAGTTTGTAAGCCTGTAGTTAAGAAACATCTTGTTTTTACTGATTGTATGTCATCTGCTCCAAGAATTGCTTTATCTGCGGAATGGGATAAAGATGCTTTAAATAAAATAATAATGAAGTTTAATAAAAGCAATTAACCAGCCTGCAGTCTACTTAACACCATGATCCTAAGAACTACTGGCATGCCATACGTTTTGGCTGGATTTACCTAGAGAAACACAGCAGTATATTTATTCACAGTTTGTCCATTTTACAGAGAGGCAACAGGAAATGAAACTAATAGGTTGCTGGTTGAGAGCTATTTTTAGGCAATCGTTGTCCATCTCTCTGGGTTAAACAGATCACAGGTACATTATAGGCCCTGCATCTGAAACCACAGTTCAAAGAAAGCTCAGTAAATAATAAACGTCCGCCTGATTCAATCTTTCTATTCTTTTGGTTTTGGGTTTTACATTTTTTTTAACACCTCTCCCCTCTGTCATTTGCAACAAACAGGAAATTGTTGAGTTTTTTCTCAAAAGATTGTGTTATCTTAAGGTTGTAAAACCTTAAGGTTCAAGTCTTCTGGGCTCTGTCAGCTGTATAACACAGTGATCTTTTTAAAATGCTGTTTTGGCGTTTTTAAATTTAGTTCCCCACAAATTCTGCTTGCAAGCTCCAAATAGGCTTTATGGACCTAACTGCCCAAGGCTGGAGGAATTGGCTTTTCTTGAAGGAGAAATACCAGCCAAGGACTGGGCGTACGTGCAACGTTGGTCCATGCCGTAAGTGAAGGTGGAGAGAATTTTCCTAATAAATGAGCTGTTCCACAAGTGTTTGATGTTGCATTTGGAAACTTACCAGTGTGGTACTGTAGTTTATTTTAATTACACCAAATTGTGATGGCTTACCACTATTTGCAATGAAGATTTCATTCATAAATCAAAATCTTAGTTTGAAATACATTAATTAAAACTTTTGATTGGCATCAAACAGGGTGGTAAAGGGTGGCAAAGCAGGGGGGTATTTTCGAGACCCAGCTGGATTTTCCATTGATGAGTCAGGACAGGAACAAGATGAAATGAACACAGCTTGGGATCTTTACCAAGACCTCTCATACCAAGTCCTCTCATACCAAGCACTTTCAGGGCTATTTGATGACTGACAACAGTATGGTACATCCACGTCTATCACCCCATCCTTAAAGGAGGTCAGGGGCCCCCAGGGACAAAGCAGTGCCCCATTTCATGACTGGTAGACTGAACTTAGCCATGAAAACATGCTTGTCAATAACTGTGTGGACATGAATAACGTTAAATCTAGAAGAAAAACTGTATTTAATGGAAGCATCTACGTTTAACAAGTACAAAGACAGTAAACTCTGGCATTAATTCTCTTTCTTTCCATCTCTCCTTCTTCTAAAAATGATGCAAATTTTAAGCAGTGATTCTATCAACTTGTTTGAATGCATTTCACTTGTTATGACGGACGTCTGCGTACTCAGTCTGGAATGGAAAATGAAAATGTCACAAAGGAGATGCTTAATTGTTTATTTCTCATGTTTGTGGAATAAATAAAAAAGCTGTTCTTCTTTTAACCAGAAGGCTGTCTTTGTTGCATTAACAACATTCAACGTTAGCAACAATTGTTTTTCTTCATACTATGATTATTGGGCCTTTTTTTAAAAAAAAAATCTTGCATGCCATTTGGGGCCATTTCCTGTGGGAAAGGCAACTTAGAAATAAATAATTTTTTGGATGCGAGGCCCTGCACATGAAAAGGAGTTCTTAAGGCAACCTTGCAAATATGTCAGGGAATAGTGCCTCATCACAGGCTATGAGGCAAATGGCCATTTACAAGTCTACTCATGTGACTTCGCCCAAAGACTCATTCCTAAGCACACTCTGCACTCCCTATATTCTCTCTCTCTCTCTCTCTCTCTCTCTCTCTCTCTCTCTCTCTCTCTCTCTCTCTCTCTCTCTCATCTTGAGTTCTAGTTGAATCTCATTCCAGTTACCAAACACCAGATTTTGCAAAAGCTTTCTTCAAAGACTTTCTCAAAGCAAGGTGGAGCGCGTTTTGAAAAGTTCAGTATCTAAGGATGCCAGTTACCTGTGGAAGCTCCCTCATGGGTAATTGATTTGCTGGTTGCTCTGAATTCCCTGTGAGGAGGAGGTGGGAAGAGGAAATAATAATAATAATCCTTGAATGGTGCAATGTTGGGTCATTATTGTTGTGTCCCCACCACCAAGGTCGCCCTCAAGAACAGAGGTGGTAGCTTGTCCAAGTGGAAGCCCTTTAGCAGGGGTGCAGAGTCCATCTGACAGGACAAGGTCACTTACTTCTGAACCCCTACTCGTGAGAAGGAAGCTAGACTCCTCCTGCGCTCCAGATCAGGGCCCTCAATGCAAATCATGAGAAATGAGGCGGCAGCAGCAGCTACAAGGGTGCTCAGCTGGGACCTAGCCAAGCTTCCTTGCTAGACAGCTCCATTGCTTTCCTGAACCGCCAACTCCTCTGGCTCTCTGACCTGCTGGACAGCTCCTGCTAAAGCAGGATTTGGTCAGGGGTGGCAGGCATGGAACAATATATGTTACCTCTGTGAAGATGCTTTCTGAAGAGAAGAATCAAGGGTGGGATCAGGAGGAGGAGAATGATGCAGGATACTCCAAAATATAATGCGGTGGAAGAGCAGCTTCCCGAAGAAGTAGACCCTAGTGGAGGAAGGGAGAGAAGGAAAGGATGGTGGCCAACCCATGTTGTCAGTGTTGGACGGAACGTGGGGGGCAAGTGAACAAGGCGTTCCTGTTTATGCATGTGCTACCATTGACCCACACTTAGCTGGCTGCAGCCAAACTCCCATGGTTGGGTTCTTCCTTTCCCACGGAAGATAGGCGCTTTCAAGGTGGGTGGGTGGGTGGGTGCTTCCTTCTCTCCGGTCTTCATACCTCATTCTTCTCTCCTTTATTCAGAACTCGAAACCAGCCCACTGCAGTTTCTGCAGAGTGGCTTATTTTTCCTGAACAAGGCACCCTGAGAGCCCATGACTTGTTTTAGGGTTGTTGATACTCACTGTAGCTTGTTGTGTCATCTGAACCCAGCAGGGTGATTTTATCATGGTTTCTGGGAATGGCTGGAGAGCTGCCCAACCAGAGTGGCAAAATGCCCTGTGGCTCCCCCACCCCTTCTCCGTGCCCTCAAACCTGTGTTCCTAGAAATAGCAAAGAAAGGACACCGGAGAGTGTCTCCAATGCTTTTTAGTTTGGGTCCTGAGCGAATGTAGGACACTGAGAAGGGGGTCTGCCTGGGATACATGCTGGAGCCAGCAGGAGGAATGAGGGAAAATGAGGGTACAACAAGCCATGGCAAACCCGATCGCTTGTCGGGGATGCCATGGGTTGTTCAGCGAACAACAAACCCATGTTGGCCTATTCACGAGGTGGTTCAGCATGACGTGTGAATCCACCCAGTATCTCCTGTGAGCCACTGTCCAAGGTCCTGATAATTCTTTGCATTGTTGCCCTTTATTGCCTAGAACTTCCCTCAGACACATTTCTCTCAATAATGTTTGATTCCTCACAGGGATGACCCTTCCATTTGCCTGGGATAACCCTTAGGCGTAGGAAGAGCCTTAATATACATTCTGCGGAAGGCAGATTGAATCAGCTGTCCCATCATACTGTACCTGTGTTTATGGACGCCACGGCACTGATGTCTCTGTTCTCTTGGCCTGAACAGGTATAAGGCATCCCTCGGGCCCACCTCTCTGGAGGAATCAGCTTTAAACTCCACAGGCTAAAGGCTCCTTTCCCATCTATCGTGTCAATATCCTCCTGGTCCTGAGATGTTTCTCCACCAATCATCCAAGAGATTGCATCCTGAGTGGGATTTGAACTGAAGAAGAGGCAGAGCAAGGGGACACTGTGGTTGAATGGGTTCTCCTCCAAGGAGAAAGGTGCCAAAATAGAAAGTCTTGTCTGGAGAGCATCTAAAATGTCATTGAGAAGAAGAATCCATTGAGAAATTGATTTTTTGAGTTTTATTGCACCCCGTCCCTTAGGCTCAGTCAGGGTAATAACACCTCATAAACAAATTCAACTACAAATGGAATAAAATATCTCTAAATCAGCCCTTTTTTCCTAGGATGTAAGAAAGAAAAATCTCAGGACTTTTTCTGAGAAAAGTGACTTCTGAGGGTTTTTGCCTCAACTCTAGTCCTCATTCTTTAGGGTTCAGCAACTTTCCCAGGGTCTTCTAAATGTTAAATTTCTGAGGGATGATTATGGAGACATTTTGTCTCTCATGCAGGTGAAGAGAGATGATTGTGAAACGAAAGACGCAACACTCACACATAGTCCACAGCTACCTCATACGTAAGGAAAAGCACAAGAAACAACCCCATAAAAATTCTTATCATTTAAATTTGGTTTTGAAAGCAATTTATTTTCGGTCAAATTGAATGGGAATGGTAGTGGGGGAAGTGGAAGAGATTTTCGGCACAACACTAGTAATTATTGATAATTAACTGCATCCACACTGACTGGGTCGCATTCATGGCATAACAGAGACAACATTTATAGATGCAAACGGTATCTTTGGCTCAGAATTGTGGATAATAGAACCAATGAGAGGGGAGACAGCCGTGGATTTCATCCTGAGTGGTGCTCAGGTGTGAGATAGACCTGTCTAAACTGTTCCCTGCTGCCCCTCCTGTGTTCTGCCTGATTTCTGAAGAATTAAAACATTAGCAATATGAGATGAAATTCTAGGGCTAACTGACAAATTAAAAATAAATAAGACACCCTCTTCAGACATCATACACTGTCTTGTAAAGCTCAAAAGTGGAATTGTTAGTCTTCTAACAAAAACATGTGACTTTTCACTAAAGTTGGCCACTTTCTGGGGGGAAACATAATATTATGTTCTTAGGTTCTACGGACTGGGAAGCATTGTTGTTGATTAAGCAAACCTCTGTGGCTGTTGTTGAACATCTGTGCTATGCCTTTTGTTCTGCGAGAAAATTATTAGTCTGAACTTTCTGGGTTCAAGACAATTTAAAGCCAAATAAAGAGC
This sequence comes from Elgaria multicarinata webbii, assembly GCF_023053635.1. Taxonomy (NCBI): domain Eukaryota; kingdom Metazoa; phylum Chordata; class Lepidosauria; order Squamata; family Anguidae; genus Elgaria; species Elgaria multicarinata. The sequence goes on along the minus strand of NC_086191.1, from coordinate 15,693,911 downwards.
ATCTTTTGGAATCATGTGTAGCTGTTTGTCCATCTGTCCCCCAGTATAGAATCAAAGAATAGTAGAGTTGGAAGGGGCCTATAAAGCCATCAAGTCCAAATCCCCTGCTCAATAAAGGAATCCACCCTAAAGCATCCCTGACAGAGGGTTGTCCAGCTGCCTCTTGAAGGCCTCTAGGGTGGGAGAGCCCACAACCTCCCTAGGTAACTGATTCCACCGTCACACTGCTCTAACAGTCAGGAAGTTTTTCCTGATGTCCAGCTAGAATCTGGCTTCCTGCAACTTAAGCCCGTTATTCCGTGTCCTGCACTCTGGGATTATCAAGAAGAGATCTTGGCCCTCCTCTGTGTGACAACCTTTGAAGTACTTGAAGAGTGCTATCATGTCTCCCCTCAATCTTCTCTTCTCCAGGTTAACAGGCCCAGTTCTTTCAGTCTCTCCTCATAAGCCTTTGTTTCCAAACCCCTGGTCATCCTGGTTGCCCTCCTCTGAACACGCTCCAGCTTGTCTGCACCCTTCTTGAATTATGGAGCCCAGAACTGGATGCAATACTCTAGATGAGGCCTAACCAGGGCCGAATAGAGAGGAACCAGTACCTCGCATGATTTGGAAACTATGCTTCTATTAATGCAGCCCAAAATAGCATTTGCCTTTCTTTAGGGCATTCGGCTGCAATGCATCAGGGGCCTTTCAGATCTTCCATGGAGGTTCTACTACAGTTTTCTCTATGGTAGTTCAGTCTGGATGGGTAGATCAGGACCAAGGCTTGAGCAGAAGGCCATTATGGCTATTAATAAAATTTCTTAGTTGTCTTTCTCTTTAAAAGACCCAAGTGGACTTACAACAAAAATATTAAAACATACAAAAATAAAATAATCATCATCATTATTATTTTAGTAGTATTATTTTACTAGATTTCCATGTCAATATGAGCTATCTAGACATTGAAGGAAATATAACCATTTCTTGGTTTGAAAAAAAAATCACTTTAAAACTGCTTAATAACCAATGTTAAATAATTTGTACAGTGTGTTTATAGTGTTGGGCTGTGTAGCATTTTTCTTCTTCTTTTTTTTTAAAAAAAGCATATGTAATCTATTATTCCTTGCATGTATGGTTTCTGTATTGTGTTATTATTTAAGTTTTTATATTTGCAAATAAAAAAAATATTTTAATAAACTCGCTTTGTATCGAGAGGCTTGTGTTTTAAACTGCTTTGCTCATCTCTATTTCATTGAATCATTTATTTTGTTAATTATGATATAAGGAATTTTTTTTCTGATTCCATACCATGCATTGTGTGCTAGTTTTATAAAACCTGTAAGGTGCCTTGAGCAGGCTTTCAACTGGACAGAGAAAAATCCAATAATTAACATTCAAATATATTTTGAGGGGCAGGTATACTCACCTGAGACAATCAATCTACTTGCATTCACTATTCTGAAATTCTGTTTTGAATTATTATTTTTTAAAGCAATACAGTAATATACTCCAGAGTCATCCCTTTGCACGTTGCTGATCTTCAGATTACGCACTCGACTTGGGTAATCTTCCAATAATGATGAGTATTTAGAACTCCCCACATTGTGGGTCAGGCTTCCGACCAGTTTCTCCTTGTACCAGGTCACGTCCCATGCAGCAAATCCTTTTGGAACGTTGCAGCTGATGTTTACCGTATCTCCCGGAAATGCCAAGACCTCCGTTAGTGTTTGCTGTGTTTCTATCGTCCTCTGCGATTCAGCAACTATATAGAAAACAAAAGCAACAGTTGTGCTAGTACAAAAAAACTAAGCAGAGGAGAAACGTACATGGGCCACAATCCTATGAACGCTCTCTTGAGAATGTCTGACGGAAGCCAGTGGGATTTACTTTTGAGTAAGCTTGTGTAGGATTGAACTGAAAGATTACACAACAGATTAACAGAGCCTTTCATGGTTAAACTCACTGGCACATGGTTTTAACTGTTTTAACTGCTTTTAAGTTATATATTGTTTTAGCTTGGTTCATGGTTTAATTCGTTTTTAACTGTGCATATTTATTGTTTTATACTGTATGCTTTTATCTGTACTGTATGCTTTTATCTCTGAGATCTTAATGATATAGAGCAGGATATAAATGTTTTAAATAAATAAATGCATGTATCACAGTCTGTTCCTACAGTCCACACATCTGCTGGGTTTCAGCTTATGCCGCTCTTATACCCATCATTGATATGACTATGGCTGGATCTACACTACTGCTTATAACAGTTTATAATGGTTTTGACAACTGTTCAGGCCCAGGACACATTACATATACCATTTTCAAAGCATTTTTAAAATGTTGTATCCTGCTTGGTGTAGATCTCGCCTATCAAACACAATGACCTATGCAGTCCATATGGCTGCCAGACCTTTGATTGTTGTGCTACATATCCTGGCCAAGTTGCCCAAACTTTCTTGGGAAGCTGAGAGTTGTGCAGTTCAGCAGTTGACCATAAACCTGTGCTGATGCTGTCAGGATCCATATGATTCTGATTAATATTTATTTACCCCAAACTGAGCTCAGTTTATATCAAATCATCCTCCTACAAAAAAAAGACATACACGTACTTTTAAAAATGATATTAAAAATATAGGTTTGTGACCTGTATTAATCCGTCTCCCATAAAGAAGAAAAAACAATAACATCCCAACTGTTCTTGTATTAATTTCAGTTCTGCAATGGATCGATTGCAAGATAGCAGAAAAGTCACTTTTCTCCTTGCACTATATGTAAAATTTGGTTTTTAAAGACCCACTTCATCACACTCTGATGTGAGAAGCAAGATGGAGAAAGTTTTCAAAATCTTCACTAAAGTTGCCCTGTGAATTCTTTTCCAAACAAATGAATCAATTAATATCACAAGTACCTAACAGTTCAACTTGTACGTTAAATAGCATGGTAGAAAGTTGCACTGAGTTATATCCCTTAGGGCTAATTAGAGTAGAATCATTGAAATGAATGGGACCTAAATTCAATTAACATTGGATACAACCCATTGATTTCTTTGTAATTCACCCCACCCCCACCAAAATGAGCTTAGGATCACTGGGTGTAGAATGCTGGGTGTGTGAAGTATATCTTTGCTTGTTTGGCCAACAAATACCTCTATCCACTTTTTAAACCTATTGTGCAACAAATCTACGCCAGTACATTTTTGGTTTTCGTAACTGGGTAAATGAGATGTTACCAAAATGAAGAGGGAAAAAAGCTCTAGCATGGATTCACTACTTTTAGGGTATTCTTTCTTTCATTCATTCATTCATTCTACTTACAATGCAGAGAAAGTAGAAGAATTCCAACAAAATGGAACATCTCCTTGTATTCCCCGTCAAAGACTGGACTCTGAAGCAGACTGGCTGGCAAATGGGTTTTGTCTCGGTCCGTTGTGAGATCTTTGAATGCTGCCTGTTTCTGCAGGAACGCAACGACGGAGACCAGTTCTGTCTTACATGGAGGGGGGCTGTTTGTAGCTTATCTTCGATGCCTGCAAGCAGAGAGATTTTTTAGACAATAATTGCTTCCTGGTGGCGAAACCTCAAATCATCTTCAGCCGTTAGGTAAAATATATTTACAAATCAATTGCTAGCCATCTGGTGGCCCCAAAGATTAATTTAATGACAGGGACATCCTTTCAGAGTACACGGAATCTGCAAATTCAGGAACAGGTACGCAAGACCTGGAAATCGAAACACGGAGCAGCAAATGACCTGTAGCTGTTCTGCGACTTAGAACACACCAACAACCAAAATTTAAACAGTGGAAGTTCTGACAGACTGGGTGCAGAGAATTGCCTCACTGACCTATATTAATAGCATCCAACATCAGACTGTGACGCCCACACTCAGGTTCCTTTTTACAAGAAACTGGTGCCATCTTATACCTTTTCCTTGAAGCCCCACAGCAGATGAAGGATTGAGGCTATCACTTTTGGATGCTGCTTTCAAAGATGCACCTGGCCAAGTACCTCATTTTGTCCTCCACAGGTAATGCTCATCCCCCTACTTTATCCTGAATTCTAACGCTTTGCTACTGAGAAACTGTTCCCACTGCATCTGGAACCCTACTCAATGCCCCCCTCAATTCAGGGCTTATTGCTTGAGACATTAGGGTGTGCCTGGGCACACCCAACACACCCCTCGCGCACGCCTATGCTTAGGAGAGTTTTGCAGTAATTTAGGTGAAGTATTTACTAGTCTCTCAGTCCTGGTAAAATGTAGGAGTTATGTCCCATTCTAAATTCTTTCTAAAGCCTTTTTCTTCTATAAAATCCATGATACGACCACACTTGGAATACTGTGTACAGTTCTGGTCACCACAACTAACAAAGGGATATTGTAGAGTTAGAAAAAGTGCAGAAAAGGACAATTAAACTGATCAAAGGGCTGGAGAAACTCCCCTAGTTTTATAGCACTTTAAAGCAGTTAAAGCGCTTTATAACTGCTATAAAGTGCTTTAAAGCAGTAGTGTAGATCCTGCCCAGGCCTATATCTCGGAATCGCCCCAGGATCATCCCTGTGCATCCAAATGACACACAGGGGATCCCGGGAGCAGGCAGGGACGACCCCTCCATTTGCCTGGGATAATCCTTCGGTCTAGCTAAGGCCTTAGTCTCTGGAAGATACTGGCAATCTGAACATCTCTCAGGGATGATTCATGAATTGGTCTTATTCCTTGTTCGGGTAATGAATGAATACCAGAAGATCTGGTAAAGGGACACTTCAACCCTGTTCTCGCTGGTGCTGTTTGCCTCAGGATCGCTAGAGGGAGCGCTGGCCCTTAAATCTATGTTCTTACTCAATGAAATATTTGCTAGCTTAGCAGCTGTTTCCTTCGGCCTTTCAATTTCCTCCTCTTCCGGTGATGTGAAAACATGATTGGAGAGGTGACATGCTAAGCTATAAAAATCCCTTCCCCTCTGCTTTCAAATAGGCATGCTTCAAAATGCTCAAACCTAACCGGGGACCCTGGAGGCAGCCGATAAGAATAGCTAAAGCAGATACTAGCCATAGCAGGCTGGCTGGTTTATTTTACTCGAACGAGCCATCTCGAGAAGCCGTGATTTGTTGTTCGGTTGTTCAAGGCGGTTAACAAGCCATACTGCATGGATAACAAGCCACCCTGCAGGCGTTCAGACAACACGCTAACCCACGGTTCAACAAACAACCCACATTCCACCAGTGAGTGTGGTTTAGTGTGTTGTGTGAACAGCCCCAAAGAGAAAAAGGTGCCAGAAAAAGAAGAAAGGGGTGTTCCTCTGCTTTTGCCTTTGCCCCAACCAGCCCTGCCTTCCGTCTCCGCTCACTAGTTGTGTGCGGCACCTGACAGGCCCTCAACGGATAAAAGAGTTCTCCAGCTGGGCAAACCCAGCCAGCTGACCAGCAACGTGGCAAGCAAGAGGCCGGAGGAATGACCTCCCGAGGTCACCCGTTCTGCTGTCCAATGAGGCTGGCCCATCTGTGACATCACAGACCATGGCCAGCTTTGCCCTGGGGGTCTCCGTCACTCTCTGCCTCCACCATGCGCGTCCTGCTGTGGGTTTTCTGGCTCTGCCAGGGAAGCTCTGCTGAATATCAGGCGGTGGCGGATGAACAGGAGGAAAGCGCCCCCCTCCAGCCGCCGTGGGGGAACGTGGCGCTTAGCTCTGCTCTGGTGCTGCTGCTGCTGCTGCTGGTGAAACAGCTCATCCAGGAGCCTTGCAGAGGAAGCAAAGCAGAGGGAAGAAAGGTGACTTCCAAGCATGGGTGGGCAGGGATGGGTACCCAGAACAGGGCTCCAGAGATGTGGAGGGCAGAGGCAGCCTAGGTTACAAGTCACAGAATCACAGAATAGCAGAGTTGGAAGGGGCCTCTAAGGCCATCGAGTCCAACTCCCTGCTCAATGCAGGAATCCACCCTAAAGCATCCCTGACAGATGGTTGTCCAGCAGCCTCTTGAAGGCCTCTAGTGTGGGAGAGCCCACTACCTCCCTAGGTCACTGGTTCCATTGTCGTACTGCTCTAAAAGTCAGGAAGTTTTTCCTGATGTCCAGCTGGAATCTGGCTTCCTGTAACTTGAGCCCGTTATTCCATGTCCTGCACTCTGGGAGGATCGAGAAGAGATCCTGGCCCTCCTCTGTGAGACAACCTTTCAAGTATTGGAAGAGTGCTCTCATGTCTCCCCTCAATCTTCTCTTCTCCAGGCTAAACACGCCCAGTTCTTTCAGTCTCTCTTCATAGGGCTTTGTTTCCAGACCCCTGATCATCCTGGTTGCTCTCCTCTGAACATGCTCCAGCTTGTCTGCGTCCTTCTTGAATTGTGGAGCCCAGAACTGGACACAATACTCTAGATGAGGCCTAACCAGGGCCAAATAGAGAGGAACCAGTACCTCGCGTGATTTAGAAGCTATACTTCTATTAATGCAGCCCAAAATAGCATTTGCCTTTCTTGCAGCCATATTGCACTGTTGGCTCATATTCAGCTTGCGATCTACAATTCCAAGATCCTTCTCGTCTGTAGTATTGCTGAGCCAAGTATTCCCCCATCTTGTGACTGTGCATTTGGTTTCTATTTCCTAGATGTAGAACTTGGCATTTCTCCCTATTAAATTTCATTCTGTTGTTTTCAGCCCAGCACTCCAGCCTATCAAGATCACTTTGAAGTTTGTTTCTGTCTTCCAGGGTATTAGCTATCCCACCCAATTTTGTGTCATCTGCAAATTTGATAAGCATTCCCTGCACCTCCTCATCCAAATCATTAATAAAAATGTTGAAGAGCACTGGGCCCAGGACGGAGCCCTGCGGTACCCCACGCGTTGCCTCTCGGCTCTAACATCAGTGGGGTGGTGAGTCCTCTCCGGGTTTCAGGACTCTAAAGGAGTTCCCCAAGGTGCTGGCATGCCTTATGGAATATCACTGCATGAGAGGCTAAACAGCACATCACACCTGAGAATGCCTCTGCAAACCTATTTCCCTGCAACTGCATCTCTAAATGGCAAAGACAGAGCTCAGTGTTTGGATCGCTCCTTTAGAGTTCTGTCTGAAAGCCCGAACGGATTCACAGCCCCATGAAAATCTGAGCCACCAGCCTCCACTGGGCAGATGATGCCAGCATCCCTGCTGATAAAGACGGCTGTCGCTGCTCCCCGGTGATGCCTGGTCCTGTTACACCACCGCCCAGCTCCGCTCGATGAAGCTCCTCTCTTTTCTCCCCCCAGCAAGAGACGCCGGTGAATCCTGAGGAACTGGAAAGCCGCCTCTCGTACACCTTCTCGCAGATGGAGCACGAACTCATCAAACTGGTGACGCTCGTGCGCAAGCGCAAAGCTGGCCTCGCCGTGCGCCATCGCAGCTGCAAAGCGGCGGAATGCCAGCGGAACAAGGAGAGCACCAGGACCTTCAACTTGGCTGTGTATGATATTGTGGAGGACTGAGCCGGGGGCCCAGGGGGGAAATGATGAAGGAATAAAAGGCTGTACAAAGGATGCAGAGGACGAGACATCCGTGTTCGGGGCCGTGGCTAGTGGGTGGTTGTGCTGCAAAACAGGGACAAAGAAGGGTGCAACTGGCAGAAATGATATGAAGCCGGGAGCGGGCAAAAAGAAGTGGACACGCATCGCCCTGGGAAGTGGATTTGGGGCCCTGGGAAATAGAGTTGGATCCTTGGGAAATGGATTTGAGGCCCTGGGAAGTGGACTTGGGTCCTTGGGAAATAGATTTGGGGCCCTGGGAAGTGGACTTGGGGCCCTGGGAAGTGGATTTGGGGCCCTGGGATTTGGGGCCACAGCCCCATAAGTCCTGGTTTAGCAATGACCCTACCAGTACTAATGCAATTGCTGATCAGGGTGGAGGGCAAGGGAGGCAGATAGCACAGCCTGGAGCCTTCCCCAATCGGCGGCCCTCCAGATGCATTGGAGGGTCCCAGCCAGCATGGTCAGGGATTATGGGAGTTGTAATCCAAAACATCTGCAGGGTGGCTTGTTAACCACCCTGAACTACCCACCAACAACCCATGGGTTCTCAAGGTGGCTTGTTTGAGAAAAATAGGCCATGCTGCACGGTTTACAAGCCACCCTGTGGGAAATGTCCTGGGCTCAGCAACAACCCGCACTCACGCTCACACTCAGCCACAGAATACGGGTCAGTGTGTTGTGCGAACCCTGCCGGGGAGTTTGGGCCTGTGGGCTCAGCTTCCTTGCCAGCCCAGGGAACCAAAGGAGGACTGGGCGGCACCTGGCCACCTCACCTGTCCAGGGGTTTGTGATGTCACTCTGGGACATCGCCCAGGCCAGGCCCAGGGCAAGCAGACAGGAGCCACGTGGACATGAGCCGGGGCTGCTGGTTTCTTGTGTTCTCCCTCTGGCATCTGGCAGGTTGGGCTGCCCCTGTCTGGGCCCTGAGTGAGCAGGACAGGACCCTCACGGAGTCTCAGGATGACCAAGACCTGCTCTATTCAGAGAGTCCTGCCCAGGAGCTGGGACAGAGGATTCTGGTGTGGCTGGTCAGCGTCGCAGGGTTCTACAGCCTGGTGTGGCTCTTGGATGACTCTGGCCTGGAGTGGTGCCCTGTTGCGGGACAGAAGGAAGCGGAGGTGAGCGCCCAACCCATGGAAAGGGCAGGTGTCAACCCCAGGCGTCTGCTGCCACTCAGCCGCTGGGCCAGCTGGGCCCAGGTCTGGGACCCTTTGTCCTGGGTACCAGTAGTGTCGTAGAGGCAGGGCTCACAGGGACACAGCCCCAACGCTTTTTCTATAAGCAGGGACACTGGTGTCATTATCTACCACATCCCACAGACTTCCCTGTTCTCTCTGAGCGGTCTTGCAGTCTTCGATGTAGTTGGGAGGAATGAATTCCCCCAGTGACCATATAGTGTTTTCTTGCCACGTATTTTGGGGCGGCTTCAGCTTGGATAGGCAACTGACTGGGTCACACAGCAAGATGTAAGTGAACAAGCAGGTTGCAATGAATAATAATAATAATAATAATTTATTTCTTACCCACCTCGATCAGAATGGAGAGGCGGGTAAGAAATAAATGTATATTATTATTATTATTATTATTATTATTATTATTATTCACGCTCAAATGGCCTGGGAAAACCAAACAGGTCTCAGCTCACTGCTAAAGGACAGCAAAGTAGGTGCCAGGCAGACCTCTCTGGGGAGAGCATTCCGAAATCACGGTGCCATCACTGAGTCGGAGAGAAAGATGTCTCCCTATCCTCTTTCTCCACGCCACCCATAATATTGTACACTTCTATCACGTCTCCCCCTGACTCACCTTCATTCCCAGTTAAGCAATCCCAGCTGCTGCACCCTCTCTCACCTGCTGTGTTTGCCTAAACACAGTGGAAGCTGGTGGCTCCGATGTCCGTCAGGTGGTGAGCCTGCTCTGGGTTTCAGTCAAAACCAGTCATGGCTCTAAATCTGTGCACCTTGGAGAACTCTTTCAAAGCTCTGATTGGAACCTGGAGTGGATTCCCTGCCCCACCAGCTTCCACCGGCTAAACTCCTGCTCGGGGTGTGTGTGTCCTTCTTCCGCACAGGTCACGGACTGCGACCTGTGCCCTGAACACCCGGCTTGCCTGCCCCGGCACGGCTGCTCCATCAAATCCAGCCTTAAGGCCCTGGGGCAAATGGAAGAAGAGCTGGTGACCTTGCTGTACAGCCTGCACAAGCACAAGGTCGCCCTAGACACCGGCTGGCCCTCGGAAGGCTGGGAGCGCAGGACCGTGGAGCGGGACAGCCTCCCCAACGACCTGGTGATCTACACGATCCATGAAGAGGCCTAGATGACGTGTGGGAACGCCGGAATACCAGGAGCAGGCACGAGGAATAAAAGTTTTCTAGGAGTGATTATGGCCAAGAGTGGTTAGAAACACATCACGTCCTTAACCCCTTTCACAGGTAGAGAAGCATTGTCCCTTGGCCATAAACCTCTTCAGTGTCCCCTAGGGTTGGAGCACGGGGCTAAAGTCCAGGTCCATGCAGGCCAGAGGGGCCCCCAAGTGACCCCCCCACACACACAGAGGGCCAGATGATTGGGGCAGCAACAAACAGGTTTCACGTCAGCACCACCTAGACTGACACAGGCAGTAAACAAATAGAGAGGCAGGAGTCAGCTAGCCGGGCATGTGCAGACACTCATTCTATTCTTTTTTTTTACTTTAAAACATAGAATGATCCGTCTCAGCAGCGATGTGGTGTTCAGGGCAGGAGACGTAAACTCCGTTTCATCCCTGGAGCCATGGTGGTGCTTTGGTTGAAGGGAGTTTAAAATGTGAAACTGCACGTGCTCAGAGCGTTCATTTCAAAACAAAACAAAATCAGGGTTAGCAAGCAGGTGTTTGATTTCTGGTTACCCTGGCACAGGGGACAGCAAGTACACTGCACCCAGCAGTCCAGCCTGAGGCTCCTGCCAAGCTCTTTTTCCTATTTGCAAGTGAATGGAGAAGGGAAAAGACACCAAAGTTTTGTGGGTGCTCTCACAAAATGGCTGTCATGGGGGTGGGGCTTGCCCAATTATAAAATGGCTACCATGGTGGGTATGGCTGGTCACGACCTGGGCGCCCCAGTGTTTCCTGTAATGAGCTCGTTCATGTCTACTACACCTCGGGGGGCTCCTTTAGAGTCCTGACTGGTTCTGATTGAAGCTCGGAGCAGATTCACTGCCACACGGACATCGAAGCTAGCAGCCTCCAATGCCTGGGCTGGAAAGCCACCAGCCTCTGCAGGAGATAACACTCCGCTGTAGGCATCTCTTTCTCACCATCCCAGGTAGGATTCCCAGGCCCCCTGATAGCACCCAACAAAACCAGAATACACCTATCCTGACGCCCACATGTGGCCAGATTAGGAGTTTAGATGTGCAACCAAAAGTAATAACAGACATTGACCTTAGTGAAGCACAAGTGACCTTCGGTGGAACGTGGCAGATATAACCACTGAAGGCCCTTGGTTAGGGCATGTTGAGCCCAGACGGTGGTCAAATCTTGCTCTTCCAAACTCTGCTCCAGCCTCCGGGCACTACGGAGAAACTTCCCCTCGTGTTGCACAATCCTTTCAGGGGCGTTTCCATTTTGTCATCTCGGTGGTCTCCTCTCTTAGTCTCTATGGCTACCGGGGGAAAGAAAACATGCCATCAACGCTTGGAACAAACCTTCGATTCTTCTTCTTTGCAACCCTACCTAATCTTTGTTACTGGATTAGATCATTTCTCCCTCTGCAAAGTACACACACAGACAGCTAATATCTGGGACAAGCTGAAACATGAGGGTTTCCCCTGTCATCAGGCAAGGAGATCCAGACTTTGTTCAGGCTGTCAGGCGGATCTGGTTGGAGTCTCTTCCCTTGCTCTGAATTCTCCTGGGTTTTGGCTTCCATTTTTTTCTCTGGAGCTACAGAAAGGGCTTTAGTCCAAGACTAACAGGTCTGAATTAAAAATCCCGGGGGTCTCGTGCTGTATATCACTAACATTTCCTATGGATAATATCCTTATCTGGAAGCATTTACGAGCTATACTGGTTAGGGTTTGTTGTGGGGGATCTACACTACAGCTTTAAAGCGCTTTATAACAGTTTTGACAACTGTTGGAGCCCAGGACACACTGCATATACAGTTTTCAAAACGTTTTCAAAGTGCTTTAAAGCACTTTAAAAGCAATAGTGTAGATCCCCCCTTGGTTTGTTACATGCTGGGACTTGCAGGACCTCTCTCTCTCTCTCTCTCTCTCTCTCTCTCTCTCTCTCTCTCTCTCTCGATTGAGGGGAAACATGAGAGCACTCTTCAAATACTTACAAGGTTGTCACACAGAGGAGGGCCAGGATCTCTTCTCGATCATCCCAGAGTGCAGGACACAGAATAATGGACTCAAGTTACAGGAAGCCAGATTCTGGCTGGACATCAGGAAAAACTTCCTGACTGTTAGAGCAGTACGACAATGGAACCTGTGACCTAGGGAGGTTGTGGGCTCTCCCACACTAGAGGCCTTCAAGAGGCAGCTGGACAAGCATCTGTCAGGGATGCTTTGAGGTGGATTCCTGCATTGAGCAGGGGGTTGGACTCGATGGCCTTGTAGGCCCCTTCCAACTCTACTATTCTATGATTCTATGCTCTGGGAAAGAAGGAAAGGAACCTCTCGTGCAAGTACTTAAGACATTGCTGACTTCTAGAGGGATGCCTGCTTTCGCTGACGTTTTCTTGACAGACTTTGTAGCAGGGTGGTTTGCTGTTGCCTTCCCCAGTCGCAATTACCTTTCCCCCAGCTCACTGGGCGCTCATTTTACCGACCTCGGAAGGATGGAAGGCTGAGTCGACCCGAGCCGGCTGCCTGAGAACCAGCTTCCACTGGGATCGAACTCAGGCCGTGGGGGGAGTTTCGGCTGCAGTAACTGCCACTTACCACTGTGCGCCACACAAGGCTCTGGATTGCACCCTTATTTACTTAATTTATATGAAATATTCCGAGGCTGCCTCACAGGGCAGGGGCTTTCTCAACAATCACATCCCTCGGAGGAAAAAATGATACAGTGAGAAAAGAGCAAAACATGCCGGTGATAAAAACATCCAGCCTACACGGTACTAAAACCTACAGCACCGTTGCAGCTGCAAGATTGTCTGTGTCTTTGGGTGAACTTGTCCAAGAGAGACTTTCCGACAACCTGGCGTTGCTTGCAAGCTGATCCCGTCTCTAGAGTCGGCCAAAGGCCTCCAGAGCCAGCTTCTCCCCCACACCACTCTCCTCATCCCCCACCCCTGAAATATTTATGGGAAGAGCTTTTCTTCCATTATTGCTTCCATTAAATGTTCTTGGCCCCCGTGGACGGACGGACGGACGGATGTACAGAACAGGCGCCCGAACTCTGGGTAAATGTCCATTGCCTAGTTTAGGTTCTGCCAGTGGGGGGGAGGGGGGTCCGTGCCAGCACTGGGATCCCCAGCGGAGTGGAGCTGATGGGTCTGGGTGGAGCCTAGAGTGGCCATGTGTCCTTTTCTAGAGAGCACAGTCCTCTCTAGCTGAATAACTGCCAGAAATAGCTCTCTAGGTGCTTGGGACTGCAGCTCCCAGAAGCACCTGCCAGCATGGCCAATGATTGGGAATGCTGGGAGCTGAAGTCCAGAAGACTTTCTGCCCAATTCTGATTTAATGCTAAAGGACCCCATAGACCCAGATTCAATTCCCCACTGAATCCTAAAGCACAATGGATAACCTTCAGCCTGTCCCTTCCTTTTTAGCCGACTCAACAGGGTTGTTGTGCGGATAAAATGGAGCAGGGGAAAGGAGGGTTTATGCCCACCTGAGCTCCTTGAAAGGAGGGCAGGATACACCTGCAAAGAGCCACATCCACCGCTGTGTAGCGAAAACAGGCGAAAGGAACGGCCCTTTGCTTTCACGAAGCCGCCCCTCCATTTTAGTGGGGCAACAACTTCTCTGAGTCGTGGGGATGTGATCCCCCCATGAAGACCGGCTCTACCCTTAGGCAGAGTGAAGTGGCGGTCTCCAGCAGCAGGCGCTGGGGGGCGGCAGCGACGTGTTAGATGACACGGGTACAACATGGCTTCCCTGGACCCCTCTAAGCTACCTTGCTGCCCTCAGGTGTGTGGGGTCTGTGGGGTATCCCATTGCAGGGGGATGAAGTTCCACTCCACAGCCAGTCTGTCCGCCCTCTGTACATGCAACGGGAGGTGGGAACCATCTCCCCCTTGAATGCCCCCCCCTTGAAGTTGTGCTGCCCTAGAAAGGGCAGGGAGTTGGAGAGAAAGTGAGAAAAAGCGAGCATAAGGCCTGGGATTTTTCCCTGGCCTCTCGTCCCTTCAGGCGGTTCAGATCCGGTGGATTTGACAGTGCTCGGCTTTTCTGACTCAGTAGCTCAGCTCAGCGAACCAAACAACGGCGGCTTATCTCTCCATCTTGAGGCGCTGTGGAAAAAGACGTCAGGCCCAGCTGCCTCTTAGCTCACAAAGGCCTTTTAGTCTCCTGTCACTCAGCTGGAAAAAAAGCGAGTCTTCTCTAGCCCAGGGGAACGGAAAAAACCAGCAGTCCCGGCAAGGAGGGGAGGAAGACGAGTAGCCAGATTATACCCATTCAACGGGTCGATTCACCAAGCCAAATTCCAGCCTTAGAAGAGACACAGAAAAGACCCGGCCCTCGTAACTATAAAGCCATTCCTGGGGCTGTTTAGCCTTCTGGACTGGGCCCCGTGTCCTAGAATAACCTGAGTACCAAATTGGATAAAGGACCATTTCAAAGAATGATTGCATCTCTTGCAGAAGCAACCTAATTGCCTACTTAATGCACTTAAGAGCTAGAAGTATGTCAGATCGCTTGGCAAGAAAATGTACCACCTGGGCGTCTTCCTGCCGGTGCAGAGCACAACGTATTGCATGCTCAGGCCCGATGAAGGCTGCTGGTTCTGAGGTCAGTGGGGCCGTGAATCCACTCTGGGTTCCAGACTCTAAAGGAACGATCAAAAGAGCTGAAGCCATTTGGGGGATAGTGTTCAGCACCTTGAAGAACTCCTTTATTATTTCTCTATTCGTTACATTTTACTACCCAATAACCGAGGCTCTCTGGGTAGCTCACAATTAAACTTTAAAGTTCAAGCTGGTTCTGGCTGCCTAGTAGAACCGTAGAATCCTAGAATAGTAGAGTTGGAAGGGGCCTATAAGGCCATCGAGTCCAACCCCCTGCTCAGTGCAGGAATCCACCCTAAAGCATAGTAGCTACCACATGTATCAACTGCACTGCTGGCCTGATAGCTACTCAGCCACGTACAAGGCTATTGTCATACAAAGCCCTACACAACTTCGGAACAGAATACCTAGCAGGCCGCCTTCCCTTATACATATCCAGGCGACCTTTAAGATCCTCCGAGGAGGCCTTGCTGATCATTCCAAAATGAACAGAATGTCACCATGCAATATCCCAACAGCGGGCCTTCTCCGTAGTGACACCCACCCATTGGGGGAAAAAAACCCTCCCTCGTGTGGCTCAGGAGGTAGAAAATGTGCCATCTTTCAAACGCCTCCTGAAAACTTCCAGGCTTTCCCTGGGCTGTAACTAAACCAACCACATCAACTCCATCTTAACGCTCCTTTTATTGCAACTGGGACAGTTTTTCGTGTTGTGTTTTTAAATGGCTTATATGTGAACCGCTGAGGGGTTTTTAAAATTATATTTAGCTGTATATAACTGCCACAAATATATAAATAAATCGAAGAGAACGGTCAGAGGCTTGGGAAGTCTGGCTGCGAGCACAGTTACTCTGGGAAGATTCCCGCCTTTGGAATAGGAGGGATTTCGGTGTGTGGATCTTTCGGCTGGAGCAAGAAGGGGTTTTTGGCTTTGGCAGGCAAGTTGTGAGCCGCCCAGGACTCTTTCTTCTAGTTAAGAAGTGGGTGGGGTGATGGGGAAGGTGGAACCTTTAAAGGGCTGAGCCAGGTGAAGGGAGGCAGCTGACAGCTCTTGGAAGACCTCTGGGAGTGGAAGGGGCCAGTCACATCAGCCAGCAGGAGGCTGCTTTGTCAGAGACCCGGGAGAGCTGGGGTTCCATCAAGCAGTGTGGGTAAGTGTGCAGGCATTGGGGGTGTGTGGTTGTGTGTCTGCGGAGCACAGCTAAGATCTTGTTGGCTGGCTTTGGAAGGTTGTGGGAGACCTAAGTCATTACAACTGACCCCCTAGCCAAAGGGTCTGGCTCTCCCACCCTAGAGGCCTTCAAGAGGCAGCTGGAACGCCATCTGTCAGGGATGCTTTAAGGTGGATTCCTGCATTGAGCAGGGGGTTGGACTCGATGGCCTTGTAGGCCCCTTCCAACTCTGCTATTCTAGGATTGTATGTTTGTATGTTCAGGCTTAGAGCATTGTGGAATGGGTAAATGCTGCGGAGCACTTGACATGTAGGAAGTGATATGCAAATAGTAAATCATAGAATCATAGAGTTGGAAGGGGCCTCTAAGGCCATTGAATCCAACCCCCGCTCAGTGCGAGAATCCACGCTAAAGCATCTCTGACAGATGGTTGTCCAGCTGCCTCTTGAAGGCCTTGAGTGTGGGAGAGCCCACCACCTCCCTAGGTCACTGGTTCCATTGTTGTACTGCTCTAACAGTCAGGAAGTTTTTCCTGATGTCCAGCCGGAATCTGACTTCCTGTAACTTGAGCCTGTTATTCCGTGTCCTGCACTCTGGGAGGATCGAGAAGAGATCCTGGCTCTCCTCTGTGTGACAACCTTTCAAGTATTTGAAGAGTGCTATCATGTCTCCCCTCAATCTTCTCTTCTCCAGGCTAAACATGCCCAGTTCTTTCAGTCTCTCTTCATAGGGCTTTGTTTCCAGACCCCTGATCAACCTGGTTGCCTTCCTCTAAATATTAGAGCACGTAGAAAGTGATATGCAAATGGTAAATAAATATTAGAGCATGTGGAAAGTGATATGCAAATATAAAACAAGCACTAGAGCATGTGGAGACAGTAACTAAATATTAGAGCACGTGGAAAGTGATATGCAAATGGTAAAATAGGACTGTTTTTGACCGGTCTGTCCCAGGCGAAGGAGACAGGTTTAGCATTATAATAATCAGACAAAGGCAACTATGCTATGCAAAGAGAAAATTCACCACACTGCAACTCTTAGCTGCTGCGAATGAAAAGTGGCAGTCTGAAAGTGACCTACATGGTGAAGGGCAGGTACCTGCGGATTCGCTTTCTACAGCCACACCTAAAGACCGACAATTCCTTTCTCTTTTAGGAGAACTTGAATGGGATCCACGGCATCTCTGCTTAGGAATCCAGTTGATCTCTTAGTGCCCTGCCGTTTCATTATTATTTTTTTACAAACATCTCTTCTCTCTCGACCATACCCATATGCATTATGAATAACACTTCATTCACCCCTCGGGCTGAGAAAACTTCACACACACCCCTGCCCTAATGATGACCTTTTCATCCCACCATTCATCCACGGAACTCCAGGCAGAATCCTTGCCTCTTCCTCTCCTCTGTTTTTTTATCTGCTCAACAACCCTGTGAGGTAGGTCAGGCTGAGAGAGGCTGGACGGCCCAGTGTCACCCGGGGAATTTTTGTGGCTGAGCAGGTCACTGGACACGGTTTTCTAGTCCCATGCTCTAACCGTGGTGTGATGCTCTCAGGCTTAGTCATTTTATGTGGACGCACAAGGCTGGTGCATCGTAGCTTTGCCGACGGCGAGTCTGTGCCTTTCAGGGACCCTCGGAAGTGATGACACCCTTCTTCCGTGCTGCGGTCCTCTCTCTTCTCCTGGCCGCAGGGTCCTGGAGTCATGAAGCCGCTGGACTTGGTTGCAACCTGCATCGTAAGCTGACACAACAGGAGTGGGCAGGGAAGGGGAGGGTCTCCTGGGACCCACATCCTGTTAACCTTGAGCCAGCTCCAGATTTAGGGGGCCCTTGAACAAGACCTCCTCAATGGGACCCCTTGCTCAGTGAGTCTACCTGCTCAACACCCTTGTCCCCAGCTGCTCTCCTCCTCTTTCATGGCTTCTTTGCTCGTCAAGCCGAGAGCCAGGAGGTCAGGGTGTCTGCTGCCACTGCTTCTCACCAACCGTCATTGTCTGGTCCAGAGCGAGAGGCAGGTGAACAAGCAGGTTGCCATGGAGAAGAGGAGGAGGAGCAACTCGCCATTCCACACCTGCTCCAGTGTGGGCCCTCAACCATGCCTGCCCTTGATGCAGGGTGCAGGACCCAACAGGCCTGCATGTGTGTATCTAGGATGAATAATTGCATGGGATTTGAAAGCTAGGGGTGAGACTGTGTTCCGTCCGCCCACATGGTGCCTCCATTTTGCCTTTGCCAAGACCTTTGGTGGGATGGCATTCTGGCTGGCTCTTGTAAGAGCCATAAACAAGATGGCCCCATGAGCCTATAACCCACTTTAAGGCCATAGTGTAGATTCTGGCGGGTTCAGGTCTGCCCTCCTTCCTCCTCCAGCTTTCAATGTAACCATCAGGAGTGACAACCGTGGCAGCTGCCGTGGCACCCACACCGTCCAGGCCTGCGTGGGCTACTGTGAGTCGAGCGCCTTCCCCTCCAAGTACTCCGTCCTCCTGGCCAGCAGCTTCAAGCACAACATCACGTCTGTCTCCCAGTGTTGCACCATCACCAAAATGCAGAAGGTGAGTGGCGGTTCCAGCAGCTTCTCCCCAAGGCATGAGAACACCAGAAGAAGAGCCCTGATGCTGGATCAGACCCGCTAGTCCAGCCTTCTGTTCACACAATGGCCAACCAGCCGCCCACGGGGAACCCACAAGCTGCCCTTCCATTCGTGCCCTGTGATCCCATAGAATCATAGAATAGTAGAGTTGGAAGGGGCCTATAAGGCCATCAAGTCCAAATCCCCTGCTCAGTGCAGGAATCCACCCTAAAGCATCCCTGACAGATGGTTGTCCAGCTGCCTCTTGAAGGCCTCTAGTGTGGGAGAGCCACAACCTCCCTAGGTAACGGGTTCCATTGTCGTACTGCTCTAACAGTCAGGAAGTTTTTCCTGATGTCCAGCCGGAATCTGGCTTCCTGTCACTTGAGCCCGTTATTCTGTGTTCTGCACTCTGGGAGGATCAAGAAGAGATCCTGGCCCTCCTCTGTGTGACAACCTTTCAAGTATTGGAAGAGTGCTATCATGTCTCCCCTCAATCTCCTCTTCTCCAAGCTGAACATGCCCAGTTCTTTCAGTCTCTCTTCATAGGGCTTTGTTTCCAGACCCCTGATCATCCTGGTTGCCCTCCTCTGAACACGCTCCAGCTTGTCTGCGTCCTTCTTGAAGTGTGGAGCCCAGAACTGGATGCAATACTCTAGATGAGGCCTCTTATTGGTCCATAACCAGAGAATTAAACCATATTATGGAACTGAAATTAGCCATTTGCAATGGTGTAATGGAGACAGGACTCACAAGAAATGCAGCTCGGTTACTGTTGTTGTTAACTGGGACACTGAGGTCACCGGTCAGGCTGAGTTTAGCTGCAATCCTCACAGTAACTGGGGAGGCATGAGTTTTCTCTGCAACAGCACCGTGTTCTGTGTTATAATGCAAAGTATTCTGGGGTGGCTCAGAGTTGAATAGGCAATTCAGACCCATTCGCTTGAGAAAAGTCCTGCTCACATTGGAGATGAAATGGCTCAAACTGGTTTGCTGACTGGGCAAGGGCAAGAGGCGGGTGAATAAGCAGGTTGCAATGAGGAAGAGGAGGTGCTGGTCCCGGTGTCAGGAGGGCCCTGCCGGGTTGTGGGCCCTTGACAAGCACCCAATCATGCCTGGCCATTGGGGCAGTTGGGTCTTGAAGGGTCAGTTCAGACCCATTCGCTCGACCAAAGACCAGTTCCTGTTTTGCTGGTGTGGATCAACACGGCTGCCTGCGTTTTTTGGCTCTCCGTTCTGGGGTTCAGTCAGAAGCAGTCCGAACTCTGAAGGAGCTGCTTGAGGTGCTGAATCCAGCCACCAAAACGCCTTCAGCACCCGGGACAGCTCCTCTGCTGCACCTTCCGCCCTCCGCATCTTTCGCCCTCTTCTTCTCCGCAGATCAAGGTGCGGCTGCGGTGCGGAGCCAGCTGGCGCGAGTCCGTGGAGCTGTTCACCGCCAAGGCCTGCCAGTGCGACATGTGCCGCTTCTCCAGATACTAGGGGGGCTGCCGGAAGCCACGCGGGCCAGCTTTCTGCGCTAATTCTCACTCGCCTCTCCCCCACGACAGGTCTCGATTAATTCCAGGCCTCAGGCCCACCTTCCCTGAATCTGTGGCCCTCCAGAGGATTGGACTGCAAATCCCATTATCCCCACCAGCATCCTGGCAGGGGAATGATGGGATTTGTAGTCCAACCCCTCTCCCCAGTTACGATCGCCTCACTTAGTTGCAAGAGCCTGAATTACCCTGACGGCTGCAAGGAAGCTTGGCCAGATGTCTGAAGTCCTTTAAAAAGCAACAACCTTCACACACACACATCTCTAAAAGGACATTCGAGAACTTTGTGGGGCGGGGGGAGCCATGGCGCCATCCGGGGTAAGGTTTGGGAGCAGATGTCCAGGGCAAGTGACGGTCCCACACCCATTACGTCCTAGAGAGCCTCTGAGAGACCTTTAAGTCCGGAGTCTAAAATTACCTAACTGCGCCACTGAGGTTTTTATCAATAGCCATTAGCCAGGATGAGTAAGCAGGAGTCCCATGTTCAGCTGAACGCCAGATGGGGAAAGAAGCGGCCGGGGGCGGCGGGGGGCGGGCAGCAATCTGCATCCCAGTAGACCCAGCACTTCCCATAGACCCAGCTTTGTCTGATCCAACTGGCCTCCTTTTTTATATATTCTTAGATCTAGAAATAAAATTAAGCAGCTTTTTGCTCACCAAACCTTCTTCTGTCCTGTCTGCTTTGGAGGACTCTGGATGGTCTGCCACAGGGGGTGGGAAACCTTCTTTCCTGAGGCACAGGGACCTCAGGAAACCAGGAGGGCTGGATTTGAGGAGACGGGAAGGGCCAGGAAAGAACGGACAAACAACAGGGAGACGCTCCAGGAGAGAAGCTGCACCAAACGGGCAGGGAAGAATAAGCCAGGGTGGGGCACGACGCAGGCTGCACACAACCCCCCATGGTGGGGGCATTCTAGTTCTTGTCGAGACCCCTGCTGCCCCCGAGTCCACCGCCATGTGGTCAGATTCTCAGCGAAAGAAGGTCTTGACGGTCCAAGCTGTGAAGGTGCTTGGTTGAAGTCCGCTAACCTAGGACTAGATTCGCTCCAGAGTTCAGTGGCCCAGGTCAGGCTGATCTCTGGGGCCACGCAACCCAACAGCTCTCAAATGCACACCTAGAAAGCGAGCGCCCGCCCGCTCCTGGACCTGTGTAGGCATTAGGGGGTCACACCAGCACTCTTCTCCTTCTTCTTTGAAGTGTTATTGTTAGAAGGCAGACAAGCAGGGCACGTACACGACCACAGATGGTCATTTTTGTTATTTTTTGTTTTAAAAATACCTGTGGACCCCACCAACGGCACCATGTGTGGGGATGGCAAAAGATTGGGCAAGTCAAGGAGCAACACTTCCCATTTCCATCCCCTTCCCAGCCTCTAGCCTCGCTAGGCCCTCACGGCAGCCATGATGCGATCAGCCACACCCTCCACCGGAGCCATTTTGTGCTGGCGCCCACAACAGTCCCTCAAATTCCCAAAGATGTCCGTGGTTCCAAAAAGACTGGGAACCTCTGCTCAAGAGGTTTTGGACTCAAGAGGTCCAAGCTGGCTACAGCTGACGGGAATCTATTTATTTCATTTATAACCGCCCCCCCCAAATAAACGGCTTTAATTGAAGCTTAAAACATCTGGAAGGCAGGCATGTATACAGGGTTTATTTGGGGATTTTTGCCTGTAGTGTATCCAGAATGCAGAAGGAGTGTGTATGTGTGTGTGTGTGTGTGTAGGGACAGAACAGCAGTGTTCACCGTGTTGTTCACAACTGAAATAATCCAAGCCTTCACCTCCACCCCATTATGACCGTGAAGTCCAGGGACTAAACCCACCTAGCTGCACAGCTGGCTATTCCCGCAAACACAGACTTCTCCTTAAAAAGCTGCTCTGCCATCCATTCGGACCCCCCTCGGCTCTACCGCTGCCGCCCTCCCAACCGAGGCACTGACCAGACATCCAGCCAGCCGCGACATTAAAGTTTCTCTTTATTGAATACAGACTCGTCCAGCAAAAGGAACACAGGGCAAGGGGAGGGTTGACAGTAATGAAACTTTTAATAAATAGATTGACGCCCCCCCTCCTCCAACAAAATAGCTCTCTTCTGTAGCATTTTCCTGCCCACCCCACCCCACCCCACCCCACCCTTCGTGCCTCCGGGCCTTCTACACCAGTGTGGCATCTAAACACACTACAGCAACTTTCTCCAACCCAGTGCCTTCTCCAACTTCAGCTCCCAGCATCCCCCGCTGAGCACTGGCCATGCTGGTTGGGGATAATGGGAGCGGTGCTCCCAACGCATCTGGAGGGCCCCAGGTTGGGAAGGCTGGACTCTACAGAAGAGGTGCATCTGGTCACTACAGTGTTTCAACGGCTTCAGTGTTCTGCTAAAAAATAAAATTGTAATACACGCGACACCCCACCCCTTTCCCCCACCCACCCCAAATAACCACCCAAGTGACTATTTCTTGTTACAGATAATGTTTTGAGGTCATCATGCCTAGAAGAACAGAGAGGGGGGGCGTGTGGGAGCTTTTAACTTTGCTCCCCCTCCCAAAAACAAAAGCACGCACCAAACCTTTGGTGGTGAAGAAACGATAAAGATTAAACCAAGGTTGTACTTTGGGGGGGGGGGCTGCAAATCCTTTAAAAGGCTTCTGGCTGGAGAAGCCGCCCTCCATCCCATAATAGCACTGCCTGGGTTTTAGACTTTGAGGGTCTCTTTACTTTCCCCCTTTAAGGTGGCAGAGGGACGTGCAACCCGAGGGAAGGAACAGAGCAGAGAGCAACCGTCTCTGCCTCCTGCAGAGAGAGGGTGCGTTCTAGTCAGCCTCCCTTTTAAATGTCCTGTACCCTACCCCCAATGCCACTTTTCCAAGAAGTCTTTCCTTCCCTCCCCTCCCCTCCCCCCCCGTCCCCTCAAATGCTGGAGTCCAACAGAGGCATCATACCTGCTTCTACCTGTGCAACACCTGTCCATCTAAAGTGCAAGAGTTGGAAAACTCTTCTTCCTTCCAAATTTATATTTGTGAGTGGAAAGAAGGGGAGAAAGGGGGGGCACACGGCGGAACAACGCTCCGTCCCGGGGCTGTGAGGGTCTCAGCAAAGTGCGCCTGAGTCCTTCTCTCTCTCTCTCTCTCTCTCTCTCTCTCACACACACACACACACACACACACAGCCCCGCAAAAGCCCCAGCCAGCCACAGGATGCAAACGTTTTAAAAACCAAATCGGACAGACGGGAAGGAAAATCTCTTTCAGTGCCTCCCTCCCAAATATTGATGGGGAAAGGTAGCCCTCACAACCCAGGAGGAGGAGACTCCCCCCTCCCTGTGACAGCATGCACAGGTCCAGATCCATGCGTGTAAATGTGCGCACACCCACCCACCCACACACCCCTATGCACGGCCATCTCAACATCATCGGGAAATGTCCCCTGCCGCCTTCACCCCGAGATGAGATCTCTGCTGCTCCTGGCTGTTGGCCTCACAAGTGTGCCAGGTGTGTTGTGTGGGGAGGGGAGGGAAGGAGTGAATGGGAGGAGGCCAGTCGCTCTTCCCTTCAGGGAGGAGAGCAGGGTGGGTCAGGGAACCCCCTGACTAGGCCAAGGTGGAAGTCAGGAAGGAAGGGCAGACGGACGGACAGGGTCTCAGAGATGGGGGGAAATGGTTCTCCTCCCTTCGTTCCCATGGGAATGGGATGTTCCCCTTGCCCAAATCCGACACAAGAGGCCCCCTCCCCAGAAGAACATCACACTTTGCTTCTCCACACCCTCCCCAAGCATGAGCTCCCCCCTCCCCGTCGCCCGCCCCGAGAGCAGCTTTGGATCTAGAGGTCTATTGCTTTAGATTGCCCTAGGTATCCCCAGCCCACCCCCAAAGCAAAAACGCTGCCCTCCCAAGCCTCTTAGGGACTCCCCAGCACCTGAAAGACGGTGTTTGCCCCAGGTTACCCCACCACCCAACCCCCTAATGGAGGGGGGGGCACCAACCCAGCACAGCAGGAGAGCGCCTCCAATTCCTCCTCCCCTCCCAATGCAGCCGTGCTCTCAGACGCTTTGCCATCCCAGCCGCAACTGGGGCGGCTTCGGCTGCCCCCATGGGAAGGAGGGGGAGGCATTGCCCCACGGCTGCGGGAGCAGAGGGCAGGCGCTCTGGTTTGGCACAGGCTGGGGGCGGGCGGGCGGGCGGGGTGGGTGGGGGGCGTCCGGCTGTCTAGGACGGCTACCGCACCGGTGTGTTGCTCCCCCGCCACGGCGAGGGAGGGGGGGTTTCCCGGAAAGGGAGGGAGGGGCTCCTAGCTGGCCCCTCCGCTCTGCACAGCCAGGCTGTGTTGCAGGTTGAGGCGGTTCATCTTGGCCTCTTCTAGTCCTTGCAGTTTCCGCAGCTGGAGTTCGTCCAGCTGCCTCCACAGCTCCTGCCGGTCCTCCTCCTTCTTCAGTTCTCTGGTGGGAGAGGAAAGAAAGCAGGGAGGTGGCAGCGAGGCGGAGAGTTCTGGCTGGGGGGGGGAGTGGGAGGAGCTCTCGGAGAACCCCGCCCTAAAAGACTCCGGGAGACATGCGGAGTTCATGGCCCCATTTCGGGGTCCTGCCCTTTCCTCCCTTGCTTGATTCTTGGCCTCTGTGCGGTTTTCTCCCATTTAAGAAGAGCCCTGAGGCTGGGCCAGACCAAGGATCCGTCTGGTCCGGCATTCTGTTGACACAGGGGAAACTCGCAAGAGGACAACAGCACCCTCCCGCCCATGCTCCCCAGCAGCTGACATATGTGGGCGTCCTAACTCTGAGACTGGAGGTAGCAGAGAGGCATCAGGACCAGTAGCCATTGGTGGCCTTCTCCTCTAAAAGGTCAAAACGCCTCTCTTAAGTCTCAGTTTGCTGTCAGTAAGATCCTTCTCCCTGATCAACCTGCCCGGTCACTGAGGTCATCAGAGGCCTTGCTCCTGAGGGTTCCACAGGGCCCGATTGGGGGCCATTCGGAGAAGAGCCTTCAGTGTGGTGGCCCCGTTTCTATGTGACTCCCAGGCTATGGAGCTCAGGCACTGCGTTGTCTTCAGCGCCTTGTGAAAACATTTTGATTTCAAGAAGTCCTCCTTCGTTGACCACACACTCTTTTTACTCTGTTTTTTAAAAACCTTTTTTTAAATACGGTTTTTCTCCTATGGCTCATCCACCGCTCTGGTGACCTGCGTTGTGGGTCCTTAGCTGACAGCGGGTCGGCCACTGTGTATACAGAGTCCTGGACTAGATGGACCTTCCATCTGACCCAGCAGGGCTCTTCTTAATTATATAATTAAGGTCTTAATTATATAAAGATCTCCTCGTCCACCCTCCCCAGAGACTTACTGCTGCTTTTCAACTTTGTAGGAGGCTGTAAGCTCATCAAAGAGTTTTCCGTTCATCTCCATAAAGGTTTTCAGGACGTTGTAGACCAAAGAAACGATGGTCCTGTAGAGTTGGGCGGGAGAGAGAAATCAGAACGTTATACGCAGGCACAGCTCAGCGGCTTCCAGCTGCACACCTGGGAGGGGGCTCTAGCTTGAATCCACAGTGGGATCCCTTCGACTTCAGGAGACACCTCAAGACTTGGTAACCTCACGACTGGATTACTGCAATACACTCATCGTGGGGCTGCCCTTGAGGCTGCTCCAGAAACCGCAGCTAGTGCAGAACACAGCTGGCCGGCTGCTGGCTGGTCTCTACATGTAACACCTCTGTTGAAGAGAGTTCGGCTATTCGGCAGTATAGAAATGTAATTAATTAATTAGGCCCTGCACTGGCCTGCCCGTCTGCCACCGGGACACCTTTAAGGTGCTGGTAGAAGTCCACAAAGCCCTAACCTACTTGGGACCAGGAGACTGATGACACGCCTTCTCCCTCATCATCCTCTGCAATCCCTGAGGTCTTCTGAGGAAGCACATGGGTCAGAGCCCCGCCTGGAGAGCATTCAGAGCAGGGCCTTCACCGTGTTGACTCCCACGCTCCGGAATGCCCCTCCAACAAAAATCAGGCAGGCACTGACGTGACTCAGTTTTCAGTGTTTGCGGAAAGCATTTTTTTTTTCCAGGCAAGCATTTCCTGACTAATGACTAAATTCCAGCCATTGTCGTATTGACGTTTCTCCTTTCATTATATCTGGGTTTGTCACAGACCAACACAGTATCTCTTGAAGTGGAGTGGATTATAAATTCTGTAATCCATCAACCCGACGGCCCCTTTCCCGGGTGGATTCTTTTGGGGGGGGAGGTGGGGTTTGAGGCTCGTCAGTGAGCAGGTCTGAGCCCTGCAGCGTTCGCCCGCACCACGTCCCCCTTTGCCTCCGAACCCACCCAGCCCACGAACTCACGGATTCCAGTGCTCCTTGGAGACGCGGTACAGCGTGCCAAAGATAGTGGGCAGCACCGTGTGGCAGTTGTCCTCGACGAGGCTCAAGATGTACTCGTTGTTCCAGAAATACAGAGCCCGCTCTGCAACCTGCCAGGGGAGCAGAAGGCGACTCAGAGAGGAAGGGGGGCAGGTATAGGGCAGGGGGGCAGATCAGAAGAGCCCTGAGGCAGTTTCCGAACCGCCAGAGAGCTTCAGCTATTGGGCGGTATAAAACGTAATAAATAGATAAGTAAATACTCGGCACGGAAGCCAGCACCCTCTCACCCGCCCGTGTTCTCCAGCAACGGGTGTCCATAGTCAGGCAGCCTCTGATACTGGAAGTCGCACAGAACCATGAGGACTAGCAGCCCTTGAGAGCCACATCCTCCAGGGAAAGAGGTCTAACCCCCAACTCTCCTCCTTGTACTCGCAGCGATCCACACACATCCAGAGGACCCTGCCCCCACATCTGCCCTGTCTGCCCCCCTCCCCAGCCCCTTCCTCTCCCTCCTACTTCCAGTAGCACACCTGGAAGTGGGGGCTGGCAATACAGCGAGCCACCTGTCTGAAGAGCGGCTCCTGGATCTTCACGAACTGAGAGGGCTCAATGACGTCCAGGATCTCCTCAATCTCTCCAAGAAACATCACCTGGACAAGGGGGCGGGGGGGGGGGGGGAGAGAATCGAAGCAAAAGGGACAGAGATGGGAATTAGGTATCAACCCTGGGGAAGCAGGGAGTTCTGTAAACCGCCCAGAGAGCCCTGGCTATGGGAGCGGTATATAAGTGCAATAAATAAATAAAATAAATAAATAAATACCGGCCTGTTGTAGCTCCAGGCTTTTGCTGCCAGTAACGAAGCTTTGGGAGAGGGATTTCAACCCTTTCAGAACAGGGGGTGAAACAGGGGAAGGTAGTTTGGAGAAAAAGGGGCGGGACGAGGGGAAAGGGGTGTGGCTATCTGGGGAACCCTCGACGGCCGGACTGGGGCCTTCCGGGCTTGTGTTTCTGCACCCCTGCTCTAAATCTCCCATCCTGGCACTTCCGATTAAACCCAAGCGGCCATTTCCTGGCCAGTTGAGACCAAAGAGAAATCAGGAATTAGGAAGGAGCCGCTTGGTCCACACAAAAATATCCGTGCTGCGACAATAAAGTGATTTATAGAACGTGATTAAAAATGCACAACAGGAGGGGACAAGCGGAAGTCCATTAGCAAACAAGAAAAACGAGCGAACTTCAAAGTTCAACGATCAAATGCCATAAATATTGAAGGACAGGACAGACTCCGTCACACAACCCTGCGACAAACTTTTACAGCCTCAATTTACAAGGGCAATTAGAGTAAGAAATAAAAAACTCTGTACCTCCTTCTGGGTGCAGGTCTTTGGCCAGTATTTCAACAGACCACGGATCACCTGGCATGAGAAGGAGAAGAGGAAGAAAAAGCAGAACATGGTGAAGTTAGAAACACAGTCCTGCCCTGCCCTGGGCCGTCTGCTCAGGTCAGCTTAAAACCTTCCTAATTTCCCTACTGCCCGTCTTGGGAGTAGATGTTTCAGGTAATCAATCAGAATCAGATTCAGAACTAGAAGGCGCAGCGCCAGACACCAGCCAGCCTGTACCAGTGGGGTGGAAGCTCTCACAGGCGATTCCCCAGCTGCGAGTCAGCCCTCTCCAGAGCTTATCTCCTCAAGGCCAAATCCTACACACTCGGTGGGAAGTGAGTCTTCTTCCGGAGGTGAGCACCCCGACAAGCTAGCTGATGCTAGGGTCCGCCGGAAGCTCAAACGCACAGGCGGAAGGAAGGCGTGAGAAAGTCAGTTCGATTACGCCAGAACCTGCCTCCGCACCAGGCACTCTGAAGTTACAGGTGTTTGGGAAGTGGCTTCCTATTCTTCTGGAACAGACAATTGTCTTGCTTACTTTGCATAGATTTTTCCTAGGGGGACGTTTCCAAGAGGTTAGACTCTCTTCAGGTAGAAGAGATGTTTGTTGTTTAATGAAAGCTTTGAGGATTACTTAAGCAAGCCTCGTCATTTGCATCCCATCGAAGCAGGAATTTTCTGATAAACACGACAGCTGGCCACTGTGTGAACAGAGTGCTGGACTAGATGGACCCTTGGCCTGACCCAGCATGGCACTTATGATGTTCCACTTTGCCTACCCAATCCAGGGCCTATCGTGGTCTTCTTCACTCCCTGTATCTGTGGTTGCAGACAGTTAGAGGTGTCCCCCTACCACTTTGCTCCTCTGTCCCCAACAAACCTCCCACCACCTGTCTGGCAAGCTCTGACTCACGTGCTCCGTCAGGGTGGCATCTTTCTCCAGGAACTGGACCACGCAGTAAGCCAGCTGCAAAAGAGATACTGGGATGAGAGCTGAAGACCAGGGCCAGCCATACACACACACAGAGAGCGAGCGACGACTGCAGTACCAAAATACCCGCGGTGTTCATTTTTCATTATTGTTTTCCCAAGCTTTTCAGTCTTTCAATTTAAAAACACACACACACGTTACTGTGTTTTAAGTCTCTTGCACTGCCTCTGGCTTTACTTCATCATTATTATTATTATCATCATCCTCATCCTCATCATCCTCATCATTATTCTAGTTCTATTCTATGTTAACTTTTGACTGTTTTTATAATACATTTTAGTATGCTACTGCATTCTATGGTTTTAAGTCGTGTTTTGTGAACCACCCAGAAAACTTCAGCTCTTGGGAGGGATAGAAACGTCCTAGTTAAACAAGCGAGCAATTAAAATAAAATACTTAGATTTTGTTTTTGTTTTAAATTCCCCCGGTTGCAGCTCACCTGGGCATGGAATATGGAGAGGGATTTCACCGAGTGGAGCGGGATGAGGACGCGGACCAGGAACTGCTTGTGTTCGGTCTTCAAGGGCAAAGCAAACCCGTTGATTATGCTAAGGGAAAAGGGAAGCAGACACAGGGAGTCACAGTGTGTTCAGAGGAGGGCAACCAGGATGATCTGGGGTCTGGAAACAAAGCCCTATGAGGAGAGACTGAAAGAACTGGGCATGCTTAGCCTGGAGAAGAGGAGATTGAGGGGAGACAGGATAGCACTTTTCAAATACTTAAAAGGTTGTCACACAGAGGAGGGCCAGGATCTCTTCTCGATCCTCCCAGAGTGCAGGACACGGAAGAACGGGCTCAAGTTAAAGGAAGCCAGATTCCAGCTGGACGTCAGGAAAAACTTCCTGACTGTTAGAGCAGTATGACAATGGAATCAGTTACCTAGGGAGGTTGTGGGCTCTCCCACACTAGAGGCAGCTGGACAGCCATCTGTCAGGGATGCTTTAGGGTGGATTCCTGCATTGAGCAGGGGGTTGGACTGGATGGCCTTGTAGGCCCCTTCCAACTCCGCTATTCTATGATTCTATGAAAGCAGGGGAGAGACAGGAGGTCAGAGCATGATCCCCGGCGGAGAAAGAAAGGAACATCCGTGATGGTCCGAGCTGTTTGACGGTGGAACTGAGCCCTGCCCCAGAAGGTGGTGGAAACCCCTTAACTGGATACTCTAAAGTACAAGGCTGGACGGCCACTTCTCAAAGGGGGAGGCAATAAGGTTTCCATCATGGGATGAAACGACTGCTTGGGTCCCTTCCGCGTCTGTGATCCCTTTCTCCTAAGAAGGAGAAGCCATGAACTCCATTTTCAGAAATTCCAGGAAGAAGAGAGCAGAATGAAGACATAATTAACGCCCCCCCCCCATGCACACTTCTTGATTATTTCCTTCAAACCTACTGATTCACATTTTCAGATACTGCATCCTTCCATTCCTACTAACATACTTTTTTTTATTAAAATGTGTGTATTTAACACGATGTCCTAATGATCTGTTGACTGTAAATTAGGGTGACCCTATGAAAAGGAAGACAGGGCTCCTGTATCTTTAACAGTTACATAGAAAAGGGAATTTCAGCAGGTGTCATTTGTATATATGGAGAACCTGGTGAAATCCCCTCTTCATCACAACAGTTAAGGCTGCAGGAGCCCTGCCCTCTTTTAAATCTGCTCACTCTAGTATAGCTCCTGCAGCTTTAACTGCTGTGATGAAGAGGAAATTTCACCAGGTGCGACTTGCGTACAAATGACACCTGCTGAAATTCCCTTTTCTATGCAACTGTTATAGATACAGGAGCCCGGTCCTCCTTTCCATAGGGTCACCCTATGTAAATAGAGGTTGATCGATGATTCCTGTGCCCCTCCCCTTTGGCCTTGGTTCCGCCCACCCCTGGGACGTGCCCCACCCCCAAGAGCTTCTCTGGCCCTCGGGTTGAAAGAGGGCCCGGCCCCCTTGCCTCCCACCCCGGTGTCAAAAGGTGGTTACCTCCCCAGGATCTCCAGCAGTTCTGCCACGCCATTGAAATGTTCCGTCTCGTAGATAAACCTGGAAGGGAGAAAAGGAAAGGAAGGGGGGGTGGATCTTGTCGTTCTTAGCACCGCCGTCCCCCCGATTGTAGATTCGGAGGCTCGTGGATGCCAAGCTGGCCAAGGTGAGAAGGCACACAGCGTGAGATTTCACAGACCAGGCACAGACCAGGCAATTTTCATGCAGAGCCACTTTGGCTCCAGATGCTGCCCCTGGGGAGGGGTGGGGTTCCAGGCTGTGGGGGGCCTCTTCTCCCCCTGCCCCCCTTTCCCTGTCAAGGGGTGATGCTGTGAACCAGATATGGCTGGGGGCCTTCCAGGCCTTCTTCTCCCTATCTCCTTCCATGGGGCCCAAGAGAGGCTTCAGTCAGACAAGTCGATCACATTGGAAACTGCCTTGTGCCAAGTCAGAACTTCGGTCAAACTAGCCCAGTGTTGTCAACACAGACTGGCAGCAGCGGCTCTCCAGGGATTCCAGCAAAGGTTTCTCCTGCCCTACTTGGAGATGCTGAGGATCGAACCCGGGGCCTTCTGGATGCAATATCGGGGCTCTTCCACGGAGTTATGTCCCCTCCCATCCCCCAGAAAACACCAGAAGAAAGTGTCAACGAAAGAGACATGTGAGCACTCTTCAAATACTTGAAAGGTTGTCACACAGAGGAGGGCCAGGATCTCTTCTCGATCCTCCCAGGGTGCAGGACACGGAATAACGGGCTCAAGTGACAGGAAGCCAGATTCCGGCTGGACATCAGGAAAAACATCCTGACTGTTAGAGCAGTACGACAATGGAATCAGTTCCCTAGGGAGGTTGTGGGCTCTCCCACACTAGAGGCCTTCAAGAGGCAGCTGGACAACCATCCGTCAGGGATGCTTTAGGGTGGATTCTTGCATTGAGCAGGGGGTTGGACTCGATGGCCTTGTAGGCCCCTTCCAACTCTACTACTCTATGATTCTAAGAAAATGAGGGAAGCTCAAATAGGACAATCTTACTCCATCACAGCCGGCGTAACTCCCTGAACAGGCTCTCGCCCCAAGCATAAATTCAGACCACCTGCAGACTCCGTCTCCTGCTAGGAATGGGCTATGGGATGTGTGTGAAAATAACACCTGAGCAACCACTTCTGATTCCCCCCTCCCCCAATCACTCCACATCTGGACGGAAGCCTGAACTGTGAGGGGGGGAGGCAGGGAGGAGGTTTGAGCAGAGAGAGAGATCTCACCGCAAGAAGATGTTGTTGCATTGCTTGCGGATGTAGGCCCGCAGACCCAGGAATTTGCCATAGACGCGGTGGAGAATGGTCTTGAGGTATTCACGCTCTCGGGGGTCCTCGCTGTCAAAGAGGTCAAGCAGCTGGAGGAAAGAGAAGACGTCACAAAGAACACTGGAGCGCCTTCCCGGATATTCAGGGCCTCTACCAAGGCTTTCGTCTGGGTGTCCCATCCCCAGACATAAAGCAGGGATGAATTCTATGCCACATTCTGCAGCAACTCCTTTCCCAAAGGAGCAGACCTGGTGCCAACCGTGACTCTCTTGCTTTTATCCTCCCAGACTTTTAAATGAATTTTTGCATGCTTTTTAAAGTACAGGCAATTCTGCTAAGCAAGTTCACTCTGCCGCTTCTCCCTCTGCGCACCCTCCACAGAGGAGGGCCGGGATCTCTTCTCGAT
Source organism: Elgaria multicarinata webbii (assembly GCF_023053635.1). Taxonomy (NCBI): domain Eukaryota; kingdom Metazoa; phylum Chordata; class Lepidosauria; order Squamata; family Anguidae; genus Elgaria; species Elgaria multicarinata. Next base: position 15,661,814 of record NC_086191.1, on the reverse strand, counting down.
CATCCCAGAGCGCAGGACACAGAATAATAATGGGCTCAAGTGACAGGAAGCCAGATTCCAGCTGGACATCAGGAAAAACTTCCTGACTGTTAGAGCAGTATGACAAAACCTCAGGAAAAACTTCCTGGCTGTTAGAGCAGTATGACGATGGAGCCAATGACCTAGGGAGGTTGTGGGCTCTCCCACACTAGAGGCCTTCAAGAGGCAGCTGGACAGCCATCTCTCAGGTGTGCTTTAAGGTGGATTCCTGCATTAAGCAGGGGGTGGACTTGATGGCCTTAGAGGCCCCTTCCAGCTCTACTATTCTATAATTCTATGACCCGTTCCACCGCCCTCACTTCCCTCACTCACCAGCAATACGAATTTCTGGTCGATATAGCGTTTGGCAACGGATGGCTGGAAGTCTGGGCTCTCAAGGAACCGGAGGAAAAACTCGTACACAAGCTGGGGAGAAACAGATGGAGCCTGGAAGTCACTACCAGCATGAACCATTCCCAAAGGACACGTCTGTCCTCCCCATCTCCGGCTCAAAGAAAAGATTAAAAGGTCTCCCAGCCAGGGGTGTTGCTATTGCCTAAGAAGATACAAGGCTCAGACTCAAAGGAAACAAATCTGCATAAAATGTGTGTCTGTTGACTTAGATCGATATATGCCAAGCCGGAAAAAGTTCCCAGGATGCATTTAAATATCACCGGAAGCAAATCCGGTCAATTGATTTCTCATTCAGATCATTTTAAATAAAACAGGAACACAATCCCATGTCTGTTTAAGCAGGGGTGGAGAGAGTCCTACTACTCCCAGCATTTCTCTGGCTGGCTGGGGAATGCTGAAAGATGTCAGACTTATTTTTCTGTCTAAACATACAGAGGATTGTACCTTGAAGTCTTCAGTTAATTTTGGACCCTGCCTGAGATCATCCCAAAATTAATGGGGAAAGGTCCCGCACCCCCGTGTTTAAACGCTATGCAAAGAGAGGATTTGTCTTTGGTGGGGGCGAAAGGGAATGTTAACCCTTCCAGACCCCAGCTGCAATCTCCCTTGAAAATCACCTCCTACACGGCAATTAAGCTAATAAAACGTCTTGCTTGGGTTCTGGTGAGTAGAACTGGCGCCCTGGGAAACCGATTTGAGGGTCTGGCCTAGGAATGGCCCCGATCCCAGTCTCAAATGAGAAGAACTAGTAAGGCTGCAGTCAGCTTCCTCTTCAGCCGGAGAGAACTCCAAACGTGCCCACATCTGTGCCATCCGCCGTACCAAGCCCCACGGAGGATCCTTACCTGTAGATGTGGCCAAGAGGGTTCCAAATTCGGTTCATCCTCCTCAGGGTCGAACTCGGGGTTTTCACTGGGCGGAAGCGTCCGGAAAATATTGACCGAGATCTGCAGGGTGGGGTGAGAAATCAACCCAGCTGCAACGGCCATGCTTCCTCTTCAGAGCGTAATGGTTCCTACACCTCTGCAAGGCAAGGCAAACCCTGAAGCCCCCCCCCCCCTCTCCATCTGTAGCTTTGCTTCATGAATGGCTATTCCAGGTTACCCCACATCCTGCCTTTGACAGGGGACAGCCAGATGCTGGGCCCGTGACTCCAGAAAAGGAGTCACGGGCCCTTGTTTATCTTTCAGGACCTGGACAAGACAGACGCAAAACCTCTCTGGAAAAGGAGGCTGCATATATTCTGATATATGACGACAGCTGCAAGATTACTATATGCCCAAAGATGGAAGGGCAAAATAGTGCCCACAACAGAGGACTGGCTACTGAAGATGTTTGAGCTGGCGGAGATGGCGAAACTCACGACAATAATGAGAGAAAAATCGACTGTAGGCGGAGCCAAGGAATTGTAGTAGGCGGAGCCGGCAAGAAGTTGAGTTCAAGGCAGAGCCGAGGGGGAACTCAGCCACACTGACGGGGTCATTGCCCTGCCTTGACCAGAAATATGAGCCATCTCTGGGACGAGGCTCAGAGTTTGGGGGGCAGGGAGTCCTTTCTCCTTGCCCATTCTGCACCAGGGGGTCTGATCAAGTGGGGAAAGCCTGCACAGGCTAATGTATTACTCCCTCCAGTGTCTCTCTCCCCACAACCACAACCCAGCAGCCCTGCCATGGGCTTGCGGGGGACACACAAACCCACGTACAAACACACACACACACACCACTCCTCTGGACCCCCTCACCATCTTGATGATCTCGGGATAGAGCGGCTCAATGAGGATGCCACGGTTGGTGGCCACGCACTCCACCAATTCGTTGAGCGCCGCCCTCTTGATCTCCTTGCCCTTCAAGTCCGCCACGCAGTCGAGGAAGTCGAAGAGGATGGAGCATTGCTGGAGCTTCTTGCACAGGAGGTCATGCAGTTCCGAAACAGGAGCATCTGCAGGGGATAAAGGAGGGCCCACCGGACTGAGCAACTCACCCAAGAGGCGCGGGGGCAGAACCACGCTAGGCAGCCATGTCGGCTGTTTTAAAAACCTTCTATTTTTTTATTTATTACAAATCATGGGTTGTCAAAATGTGTGAGCCCTGCACCACGGTTTAACTATGGCTTGTTTACCACGAACAACCCAGAGTTCGCAACCTGACAACCACGAGTTCTCTTTCTGGGTTGTTTGCGATTAACAAGCCGGAGTTAAACCACCGTTCAAGGTTCGCATGCAACGACATTCCTACGCTTCAGCAACAATCCACGTTCAACCCATACTCGGAGCTGTCCACATCCTGTCTTCCACCACACACCAGGCCTGAAAGTTGTTGTGCTTTCATAATGATACATTGTTTTAAATTGCTGCAAACTGCTCTGAGGTTGTTTAAAAAAGAGACAGTGTCACGAAAGGGCAGCGAAATGTTATTTAATTTATTGTTTTGTATTTCTCAGAGGGCCCTTCTCCTGATGCATAAAACCCAGAGCAAGAATGGACAGACCTCAAAGGCTTGCAGAGCGTACTTTATTCGTATTTTTGTACTAAAATCCCATTATCAACAAACCGTAGCCTGGTGCAAAAGACATACCCTTAGACTTAAAAGCATCCTGAGCCCAGGAATTTGTTCCGAGTACCAGAACCAAATGGAGCTTACAGCCCTCCTGGTTACCCCACACTTTCTTCACTCCAGCAGTATAATTTAGCACTGGGGAGGGGGGTCACTGTGTTTGTTTTTATTTATTAAACCTTATTTCTTGGCAGTCGCTAAGGGTCGTTGCTGACCTTTGTTAAATGATTGGCAGTGGGAAGCCCTCACCAGTGCACCGCAAGTCACTCAGCGGTCTAATGGAGAAGAAACATGGGAATATGCCTTGAACAGAGTCGGACCTTTGGCTCATCTAGCTCAGTGTTGTCAACACTGACTGGCAGGCACAGCTGTCCAGCATTTCAGGCAGAGGTTTCTCTTGCCCTATCTGGAGATGCCAGGGATTGAACCCGTGGCCTTCCGCATCCAAAGCAGGGGTCTACCGCTGAGCTATGACCCCTTCCTCTATCTTCTGCCTACCCCTGACCTAAAGGAGGCAAGAACCATTGCACCAAGCTCTAACCATTTTGCCTGCCGCTCCTTGGTGGGCTGATGGTGGCTGCTGCAACGCGAGGAGTTGATAGCTGGAGCCGCACAAGAGCTGAGCATCAGGACTCGATCATATCAGTGATGTAAGCGCATGAGCCATGTCGCCGCCACCTCTTCCTCCTCCTCCTCCTCCCTCATGCCTCCTGGGATAGGAAGCAGCACGGGGGATCCCCCCAGGAACAGTAACCATGGCAGCTGTAAGATGATCAGCTGCAGCTCAAGGTAGAGATGTACAGCTCAGAGTTTGGGGCCCAACATGGATGCAAGATCTCTCGCGGGGGCTGGAAGGGAAGCATGATGCACCATCTCTGAACCGAGCCACGGCCGCAGGCAGGAGAACTCAGACGAGCCCAGGAGAGCTATTTATTCCCCCATCCTCACCTCGGGCCAGATGTTCCGTCTCCTCCTGAAACCACAGGGCTCTGGACCCAAATCTGTTTCCTCGGGGGCCTAGTTCACAGCCGTGGTTGTCCGCTGGTGCCAAGGCAAGGTGTGTGTTTTTTACTTAGCTAAGGCGCAATCCTATGCGTGTTTAGACAGTGGGCGGAGAAAGGTCCTACAATTCCCAGTATTGCCCAACCAAGACTGGGGGAAGAAACCCCACTCTCTGCATAGTGAGTAGGTTAGGGGGGAAAACACCTGTCTTACAGGCCTGGGCCCCAAATCCTGTCTTACGGTCCTGGGCCCCAAATCTTTCATGTGCCTGTCTACACCTACCATTAAACCTCTCGAGTTTAAACAGCTTCTGGCCCACTCCATCACAGGACACTGACAGGCGCCTCTCAAATTGGGGATTGCGAGACCTGTCAACAGAAGTCTCCTCGTTAAACACACCTCTAAAAGAGAAGCCCACAGGATGTTCTACTCTGGAGTAAAGGAAACTGCCTTCGAGGTGTTGCAAATGCACCTCACCTGGTCCTCAGACAACCTGGACTCGTGCTCCTGTTATGGCGAAGGAGGTGGGCGCGTGCAGTGGGCATCGCTTAATCAAACCCTGCCTGTTTTACTGTGTCACCTGTTTTAACATTGGTTCACATTGACATCTGTTTTAATATAAACTGTAGTAAATAAATAAACGTTGTTTTCTTAATGGCTCATTTGTCATGTATTTTGCAATAGGTTGTCAGTATCTCTACGTACGTCAGCAGAAAATACGTGCATTTCTAAATCATTTTTTTAGTAAGGATCCGCAAGCCACACCCAAGGAGTCTCGTCAATTTTGGCCTCATCATCCCACCCCCCTGCCCCCCTCGGTCGTCTTCTAAAAACAGCAGCTTATGGAGGGGGCCTTCCGGGTTCCCTGTTAACATACAAACACCCGTGTAATATGAGCACTTCCAAGAACGGTACTCAGTTGGCCATTATCAAGCTGCTTCAGACCCAAAGACAGAGCCCTGATAAGGGCTGCTATTCTCCCTGCTTCATGGAGGCCCCAGAGGGTAGGAATATAAGAACATCAGAAGTGCCCTAATGCTGGATCAGACCAAGGGGCCTGATGCTGGAATAAAGGAAGCCAGATTCCAGCTGGACATCAGGAAAAACTTCCTGACTGTTAGAGCAGTACGACAATGGAACCAGTGACCTAGGGAGGTGGTGGGCTCTCCCACACTAGAGGCCTTCAAGAGGTAGCTGGACAAGCATCTGTCGGGGATGCTTTGGGGTGGATTCCTGCATTGAGCAGGGGGTTGGACTCGATGGCCTTGTAGGCCCCTTCCAGCTCTGCTATTCTATGATTCTATGATTCCATCTAGTCCAGCACTCTGTTCACACAGTGGCCAACCAGCCATCGGCCAGGGATGAACAAGCAGGACATGGTGCAACAGCACCCTCCTGCCCATGTTCCCCAGCAACCGGTGCACACAGGCTTATTGTGGATCAGCTTTATACCAGGTCAGACCATTTCTCCATTTAGACCAATATTGCCTGCTCTAACTGGCAGCAGTTCTCCAGGGTGTCCAGCAGGGCAACATCTCTCAACCTGCTAACTTTTTAACAGGAGATGGAGGAGTTTTTACTTTCAGCATCCATAGCATATGCTCTGCGATTGGGCTACGTCCCTTCCCCTGAACACAGGAAGGTGCTTTATACTGAGTCACACTATTTGTCCATCTAACCCAATACTGGCAGCACTGACTGGCAGCAGCAGCAGCTCTCCAGGGTTCTCCAAGCAGAGAAAGTCCTACCCTGTCACCTGGCCTATTACCTTTTTTCAAACTAGACAAGTTTGGAACTGAACTTGGGATCCTCTACCTGCGAAGAAGTCATCTATGGGCATGTCTATACCAGCCCTTTCCCCCCGGGATCATCCCGGGATCATCCCTGTGCATCCAAATGACACACAGGGGATCCCGGGAGCAGGCAGGGACAACCCCTCCATTTCCCGGGGATAATCCTTAGGTGTAGAAAGGGCCTAAGTCCGTAGAAAGGGCATGAGTCCAGGTCGTCTGAGGACCTGGCAAAGTGCAATTGCAACACCTTGAAGGCAGTTTCCTTTACTCCAGAGTAGAACATTCTGTGGGTTTCTCTTTTAGAGGTGTGTTCAATGCTATTAGGAAAAGCATTGTTTATGTCAATTGTTTTTCGCTGTTTGCACTGTTTCAATTTTTCTATGACTATCTTTTTCATTGTGTTGCATCTTGTATTTGTATACATTGGTGTAAACTGCCCAGGGAGCTTCAGCCATGGGGTGGTACAGAAATGAAATTAACGATGATGATGATGATTTAGCCCCCTGGCTGGCCCAGGAGTGGAGCAACGCCAGAGCCACAACGGCCACCCTGCCTCCAAGCAGCAACCTGATTGGCTCCACAACTCCAGCCACAAGTAGCAAAGTGACAACGAAGGGGTGCAGAGGGAGGGAACTTCCACATGGAAATGCTGAATACCTCCCTGACTCCTCTACAGAGGTTCCAACCACAACAATGTCTGACCCTTCTGAAATTACACTTTATTGCGTTTGTCTCTGGCTCAAAGCTGCAGTCTGAGCGAGACAGAGAAAGTGTGTGTGTGTGTGTGTGTGTGTGTAAGAGAGAGCGATGAAACAAAGGGCACCACAAGCAAGCTTCAAAGCTCAGCGCGGAACCTGGTTTGGCTAGAGCCACCCCCAACGCCCCGAGTTGTTTCACCACGTCTCATCAAGGTGACACCACTCAGCTTATTTTTTTGCTGCAGCAGGAAACTGTGGATATTTTTTCAACAAGTCAAGACACAGCAGAGGCACCCTGAGAGACCTAAAAAAAAGATCCTCAGCGATGCAGCCTCCATACAGGTCATCCGTGGGACCGACCGCAGCCCCAAGCCAGAGGTCGAGAGAGCACGGACTTCTTCCTCCGGGGCCTGAAACAGACCCACAGCTCTCCTGCAGCAAAGATTCTACCTGCTGGAGGAGGAGGAGGAGAGCGAGTCAAGGAGCCAGGTGTGCCCTCCCTCGCTGGGGGCTTTGGATCAGGGCCTTACCTTTGAGGAGAGGAAGCGGCGTGAGCTCCTGCTGGTTGCTCTGGTACCGGAACTGGGAGGAACTGTGGGAGCGACGCTGGCGGGAGCGGCGCAGGGACCGGCGGGAGAAGCCGTCCACTTTGTCCGGCGGCGGCACCGGGGACAGCCCAGGAGACGAGGGGCTGGTGGGGGTGACGGCAGGAGGGATCTTGGTCTCCATGTCAGCGGCAGGGAGGGCTGCCTTGCCCAGGAGGGCTCTGGGAAGGGGTGTCCGTGGCCCCCTTAGGACTCCGGGGCGGCGCCTGGCGTTCCTGTCGGCTGCAGCAGCCGCCCCATGACAAGGGCCGATGAGGCCTCGATGCTGTGCAGTCCACCACCACCGTGGGCTTCTGGCTCCTCCGGGGAAGCAGGGCCTTGGCTCAGCCTCGGCGGCACTCCTGAGCCTCAGCGGCTCACATCCAGGGCGGCTCTGGGCCTACTTGGCTTCCACGTGCAGGGCTGCCATCCGGGCGAGAAGATCCGGATCCCGGCAATTCCTCAGCGCAAGGCCTGGCGGAGGAGACGAGGACCCTGGAGAAGCAGGCCGCTTCAAGGGGGGCTCGGGGGTCCTTCCCAGCCGGCTGTCAAACGGCCCCCCCAAGGCCGGACCTCTCCCTACTCGGGGGGGGGGGGGAGCGAGGGCGTCTGGCGGCAAGCTCCCTGGTGCCACTGCAGGCTGTCCGCCTCCAAAGGAAATCCACAGGCAGGCTTGGGGGGGGGGGGGGCAACCTGAGGACGGAGGACGGCTCCCGAGACGAGTCCCCTTGCAACAGGTTTTGAAGGGCAGGGCAGGGCCCCTGCGCAGCTCGGGGGCGGGGGCGACGCTCCTGAAGACCGGGCCGGGCCCCGATGCGTCGCCGGCAGGGCAGGGCAGGGCAGGGCCCGGTTCTAGCTTAGGGCGGGCCGGGGCAGGGCGCGGGCTGCGCAGGAGCCATGCCGGGGGCCAGGAGGACGCAGGCGGGGCCGGGGAGCGCCTCCGGCCCGACCCCTCCCCATGGGGCAGCGGGCAGCAGCAGCTGGCGCGCGGATCGGGCTCGGCGGGCGCGGGGGGGGGCGCGGCGGCCCGGCCTGTCCCTGCTGGCTTCACCGGGCGGCAGGTGCGGGCAGGTGCATTGCGCGGCGCCGGCGAGAGCGCACCGTCAGCGGCCGGGGCCGCCCGGGAAGGCCCCTGCTGCCGCCGCCGCTTCACTTCGCCTCGCTTCGCCTCGCCTCGCCTTCGCTGCTCCTGCAGCCGCCGCAGCTCCCCGCGCAGCGCAAGAAGACGGGGCGGACGGACGGACGGACGGAGGGACGGGGATCAGCCCAGCCAGCGACCCTCTTCCCGTGCAGCAGCAGCAGCAGCAGCAGCGGCAGCAGCGCGCGCCTCCGGCTCCCCCCGCGTCGCGCACCGCCCAGCCCCGCCCGCCAGCCCGCGCGCGCGCCCCCGCGCCCAGGCCACCTCCTCCTCCTCCCCCCCCCCCGGGCTGAGCACCCACTCAGCACCCGGCCCGGCCCACGTGAGCCGGGCCGGGGGCCTCCCATTGGCCCCTTAAAAATAGAACCTGCGTCATTCCCTGCCAGGGTGATGTCACCGGCGGCGGCGGCGCCTGGCTCCTCCTCGGGGCGAGCGCCCGGGCTGGCCGGGCCCCCCTGCGCTCGCGCTCGGCCTCTGCCAGCCGCCCGGCTTTGCGCACGGGGGCCCAAGTGGGGCGCTTTGCGCGCAGGGGCCGCCGCCTGCTGCTGCTGCTGCCGCCCAGAGGCGCGCGGCTCCGAGTTGGGCCGGCAGATCACCCAGCCCCCTACCCCTCTTCCCAGCCGAGAGCTGGCGCTGCTTTGTCCCGGGGGGGGGGGGGAGAAGGAGAGACCCCCGGGCTGCGCTTAGCACGGGCGCGTTTCACGCCCAGCGCCGCTCGCTGACATTGCAGCTGACCTTGGGGGGGGGGGGGACCGGACCGGACCGGACCGCGGCTCTTCTGGCGCACAGGGGCCGCCGCCTCATGCGCCGCAAATATCGCCGGGATTAGTGAGCCAGAGCGCGCAGACGGGCTTTAAGGCGGTGGCGGCGGGGCTGAGGCTGCCCCAAGCAAAGCCCTGGGGGTGGGGGGGTGAAGGAGATAAGCAGAAGGCCCTTAATCCGTTTACGCCCCAGCGAGTCCTCCTTGGTCGTAAGAGGAGAGAACCACGGGGTGGCTTGTCATCGCATCAACCGCCATTAGCGAGGGAGGCTGCTATTGTTCCCATTTCGCAGGTGGCAGAGCTGAGGTGGGCAAGACGGATCCTGCGCACGTTCCAGGGGACTTGCGGCCGGGTGCGCGTGGCCCAGGAGAGGGTCCTGAAGGTGGCTTTGTCCAAAGCTGCCCTGCTAAGGGCTAGAGGCCAGGTCTGGGCTTTTCAGGCTGAAGGTCACAGGAAAGATGCAAAAAATAAAACTGCTGAGAACATAACTCTCCTTCCACAGATCTATGGTGCAACCAGGGCCGGCCCTGTCATTAGGCAGCGGAGGACGTCCTGTCAAAGAGGCGTGGGACCGTCACCTTGTGCTTTTGCCTTAGGCAGCAAAATGGCTTGAGCAGCCCTGGGTGCAGCTACGCTCGGAGTACTGTGTGCACAGCTGGGAAAGTTGCAGAAAAGGCCACGTGAAAGGTTACAACGCCTGGGATTGTTAAACTCGGGGGCAAAAACAAGTAGAGGGGGCAGGATTCGTTCGTTTCATTCATTCCTTTATTACAGTTTTATACTGAAGCTCTGTGTGGTTTTACAACAATTAAAACACATTTTAAAAGACATCATAGGTATTATTAAAAACCATTTACAAACCTATAAACAGCACAGCACAATTTCAAACAACACTAAGAAATAATTCCATCCGATCCACTTCCCTGCTGTGTTTCCCGTTTCAAAATCCATGGGTGGCCACGTTTTGTGTGTTGCTCTGGATGAGGGCCGTGGTTCATCCCACACTGATGCAGTACATTGTTCAAAGACTTCCAGCAGATGAAGTTAAATAAAGCAAACTTTACTTATTACATGAACTGGGCCTGCTGCACAATTCTGGATATTCTAGCCAGACACGCCCAGGATTCAACTCTCCAAGGAACTAGTCTCCTGTGTCATAACTCTTTCCATTAAAGGATCACATACTTGAAATTTAACTGGGTGCATTCAGTACAACACGGATACACCTCCAGCACTTCTTTATCATCAGGGACGCTGACGTCATCTGTTCCCCCCCCCACACACACACACCTTCCCTCAGTCTTCCCTGGTCCCTCTGAGCTGAGCTGCAATCGTCATCATGCAAAGCATTTTGGGATGGCATGAAGGGACAATTCACACCCATGCACTTTACAGACGACCATTTGCTGGACATGATAGCTGCTTGAACTGGTTTGTTTATATCTGGGGGGGGGGCGTACATTGGGTCATTCCTGCAAGCCACCTTTCTGCCACGTCATCAAATTCAGTGGTGGCAACACAACACAGGTGATTTGCTGCCAATTTTTGACAGCAAACCACTACAGAAGACTAAAATGGCCCACTTCAGCTTGAAAACAAGCTAAACTTGGCCGTTGTATCCTTCTGCAGCTGCAATTTGGCAGCAAACCCCCTATTTATTTTTGCCACCGTGAATTTTTGCAGCGTTGTAGTGGTGGCGAGGGCTGCACCGAGGGTAGTGGGGAGCTATGGGCTACAACTTGCCCACCCTGATTTATATGGGTCAACACAGCTGCCTGAGTTTTTGGACTCGCCTTGGGGACATGGTTATGGGGACACTTCAAAATTTACCATGACTCAGGAGCAGTGGAAGAGAATTGTTGTCCTCCGGTTCCATTGGCCACTGCAGTAAGACCAATTGTGCCTTTGGTCAAATCCAGCAGGGATCTTCTCCTGCCCTCTGCGTGTGAGAAGCGATAGCAAGGAGGCCGAGGAGCAATCTCCCTCTGGACAACTGAATCCCAAGAAAAAGGAGAAGTGAATGGGCAGCCATGACAGAATTGAGGTGGTTTTGCCCTTCGCAGAACTCATTATTCCATCTCCCAGGAAGATGAGATGCCCCACTGAGCCTTCAGGGCGAGAAAAGGAAATGCTTGACAGGGCCGCATCCTCCCTGAGCTCTGACCTGTGAGCGCTCATGACGGAAGCCCAGTGTTGGCACACGGACAAGAGAAAGGCCTCGTTCACCCCGGAATCTGCGCTCTGTGGTGTAAATACACTTTTGCAGAGTCATCAGAGCCTCCTGCAAGAGAGAAAACAACCGCTGTAGGCAGGACTAAATCCCAGTCTGTGTGTGTGTTGATAGCATTCAAAGTAAAAGAAAGGATGAGGTGGAGCATGGTCAGAGGAGGGCTTTCCCTTTGACACTGAGTAACCCTAACCAGCTCCCTGCACATTTATGGATTCCAAACCGGAGGGTCTGGTTTTCAAATAGGTTTGAGCCCAGTTCCTCTCGTGTCCTGCTGGTGGGGTTCCAGTCAATAGCTGGTTGGCCACTGTGTGAACAGAGTGCTAGAGTACACGGACCCTCGGTCTGATCCAGCAGGGCTCTTTTTATGTTTTGTTCTTACATTTAGCAAGTAAGCCCCAGCGGAGGAGAGATCATGCAACGAGTGCGTTCAGGCAGCCTCCTAACCCACACTCAGTGGTCGAGTGTGGGTTATTGTTGAACCGTGGGTTGTTTGTTGAACCCTGGGTTGGTGTGTTGTCTGAACCCAGGGCATTTTCCACACGGTGGCTTGCTAACCATGCAGAACGTCTTGCTGAACAGACCAACAAGAAACCATGGGTTCTCAAGGTGGCTTGCTTGGAAAACAAAATAACCCACAATGCATGGTTATCAAGCCACACCGCAGAAAATGTCCCAGGTTCAAGGTCTATGTGATAAGGAAGGGTTTTTGATGTCCTTAAATAGTGTCCCCCCTCTGCCCCATCAAGTATTGTGACACATACCTAGAAGAGTGACCTAGAGGAAATAACTCCTGTTGAAGAAGTCAGCCAGGGGTGTGCCTGTGTTTGTATGCGGCAGAGAAAGTGAAAATTTCCAAGAATTTCCAGTCATGCAGACAGTGGTCACAATTAAGGACGTAGGGCAGAGGGCAGAGGGCACGCCTGGCAGGAAACGGGTGGTCAGATCAGGAATGAGTAACCGTTTATGTACTTTTCATTCCTTGGACGTGAAAAGGCCAGTGTTTGGTAGGATGAGAGGAAACCAAGGAACACCTATAAACTGTTTATTAACAGAGTGCTGGCCTAGATGGACCCTTGGTCTGATCCAGCATCAGGGCACTTCTATGTTCTTAACTTGGGGAACCTTTGCGATGGTCAAGGTGGAGATCCGTCTGTTCCAATTAGAAGAGCAGGGCAAAGGAGGTGCCCTCTGCGTTCATCTTAGTTCCAGCATCTATAGAGAAAGGAGGCGTAAGGCAAAGCCTTTGGCATGTAAGCTTGGTCCATTGGGTTGTGTTTTTACTAGGGCTCAATTCTATGCACGTTTAGACAGAAAGAAGTCTTGCAACTCCCAGCATTTTTCAGTGACTTCTTGTCCTCTGTCTAAATATGCACAGGATTGCGCCCTTAATGTAGAATCATAGAATAGTAGAGTTGGAAGGCGCCTCTAAGGCCATCGTGTCCAACCCCCTGCTCAATGCAGGAATCCACCCTAAAGCATCCCTGACAGATGGTTGCCCAGCTGCCTCTTGAAGGCCTCTAGTGTGGGAGAGCCCACCACCTCCCTAGGTAACTGGTTCCATTGTTGTACTGCTCTAACCGTCAGGAAGTTTTTCCTGATGTCCAACCGGATGTCCAACTCTTAGAATCATAGAATAGTAGAGTTGGAAGGGGCCTATAAGGCCATCAAGTCCAACCCCCTGTTCAGTGCAGGAAGGGGCCTATAAGGCCATCGAGTCCAACCCTCGGTTCAAGGCAGGAAGGGGCCTATAAGGCCATCGAGTCCAACCCCCTGCTCAGTGCAGGAAGTGGCCTATAAGGCCATCAAGTCCAACCCCCTGCTCAGTGCAGGAAGGGGCCTATAAGGCCATCGAGTCCAACCCCCTGCTCTTATTTCATGGGAAACGAAAAAGAATATATCGTCAAATCACATTTGTAGCACGTTGGATTTTGATATGTGACTCACTGCAACGCAAACTTTAAGGACATGGTGCGGATGTACGCCTTCTTTTCTTTCTCGCTAAATGAATGTTCCTGTCATGTTGCACATGACGATTAATGATGTTAATCACGGAATTAAACGTGATTGTCAATCACCTTGCCAGAGCAACGTGGCGCTACTTTCCAGGTGTGGCAGGCAGGGCGCCCCTCCCTGGTCTCCATCTTTCCTTCACTGGCTTCTCTCGTCCACCTCCCATGGGAGGGGGCATTCTGGTGACTCCGCGCTCTCCCTGACCAGGCTGCTGTTCGCAGTCACTGATTAACCCCCTCTTCCCACCCTGCCTCCCAACTTCTTCCTCTCCTCGGACATAAAAGGGGACGCTGCACCCGGGACAAAGGCAAAACCTCCCCAACGGCCCGCAATGTCTCCTGCCAAAGGCCAGCGCCGCCTCTCTCTGTGCCCCGGGGGCCCTGTGGCAACCATCCCTTTTGGGGACTTGCTGGAGGAAGTGGGTAGCATGGGCCCCTTCCAGCTCTTCTCGGTGCTGCTTCTGTCTCTGCCAGTCCTGCTCTTGGCCAGCCACAACCTGGTGCAAAACTTCAGCGCTGCCTCCCCGGAGCACCAGTGCCGCGTGCCGCTGCCACTGGCTAACGCCTCCCATCACGGGCAACCGGTGCCTCTGGACCAGGCTCTGGAGACCGACAGTTGCCATAGCTCTGCCCTCAGGTCAGCTTCCGGCCTCAACAGCTCCCTGGACGATGACGGGAATGCAGACATGGAGCCGTGCCGTGACGGCTGGGAATACGACCACAGCGTCTTCAGCTCCACCATCGTCACTGAGGTACGGACCAGGAGCGTTGCCAGGCGCAAGAGATTAGGGGGCTAGGTCCCCTGGGGGGTCACCAATCCCCATTAAATGGACACCTGCTAATTTATATCGGGGCAGGGAAATTTAGAAAGAATTCCTAGGATTGATTTAAGCTTTGCTGAGCCAGCATGCAAACCACGCCAATGTCAAATCCATCCTTTCATTCAGTTGCACCCCACCCCAGCTCCCAGATCACCCTAAATCAGCAGTTCCTCTTCTGTTCCAATACGAATAAGAATATCCCACCTTTCTACCCAAAAATGGCACTCAGGGCAGCTTAAAAAATGGCATCCGTTGTCACATTGTCAGATGCCAAGACAGCTTGGCAATCTAGGTGGCCACTTGGAAATGAGCCAGGACTACCAGAGGTGTTTACCGTAAACTACAGCTCCACCTTCATCCCACGTTTCCCTTAAGGAAACCAACTTGATTGCTCTTCCCACAGTGATCTCTATCTGTTTACCTCTGCTACGTTTGTCTCCTGCATTGTCCAAGGAACCCAAGGCGTTGTACATGCTTCTCTCTTCTCCCCCAATGTGGCCCTCAAAACCACCTTTCAGAGTAGACCAGGCAGAGAGAGTCCGTGTGGCCCGGGGCTGGCCAATGAGTCCGTCCTTCCTTCCTTCCTTCCTTCCTTCCTTCCTTCCTTCCTTCCTTCCTTCCTTCCTTCCTCCCTTTGGTTGCCCTGCCAATATGACGGTCCCCTCTTTCTCTGTCGCCTGCAGTGGGATCTCGTATGTAACCTACAACCTCTCAAGAGCCTGGCACAGTCCCTGTTCATGGCAGGTGTTCTTGTGGGAGCCTTTGTCTTCGGAGACCTCTCGGACAGGTAAGGAGCCAAACCACATGCTCTCACCTCTTCTCCAGCTGGGCTGTCCACCTCCCCCAAAACTACCCTTCCTTCCTAGGTTGGCTGCCTTGAGTAATCCTCAAATATGTTTTCATAGAATCATAGAATCACAGAATAGCAGAGTTGGAAGGGGCCTACAAGGCCATCGAGTCCAACCCCCTGCTCAATGCAGGAATCCACCCTAAAGCATCCCTGACAGATGGTTGTCCAGCTGCCTCTTGAAGGCCTCTAGTGTGGGAGAGACCACAACCTCCCTAGGTAACTTTTACCCCACCCCAGTGGAGGCTGGTGGCTCTGATGCCAGTGGGGTGGTGAATCCACTCTGAGTTTCCATCAGAACCAGTCAGACCTCTGAAGGAGGAATCCAAGGAGCCGAAGCCCAGACTGAAACTCAGCTTGTCCAAGCAAGCTAAGTCAAGGGCACCGTGGAAATCCAGCAAGCCCTAAAAGGGGCTGGTTTTCCCGGCAACGGACATCCCTAAGAGGAAACCTACACGGACGGCTTCTGAGGCTGTGATTAAGGAGCAGGGCTCACGTAGCCATTTTTCAGTTGGCAATCATGGCCCATGTTACTGGAGTGGATTGGTGGTCCCGGAATAAACCTTTAAGGGAAGGGCACTGTTTCGTGGGCAGCCCACCACCAACCACCTCCCATGGCAGCCCTGGTTCCCCACTTGCCATCTGAGGACATTTCCTAGTGCTCATTGGGATCATCTTGACCACACAGGTACGGGCGCCGGTTGATTCTCATTTGGTCACTGCTGCTGATCGCGGTCATGGGGACCGGAGCGGCCTTCTCCAGCAACTTTGTCACCTACTGCATCTTCCGCTTCCTGAGTGGTGTGGGCATCTCCGGGTTCCTGCTGAACTACATCTGCCTCAGTGAGTGTCCGTTGTGCTAGGAAGGTTGTGCCCTGGGGGCAACCTGGGAGTGACATCAGTGAAGGGCTCAGGGGGCTAAGAGAGGGGGACTGTTGTGTCTAACCCTACTGCCCCTGTTTCAGGAGAAAGTGTTTCAGGTAATCAATCAGAATCAGATTCAGAACTAGAAGGCGCAGCGCCAGACACCAGTGGGGGAGGAAGCTCTCACAGGCGATTCCCCAGCTGGAAGTCAGCCCCCTCCAGAGCTTATCTCCTCAAGGCCAAATCCTACACACTCGGTGGGAAGTGAGCCTTCTTCCGGAGGTGAGCGTCCTGACAAGCTAGCTGATGCTAGGGTCCGCCAGAAGCTCAAACACACGGTGCGGAAGGAAGGTGTGAGAAAGTCAGTTCGATTATGCCAGAATCTGCCTCCGTACCAGGCTCTCGGCGTTTGAGAAGTGGCTTCCTATTCTTCTTGAACGGATCATTGTCTTGCTTACTTTGCATAGATTTTGCCTAGAGGGACGTTTCCTAAAGGTTAGACTCTCTTCAGGTAGAAGAGATGTTTGTTACTTAATAAATGCTTTGTGGATTACTTAAGCAAGCCTGGTCATTTGCCTCCCATCGAAAGTACTAGCGTTCTGAGAGACACGACAGTGACTGGCTGATTTAAAGCAGGGCTGAGCAATCCAATCACCATGTTTGATTAGTGAACAGGTGGTCCCGTCTCTAGGCAGCTAGAGAACCTGTGTCCAACGTGCCCAGTATTCTCTACAGCGGCTGGGGGTTGAACCAGCAACCTTCTGCAGCCAAGGAAGGTTCTCTAGACCTGAGCAAGGCTCCTTCCCTGGGCCACGAGAAGCAGCCATTGGCCCGGTCAAAGTATTTGTCTGCCCTGTCTGGCACCAGCTCTCCAGGGTGTCTGGCAGAGAAGGCTTATCTCCATCACCTGCAACCTGAAATCATTTCTAAACTGGGCGTTGAACTCATTCTCTCTTTTCCGCTCTCCTTCAGGTCTAGAGTGGGTGCCCACCAAATACCGGGCGATGGTGGTGGCCACGCAGAGCTACTGCAGCACGGCTGGGCAGGTTCTCCTAGCAGGCCTGGCCTACGGCATCCGTGAGTGGCGCTGGCTGCAGCTGGCCATCTCTGCCCCGTTCTTCTGCTTCTTCGCCTATTCCTGGTGAGTCTCCATCCCCCCTTGACTGCCATGGAGGCAGGGGGAGAGTGGAGGGGCCCCTGTTTCTTTTGAGAAAGCCCCACACTGGCTGCCAACCCAGTTTCAAGCAACATCTGGAACTCCTGTTCAGGTGGCTCCCGGAATCGGCACGCTGGCTCCTGATGAACAATGAGCGCGAAGCGGCCCTCCGCAACCTGAAGCTGGTGGCCAGGATCAACGGGAAGGCAGCGGCAGGGGAGGCAGTGGTCCTGGAGGTGAGCGAAGCCCCGCATCCCAGCAATCTCTACCTGCGCCATGGCTATCTCCCAGGGTTGGGCCGGCTGGTGGGTAAAGGGGCCCTTCCTCACTGGTGTATCAGGGAGCAAAGACTGTTGGTGCACAGAAGCACACAGCTCAGCCCGTCTGTCTTGTCCTTCTCCCCTGTTGCTCTGGGATTCCGTCAGGATTGGGGCCAGACTCCTTGCAGAGACCATGGAAGTAGACTCAACATCAGAAAGGGGGGGACCCAAACCCCAGGGAGCTCACAGAGGCAGGGAAGGATCTTTCCAAGGGCAAGATAGATGGGTTCCATGTCTTCTGTTCACGCCTAGATGTTGGAGACGCAGCCGGGGAGAAATTCCCCAGGGAGGGGCAGCCACTCCTGCTTGGACCTCTTTCGCACCCCTGGCCTGAGACGCATCAGCTGTTGCCTCATGTGCATCAGGTACTCCAGGGGAGGCTCAGGGGATGACGGAGGCCGGGAAATGTCACAAAATGGCGTGGAAGCATTTGCGTGCTCCAGACTGGGTGAAGGCACCGCTGAGCAAAACACAGGAGGGGGGAGAGAGAGGAAGCTAATGAATGCTCAGAGAACAACGTCTGCATGTGGTCGCAGACAGCCTCAGGCCCAGGGGCCAATTCCAGCCCTACAGGGGTCCCAATCCGGCCCCGCCCTCTTCCTCTAGCCCCGCCCCCTTTCCTCCAATCACCTGTCATTTGATGGTTCCCCCGTCATTTGCACAGTTTTATTTCCTGGGCCCTCTGCCAAACCCAGCATGAACACTGGTTGTTGAGGACATGGATTCATGTTGATCTCACCTGGAGCTGCATTTCTGGGGTGGGCGGGGCCAGAGGCAAAAAGGGGCGGAGCCAAACTGCCAGCAATATTTGAGCTGAAAGCGCTCAGTGCCAGTAACTTGGGAGGAGCATTTCAGCCTTTTCGAATGGGGGGGAAACAGTGCAAATGCCACCCAATAATTGTTGGTTGGAGGAAAGGGGGCGGAGCCAGGGGAAAAGGGGGTGTGGCTTCAAGAGCCAGGTTTGGCCCCCGGCCTGAGGTTCCCCACCCCTGCTCTGAACAAGAGGCTTCGTCTCAATGTCAGGAGTGCAGTGAGCGGCTCCAGCCGACCTGCTAGCCCCCGAGCACCCTTTTCGCCCACCACCCCCTGACCAATCCCTTCCGCCCTCAGCTTCTCCATCAACCTGGCCTACTTTGGTCTCTCCATGGACCTCTACATGTTCGGCCTCAACGTCTTCCTGGTGCAGCTCTTCTTTGGGGCCATCGACCTGTTGGCCAAGATGGCGTGTGCCGTGCTGCTCAACTACTTTGGCCGACGCATCATTCAAGCTGTATCCCTCATCCTTGCTGGGATTTTCCTCTTGCTCAGCCTCCCTGTGCCTCCGGGTAAGGAACAAACGCTGGAAGAGATGGGGATCCCCCTTCTTCCACACTGAGCCCCCAAAGGGCTTGTGGAGCAGAGGCATGCCTTGATATCTCCCAGAACAGGCTGCAGCAGAGAACTTGGTTTGAGGGCTCTGGGGTCAAGGAAAAGGAAAGGAGAGGAACTTCTCGTGCCAGCACTTGAGTCATTGCTGACTTCTAGAGGGACGCCTGCTTTCGCGGACATTTTCTTGGCAGGCCTTATAGCGGGGTGGTTTGCTGTTGCCTTCCCCAGTCGTGGCTACCTTTCCCCCAGCTCACTGGGTGCTCATTTTACCGACCTTGGGAGGATGGAAGGCTGAGTCGACCCAAGCCGGCTGCCTGAGAACCAGCTTCCACTGGGATCGAACTCAGGCCATGGGGAGAGTTTCGGCTGCAGAAACTGCCGCTTACCACTCTGAGCCACATGAGGGTCAAGGGGTAGGCATGATTTGGGCCAAGGGGCATCCCGTGTGTCCACAATCACAGTGTGCAATAAGGCAGGGTGCTGGGCAATAATTTTCGAATCAGGTATTGTGCTCCCAAGCCCAGCACTCTGAACTAGGCTCAGCCTCATACAAGAAATACTTTTGTAAGCTGCCATGAGAGCCTTTTTTGGCTGAATGGCGGCATAAAAATCCTTAAATAAATAAAATAAAATAAAATACAGGCAGCCAACGCGAGCGGGACAGAACGGGCCTTTCTGCGCTGAGAGCCGGCGGTCCTGGTAATTAATCCGGCTGCTGCAATTTGCGCGTCCGCCTTTCCCGTCCCCAGCTGCACGATCCTTTGTAACTGGAGGACTGGAGTCGGGACCTTGGGCCTGCACACGGCAGTTGCCCTGCCCGTAAGCAACGGACCCCTCGGAGATGGAAGGGGTCCAAGAGGCAGTCGAGACACTCACACCTTGACGGTTGTCGTTTCTGTTTTCCTTCTTTCTTCGCTCCTAGAGATGCTGGCGATCCGGCTGGCCTTTGTGGTGCTGGGCAAAGGGTGCCTAGCAGCCTCTTCCATGTGTCTCTATCTCTATGGCGGGGAGCTCTTTCCAACCGTCATCAGGTAAGCTCAGCGTTGGGCAAGGTAACCTCAGGCCCAGGGGCCAAAGCCGCCCTCGCAGGGTCACTCTGTGGCCCTCTGAGGTCCCCCCACAACCACTGATTCATGGTTTTCTGGCTTCTGTGCCGTCCATCCCCCACGTTTTGAAAGATTGAAATACCTCTCCTAAGGCTGATTTACCAACAATATGATTAACTCAGCCCCGCCCCTTTCCCCATCAACCTACAATTTCCTACAATTTATTTATTTATTTCATTTTTATACCGCCCCATAGCCGAAGCTCTCTGGGCGGTTCACAAAAATCAGAACCATGAAAAGCATAATAAAACAACCAACAGTCTAAAAACACAAATACAAAATACAATATAAAAAGCACAACCAGGATAAAACCACACAGCAGAAATTGACAGAGATTAAAATAGGGAATTAAAACAGCAAAGTTTAAATTTAAGTTAAATTAGGTGTTAATATACTGAGAAAATAAAAAAGGTCTTCAGCTGGCGACGGAAGTACAGTGTAGGCACCAGGCGAACCTCCCTGGGGCGCTCATACCACAGCCTGGGTGCCACAGCAGAGAAGGCCCTGCTCCTAGTAGCCACCTGCCTCACTTCCTTTGGCAGGGGCTCACGGAGAAGGACCCCTGAGGATGACCTTAGGGTCTGGGCAGGTACATATGGGAGGAGGCGTTCCTTCAAATAACCTGGCCCCAAGCCGTTTAGGGCTTTGAATGTTAGTACCAGCACTTTGAATTGGGCCCAGACCTGGACTGGCAGCCAATGAAGCTGGAAAAGGACTGGAGTAATGTGATCTCGCCGGCCAGTCCCTGTTAGTAAACGGGCTGCCCTGTTTTGTACCAGCTGAAGCTTCCGGACCATTTTCAAAGGCAGCCCCACGTATAACGCATTGCAGTCATCCAAGCGAGAGGTTATCAGAGCATGGATCACTGTAGCTATCCACAATAAAGAAGTCTCACAGATTTGGGCGTCCTGTGTCAATGACTGCTAGAATATGTGTCAGGAGTGGGACCGCGACCCTATCCTTGATGTCTACCAAGGCATCACAGGACAGGACAGCGAAGCCCATGACATGGGGGTGGTTCGTAAATCTCTTCACATGCTTCTTTTTCCACAGGCAAACCGGCACCAGTTTCACCACAGTCATGGCGCGTCTGGGCGGCATCATGGCCCCGGTGGTGCTGATGGCCGGTGACTATCAGCCCTCCCTGCCGCTGGTGATATTTGGCGTCACCCCCATTATCTCCGGGGTTTCTGCCGGATTCCTTCCTGAAATGCTCGACGTGCCGCTGCTGGACACAGTAGAACAAGTAGAAGAAAGGTACAGCCTTTTTTCTCTGAGTGCCAAAACCTGGCCAAGGGTGGGTAGCAGAAGAGGTTTTGTACCACAAATAGAGAACCGCTTTCTCCAAGTCAGACCGCTGGCAGCCATTTTGTGAGAGCGCCCACAGCACAATCAGAACTCCCAATGTGGCCCACTGAGTGAGAAAGGTTGGGGACTCCATGGTGGAAGAAGCAAGGCTGTTTGTTTCCAAACAGGCCCTCCTGGCAAGTAGCGTGGTATTCGTCTTAAACATCCCCTCTGAGGAAGAGTCTCGTGTGACTCAGAACCTCGTTGTTCTGCACTTCAAACAGTAGTTGATTGAAATAAAATGTGTCATCTTGCCCACCCTGTGCAGCTGCTTCTGTGGGACCCCTTCAGTCGCTTTGATCTCTTTTGTCAGTTTCACAATTTGTCATTAACCGCTCTTTCCTAGGCTGTTTTACATTGATTTTCTCTCTCTCTCTCACTCACATGTTTTAACATTCTTCCTTCCCGGCAAAGACCAAAATCTGTTCAAATTCTATTCCCTTCCCCCTCAAAAAAGCTGCATTTCTTCGTCTGCTCTTTTGCTCCCTTCCTCCTGCCACCGAGATTTCTTTTCTTTTAATGCCGTTTTAATGCCGTCTATTCCCAGAGCGAGGTGGAAATCGAAAGCAGTCCTTGGAGAACAGCCGGAGAAGAAGATCACGGTTCACGTCATCCAGTCAACCCGCTTCTGAGCTCCAGACGGATGCATGTCAGGATCACTCTCTTTGGGCCATCCGGGCCAAGCCGGGACAGAACAGCACCACTAACTGGTGGTGGTAAAGCTCTTTTTGAGGAACCAGGCAGTTCACTGGGCCAAGCAGGCTGCAGAAGCGGAGCAAACCAGAGAGGAAAGGGACCTGAAGGAACGCCTGCCTCCGCCACACCTTGTCTGTGCAAATGAGATCATCAACTGATCCATCTAAACCGAGGCACTTGGTGACTGGGAACAGGGCCTTCTCAGTGGTGGCACCTCATTCCTGGAATCGTCTCTCCAAGGAGACCCGGTTCTATCTCCTTGGCATCAGGCAAAGAACACTCCCCAACAGGCCATTTGATTCTCAAGCTGTGATGATTTTCTTGCTGCTGTTTTTTACCCAACGGTTTTATGATACTTGTGTTTTAATGTGTGCGTGCGTTTTGAATGGTCGAACAACACAGACGACGTGAGTCCACGGCCCTTGTCATAAAGGATCCAGGCCGTAACTAGCGTTCCATCTTGGTCATGAAGCCGCCATTTTGTGATTAGACAGGTCGAACGCAGGCAGGTGCAGGATGTGGAAAGCGCTGATGGACAGGAATGAACTTTGCCCTCATGGGATATGAGTGACTCGTTTTAGTTTTATTTATATCCCGACTTCCCTCCAAGGAGCCCAAGGTGGCATGCATGATTCTCCTCCCACCCATTTTATCCTCACAACAACCCTGGGAGGGAGGTCAGGCTGAGAGTCAGCGACTAGTCCAAAGTCACCCAAGTGAACTTCATGGCTAAGTGGGGACTAGAACCCGGGTCTCCAACCACTACACCATAGGGTGGCGGGTGCTAATGACCCCCAAACTGAGGGCTGGGCGGGAAGACCATGGGGAAAAGTCCAGGATGCTGCCTGTGGGACAAATTCTGCATGGGAATTTCCTTTGAGAAGGCCAGGAATACGACCAGTGAGATCTTGGGGTTCCTCTTCACCGTCCCTTCCTGGCTTGCACATTTGGAGGGACTAGTTTTGAACACTTATTTATTTTGTGCCTGTACTCATTGATCTGCAATAAATAAAAAGCTGCCTTTGTTATCTGGATGTGCTGACTTCACAGGGAAGCTCTGAACGGAACGACACTCGGGAAGGGGCCTTTCTTGCAGGGTGGGGGGAAACGATTCCTACAGCTGCTTTTCAGTAGTTTGGGGGCTGTTGACCACCAGTGCTTAAAAATGTTGCAGGAGGAGGACTTTCTGCCTGTGGTTGTCTTGGATTTCCAGCCAAAAGCAGCCTTCAGGTTGCAGCAAAACTCAGCTTATTTAAATGGTCACCTCCCAGCCCCAGACACCGGACACTCCATTCCAGGCATTTGCTGTGTACAACTTTACATAGCAGCCAGATGTTTCGGGACTGCAACTCCCATAATTCCCTGGGAATTATGGGAGTTGCTGGCTGGGAATTATGGGAGTTGCAGTCCCAACACAGTTGAGCTTTGCCCCAGTCCCATCCCATGACCATCCCATGTGGCTTCAACCCATAGAGATAAGAAGCAGAGCAACTCACTCCCATCACAGAGACATGGAGCTTCCTAGTTCGTTAGACCTTTACTCTTGCCCGCCCCCCTGTGTAAAAGCGAGAAGTCTCAGAAAACAGCAGATCTTTAATTGGGTAGCGGTGTGTCCACCCAGGAACAAAAGACAGCTGCAAAAGGAGGGAGGGAGGGTGGCCACATATGCATCACCCAAAAATAGAGGATACTGATTTACATAAGATTTGCATGTGCTCATTTATACATAGATGCAAATTTAGAAATAATTACTATCACATAGCAAGGAAGACGGTGACCCATTGGCCTGCGTTTCCCAACAGGCGTTCTCTCTTCTCCCCTGGGGGAGGCCAAGTGACCCCGCAGTCCTGGTGCTGTGTGTGTGTCTAAAGGTTATGACTTCTGACAAGGTGGCCATGCTTGTCTGTTTCAGCGAAACCGACAGAGTCTCGTGACAAGTTATTCTGGGGAATGTAAGATCCAGAAAACACTTCCAAGAATAGCTGGATCAAACATTCTCCTCCACTTCTCCCCAGCGTAGAGGCAGCGACGCCTTCCTGTGACCATTGCATGACCTGCTGAGAGTATGTTGACTAGGTGGAGACTTGTGTAGGTGGGTGGAGCAGTGAATCTGCTCCAGGTTTTGGTCAGAACTGGTCAGAACTCTAAAGGAGCTCTCCAAGGTGAAGAGTTATGACTGAAAGCCGGACGGATTCAACTCTCCACTGACGCTGGAGGCACCAGACCTCACTGCTGCAAACTCCTCCTTCCACAGGACACCCTTGGACTATTCTGAACTTGCAGGCAATGTAACTTCACTGTCTAGTCAGTTTCCCCTTCCTGTTCCGCTTCCAAGCTGCCTGTAGTAAAGTCTATCCTGATAAAGAGTCTCTCCTGCGGGCAGCTGGTCGGCCATTGTGTGAAGAGAATGCTGGACTGGGTGGACCCTTGGTCTGAACCAGCAGGGCTCTTCTTTAGGGTGACCCTATGGAAAGGAGGACAGGGCTCCTGTATCTTTAACAGTTGCTTCGGCTGCCCATAGAAATCAATAAAGGAAAGCAGAATTTTAGGGGGCAGCCTTGTGCCTCCCCTCCTTAAAAAAGAAGCAGCAGCAAAGTGCATGCTCTTTCACACTTTGAGCTTGCTTGGGGTTGAAGTTTTAGTTTGGAGGGTAAGGGATGTTCCTCAACATTTTTTTAAAAAATGGCTTTTCCAATGCAATACAGTCCATTAACCCCTTTTTGCCAGTTGTGGGACAGAGAGAGGCCTTCAAGAGGCAGCTGGACAAGCATCTGTCAGGGATGCTTTAGGGTGGATTCCTGCATTGAGCAGGGAGTTGGACTAGATGGCCTTGTGGGCCCCTTCCAACTCTGCTATTCTATGATTGTATGATTCTAGGTGGCGCTATAAAAATGCTTTAAATAAATAAATAAATAAATAAATAAATAAATAAATAAATAAGGCGGCCCCCTAAAATCCTGCTTTCTTTTATTGATTTCTGTCAATAAAAGAATCGTTCACAGCGAGCCCGGAAGTTCCCCGCCCATACAGTGGGACGGGCTACTCTACCACCGATGCCTTATAAATCTAGGCTGGGGTACTTATTTCACGCGCCCGGGTTTCCCCCAAGGGGGACTTATTTCACGCCCCGCCCCGCCCCGCGGGCTTGTTGTGTTTTCTTCCGGTCTCCGCCGGAGTCCCCGCCCCCTCCCGCGACGTCACCCGCCCCCTTCTGCCCCGCGAGCCAATCAGGCGAGCGCCGGAGGGCTGCGCGGCCAATGAGCGCGCTCCGCTGCCAGCGGGGTCGGGCCTAGCGGGCAAAAGAAGCCGGGCGCGGAGCCGGGGGGTCGAGTAGACGGGCCGGCCGGGCGAGGCGCCGCGCGGGCGGGGCGAGGCGGCGGCCATGTCGCGGTGGTTCTTCCCGTGGTCGAGCTCGATCAAGAAGCGGGCCTGCCGGTACCTGCTGCAGCACTACTTGGGCCACTTCCTGGAGGAGCGGCTCGGGCTGGAGCAGCTCAGCCTCGACCTCTACGCCGGCGCCGGGCGCCTCCGCCGCATCCACCTCGACGTCTGGGTGAGCCTCCCTTGGGGGGGGGGGAGGGAGGAAGGAAGGGAGGGAGGGGAGGACAGCACAGCACAGCCACGCAGGCAGGAGTCCCACCGGTGAAGCGCCCCCCCCCCCCTTCCTGGGGTATGAAGCCCGCCTGTGCTCCAAGGAGGCCGAGGTGTCGCTCTGGGCTCTCTCTCTCCCCACACACACACCCATGTCCCACCTCCACAACAGCCCTGCGAGGTAGGTCAGGCTGAGAGAGGCTCGAGGACCCCTCCATCCACCTTCACAACAGCCCTGTAAGGTAGGTCAGGTGTAGAGAGGCCCAAGGACCCCCTCCCACCTTCACAACAGCCCCATAAGGACGTCAGGCTTAGAGAGGCTCAAGGACCCCCCCATCCACCTTCACAACAGCCCTGCGAGGTAGGTCAGGTTGAAAAAAGCTCGAGGACCCCCTCATCCACCTTCACAACAGCCCCGTAAGGTAGGTCAGGTGTAGAGAGGCTCAAGGACCCCCTCCCACCTTCACAACAGCCCTGCGAGGTAGGTCAGGTTGAAAGAGGCTCGAGGATCCCCATCCACCTTCACAACAGCCCTGTAATGTAGGTCAGGTGTAGAGAGGCTCAAGGACCCCCCCAACCACCTTCACAACAGCCCTGCGAGGTAGGTCAGGTGTAGAGAGGCTCAAGGACCCCCCCATCCACCTTCACAACAGCCCTGCGAGGTAGGTCAGGCTTAGAGAGGCTTGAGGACCCCCCCCCATCCACCTTCACAACAGCCCCGTGAAGTAGGTTAGGGTGGGCCGAAGGGAGCTCTCCAGGTGTTTTGGTCTCCAACACCCCCCCAGCATTCCTGACCCTTGGCCATGCTGGCAGGGGCTTCTGGGAGTTGGAGTCCCGAGACATTTCGAAATCTACCTCCTGCCTCCTAGGATCACCGGAAGGCCTCATGGATTCGAACCCGCGTCTCCACTGTCTTAATCCATGGTAATACAAGCACAGGAACCCAAAGCCAACCAAAAGGAGGGAAATTCACTAGCAAGCCCCCCCCCCCAAAAAACCCAGGGGCAAAGGGGTAGTAAAAAGGATGTTCACTATAAAGCATTTCCACATGTTTTGGACCCTTGGGTCCTTCTTTAGGGTCAGAATAATACAACAGGCCCCATTTCCTCCATGTCAACAACGCTGTTGTAGAGTTGTAGGGCTTTTCTTTTTCCTGGCTGGGACATGACTCCCCCCCCCATCTAAACATCTGGCTGGGGGTGGTGTTATGGGAGTTGGTAGTCGGGCACATCTGGAGGGCAGCAGGCTGGAGAAGGCTGCCTTAAAATGCGACACGCGTACACACACCCCAATTGATTATCGTGAAGGCTTTTGTGAGCTGCAGTCCGCTTCGTCGGAAACTCCAGTCCACGAAAGCTTCCGGGTGAAACGGTCGTTTCGGGACAGTCTTCAAGGCGGCACAGGACTCCTGTTCTTGCGGGTTGTGGTCCTGGATCTGTCCCTACGCCGCCCTTCCGCCAATTGGCACCCAGGTTGATTCGCGTTCAGATAAATCACAAGGAGATCAACAGCCCTTTAGCATTTAAACCTGGCCAGGACCGGCGCGGCCCGTGACGCCCTCATTGCCCGAGGGAGGAAAAGAGCAGGCCGTGGTGTTGCCTTGGGCTGAAAGAGGCCCCCTTCCCTGGGCAAGCGTGGGAGGCTGCAGGGCAAGAGTTAGCCCTTTCGCTTGCCCCACGGGGTTGGAGCCGAGCCACCTGTGCTGCCGGCCGCGTGATGCTACCCACAAAGAATGTGCCCGGTTTCTCCAGCTGCTGGTTGTTGACTGAACTTTTCTTGTTCCTGTTTGCCTTGCTGTGTTGGCTCGTTGCGGGAAGGCCGGGACCTTATTGCAAAAGCCTTTTGCAACCTGGGCAGGATCTACACTGCTGCTTTAAAACGGTTTATAACAGCAGTGGCCACTTTGGGGGCCCAGGACACACGCTCCAGATGCAGTTTTCAAACCGTTTTCAAAGCGTCACGCCCTGCTTGGTGTACGTCTGGCCCTTGGAAATGCACCTAAGGAAGGTGCTTAGGTGCAGACAAAAGTGGGTTTTGCCCTCTTCCACCTCGCTCTCGATGTATGCTTCTGTGAGAAGGGGGGTATTTGACTTTATGGGCTGTGGAAGCGGCCATGTCAGTCCGGAAGAACAACCCTTCTGGAGTCCCAAGGATGTGACCGGCCTTTGGGTCAGTTGTTGGCTCGAAGGCCCATCCTGCCAGGGAGAAAAGTTAAAATTATCCCCACGAGTCACTGCCTGCCTGCCCACACTTCTGTGTGTCTTCTCTGTTTACTCTCACCTCCCTATTCTTAGCTTCCCTGTAAGGAATCACAAGGGCTTGAGGAGAGTTTGGCCGGCTACGGCAGGCCGAGAAGAATCCCGCGGCCTCACAGGTGGGAGGCCTGGATGCTTCTGGCCCGGCTCCCCGCAGTTTCAGGGGTCCCGTCCTGCCAGCCCTGTCCTCATTTCGCTGCCTCCGTACAGCGCCTGGCACGGGGGCAAAGTCATGCCTCTCCCTTAGTCAGTTTCTCCTGGCTTGGAGAATTCAGCCTTCCCGGCTGGAGTTGAGCTCCAGCACGTCTCGGGAGAAGGCAGCTGCAGTTACGCGTTCCCGAAATCTCCCTCCCTCCTGTTGCTAATACCAGCAACAGGAGGGGCCTGAAGTTGTGGGGTGAGGAGGGTAGGGCCCCTTGCCTTACCGAAATCTTATTATGGAGCGATGAACCAGGAAGTGTCATGTAGCCTGAGAGAGAGAGAGAGAGAGAGGAATCCGGGCTGTTTTGTCTTCGTGGAACTGAGCAGCAGGAGGCAGCTGGCCTCACATGCTTCAGCGTCATCGCTGTTGCCTCAGAGGCAGGGCTGACCCTGAGCTCTCAGCTGCAGGAATGGCAGACCGGCCTCTTCCCAGCCAAGCTGAAGTGGTGGGGAGTAGCCAGGGCCCAGCAGGGGAAGAGTGGGGGTCTTTGCTGTCCTGGGTTCTAAATGGACTCAGTGCTTCAATCCACCGTTTGCCTGGTCCCTTCATCCAGCCTCCTCTCTGATGCATCTCCCTGCATGTCCCACCCCTAATTGAGACTGCCTGGGGCGACGGTGGGACCCCTAAGCCCCCTCCTCTGTCCTCCCCTGGGGAATCGCCTCTGCCTTTGCTCCCTGGCTCAGAGGGTGGCAACTCAATCAGACAATGGGCCACCATGGGGAAGAGCGAAGGGCAAGTGGCCACCTTCCTCTTTCGGTCGCCTCTGCTCCTGCTGGCGGCTTTATTTACTTGGTCGTGATTGCACCTGGGCGGCATGCACGGTCCCCTTCCTCTCCGCTTTATCCTCACAACAACCCTGCGAGGTAGGTTGGGCTGAGAGTCAGGGACTGGTCCAAAGCCGCCTGGCGAGCTTCACGGCCAAGCGGGACTAGAACCCAGATCTCCGACTCCCAGTCCAACAAACTAACCCAGGTTTCCCCAACCTGGATGTGTTGGACTACAACCCCCACCATACGCGGATGGCAGGGGCAGGGGGAACAACCCCTGTGTTGATTTTTAAATGGTAAGCAGCCCAGGGCAGGGAGCTGTTCCTCTTTTCCTCTGGAAAACGCCCCGTGCCTGGACAGCATTGTATGACGGATGATGGTGGCGATGATACTTACGGTTTGGTGCGTGGGGCCCTGGCGTTCCCTGCTATTTCACATATTCTGCCCTCGCCCCCGAGGCCTCTGTATCTTAGGGGGCTTCCTGGCTTGCGTACCAGCTGCCCAGCGTCCTGTGCCCGTCCTTGACCCCCCGCCCCCTCTGTCTCTCCCCGATGCAGTCGGTGAACGAGTTCCTGGAGTCCGTGGGCGCCCCGCTGGAGATCGTCGACGGCTTCATCGACAGCATCGCCGTCACCATCCCCTGGTCTGCCTTAGTCACCGAGAACTGCACCGTGGAAGTGAGCGGGCTGCAGATTACCTGCCGGCCCAAATACCGTGGTGGTGAGAACCAGGAGGGGCGAGACGGGGCTCCTTGGGAGGCGGGCCGGGGGGCATTTGGGGTCGGTTTGGCCGGTGCTTAGGAAGGAAGGGAAGAAAGGCCACTGGAGGCATTCAACTCCCGTATGCTGGAACAGGGGAAGGGACCCTAACTCAACCCCCTCCTCCTCCTCCTCCCTGCCCCCCTTGTGCTCCCGCAGCTGCCCCCGGCTCGGAGTCGCAAAGCTGGGCATCATGCATGACCACAAGCATGCAGCTGGCCCAAGAGTGCCTGAAGGAGCAGGCTGAAGAGCCGTCCGACACCCCCCAGCCGCTGGAGGGGCTGGAGATGTTTGCACAGACCATTGAAACAGGTGCGTGAGTGTCGGCCAGGGGAGAGAGAACGAAGAACTGGGTGCCCTGTGGAGGAGCTTTGCTCCCCTGCAAGCTCTTGCTGAGCGGCTCTTGGCTGACATGCTGCTGGTCTTCACGCTGCTGAGGGCCTCCCCTTGGCTCTGAAGCCTTTGGCTTGCTGCATCCGTCCTAAAACAGCGCTAAGGATCATAGAATCACAGAATAGCAGAGTTGGAAGGGGCCTCTAAGGCCATCGAGTCCAACCCCCTGCTCAATGCAGGACAAACCCTCTGTGTTCATGGGTCATTAAGGGCTTGCAGGATCGGGGGACCTTTGTAAAGCCGCAACCTTACTGATTTGGGTGAAAGAAGCCCAAATGGTTATATGCTTGGATCTGCTGGGTGCCACCGTGGGACCGAGGGGTGGGGGGCCGGTGTGAATTGGGTTTCCTTGCTGTGCCTGGCCACCCGGTGATTCCCCGGTGTTCTCCGCTTCCTGACAGTTCTGCGAAGGATCGAAGTGACCTTTCTGGACACCGTGATACGTGTGGAGCATGTGCCCAGCGGTGGAGAGGAGAGCATGGCCCTCGAAGTCCACATCAAAAGGTAACTGGCCCTTCCGCCTCCGGTCGCTTTTTATGAACGGGGAGGGTGGCTGGGTGTTGGGTCAGTTTTCCCGGGGCTCAGCGGCACAGCGCCTTCTTTTCAGTGAAAACCATTCTTCACTGAGGGGTCAAGTGGTGTGGGTTCAGAACCCGTTTTAGGCCGAGGACTGGATTCCCTTTGAGAGAAGGTTTTGTGGTGGGTGGGGGTCTTGCAGTGGAGTGGGGGGACAGGCCTGAAGAAGGCGTCCTGCACTCTCGATCCTCCCAGAGTGCAGGACACGGAATAACGGGCTCAATTTAAAGGAAGCCAGATTCCAGCAGGACAGCAGGAAAAACGTCCTGACTGTTAGAGCAGTATGACAATGGAGCCAGTGACCTAGGGAGGTGGTGGGCTCTCCCACACTAGAGGCAGCTGGACAACCCTCTGTCAGGGATGCTTTAGGGTGGATTCCTGCATGGAGCAGGGGGTTGGACTGGATGGCCTTGTAGGCCCCTTCCAATTCTGCTATTCTATGATTCAATGGGTCCGAAGGCAGAATGGGCCAGGCTGAAAGTACCAGCATTTTACGTAGCTGCAAGCCCTCACTTTAGAGAGGTGTTTCGACTTTTTAAAATGGGGAATAAAAGGTTCTGGTGAGGCCTTGAAGTGAGTGAGTGAGAGAGAAGGGTGGGTGGAGAGGGAGGGAGGGGGGAATCCTAGTCACTGGCTGCCCCCCTCCTCCTTGGAGAAAAGGAGGCTCAGGGGAGACATGATAGAGGTGTGCAAAATTATGCCTGGCGTGGAGAATGTGGATAGGGAGACGTTTTCCTCCCTCTCCCATCATACTAGACCCCCGAGGGGATGGTCCCATGAAGTGGATGGGAGGGAGATTTCAGGATGGGTCAAGGGAAGGATCTCTTCACGTGGCACGCCCACAGGATCTAGCGACGGCCACCAGTTTGGATGGCTCTAAAAGGGGGTTGGGTGAATTCCCAGAGGAGAAGGCGATCCGTGGCTGCTTGACCGGATGGCTCTACGCTATCTCTGATATCAGAGGCAGGGTGCCTGTGGACAGCAGTTGCTGGGGAACATGGGCTGGGGGCTGCTGCTTGTGGGTTTCCCAGGGATGAGATGAACCCCCTGGTCAGATCCAACCCCAGGCCTTCTGTGCTGTGGGTGCCGTGGCTGTCCTGACCGCTCCGCCCTCCCGCTCAGGTTGGACTACTGCGACGAAGCGGTGAAGGACCCTGGCCAGGCCCTCCCGGTCGACATCCACCAGCCCCCGCCCTTCGTGCACAAAATCCTGCAGCTGAGCGGCATCCTGCTATACTACGAGGCGTTTGCGGAGGGCAGCGCCCGGGTGCCGTCCCCCGTCCCGGAGGTAGAGTTGCGGGAGGCTGACCCTGCGATCTCTCAGGGGGTCCCGGGGGGGGGGGGGAACGGCAGGAGTGTCCGAGGCCCCTGCCTGCCCCTGTGGCGGGGGGAGGGGGCTGCCCCTCTGACCCAGATGCCGAGTGAGGGGGGGTCTTTAGGAATGCCTCCTCTCCCCTCCCTCCCTCCTTCCAATCCAGGAGGGTGCTGAGCCACGCGACCCCCAAGGGGAAGAAGCCTCCCCCAACTCCTTGCTTCAGATCGGAAGCTGCTCCGGACACACGGAGATGAGGATTAAGCTCAAGCAGAATGAGGCCTTTCCTGGAGCCAAGGTCAGCCGGACCGACGCCGCTTCCCCCTTCCTGGGGAACGTGGGCGGGAGGGTGTGGTTGCCCTCATGGCCTGCTTGGGGCTTCCCAGTGGGGCAGCTGGCTGGCTGGCTGGCCGGCCACGAATGCTGGACGGGATGGACCCTTGTGCCGATCCGGCCTCGGGGCTCTTCCGGTGTCGGTGGCTGCCTGCGACCTCCCTGCCCCCGAAGCGGAAGGGCCGAGGGCTTCCCTGTGAACCGGAGCTGTGTCCTCCGTCTCTCCGCAGCTGGAGCTGGACGGGAAGCTGGGCTCCCTGCACCTGCTGCTCGCCCCCCGGCAGGTCTCGGGTTTGCTGGATCTTCTCTCTTCCCTGAACCTCTCAGGTGAGCTCCGTCCGGCGGCAGGGCAGGGCGGGGCGGGAGGCGGCAAAGAGCAAACCAATCACAGCCGGGGAATCCCGAAGGTCCCGGCTTCGATCCCCAACGGCATCTCCAGGTAGGGCAGGAAACACTCCTGCCTGCAACGCTGGAGAGTTGCTGCTGCCGGTCCGTGTGGACAATACTGGGCTCAATGGACCCAGGCTCTGTTGTGTTCCTAATGCTGGTCCCTGCCCCCGGTTCTGGGCGGCCCAAGAGGGTTGGCACAGGCAGCTGGATGCCTGGCCAGTGGAGCCTGACCCTCTGCCTGCCTCTTCCTCTCTCCCGCTTCCCCGGAGATGCCAGCTTTTGCATTGAGTATCTCAGACAGGAGCAAGGAACTTGAGCTCCCCACCTTCAAGGCGTTGCTGGACTCCAGCTCCCATCAGCCCCAGCCAGCACAGCCTGGCTGCTGGGAGTTGTGGTCCAACAACCCCTGGACAGGCCCGAGTTCCCTACCCCTGACCTAAGGCCTCAGGGCGGGTGCCTTCCGCGTCGTCGTCGCGGCTGGTAGACACGCCCTTCCCCTAACCCTCGTCTCTCCCCGCAAACAAGAATCCGGCCTCCTGCAGAAACAGCTGAGCAAGAGCCGCCCCCTGGACTCGGAGGACCTGAAGCTGATTGAGCAGGACCTCAGCCAGCAGCTGCATTCGGGGGCGGGCGGCGCCCCCACGCGCCTGGAGGCCTGCGTCGGACTCGAGAACGGAGGTGACTGCCCGAGGGGGGTGGGCTTCGGCTGCTTGGGGCGGAGGCGCACTCGCCGCACCAGGGGTGCGGAGCCTCTTCCGGCCTGGGGGCCAGATTCGGAGAGGCTCTCGAGGGCCGCGGTCCACAGGTGGGCGGAGCCAAAGGCAAAGAGGGCGGGGCTAACAGGCCACAAGTTTTGGTTTGGCCTCCTAATGGGAGTTCTGGGGCCGGCGTCTCCCTTGGAGGGCAGGACTGACGCGGCGGCGCTTCCGCCCCTTCCAGAGATGTTCTTCTCCATGGCGCCCATGACGAGCAGCGTGTCGTCCGTGCGCTCCGTCAGCGAGCTGTCCGAGGTCGACCTCGACTCCTCCACCCACAGCGACTTCAGCACCAGCCGCCTGCAGGCTCCGGCCTTCGCTTCGGGGGTGAGGGCCCTCTCGCGTGTGGGGAAAGGGGGGCCCAGTCAGAGCCCCTCGTGGGGCCTTTGAACTGCGTGTCCTCTGGGTGCAGACCCTCCCTCCCTCCCTGCCCCACCCTTGCCCTGGCCGCAACGGTGGCGTAGATTGGCTTGCGATTCTGGGAATCCCGGGTTTCCGTGGCCCACCGAGGGTGGAGGCCCTGCGCTACATGCAGAAGGTTGCAGGTTCGACCCTTGGCAACATCTCCAAGCAGGGCAGGAGAAACTGGACTGCCCCTGCTGCTGCTGCCGCCTGTCAGCGTTGACGAGATAAACGGGCTCCTGTCTTGACTCGCTATCCGGAAGGCTCCGGTCTTCTATGGCTCTGACTCCTCTGCCTGCTAGCATCCCATAATATCCCGCTGCTCCATCCTCACCTCTTCTCCCTCCCCGCAGCTGATCCTGAGTAGCCCCCGGCGTTACGGACGGTCGCCCTTCGCGGCTACCCTGCCATCCCTCAGCAAGATGCCCAGTAAGGCTTATTTTATTGATTGACGCTACTTTCATACTGCAGAATACCTGAAAACCTCTAAGCGGCTCACAGGAGATATATAGATATAGATATATAGATATATAATGCAGCTTCACGCCAATGTTAAAAACTGTGTAAGAAAAATGTAAAGTAATGCATCATTAATTAATTAAAAAAACGATACAGCAGAAACAGTGGTCTGTTTCACATGTCATGCTAACCCATGGGGGTTTTTTTATCCCAGGGTTTGTTGCCCTATCCAGGGTTTGTTTGGCAGACGATCGGACAAACCACAGTTTGTTTCCTCAGTTCCTGGGTTGTTTATTTCTCTCCTCCTTCGCCCACACTACTGGCGTGTACAATGGTTTATTTATTTATTTATTTATTTATTACATTTTTATACCGCCCAATGGCCGAAGCGCTCTGGGCGGTTCACAAAACGGTTGGTTGTTTTAGACTAGGGTAGGCCAGTGAAACAACACACGAACAGCCCACGGTTCTGCGTTCTCACGTAAATGGCAGTCTGTTCAAAGACTTTCTCTCTCTCTCACTCTCTTTTTCAGGTAAGGCCAGCCACCCGCCGCTACCCCCCCTCCCTAGAGAGCCAGCGTCCCGAAGTGCTGCTGCGGGTGACGGTCGGGGGGCTCACGCTGACCCTGCTGCAGCCGCCCCCCGGGCCTGCGTCCCCTGACGTCCTGCACCTCCTGCTGGCTCAGCGTTTCTTCACCCACCTCGGGGGCCTGAAGGACTCTGCCTTTGGGGGCCGCGATTTCCAGCCCCTTCGCCACTGCTTCGAGGAGGCCTGTCCGCACAGCAACGTCCGGTAGGTGTCAAGAACGGGAGCCCGGAGCTCACCGTTCGCTCTTCAGCTTGCTTTGCCCCGACATTTTATTTAAAGCCGTCCCTGTCCACCCTTCGCCGTAGATTTCAGGGCATCGTACAGCATAAAGCCGATACGAAAAGAATCCCTACCCCCACCAAAAAGACAAAAAGCTGCAGATAAGGCCTTAAAACAGACTAAACTTTGCTGTGTTCTATGCGTTAACGCGGCCCCCGGAAGTGAATCCTGCCCTCGGGGAAGAAAGAGGCATCGTGGGTCACTGTTGGAGGAACACCCTGATTTCTGGCCTCCCCCTCTGCCCCAAGAGTGCCTGGTCCTTGCCGGGTTTACGAACATCAGAAGAACCCTGATGCTGGGTGAGACCAAGGATCCGTCTAGTCCAGCACTCTGCTCTGCGGGGAACTCAAGTGCAGCCCCACCCTCCTGCCCATCTTCCCCAGGAACTGGTTGCCACCAGCCTGCATCTCTCTCTCTCTCTCTCTCTCTCTCTCCCTCCTCCAGGCTGACGGGGGCTGCCATACAGCTCAGCTGTGAGCACAGGGCCTCGGGGCAGCTGCGCCTCCTCAGCTGGGACGCCTCCTTCGGCCTGCTCGAGGTCCTGGAGTGCTTGTGGCCAGGCGGTTCCAGGCCAGCGAAGCCGGAGTACACCGAGGTGAGAGGCCTGAGCTGGTTTTCTTTTCTTCCTCCCCCCCACCCCACCATCGGGGACCCTGAAAACACCCGGAGCTCTGCATCCACAGCAGGGGGTCAGTTGTACCTAACCCCCTTCCCCACCCGCTGCATTTAAAGGGGGCGCACTTTGCAGGCTGTCCTGAGCTGGTTTTGCTTCCTCCTCTTCCCTCCCCAGTTGCTGGCCTTCGCCACCCCCAGTGCCTTTCCCTACAGCCAGTCGCCTCAGCCCTGCGCCCGCCTCCGCTGCAAGCACACGGAGAAGCTGCCCTCTTCCAAGGTTAGCAAGTGGGGGGGGGCTTGCGGTGGGCGGCCAGCAGCACCCCGGCCTGCGACGACAGGATCCCCAGTGTGATGTCTGCGGGCACCCAATCTTTTCTTAAAAAACAGGCATGGATTTCCTTGAAAGGCACACAAGAACCCGCCTTCAGGAGGAAGGGGGCGTGGGCCCCGTGGGGAGTCCCCGTGGGCTGGGTTCCCCACCCGTGGCTGAACCCTAATGGGCAGCAAGGCTGTGGTCTTTAACCGAGGCTTTCTGGGTGCGTGTGAGAGAGGGGTGGCGGCGTGGGCCTGTGGCCTGGCCCCAGCGTGGCGCCCGCCAACGGTGGCTGTACTTGCAGAGCCGCCTTGCCAAAGCCGCCGCCAAGCAGACCGTGGAGTTGGCGGCCGAGCTGGCGGAGTTCTGCTCCGACGTGGACCTGGCGACCTTCGACCGGCTCTGCTCGGTGCTGCGCTGCGCCACGGCGCCCTCCACGCCCGCCTGGCCGCCTCCCGAGGCCCACTTGGTAAGTCTGGGGCGTCGCAGGCGGAGACCCGCGCCCCCCACCACGCACCGCGCCCGTCGGAAGGCGCCTCCTTACCGGCTTCTCTCTTTCCTCCTCCCTTCCTCCTGGCTGGGGGTGCCAGGCAGATCCCGCCCCTGCTGCCCAGTGGCAGGCGAGCGTGCAGCTGGCGGCCCCGAAGGCCACCCTGCGGCTGAAGTTCCCCATCCCGGACCTGCGCCCGTGGCCCGAGCGGCGGCCCTGGACCCAGAAGGCGGTGCGCAAGGAGAGCTTGCGGCTGGACCTCGCGGGCGCCGAGATGCGCGTAGAGCTCGGGCCGGCAGGCCTGAGCCAGCTGGAGGTGACCTTCAGCGACCTGCATGGTAAGGAAGTGCGGGAGCGCCACTTGTGGGCACCTCGCTTATTTTATTTTATTACTTAAGGGTCGCCCCCCCCCCCCTAAAATATTACCTGGGAGGCTGGCATGCTTCGGAGTGGAGGGCTGCCCTCCTGCGCCATCTCCGTTGGGGTTCAGGAGAGCAGCGTCTTTGTTTTGGAGCTCCGAGCCTCCCCCTTCGGTCCTTGCGAGCCGAATCGCTCTTTGCCGAAGGACCCGAGGGCAGGGCCTCCAAACCCCACTTACAAGGTCTGAACTCCGGGCAGGTGTGTACGAAGACGGCGCGAAGCTCTCGGTGCCCTGCTTCCGGGTCGGCAAAGCCCCAGACCTGTCGGCCAAAGAGGGCGGGAAGAAGTACGTTCTCCCGAAGTAAGTCGGGCTTCCGAGCCTCGCTTTGTAGCTTCGAGTGTCGCTTTGGTGCTTGGGTTGCCGCTCTGAGGAGCGGAGGGCCATGCGGGCCCTTTTGTCGAGCGCCGTCCTCTCCCGGCAGAATCGCTCTGGCCCTCCGGCCTCGGGCCAGCGGGGCCCTGTGGGACGCAGCCCTGGCCAAGCCGGAAGAAATGGAGCTCTCGATGGCAGAAAGCCCCTGCGAGCTGAAGCAGCCGGAGCCGTCGCCCTTCTCGTCCAAGCGGACCATGTACGAGACCGAGGAGGTGAGAGGCGGCCCGAGGGCTGGCGGGGTTACGTCGGTCAGCGACTGGGCTTGGTGTCCTAGGAACACAGAACAGTAAAAGCTGCCTTACAACGAGTCAGACGCTGGATCCATCTAGCCCAATATCGTCCACACTGACTGGCAGCAGCAGCCAGGATTTTTTCCTGCCCTACCTGGGGATCGAACTGGGGCCCTTCTGCCGCCGAGCCCCGGCCCCTCGCCCGCTGCTGCCTCCTGGACCCAGCCCTGCTCCCCAAGCGCCTCAGGTGGCCTTCCTTGTCAGCTGCTGATCCGTGCCGGCTCCTCCTTCCCCTACAGATGGTGATTCCTGGAGATCCCGAGGAGATGGCGGAGTTCCAGTCCCAGACCCTGGAGGCTTCCCAGTACGCCCTGGAGTTGACCTGCCCCACCATGCACATCTTCCTCCCCAGCAAAGAGTTCTACGAGAGCCTCTACAACAGGTCGGAGACCCACGCTCTGCTGGGCGGGCGGTGGGGGATGAATCCTGGTCCGCAGGAGCCACGGGACGCCGCTGGCAGGCTCTGGGTCCAGCTGGCAGCTCTTCTCCCAAACCCTGGTCCCCAAACGTTTCTCTCTTGGGGACGGAGAGCAGGTGCTCTATACCAGAGCCCCAAGCTTGTATATTCTGATTCGCCTCTCTAGCAGAGAAGAACCCTTCCCATCAGCTGCTTTCTAAGTTGGAGTCTTGACTCTTGGCAAAGCAAGGAGACGGGGGAGGGGGTGCGAACTCAGGCCGTGGGGAGAGTTTCGGCTGCAGAAACTGCTGCTTTACTGCTCTGCGCCACACGAGGCTCATATCAAGAGAGCAGACAGAGATCAAAACACAGTTAGGCCGTGAGATAGAGCAGCTGAGCTCTCCGTCCAAGGCAGGTTCAAAGGCGTCACTCCTGAGGGTCCCAGTCCATCCGAGCTCGTGGAATGGGGAATGTCGTGTGATCTCGCCATCCCTTCCTCCCGCTAGGATCAACAACGACCTCTTGATGTGGGAGCCCCTCAGCCCACCCCCCAGCCCCGCTCAGACTCTGGGGGCCGGGGGGCCGATGGCGGGCACCTTTGCCGGCGAAGGGCCCATGTCCGTCCGTTGGCCGGAGAACTTCAAGATGTGCAAATCGGCCTTTAAACTGGGTAAGTGGGGCAGCGCTCCAGCGTTGCAGGGAGGCTTCTCTTGGGGGGGGTGTCTCTGTTTGGGATGGGCATGCAAGCAGAACCCGAAATCGGAGCCCCCCCAAAAATTCCACACTGAACCACGGTCTGACATGTGGTTCAGGGCCAGGATCTCTTCTCGATCCTCCCAGAGTGCAGGACACGGAATAACGGGCTCAAGTTAAAGGAAGCCAGATTCTGGCTGGACATCAGGAAAAACGTCCTGACTGTTAGAGCAGCACGACAATGGAATCAGTTACCTAGGGAGGTGGTGGGCTCTCCCACCTGTCAGGGATGCTTTAGGGTGGATTCCTGCCTTGAGCAGGGGGTTGGACTCGATGGCCTTGTAGGCCCCTTCCAACTCTGCTATTCTATGATTCTGTGTGCCAGTATCGGATTGCAAGCTTTGCATTTTTGTTTTACCTTTCCCCAAGAAAATCTGAGTGTATTTTTGTGCACATTTTCCCAAACGCACGAATCAGTTGTG
Organism: Elgaria multicarinata webbii; assembly: GCF_023053635.1. Lineage (NCBI taxonomy): Eukaryota > Metazoa > Chordata > Lepidosauria > Squamata > Anguidae > Elgaria > Elgaria multicarinata. The sequence goes on along the minus strand of NC_086191.1, from coordinate 15,622,956 downwards.
CCATTTTTGAGATCTATGCATCCTTTGTGCCTTGATTAAAGCGTGCTTGTAAGCATTTTTTTAAAATACCAGTTTTTCCCACGGGCGTTTTCAAATCTTATGCATGCTGTCGGACCCTTGTAGGGACGAGTTCTGCAAAATTATTTATTACATTTATCTACCGCCCCATAGCCAAAGCTCTCTGGACGGTTTACAAAAGTTAAAAACAGTAAACATTAAAAAGTATACAAAATTTAAAACCTACAAAAACCTAAAAACAATGGTATCCATTTAAAAACAACAGTTCTGGGGTCTGTTAAAAAACAAACTTAGCGTTGTTAAATGCTGTTAAATGCCTGGGAGAAGCGAAAAGTCTTGACCTGGCGGGGAGATCATTCCATGATTGAGGGGCCACCACTGAAAAGGCCCTCTCCCTCTCACACCGCACGCTCTGAACTGCACTCCTGTCCGCATTCGGCCCAGGTGGTGCAAAATGGGTTAACCCTGACCAAAAATGAACCAAATTCTTTGTGCATCCCCGGCCTTGCTACACACCTCCCCACGTAGGGGAAGGCTCTCGGTGCTGCGGACGGTGCCGTGTTTCAGCCTGACTGAGCGTGGCTTTAGGAGCCGTCCTGGCTCGATGGCGGAGCAGCGGTTGCCAGGATTCATGGAGCTTCCAGGGTGTATCAAAACGCTGCTCTCTCTCTCTCTCTCTCTCTCTCGCCCACCCTCCCAGATTCAGACTCCGAGGAAGAGGATTCCCACTTCTACTCGGTGGATGAGGCCGCCGCGCAGCGGAAGAAGGGGGAGCAGACGAGTGCCTTTCCCCAGAGCTGCGTCTCTGTCGTGCTCCGCGTAGGAAAAGGGCGGGTCACGGCTCTGTGCGACGCTAAGGTAATAGGTGCAGGGGCTCGGGAGTGGGGGGGGGCAGATGGGGTCACCTGCATTCCCGGCGCTGACCACTCATACGGCCCAGGGAGTCCTTTCTAGCCCTCCGCGTTTCCGAGGAGTTGAGGGAGAGAGTAGTTATTCCCCAACGTACGCAGATTCAGCTATGTAAATGAAGAACTCCTAAACAGGCCTTCTTTGCCAACTTGAAAATGTGTCAGGACTGAGCTTCACTGGGCCCGTAGTGGTGTGGGGGTCTTCCCAGAGCTTCCCAGTATCCCCTGGATGGAGCTGGCGAAGAGGTCTTGCTTGGACGGGATGCGGAGGGGAGCCCCCCCCCAAATGCCTCCAGCCATGTCGCCACTTGGGTGGGGGAGGTCATCCCACCCACTCCATCGGCTGAAAAAGGCTCTCGGTCTCCATCGCGCCGGGCGACGGCCCTGGTCTTGCGTGTCTCATCCTGACTCTGGGCTTCCTCCCTTGGCTCCCCTGAGGCGGCTGCTTGTGGCAGGGGTCTCTGAACGGGGCTCTCTCTTTGCCGGCCCAGGGCGAGGGGGGCAAGAAGCTGGAGGGCTCCCACGGGGAGCTGGTCTTGGACGTGGAGAGCGGCAGCCTCTTCAGCGTCTCGCAGTACAAGGGCCGCGAGGACCTGGGCTACTTCTGCCTCGAGGCCGAGAAGGTCGCGCTGTATCACAAAGGTAGGGCCTCTGGTCGCAGGCCTCGGAGGGGATACGTTGGGGAGCGTGGGTGGGCTGCTTCCCGGGGCAAAGAGAGGAGTTGGTGCCTGCAGCTGTTGGATGACATCGGAAGCTCTCTACGAACTTGTGGTTCGCAGCTCTGAAAAGTTCCGGGTGCAGCAGCAGCCTCTGTTGCCTCACCGCTGGCTAGGAGGGGCGGGGTGGGTGTGTCTGTCCCGGTTTGCACGATAAACGTGGCTTAAACCAGGGGTACCCTTTCCAAGAACCCGCCCCTGGTTTGGGGGCTCTGCCAAATCATAGAATCATAGAATAGCAGAGTTGGAAGGGGCCTACAAGGCCATCGAGTCCAACCCCCTGCTCAATGCAGGAATCCACACCCTAAAGCATCCCTGACAGATGCTTGTCCAGCTGCCTCTTGAAGGCCTCCAGTGTGGGAGAGCCCACAACCTCCCTAGGTCACTGATTCCACTGTCGTACTGCTCTAACAGTCAGGAAGTTTTTCCTGAGGTCCAGCCAGAATCTGACTTCCTGTAACTTGAGCCCGTTATTCCGTGTCCTGCACTCTGGGAGGATCGAGAAGATTTGATTGATTGATTGATTGATCAGGATGGATGGGAGAAGGGAGGGGGTGTCTGCTCAGTGACTGGAGAAAGAAGTCCACGGCCCTCTGATCATATATTAACTCTGGATGACCTCGATTGTCCCTGCAGCTGTGGTGGAAGACTACCTCATGGCCGAGCACCTGGAAACCCCCAACTTCCTGCCCCCTGAGGGTCTGCACCCCACCATCTACGCCTCTCAGGAGGGCCCCATCAGCTGGCCCTTGGGGGCCAAGAAGGAGGGTCCCCTGAAGATGCTTTCCCTGGCAATTCAGATCAACCTGGATTTGGAGAAAAACATCAAGGTATCTTGGCCAGCCATTGGCACAACCTTCCCTGTGGATCAGGACCAAGGGGCCTTTTGGTTGCTGAATTTTCCTCCCCCAAACCTGCTGCGTGGGGGGGGATCGGCCGTGAGGTCTGAGACGGGGGCCATGCTGGACCCGGAAGGCCGTGGAGTCAAGGGATGGAGGCGGATGTCCCAGAGTGCTCCAAAACACAGCAGAGCAAACACCCACCGGCGGCACATCCGGTTTATAAACGTATAGATTTAAAATGCTATCGATCCAAACGTTTTAAACGTCTACAGTTTTTAATAAATAAATAAATGGATAAACTGGGTGTGCTACTGGTGGTTGTTTGCATTTCGTTCTGGAGGGCTGCTGTGTCCTGTGCGTCATGTTGCCTTTGTGCCAGGGTGCCTAAATTTATTTATTTATTTATTTATTACATTTTTTATATTGCCCAATAGCCGAAGCTCTCTGGGCGGTTCACAAAGGCACCCTCAGGAGCCCAGTGCTGTCCCGGCTGTATAACTGAGGGTGCCGTCACACGACCCGAGGCAAGGAGACCCTCGTGGTGTGGCGGTGAGGGTGCCGGACCAGAAGGGAAGCAGCCAGGAGCCCAGACCCAGCCTAACGCCCTTCCTTCCTTCCTTCCTTCCTTCCTTCCTTCCCGCTTGTCCGTTACAGGAGTTCCTGGTGACGCTGCGCCTGGAAGGCGCCACCATGCGCCATCACATGGCGTTGCCCCATCAGAGCTGGTACACACAGGTGAGGTCTGAGTCCTGCGGGGACCTGCCTGAGCTTCTGGCTGGGAGGGGGGGTTGAGGAGCGGGGCGAGATCTGGGAAGGGTCCGAGCTTTGTCTGACTGGCGCCTGCTGCGTGACATCCGTCAGCGAGGGCAGGTCCCGCACCGTGTGCGACTTCCTCGCCCTCACCGTTTCCCTGCTTTCTTCTCCCAGATGATTGACTTCTTAGATGTTCTGGACGACCCGATCCTGGGCTTTGCTCCGCCCACAGTCATCACGGTGCTGCACACTCACCTGTTCAGCTGTGCTGTGGATTACAGGTCAGGGACGTCGCAGGGACCTGTCCGGCGGGCGGGACGGGGCTCTGCACCGTGTCGGGCCAGATGGTCAGTTTCCTGCAGGTGGATTCTTTCCCCTCCTCAACAGAAAGTTACGCAAATTACGGCTGGAATTTACGCACGTTTCTGTTGATGAGAGGGAGGAAAGATGTGGGGAGAGTTCCCAGATTTCAGGAAAAGCCTGTGACTCAGGTCGCGAATGCAAGCTGAGCTTACTTATTTGTTTGAAGTTGTTTCCACGCCGCTCTGCAGCCAGGAGGCATCCCGGAGCGGCTTTCTGTGCGACCTGTTAAGCAAGCCTCCTCCTCCCTCCCTCCACAGGCCCTTCTACTTGCCCGTCCGGGTCCTCATCACGGCCGAGACCTTCACCCTCTCGAGCAACATCATCGTCGACACCTCCGTCTTCCTCCTCCGGTGGGTCTTCGCTTCCCCCTTTCCCCTCCCCGGCCGGTGCAGCATGAGCAGAGTTTGACCCCGAAGCCCGTTTCCTCCCCGTCCGATTGAGGCCAGGGGAAGACCCTCACCGGCCCTCTTGTCCCCCCGTGCAGATTCATCTTGGACGACTCGGCCCTTTACCTCTCCAACAAATGCGATGCGGAGACAGGCGACCTGAGGAAAGGTAACTCTGCTCCGTCCCTGCCTCTTGATTTGGAGTGCCTTTGGTTTAATCTGGATTAAGGGCCCGTCTGCGTGCTCAGCTGCTGAGCTGTGGTCTCCCCTCCCCCCCCTCTTGGTCTCAGATTACGTTTGTGTCGTGGACGTGGACCTCCTGGAGCTGGTGATCACCACGTGGAAGGGGGCCACGACTGGGAAGCTGGTGAGTCCCTGGGGGCTTTGCAAGGACTTTGCAGACAAGCTGGAGCGTGTTCAGAGGAGGGCGACCAGGATGATCAGGGGCCTGGAAACAAAGCCCTATGAAGAGAGACTGAAAGAACTGGGCCTGTTTAGCCTGGGGAAGAGAAGATGGAGGGGAGACATGAGAGCACTCTTCAAATACTTAAAAGGTTGTCACACAGAGGAGGGCCAGGATCTCTTCTCGATCCTCCCAGAGTGCAGGACACGGAATAACGGGCTCAAGTTAAAGGAAGCCAGATTCTGGCTGGACATCAGGCAAAACTTCCTGACTGTTAGAGCAGTACGACAATGGAACCAGTGACCTAGGGAGTTTGTGGTCTCTCCCACACTGGAGGCCTTCAAGGGGCAGCTGGACAACCCTCTGTCAGGGATGCTTTAGGGTGGATTCTTGCATTGAGCAGGGGGTTGGACTCGATGGCCTTGTAGGCCCCTTCCAACTCTGCTATTCTATGATTCTATGAATCATGCAAGCCTCAAAGTCCAACAAGTCCCTTCTTCTCCTTAGGGCGAGGGGTCAGCCCCCAAGGAACAGGGGTGGGGCTGTTCCTTCTGCCACGGGAGAGGCGGGAGAAAAGCAGGAGCTCTGCCACTCCCCCCGAAGTGGGGGCTGAGTCTTTGACGTCTGCTCTCTTCCGCTCCCTCTCCATCCGTCGTGGCACAGAGCCGGCCTCTCTTTGAGCTGCGATGCTCCAACAACGTGGTCCACGTGCACACCTGCGCGGACTCCTGTGCGGCCCTCGCCAACCTGATCCAGTACGTGGTGAACAACGGTGACCTGCACCCGCCACCCCGGCACGACAGCCCCACCGAGATCGCGGGCCAGAAGGTGCAGGTGAGGGCTGGGCCGTGTGTGTGTGTGTATGTGTATGTGTGTGTGTGTGTGTGGCCAGTCCGTCCCAAAACCCTCTTTGGTGAGGCTCGAGGAAAAGTAACTTGCCAAAGAACATCAGTCCCAGGCGGAGGTGAGCGGTCTCGGCTCTTTTGAACCCAAATAAAGCTGACGCGGGAGGGCAGCGCTTCATTTTGCAGCGTGCCAACCTCCCGGTTGAAATATTTTTTTAAAAAAAAAACAATCTGGAGAAGTAAAATTAGGAGGAGCAGGTGCCAAGAGAGGTGCCCGTGGGCACAGTGGCGCCCGTAAGAGCCGAGCCACAAACTCCCGGGCTGTTGCTTGAAGCGGAAAAGGGGCCTCCTTGCCGCCGGGAGATTCGGCCACCTCTTAGCCCGCTCCGCCCTGCTTTCGTCCTTTGCCAGCTGTCGGAGAGCCCAGCGTCTCTGCCCCCGTGCCCCCCTGCCGAGACGGCCGCCATCAACCAGCGCGACCTCACAGACGCCCTCATCGACACGGAGCGCAGCCTCCAGGAACTGGACGGTGACACGGGTAAGAAGGGAGGGCGCGGCTGGCTCTTCTGAATGCGCTCAGTGCGCCTTCTCCCGTAAAGGCCGGCGCAAAAGACGTTGGCCCGGTTATGAACTGCGCCCGCCTTTAAAGGCGGCTCCACAATTCCGAGTTCTGCTCTCCCCTCCGAAGCCCTGAAATCACATGTCCCCGACTTTTGGGGGCACGTGTGAAGAAGCGCTGTGGGCACCACCACAAGATGGCTCCGAAGGAGGGCGTGGCTCGTTGCGAGACGGCTGGCTGGTTGTGTAGGGGGTGACCAGCTGGCCCGTACTGTTTGGGGTGGGGCTGAGTGAGGCCTGCCGTTTCTAACCTTGCCCTCTTCCCCAGGTGACGCCGGGCTCAGGCGGCAGCCGTCCCCGGTTTCTGTGTATCTTTTCCCCGGGGAGAACGGAGCTGCGGGCAAGGCGAGAGCCCCCGCCCCACCGCCTGCCCCCGTGGGGGAGGGGCTGGACTTCAGCCCCTCAGAGGACAGCGAGGGCGAGAGCGAGGCCACCGATGACTTCTGCATCCTGGACGCCCCGGGCACGGGCATCCCGGTAAGGGCAGCAGGGGGGAGGAAACACGGAGCCTGTGCGGTGTAGCAGCCCCAACCCTGGACTGCGGCCGGTCGCTCTGCCCATTCAGCCATGCAGCTCACGCCGGTTGCTCTTTCTCGGCTTAGCCTACCTCGCTGGGTTGTTGTGAGATTGAACCGTGCGGGAGGGCAGGCATCCTATACGCCTCGGCAGGACATCCACGTCGTCCTATTTCTCTGTGACTCCACGTCTCGTAGTAACGCTCCTCCTTGCTGAGACTTCAAGAGCAGGGCAGAAAAAGCCGAGGAAACCCGCTCAGGAGGGACGGGCAGGGCTGGCGTTTGGGGCTCGTTCGGCCGCCACGGCCGGAGACGCTCCCTCGTGGCCCCGCTGCAAAGGCCGCGTCCCGGCTGCGGCTCACCTGCCCTCCTCCCTGCCTCTCCCTCGCTCTCCGCAGCCCCGGGACGGTGAGCCGGTGGTGACCAAGCTCTTGGAAGGCCCCGTCCGCATCCAGGAGGGGCATTTCTCCCGCCCGCTGGGCAGCACGGACTTGCTGAAGGCGCCTTCCCACTTCCCCGTGCCCGAGAGCCGGGTCGTGATGCGAGAGATCTCGGTCGTCTGGCACCTCTACGGAGGCCGGGACTTTGGCCGCTCCGCCCTGGGCCACGCCCATTCGCCCAGGTGAGCCCCCCCACGCCCTGGCCACGCTCCGTGGTCTCCGATGCTCCGCTGCCCTCCGTGCCCGCGCATGGGTGTCTTCCTTCCGCGTCTAATTTACAACGTTCCCGCCCTGCCTCTTTTGATATATAAAAAAGAGAAACTCTCCCAGGTGGCTACTGAAACGCGCCTCCTGCATTGAGCAGGGGGTTGGACTCGATGGCCTTGTAGGCCCCTTCCAACTCTGCTGTTCTATGTAAACCCCCCTCCCCTTCCTGCCTTTCAGGGTGAAGCCGCCCCTTTCCAGCACACGCTCCTCCCCCTCCCGCTCCTCCGTCACCAACCGGCCCCAGAACACCTGGCGGGCCCAGGGGGGCACCAGCCGCGTCCACGACCTGCTGATGGAGATCCAGCTGACCAAGGTGAGCCGCCGAAGGGGCTTGGAGAGGAGAGGAGAGGGTGTGTGTGTGTGTGTGTTATTTTATTTTATTTTATGTATTTATTTATTACATTTATATCCCGACCCATAGCCAAAGCTCTCTGGGTGGTTTACAAAAGATAAGAACTGTAAACAGTAAAAAAAAGTATACAAAATTCTAAAACCATCAAAAACATAAAAACATTTAAAAACAACAGTTCTGGGGTCATTAAAAACAAACCAACTTAGCGTTGTTAAATGCCTGGGAGAAGAGAAAAGTCTTGACCTGGCGCCTGAAAGATAACAGTGTTGGCGCCAGGCGAGCCTCATCAGGGAGATCATTCCACAGCCGGGGCCACCACTGAAAAGGCCCTCTCCCTTGTTGCCATCCTCCGAGCTTCCCTCGGAGTAGGCACTCGGAGGAGGACCTTAGATGTTGAGTGCAGGGTACGGGTAGGTTCATGTCGGGAGAGGCGTTCCATCAGGTATTGTGGTCCCAAGCCGTGTAGGGCTTTATAGGTTAAAACCAGCACCTTGAATTGGGCTCGGAAACGTATAGGCAGCCAATGTAAGCGGACCAGAATCGCTGTTATATGCTCAAACCTCCCTGTTCCAGCTATCAATCTGGCCCCCCCGCATTCTGCACAAGCTGCAGCTTCCGAACCGTCTTCAAAGGCTGCCCCACGTAGAGGGCGTTGCAGTAATCTAATTTGGGGGGACGGGGAGGGTGGAGCTGAGCTGCCACGGGGTCATCTGCATTCCAGGCGCCCTTCCTTTGGGAGGAACGGATTCCTGTGCGGTCGGTCGGTGAGGGCTCCTCCTCTTCCCTCGCTCCCTGACCGTGCGCCATGCATTGTGGGGGTGGGGGTGGAAGAGAGAGGATGGGACCGCCATCGCCAGATCCACTGGGGCCCGGGAGACCCGGGTTCCAATCCCCTCTCCGTGTCTCCTGCCCTACCATGAATGTGCCCTCTGCTTCTCCCTCTCTCCAGGTGAGCTTCCAGCACGAGACCTACCCCAGCGGCCCATCGTCGGAGAGACCCTCCCTGGAGCTGGGGGCGGAGCAGCCCCTGGCCAGGCAGGTCTTCATCGTCCAAGAGCTGGAGATCCGGGACCGCCTGGCCTCCTCGCAGATCAACAAGTTCCTCTACCTGTACAGCAGCGAGCGCATGCCCCGGAGGGCCCACTCCAACATGGTAGGGAGCCCCGGGGGGGGGGGGGGGGGGCGGGCGCAGGCCAAGCGCAGACGCCCGTGGAGAGGGGATTGAAGCCGCCCTGCGTGGATCAGCCAAGGGAGGGGCCGGCCGCCTCTCTCCCCTGGCCCTGGGCCGCAGTCCACGAGGCTGAGTTCTGAAGACCTCCTTCCTCCGTAGCTCACCATCAAAGCCCTCCACGTCTGCCCGGAGGCCGGCCTGGGCGGTCCCGAGTGCTGCCTCCGCGTCTCGCTGATGCCGCTGCGGCTCAACATTGACCAGGTGAAAGGGGGGAGGGGATTGATGCTCCCCTGCGAGAGAGGCCCCTTTGGGGGGGGGTGGCGGGGATCCTTTCCCAGGTGGAGGGGATCCTCCCTGCATCTAAACTGCCTGGGCCTTCTTGGAGTAGGGTGTAAGATCCCCACTATTGAGTCGGCTGTGGCTTGGACGCCTGGCTTGCCCTAGTGGCTTTCTGGGCCAGGAGAAAGGGAGGGGAGGGCATCTGGATCCGTCCTCCTCCTCCCTCCAGTAACTCTCCTTCCCCAAACTGGAGACGTCGGCATCTGAGCTGGGGCAATCCAGGCCGGGTTCCCCCTCCTCCTGACGCGGCCTCCCCTCGTTCTCGCTCCAGGACGCCTTGTTCTTCCTCAAGGACTTCTTCACCAGTGTGGCAGCCAGCATCAACCCAGTGGTACCCGCCGAGGCCGGCTCTGAAGGTGCGTCTCCCGCCGTCCCCCCCCCATGGAATGTTGGCTGGGGCTGCTGGGAGTTGCAGTCCAGCAACATCCGGAGGGGACCAGGTTGGGGGAGGAGGCTTTAGAGACGGGGTGCGGGACCTGGGGGCGAAATCTGGCCCTCTGTGGTTCTCCTTCCCGTAGCCCCACCCCAAGCATCGACCGCTGGGTGGTTCTCCACAGGTTTCCCCCATTCTCAAAGGTGGAAATGCTTCTTGTAAGCCTCCGTCATGGGCAGTCAGAGTTTAAAGCTGCAATTGGCTGGCTTTCTGGCTCCGCCCACCCCTCGCACCCCCCAAAGCCCTTAACCCCCTGCCCTCGTAGGGGGCGTCCCTTTTCTTCCCCGTGGGGCAGATCTGAGTCCTTTTCCTTGGTGTGCCCCCCTTACCGTTGCTCCGCCTGCCCCCCCCCCCCCCGTAGGCCGAGTGGAGTCCCCCGGGAAGGACCCCGAGGGGGCCGAGAGCGAGATGGCCGCTTCGATGGAGACGACCGCCAGCGAGAACAGCTCCCTGTCCAACGCCTCTTCTTCTTCCTCCGACCAGCCCATTTACTTCCGGTATGAGCCCCTGAGGGAGGAGAAACAGGGCCGGGGGGCGGGGGGCGCGTTTGGGCCGTGGGGCTGTCAGCAGGGAGGCTCTGGCTGTCGTGTCCCTCCCAAGCCCTCGTACTTTCGATGGGAGGCAAAGTAATCCACAAAGCTTTTATGAAGCAACAAACGTCTCTTTAACCTGAAGAGAGTCTAACCTCTTTGAAACGGCGCCCTAAGCAATTACTATGCAAACGAAGCAAGACAATTGTCCGCTCAAGAAGAATAGGAAGCCACTTCCCAAACGCCCGTAACTTCAGAGAGCCTGGTACGGAGGCAGGTTCTGGCGTAATCGAACTGACTTTCTCACGCCTTCCTTCCGCCTGGTGCGTTTGAGCTTCCGGCATACCATAGCATCAGCTAGCTCTCCTCCGGAAGAAGGCTCACTTCCCACTGTGTGTAGGATTTGGCCTTGAGGAGATAAGCTGTGGAGAGGGCTGACTCCCAGCTGGGGCATCGCCCGTGAGAGCTTCCTCCCACACTGGTACAGGCCGGCTGGTGTCTGGCACTGCCTGCTCTAGGTCCGAATCTGATTGATTACCTGAAACCTCTTCTCCCGAAACAGGGGCAGTCGGGTTAGACACGACACTGGGGTAGGGGTGGGCTGTCCTGTGGTCCTCGCAGCTGCAGCCTCTGCAACAGCTACAGCCACAAGCAGGCGCCGGCCTGTCTGTGGGAAGAGGCGCCCCCTCCTCTCATCGGCCCCCTCGCCCGCTTGGCTTCTCGCCCCCAGGGAGTTCCGGTTCACCTCCGAAGTGCCCATCTGGCTGGACTACCATGGCAAGCACATGACCGTAGACCAGGTGGTGAGTAGAGGAGACGTCTGGCGCCCTTCCGCCGATGGCCGGGGCGGGCAACACGCGGGGGCGCAGATGGCCCCGGACACTTTTGTGTCCCCTGCGGCAGCACAAAAACAGCTGTTTTGCCAGGAAACAAGGCGTGCGGGGTGACGGCGGTGGGGCGCTCACTATACCTGCAAGCAGAATTAGGCTCCTGAAACCCTCCCAGGGACGCCGTTCCGCTTGCGTGAGCCTCCTCCTCCTCCTCCTCCTCCTCCTCCTCCTCCGCCCACAACGCCCCTCTTTCTCCGTAGGGGACCTTTGCCGGCATCCTCATTGGCCTGGCCCAGCTCAACTGCTCCGAGCTCAAGCTGAAGCGACTGTGCTGTCGACATGGGTGAGGAGCCCCATTTTGCCTTGGGAGGGGGGGGTGTCAGTGGAGATGCAGGGGGAGGGGGGCTTCAGTCATCCCCAGGGCCTGGCTGGGGCTGCAAGGAGCAGGGAAGGAGGTGTTGAAAACCACCCCCCTGCGGCGTTTTGCTTTGGCATGGCGTTGTCCCCCAAATCCTTAAGCCCTGCCCGTTTATATCAGCAACTCTGCCTGCCCCATGAATGGCCGTGGGTCAGGCGGCATCCTGAAATTCCCCTTCCTGAAGTTCAGTTGCCTGCCGTCAAAGCAGAGGAGGGCAACCTCCCACTCGTGGGCCTGATGCGGCCCGCGGGGGCTGCTCGTCTGGCTTGCGGAGTGTTTCTGGATTGCTCCGAGGGCCGGTGGGGCCTTTCATCTCAGCTGCCTCAGCTTCTCCTGCTTCCGCTTCCTTCCCGCCTTGGGAGGAGTGAAGCTGGTTCCTGTCGGAGGCGCCGGAAGGTTCACGCTCCATGCACGCCTGCTCGGGTCGAAGTGACGCCTTCGGGCGTGCGGACGTGACCTGGGGAGAGGTCAACCCATCCAATGTGGGTCGCACTGCCGTGCGTTCAAGAGCGCTGGAGGCCACGGCTCGCTCATCCTGTTTAACTGAGCGGTCTGCTCGGCACGGTTGGGCGCTGCCTTGACTCTTGCCTTCCTCCTCCTCCTCTCCTAAAGGCTTCTGGGCGTGGAGAAGGTGGTGAGCTACGCCCTGACCGAGTGGCTGACCGACATCCGGAAAAACCAGCTTCCGGGCATCCTGGGAGGCGTGGGGCCCATGCATTCGGTGGTCCAGCTCTGTAAGTTGCTGCTGGGGGGGAAGGGGAGGGAGCAGCTGGGACGGGGTGGGCAAGAGGCAGCCATCGTGCCGCTTCCCCAGGGAGGGGGACGGGACGGGTGGGTTTGAAATGCTCCCTCCGCATCCTGGCTTCCTCTCTCTCCCCCCAGTCCACGGCCTCCGTGACCTCTTCTGGCTCCCCATCGAGCAGTACCGCAAGGACGGGCGGATCATCCGGGGCCTGCAGCGCGGGGCGGCCTCCTTCGGCACCTCCACCGCCTCGGCCGCCCTGGAGCTCAGCAACCGCCTGGTGCAGGCCATCCAGGTCAGGGGGGCGGGCGGTGCCGAGGGCGGGGTCCACGAGGGGCGTTCCTCAGGGCCACGGCAGAGTAGCAGCCCCCTCCCTTCCCCTCTGCCTTCTAGGCCACCGCCGAGACCGTCTACGACATCCTGTCCCCCACGGCTCCCCCCATGACGCGCACCCTCCTCGACAGGAAGTACAGCCGCAAGCTGAGGCGGGGCCAGCAGCCGGCGGACCTGCGCGAGGGCGTGGCCAAGGCCTACGACACGGTGCGGGAGGTAAGGCCGGAGGGGGCCAGGCTGGGCGGGCGGTCTGCCTGCACGTGGCCCCGTCGGGGGAGGGCCTGGAGGGGGATCTTCTGCTTTGACGAGGGGCCCCTGCAACCAAATGTCGCGCTGGGGAGAGCCTCGTTCCGTTCCTGCTCCCAACGGAGACTCGGCATGACGTGAGCGTGCTCCATTTGCATGGGCGGGTGTTTGGGAGGGGGGCAGCCCCTTAGGAGAAAGAAATGGACGTTTTTGTACTTCCTTGAACCTTGAGGGTCCCCTGGGCAGGTTCAATCCCTCCCTCTCGTTCCTCAGCAGTGTCGCATGGGCCGTGTCGCCACCTGCCCCCCGCCCTGAATTCACTATTGGGAGAAGTGGGGGGGTGGGGTGGTGGGGATGATTGAGATCCCACCTTTTTCATAAGCTCCTATCTGCCCCAGCCAGCATAGCGGGGGACGATGGGGATTGCAGTGACTAGAGCAGAGCTGGGGAACCTCCCCCTCTGGGAAGCCCCCGCCTCCCGTTGATTCCCGAGAGCTTTCCTGAAATGGTGTCTAACCATTGGAACGCCCCGCACCTCCGACGCCTGGTGTAAAACGGCCAGGATCCAATGCCCTGCTCCAGCGGCGCACCTCCATGTAGAAGGCAGGCCGCTCCCTCCCGGCAGGGCTCTCTCGCGCGCCTGACCGCCGCCTCTCCTCTCCCCCCGCTCCGCCAGGGCGTCCTCGACACAGCCCAGGCCATCTGCGACGTGGCGGCCCGCGGCCACGAGCAGAAGGGCATCACGGGGGCGGTCGGAGGGGTGCTGCGGCAGATCCCGCCCACGGTGGTCAAGCCGCTCATCGTGGCCTCGGAAGCCACCTCCAACCTGCTCGGCGGGATGCGCAACCAGATCAAGCCCGACGCCCGCAAGGAGGAGTCGCTGAAGTGGCGCTCGGAAGAAGCCCAGGAATGAGGGGAGCGCCAGGAGTCGGGCCGCCTCCCTGTCCCGCTTCAGACATTGCGCCGGCAGCCGCCTCTGCCCCCGTCCCTCCGCCGGTCTTACCATGTAAAGAACCACGGAGAGGAAGGCGCGGACGAAGAGGCGGCATCGTCCGAAGTCCCGGGGTCGGCGAGCCGCCCGAACCCCGCAAGCACACTGGGCGCCACGGAGCTGCCGCCGCCTGGCCTGGCCTGTATTTTTGTACTTTTCAAGACTGTACGCCTGCCAACCGTTTGGTGCATGACCTGCAGCCGCGCGCGCTCTCCTCCGTAAAGCATTATTGGGGGTGGGCGGGGGGAGGGGGGGAGAGAGAGAGAGAGAAAGGAAGGTGGCTGAGCATTAAAGGACGTGGCTTGTTTTCAGCTCCCGCTTGCATCGGTCTTTGATAGGTGCTCTTGGGTGGTGGTGGTGGTGGGAGGGAGGGAAGGTCTCGTCCGTCTCTTCTTCTACAAAAGCCTTTGGGCGAAAACATTCCTGCCCCACGCTGAAGCCGAAGATGGTCCTGGTGTGCTCTGTGGACCCCAGCAGAGGCTCCATCCCTGGGCAGAAGGGCGTCAGGGGAGGAGGGGGAAAGGAAAAGGAAACACAGGCCCCGTGCATGGCGAGGCGTTAGAAAATAAGCCTTCTCCAGCTTGGGGTCCTCTACATGTGTGTTGGGCTACTGCTCCCCAGCTGGCAGGATGGGAGTTGTAGTCTGGTATATCGTTTCGCTTCACCCGTTTATTGCACGAGCCGAAGGCCGCAGCAAAAGGGAGAATGCTGCAAGAATTCGAGATAGCTGGGGAATAAAAGGAGGGATGTGTAGTTGGCACAGAAGGGGCCCTGGGTTCATAGAATAGCAGAGTTGGAAGGGGCCCACAAGGCCATCGGGTCCAACCCCCTGTTCAATGCAGGAATCCACCCTAAAGCATCCCTGACAGAGGGTTGTCCAGCTGCCTCTTGAAGGCCTCCAGTGCAGGAGAGCCCACAACCTCCCTAGGTCGCTAGTTTCATTGTCGTACTGCTCTAACAGTCAGGAGGTTTTTCCTGATGTCCAACCGGAATCTGGCTTCCTGTCACTTGAGCCCGTTATTCCGTGTCCTGCACTCTGGGAGGATCGAGAAGAGATCCTGGCCCTCCTCTGTGTGAGAACCTTTCAAGTCTTTGAAGAGTGCTATCATGTCTCCCTCAATCTCCTCTTCTCCAGGCTAAACATGCCCAGTTGTTTCAGTCTCTCTTCAGAGGGCACGCCAACAAAACCCGTTCTAGTTTTCTTTGCTGTTCAGTGCAAACACATCCAGAGCCGACAGCATATAGCCTGCTACTGGGTCTGAAGCAAACCCACGTGAGCAACTTGTGTACCATTTCTAAACATAACGCTGCTGTTACCAAGTAGGAGGTAAGGGTCCAAAGCCTCAGTGTGGCGCGGACACTTTGGACTCACTGTGGTGCCCTGCTCACTACCGCTCCTGAAGGCATCACATAGAAACACCGCTCAGTAAATATGTGCCGGATTATCCAACGACGTCTTTTTATTATGATGATTACATTTATGTCTCTCCTTTTTCTCCCCCTCTGAGAAGCCTCTTCGTTTTATCTTCACAAGGTCAGGTGGAGAGTCAGTGGCTGGCCCAAAGTCACCCAGGGAGCTTCATAGCCGAGAGGGGATTAGAACTCGGATCTCCCGCGTCCCCATCCAGCCCTCTAACCACGGCACCCTGTGGGCCCTTCGAAGCCAAGAGAGGGGCCAGGGTGGAGAAAATGGCTTGATTTGGACAGACTCAAAAAAAAGGGGGGGTTGTGCACAGCCTTGAGGAACTTCCTGTCGGTGTTGAAAGGCAAAACGGGAAGAATGTGGTGGGGAGGGAGAGAGACAGATCTGAGGGGGGTGGGAGAGGCTGTGGTTGGATGGATGAGATGCCGGCAGGGTTACGGGGAGGGTAAAGCTTTGCCCAGGAAAAGCTTTCCTTGGGAGGAGCCCTGTGCGTTCAGGGGCTCCCCTTCAAGGCCTCGGTCTGCAAACCTCCTTTCGGCCGGCAAGGGGCAGCTTTGCGCCGCTCAAGCGAAGCCGCTGGCTTCCGGGAGGCAGCGAAGAAGGAAAAGAGGAGACGCAAGAGCTCCCGTCAGCCTCTGTGCCATTGCTCTGGCCTCTTCCTGTCTCTGGGACACGCAGAGGAAGCTCTCTCGCCTCGGCTTAAGAGCATGGGCCCACTGTGCCTGGCGTTGGTGACTCAACCTCCAGCCTGGGGGAGGGGGGGCAGATCCAGACCTCCCGGGCTTCAATCTGGCCTTGGGCTGAAGGAGGTTCAACACACACACACACACACACACAGAGTCCAGCTCCCAAATGGCAGCAGCTTCAGTGAGTTTCGGACACAGCTCGTGGGTTTCGGACACAGCTCGTGGGTTTCGGACACAGCTCTTTCCCTGTTCTTCCTGTAGACACCAGGCATTGTTGCCTTTGCACGAGCGTCCCTTACAGGATGGCTGAACTCCACCAGAACATTCTCTCACCTGTTCCAGATGCTTCTTGGCTGGCAGCTGCAGCACAGCAATAAGCGGGAGTCTTGCCTCTCTGGTCTGCTTGAGCCCCGACACCTATTGTTTAGAAAAGCAAGGAGTTCCCCCCCCCAATCCCTAGAGGGACCACACACACACACACCCTGCGGCACTGCTCAGCTTTTCCAAAAAAACAAAGAGGTGGTTCAAATTGATTGAAAAATGTGGGGTAAAATCCAACGTAAAGTCTTACTGAGAGTAGAACCATTGAAATGAATGGGGCTTCACTCCTACGTAGACCCATGGAAATGAATGGGACTTAAGTTAGTCACGAATGACTTAAGTCCCATTGATTGCAGCTGGTCTACTCTTAAAGAGGACTTAATGTTGGGTTTTCCCGCCCCTTCCTCCTCGTGGCCCGGTCCTGGATCCGCCTCTCCCTCCGCCTGCTCCCCCGGAGGCGCGCTGTGGATCCCCAACCACATTCTCTGGTGGCTGTTCTTTCCTCCCACTCTGCTGCTTACCTTGTTGGAAGAACAAAATGGTCTCCCTGGAAACCGGGCTCCTGAAAAGGCATCGCTGCTTGGGATGCAGGGCGCTCAGTGAAGGAGCGGAGGCTGTTCAAGCTGCCACGGGCGTCCAGAGGCGACTGGAGACAATCCCAGCTCTTCCCCCAAATTGGCCTCTCCTGGGCAGCGGGGGTTGGAGAAGCCCCCCTGCCCCATGGAGGGATGGCTGCTTAGAGGGGCTGATTTGCGCCCACCTCCGAAACCTTGCAAGGGAGTGAAGAAAGATGCTCAACGAAAAGGAGCCAGCCTGTGCCCTGGTCCCTACTCAAATTCTCCGGCAGGGAGAAAAAAATCCTTAAATCAAGGGTGGGCAACTTGTGGCCCTCCAGATGTTTTGGCAGGAGGTGAGAGGGAGAACCAGGGGCCATTCCGCCAATCCTGCTGGAAGGCTTCCATTTCTCTCCCCTCCTCATCCCGTTTTCCTCGCGTGCCGCGGCTTTTTAGATGGTAAGCCTCGGACAGAGGCCATCTTGCGCTAGGAACACAATTATCCAGTGGGGATAGTTGAAGTCACCCATTATTACAACACTTCCTCGTTTTGAAGGCCTTCCTGCTCTGATTTTCCATCTCAAGGACACCCTGAGCATTCTGGCCTGGGGGACGACGGCACATTCCTAGCGCTAAATTAGTTTTGGCGCCCGGAGTTGTCACCCACAATGCTTTTTAGGTTTTCTAGACTGCTTGACGTGATGCCCTCCTTGATGTAAAGACCAACACCACCTTTCCCTGTGAGCTGATACCCAGAAAGGACCGTATTCCACAGGTTTCCGTAATGCCCACTATGTCCAGGTTCTCCCTGAAAAGCAGAGACTCCATCTAGCACTTGCATAAAAATACGGGTGAGGAAAAACCCAGGAGCAGATGGGATTTTATTGGAGAGCGTAAAATGTCAGCATACTACTAGTCGTGACTGGATTCCAGGCAAACAGAGACGCACACGTAAGAACATCAGAAGCGCCCTGATGCTGGATCAGACCCAGGGTCCACCTAGTCCAGCACTCTGTTCACACAGCGGCCCACCAGCCATCGGCCAGGGATGAACGAGCAGAACATGATGCAACAGCACCCTCCCGCCCATGTTCCGCAGCAACTGGGGCACACAGGCTTACTTCCTCGAATACTGGAGGCAGCACACACACAACCCTGCTGTGCCTATGGAGCAGCCCTGCACAAGTTGAAGCATTTGGGGCTTCAACTCTGAACATTTCTGCGCACTGGCCAGGCTGGCTGAAGTCCAAACTCCAGGAGGGCACCAAGTCGGAGAAGAGGCTGCTGGAAAACGGAGATTTCCAACACATGCCCACAGACACGTCTCCTGGTGCCTAGCGAACTCCGTCTCCAGAGTTTTATTTTTCATTGCTGTGTTTCTGAAGATTTTTAAAATTCTTATTTTTAACTGGGAAACAGCCGGCATGCTGCAAAGACTTGTGTGTGGGCGTTCACCCCACCCACCCACCTCGGCCTCAGTCTCTTGGGCAACTTGCATTCCTTTTGGCCTCACCCCTCGGCCTTCTGGGAAATGAGTGTTTCGTTAACGGCCGCGCCCACCATGGCAGCCATTTTGCAAATGGGCACCCCCCCACCACCACGTCCCAAACGGTAGTTCTTTCGTGGAAGCACCCAGGGCGCTAACGAAATGCCAAATATGCCCACCGGATCAGCAAAAAGAAGCAGGCGGAGGGAGAGGAATGACCCAGGGGTTGGTAGAGGGGTGACTTTAGTCGAACTGGGTTCTGGCGTCCGCTCTTCCATCTTCCCCTCATGGCAACACCTGCACCACGCGTGCTCTTTCCTGGCAGAAAGTGGGCCGTCAAGAAAACACTTCTAGTGTTCCCTCTGGCTGTGACGCGGGTCCCCAGCGTTTCTCAACATGTCCTGCAAAAACTGGAACCCAGTCCTGAACAGGGCACCGAGTGCACAACCTTTGCTGCTTCGGTAAACCCTAGGTCGCCGGATCTCACCAGGGCAGTGTTCTGCAGAGGGCTGGTCCTCCTGGTTAGTACAGCCTCCACCCAGGCTATGCCGATGTCGGCTCTTGGTTCTCCTCGCTGGGAGGGAGGGCCGGCGCGCTCAGCAGTGGGCCGGGACCAACGCTGCCTTATGTAGAGTCACCTGCACGGTATCAATGAGGTGCTGCAGGCCGATCAAGTAGCCGTCCTCATGGTTTCCGTGGGTCCAGGCCACGTCGTGGTGTAGGAGGCAGTTTGCAGGACTGGGTAGTGTCTTGCCAAAGTCAATCATCCAAACGCTGGCTTGTCCCTTCCGGTCGTGGAGGAAAAGCAGGGAGCTGCCGATCACCTGCACGCGAAAAGGGAGGGGAGGCGTTCAGAACCGTTACAGCGCGGAGGCTAGGAACAGAACGACGTTTTTGCCGTCCAAGCTGGTGCCCACGGACCTCTCCCTAAGCTCCCTGCTTCTCATTCGATTTTTAATATGTGTTTTTTAAAGATTTAAACTGGAAAGCAAAGCGGCGCTCTCGAAGGCCTCCTAATTTGGCTTCAAAAAAGTGGTTTGATACTTTGGAGCACAGACTCTCGATCCTCCCAGAGCGCAGGACACGGAGTAACGGGCGCAAGTGACAGGAAGCCAGATTCCAGCTGGACATCAGGAAAAACTTCCTGACTGTTAGAGCAGTACGACAATGGAACCCGTGACCTAGGGAGGTTGTGGGCTCTCCCACACTCGAGGCAGCTGGACAGCCATCTGTCAGGGATGCTTGAAGGTGGATTCCTGCGTTGAGCAGGGGGTTGGACTCGATGGCCTTGTAGGCCCCTTCCAACTCTGCTATTCTATGATTCTATGTAGGTTCTCGGGTGCGTTGCTTTTCTTTGAGTCTCACCAGCTACATTCTGGGAAACGAGTGACTAGTGCCCGGCCACGTCCACCATGGCAGCCATTTTATGAGAGCACCCAGGACACACTTAAAATTCAGAAGGTGCCCACTGGCCCAATAAAAGTGAGGCCTTCTGCCTTTGGAAAAGACCAGCCTGTCAGAGAGGCCGTGTTCCACCCAGTCGCCAGCTTCCTATCTCTAAAATCAAAACGTCGTACATTTTTAAAATTCCAAATGGTTGAAAACTGAATTTGGAGGGAGGCTTTTGAAAAAACAAAACAAAAACCAACCTCAGTATTTTGCTCTATGTGTTGTGTGTCGGTGGGGCAGGGGAGGCAATTAAACTCAAATAAAGATGGCGCTGAAGGGCTGGACTTCATTTGCAGCGTGGCAGCCTCCCAGTTAAATAATAATTATAATTTTAAAAGCTTTCATAGAACGAAAACCAGGAGCAGCACATTTGGAAACCTAACGGAAAAGGCAATTTCCTGTATCTTGCTTTTAACAGCCGGAAATGGAGGTGGCTAAGAGGTGTTGTGTGTTTTTTAATAGCTACATCTATGGGGCGAAATTGCTAGATCCTGCAGCCCTGAGCTCCAACGCGTCCCTCTCCAGACCCTCCACGTGCCTCTGCCCCATAGAAAAGGCACCTCCACAAGTCTCACCTCGTGGGTCTTGAAGAAGGTGGATTCCTCAAGGGCTTTGTGCATGCTCTTCAGGCGCGCCAGGTACGTGCTCTGCAAGGCCAGAGGAAGGGTTGAGGCAGTGGGAGTTTGCCACCGTCACCTCCATAAAGCCCCAAACATCCGTATCTCCCTACACCTCTGCCCCACGCTCAATCAAGCCCTGGCTCAAGCAGGGAGGCTGGTAGGAAAATCATCCCCTGCTAAGCCTACAAATTCTGCTCATTCCGAATTTGGCCAGAAGTCTAAACGACCTCTCCAAGGTGCTGAACTCATTTGGAGGACGCTCTGATCCTTGGAGAGCAACTTTAGAGTCCTGACCGCAACCCAGAGCGGATTCACTGCCCCACGGACACCGGAGCCTCCCGCTTCCTCTCTCTTACTCACTCCAAGGCCTCACCAGAACATCCAGGCGGCTTTTGGTGAACGTCAGGAAAATGTCCACAATTTCCTCCTGGCCCCGGATTTGCTTAAAATCCTTCTGAACGGCTCCTCCTTCGATCTGCAGAGACAGTTTTGGGGAGGCTCAGAGGGAGGGAGGGAGGGAGGGGAGGGCCAGCTGGACCCTGTGGGAGAAGCACCACCAGGTGCCAACGCCTGACCCCCCTGTCCAGGGGATGAATCAGTTCCCTCCTCCTTTTCCTCCTCCTCCTCCTCCTCCGCTCACCGTGATGCCCTCGATGCGGAACCCGAGGGAGGCGCTGGAACTGATCCCCTCCCGCCACTGCATATACCGAGCTTTGGTGACGGCGCCCTGGCAGTGCTCCAAGGCGGTGGGAGCCTGGGGGTCGATCTTCACCATCTTCTGGTACAGGTCCCGGCGTGCCGTTGCCCGTTGCTGAGCCTGGCACAGTTCATCCTCCAGGTACGTCCTGGGCGGAAGCAGGGGACACAAGAGGAGAAAGACCTGTTACAGTTAGGGTTGCCATACGTCCTGGAAAACCGGGAATGTCCCGGTTTCCAAGCGTTTCCAAAATGTCCCGGCCAGTCAGTCAAGAATCCCGGATTCCTGTTCCAGCCGGCCGGAGAAATTCCAGCCTCCGAAATGGTGCCTTTTGCCTGCTCAGTGGAGTGTAAGCCTCCGTACTGAAGCTTCCTCTAGCTTTTGAGAACTAGCGGAGAAATGTAATTTAGTCTCATTTTTTTCTGTTTGTTTGCTTAAACTGTTCTTTGCCTATTATTTATTTGCAGGTGCTTAAGTGCTTTAGGCTGCAATCCTGTGCGTACTTACCTGGGAATAAGCCCTATTTAACTTAATAGGATTTGTTTCTGAGTAGACACACATAGGATTGCAGGGTTAGATAACCAAAGCTTAAATAGCTTTCTTTCTTTCCGTAGACCTTTACATATTGTTGTTTTTTAAAAATCTTAGCCCCCACCCACCCCAAAAAATTGCCCCGGTTTTGTGGATTCAGAATATGGCAACCCTAGTTACAGTCATGACAAAGGGTGGGACAGGCAGGCTCAGAGAAGGTCTGCAGCTCAGCAGTGGAGGCTGAATAATAATAATAATAATAATAATAATAATAATAATAATAATAATAATAATAATAATAATAATAATATTCTTACCCACCTCTCCATTTTGATCGAGGCAGAGAACAATAAATGTTAAAATACATAATACTCAATTAAAACATAATACACATTGTTAAAAACAACCTAAAAAACTTCCTAAAAACATTTTAAAAACATCATTTTGCATGCAACATATCCCTGGCTCTCCAGGTAGGAAGAGGGAAAATTCTTTGACCAGCCGCAACCTCCGACCTCAAGCTCTGCTCATTGGGAGACGCAGCCCCTTCCCCCGCCCCGCTCCTCTGACCTGGTGCCCATCTTGCAGTCCATGATGCTGGGCGTGTCGAGGCCACGCAGCAGGTCGTCCATCTGGATGTAGCATTCGCCGCCCACGTCCACCACCCCGTGGTAGGTGGGCACGAAGGGACGCAGGACGTCCGACATCAGCTGGGACAGGCAGGCGTCTTCCACCGCGCTGAACCTCTTCAGGATCTGGCCCCCTTCACTGGGCTTGAAGTTGCCTGGAAGGAGGGAAGCAGGGAGGGGGGAGAGAAGTGAGACCCAGAGAAAATGAGAGGTGCTCAAGCATGCAGGGCGTGCGCCGAGGGTCGGTGTGGATGGGCCCCTGCCAATGGCCCACACCCCAGGAGGGGCCCCTGGATAAGAGTCCCTGGAGCTGTTTCTCCTCTTCCTCGTTGCAGCCTGCTTGTCCTGGTGAGTCGGAAGAGCGGGAGACGCCCCGGCCCACTTGCTCCCTGGCTCTCGGCCTGCTCAGAAAGCAGTCAGGAGCCATGATGAGGAAGAGGAGGAGAAGCTGAAGACCATGGCGAGTCAGAGTGAAGAGCCGACGGAAAGTGCGTTTGCGCACGGCCCCTCCAACACCTGGATTCGTTCGGCTCTGCTTGCAAGCCAGGCCTTGCAACACGGACGCCCTGCTCCTTAATCCCAGGGCTGAGCGAAATGCACTCTGCACATTCTCAGAGGTAAGCCTCTGAACACTTCACATGCCGGATCTGGAGTGGCATGCCAGAGGCTCGGACGAGGCCCAACTTTCTGCTATGCCAAGGTGCCGCAGAGGTCCCCGCTTCCTCTGAAAATCCTGCCTCTGCCCTTCCAGGGTCCCGGCCCCCTTCTTCCCTCCCGTGTTCGGGGCTCGTACCTTCATGGCCGGCCAGCTGCACCCAGGAGCTACGTCTCCGCAGGGACCAGTGCACCATCGTGAAGAAAGTCTTCCAGGACTTGGTCTAGGAGGAAACCAAGACAAGAGGCGTTGTGAGTTGAAGGCTGGAGGAATCCGGAGATCTGTGCGATCCACATTCCCACGAGGGCGCAATCGACTAGCCAGACCATCTCACGTCTCTAGCACATGAGAATCGTGGCTCTCGCTTCCTCCGGCTGAGCCACCGGCAATCGGTGAGAGTTGGGTTTCTCCACCCAGCCCTGCTACGCAAAGCCGGCATATTTGCTTTAAAAAACATCACTAGTGAACAGATTCAATGTAACAGCCTTTGTGTTGATGGAGTGAAGGCCGCAAGCACAGCTATGCAGCTGTCCACTGTGTCGGCACTGTCTGAGTGTAGCCAGGCATGGACAGCCCAGCCACAACGCTCCTCTGTAGCCCCGTAAGGGAGGGGTCTGTCCACTGCATTCCCAGAGAGGGGGCTGCCCCACAGCAAGGTGCAAGGGGCAGGCATATAACTCCGTCCCTCGGCTTCCTAATCTCCCCGGTCTTCAACCTGCAAGGACTGCAAAGCCGTGTGCCGCTTAGGGAAGCGTGCCCCAAGTGGCAGAAGATGTCACTGCAGGCTTGAACCGCGTGGGCACATTTAAACGAATTAAAATTAATTAACACAGTTCAAAAACGAAACAGCCTCACAGCGCACCCCCCTAGGGCCCCCTTGGTATGGATGCCAAGTTTCAGTTATCTGTTCTTCACAAACTTGGCGTTAGGGCATGGACAGATGGACCAGCGCACACCTCCTTTCATTATTATAATAGGGTTAAGTTTTTTTGCATGCATACCAAGGGGACCAAACCATATAAAAAGTCCCTTGTGTTGTTCCGAAGGGCTCAGGGTTGGCTCCAGATATGGGGGAGAGGTGCCTGGGTAAAGGTGTCCACCGGCTTTCTTCCTTCTCTCTTTTTTGTACATCAACAGACAAGGACATACAGAAGGAAGAGCCGGAGGGGGGCGCGAGCCTCTGGGAGTCCACAGTGGGGGCCCTGCCGAGGTGAGGGACTCTGGCAGGTGCCCAACCAAGCCGACCTCCAAACGCCAGACTTGTTCAGCATTGCTTGTGGGGGGGGGAGAGTCAGAGAACAGGTTTTTCTTGGGCCCAGGTTAAAGACGTTGTGCTGGGCAACACACAAACCCTCTCTTTTCTCCCCTCGGTTCACTGAGCAGCGCCAAGGAAGCCCCGCGTCGAAAGAAGCCAGAGGGTGTGTGTCGAAAGCGGAAGGAAACGCCTGGCCAAGCCGGGGCAGAACGCCCTCCTGCGCTTAGCGACTGGGGGGAAGACCTGCCGTGCAAGAAAGGGCTTCTCCGACGTGTCTGCGGCACGGTGTGCACAAAGGCGCCGACCATGCAGGCAGGGCCTGTGCAGCCGCCTCAGCAGAACGCGCACGAGCGACGGCCCTATGTTTGCACGCAGGTGATGGCAAGCGCTGCAGGAACAGCGTTAGGGCTTCCGCAAGAGCTCACAGGAGCCCCCTCGGCCTGTGCAGAGCAAACCAGTGGGGCTGGCGTCAGACGCACAACATCCTGCCGCATTTCCCCTCTGACGGCAGGGCAGTGCACAAGCGAGCGCACGCTTCTGCTCGCGGCTGAGCTGGGCCCTTGTGCCTGCTCCTCAGTCATCCATCTGCCGGGTGCCTGTCTTATGCACAACGCCAAACCAGCGTTAGGAAGGGACAGCATCTATGTAACCCCATACTGGCCCCACAGAGGCCCTGATCCTTCCTCCCTCCTAACACACACGCACACAACATCTCGGCAGAAATCTCTGGACATGCAAGCCAGGCAGGGCTCGCCAATGCTTCAGAGGCACATGGGCTGCCATTTTACAATCCTGTCCTTCCTCCACTCTCGGAGCACAGAATCACAAGATTTCCCCCCATTCTGAGGCTCCGCTTTCTGGCCCGGCCCTGTAAGTAGGAGCATTTGGCCGCTTTGCAGAGGCACCGACTGACCGCTGACCTGCAGTAGCGTTTCACACAACTTATGCTCATTCCAGGCTTTCTTTTCACTTTAAATAGACTGGCCAAAAGGGAACAGGAGATGTTGGAATTACGTTGGGGGCATTTCAATTCAAGGACTCCAAGTGTTGGATTTGGGGGACAGACTTGGTGTTAAGTCTGCTCTTAGTGTGTGGGGGGGGATGGACTCTTCCAGAATGCCAGCTGTGCTCCCACATGTCCAAAGCAAGACGTGTCATTGACAGCCCACCACAGGCCTTTGCAAAAAGCTGCAAGAGGAAAGCAAGAGAGTTTGCAGCCAGGCACCGGCTACCACCACCAACGGCTCTGGTGTTTATTTTGCATACATTTAAGTTGCAATTGAATTGCGGTGGACTTACGTTTTGCATTTCTTTGACATTTTAACCCCTGCTGTTTACATTCCCACCCACCTCAATGGCAAAGCGGTGCAGTTTTAAGTGCTGGAATTACCCACACCCTCGTAAGAACATCAGAAGAGCCCTGATGCTGGATCAGTTGAGGGTCCATTGTGTTCACACAGTGGCCAACCAGGAAACCCACAACCAGGACATAAGTGCAACGCCCATGTTCCCCAGCAACTGGTGCACATAGGCACTCTGCCTCTGGTACTAGAAGTAACACAAAATCATAGAATAGTAGAGTTGGAAAGGGCCTACAAGGCCATGGAGTCCAACCCCCTGCTCAAGGCAGGAACCCACCCTAAGGCATCCCTGACAGATGGTTGTCCAGCTGCCTCTTGAAGGCCTCGAGTGTGGGAGAGGCCACAACCTCCCTAGGTAACTGGTTCCATTGTCGCACTGCTCTAACAGTCAGGAAGTTTTTCCTGATGTCCAGCCGGAATCTGGCTTCCTGTAACTTGAGCCCGTTATTCCGTGTCCTGCACTCTGGGAGGATCGAGAAGAGATCCTGGCCCTCCTCTGTGTGACAACCTTTCAAGTATTTGAAGAGTGCTCTCATGT
Organism: Elgaria multicarinata webbii; assembly: GCF_023053635.1. Lineage (NCBI taxonomy): Eukaryota > Metazoa > Chordata > Lepidosauria > Squamata > Anguidae > Elgaria > Elgaria multicarinata. The sequence goes on along the minus strand of NC_086191.1, from coordinate 15,597,292 downwards.
CTCCCCTCCATCTTCTCTTCTCCAGGCTAAACAGGCCCAGTTCTTTCAGTCTCTCTTCACAGGGCTTTGTTTCCAGACCCCTGATCATCCTGGTTGCCCTCCTCTGAACATGCTCCAGCTTGTCTGCGTCCTTCTTGAAGTGTGGAGCACAGAACTAGATGCAATACTCTAGATGAGACCTAACCAGGGCCGAATAGAGCGGAACCAGTACCTCACACGATTTGGAAGCGATACTTCTATTAATGCAACCCAAAATAGCATTTGCCTTTCTTGGTGATAGATAAATAAATAAATAAATAAATAAAATAATTGTAGCCATATCGCACTGTTGGCAGCTTGTGATCTACAACAATTCCAAGATCCTTCTCGTTTGTAGTATTGCTGAGCCAAGTATCCCCCATCTTGTAACTGCATTTGGTTTCTTTTTCGTAGATGTAGAACTTGGCGTTTATCCCTATTTCTACATATAGGCAGCAGGTCTAGTAGCCACTGACAGCCCTTCTCTTTCTTTTCTATTATTTAAACAAACTAAAACGGATGAAAAACTCCTTCATAAAACAAAGCCGACCTAAGCAAACCCTCCAAAGCAAACATAATCGCAGTTGTGTTTACACAACATAATTCCTTTGATCTCTTTGGTGCTGACTTTTGACTTGCAGAAAGTTCAGCTTGTAAAACACATTGAACTGTAACCGGAAGACCTTTTTCAGCCACCTCTCTAATTAGAAATGCAAACGGGGCTTGCAAAGGTGTGCGTTGCTGTTTAAATTGCTGGCATGAACGGGGGAACCTCATTCAAGGAAAGACTTGTTTCCTCATTCGCTGACTTCCTCGAGGCTTAATTTATCATGAACGACAGCAAAACCGGAAAGCTAATCTGTCAGTCTGCAGAGCCAGACGGAATCGTCAAAATGTCCTAGATAAGCAGAAGTTTGATTTGGTCCTTCGCTGCCCCTCTACACCCGTGGATCAAGGAACGACACCTGCTTTTCAAAGGTCAAAGTCCTTCTCACAGAGCCAGGCAGATGCCTCTTATGTGTGGATCCAATGTATACCCTTTCCCCATATAGTCCTGCCTACAGAGCATAAAACTCCATGCATCTGGTCACCACACCTAAAAAATGGAGCTGGGAAAAGTGCAGAAAAGAGCAACTAAAACGATTAAGGGCCTGGAGCATCTCCCCTACGAGGGAAGGTTACAACAGCTGGGATGGTTTAGCTTGGAGAAGAGGAGGCTAAGGGGAGTCATGATAGAGGTGTACAAAATTATGCATGGTCTGGAGAATGAGGATAGGGAGACATTTTTCTCACTCTCTCAAAATACGAGAACCCGGGGTCATCCCATGAAACTGATTGGTGGGAGATCCAGGACAAATCATAGAATAGCAGAGTTGGAAGGGGCCTACAAGGCCATGGAGTCCAACCCCCTGCTCAATGCAGGAATCCACCTCAAAGCATAAAAGGAAGGACTTCTTCACACAGTGCAGAGTTAAATTATGGAACTCACTACCACAAGATGTAGTGAAGGCCACCAATCTGGATGGCTTTAAAAGGGGTTGGATAATTTCCTGGAGGCAAAGGCTATCCATGGCTACCAGCCCTGATGGTTGTGTGCTGTCTCCAGTATTCGAGGCAAAATGCCGGTGTGCACCAGTTGCTGGGGAACATGGGTGAGAGGGTGCTGTTGCACCATGTCCTGCTCGTTCATCCCTGGCCGATGGCTGGTGGGCCACTGTGTGAACAGAGCGCTGGACTAGATGGACCCTTGGTCTGATCCAGCATCAGGGCTCTTCTGATGTTCTTATCCTGGTGAGGTTGTGGTCTCTCCCACACTAGAGGCCTTCAAGAGGTAGCTGGACAACCCTCTGTCAGGGATGCTTTGGGGTGGATTTCTGCATTGAGCAGGGGGTTGGACTCGATGGCCTTGTAGGCCCCTTCCAACTCTGCTATTCTATGATTCTATGATCTACTGGGTCTGCAAGCCACGAATGATTCAGCCTGCTGCAGCAGGCTAACCTGACTACCTCGCTGGAAGCCAGAAATGGTGCATGCTTGCCCATGCTTATTTCTGCAGCACAGAGGAGACTGCACTGCCTTCCCCAAATTCAGCCGACTGAGCTCGCTCTCTTTTAAAGCTTTAGACAAGTCATTTACCCTGTTTATGGCCTTTTTTTGCCTTGCTTTCAGGCTGTAAAAATCCCCCTTGCCAATTAAGCTTTGGCTTCTTACTCTGTTTATACTCAGATTTATTGTGGTTTAATTGGGTTTTGTTACTCTTGTTGCATTTCTTTTGCATGTGCTTTTACACGAGACACTTTGGGAGGTCTCTTCAGAGCCAAGGCGCGACGGTAGAAAGGATGTTATAAATAAACATAGAAGTCAACAAAGACCAGCAGGGAAAGTAGAAAATAGCAGAGGCCGTCGCTATGAACGGAGGCTTTCTTATGGTCAGGGGGTGAGGGAGCAGAAAATGCTTAAGGACCCCACAGAAGAGCTGGTTATTTGAAAAAGGAAGATGTGCAAAAGGCAGGAAGTTTTTGTGCTGATGTAGTTTTAGATCTGGTTACGGTAACTCCTTTTGCAAGAATGAGTTCAAACAGGGCTCAAGGGGAACCCTGGAACAGCATGCTGCTTTCTCTCATAAAGGCATTGTAAGCACCGCCTCTGAGCATGGGCAGAAAGACTCTCTCACTACTCCCAGCCCACACCCATGGGTTCATAGAATCGCAGAATAGTAGAGCTGGAAGGGGCCTCTAAGGCCATGGAGTCCAACCCCCTGCTCAATGCAGGGATCCACCCTAAAACATCAGAGGGAGGAGCCCGTTGCCTCTTTCATGCCAGGAGAGCGCGTTCAGGAGCCGGTCGGCTGGATGGAGAAATGGTTTAGCAGCTGCTAATAATGCCCCATTCTAGAATACTACGTGACATATACAGCTCAGGTCAAACCACAGGATATACAACAACGGTTCGCTGTGCAGAACCCCTCCCGGAACAGCAGTCCTGCATTCACGGCAGCAGGCAAGCCGCTGCCTGGCTGAGAAACTGCCTCTCGCGCAAAACAAGTCAACACAGGAGCAGGTCCTGGGCGCTGGGCTCCCTGGATGGTTCTGCTCACCGCCGAGTTCAGGCTAGGCAGGAACTCCTGAACAAAAAACCCAGCGGGCCTTTGGGGTGGGAGAGGGCTTCTGCTTACAGGCGTCCTCTCTTTAAAGGGTTGCGCCATCCAAGCCCGATCGAAAGGTAAAGGCCCCTGAGAAGGAGACCTTAAAGTTGGCCATCCGCAGTGAGCAGCACCTGAGCGGCACGCTGAGAAGCAGATTCACAGCTCACCTGGTGACCCTCTTCCCTACAATGGTGGCAAAGGGTGAGATTTCTTGTCTCTGTACAAATTACGGTGCTGCTGCTAATGACGGTGATGCTGACAATGGATGCTGATGATGCATGCTGACCGAGGCCACACCCCCTTGGGAGCCGGACATGTTGGGGTGGCCACGCCTCCTGAGGGCAGCCATATTGTCCTCCTTTTTGGTTTCCAAAATACGGTCACCTTAACAGTGATTATTTCTAAATTTCATTTAGATATATAAATTAGCATGCACGCACGCACGCATGCACACTTGCATATTAAGGATGTCAGAAGAGTCCTGCTACATCAGACCTAGCGTTCTGTGTACCCAGCGGATGGCCAGCTGCCCCAATGGGAAACCCACAGGCGAGACATGATGGACTGCAGCTCAGGGGTAGAGCACTTACCAGAATTCAGGGGGAACCCCAAACATTTGGGTCATTTTGAGGGATTTTGAGAGCACGCTCACAAAATGGCTGCCGTGGGGGTGGAGCGTTCCCATTCCTAAATTGGCTGCCACGGAGGGCGTGAGTAGCTCCAAAACATTCACTTCCCCAAAAGGCAGACCGAGGAGAGTGTAAGGGATTTGCCCAGGAACATGACAGGGGTGAAGGTCTGAGCTCCAAAACACGAACACCCCTCTTGGGAACCCCCAAGTGAAGGTGGTGCTGGAGGGGGGTGGGCTTTCTTTCGCAGGCACGGCAAAACGGGCCTCCTGCTTAAAAAAATAATAATTAAGGAAAACGTCAGGATGTGCACAGAGCCTCATGGCTATTACATTGTGTCAGCCGTGCTAAATGGACCCCAGGTCTGGGCTTCGTGCTCTCCATCCAGCGAGGGCCCCGATTCACTGGCCCTGCTGCCTTCAACCCCCACCCCACCCACTTCCACGCATCCTCCCACCTTCCGTAGCACCCGCCTCTTCTCCAGCGGACTCTTCTCCTCCGCATCGCTGAAGACCTCGTCTGAATCCTGCGATGACCCGGCCAGCGAGGAACAGGTGGACGAGCCGGAGATGGAGCGACCGACAGGGAGCCCCGGCCCCTGGGCTCTGCCGGCAGCGGCTGGGGCCCCCTGTGGTTTGCTGGACTCTGGATGGGCAGCCGTGCGGGGCGGCAAGTCCTGGGGTCCTTGCAGGCCATTGCTCGGGGAGACACCCGAGGGAGACGACACTGCCCTCCCCGCAGCTGGTCCCCTCGCTGACGCTTCGGACGCTTCCGAGGGCTCCAGTGCTGCTCCAGAGGACGCCCACCTCTCCGGTGCTGACTGCTCAACCCAAGCCACGAAGGAAGCAAGGACCCACCCTAGGCTGCTGTCAACTTCCAGGCCTACAGGAATGCTCAAACCCTTTTGGAGAGGTCTCCTCGCCTCAGGTCGGGGAAGGTAATAGTGAAGGGAGACGGGCAATGCTTCATCCAGAGTTTTCTGTAAATAAATACAAAGAGAGAGGGAGGGAGGGAGGGAGGGAGGGAGGGAAGGGGGTTAAGAACATCACTCCATAAAAAGAAGAGAGGAGGGCCAGGATCTCTTCTCGATCCTCCCAGAGTGCAAGGCATGGAATAACGGGCTCAAGTTAAAGGAAGCCAGATTCCGGCTGGACATCAGGAAAAACTCCCTGACTGTTAGAGCAGTACGATAATGGAACTAGTTACCTAGGGAGGTTGTGGGCTCTCCCACACTGGAGGCCTTCAAGAGGCAGCTGGACATCCGTCTGTCAGGGATGCTTTAGGGTGGATTCCTGCCTTGAGCAGGGGGTTGGACTCGATGGCCTTGTAGGCCCCTTCCAACTCTGCTATTCTATGATTCTATGATTCTATAAGAGCCCCACTGGATCAGGTATGCCGATGTGGGGGGAGGGGGAAATGCACCAATAAGCGTGGATGCTAAAAAGAGAGATCAACCCTGGTGCTTGATAAATGTGTTAAAAACTATTTTATTCTTTAAATCCAAAAATGCTCATTTTTGGATTTAAAGAATAAAATAGTTTTTAACACATTTATCAAGCACCAGGGTTGATCTCTCTTTTTAGCATCCGCACTACTGGATCAGACCAAGAGTCCATCTATATGGGTTGCTATTTTGTTTTGGTTTTATACGCTCTTTTAATTAATTTTATGTATTTGATTTATATTGTACTAATATACTAGTACAACATTGTTTCCCGCCTCGATCCAAAGGGAGAGGCGAGTAAGAAATTTATTATTATTATTATTCCAGTATTCTGTTCACATGGTGTCCAACCAGCGTTTGAGAGAAAACCCACAAGGACAGGAGTGCAACAGCACCCTCCCACCCATGTTCCCCAGCAACTGGTGCACATAGGCCTCGGATACCAGAGGTAGCACATCGCCATCAGGGCTAGTAGCCCTTGATCGTCTTCTCCTCCAGGATTTTATTCAACCCCCTTGTAAAGCCATCCAAGGTGGTGCCCATCACGCCGTCTTGTGGTAGTGAATTCCATGTGCTGTGTGAAGAAGTCCTCTCTTTGGTCTGTCCTGAATCTCCCACCAATCATGGGATGGAGCCATTGGGTTCTAGCATTCCGAGAGACGGAGAAACATGTCTCCCTGTCCACATTCTCCAGACCATGCATCATTTTGTCCACCTCTGTCATGTCTCCCCTCAGCCTCCTCTTCTCCGAGCCAAACTATCCCAGTTGATGTAACCTTCCCTCATAGGGGAGATGCTCCAGCCCCTTCATCATTTGAGTTGCCCATTTTCCAGCTCTATAATATCCTTTTTTAGGTGTGGTGACCAGAACTGTACACAGTATTCTAATTGTGGCCACACCATAGATTTGAAAAAGGGCGCTATGATATTGACCTTTTTATTCAATTTCATTCCGAATTATGCCTAACATGGAAATTGCTGTTTTTATGGAACCGGCAGCTACGCACTGGGCGTGTTATTCCAGAACAGCCTTCCTGGAGCTACTGCCCTCAAAGTCTCTTGGAATAGAGCTCCTATCATCTCCAAACAACATGGCCATTGGCCAAGAGGGGTGATATATTATTGGGTTCGTTGTGTATTTTGCCTCACCCACCGCTGGAACCCGGCCCTTGACAGCTTTCCCGAGATGGAATTTCGCTCCTGGGTTGGAAGCGTTTCCCCACCCGGGATCTAGAAGGCTACACATTCCCTGGGGGACCAAGCTGGATGGGACGGTCCAAGTATCCGACTCAGTCTAAGAGTTCTGGGATGCTGCAGCCCTAGACATGGCTCAGCTGCTGCCATCAAAGGAAATTCTTCCTGCGATAAAATCATCAACAAAAGGGCCGTTTTTGCCAAAGCACTTAAGATTGTATACTCATGTGCAGAGTGGCTTTTTGATACACATGGGTTTGCACGGGGACGGTGGGGGGGGGGATACAACCCAAAATTCTCTCATGATGATTCCCCCCAAGGGGGTTCCTTCTTTTGATCTGTCAGCCCCCTTTTCTCAACCTCCCTGCCCCCCCCGCCCCCCCCAAAACGAAAGTCCGGACTGCTTCTGCCACTGACACTAACTGGGCTTGTATTGAGAGGCAAAGACACTCTGCACACGCTCAGAGATGCTCTTGTCATGCTGCAGGGACATCCAGGCATGGAGAGAGAAAGAGGTCCTGGCACTGGCCAAACCAGCAAATCGCGGTCCTGCAAGGGAAGCCAGACGCGCCCCGCAACCAGCCCATCGCAGAGAACGCAAAGCCCCGGAATCTCACCTTTTCCAGGTCTGTATTTGTAAATGCAGGTGCATGGGATTTTTGGGGGGGGGGGGTTAGATCATTTGAGAACCAGGCATGGGGGGCGGCGTGCAACGTCACCCAGTGAGTAAGAGCTGCATGGGTGAGAGGTAGAGACCCCCACCCCCACCCCCGGTTAATGGAACCCAGCAACCAACAGACGGACTCCCCACCCACGTCTTTCCTGCGTCCCCTCCCCAACAAAAGACCCCAGCGTGAGCCTCCTCCCTGCTCTAACCGCTAGGCCTCACTCCCCTCCCCTCCCCGCCCTCTCTCTGCGGCTTCCCTCCAGCCCCACCCGCACCCCCTCCCCAAATCCTCACCTGAAGAACAGGGGCTGAGCTACGGGGGTCCCGGCCGTGCGCCCCCCATCCTGGCCCCGCGTTTCTGGCTTGCAGAGCACGGAAAGGCGTGGAAACCGCGGGGGAGGAACAGCTGCCGCCCCTCCCGGGTGGGGGGGGGGAGAAGGAGGGGAGCCTTGTCTTGTGCTGCCCCCTGCCGGCCGCTGGCGAGACTGCGCCCCCCCCCCCCCGCAGAGGGAGCCAGGCGGCAGAGCGAAAGCGGACCTTGGCCATGTGCAGAGTGCCTCTCAGCTGGGATCGTCTTCTCTATCTTCGTCCCCTGTTTGGGGTTAAACAAGTCGGGGTTCCAGGGAAGGAAGTCTGCTTGTGGCAACTGACCCGGTGAGGAGGGCAATGGCATTCTGCCCATGCTCAGGGGCGCTCTCCACTGTTGAGCCCCAATGTTCCCCCCCCCAAAAAAAAAGTATCTAAAGATGCGCCTTTGCTCAAATGGGCAGAAAGTAGACAGAAGCCCAGGAGTAGGTGAGATAAAGGCTTGCGTGCTGTTTAGGGCGGGGGGGACTTTTTCGGGCCCGTGGGGCACATTGGGCCATTTGGAAAGAGGTCCTGGACACCGCCACAATGCGCTACAGAAAGTGTTGGTAGCGCTCCTCGTCTCTGGTTTTGGGGCTCCCCTCACCTCTGGATTCTGACTGTTCTCCCTCCCCCCCCCCCCCCCGTTAAGAGCATCAGACTTCGAGCGGGAAGACCCCTGGGTTCAAAACTCCATTCAAGCACCGGTTCCCCTTGTGCCAGTTGCTATCTTTCCGCCTAACCTACCTTGCAGGGGTGTTGTGAGGGTAGAGGGGGCAAAGAAACTCGCCAGGGCTCGTTACCTGACAGAGCGCCTCTCCCGGCATGAACCTACCCATATGCTATCCTCATCATTGAAGGGCCTCCTCCGAGTGCCTTCACTCCGAGGGAGGGTCAGACGGCGACGAGGAAAAGGGCCTTCTCTGTGGCGGCCCCCCAATTTCAGAACAATCTCCCCAGTGAGTCCCATCTGGTGCCAACACAGTTATCTTTTTGGGGCCAGGTTAAGATCGTCCTCCATTCTCAGGCATTTGGGCAGCATCTGACGAGGTTTTTAATTTCTGGGATTTCTTAGCGTTGTTAAAATTGTTTAAATATAGATATGTGCGTGTCTCTGTGTTGTCAGTTCACATGTTTGTATGTAAATGGCTTTAACCCAGTTTCTAGCCCTAACAGCCCTACTGGGACCTCCGGTGCTGTCTGGCGCTCCCTGGAGGAAGAGCAGGCTAAAATCCTGATAGAGAACCCAGGAGTATTCTGGGATGGGAGTTGCAGGGAACCTGAGATCCCAAATCCCTGTTGCTTCAGAACCAACACGCCATCCCATCTCCGTGCAGCGTTTTATTTGCACCCTCGGCCACAGCCCCTTTTCCTGCCTCGTCCCCGGCCCCTTGTGGGGCTGCTGCTTCTGGGGATCTCACAGAATATGAAGTTCATGAAAGGATGACTCCCCAGCATCCTCAGGGGGCTCGGAGACTCCTCCGCTGGGGCACTTGGTGGCGTCTCAGCTGGGAGGCTCCGAGACTCCTCAGCTGAGGTGCTTGGCGACGTCTCAGCTGGGGCGGCTGGTCTCTCCTCGGCTAGGGGCTTCGGGACGTCCTCGGACGGAGGGTTTGGGGCGTCCTCACCAGGGAGTGTCGGCTTGGTGGTCCGGAGAAGGCGCAGTTTGAGCAAAAGGTTTTCCAGCTCCTTCTCTACAAAGGCCCACAACGTGCTGGAATTCTGTTCGTCGGCCTGGCTGGGCAAAAGGGCCTCGATCTCCCCAAACAGGGAAGGGGCGACGTTCCCTTTGTTCATGACTTCATTCTCCAGTTGGGAAAAGCTGCCAATTCTGTTGCCTGAGACTTTATTGTCTAGTTGGGAAGGGCTCCCGACCTTCTCCTGTATGACGTTCTTTTCCATCCAAGATGGGCTCTGAGTCACCGTGCCGGAGACCTTCCTTACCAGGTGGGAGAAGCTCCCGACCTTCTCGCTTGCCGCTTTATTTTCCAGCCGGGAAGGGCTCCGAGTGCTCACACCTGAGACGTAGTTTTCCAGTTGGGAAGAGGGGGCGAGCCTTTCGCTCACGGCGTTATTTTCCAGCAGGGAATGGGTCCCGGTCCAGTTGCTTAGGACTTGATTTTCAGGCGAGTCTGGGATACCGACGTTTAGGCTTTTACTCTCTACTCGGAACAGCGTTTTGATCGATTCCCTCTGGTCGCCCTGCCCACAGGAGAAAAGAGGTCACGCGTGGGGCTTTTTCAGGCTAGGATCCCATCCCGTCCAGGGACCTCTGCCTCCCGTCTGCAAGTTGGGTGTGGCAGATTATTTCCCTAGATATCCTTGTTGCAACAGGATTCCTTCTCCTCCTTGCCTCTCCTTCCTTATTTCTCCATTTCCACAAAACTCTCACCCACTGACCAACCCATCCACCCTCTTCTTCATCTAACAGGCTGGACTCACACAGCACACTAGTGATTGAGGGTGGGTTGATGTTGAACTGTGGGTCAGCGTGTTATCCAAGCCCAGGACATTTTCCACAGGGTGGCTTCTTAACCACGCAGCGTGTCCTATTTTTCTCAAACAAGCCACCTTGGGACCCCATGGGTTGTTGCTGGGTGTGTTCTTCAGGGTGGTCAACAAGCCAACATGCAGAAAGTGTCTTGGTTTCGGGCAACACACTTACCCATGGTTCAAACAACCCACACCCAATCACCAAGCGTGGGTGAGCGTGTTGTGTGAACGCAATCTCTCTCTCTCTTGTCCTCCCCCTATTCTCTACAGCGGAGATGGGAAGCCTTCAAGCTTTGAGGATCTACTTGGCTCTTTTTTATTGTTAGAACCCTGAGTTCCACCACCAAATGGGGCCAGATGCAAAATAATGGCCCAGGCAAGCAGGCATGTGCAAAGTATTAAGGAACAGAGTGTCTCTGAGCACACGCTTAGGCCAGGGGGTTGTTTTTTTGTGATCCACCCCAGAACCAAGCTCACAGGTCCTTTCACACAAAAATCCACCCTGGTTTCCCCCCAAACGTCCTTCTTCAACAACCTGATTTGGAGCGGGACACGATCGCTTTTTAGTTGTTCCCATAGTTAAAACTCTTGGGAGCCAGAAACTGTTGCTGATGTACCAGAGATCTACAAATATAGAACCCGCCCTATTTTCTGCCCATTCTTGTTGTACAGCATCTTGTCTAGGGATGACGGAAGAGCAGCCTGGGCCGCGTTGGACATTCTGGGGGGACACACTCAGCAACGGCAGCCCCAAAACCTAAACCAGCACTGATTTTCAGCAGCAAACCACTAACAGAAGCCTAAAATAGCCAGATTTCCCTTCTTTTCAAGTGACCGTTGGCTTTTTCAGGCTTCCGTTGTGGTTGGCCACTGCAAATCGATGGCCAACTGGCGCTGTCCTTTCCGCTGCCACGAATTTTGGCAGTGCAGGAGGGTGCCGCAGAAGGACCCCCTGGAGCAGCCCGGGGCCTTCCACAATTTGGCAGGTGCCAGACTCTCGTTGCTGTGGTTCCTTCCGTGGGTTGCTCCCTCCCCTGGAGCAACGCATGTCCTTCCTGGGTCGCCCTCTTCCAGAGGCTTACCAATGTTGTCACGGCTGCGTGTTCCTCTTTACTGCTGATCCGTGGTAGATCCTTCTCTGCCCTTTGGCCCACGTCATAGGTAATGAAGAGGATGCACCAGGCGAGTCCGCAGCACCCACCCAGAATGATCATCAGGGGCACGCAGTAGCCCGACCATTGAAAAGAGTCAATGACCGGCTTGCGGCTGCGGACCTGTTGTTCGCAAGGCCTCCTTGCGCCGGCAACATGCCCGATTAAGAGGGGCACAACCAGGAGAGACCAGGCCAGGGCGGCAGGCAGGGAGACACTTTGGACAGCCATGGCCAATAGCCCAGGGAAGGCAGAAGGTGAAGTGGGTGGGTTGCCGTGGCTGTGCCTGGTGTTTCATGCAAGCCTCTGTCTCCTTTGAAGCCTTCTCCTCACGCCCACTCGACCTCACAGCTTTCTTCTATTGTGTCATCATTAAAGAGAGCACAAAGATACCTCTCTCTCCCACCCACCCCTTGGCCTGATCCAGCATGGCTCTTCTTCTTATGTACATACCAGTGGGATACCCACGAACACAGTTCACAGAAATGAAAGGTTTCACTAAACGTTGACTGGGTTACTTTTAACTCTAGGTGTCTCTTAATCCCTTCATGATTTGTTTGCCAGCTCTCGTGTGTTATTAGCATGTCATTGTGCTTTGGCCTGCACCGTGGTTATAAAGGTGCACATGTTATTTTGTTAAATTGTGATAAAATAAAAACCAAGAGGGCCAAAGAGCCTGATGGGCGTCAAAAGAAGTGTCCGTGGGGACCACATTGGAATCCCAAAGTTTAAACTGTGAGCCTCCCTCATGCAAAGGAAAGCAAAACCCTGGATGACACGTGCCCCTAGAGTTTGCACTGCTCAGATAATTGGGCTGCATAGAGCATAAAACCAGGCAGAATTCAGTTGCTTTTAAGGAGCTCCCAATCACCAGCTGCAACCTCGTGTTGTTCAAAGTCATAGAATCATAGAATCGTCGAGTTGGAAGGGGCCCACAAGGCCATTGAGTCCAACCCCCTGCTCAAGGCAGGAATCCACCCTAAAGCATCCCTGACAGATGGTTGTCCAGCTGCCTCTTGAAGGCCTCTAGGGTGGGAGAGCCCACAACCTCCCTAGGTCACTGGTTCCATTGTCGTACTGCTCTAACAGTCAGGAAGTTTTTCCTGATGTCCAGCCGGAATCTGACTTCCTGTAACTGAGTACGAAGGCATAAAATTGGGAGCGAGCTCTGTTTAAAGGACTTGCTAAGCTTGAGACTCAAGTTTCTGCAATGTTTATTTGTTTATTTCTCTGAACTGCTGGATACATTTTTAAACCTCTCTCTACAAAAGAAAAATCAGCCCTGACTTCCATTGATCTGACATGGGGCTTGGTCAATTTCCAAGCAATGTGCTGCCCTGCTTGCTAACAGACAAGACCGTGCGATGCCCCCCCGCCCCCCCCCCCCGGTGCCCCTGGGTCCTCTGCCCGCTGTCCATCCCGGCCTGGCTCTGTTCCTTCATCTTTCCTTTGCTCTTATTTCAGCCTCCGCTTGCACCCGCCATGTTCTAACCCGGCAGCTCCCTCGCGGTCAGCAATTTCGTAGATGGTGATGCGAAGTTTCTCGGGGTCCCACTTTGAGTTCTGGGAGAACTTGGCGTCCAACGGTACTCCCCCGAGGGCACAGCGCCGGCCGCGCACCTCGCGCAAGAAGCCCTCCAGCTCTTCCTCCATGGATGCCAGCTGACGTGCATAAGCTTGCTGAGCCTGGCTGGAGGCAGGCTTGCGAGAGCCACATCTGGGCTGAGTGCAGGCAAGCACCTGGGGCCCACAGGCGATGGAGCAGTCCTCGTCTCCTTCCGCACCCGGATCTTGGCTCCCCTGCCCGTGGGAAAAGTGGAGAGGGGGGACATCCACAAACCAGTCAGCTTAACTCCTGCAACTGGACTCAGCAAGAGGAAGCAAAGGGTGGGAAAATAACCCAAACAGTTGTTGCGAGGAAGAAAGAAGAAGGATTGGAAATGGAGCCGTTTCGTTCATTAACGGCCCACAGTTAGGAATGAAAAGAAAGGGGAAAGATCCACTAGCACTCCTGAAGTTGAGCGCGCAAAATATAGGGAGCCTGATATGTTGTGCATATACCAAAAGCCTTGACACGATTTATCCTAGCCAGCAGTCATATAATGAATGTCAATGGACATGTAGCAAACATTTAATAAACCGCAAAGTTACTGGTGATTAACAAGGACAAAAACATGCCGTAAACGTGAAAGAATACAAACAAGGGAAATGGGATAAATATAATATTAAGCGATGGCTCCGGATTGGATGCACCGTTTCCAACTTCGTCAGTAATTCACGTTTTCAATTTTCAAAAGTTAAGCATTCACCCTAACATAAACATTATAAGCTTGGCTGCAGGTTCTAACCCGCCATGGCAGACTGCTGAAATACAGACAAATAAATGGACATTGGTATATGCACAACACATTGGGCTCGCTATATTTTGTGCGCTCCACTTCAGGAGTGCTAGTGGATCTTTTCCTTTTCGTTTCTCCTTTTTTGCTCAAAGTTAGGGATGAGCAGAGGTTTGCAGATGGCACCACGTGATGCAGGAGGGTAAAAACTCAAGGGGGATGTCAAGAGCTCCAGAAGAGGGCCCAACGAGGTTGAATGACATTAAAGGAAGGTGCAGAGGGAGGCGCGTTGGAGGCAGGGGTATCTTGCTGGAGATATACGCGGATGGGGTCTGAACCGGCTGCAGCTACCCGAGAAAGAGGCCCCGTGGCAGTGCGTGGTGAACGTGGGGGAAGTCAAATTCAGTTCCAGGCATTACTAGGAACAACAAAAAAGACCATGATGGTTTTTGGGTGTGGCCACATTTAGGAATTGCAGTCCAAAACATCTGGAGATCTATTGTCTTTCCACCCCCGGCGAAAACAACTACATATGCCCAAGGGTGTCTGGGTGTCCTCTTTTACAGAAGATGGTGGATTGTTGTTGAACCGCGGGTTGATTATGGAACCGTGGGTTGGCATGTCATCTGAACCTAGGACATTTTCCACAGGGTGGCTTGTTAACCATGCGGTGTAGCTTATTTTACTCAAACAAGCCACCTTGAGATCCCGTGGTTTGTCGTTGGGTTGTTCAAGGTGATTAACAAGCTGCATGGCACGGTTAGCAAGCCAGCCTGGGTTCGGACAACACGCTAACCCACAATCCAACAAACAACCCATGGTTCAACCACAACCCGCCCTACCGTGTTGTGCAAACAGCCCCTTTGAGAACATCAGGGTGCCTTCTTCCCCACACACCCCTTGCCGGTCAGATCCAGAAATACACAGGCCCGTGCCGCTCACCTCCCACGGCATTTCACACCTCTCCTCCGTTTCCTGGCTGCACTGTTCCTTCTTCGCACACAGGCAGTGCAGGGCGTAGAAAACAAACAGCCATATTGCGCAGACGCTGCTGAGCAAGGCCACGGCGGACAGCCAGGCCTGCTCGGCCTCCGCAGCGCTCTGCCTGTACCGCACCTGCTGTTCGCAAGGAGCAGCCCCGTCCGCCCTCATGAGGGGCCGGTTCAGGAGAGCCCAGGCCAGGACCAGGGGCAAAGGCCCACTTGGGGCAGCCATGACTAATCATGGGGTTGCTGCTGTGCCCAGGGGCAACTGGGGGCATTCCGGAAGCTCCCTGGCCACAGGGCTGCCTCCCATTGTGAGTTCGCCACCTCAGGGTTCTCCTAGGTCACCACTGGATGGTCCTGTGGGGTGGCCGTCCCAGGCCCAGCACAAGGTTCCAAGCCACTGACTCAAGCCATGGCTAGCATCAAGGGCAGATATGGCTGCCTGGTCACCTTTACAGGATGTATAGCATATCCAAAGATGGTAGCGGTGATAAGCCACACGCTAGGGTCTCCAACTTGGTGCACACAAGGTCCCTTTCTCAGCACCCCACCCATCCATGCCCCCATCTGATTTTATTTTATTTCTTAGGGGTTTTAAAAACAACAACATTATTATGTTTTAATTAGAAGGCTGGCAAGCCACAAGGCAACGCGCTGTTCTCCAGGGCCATGTTTAACTGGGTTCAAAAGAGCGTCTTTCATGTTTTGGAGACCAGACCTCACCGTGGCCTTGGGCTTACGTTCGTGAGCAAGTGACTTTTTAGTCTCACCAGTTCAACTTCTGGGAAATGAGTGTTCTGCGACCCACCATGACACATACACACACCCTGCCATGGTGGCCATTTTGTGAGAGCAGCCACAACGCTCCCTCAAAATCCCAAATGTGCCCACCACACCAAGGAGATTGGGTTCCCTAAAAAAGGTCACATGGCAGCTGTCGGAATAGCCTAGATCAGCCTTCCTCAACCTGGGGCGCTCCAGATGTGTTGGACTGCATCTCCCAGAATGCCCCAGCTTGGCTGGGGCATTCTGGGAGTTGTAGTCCAACACATCTGGAGCGCCCCAGGTTGAGGAAGGCTGGCCTAGATGATTTGCAGATTAAAGGTGTGTTTTCTCCTATCCCCCACTCTATAGTTTCTATTCATGCCCACTAAAAATAATTAGGAAGGCTACTTTGCCATGTTTGTTGTCACAGGAGGAGTGCGCCTGAACTTTCAGCAGCTGAAGGACAGGCAGAACCGGTGCAGCTCTGCCTAACATTTCCATGCCAGGAAAAGGGTTGTGAAATTTTGCTTGTCATGAACCTGCTAAAGGCCCAGGACAGAACCCTGCCAGAGGAAAATAAAAATAATAAAAAAAAACAGTAACCCTTGGCTAAGCCCAGGTCACACCCTGCTGCCTCCAGGCGATAACCAAGTGAAGGAACCTCCCTTCTCCAAGATCCAACAAGTCAAGAGCCCAGCATGGCCGTTGTAAGAGGTTCTCAGAGTCCGCTGCTCAGCCAGCGAGCTGGTGGAGAGAGATGGGGTGACCAGAGGCACACGAAAGGTTAGGATCCATGCCTGCTGTGATCCATGCCGAAAATGAAAGGTGCTAAGCTCCCAGCTCATCTAAGAAGCCCTGCACCATAGGCGCTCAGATCTGCAGGGCTTGGCTGTGGCTGCTCTCTGTCTATGCCCAAAGGCTTTCTGGGTCGTCAACGGAAAGGACCTCAGAGGGCAAAATCTTCTCAGGAAGCACCCATCCTTTCCACCCCGGGGTGGGCCTGAGAAGCACGGATCCCAGGCAGGAAAGGATGCTGGAACTTTGGTGGCTTCAGGTGTGCAGCTGGGCTAGGAAAAATATTTGCAGCTGGGTAGGGAAGCCAGGCCTGCTAGAGAAAGATGCTTCAGGTGCACGGATGGATATATATGGTAAGTGTATGTATGTGGATGTGTACGTATGCCTGTGCGGGTGTTGTAGTCTGTACCCAAAAAGGAAGAAGGGGTTGGTGAGGGTCCCTGTCCTATGTGTGGGTCTGTGCCTGTCCTAGGTTAAGGAATTCTCCCCTGCGTCGAACTGGCAAGTTGCCTTCACTTTCCTTGGTGGTGTGTAGCTTGGCTCACTTACTGAAGCCGTTCGGAACGGCCTTAATAAATTTATTTTGCTTTATTGCACTCTGTGTCACCCCCATCCCACTTTTTTACTCCAGAATAGCTGAATTCTTCGTTAATAAGTGCCCCCCTCCTGCGCTAATCATCCCTTCCCCACCCTTTGTGCGGCACGGTACGCTGCCGTGATGCTCGTAGGCTAAATTAGGGCTCAATCCTATGCATGTGTAGACAGAAAAAAGTCCTACAACTCACCGTATTCCCCAGCCAGCCATGCTGGGAGTTGTAGGACTCCCCCCCCCCCATCTCAACACGCAAGGAATTGCCCCCTTAATCTACTATTAAATAAATCAACTAAATTAATCTGCTATTATTACCCGGATCCAAACTTTGCAAGAGCTTTGCATTCAATAAGAACAGCCCAATGTTTGCTGACATGCAACTGCTCTGGGCTTGAAGTCCTTCTCTAACCCGCAGGAGGGCTGCATTTGAGCCCTGGGGAAAGGTGAAAGAATGTGGGGGCTGTCCTCTGAGTGCATGCAGAGTGCATTCCCCTGTCCACTGAGTAAACCCACCTAGTCAGGCTGCATCTGGGACTAGGAGAAGGGCTTTTCAAGGCTGGAGAGTGTGGATTTGGGGCCGGGCTTAAATTCTAGCATCAGCTTTAAGAAAGAAAGAAAAGGGATGAAGCCTTGCCCGTTTCTCAAACGCTGCCTCCGAAAGTGTGGTGCTAGGAAAGAGGGAAGGAGAGCCGCGTACGGTGGGGTGGGTGTGGGGGACACAGGGACTCCTCTCCCGTGGCCACGGTGAAGAAGCCAAGAGCCCATTTTGGCTCAGGCCCTGCCGAAACTTCCTGGGCGACTGTACTTTGAGTCCCCACAGTGCTTATCAAATATTTGCAGCCGGGGTAATTATTAACCCGCCTGTGCTTTATGAACTGGGTGTCCCTGCAGGGGGGCGGCTGACCGAGCAATTTTCACGCTGCCTGTTCCTTGGGGTGCACGGCGAGCGACAGAGGGTCATTGGCTGAGGTGAGCGTCTTTCCGAATATCCTGTAACCTCGATTGCTCCCACCTCCTCCCTGCGTTTCCCCCATCCCAGCTCCTGCCGGCCTGCTCTTCCTGGGCTTCTGGGCCTTGGGCTAGGCCACCCTATCCCTGCGTTTGCACGCAGCTAGCTTGGAGGCTGTTTTCCAGGGAGAGACACAGCTCTGGTTATGGGGTCTCTCCTTCCCGACCGCCAGGTGCCCGCTTAATTCACCTGACTTGTTTGCTCTGCGTTACCTGAATTCAAAATTGTCCGTGGGTGCTAGTTCTGAATTTGTACGCCTTTTAATCCTTGACTGTGATGTTTTGCTTTTAATGACATTTTTTAAAAAATCCCACCTGCTGTCCTTGGAGCGCAGTTCTAGGTGGGCTTACATGGTTCTTTGTCTGCCTGGTTTATCCTCATAACACCCCTGTGATGTAGGCCAAGCTGAGAGCGACTGAGTGAGTGAGTGAGTGTGTCTCAAGGTCACCCCAGTGAGTTTCTCGGCAGGGCCGTGGAGATTTGAACCCAGGCGTTCTGGGTCTTAAGTCACTCTAAGCTGGATGACCGAGAGAAAACTCTGTGTATGGTCAGAAGCCCTTTCCCCTTCCAGCCAGCTTTCGAGTGGAGGAGGAAAACGGCCCAGTTCAGAGCCTGCCAGGACTTTGTCAGTCGAAAGGGGACCAGCTTCTCTTGGGCAATGGACATCATGTTATCAGTACGGCGGGGTTTGGGTTTTCTGCTGGTAGCGCCGAAGTCTATGCTGACCCAGTCCTGGGTCAGCTCTCTGATCAGGGGGCAGCTGGCTGAGTTTTGATTTCTTTCCCCCACCTGCCCTGGGCTAAGCCTATGAATGCTTTAAAGAGGAGGAGACATTGATAGCAGGGAGAAGGACCTCCATTTTTTTTTTTATGGGCTCTTCCTTTTGCATGCCTTCAGGCGTCTGGAAGAGTTGGACACCCCAGGCACAGTACCAGAATTCTGGAGAGACGGAGAAGGTGGACAGGAATGGCACGATAGCGAGGGTGGGAGGGGGGGGTCCCAGGCAGTACCCCCGGTCGTGTTAGCAGTGAGTGACGGTTGCCCACAACGTGTGAGCAAGGATGAGTCCTCCACCGCCTTCCCCTGAGCAGCAAAGGCCTCTCTTTCCGCCCCTAGGACTAGCAGGATCGGGAGATGGCGGCAGGGCGTGGATCCTCCAGCCCAAAGTGACGCCTCCCAGCTGGCCAATCAGCGGCACAAAGCACACGGCAAGGCGGTGGCTGCAACCAGCCTGTTACACCACCGGAACGGAAAAGCAAAGATCCCCCCAAGAGCTGGCCGTCATGTTGTCTCCTCCGGGCAGGCTCTGGCATGAGGCACGGGGGTGTTGGGGAGGGGGGGGAAACGTGGTAGGATTTATGTGGGGAGGGGGAAGCACAGCCTGTTTGCTCAGATTGCTTTTTTATTTATCCACTGATCTTAAGTGAACATTCCCTCTGATCCAGCAGCAGTCGGTCAATTTCAGGCCTTCCTGTTCGATTTCAGTTTTGCCTTTCCACAAAGGTGGGGACCGCAACACTGGCCTCATGCAGCTGGCGGGTCCAGAGTCCCTTCTTTCCAGCTCTTTATTGCAGGGCCGTTAGCGGTGCTTCCAAGTGAACCGGACAAAGTCCTCTGGCAGTGCCCAGGAGTTGCCAAAGAGATGCCCTGGTTGAGCTGCCCGGCTTGCTGAGAAAGGATCTGGGGTTGACTTGGGCACAGGGCCAGTGGGCACATTAGGAATTTTGAAAGTGTGTTGTGGGTGCTCTCACAAAATGGCTGCCGTGGGGGGTGGGGCTTGCCCATTTACAAAAGGGCTGCCGTGGAGGGCATGGCCGGTCACCAGACCCTCATTTCCCCAGAAGCCAAGCTGGTAAAAGAAAAGAAATTTCCCCAAGAACCTAAAGACAAGGCAGCAGTGAGGGTCTGAGCTTCAAAGCCCCATGAACCCACATAAAGGTGGCGCTGGGGAGCAGCCCTGTAGTTTTGCAGCATACCAACCTCCCAGTTCAAAATTAGATTTTTAAAGGATTTTAAAAATAGAATATGGATCAGGAGAGGCAGGGAACTCAGTAGGTGCCAGGAGAGGTGTTCACGGGCACATTGGGGGTCAGTTCACGGGCACCCCAGATGAAGAGGCAAGAGCCTTGTGCTTCAAGGATCTTAATTACCCACATGTTTAGGTTTACAGTTTTTAATGCTTTATGTGTGTATGTTCTGTGTTTTAGAATTTTAAATTTTGTATACTCGTTTTTATCTTAATTTTAGAATTTCTGTAAACCGCCCAGAGAGCCCTGGCTATGGGGTGGTATATAAATGTAATAATAAATAAATAAATAAATAAATAAATAAATAAGGATCAGGGCAGGAGGGGAGGGGCATTGTGGGAAGGGAAACAGCAAAATGGAACAGAATGCAAAAAGAGGACATGTCCTCCAAGGTACAAATCGATATATGTAGGAATGGATCCAAGGCATTTCAGAACAAAGGGCTTTTTTTTTTTTTGTCAGAAGCCCAAATACTAGGATCAGGCTAAGGCAGTTTCCAAAGATAGTGGCTATCTTTTAGAATGCAGGTTTAGACACACAGAGAGAGAGAGAGTCTTACAATTCACAGTATTCCAAGAGTGATCACACCACAGATGTGCTATTCTTGTGTAGCGGAATAGCACAAATATACAAGAGGAAATTGCGCTTTTTTGTTTTGTTTTCACAATTAAATGCCGCATTATCCCTACTTTAAAAAAACCCAAAAACACCTTACTGGAAGTGCTGGTTAGACACAGAAGTCAAACTGGAGGCTCATGACGTTATCTGAAGAATACATGAGTGCACGGTGAATGCCTCATATAGAAAGGCCCTAGAAGAGTGGAACGCTTTGGAAAATGTCCTTGTAAAGAGATTGAACTAACCATGGCTCATACTTTCCCCAGGCACAAACCTCGCTGGGCCACTCCCAGGCAAAGGCCAAAGATGGAAGAGACGGCTGAGAGTCCCTTTCCGACTGGAAGGATCAGCGGGGTGAGGTGCCTATTGGTTGTAACAGCAACTCCATGTGGAAGTATCAGGCCATTCCAGTGGGGAGGCTGTTATTTTTGATGGGTACTCAAGAGGCATCTGGTGCCACACGGAACTCTAAGAGACAAGGAGGGAGAGGTCTTGACTCAAGCGGTGTAGAACAGTGACCATTGCACTCGACAGAGGGAGGACGTGCAGCTAGGTAATTTTATCCCCTGGACCTAATGGTCTTACGCCCCCCAACCCCTTTAGATGTCCATGTGTATCACTTCAATTGTGAAATGCACAATTAACAATTATCTTTGATTCCTGCATTGAGCAGTAGGGTTGGACTGGATGGCCTTAGAGGCCCCTTCCAACTCAACTATTCTATGATTCTATGATTCATTGATCTTCTCCCCCATGTGCTGCCATTCCAAGTTTTAAAACTCCTGTGAAGAGCAAAAGACCAGCCAACCAAGAAACACAAAACTGTTTGCCAACCCTGATTTTTAAAGCACACGCACACCTCTGAGCATGTGCAGTTTTGCATTTTAAACTCCTTTAAATTGCAGCATCACGACCGCGGGAATAAAATGTACTTTGCTTCTGCTGCCCCAATGCTAAACACGTTGACTTGGGAATAAGCTCCAATCGGTTGTAGAAAAGGATAATATATTTTCAAAGTAAAAATAATACAATGAGCATAAAATTCTGTACGTGCCCAGATGGCTACCTGCTAACTATATTTTGAAGAAGAAGAAGAAGAAGAAGAAGAAGAAGAAGAAGAAGAAGAAGAAGAAGAAGAAGAAGAAGAAGAAGAATTTTATTTATTTATTTAATTACATGTTTATACCGCCCAATAGCCAAAGCTCTCTGGGCGGTTCAGAAAGGATGCCATGACCAGTGTCAGGACTGGCACGGGACTCTGTTCCTAGGCTGGCCCAGGTTCTGAGGTCCAGGGCGGTTTGCCTGTGCCCCATCACCTCCTTCTCCCTAGGTGGTCATTTGGGGAGGCATCCAGGCCTTTGGCTCAGCCAGGAAGCCACAATGGCGGTCGCAGCTGAAGGGCGTCGTCTGCTCTCTCGGACAGAAGCCATTCGAGGGCACACGGCTATGACCTATGAATTGACAGCCAGTTCTCCAGCTGCATCCTGGCTGTCGGTTTTGTAGGGCACAAGTGTGTCCACCTCCGTGCCACACTACTACCACCACCACCGAGAAAGAGGCTCCAGCTCTGGGAATCAAGGGGTTAAAGGGGAAGAAGAAGGGGGGGTTCCCAGTTAGCCACACCTCCTTCCCCTAATTCCATCCCTTTTCCCAGACCACTCATGGTTTGGTTCCCCCCCCCCCCCCCAGGTTGAAATGCCTCTCCTAAGGCAGTAAGAGCTTGAAGCTAGGGTAGCATTTGGGGGTGTTTAGCTCCACCCCTTTTGCTGTTGGCTGGAATGGGGTCTCCAGTTTTTCTCCAAAAATCAAATTTAGCCTTGGGCTGAAAGAGGTCCTGGAACCTGGGGTTAAAGCGTTGGGCAATGAATGGAGAGTTCAGGGTTCCAATCCCCACTCAGCCATGAAGCTCACTGAGTGACGTGGGGCCGGTCACCGTCTCTCAGCCTGACCTACCTTGGAGGGCTGTTGTGAAGATAAAATCAGGTGCATGAGGAGGAGGGAGCCGGGTATGCCTTGGAAATACACGTGGCTGTCCAGTCTAGAGAGGAAATAACATCTTCCACACATTCCCCCCCACCCCACCCCAAGTCAAGTGTATCACTAGAGGATGAGGATGCACTGCAACACTTTGTTGCACCTCTGACGTGCCAGCTGTCCCATCCAAAGTTTTATTCTTTGGCTTTTTTAAAAAAAACCCGCTCTTGTGGTTTTAAACGTTTTCAACACTTTACTCGGACTTTATTTGTGTGTGATGGTCGTTTTCTGAATTGTTTGTAAACCGCCGTGGCTGGTTCCAGCAAGGAGGTATAAAAATGCAATAAACACAGAGAGAAATAAACTCCAGGACGTTTTGTCTGTCCCTCGCTGCAAAGGCGGGCCAGAACCCGACACGGCTGGCTTTGGCTCTTGGGGAAGTTTGCCGCACAACTGCCACCAGCCCCGTCCCGATCCACGAGGTGGCGCTTCCCGTCTGGGTTTTTCAGCGAGTAGCTTCTAGAGACCAACACATCATCAGCGATGCGTGTTTCCTCAGAGAAGAGGTGCTGGGGTTTAGGTTGGCCTGCAACAAGCCCACGTCTGCCCAGAACGGCCTTCTCGGTGGTAGCGGGGTGATGCAGTGGCCGCAGCGCCTGTTCTCTCGTGCCTCAGGTGGCCCAAGAGCTTGCACCGGGGTTGGGCCCAGCCCTGGCTGTATCACTGAGTGTCGGGCCTCTCGCTCGCTCTCCTGCCCACTCAAGGGTCCTCCATTGTTCAGAGACTTCTTGTAGCAAGAGCTGCTGTCAACAGGAAAAGGTTTCCAGTAGCTGCTTCCTTCCCCAGCATCATTAGCTTGGAGTGTTTGGATGGACGCAGAGCAAGGGTGTTCCTTCTCATTGGCAAGTGGACCATTCTGGCTGCCAGGGGCAAGTTAAGGAGGGCCAGGATCTCTTCTCGATCCTCCCAGAGTGCAGGACACGGAATAACGGGCTCAAGTGACAGGAAGCCAGATTCCGGCTGGACATCAGGAAAAACGTCCTGACTGTTAGAGCAGTGCGACAATGGAATCAGTTCCCTAGGGAGGTTGTGGGCTCTCCCACACTAGAGACCTTCAAGAGGCAGCTGGACAAGCATCTTTCGGGGATGCTTTAGGGTGGATTCCTGCATTGAGCAGGGGGTTGGACTCGATGGCCTTGTAGGCCCCTTCCAACTCTGCTATTCTATGATTCTATGAGGTCCTGGGCTTCGCCAAACAGCCACCTAGGATTGCGCTGAACTGTCCTCAAGGGTTTTCCAGATGTTCTCTTGGTAGCGGAGCCATGGAGTGTGTGTGTGGGGGTCACTTGGGGCATTCTGGAGTAGAATCAGACGGCAGCAGTGACAACGAGTTTCTGGAATATGTAGTCGTCGTCGTACAGACTGCCTTTCCCTTCCCTTAAAAGAAATCAAAAGTGCAGATATAAGATGGGGGATCCCTGGCTCAGCCGTAGCATGGGTGAAAAGGATCTTGGGAGTTGTAGTCAATCACAAGCTGAATATGAGCCAGCAGCATGACGCTGCTGCAAAAAAGGCAAATGCCATTTTAGGTTGCCTCAATAGCTTAGTTCCAAAATCACAGGAAACGATAGCTGCATTCTACTCTGCGCTGATCGGACCTCCCTTCAAGTACCGAACAGCACACTTTAAGAAGGATTCAGAAAAATTGGGACAAATTCAGAGAAGGGCAACCAAGAGCTCTAGGGGACTAGAAACTTAAGTCCTACAAGGACAGATGGAAGGAACGGGTCTGTTTCGCCTTGAGAAGACTGAGAGGGGGGACATGAGAGCAATTTCATAGAATTATAGAATCATAGAATAGCAGAGTTGGAAGGGGCCTACAAGGCCATCGAGTCCAACCCCCTGCTCAATGCAGGAATCCACCCTAAAGCATCCCTGGCAGATGGTTGTCCAGCTGCCTCTTGAAGGCCTCGAGTGTGGGAGAGCCCACAACTTCCCTAGGTAGCTGGTTCCATTTCCAAGTACTGAGGGGTTGTCACTCAGAAGAGAGCAGCAACCTGTCCTCTATCAGCCAAGGCAGCAGGACACGAAATAACGGGCTGCAGTTACAGGCACATCAGTTTTGGTTGAACATCAGGGGGAAATTCCCAAGGGTCAGAGCAGTCTGACTATGGAACGGACTTCCACGGGAGGTGTCTGTCAGGGGACGCCTGAAACTTGATTCTTGCACAGAGCAGGGGGTTGCACCCAAGGGGCTAAAAAAAGCCCCTTCCCATTCTATGATCCCAACTCCTACTTGCTCTCACGTTGCCTGGAGAAAGAAGCCCGCCTGGGAGCATTCAACCTCTGCCGCTAGGCCTTCTGCTCTGCTGGTGGCTGCACGTGGATGTGGGGTCAAAGCGGTGCCAGAGGCTGGGGATTTCAAAGTACGCGCGGGCGCTCCCGCTGAGAGACAGCTGCCTTTCTTGGCCCAGAGTAAGCGTCTTGTTTACTACAGCTTCCTAGCTGGATCAGGGCTGCTGCGGTCCGGTGGACACCTGGGGCGGGAGGGATGCCTGTTATTTACAGGCCCTGCATGAGAAGGAAGCTGTTGGGCTTATAGTTTCCAAGACGTCCTTCTCTGACCTGGTGCCATTGGCTCCACTACGGCTGGATTTGGGGGGACATGGTCCAGAACGCTGGAGCCCCTAGGGAGCAGAAGACGATCACCTCTGTACTTCTCCTGCTCTGCATTTTTGCTAGATGGGACATTTTCGCCCGTCTAGCCAGGATTTCTGCAGAGGGGGATTAACCCTAACATTCAGATGTATCTATGACATCTGACCAGCTGCTCAAAGCAAGCAAGCAAGCTGTCCTGGGGGACCCCAAAGCCTCTATGCCCCAGCTAGCCTCTACCGAGGCCCTGGTTCCTGCCCAGGGAGCCGTGCCTCCCCAACCAGAATATCTAACCCCCCTCAGCCAGAGTATCTTAAACTGTGGTGGGCAACCTCAAACCTGGGGAAGGGGGTGAATCCGTCCCCCTTGGGGTACCCAGATAGCCACATCCCTTTTATTGGCTGCCCTGTTTTGTCCCTGTACCCCAAAAGGCTGAAATTCCTCTCCAAAGGTTTAGTTACTGGCAATAAGAACTTTAAGCAAGACGATGCCGGAAGTTTTTGTATTTATAGCCTGGCTGCTTTTGCCCACAACTGGAAAGCACCTCCCCAAACTGATTCTCTGAAACTGAATTTGGCTCATGGTCTAAAAGAGGTGTCCCGTCCCGTCCTGTCCCCCCCGCAAATTTGAGAATTAACTCCTGCAGCGGAGACCATTGCAAAGCTCACCAAGAAAAGTGACTCCGAACTTTGACCACGGAGGACCTGTGTTGTTGTTTTTCTTTTAATGGTGGGAGGGGGGAGATCATTATCCTTTGGGGAGCCCCCTCCCTCGAAAAGTTAGCGCTCTCCGCCTCCTGTCATCTGACCTTGGGGCAGGGAAAGCGTCACGCTTGCCTTCTGCTCCCAGGAAGAGAGAGGCCATTGATGCAGGCCGTCCGAGGCTCACATGACTTGAGCGTTCGGGGCTGAAGGGAAATTCAATCACAGGGCTGCCATTGTGCGCAGCTGGAAGAAGGACGGAGGAAAGTCCTGTGCTCTCCCTCCCGGGCTTCCCACATCTGTGCGCATTTCACTCGGTCAGGGCTCAGGGACCGGCGG
Source organism: Elgaria multicarinata webbii (assembly GCF_023053635.1). Classification (NCBI taxonomy): domain Eukaryota; kingdom Metazoa; phylum Chordata; class Lepidosauria; order Squamata; family Anguidae; genus Elgaria; species Elgaria multicarinata. The sequence goes on along the minus strand of NC_086191.1, from coordinate 15,571,409 downwards.
ACTGCCCTTGTCAATGCAGGAGAAGCACATGTGTGTGTACTCGGGGGTGGCACACATTTGGGCCCGGTGTGGCAAAAGCATAGACTTACTCAGCCTTCCCTGGTAGTCGATGGGCAGAGAGCACCCATGCGCTGCACTGATGTGCTGAAAGCATTGCACAGTGGGGCGGGGGCAGAGACGGGTCCTGAGAACCAGCAGAGGAATGCCAGTCCCTCAGGACATGTGAGAAGGGGAAAGAGGCCAAGCCCAGGGTTGGGGGAAAAAACACCAGGGCCGGCTATGGGGGAGCACACGGGAGGCCTGGTGTCTCAGCAGAGCAGCAGTGATTCCTGGCATGTTCTGGGAGGGTGAGAAACCACGTTCCTGTATCCCCGTATCCCCTCCGCTGGTCAGTTCTAGCAGGGTCTTGTGCTCCCCACCCTCCCTTCCAGCAGGAAAAACTTGCAGCTGCTTTCCTGGAGGAAGGATTTGCCAGGGATGCCGCATCCCTTATTTGGGAGGAAAAAACTCTCACCCTTTTCCATTGGAGGCTCCTCCTTCCCTCCCACTCTCCCCCCCTCTCTGACTATAATGAGAGGCATTTAAAAAAGGGGGGGGAGAAGAAAGAAAGGGTGAAAAAAAAAGGTCTTTAAACCTGACACAGCTGATTGGAATTTCTGTTTCCACTGGAATGTAGTGGAATACACAGGAGGGGCAGCTTAGCAACAGACAGGCAAGGTTTGGGAAATAAAAATAATCGAAATCCTGGGCGCGGTGTGTGTGTGTGTGTGGCAGGGAAGCAGAGGAAAGCAGACACACACACAGGCCCAGCAGAACTCTTGGCTAAGGTGGCCAGGCGTCCAATTTTACAGAGGACCGTCCTCTATCTGAACTGCTTAGCTCTATTTGCAGGCGTCCTCTTATTTGTAGGGTTTCAAGATCAAGAACTTGTAGCATCTTGGTTTTGGCCTCTGTGTGCAAAATATCTTGGCCTGGCCCTGGGGGAGGAAAATGCCTGGCCACGCATGTCGTTTCTCTTCTTCCTGTTGCATGCTAAACGGAGGGAAGACCCTCTAAAACTCTGCCCGCTTTGGCCTCTGGCTGGCTGGAACGCAGACTCCGACAGGGTTCAACTGGGGGCAGGGCAACCCTCGACAGGATGAAGGCTGCCCATCCTCTGATCCAGACGAGGCAAGGGCCATTCGCAAGAGGGAGACGTCCCTCCCGGGCTGCGGCTAAACCATTCCAGAACCTGCTGACATCACGTGCGATGCAGGAGCCCAGTTCACAAAGAGGGATTCCGCCCCGCTGGAGACGCCAGGCTGTTAAACCGCCAAGCCAGGCTGGTTTTGCCATGCAGGCCGGAGGGCACAAGGACGACGAAATGGATGAAGGGAGCTCAGGTGAGGCAATTACCCTCACGAAACAGGCACTCTGCACACGTTTAGAGGCCTCTTTGCCCTTAATTATTACGTTCCTTTGCTGCAGGGCCACGTTCTCACATACAGGCTGAGGCTGAGCTCCTATCTATTGCTCTCCTTTGCCAAAAGCCCCATCCAGCTTGGTAATAGTACCCAGTCCAAGGGTCCTAGCTCAGACCAGATACCCAGGCAGCCCCATTGGTTGCCCTGGGCCTGACCTTACTAGCCCACTCTGAGGCCAGTGGCGGTAGTGGTGTTGAGCCATTGGGCCAGCCGGTGTGTGCATCCAGAGGAAGGTGTAAGCATGTTTGAGAGGAGAAATAGAAATGGCTGGAGAGGGGGCGGGGCCATGGGAAGAGGCGGGGCCACCTGCGGCACTCAGGAGGGCCGGACGTGGCCCCCAGGGCTGAGGTTCCCCACCCCTGGTCTACCCTGACTCTCAGTGGCTTTCCTGGGGTTCAGGTAGAGAAGGAACTTTCCCATCACCTACTACCTGTTTTTTTAATTTTTAACCGGAGATGCCATGGACTGAACCGGAGAACTTCTGCCTGCCAAGTAGGGCTGTAACACTGAACTCTTTGGCCCTTCCAAATACATTGAAACATGTTGCACCAAAACAGAGCTTTGGGCTCAAGAGAATCCTGGCACATTGAGCAGCCTGAATAAGGAACGGGCGTGTTTATCATGCTTCTTCTTTCTTTCTTTTTTTAAGTGCAGGATGGTTGGGGGTCGGCATGTACATTTTTTAATTTAGTATTTATTTACATGGTTAGTTGGTTGTTGTTTTTATCCTGCCTTTCAAAGAAGCTCCCAAGCAATAATCATAATAATAATAATGATGCTATTATTAACCAGATGGCAAACAATATTTGAATGGTAAACTTCCGTTCCTTATTCTGACTGCTTGTGCAACTTTCCGTGAAATAAGGAACTAGAAAATAAAGAGTAGAGAAGCAGGAACCAGCTTCAACATATAATTATCGAGACAGAAAGCCTCACTCCCATATGTATGTGGTCTGCGGGTGAGACAGATGGTATAGAAATGCAATCAGTCAATTAATAATATGGCTATTAAACCTCAGGGAAAGCACTCTGTGTATGCTCAGAGGCACTCGCTGTTTTATTTTCAATCTCTTCTCCCTGTCCCCAAGGCCTCAAATTAATTCCTACATGGTTCGGACTAAGACTCCCAGCATCCCTGAACTTAGGCTGGCTTGTGGATGCTGGGCGCTGTAGTCAAACTTGCCAAGAGGACACCCATCATGAAAAAAATAATAATACGCAAATCCGTCTCGGAGTTCATTCCTGAAAGTCACCTCTTACTTTCTTAGCTCTAGGTTGGGGGGCGGGGTCTCCAGCCCCGCCTTGATAGCACGTAGGGCGCCACCGGAAAAGGGGGAGGGCGGGGACGGCGGGGCGGGAGCCAATCCGCGAGCGGGTGGGCGTGGCGCGTGCGGCGGAGGCTATATAAAGGCGGAGGCGCGGCGTGGCTCGCGGCGTGTGCGGCGCATTCCGCTGCCGGCGGCTCCTGGAACTCCTCGCGCTCTGGGCCCCGCCCCTCCCGCCGGCCGCCTGTAGCGCTCTTGAACCCGGGGCCGCCCCCGCCTATAACGCGCCCTCCCCCCCCGCTCCTCCTCTTCTTCTCCCCTCCTTTCTCCCTCGCCCGCAGTAGGGCTGACCTCGGCCATGTTCAGCTGGGTGAGCCGCGACGCGCGGCGCCGCAAGGAGCCCGAGCTGTTCCGCACCGTGTCCGAGGGGCTGAAGCAGCTGTACGCCGGCAAGCTGCTGCCGCTGGAGGAGCACTACCGCTTCCACGACTTCCACTCGCCGGCGCTGGAGCCCGCCGACTGGGAGAGCAAGCCCATGGTGCTGCTGGTGGGCCAGTACAGCACCGGCAAGACCACCTTCATCCGGCACCTGCTGGAGCAGGACTTCCCCGGCATGCGCATCGGGCCCGAGCCCACCACCGACTCCTTCATCGCCGTCATGGGCGGCGAGACCGAGGGCGTCATCCCGGGCAACGCGCTGGTCGTGGACCCGCGGCGCCCCTTCCGCAAGCTCAACGCCTTCGGCAACGCCTTCCTCAACAGGTAGGTGCGGGGGCGCAGCCGTCGGGGCAGCGCCCCGTGCATACGTGTCCGGGCGCAGACAGGCAGGCAGGGCTGGACCGCCCCTCCTCCTTCCCCTCCTCCTTTCCCTCCTCCCTCCTCTCCCCTCTCCCCGGACTGCTAGCTTTCCACGAGCAGGGAACTCCTCTCCATTCCTGCATGGAGCAGGGGGTTGGACTCGATGGCCTTGTAGGCCCCTTCCAGCTCTGCTATTCTATGTTTTCCCTGCCTTTCCTTCAAAGGCCTGGGGCAGGGGTTCACCCCAGGTCCCATCTCCGGAGAGGGCTGAGGAAGGCCCCTCCTTGAAATCCTATTTATTGCATTTCTATGCCACCCAATAGCCGAAGCCCTCCGACAGCCCTGAGCATAAGTGAGCATAAGAACATCAGAAGAGCCCGGCTGGATCAGAACAAGGGTCCACCTAGTCCAGGGCTCTGCTCACGTCTTGGAGCGCAATTCTCACCTTAGGGCGCAATTTTATGTATGTTTAGACTGAAGGAAGGACTATAGTTCCCAGCACTCCCCAACCAGCACGGAAAACCCACAAGCAGAACCGGTGTGCAACAGCACCCTCCTGCCCATGTTCCCCAGCAATACTGTACAGTATCCTCTGATACTGGAGGTAGCGCATGGGCATGCCCCTGGTGGTCCCACGTGGACCTATGGCCTTCGCTGTGGTGGCCCCCTTGCCGGGGAATTCCCTGCCGTTGTAGGTCACCGTTACTTCAGGAAGCTTTCCTTGAGTTTTATCAGAACTCTCGTTTCCTTTAAAAATAGTAATTTTAGCATTAATAATTCTATTTGCTGTTCACCTCTCCAAAGTGGTTTATAAATATCTCTGGAGTGGTTTATAAATATTGTAAATAAGCAATAAATAAATTAAGTCCTAGTTTGCCATTGATAGCCTGACTTGGTCTCAGATAGCGATGTGTGGCTCTTTCCAAACAACCTGGAATTTCGTCTTCACAACAACCCTGGTAGGCAGACCGCGTGTGATTAGTCCAAAGGTTCTCGGTGGCTGACCAGGGGGTTAAATCCGGGTCTCGCCCTAATCGTGGGCACATCCCAGAAACCTTATTGCAGCGCTGTGGTGATGGGTGAATGTCCCATCCCTTGGTGAGAAAAAGGCCTGAGAGGTAATATGGGGTAACACCCGCCCACCCACCCCATATTGCAGAACTATTTCAGGCTTGGGGCCCAAATACTTGGGGAGAGGGGTGTCAAATTTGTCCTCTTCTGGGCTTCCGCTGATGGCCACGCCCCTTCCCCATGCCCCTCCCTCTTCCCCCTCATCACCAACCTCTTAACTGCTTCCTGACGTGTGTCTGTGTGTGTTTTTCCCCCCTGCTAAAAGGTGGACGCGTTTCCCCTAATCCTTAGGTACTGGCAGTCAGAGCTTTAAAGCGGCAATATCCTGGTGACCTTTCAGCCTGACCTCGCTTTTTAGGGTTGCTGTACAGATAAAAAGGTGGGCGGGACAAGCTCCTGCGTGCCCCCTGAGCTCCTTGGAGGCAGCGGGGGATATGTAAACGTTCACAGGCGCAATCATAACATTAAAATCCCGTTCAAAGGGTGAGGACTGTGCAAGGGAATATAGGGCACCAGTGGTGGAGTGGAGTGGCACCATGAACTTCCCAGAAGCGAAACTATGTTGTAGCGTGGTGACCCTTTGCAGTGTTTTCTCACCGTGACCTCGAAGTGCCGATGCCAATTCCTGTGTCCAGCCCTGTGCAGGGGTCATCCAATTCCTTTACCCTCCCCACCTCTGCCTGGCTCACAATTTGGGGTGTGTCTGACCATTTTTCCAGGGCTTTCCCTCTTGGGTGGTATGATGCTGACTGACCCCAAAGTGAATCCACTCGGCTCCGTTTCCTTTCCCCCTCGAACTTGGTGCTGTTGGTGTAGCCTTACTGGGCATTTAAGCTTGTAACGTGGCCCAAATTGGTAGCCACTGTCTGCCCCACCATGCAGCGTGGACTTGCGTCTCCTTCTGGCCTCTTTGCAGCAGGAGCTTGTGTTATTCCAGATTTTCGCTGCTTTATCTGTATCATGCTCCCTTTTCTCTCAAAGCTCTTCTCCTGTTGAGGCAGCAAGGAAGCCTTCGGTTGGGCAGAGGAGGCTGAACATGTAGACCGGCTTTCTGAGTTCATAAGGAAGCAACTGGTCTATCGTTCCCTCTATTAGTAATGTCCACTGGTGAGTGCCAATCCTTACTTAGCCAGAACAGCACCACCCATGCACAGGTGGGAAGGAATAGCTCTCTGGGAACCCAAGGAGAAGTACAAAGGTTTTAGGGGGAACATCGAATGGATACGAAACAGCCAAATTGAGCGGGGACAGAATCCCCCAAAGTAAAGGGTATGAAAGAGGTCAATGGGGATGGAGCACACTTGGAATGCTGTCAGGGAGGTAATGGAGTGTCCCGGTAGAGGGCGTGGCTGGCTAAACCCCTAAATTAATTTAGTCCTTAATTCTTGCAGCCATGAAGGGGTGTGTACATGTGTGCAATTGCCTGAAATTTTTTTTGTGCCTCTGGCGCTAGGGTTTTGTACCGATAGTCCTTCACCGCCCCAATCCTTGGCGTGGTTGTGTAGCGGACTCCTTTCCTCGGTGACCCCCTCTGTGTTTTTCCTCTGCTTAAAATCCGAAGCTTAAGCCTGTGTGTGTGGAATTTTACACTGCGCAATATTGAACCGGCACCCAAATAGCAATGTCTTCCGTCCCTAACTGGATGTGAGTTTGGGCAGCCAGAACTTCCTTTCCGAATGAGAAGAATCAACATTGAGGGGGGGGGGGGGTTGGAGGGTTCCGGCGGACATAGGTCAGAGGTTTGGTGACGGCCTGGAATTCGGGCGGATGCCCTCGCTGCCGAAACACTTTGGGAGTTCAAGGGAGGAATGTGTGCCTCCTAGTTAATGTTACACCGGGGAAAACGTAGCAATCTCTCCCCGGCCTCCCCAATCCTTGCACTCAAATAAGTCATCCAGCCACGCCCCTCTGAATTCTGTTCTTACTGAGACTCTGAACGCTGCTTCATTGCTTTTGGGGCAGAGAGAAAAGTTTGAGTAGTTCCTCCTGTGTGCATTGCTTGAAGCAACCTAATACCGTGGGAGCTTCCAAACCTCAATTTTGCGTTGCCCTGCCTCATTCACGTAAAATGTCGTCCTCTTGCCCTTGTAACCGTCCTGTATTGCTGCTTCTGCCCAGTTCCCCCCTTCTTACCGCTGGAGATCCATTAAGGCAGCCTTCCTCAACCTGGGGCGCTCCAGATGTGTTGGACTACAACTCCCAGAATGCCCCAGCCAGGCTGGGGCATTCTGGGAGGTGCAGTCCAACACATCTGGAGCGCCCCAGGTTGAGGAAGGCTGCATTAAGGGGTAAAAGATGGGAAACCTGGATAATGTCTTTTTGGTAGTGCTAGGGGCAAACCCTACGCAGGCCCTCGTTCCATCTAGGCCAGTGTTTCCTGCACTGACAGGCAGTGGCTCTCAGCAGGTCCCTTACCTGGGACTGCCAGGGGTTTGAACTTCAGATCTTGTGCATGCAAAGAGCCAATCCTTGAGCTCCAAAAATTATTTTTAAGCTGTAGCCCTCTTCTCCAACCCACCTGCCTGCCCAAGGTTCAAAACTGGGTCCATGTGCACCCAAGTCAGGTGAGTGCTGCTGCCTTGCCTGCCTGTGCAAGGTCTTTGGCCTAGTGTTGCATTGGCAGCTTGATTTGCCCTTCTCGGGATGTCTAGGGTCTTGTAAGGGGGCAGGCAATTAATACTCCCTGTAACTTCCCTGGTCTCGTCTTAACCTTCACTTGCTCGGCAATGTAGTCATGCTTTCCAGCCCGACCCTGCAGCGTTTTTAGTCCTTCCGGGGTCATGCTGGCCGGCTGGATTGGGTGAGGGTGTCTCGTTGCCGGAGGGTCCTCGGGAGAGCCCTGTGGGGGTTATCCAGGCTGGTGGAGTCCTTGAGGAGCGCCATGCTCCGTGCGGTGTTGGCCCTGTTGTCATGTGGGTGCCCTGAAGGGAAAGAATCGAGGTCAGGAGTTAGAGCGATTTAGTTGTTGTCTTCCCTGTGGTTTGCAGGGCAAATTCTCAAGCAAATTCCCAAATGGACAATGCAATGAGTCTGTGTGTGTGTGTGTGTGTTTTTGCAGTGGCCCAAACTGTGCTCTCACAGTGACCTTGAGCGTCACCTGGGAAGGAAAGCCTCCTTTGCTTGCAGGTGTAAGGTGCAGGCGCTTTAGGGCATGGAGAGCAGTCCATCCGTGCCTTCTTCCCTCCCGCAAGAAAATGCACCCTGCGAAGTCATAAGAGCATATCTCGTGTTTCTAAAGAGAAAGTCAGCCTAACTTGGACTACCTTCACACAAACCAATTTGCCAGAATGGCTGGGAATTCTGGCTTATAATTCACAAGCCAGCTCCCACCCCGGCTCCTCCCACCAACGGGCGTAGCGGAACGAACCGGAAACTGTCCGGGCAGCCAAAACTTAGTGTTACAACTTGGCTTGCTATTCCCAAACCAAGAACAAATCCCAGCTTGCTCGTTGGGGAGGGAAGCCAAGTCAGGAGTCCCCAGTTCAGCTACAACGATACGTTTTCGCTACCCGGAGAGTTTCTGGTTAGTTCAGCGATACCGGAGTTTGCTTGTGAATTATAACCCAGAATTCTCCACCCTTTTTCTGTCTTTGGTGGTGGTTCTGTGTGAACATGGTGCCTCTGTTTCAGGCATGCTGAGAAGACGCACTCCATCCTTCCGATGTGTTAGACTTCAACTCCCAGCGTCTGCCAGGCTAGGGGGTAATGGGAGCTGCAGTCCGACACATCTGTAGAGCACCATTTTGAAGTAGGACCGGAGGACCAACGGCAAGCCATGCGCTGGTAGTATCCACCTAGCTGGGAATTGTAGGGTGCTTTTCTGTCTAAAAAGGCATAGGATTGTGCATGCACAGCACTTCGACGGCTTTTTAGCATGCAAGGCGGCGTGTGTCAGTAATAAAATAAATGCACATCTTCTGCTGAAGCCAGGGGAGGCTTTTTCTGTAGGTCCGTCTGTCAGGTTGCTCTCTAAGCCGAATAGCATAGCTTCTGAAGACTCGTATCCCAAACTCCAAAATGGGAATGTGATGGTGTGTGGTGTGTGTGTATGTATGTGGGGGGAGTTTCTGGACTTTATGAACAGCCCACTGGCCGGGTTGGCTGGGGGTTGTAGCAAAGTATGTTTGGAGGGCGTTAGGTGAGCAACGCGTGTGCTGCAGGAACTGTCCCCGAGGCTGCCCAAATCCGACCGCCTGCCTGCCAGGAACCTCTCTATCACTCTCTCAGGAGTTTCCCATCACTTCCTTTTTGTTCAGCGTTTTGAAAAGCAGAAGATACGAAGTTTGCTAAGAGTGGAACAGCGAGAGATGGGTCTGGGGTGTGAAAACTTGCAAGCCCTGTGGCTCAGGGGCACAAATACTTTGGCCAGGTCAAATCAGCCTCCTGTGTTGATTGATGGTTGGGAATTATGCCTCCAAATGACACTTATTCCTGTCTACTCTCCTTTGATACCTATTCCCATGTTCCCTCTGTGCTCTCTGCTTGTGGTACAGTGACCTGCTTCACGCAGCAGAACAAGCCACAATACAGGCTGAGTGGGAGTTGGTGTTGAGTTGTGGGTTGTTGTGTGAAACCAGCCGTGCTAACAAACCGTGGTTTCTTAACCACGAGCAACCCAGACTTCACAACCCACTAACAAACCATGGGTTCTCTTCGTGGGTTGTTGATGGTTAACAAACCATAGTTTGTTAGCATGGCCGGGTTCACACAATGCAACAATCCATGATTCAGCAACAACCCATTCTCAAGCTGTACTGTGGCTTGTTGTGTTGTGTGAACACAGCCGTGGTGATGTCTGAACGGTTCTGCTTTTGGTAGGGGCTTCTGGGAATTTCAGCCCAAAACATCTGGAGGTTTACCTTCTTCCCACCTCTGTCCTATAGAGTGACCTAATTTTGCCTGTTTATTTTACTTGTATTTAGTAAATAACAAAGCTAAAAAAGAAACAACCCCCATGTGAACATTTTTTGTTCCAATATACCACAAGTATTTCACCTATTTGAGGTGGAGGGGGGCAATTAAAGCACAATGAGATTTAAATGTTAAATTATGTAGATATTTTAATTGGAATGCTTGTAAAAAAAATTTAACAGCAATAGGATGTACTTCCTTTACATGGTTTAAATTTAAGGGGTGGGAGGGACAAAGATTCTGTTAATGCATGAATAAATGTTAGCAACCCAAAGAACTGCGCAAGGTATGCTGACAGCCACGGATCTGTTTCAACAGAGTTCATCTTTCTTCCAGCGTGGTTATTGGGGCCTTTCAGTTTCACTATCAAGACTTAATTTGCCCTCAGACTTCTATATTTATCTCAGTGATGTACGTCTCCCGTCTCTCCTACTTGCTAGGATAATCGCCTGAAAAGCATTAGTTACAACTTTGGAATTGTCAGGCTTTCATAACGATCACATTTGCAATTAGCATCTGTTCGTTGTTACTATAATGAACTTATGAAGTGGTGGTGAGAATCAGGAGGAAAATTAAGCATCATGAAATGTTCTACCTCACAGCGCTGGAAGGGCCAATGTCAGTTTCCTATGTTCCGGGGTGGGTGGGACCCTCGTCTCTCTTTCTCTATCCTCCCTCTGTGCCTGAAAACGTTGCTTAACTTCCCTTCCTCTCTTCCTCGTTCCAGATTCATGTGTGCCCAGTTACCCAATCCTGTTCTAGACAGCATCAGCATAATTGACACCCCGGGGATCCTATCTGGAGAGAAGCAACGGATAAGCAGAGGTAAGGCTTTCATCCGGGTAACCGATGCACCGTTTGGTGCCAAATCTGTGTCAGAGGCCCAAAGGAAGTGGGTCAACAGCAGGGATGCTGAAACTCAAGTTCTCCTGGGATCCCAATTTGAGCCCTGCTCCCTTTTGCGACCGCCCGAGAGCGTCTCCGAAATGCAGTCAAGCGACGTGCCCAAATAGGGAAAATGGCCCCAAAGGGTCAATAGACTTTCTAGGCCTTGTTGGTGACTGTAGAAGGCTGGAATCCTCTTGTTCCAGGATGCCTTACTGGGGGTTGGTGGGCATGCTTTGAAATGTTGCCCTGTCTGGGAGGGGCAGAAAATAGCTGTTTGGTGGTGGGGTGTGTGTGTGTGGGTGGGTGTGTTTTCTGCGCCGTTGGCCGACAGCACTGTCCTCCTCGGAGGAAACTCCCCCTCCCCTCCCCAAGCTAAAGTTTCCAGGCGTGGTCTAGAAATATGCGGCTGGCACGGCGAGGATTTCGTGCTGCCTCTGCTCCTGGTTTGGTCCGCATCTCTGCCAAAGATCCTTGTGCCAGGAAGGAATAAGCGTTCTGGATTTCAGGAAACCTGCCTTCCAGTCTTGGGTCTTCTGGGACAGAAGAAGGCAGCGTCTCGTGCAGAGATGACAGCGAGTCGTTGTTCCTGCCAAGCGCTGGATCATGGAGGGGGCCTAAAAATAGCCTCTTTCTCCGAGGCCCCTGTCTCCAGCTGCGATCTTTCCTCCATGTCTTGGGACACACCCAGTTCAGCTTAGAGCCTCCAACCCCTGGCAGTACCCATTCCTTCCTCTCTAGGAAAGGATCTGTGATCTCGCTGTCTTTGGAGCAAATTCTTTTCCCCCTTTACCAAAAAGGACACGGAAGAGCCATGACGGCTGTGCCCCATTCCCGGCACAGTGAGTTGGAAGGGAAATCTTTTCTCACTGCCTCCGTTGCCTACTCAAAATCCCACCCTCCTCCACTCTTCTCCCTGGCCGCTAGCAGGAAATTCTGTTGATCAGCGATAAGGCTTTGCCTGACCCCAGCAAGCAAGAAATCAGGATGTGGTGCTCAGACTCTGCTTTAGCTTCCCCCCCACCCCCCCGCCCAAGGACAAAAGGACTCACACATGGCAATTCATTTGGCTTATGGACCGCTTTGAAAGAGGGGCGTTAGGTCGGACAGACCACCTCGAGCCTCTGGCACGGCAAAGTGTAGGACAGCCTGCCCAGAGTTATGCAAAGAAGTTTGGGGTGGCCTGGTCTTGTGTGGAGAGTTAGGCGCCATTAACTTTACCAAAGACCTGCTCCTGGTGGTGATGAAAATGGCTAGAATTGGCTGGTTAGTGTGGGCAAATGCAATCCTGGTTAGTGTGGGCGAATGCAATTCTAGAATTGGCTTGTTAGTGTGGGCGAATGCAATCCTGGTTTGTGTGGGCGAATGCAAGTCTGTAGTGTGGGCGAACGCAATTCTAGAATTGGCTGGTTAGTGTGGGCAAATGCAATCCTGGTTAGTGTGGGCGAATGCAATTCTAGAATTGGCTTGTTGGTGTGGGCGAATGCAATTCTAGAATTGGCTGGTTAGTGTGGGCGAATGCAATCCTGGTTAGTGTGGGCGAATGCAATTCTAGAATTGGCTGGTTAGTGTGGGCGAATGCAATCCTGGTTAGTGTGGGCGAATGCAATTCTAGAATTGGCTTGTTGGTGTGGGCGAATGTAATTCTGTAGTGTGGGCGAACGCAATTGCCTTCTATACGGCACAGGGGGGCTGAATTCGGCATTGATTGGAGTGTAACTCTTGGAGCTGCATTTCCTCAGAAGTGTGGTCTAAGTGTTGGAAGAAACCCAAGATAAATCTGCTGCCCCCCTCCACCTACCCATCCCCAGGCCAAAGAGCTGTAAGGTGTTGACTTGGACAGTCCGTCCACGTTTGCCAGGATGCTAAGAGGTCAGAATGGCCTCCTGTGCTGTTGTGGGGTGGAAAACTTTCTACTGTCACAATTTTCCACTGACAGCATCCTGCTTTGGGAGATTCATCGCTCCTACAGTCACTTGGTGCTGTCATGAATGAATGTAATAAATCAAGTAGCGTCATGGGAAAGGATCCATCTCCAGTTAAACGTGGTCAACTTGTCTCCAGGTGACAAGGAAGCACATAGATTTCTTCTTCAGGCCTGCTGGAATTAGTATGTTAACCCCTTTCCAGGCTTTCGTTTGCTCCTCGTCCTCCTGGACTGCAGTCCCAAACAATTACTAGGGAGTAAGCCCTGTTGGTTCAATGGGGCTTACTTCTGAGTAAATTGGCATGGGATTACGCTGTTGAAATCTAGGTAACGCAGAGAGATTTGTGCTTCGTTTGAATATGACATTTAAAGCGCACAAAGCCAACATTATTGAATGTTTTCTTCTAATAAAATACTTTGGTCAAATACTTTGGGCTGTTGGGTGAAAACAAACGTTCTCGATGCTGACACCACGTGTAAAGGGAACACGGCGTACCTTTTTGAGGTTGCTAAACGTAAATAAAGCATGCTAAATCGGACTTCCGCTGATCTTGGAAGGTGGAACAGTTGTCCAGAAAAACCCACCTCACCGGTTGGATGCAAGTTCTGCAAAGTCTCCCCGCGTGATAGCGGTGCCGGCAGCAGAAATACCTTTGCGCCTCTGCCTTTATACCTTCTGCACGGAACCAGAGGAATGTCCACCTTGATGGAGCAGGGACGCCTGGGGGTGTCCAGTCTTGCCCTACAGCTTTCTGCTTGTTATCACAGCTTCTTGGAAAGAATGTGGCAGGCCAGGAACCTCATTGGCAGCGAACGTTTTGCATCAACTGTTTGCAGCCAGTGGTGATGTAAACGCTTTCGCGGCCGAGCAGGCTGACTCATAGGAAGCTGTCGTCCACGGGGCGGGGTAGGGTGGGGGGCGCTCCTATTGTTCAGGAGTCAGACCCTCACTTTTTCCACCCCTTGGCCAGGATGTTCCAGCCTGCAGGAGGCTACCTGGAGACGTTTCGGGGAATTGGAAAACCTGCAAATCCGCCAGCCCGGATAGAATCATAGCATCATCGAATAGCAGAGTTGGAAGGGGCCTACAAGGCCATGGAGTCCAACCCCCTGCTCAACGCAGGAATCCACCCTAAAGCAGCCCTGACAGATGGTTGTCCAGCTGCCTCTTGAAGGCCTCGATTGTGGGAGAGCCCACAACCTCCCTAGGTCACTGGTGGTTCCATTGTCGTACTGCTCTAACAGTCAGGAAGTTTTTCCTGATGTCCATCTGGAATCTGGCTTCCTTTAACTTGAGCTCGTTATTCCGTGTCCGTGAGTGTAGCGTGTGTGAGTGTAGGGAGTCTTGGACGCAGCCTTTGGAGGCAGGCCGCTTCAGAAGCCAAATGTCCGCACCTTCGTTCCGACACATCCCAAAGTCAGGGTCAGGACAAACCGGGGCATGTAAGGAACAGAGGAAGCTTCCTTCCATGGCAGTCAGACCTCTGGGCATGGATGGTTGAGGCTTTCCGGGTTTTCATGCAAGAGCCTTCCTGGAATTCCCTGAAGTTTGAGCCCAGGAACTTTTGTGTACGAAGGAAATGTTCTAGCTTGGTACTGGAGCGTGGAAAAACACACACCTCTCGATTCAATAGGCTCTTATGGAAAGCAAGAGGCAGACCTTAGTTTGCGGGGAAACGTCCTTTTCAGATTCACTGCCGATCATGAGGGGGGTGGGGGTGTCCCTGGTTTCCACTGAGAGGGAGCTTTAGGGCAGCCTTCCTCAACCTGGGGCCCTCCAGATGTGTTGGACTGCATCTCCCAGAATGCCCCAGCCTGGGGCATTCTGGGAGTTGTAGTCCAACACATCTGGAGCACCCCAGGTTGAGGAAGGCTGCTTTAGGGTGTTTAGGCTGTCCGTGCGTGCGTGCGTGCCCACCGGATCTTGCTTGTAGCACCTGAGATGTGTGAGCTCCTCGGCCTCTCCTCGCCCTCCAACAGAGCAATTTCTGCACGTACCTCTGTCAGGCACCTGGCCCCGTTCCTGGCCACTCCTGGGCTGCGGCCTGCATGCCAGTTTCTGGCTGCCCCTCACATCTTTGCTTAATCAGAGGCCCTCCCTGAATTCTGTGCTAAACATTCCTGGCAAGCCAGTGCTGGGGAATTCCCATTAGCAGACTTTCTCCTTTATGGCAGTGCAAGGATGTGGTTCCACTTCAGAGCCTGTGTGCCCTTGACTGTGGGGAGAGCATTTCCCCCGCACTGCCAAGCGCCTGCAGCTTTGGCGATGGAAATAGGAGATTCCACGCCTGGGGTCATGACTCGCCGTTCCGGCTTGTGCATAATGCTAACCAGTGGTGTGTTGTCCGATTCTGGGTTGTCGCAGTGTGCGAACCATGGTTTGTTAACCACAAACCACCAAGGAAGAGAACCCCTGGATTATTGTCAGGTTGTTTAAACTATGGCTTCTTGTTACGTGTGTGTGGACTCGGAGCCATCGGAGCAAGGGAAGCAGATGAGCCAGGAATTGAATAAACAAACCATGGTTTGTTCAATCCTCTGCCAGACAAGCCCTGGTAAGGCAGTAGTGTGTTGTGCAACCTGGGCCGTTCTTGCAAGCCTAGTTTGGTAATCTTGTGCCACTCTATGACAGGGGCCGGGACGAACGTGGAGCTCTCGGGGTGAGCGGGGAGGCTTCCCTCTCTGCTGGCGTGTGCCAATCTCTGCCCGTGGGAAAGGCTCGGCCTCTGGTGACCTCTTCCCTGGCAGCAGCTGAGCCTTGGTGTCAACGTGCCTTAGGCAAAGTTCCTCTCTGGCCAATTCCTCGCAACTTCCCCTTGGGTTAAGACAGGGCTGTCCCTCCTCCTCGGTTCCCTAAAAACATCCCCGGTCTTTGTGCCCAGTCCGTGCTTCGCCGCCCTTGTCCCGGAGGTTTAATCCACACTGCAACACAAACCCGGACTTCTCCATTTCCCAGAGCTAAAAAGAAAAGCATTGAAAGAACTGGAAAATCCCCTGTTTTGCTTTTTCTTTACTGTACAGCCGGGTGCTTAAAAGGCTGTTGAAGGGCTTTGTCAGTCCTGTGCGCTGGACTGGCGAAACTGGAATGGAATGTAGACCGTTTCCCCTGCGGCTAACTGGTTGCTATCCTGCACCGTGACCTGGGTGAACCACGTTCTGTGTGTGTGTGTGTATGTGTGTGTGTGTATGTGTGTGTGTTGGTGGTTTGTCGTGAGTTGTATCCTGAGTTGTGGCCTTTGCGGGAGGCCATTATACTTCATGATACAATGCAAGCTTTATCATGCAGAAGGTCCTGTGGGAACCGGCCCCCCAAAACTATTTCACATGCTGGAACACCCTGACCCGAATGTGGGAAAAGGGGAAGATTGCAGATTAGCTGTCCTTGAAGAGGACCTTACAGATTTGGGATGATCTGGAGCCGAGATGCACATTAATAGAACTACTTTTATTTGAGGTGATTTGGACGAGAAATGAATGGGCTGGTTTATTTAGCCTTCTGTGAAATGTAAATAAATCCTAGTTATTATTTCTAAACTTTCCATATGTAGATCAATTAGCATATGCAGGCTGTATGCAGTGTTGTGGCCTGACCCCTGAATGTTTTGAGCAGCTAGCAACGCCCCCTGCAAGTACAGATATAGATATAAGTGAGCATATTTGAAATTCATGGATATCTGTGATGAATCTTTTCAGTGCGCCTGGGATTCTCCACTTCAATTGTCCACATCCTCAAATAGAGCTGATGTGTGTGTGTGTGTGTGTGTGTGTGTGTGTGTGTGTGTAATCCTGCCTGTAACCCAGAAGAGTTGTTGCCAAGCTGAGCTGGATGGAGCAAAGTTCCATCCAGTGTTCATGGCCAACTGAAGTCATACAATCATAGAATTTTAGAGTTGGAAGGGTCCCCTAAGGCCATCCAGTCCAACCCCCTGCTCAGTGCAGAAATCCACCCTAAAGCATCACTGACAGAGGGTTGCCCAGCTGCCTCTTGAAGGCCTCTAGTGTGGGAGAGCCCACAACCTCCCTAGGTCACTGGTTCCATTGTCATACTGCTCTAACAGTCAGGAAGTTTTTCCTGATGTCCAGCCGGAATCTGGCCTCCTGTCACTTGAGCCCCTTATTCCGTGTCCTGCACTCTGGGACTGACGATTTAAGCATGTGGATGTCTACTTCCCTGCTGGCCTTACCCCAACCAACTGCCCTGCAGTTGTGTTGGACTACAACTCTAATCAACCCCAGCTTGGAGAGCCAGTGGCCAAGGATGATGGAAGTTGTGGGGCAAAACATCTGGAGGGCCCAGTTTGGGGCAGGTTGGTGTAGACAATACACCGGCCGGTAGTCCCTTGCGCATTGAAATCTGACCAGGGACGCATTTGCCAGGATTCTTTGCAGCAAAGTTCGCCTTTCTCACCAACCTAGCTTCCTTATGCCAGATCAAACCATTGTTCCTTCCAGTTAATTCTTTTCTCCAGTTTCTAAGAGCTTCGTGGACAAGGAGAAACCCCAGCCACCCCGAGCCCCACCAGCATTCTGGCTTCTTTTCCCTCCTACCCACCTGCGAAAACTTGAAGCTCTGCTTTTTGCTGGCTTTGCAGTTGCAGACACACGTACACACATGCAGCTCCCATCGGGCAATTCCCTCTTCCTGTTTTCAACCCATTATCTACAATTGGGCAGAGATCAGATCAAAGATCATTCCGGGCAGCTGATCTTGCTGAGCACAGCGAGGGCAACTATGTTGAGTTCGTCTGGAGCAAGGGGACAAAGTTGGGGGCAAAACCCAGAGGCAGGACGAAGGTGACGCCTAAATTGTTGGGACTTGTTAGGGGTGGGCAGAAGGCTGGATGTCTTCGTCAATACCTGACTGATCTGCTGGAGCGCCTGTCTCCCTGTTTTATGATGGCAGCAGCAGAAAAAGAAAAAGCTTGCTTTCCTCTTCTGCAGAAATGCGCAGCTGCTGAAATGGAAAAAAGCACGGGGAAAACCAGGCGCAAGAACCAAGAACTCTGTGCCCGAGTGCTGACACAACTTCCCATCAGTTAAAAATTGCACGTTCAGAGCAAAATGCAAAATCCGTGCCACGGCTGGCCCTTGTGCAAAGCCCACTTCTCTGTAAACGACTCAGCTTCCTCTCTTCTTCCTGTGAATGTTTCATAGAATCGTAGAGTTGGAAGGGGCCTCTAAGGCCATCGAGTCCAACCCCTTGCTCAATGCAGGAATCCACCCTAAAGCATCCCTGACAGGTGGTTGTCCAGCTGCCTCTTGAAGGCCTCTACTGTGGGAGAGCCCACAACCTCCCTTTGGTTCCATTGTCATACTGCTCTAACAGCTAGGAGGTTTTTCCTGATATTCAGCCGGAATCTGGCTTCCTGTCACTTGAGCCCATTATTCTGTGTCCTGCACTCTGGGAGGATCGAGAAAAGATCCTGGCCCTCCTTGGTGTGACAACCTTTTAAGTATTTGAAGAGTGCTCTCACGGCAGCCTGGGTGTTCACAAGATAAGCCATGCCCTCAAGGTCAAACGGTTGACAGGCCCTCTTATCTGTTGCTGCAGATCCTTGACAAGGGGTGTGGTGTGATGGTTAAGAGTGTTGGACTGGGAGTCCGGAGATCTGGGTTCTAGTCCCCCCTCGGCCATGGAAGCCCACTGGATGACTTTGGGCCAGTCACAGAATCTTAGCCCAACCTACCTCACAGGGTTGTTGTTGTGAGGATAAAATGGAGAGGAGTATTACGTGCGTGTGTGAGAGTATTGGAAGGCTTGTATCATAGAATCACAGAACAGAGTTGGAAGGGGCCTACAAGGCCATCGAGTCCAACCCCCTGCTCAATGCAGGAATCCACCCTAAAGCATCCCTGACAGATGCTTGTCCAGCTGCCTCTTGAAGGCCTCTAGTGTGGGAGAGCCCACCACCTCCCTAGGTAACTGGTTCCATTCCTGTACTGCTCTAACAGTCAGGAAGTTTTTCCTGATGTTTTGTCATACTGCTCTAAACGTCAGGCAGTTTTTCCTGATGTCCAGCCAGAATCTGGCGTCCTGTAACTTGAGCCCATTATTCCGTGTCCTGCCCTCTGGGAGGATCGAGAAGAGATCCTGGCCCTCCTCAGAGGCCCCCTGGGCCGAAGAACGTCCTCTAGCAGACCTCTCCTTCTCTCACTGCAGCACTGTTGGCAACCATCCCCATGCCCCCAAATCCCTCGAAAATCCTCCTGCTCTCGGCCTCCGAGACGAACTTTAGACAAGCAAAACCGCAAGTGGGGAAATAGGGAAGTTGAGGGCTTTTCTCGGAAGCAAGAGGACAAGGGAAGCCCCATGGAGCACCCGGGGTGCTTCCTGCTCTCCTCCGTCTGTGCTGGGAAATGTGTCAAAACGGGCCCGCAAGAGGCGCCTCGATGCAGCAGCAGCAGCTCTGGAGAGACGGATAAAGAAGAGCCCGTAGCCAGAGGGTAGCCTTGGTCGTCTTCTCTCCTGCGAAGGAGCCCCTGGAGTGGAAAATTGGAGAGACGCAGGGGAAGGTACGAGGCTGGGGATTGCTCCTCCTCCTCCTCCTCCACCTCAGCACAAATGGGGTCATGCGGGAAGGGCTCACAGGGGCATAGCCCCGGGGCTTTTTCATGAGCAGGGACGCTGAGGTCATCTGCCAGTCCACCGCCCTCGGACTTCCCCAGTCCCGCTGAGCTGAGCTGAGCTGAGCTGCAACCCCAGCAGTCGCGCGGGGATGAATTTTCCCAGCAATAATATACCGTTCTCTGCCCATGTACAAAGTGCTTTGAGGCGGCTTGGTCTTGAATGGGCGATTAACGCCCTTTTGCTTTGCCAAAGCCCCGCTCTCCTGGTGGAGAGGACATCTTCTGGCTCTGTGCAACAGCCAGGTAACCGCCCAGTGATTGGAGGTCAGGGGGCGGGGCGAGGAAGGTGAAGGGTGTGTGGCTATCTAGGGAACCCAGATGGGCTGGATTTGCTTCTGAGAACCTGCATCCCCGCCCTAGTCCAATGCTCTAGCCATTAAGCCACACTGTCTGGATTTCTGGTCCACAAAAAGCTCTTTTGGTGCCTGGTCCGGGTCCCTCCCTCCTGTTGAACCTTTGGTCGTGATGCTTGAATGCTTTACTTGAAAGGTAGCCTACAGTTTCCACTTGAACAGGGCCAGGAGGGAAGGAACAAGCCATGGAAGGCTGGTCTTCGCCGCCCCTGGGGGAATTGCTCTCCCAGTCCTGCGTAGAGCATAGTATTCCTGGGGGGGGTGGATTGAACCCAGCCCCTTCTGCATGCAAAGCATGGTCCCTGCTGTGGCCCCCAGCCAGGCCCCCCCACCCCTAACGCCGCCTCCGTTTCCCGCAGGCTACGACTTCGCCGCCGTCCTGGAGTGGTTCGCGGAGCGGGTCGACCGCATCATCCTGCTCTTCGACGCCCACAAGCTGGACATCTCGGACGAGTTCTCGGAGGTGATCAAGGCCCTGAAGAACCACGAGGACAAGATCCGAGTGGTGCTGAACAAGGCGGACCAGATCGAGACGCAGCAGCTGATGCGGGTCTACGGCGCCCTCATGTGGTCCCTGGGCAAAATCATCAACACGCCCGAGGTGGTGCGGGTCTACATCGGCTCCTTCTGGTCCCATCCGCTCCTCATCCCGGACAACCGGAAGCTCTTTGAGGCGGAAGAGCAGGACCTGTTCAAAGACATCCAATCCCTGCCCCGCAACGCCGCTTTGCGGAAGCTCAACGACCTCATCAAGAGGGCCAGGCTAGCTAAGGTCAGCCGCTCTTGGGGGTGGGCTGGGCTGGGGTCCTCTAGGCCCACCAGCTCAGAGCGTGAACGTACGGGGTAGTGCCTGCTTCTGTCTAAATCAGGGGTCCTCCGGCTTGTCGGGAGCTGGGACCCACCTGGAACTCCAGCCTAGCGAGATGGGGCTGGCTTCCACAGGAGCCCGGTGGGAGGAAGGAGGTCCATCTAGCCCAGTGTTGTCAACACTGACTGGCAACATAGGGTTTCAGGCAGGATTCTATCCTAGCCCTTCCTGGAGCGAAGCTGGGGCCTCCTGCATGCAACGCAGGTGCTTCTGCCTCTGAGCTATGATCCCTCCCTAAAGGTCTCCTCCAAATAGTAGCCAGGTAGAGGTTCAGAGTGACCCCTCGAAGCCGAGGGGAGGTGTGCAAGACGGTGTGTGTGCGTTAATTCAGAAGGTGCTGGCGACGACACGTGTTCCGCAGCTGGCGTCCCGCGCGTGCCCCGTTCTCAGCCTCCGCTCTCTCCTCCCCAGGTCCACGCCTACATCATCAGCTCTCTGAAGAAAGAGATGCCCAACGTCTTTGGGAAGGAGAGCAAGAAGAAGGAGCTGGTGAGCAACCTGGGCGAGATCTACCTCAAGATTGAGCGGGAGCACCAGATCTCGCCGGGGGATTTCCCCAACCTCCGTAAGATGCAGGTACGGATCTGGGTTAAAGGCCCAAGGAAGAGACGGCAGCCCTGTGAGATCATGTGACCGCTGGAGGGAGGAAGTTAGACCCTGTTTGGAGTGGGGGAACAGCCCAGAACTTTAGGGAACACTTGCAGCCTCAGCACTTACCCCAACAACTATTTTTCATAGAGAGGTGGATGATGATAATAATAATAATTATTTATTTATTTATTTCTTACCTGCCTCTCCACTTGGATCGAGGCGAAAACGACATACAACACATTAAAAACTGATTTAAAACATACGTGATTAAAACATCCTAAAAACATTCTAAAATTCCACTGGATAGGCCTGCTGGAAGAGACCAGTCTTTATTGCTTTTTTAAATTCTAAAAGACTGTCAAGTTGACAAATCTCCTCCGGCAGGCCGTTCCACAGTCTGGGGGCAGCCGAAGAGAAGGTCCTCTGGGTAACAGTTGTTTATTTATTTATTTATTTATTTATTACATTTTTATACCGCCCAATAGCCGAGGCTCTCTGGGCGGTTCACAAAAATTAAAATCATCATAAAACAACCAACAAGTTAAAAATACAAATACAAAATACAATATAAAAAGCACAACCAGGATAAAACCACGCAGCAAAATTGATATAAGGTTAAAATACAGAGTTAAAACAGTATAATTTAAATTTAAGTTAAAATTAAGTGTTAAAATACTGAGTGAATAAAAAGGTCTTCAGCTGGCGACGAAAGGAGTACAGTGTAGGCGCCAGGCGGACCTCTCTGGGGAGCTCATTCCACAACCGGGGTGCCACAGCGGAGAAAGCCCGGTTAATCTAGTTCTTGCTAGCTGAAATGGGTTCTTCCCAGAGGACCTGAGTGTGCGGGGCGGATTGTACGGGAGAAGGCGACCCCGCAGGTAGCCTGGACCCAAACCATGTAGGGCTTTAAAGGTGATAACCAACACTTTATACTTCGCCCGGAAACTAAGTGGCAGCCAGTGAAGGGATTTTAAAACTGGTGTAATGTGGTCACTGTTAGATGTACCGGGGACCAGCCTGGCTGCCACATTTTGAACTAGTTGAAGTTTCTGAACTAGGCACGAAGGCAGCCCCATGTAGAGCGCATTGCAGAAGTCGAGCCTCGAAGTTACCAGCGCGTACACGACCATCTTTAGGTCTTCCGACTCTACGAAGAGGTGCAGCTGGCGTATCAGCCAAAGCTGATAGTAGGCACTCCTGGCCGTCGCATCTTTCTGGGCTGTCATTTGGAGCGACGGATCCAGAAGCTGAGAACGCAGTCTTTCAGTGGGAGTGTAGCCCCATCCAGAACCGGTTGACACACCTCCAAACCCAGGTTGTGGCCTTTGACAGCGAGCCCCTCCGTCTTGTCTGGATTCAGCTTCAGTTTGCTTTTCCTCTTCCAGCCCATGACCGCCTCCAAGCATTCAGGCCCAAACGTTAAAAGGTTAAAACGCTTGGGAAAACGAGATGGTCTCCCTGGCGCGGCGAAGAGCCCCAGGCAAGCCTCTCTGGGGGGGCTCATTCCACAACGGGGAGGGGGGCCACAGCAGAAAAGGCCCTGTGTTCGGCACCCAGCTCTCCCTGCTGTGTGTGACGTTGCCGCCCGCCCCGCTTTGCTTCCGCAGGAGCAGCTCCTGGCTCAAGACTTCAGCAAGTTCCAGCCCCTGAAGCCGAAGCTGCTGGACGCGGTGGACGACATGCTGGCCCACGACATCGCCCGGCTGATGGTGATGGTGCGGCAGGAGGAGTCCCAGATGCCGACCCAGGTGGTGAAGGGCGGCGCCTTCGAGGGCACCATGAACGGCCCCTTCGGCCACGGCTACGGCGAGGGGGCGGGCGAGGGCATCGACGACCTGGAGTGGGTGGTGGGCAAGGACAAGCCCACCTACGACGAGATCTTCTACACCCTCTCGCCCGTCAACGGCAAGATCACAGGCGCCAGCGCTAAGAAGGAAATGGTCAAGTCCAAGCTGCCCAACACGGTGCTGGGCAAGATCTGGAAGCTGGCCGACGTGGACCGGGACGGGCTGCTGGACGACGAGGAGTTCGCCCTCGCCAACCATCTCATCAAGGTCAAGCTGGAGGGGCACGAGCTGCCCGCGGAACTGCCCGCCCACCTGGTGCCGCCCTCCAAGCGCCGGCACGACTGACCCTCCCGCCCCGGGGCGTGGCTGCGCCTCTGGACTCTTGCCGGCCGGGCAGCGGACCCCGGACTTCCGCGCTCCGCGAGAGCCGAAACGCAACGGAAACGCCCCCTCGAACGAACGGAGCTCGTGCACAATGAGATGTTGTTGTTATAGATATATTTTTTGGAGAAATGTTTAATACACTCAAGCTGCGTTTTTAAGGCAATGATGGTCTGTGGTGTTGGGGGGCGGGGGGCGGGGAGCCCTGTCTCTTGACTCAGGTTGGTTTTCCTCCCTCCAGAAGAGGGCTGCGAGGTGGGGGAGGGTGAAAGGGGGCTGCCCCTTTCCCCACCATCCTAGGAGCATTAAACCCCCCCTCCCTAAATGCTGGCACCAGTCCCGTCTGCGCAGAATGGCTTTCCTGGGCACACGCACACCGTTTTCTCCGTGCCTCGGTTTCCTGGCTGGGTTTGGAGGTGGAACGTGTGGGAGGAGCGCACCCGTCCCCCTGCTCCTATGGCGTCTTGCTGCTTGTGGAACTCACCGCCTCATGGGCGCAAGCCAGCCGTGGCAAGCTGAGTGTGCTTTATCGTTGCCCACATCCATCCGTGGGTTGTACACGTGGGTGCTTAACACATGGGTCTCTCATGACGAGATCTCACTGGCCTTTGGACGCCATCACTTGTTAAGAAGTTATAGGCCCAAGCAGGCTTCCCTCATGCCCTCTTTCCTCATGCCCCCCCTTCCCTCAAGCCCTCTTCCCTCATGCCCCCTCTTCCCTCAAGCCCTCTTCCCTCACTTCTTTGCACACCTCTTTTGTTCAGGCCTTGTTTCAGCCTGGCTCTCCATGTCACTTCGTGGTGTTGAGGCTGATACTGGGATCGCAGAGCAAAGTCCCCTTACCCTCCTGGGCAGCTTATGCTTCCCTTGGGCATAGACCATTGGAGAGGTTTCTCTGCAAAGCTGCGAGAGCGTCTAGCGACCCACACGACTCGCTCTGAAAAGCTGCCCCGAATCCATCTCTGAGATGGGGGCAGATCCTGTCTTGAACCAAAGGAGAATTTCAGCGTGGGCTGCCAGTGCATCTTTCATCCACCCCCGTTCAAGTACTTGAAGGGAAAAGACGGGGCAATTTGCTGAGCGATGGTAGTTCTTACCGTTGCAATGAGTTCCTGGCACCTGCCGCTGCTAACAGAGGGCAGAAAAGTCTGGGGAAATCCTGGCCTGTGTCTCTCCCCGGTTTCTGTGAAGCTAATATTCCCTGTTCCGGAAACCCAGGTCTGGTAGAAATCGCGTAGGAAGGGATTTTAGGCTTTCTGGTTGTCTAAAAGCTCCAGGCGCTGGAGGAAAAGAGAGTTTTTTTGGTCTCTGTAAGAATTGCTGGGGAGTGAAGAGGGTCTTTGGGGGGTGGGGTAAGGAATGATGTTACAGGCCTCCAAAATAACTCTTCAGCCTGTGGGAGGAGGAGCAAGGGGGGCAGAGAGCGGCAGCTGCTTTTTTCTCCTTGCCAGAGGTGTGTAAAGGGAGACGGACCGGAACGTTACCACTGCGAGATGCAACATGTGATGCCACCTCTGCCCACAGCTGCTAAGACACGGGAAGGGTGTACGAGGTGCATTTGGTCTCGAGGGGCTGCTAAAATATCCCCCCCATGTCCTCAACATTAAAGTTGGCTTTGGAGTTCTGCAGCTGCCTGTTTTTCTCTCTCGTTTCAAAAGTTGCTCCGGCTTTCACTTGAGGTGCGCTCTTATATGCAAGCGCAACGAAGCCACGTTCCTCTGACCTGAATAAATGGCAAAGCTAGAAAAGTGTTTATTCGCTCAGGGAGAACCCAGACGCAGAGGCTCCACCCTGAACGCTGGGAGTCTTGTTTGCCTCTCTTCTGGAACTCCTCCAAGCATCGCCCCCTTTTACATCCTAAGGACTAGAAGCTTGCATGCTAAAAAAGATCACATCGTTGACTTTGGCACCACATTGCAAATTCCATGCAATTTTTAGAGCGAATGCAGGAAACTCCCAGCTCTTGAGCGTGTCGTGTTTTGGTGAGTTCCGGGCGGCTGATAACGGCCACAAATAATGCACTGACCCTTGTTCTTGATAGCTTGGCTTATTTTGACTTCTGGGGGAGTTCTGTTGCCTCCCTAGCAACTTCCAAACAAAAAGCCGCTTGAAATCTAAGGCATCTTGTTCGAGAAGCAAGGAAGTGGCCGCAGAATGGAGGTGCTTTGCAAAGGAAGGTCAGAAAGATCCAAACCTCTTCCGTCTCCTGGGAAAAAGTCCTTCCCAAATTCTGAGGCTTGTGTGTGCTTTGCCAGATTCTAGGTTTCAATCTCTAAAATGCGGTAAATTCTAACATACATAGCTTTGGCTGAAGGCGTTCGCGGAGTGTTGCGGGGACCTTCTGAAAGGCAGATTATTTATCGAAACGTTTTGGGAACCTCACAATACGTGCCATCTATTTGGGTTGCTCTGGATTATAAATAGCCGTCTTTAAAGGAAGCTGAATTTTGTTTAGTAGACTCACGGCCCTGGTTAAGAGCCCTGATTGCAAATCCGTGATGACTGCTGCACGGCTTCCTCCCCTCCCCGAGAGCCGGCGTGAAGGGAAGGTACACCCTTATGAGCCGTTCTTTCTAATCCCAATTTAGAAAGGGCTTCCTGGAGTCTGTAGCAATCCAGCGATCCTTCCCTGGAGCTGTTCCCGGCATTCTATTTATTCATTATTTGATTTTTATTTTTTTGCTAAGCATTACGCATGCTAGCGGCCCTCCCCGGGGACCGAGGAATGGCCAGGAGTAAATGAGAAACAGAAACGGAAGGTGAGCCGTAAGTTGCTGTTCGTCAACTGCAATATGTGGGCCCCCACGGCAACTGTCTATATATGTGACAGCAGGATCAGCTGTGGGGTGGCTAGGGCATGGGGAGTAGCTAAATAATAGGGCAGAGGGAGAATCATAGAATAGCAGAGTTGGAAGGGGCCTACAAGGCCATCGAGTCCAACCCCCTGCTCAAGGCAGGAATCCACCCTAAAGCATCCTTGACAGGTGGTTGTCCAAAAACCGTTTGGAGGCGTCTTCCATGAAGCCTCGGTGTTACACGGAGCCAAGATAGCACCGCCCCAAATGGGCTGTAATGGGCCGTCCGGCACCACTTTGGCCAATAACGTGCAAGGGGAGCCCAAGCAACCCTTCATCCAAGGAGCAGCCCATAGTGAAAGATGATCAAGGGTAGCAAAACCGCATGGAGGGTTTCTGGCAAGGTGGGCGTGGGCGTGGGCATCCCCAGCCTTACTGGAAGATAAAGGGGCAGGTCAGGGGTCAAAGGTCGGTATGGTCAAGCACCTGCAAAGCCCCCCTCCCTAACAAGAGACCCTTTTTTGCCCAGGCAACAGTGGCGATGAGCTGCAGATGTCACAGGCGACTTCCCCCTGGTGCTCCGCCTGTCGAGCGAGCATGTGACAGCTGTGAGAAGGAGGAGGAGCGAGAACTAGGGCTGTGCACGGACACCCCCCCGAACCGCTTCGTGGACCGATCTGCAACTTTCAAATTGGGCCGATCTGATGCTCCGCAAAGCGAGATCCGGAGGGACGAATCAAGACTTTGCCCCCCCTTCCCTACTTACTTGCCTCCGTGGCGGGCGGCGGAGGCAGGTAAATGGGGAAGGGGGGCAAAATGGCCGAATAAGCCCCCCTCCCCCTGCCACCTTACTTGGCTCCACTGCTGTCGCTGCATGGACTGCACCGCCAGGTAAGCCCCCTGCCCCCCCACTTACCTGCCTCTGTCGCAGGCTTCAAATGAGGCTGTGGCCTGCTTCCGCTTTGAGGCCTGGGCCTCAGTTGAAGCCTGCGCCAGACCGCAACGGACACAGGTAAGCCCCCCTCCCTCCTTACCTGGCTCTGCCGCCGTCGCCGCACGGACTGTGGTGCTGCCACCACCAGGTGAGCCCCCATCCCCCCACTTACCTGCATTCAGAGCTCCAGATGGAAGTGAACCGCTTCGCCTCGATCCACAGCGCCCCTGACCCGATTCGGATCCACCTTTGGCAGAGTCGGATTGGGTTGCTCCGCTCCGGATTCGCAATCCAAATCGGACCGAAGCACAGCCCTAGCGAGAGCAGCTGGGAGTAATGGAAGCGAGAAGGCCGGCTCCTTAAAGAAGGGGCCCCATTGAGGCCGCCTTGTCCACGGGCCCTGCAAAACCTGGGGTTGGCATTGCGCGGGGAGGGTGTGTGTGCGAACATCTTGCAGGCAAAGCAGGCGCGCCATCCTGAACGACAGTCCTACCTTAAACGAAGCAGCCCGTGCAGAGCCCGGAGAGTCGGAGGCAGGTCCCGTGAGTTTAACCACTCAGGAGCCGGCCTGGGAGAGCCAACTCCCCAACTGGGTCAGGGCTGCTTGTCCTCTGCTCTCTAATTTCCAGCCTCTTTCTCCTGCACGCCCTCTCACGTTCCAGAGGAGTCCGATTCGTAGTGGTGATGGTGGGGGAAGCGACGCTGCTAATTTTCTATCCTGCGAGGAGGAAGATCGCCGTGGCGGCCTTGTGGGTGGGGCGGGATCAGGCGGCATTCTTGAACCCGTCGTCTCGTGCCGTTTGGCGAGGAATCAAAGGAAGGAAGCTCCGAAGTGCACGCTTGCTTCCTATCGGCGTGTGCCTCTGCAAAGGGGACCAGTGGTGCAGGAATGTCAATGGGGTGTGTGCACCAGTGTGCAGACTGAAATACTTGCGTGTGTGTGTGTTGGTGGGGGTGCGAGAGAGAGGGACTGCTGACCTCTGGCGGCTGAATGACGGCACGGTGAGCTCGTGATACAGCACAGGTGGGCAGAAGGCAAAGCCAAATCACAGGTGCAGAAGTTCTGATCTAGAAGCCAAACCCACCACTCCAGGAATCCAGATAGCCAGCGCCTTCCCCTTAAACACCCATCATTGGGTGATTTCCCAGCTTTTGTGCAACGCCCCCTCATTCCAAAAGCCTGGAATGCCTCTCCTAAACTAAATACGCTGGGTTTTTTGGGCGGGAGGGAGGGCTGCCCCCAGCTACACTGCAACACCTGAGAACCTTTCTGAAATGGAATTCGGCCTGTGGGCTGGAAGAAGGTTCAGCACCACGTATCTGGATCTGTTGGTAGATCTCGGGGGAGTTGAGTAGATCGGCAAAGGTTTCTGACCCCCAGCTGTCTTAACGATGGTGGGCAGGCAGGCCTTGGCAGATGTTAGAACCAAGGGGTCACCATGGGTGGAGCCAGAGAGTCAACGTGATGGAGGAACACAGAAGTTGGCTATCCATGCAGCACAGACATTGCAGTAATGCAATGTGGAAGCCAAAGCAGATGGTGAAGAAGATCACCTTCCTTCCTCTTTCCTGAGGGTCCCACAGCCCCTCCAGACCCAGCAAAGGATCCTACAGACGGTGACTTGTGCAGAAGAGGGACCTCGAGAGACATAGGGCGGAGCTTCAATGGGTCGGGGTGGCGCTAAGTTCCCCCTCGTTTAGGCTAATTTAACTTCCCTTTTGGGCCCTGGAATGGCTCTTGTTTCTTCTGAGCCGAAAGCTCAGGGGACCTCATTCCTGAAAAACACATAAAAAGGCAAGATTTGGGGTTGTCTAACCATTTCCCCAGGATCCACCAGGACAGTGAAAGACTTTGCAACAACTAGACAACGGCAATATTTAGACCGCCGTTTGATCTAATTCTCGAGAGAGGGGTTGGCTGTCTTCACTTTCTCCAAACGATTCCTTTCAACTCTGATCAGTCTGCTGTGAGCATACAGACGGAGACGCCGGCTTTTAAATTCATGCCGTATATTTGTTTCCTTTTCCAACCGCACCTGGTCTTTCGCCTTACATTCAGTCTGATGAAACGCTCTGTAGAACCCGAAAGCTTGCTCACCGTTTTGTGGCATTTTGGTTTGCTCCATTTGAAACTATCGCTCTACTGTATGGCTTTTGGATTTTATGCAGCAACGCTCATCTGAGTCTCTCCCCTTGATGCAACACCCTCTCAAAAATTCCAAAGAGATGACGCAGGGTGGGCCGCCGTAAAATGTGAGTGAACAAACCATGGCGATGGCACGCTAATGCCCGGGTACGGGAGCAGCTCCCATTTCAACATGCACAATATAGTGTGTGTACCCCAGTTGGCAATGTTGCTCTGCTTGATGAACTCCAGCAACCCTGTGTAAAAAGTTCCTGGAAAAGGTTCACAAGGAAGGAGGGGGGCGCGAGTCCTGAGATGGTGATGTGATTGATAGCGCTGACGGGACTCCTGCAAGTCTCGAAGCACGCCCCAAATTAAAGTTTTCCATTTCTGAGAGATGTCTGGCTTGGAGATTGGGTGGGTCTCCCAATGGAGAGGTCGACAACCCTTCTTTTCCTCCGGAAGTGAGTGCGTTAACTGTTGTTGTGTTCCACAAGAGGGCAACACCGTGTCACAGAAGTAGCTTCACGGTCCTGGAAATAGGGATGGCTGAGAATTTGGTTTACAATTCAGTTTGGATGAAACTGAATTGAAAACCAGGATGATCAGGGGTCTGGAAACAAAGCCCTATGAAGAGAGACTGAAAGAACTGGGCATGTTGAGCCTGGAGAAGAGAAGATTGAGGGGAGACATGAGAGCACTCTTCAAATACTTGAAAGGTTGTCACACAGAGGAGGGCCAGGATCTCTTCTCGATCCTCCCAGAGTGCAGGACACAGAATAACGGGCTCAAGTTAAAAGAAGCCAGATTCCAGCTGGACATCAGGAAAAACTTCCTGACTGTTAGAGCAGTACAACAATGGAACCAGTTACCTAGGAAGGTTGTGGGCTCTCCCACACTAGAGGCAGCTGGGCAACCATCTGTCAGGGATGCTTGAAGGTGGATTCCTGTATTGCGCAGGGGGTTGGACTCGATGGCCTTATAGGCTCCTTCCAACTCTACTATTCTATGATTCTTTGCATAAGAATGTACCCAAATCTGCGAAGTTCTCCGTATTTCGGATTAAAAGGACTTGTGATTTTTAAAATTCTGAATGTGGAAGCAACTGAAACAGACCAGTTCGTCCATCCAGGCCCAGGGCTTTGAGAAAGTAGAGGCTGGTGGCTCTGTTGTAAGTGGGCTGGTGAATCTGCTCTGGGTTTCAGTCAGTTCTGACTGGTTCTAACTGAAACCCAGAGAGGATTCATCGCCCCACTGACTTTGAGTGCTTAGCATTAAAAGTCTGGGTTTGAAACCCTACGTATTCTATCATCTAAGTACCAACATAGGGTTGCCACCTCTCTTTTCTGACAGGCGCCTCACTTTTAAAAGCTATACAGCAAGCAGGCACATCATGGCCTTCTCCGGGTTGGGAACCACAGCTGTGGCTATTGGATTTGTCTGGAGCAAACGAATGAGAATTTCAGTTCAGATTGTACCAGGGTTCACAAAGTTCTTCATATTCAAGTGAGAAAACACAACAACAACAGTTTTTAACAATTTGGATGGGGGTGGAGGAATGAAACTTGACAGATTTGCCTGTCCTTGTTCCAGAGTAACCCGGGCTGTTGTATAGGAGAGTAGAAGGTGCGAATTCCTCCTTCCCGTAAGACTGAGAGATTGCTTTTGTTTTCGTCTCTCCCACGGGGAGGTCTCGTGGGGTGGATGTCTGTGATTGGAGGGATTGGGTGAGCTGAACATGGAAGTCTCTGCCAACTTCCAGTCCAGGGCAGGAATAAAAGGGGGTTGTAATGTGCTCCCCCCACATTTCAGGAGCCGGAAGGGCTCACGTAGCCCTCAAAGCTCCCAAATGGGCCGGTGCAGATGGCTAGCTGATTTCCATATGTCGTCTTATCTCATTCCTCATCGGAGATCAATAGCAAAGTGCCTGCTTAGAATGCAGAAAGTCCCAGATTCGATTCTGAGCATCTCCAGGTAAAGAGATCAGGTACCAGATGATGGGGGAACCCCTTTTCGGGCTGAGATCCTGGAGCCAGATTAAACAATACTGGTTTGATGGACCAATAGCCTTGCTTTGTTATATGTGCCTGTGGAATTCGTTTATTTGTTTATGTGATCATTATTTATTTATTTATTTCTGCGGTCTTTGCTGAGGGATTTTATTTCTTCTTCTGTTTTCCTTTCCGGTTCTTAACCCTATTTGATAAAAGCAGTCGCCTCTGGGAGGGAAAATGTTTTGGGCTGAAGAACATGGCAAAAGCTACTTCTAATGTTAGGTCTACATGACCTATATTTTGTATTGCCTTGAAATAAGAGATGTTCAAAGTTTCCTGAAGCTGTGTCTTTTATGAATTGTTGGGAATGATCCAGACAGCTTTGGCTATGGGGCAGCATAGAAAAGAAATATTATTAATAATTTTATTTTTATTGTTAATAATGATTAAGGGGCTGGAGCATCTCCCCTATGAGGGAAGGTTACATCAACTGGGATTGTTTAGGTTGGAAAAAAGGACTGGCTGGCGAGATCACATTACGCCAGTCCTTTTACAACTTCATTGGCTGCCAGTCCAGGTCCGGGCCCGATTCAAAGTGCTGGTATTGACATTTAAAGCCCTAAACGGTTTGGGGCCAGGTTATTTGAAGGAACGCCTCCTCCCATATGTACCTACCCGGACCTTAAGATCATCTACAGGGGCCCTTCTCCGTGAGCCCCTGCCAAAGGAAGTGAGGCAGGTGGCTACTAGGAGGAGGGCTTTCTCCGCTGTGGCACCCCGGTTGTGGAATGAGCTCCCCAGAGAGGTCCGCCTGGCTCCTACACTGTACTCCTTTCGTCGCCAGCTGAAGACCTTTTTATTCACTCAGTATTTTAACACTTAATTTTAACTCAAATTTAAATTATACTGTTTTAACTCTGTATTTTAACCTTATATCAATTGTGCTGTGTGGTTTTATCCTGGTTGTGCTTTTTATATTGTATTTTGTATTTTTAACTTGTTGGTTGTTTTATGATGGTTTTAATTTTTGTGAACCGCCCAGAGAGCTTTGGCTATTGGGCGGTATAAAAATGTAATAAATAAATAAATAAATAAATAAAATAGCTAGACACAAGATTTATCCAGGGATCATCCTGGGGTTGTACCCTGCCTCGATCCAGAGGGAGAGGCGGGTAATAAACAAATAAATAAATATATGATGATGATGATGATGATGATGATGATGTAAATGACACACAGGGGATCCCGGGAGCAGGCAGGGACGACCCCAGGACAATCCCGGGATAAACCTTAGGTCTAGCTAAGGCCTTATGGGAGACATGATAGAGTGTACAAAATTATGCCTGGTGTGGAGAATGTGGATAGGGAAACATTTTTCTCCCTCTCTCAAAATACTAGAACCCAAAGGGTCATATCCCATGAAGGTGATGGGTGGGAGATCCAGCACAAATAAAAGGAAGGACTTATTCACACAGCGCAGAGTTAAATTATGGAACTCACTGCCACAAGATGTAGTGATGGCCACCAATCTGGATGGCTTTCGAAGGGGGTTGGATAAATTCCTGGAGGCGAAGGCTATCAAGGGCTACTAGCCCTGATGGTTGTGTGCTATCTCCAGTATCCGAGGCAGTAAGCCTGTGTGCCCCAGTTGCTGGGGAACATGGGCGGGAGGGTGCTGTTGCACCATGTCCTGCTTGTTCCTCCCTGGCCGACGGCTGGTGGGCCGCTGTGTGAACAGAGTGCTGGACTAGATGGACCCTGGGTCTGATCCAGCATCAAGGCACTTCTTCTTTGTGGTCTCTGTGCATCACACACATGGGCTCTGTGTCTGCATAGAGCTCGTTTCGGAAACTTCTATAGCTGAGGCAAACAAGTTTTGGCAGACGAGCTCCGTGCAGGCGCAGAGGCCATATGTGTGAATGCACAGATGACCACTCGAAGAACTACAGTTACAGGTAAGCAACCTGTCTTTCCTATGTTCAATAATAATAATAATAATAATAATAATAATAGAGCAAGTCCCTACAGGCAAGTGAGTCTGTGTGTGTGTGTGTCTTGCCTGGCAGGCCAGGAGCGCTCTCCTCCTCCTCTTCCTCCTCCCACCTGGGCCAGGTATCAGGTTGCGCCCATCCCACGAGCATCTGGGCGGGGCGGGGCGAGGTTGGAGGCGGCAGATCTTGGCCAGGCTCCGGCGTCGTCGCCGTCCTCCTCCGGCTCCTGCTGCCTTCCTGGGGCGTCCGGGGCAGCCTCGACGGCAGCGGCGGCGGAGCGCACCATGGGCAGCCCGGCGGAGCGTCGCGTGGCCGCGCTGCTGGGCGCCGGAGCGGTGCCGGAGCCGGGGCTGGAAGCGCTGCTCGACTTGCTCCTCTGCGTCCACCAGGAGTGCAGCGGCGCCCCCCTGCGGCGGGAGCGGAACGTGCAGCAGTTCCTGGAGTGGGGTAAGCGCGCCGGTGGGGCAGCCCCGGGCGGGAGTGCGTCTGCGCGCGTGCAGAGTGTCCCCACCTGCGCTGTAGCCGAGGGGTGGGAGGCGGCTCGCTTCTTGGCACCAGCGTCGCTTCTTGGCACTCGGGAGCCCGACTGGAGGGCAAGGGGGTGCATTTCGCAAGGTGGGGGGAAGGAAGGAGGGAAGTTGCTTCCTTCCCCCCACCTGTCAGGGATGCTTTAGGGTGGATTCCTGCATTGAGAAGGGGGTTGGACTCGATGGCCTTAGAGGCCCCTTCCATCTCTCCTATGATTCTAAGTTTCATTCGAGGGATTCGCTTTGGAAGGTATGAAACAACAACAGTAAAATAAAAGAAATAAATCTAGTCCAGCCCCTACTCAGTGCAGGGAATCTGGAGCTGCAGTATCCCCATCCAGGTGTGTTTAGGCCTGGGGCCATGGGGCCTAGGCCCCAAATCCATTCCCCTGAGCCCTGAATCTCCCAGGGCCCCAAGTGCCGAATGGTGCAAATGGAACGTGTGTTTTTACTCAGCTGAATTGCCATATTGGAGGGGGGGGAGATTAATTCCCCCCTCCCCCACCCAGATGCTGCAGCACTCCCACCCCTTGAAATTCCCCTGCATGGCCATTAAGTTTAGAAGAAAACTTTTTCCTTTGGTTCAGGATGATCCAAGTCATGGTACAAATGAATTGAAGTGGTTTGGATGAGAAACAAATGGGCCGCGTTTGCCTCCTGTGGAATTTAAAATTGCCCGAGTCATTGTTTCTAAATCTGCAAATAGAGGTATCAATGAGCGGGTTTTGTGAAGGTTTGTCGTCGTCCTGTCCCCCCTTTTTTTAAGTGCCTAGCAACGTTCCTGTGCCCAAGGGATGGCTGTGCACCCTCTGCTTAAAGACTCCCTGCCAGTGAGGGAGAGATCACCAGCCCCACTGGGTAATTGATTCCGTTCTCAGCCTCCTTACTGTTGAGAAATTCCTGCTAATGTTCAACCAAAATCCATCCTCCTTGTAACGGAAGCCCAATAGATTGAGTCCCCTCTTCTACTGTTTTAATTTGTCAATATCCCTAACATGTGGCACCCAGAAATGGACACAGTACTCTCCAGGTGAGGTCTGATTAGTGTGGAATTAGTACTTCTCTTTGGGCATGTGCAGAGTACTTTCCCTTCGCCCTCCTTCACCCCCCATTGAACAGCTGAGATCTGTGGAACTCCCTGCCACAGGGAACTGCTAAATAACCATCTGAGCCATCATGTTTTGAGATGGTATAGGCCAGCAATACTGTGATGGATCTTCTCCAGGAAGTAAATATTGCAGAAGTAAAGAAGTTGGGCACTTAACTAAGTTATAAACTCTCAAACTGACCCAACAGGGTGTGTTCTTACATTCATTGGACTGACATGTGTAACAAAAATGGGCTAGCCTTCTGAGCTACACAAAACTCTTCATCAGGCAAGTCCAGGATATGTGTGTGTGTGTGTGTGTGTGTGTGTGTGTGTGTGTGTGTCCAGAATTGGGGACAGGTGAGATCTTTGGCTGAGAAGGACCAAAGCCTGCCCAGCTTCACTGATGGAGCCTTTTGGGCCTTTTCCTTTCCGGACCGTGACCTGCCCCATCTCCACCGTATCCCCAAATCGTCCTCACCTTCTCCGGCCACGTTTCCACGACAAGGTTGTTGTCGTAGGAGGAACTGAAAAGCACAGCATGAATTTGGTCGCTCCCTCACTGCCGCGTTCCCTCGCATCACGGAAGGGGCAACAGAGTCGTGGAGCAGTGTATCATGCCCATGGGGACGTATGGAGCATATAAGATAACCAGGACAGGATCTTCCCATCTTTTGAACAACCGGTCTGGTGTGACTTCCGCACCGCCACGGGGTGCTTTTTCATTCAGTAAAGAAGCCGTCCACAGCATTATGCAGTGTGCAGCTTTGGTATCTGGCTATTTCTGCTAGTAGGGGAGACCTTGGCCATGAAGTTAGATCTCAGAGCTTATTAAAGGCGTCATGCTATGCAAGTTTAGGCAGAAAAAACGTCCAGCAAGTCTTCTTAGCCAGAAAAAAGTCCCATCAAAATAAATAAATGTTGGGAGTTGTCAGACTTTTTGCTGTCTAAACCTGCATTGCATAGGATTGTGCCTTATTGTTATTATTTATTTATTTATATAGCACCATCAATGTACATGGTGCTGTACAGAGTAAAACAGTAAAATAGCATTTTGAAAGTCATGGACAGATCTCTGAAGCACAAAGCTGTTTTATACCTTACATTATTTGTCCATCTAACCTCAGGAGTGCCTGTTCTCGCTGGCAGCAGCGGTGCAGGATTTCTGGTAGGGAAGGATCTATCCCATCATCTGATGCTTGTTTAATCTGGGCTGCTTGCGACGGAGCCCTGCGCCCTTCTGCATGCAAAGCAGGCCTTCTGCCACTGAGTTAGCGCCCCTCTAACAGGAAGCAGCTTTACCCTTGATGCTGGCTGTGATACCAGGTTAGCCTGTTTACCTCTCCAAAGCAGTGTGCTTTGACTTTCCATGGTTCCCAGAGAGAGAAAGGTCCTTTCTAAACAGAAGGTGCTCAGAATTGAATGTGGTACCTTCTGCAGGTAAACCTGTCCACAGCCGCTGATGAATAGTCCCTGCCCTTGAGGCTGTCTGGGGGTGGGGATTGCTGGTAAAACTCTGACATCCCCACTTTCCATGGGGCTGCCCTACACCCCCTGAATACTATCGTCATTACTGTCTTGTTCATTCTCACCTGTGGCAAAGAAAAATTGGCCTCTGCAGCTGTGGTTGGTGCTCTGCCTTTGCGTGCTCAGCAGAGCCGAAACACCTCGGAGGAATTGTGTGTGACGCATAAACGTTGGGAGCAAAGATGACAGAGTCAGAAACTGACTGGCCCCCTTCCGAAAGCCGTTGAGTCGTTCGGTTCCCCCATTAGCCTACACACGGCGGTGTAGTGCATTCAGCAGGGCCGGCCCTTCCATTAGGCAGAGTGAAGTGGTCACCTCAGGCGGTAGATGCTGGGGGATGGCAGCAAGGTTTGGGATGACAGCTGTGGTCCGTGCGGCCTGCTCTGTGCCCCTAAGCTAGCCTGCAGCCTTCCGGTGTTGCATAGGATGCTGTCGGTGTTGAAGAAAGATTCAGCCACCGGTCCAATAGGCATGTGTACATGGAATGAGAAGGGGCACCGTCTTGTCCTTTGCCAGAACATATCTTGGGCTGGCCCAGGCAGCTGCCAAGCTGGAAAAGTTTCCTGCAAAGTGAGTAACTCCAGAAAGTGAGCCAAGCTGCACACCGCAGGGGAGAGCAAAACAACAAAAACTTCCGCTCTGATTTGGCAGTGGGTAGTGCAGGTGTGGATTCGCTCTGTGTTTCTGTATGGTTTCGTGGGTCTGATGCTGGGAAGCAGGAAGGCTGGCTAGGGTGCAGCTGTCTCTGAACAAGGGTGTCCGGCGGTCTCATCCTGATGCTGAAGACTCCCTTAATCTCGGGGCAGCACCCGCCTGTTCCCCACAATGTGGTCCGAAGGGCTGAGATTTTGCAAGAGCAAATTGTCACTCACGCGCTCGCGCTGCATCGTTCTCTGGATGATCCTGGAAGTTGCGGTCTTCCTCTGGCTCTCACCTGCCACAGCACTGGGTCACTGCTTCGATCCCAACAGCGAATCTCCAGAGTCCAGGCTTATTGTGAAGAGCCCACAGCCCTTTTGCTCCACCCCACTGATGGGACAGTGGTTTGTTTAGCATATTGTCTGAACCCAGGCATCCTGGCTTGTTGCCCCCGAACGACTCAGCCTCTGACTTGCTCTGTGGTGATCCTCGGGAGTGAGGCGGAAAACTTGTAGCAACTCTGGAGAGCTCCGCCGGGCCCACTCCCATGCTGGGGCAAATGCCACCGTGGGAGAGTGGCCGGTGGAGTCTCCAGAGCACCCGGGGTAGTGATGCTTCGCCAGAACAAGGTGGCAGCAGGGAGGGGGGGTTACTCCTGGCCAGGGTGAGAGCGCACCGTTTGCCTCTCATCCCGCTTCGTCGCCTGAGGTGCAGCCCACCTTCTGGGAGGACCAGTCCGGATCCCCAGCCAGAATGATGGGAGTTGTAGTCCAATCCATCTGATGGGGCAGGTCTACGGGGTCTTGTAACGGCTCCTAATGGCTCCTTGATAGAAGAGTTTGTGTTGCATGTGAAAGGTCTGGATTTCGATTCCTAGCAGCATCTGGGGAACGTCCTGCCTAAAAACCTCAGCTGCCAGTCAGTGTCGACAATACTGGGCTAGATGGTCCTAGGGTTAGACTCAGTATAAGGCAGCTTCTGATGTTCTCCTGTTGATGGCCACGGGGGCAGCTTGAGCTGAGTTTCAGCAGCCATGGGGCTTCCGTAGAGTCAGCAAGGCCTCTTATTTGGACCAAGTAATCTTCAAAAGGGCAGCTTGTGAACTCCTGAATTAGCTGGAACTCTTCCTCCTGTGCAGGTATTCAAAGCAATATTCATCTCTGCCAGCCCGTGGGTCTTGGCTTGGGTGGCTTTGTCCTTTCAGTTGCCCCCCCTGTTCTACCTATGAAGCCCTATGAAGAGAGACTGAAAGAACTGGGCATGTTT
This sequence comes from Elgaria multicarinata webbii, assembly GCF_023053635.1. NCBI lineage: Eukaryota > Metazoa > Chordata > Lepidosauria > Squamata > Anguidae > Elgaria > Elgaria multicarinata. The sequence continues at coordinate 15,533,597 of NC_086191.1, read as the reverse complement.
AGCCTGGAGAAGAGAAGATTGAGGGGAGACATGATAGCACTCTTCAAATACTTGAAAGGTTGTCACACAGAGGAGGGCCAGGATCTCTTCTCGATCCTGTGTCCAGAGTGCAGGACACGGAATAACGGGCTCAAGTTAAAGGAAGACAGATTCCAGCGGGGCATCAGGAAAAACTTCCTGACTGTTAGAGCAGTGCGACAATGGAATCAGTTCCCTAGGGAGGTTGTGGGCGCTCCCACACTAGAGACCTTCAAGAGGCAGCTGGACAAGCATCTTTCGGGGATGATTTAGGGTGGATTCCTGCATTGAGCAGGGGGTTGGACTCAATGGCCTTGTGGGCCCCTTCCAACTCTGCTATTCTATGATTCTATACCTCCACCTCTCTCTCTCTCTCTCTCTCTCTCTCTCTCTCTCTCTCTCTCTCAGAGTTCAAAGCTGCCCCGATACTTGCCAAACTCAAGAGAAAGGGACAATTCAAAATCAAGAGGCCCCTGTGTGGAACGTCAGGAGGATAAGGGGACCTGTGATCCTCTAGATGTGGTTGGACTCCAATTCCCATCATCCCCAATGGTCAGGGATAATGGGAGTTGGAGGGCCACAGCTTACCCACCCCTGGTCTAAGCTATCTTGCGGACAGCTTTGGGGGTATTCTCACCGAAGTTTGACGGGAGGGAAACCCTACTGTTTGCTTTCCCGGCTAAGTCACTGAGAGTTTGGGGTGGGTTTGCTATTCTGCTTTGCATGCAAAGGGCCCCAAGTTTCATCTCTAGCTAGAAAGATCAGCTGGCAAGAAACGGGAAAGCAGACATGTCCAAACACCGGCATTCTGCTGCTAGTCAGAGCGGGTAATAACGGGGCGAGGTGGACACATTATCCGGCCTGACCCAAAGCAGCTTCCTGTGTTTTGATGGAGGGACGTAATTCAGGGCGAGAACATGGGCTTTGCATACAGGTCTCAGGTTCAAATTCTGGCAGAATCTCCAGCAAAAAGGGGATGGGAGAGGCCCTTCTGTGTTTGAGATCCATTTAGGGTGCAATCCTATGCTTTGCTTTGCTGGCTGGGGCCTGCGGGGAATTGTTGGACTTTTTTTTCTTTCTGTCTGAACATGCAAAGGATTGTTGCCCGTTCACAAGTCTGTTTTAAGTTGACCACTGGTTTGACCTAGAACGCGGCAGGTTCCTGGGCTCCTATTAGCACTCTGAGCTTGCAGGTAACGTCACGGAGTGTCAAAAATGGAAGAAAGAGCAGCCAGTGGACTTAGAATTTGAATGATGTTTAAACAGCATCTCTGAGTTAATAATAATATAATATAATGCATTTATTTCTTACCCACCTCTTCCTCTGGATCGAGGTGGGTCCTCTGGAGTTGCACTAAATGAAATCCTTACGTTGAGGCTTGTTTTGCAAGCAGGGGGATGACTAGCTCAGAGGAAAAATCTCTTCTTCTCCTACCCCCGTGCCCTTGTTCCCAGCGTCATATGTTCATTCTGAACGCCTTTGATGCGGGGGGGGGGGGGCTGCTGGTGACCCAGAAACACCCCCAACCATCTGCAGCCCCTGGGTGTAACCATCATTTTCATCTTAAACATTAGCTATCATCACCCAATCAACTCAACTGACTGCTAGGTCACGGAACGCTCACAAGTGGTCTAACTGCTCATGGGGAAACTGTCAGCCATAGAATCATAGAATAGTAGAGTTGGAAGGGGCCTACAAGGCCATCGAGTCCAACCCCCTGCTCAACGCAGGAATCCACCCTAAAGCATCCCTGACAGATGTTGTCCAGCTGCCTCTTGAAGGCCTCTAGTGTGGGAGAGCCCACCACCTCCCTAGGTAACTGATTCCATTGTCGTACTGCTCTAACAGTCAGGAAGTTTTTCCTGATGTCCAGCTGGAATCTGGCTTCCTATAACTTGAGCCCGTTATTCCGTGTCCTGCACTCTGGGAGGATCGAGAAGAGATCCTGGCCCTCCTCTGTGTGACACAGAGGAGGGCCAGGATCTCTTCTTCTTGAAGGCCTCTAGTGTGGGAGAGCCCACCACCTCCCTAGGAAACTGGTTCCATTGTCGTACTGCTTTAACAGTCAGGAAGTTTTTCCTGATGTCCAGCCAGAATCTGACTTCCTATAACTTGATGAGGGTGAGCACTTTGATGCAGGAAGTGAAAAGGCCTTTTGGTTGCAAGGAAAACTGCCCCACTGGGACTTTGGGTGGGCAGCAAAGGAAATATTCCGAGGCAGAGAAGGTCTGTGAGGCAGTGAAGGAGGGTGAAGAGGTCTTGAGTAGGGGGATTGACGTAAGAAGCCAAATCAGGTGTCCAGTAAGTTTGCCTCCATGAATCCTTCTCCTGCAATAAACACTTTAGCTTTCCTTTAGATAAAACATATATATTATGATGTAACGCGTACCACCAAACCCTTTCCCCTGTGGCGGCTCCGTACCACGTGAATTACACTTCACAACCAGACAAGACCTGTTCTTCAGGTCTGGGTGCTGGGTGGGTGTGTCCTTGATCTTGTAGTTTAGATTTATTTATTTTATTTCCTGGGATCCAAAGTGTGCTCATTTGGTGGCGGCTGGTTGGATATTGACCATTGTTGTTGTGCATCCATTTCCGAGGCAAAGCAGCCGGGGTGGACAGAACCCTTTCCCAGTCCTAAGAAGCAGAGAGCTTTGGCCAAAGGACATAAAAAGAGCCCTGCTTGATTGGACCAAGGGTTTGTCTCGTCTAGATGCCCACGGGAAGCCCCCAAGCAGGAGATCAGTGCAAAACAACCTCCTGGCCATGTTCCCCAGTGACTGGTGCACGTAGGCTGACTGCCTCTAATACTAAAGCACATAGCCATCAGGACTAGTAGCCATGGATACCCTTCCTCTTCAGGAATTTATCTAACCCTCTTTTAAAGCCATTGGACTAGTAGCCATGGATAGCCTTCTTCACACATCGATAGGACTCCTTCACACAGGGCAGAGTTAAACTGTGGAACTCACTACCACAAGACGTGGCGATGGCCACCCATTTGGATGGCTTTCGAAACGGGGTTGGATAAATTCCTGGAGGAGAAGGCTATCCGTGGCTACTAATTATGATGGCTATATGCTACCTCCAGTATCTGAGGCAGTAAGCCTGTACCAGTTGCTGGGGAACATGGGTGCTGTTGCATTCATGTCCTGTTTGTGGGATCCTGGCTTGGCCACTGCGTGAACAGAGTGCTGGACTAGATGGACCCTTGGTCTGATCCAGCCTCAGGGCTCGTCTGATGTTCTTATGAGGAGTAAATCTTGTCCGTGGGCCATTGCTGGGCATTGCCTCGGTACGTGCCCAATCCACACCTACCCGACCTGCTACCATATTCACAGTGCAGCAGTCACACACCCCGAAAGCCTCCTCTGCTGCCTACCTGAAACACCTGCCTTCCCTCTTTCCATGATACGTCGTCCTCCCCCCAACGTTCACTGAGCGGCTGTCAATAACCCTGACGTCTCCCCGCCCTCCCTCACCTGCCTCGCACAGCTTTTCCGATGAGGAGTCACTGCTCCCTGTCTTGGCTCATGATTTGAGGATGATGCATAACTAGAGGGGGGTGGAATGCCAAATGTGTTTGTTGTTTCCGTTGCCAAGGCAACTCGGCCAGGCCGGGCAACCCGGCAAGGTGGCTTTTGGATTCCAACCTGTCATTCAGTTCCTAGGTGGGCTGTTTTGTCAAACTGGGATACTTTAAAGAGGCAGAAAAAGAGTCCGTGGGCCTGAAGAAAAGGCTGGTTTAAATCGGAACATAGGAAGCTGCCTTATGCAGGGTTGGATTATCCATCCATCTAGGGTGGTGTTGTCTGCACTGACTGGCAGTAGCTGTCTGAAATCTCAGTCAGGGCTCTTCCAACCTGGAGTTGCCGGGGTCAAACCTGGGACCTTTTGCGCATAAAGCAGGGGTTCTGTCACCAAGCCACATCTCTCCTTGTGATAAATCAACATATTCCGAGTCAGCACTGGCCTATTAAGCCCAGTATTGTTGACACTGACTGGCAGCAGCAGTTCTCCAATGATTCAGGCAGGGTTCTTTCCTCGCCCTACCTGGAAAAGACGGGGATTGAACTGGAGACCTTTAGCACGCAAAGCGTGTGTGCTGCCCCTGAGCGACAGCCCTTCCACTCCTGACAGCGTGGCTTCCCCCACTTTTTACCTGCTGTAATTATCTTTGCTGAAGTGGGAACAACCGTCGGGCTTTGGAAACACACTCCGGCCAGAGTCAGAGCCGGCTCCACGCTGTGTAGGAGCAATGATCAACAACGGTGCTGTGTGCGAGGAGGGATCGAGGCCAGGGGGCAGCCAAGGGCGGCGACCCCTAGGAAGGGGTAGCTTTTCCAGGGTGGGGCGTGGGGCTCAGACCCAGGGCGGTCCCCACCCTGCCTGCCATGCGTGGAATGCTGTCCTGCCGGTTCTTCCGGGCATGTCTGAGCCAGAGCCCAGGTTTTCCACCATGGAACTAAGACTGGAAACAGTTTGGGAACGGAGGAACAGCAGCCCCGTAGCTCTTCAGGGGACAAGCTGCTTCCTTAGGCCAAGCGGGGTGGGGTGGCGGTGTCCTCTCCCTGCTGCTAGATCCAATTCTCAGCACTAGATCCAAACAGTGGCTGGGAATTCCCTACACACATATGCAAACTGGATCGTAGAATCATAGAATATCAGAGTTGGAAGGGGCCTACAAGGCCATCGAGTCCAACCCCCCGCTCAATGCAGGAATCCACCCTAAAGCAGCCCTGACAGATGGTTGTCCAGCTGCCTCTTGAAGGCCTCTAGTGTGGGAGAGCCCACGACCTCCCTAGGTAACTGATTCCATTGTCATACTGCTCTAACAGTCAGGAAGTTTTTCCTGATGTCCAGTTGGAATCTGGCTTCCTTTGACTTGAGCCCGTTATTCCGTGTCCTGCACTCTGGGAGGATCGAGAAGAGATCCTGGCCCTCCTCTGTGTGACAACCTTTTAAGTATTTGAAGAGTGCTCTCATGTCTCCCCTCCATCTTCTCTTCTCCAGGCTAAACATGCCCAGTTCTTTCAGTCTCTCTTCATAGGGCTTTGTTTCCAGACCCCTGACCATCCTGGTTGCCCTCCTCTGAACACGCTCCAGCTTGTCTGTGTCCTTCTTGAATTGTGTTGATCTTCTCGAGATCAACTGAGGTTGCCAGAGACCTTCTTTTCTTTTTCAAAATTATGGACAGTTTCAGACAAGTGATGAGAATTAAAACAGGAACAGCCACGCGAGAAACGCGAACCGCAGTGCAACAGCTCATTAATCTTCCTGCAGTGGTGGGTAGGATGGGTCCACAAAATATGGTATGTAGGTGAGAGAAGGTGAAGATTTGACAGAGAGAGAAAAGGAGAGGAATGTTACAGGCGTTTCCAGTCAAAAGGGCCTTTGGGAAACTTTCATACTTTCCCCATCTGTACAGGGGCATATATTTATATTCTTATTGGGGAACCTCGGCTTTCCCTTGCTCCAGATATATTGGACTACAACTCCCATGCTGCCTGGGGATGATGGGATTGTAGTACAACACAGCTGGAGGGTGCCCGGTTGGGGAAGCCTGGGATGTGGAAAGAATAAAAAGCAGGTTTCTAAATAATGTTTTAAAAAAGGAAAGGTTGGATTACATTTTAGCTTCACAAGGCATCTTGTGCAGAACCATGAAAATATCCCACACTGTAGATGTCCGTCCTTTAGGAGTCAGAGACATGTGTTGCTTCTTCTTCTTCTTCTTCTTCTTCTTCTTCTTCTTATTATTATTATTATTATTATTATTATTATTATTATTATTACATTTTTATACCGCCCAATAGCTGAAGCTCTCTGGGCGGTTCACAAAAATTAAAACCATGAAGAGCATAAAAACAACCAATAATCTACAAACACAAATACAAAATACAATATAAAAAGCACAATCAGGATAAAACCACACAGTAAAAATTGATATAGGTTAACATTTATTTGTTTATTAAATTTATATACCGCCCCATAGCCGAAGCTCTCTGGGCGGTTTACAAAAGTATACGGAATTAAAACAGCAAAGTTTAAATTTAAATTAAGTGTTAAAATACTGAGAAAATAAAAAGGTCTTCAGATGGCGATGGAAGGAGTACAGTGTAGGGGCCAGGCGGACCTCTCTGGGGAGCTCATTCCACAGCCGGGGTGCCACAGCAGAGAAGGCCCTGCTCCTGGTAGCCACCTGCCTCACTTCCTTTGGCAGGGGCTCGTGGAGAAGGACCCCTGAGGATGATCTTAAGGTCCGGGCAGGCACATATGGGAGGAGGCGTTCCTTCAAATAACCTGGCCAAGCTTGCCTGAGTTATTTATTTACTTATTTATTTGTTGCAAGCCCAATGCCACATTTTTGGAAGCAGCCAAAACAGTTTACAAAAATTCAGAAAACAATAATCATAAAGGAATAAAAACACAGTAAAAGATGAAGTGATTAAAAACAGGCTTAAAAACCATGACAACAGTTTTAAAAGCCCATTAAAAAAACACCAGGAGAAACCCCGGAAAAAGCCCTTTACTACATGCCCAGCAAGCTAAGGTGCCTTCAGAAGAACCTCTCCTGCTGATTTTAGTCACGGGGCAGGTTCATACCAAGATAGGTGATCCCTCAGATAGCCAGCACTTAAGCTATTTAGGGCTTTAAAGTTTAAAACCAAAACCTTGAATTGGGCCCAAAAAATAATAATAATAATAATAATAATAATAATAATAATAATAATAATAATAATATATTTCTTCCCTGCCTCTCCGACTGGATCGAGGCAGAGAACAACAAGCGTAAAATACATAAAATACTGATTAAAAACATGGCATACACTGTTTAAAAACATCCTAAAAGCATCCTAAAAACATACTAAAAGCCTCCTAAAATTCCACTGGATAGGCCTGCCGGAAGAGATCAGTCTTGATAGCTTTCTTGAACGCTAAAAGACGGTCAAGCTGACGAGTCTCCTCCGGCAGGCCGTTCCAGAGTCTGGGAGCAGCAGAAGAGAAGGTCCTCTGGGTAACGGTTGTTAATCTAGTTCTTGCTAGCTGAAGTAGATTCTTCCCAGAGGACCTGAGTGTGCGGGGCGGATTGTACGGGAGAAGGCGATCCCGCAGTTAGCCTGGACCCAAACCATGTAGGGCTTTAAAGGTGATAACCAACACTTCATACTTCGCCCGGAAACTAATTGGCAGCCAATGAAGAGATTTTAGGACTGGTGTGATGTGGTCACCCCTAGGTGTTCCAGTGATCAAACTGGCTGCCATATTTTGAACTAGTTGAAGTTTCCGGACTAGGTGCAAAGGTAGCCCTATGTAGAGCGCATTGCAGAAGTCAAGCCTCGAAGTTACCAGCGTGTGCACGACCGTCTTTAGGTCTTCTAACTCTAGGGAGGGGCAATCAGTGTAAATCTTTCAGTTTTGGTTTGATATGAACTTGTTACTGTCTACTCATAAGCAGTGCAGCTGCCCCATTTTGTAGCAATTGAAGCTTCTGGACACTCTTCAAAGGTAGCCCTGTGTAGATCACATTACAGTAGTCTAGCTGTGACATCACAAAGACGTGGCTAACTCTTGTGAAAAGCTTTTTGTGCAGTGTTAAGGGGATGATCTAATTCTATCCATGCGCCAGGATCCCCGGAAATCAACGGGTCATTTTCCAGTTGCAAAAATTAGATCAAAAGTAATTGCTACTGAAGGTTCGCCTCCATTTCCTGGAATGAACAAAGGAAAGATTCCACGCCAACTAGAAATTTATGTTCTGGAAGAAGTCACTGATTATGTGAATGAAGTAATATATGCATATCACTTGAAGGACCGGAACATCCGGATGTACAAGATGTGACTGAAGCCGAACACGCCATATACGTGAAGTTCATTAACAGCTGTGCAAAATTACAACGGAAGAACATGAAAGATCTAAAAGTATCTAGGTTTAATCATTCCTATTTATTAACCGTACCTATAGGCCATCCTATAAGTTCTCAGGGCAGCTCACAACGTGAAATTTAATTAAAACTTTAACCAATTCAAACAGTGGTAACTGTGAAACATTTCTATTTTGGTTTTACAGTGGTGATGTACAGTCTCACTCAACCTTTGCCACCTTAATTTTTATTTTTAACACACACACCCTTTCAATGCACTGATTACAAGACCCCATCCAGACTTGGTTTAGGAAGCTGGACACCTAGGATGGAATCCAAGTTAGTCCCATTGAAATGAATGGGACTTAAACCCATTTATTTCAATGAGTCTACTCTTAAGTAGAACTTTAGTTGGATCCTACACTTGGGTTTTACCCTTCTGTGAGTGGCATGCAGACTTAATTCATGTTGAGAGTAGACCAGTTGTGTAGAACCTCAAACCTAAGGGCTGAATCGAGACCCTGGAGAACCCAGTCCAGTCCTCCTACGTTCCCCAAAGGCCATGTCTGTTCCCCTTTCCCACCCCTAAGAACAGAAGAGCCCTGAGGCTGGATCAGACCAAGGTTTCATCTACTCCAACACTCTGTTCACACAGTGGCCATTGGCCAGGGACCAGCAAAGCAAGGCATGGTGCAACAGCACCCTCCCACCCATGTTCCCCAGCAACTGGTACACATAGGCTTACTTCCTTGGATACTGGAAGTAGTACATAGCCATCAGGGCTAGTAGCCATGGATAGCCTTCTCCTCCAGGAATTTGTCTAACCCCCTTTTCAAGCCATCTAAATTGCTGGCCATCACTACATCTTATGGTAGTGAGTTCCATAATTTAACTATGCACTACGTGAAGAAGTCCTTTTATTTGTCCTGAATCTCCCAGCACAACCATTGGTCGTTGGGTGGTTTCCTAGCTTCCCCTAAGGCTTAGTTCCTGGAATAAGACCGTTATGCTAAAGTATGTGAGTGTTTTCAGTATTTTGCACCCACCCATCCCTTTGCCTTTAGCTCCGCCCACCACTGAGTCGCTGCCCCCAAAAGCTTGTCTGAAATGGAATTCGAAACTGATTCCAACGTTGATATTGGACCCACTGAAAACAATGGCCATGACTTACTCATCTCATTGGTTTCAATGGGTCTTCTCTAAGCAGAGCCATAGAAGTATAGCTTCCAAATCGTGTGAGGTACTGGTTCCTCTCTATTCAGCCCTGGTTAGGCCTCCTCTAGAGTATTTTGTCCAGTTCTGGGCACCACAATTCAAGAAGGACGCAGACAAGCTGGAGCGTGTTCAGAGGAGGGCAACCAGGATGATCAGGGGTCTGGAAACAAAGCCCTATGAAGAGAGACTGAAACCACTGGGCATGTTTAGCCTGGAGAAGAGAAGGCTGAGGGGAGAGATGATAGCACTCTTCAAAGACTTAAGAGGTTGTCACAAAGAGGAGGGCCAGGATCTCTTCTCGATCCTTCCAGAGTGCAGGACACGGAATAACGGGTTCAAGTGACAGGAAGCCAGATTCTGGCTGGACATCAGGAAAAACTTCCTGACTGTTAGAGCAGTGCGACAGTGGAATCAGCTACCTAGGGAGGTTGTGGGCTCTCCCACACTAGAGGCCTTCAAGAGGCAGCTGGACAAGCATCTGTCAGGGATGCTTTAGGGTGGATTCCTGCATTGAGCAGGGGGTTGGACTCGATGGCCTTGTAGGCCCCTTCCAACTCTGCTAGTCTATGATTACATGGATCCAGCCCAGTGTGTGCGCATCACAGGAAGAAAGAGAGGTAGGGATTACAGCCAGGACTCCTTTCCTTCACAGGGAGAGGGCGAAAAATGCCAAACTCAGCAGATCTAGGAATTCTGCATGCCAGAAGAGTGTTGCGTCGCTGTGCTCACCCCGTGGGCATTTCGCTGGCAAGCACTAGGAAGAGGTGCCTCCCTGCCTCGGTTTGACAACCTGTCCCCTAAACGCTTTGCTGGTGATCTCCTCCTTCCCTTCCTGGCCTACAGGGAGTCATTTTGTCCCGTCCCCCCGAAAGTCCATGGGGTTTCTTGTTCAGGAACCCTTAATTTTTTTAGAAGTTTAAAAATTATTTTTGGAACAGCCCAAAGCTGGTGTCAAGGGGCGGCGTGGTGAGGCACCTGCCGAGGGCCCACCTGCCAGGAAGTCCATATACCTGCTCCTCCTCTTCACGGTTGCTACCTGCTTGTTCACCTGCTTCTTGCTCTGACCCAGGCGGCGGTGGTGGTGGTAGGTAGAAGGCCCCTGCCTCTCTGCCTCTCAAGGAAGCAATTGCTGGCCAGGAGGAGGAGGAGGAGGAGTTGGTGACCATGGTGGTGGTGAGAAGGTGGACTCACTAAGGCAAAGTGAAGAGATCTTGGGCTCTCCAAAACTTGGCTGCAGTCAGCAATGGAACAACTCCAAGTGAAATTGGCTGTAACTTGCCGCTTGGTTTAAGCCTGGGGCAGATTGAAGGAATTTTATAGAGGGGAGGTGTTGTCCTGGGAAAAAGAGTGTGTGTGCCACAGAACCTGCCTGTTTGTCGTCCCAGGGTTCATCTCCAGTTGGAGAAGACTGCCTCTGTGCAGAGTACATTTTCCTCACCATTGCCTCCCAGGCAATCCCCGTGTCTCCAGATCATGCTTGCTTTTAACCCACTAGCACCTCTCTCTCTCTCTCTCTCTCCCCAAATTAAGAGAAGGTTGTTGGTTCTTTCTTAATCCTTTACCTGCAGGTGCTGGTTCAGCAAACCTGAGCATTTTTGCAGCTCTTAAGATGTTACAGTTAAGTGTCCTCCTCCTCCTGACAATGTAGATGTTAGACATATCTCTATAGTCCCTGCTCTACACCTCTAGTGGGAACAGGATACTGGGGAAGGTGCTGTTGAAATGAATGGGCCCTTTTTGTGGGGAGGAAGATGCCGTTTGGAAGTGTGTGAGGGGCCCCAATCTGGAATGCGACCAGAGCAGGGGGCAAAGGGTGAAAGCCCCCCTATGCCCCACACCAAGATCCTGATTTGCACTTTGTGAAAAACAACTCTCCACTCAATGGCAGTAGTACATGAGTGATGTTGCATGTCATTTGCAACTGAGTAGAGTTGACCAATCACTTCCCATGATTTTGGAACTGTCTTTTGAGTTGATGCCTTTTTTGGCCTTTTTTTGCACGCTGTTTGGCTCATTTTCGGCTTGTGAAAAGGGGCTACAGCTGCAAAGAACAAAGGAAACTTGTCGTTTTTAAAAGAAAATGAGGAAGGAGCTGAGATTCTCAGGGAGGTTCTGAATCTGTGCTTGATACCAAACGTTTGACCCGGCTAACGCAAGGATGGAGTTGCTGGAGAGACGTCCTTTTCGTGGCCGGCTGTTTTGCCTCCTTCCTTCTCCGAGGTGCCTCTGTCCTTACAGGAAGAGACAGGTGCCACAGCATGATTAGGGCTAACAAGCGTGGCATGACAGGGCACGCAGGCTTGATGCCCCACCCTGGACACCGACAGGAGCAGGCAGGAAAACGAGTCGGATCACTGTGACTTTTAAGCCCCGGTTGGAGAACAGCCGCCTCTCTGCCTGCTGCCTCATTTTGCCCTCTCTGGGAGCGTCCCGAACAAGGAAAGAGAGTGTGGCGGGCATGGCTCCAAATTTGGGAGGTGTGAGAGCTAGTGGTTAGAGCAAGGAGGGGTGTGAATCTCAGGACTGGGATTATGTCCTGTTTAACGGCCTCGAAGAAGCGATGGAACATGGCCTCAGGCTGGCTCCTATTTTTGCTCCCTTGCACAGAAAAATAATCACAGTGCAGGCTCTCCGGCTAGCGGCTTCCCACAGAGAGGCCCACAAAGTTGTGTTACCACAAGGGTGGGGGACCTCAGGCCTGGGGAGGGCAAACCCAGCCCTCTGCGATGGCCCAAATGGCCCTGGCTCTTCCCTCTATCCACTGACCGTTTGTTTTTTGGCAGAGGACTCCATAGACATCAAGAGAAGGTGGGGACAAAAATCCCATGCGAAAAAGTAAAATAAAAACAAAGGGATGTGAGGTTTGGGGAGGAAGGAAGGAAAGAAACCAGGGAAAGACCTGGGGGGAAAAGGCAAAGGCGCCCATGTGCCTGAACCCGGGCCTAAATGACCTCCCTTTTCAGCTCTGATGGACAGGTTTGGCGACACTCGTGTTTATCTTTTTCCCTTTGAGTATGTTGATACGGCCGGTCAGCAACTCAACCAAACGGGCTGAATTTCTCTCTTCTCTCTTTGCAGCTTCCCCTTTTGCCACCAGGGCAAAGCAGCTGCGTTTGCGGCGAGAGGACTTTGAGATCTTGAAGGTGATTGGGCGGGGAGCTTTCGGAGAGGTGAGTGCCACTGGGTCGTAGGAAGACACCTGACCCTGGAAAGCGGGCGTTTGGGGAGCTCTAATTCTACGCTGCGGGTTGCTGGGAGAACTTCCTGTTCCAGGGGCTGTATGATGCTCCAATCCAGGATCCTAGTTTGTTGTTCCCAAACAAGCCAGGATGGATAAGCCAACAACAAACCAGGATCCTGGATTCAGGCACCACCATGACCAGTGTCAAGGTTAGGCAGGGTTGGGCAGTGGCCAAGAGTTTACATCCCAGCAGGGGCCAAATGACAAGAATTTTTCCTCCTCTTCACCGTTAGAACATCAGAAGAGCCCTGTTGGATCAGACCAAGGGTCCATCCAGGCCAGCCTTCTGTCCACACAAAAGCCCACGGGAAGCCCATGTTCCCCAGCAACTGGTGCCTCTGATACTGGAGGTAGAACATAGCTGACAGGACTAGTACCCATGGACAGTCTCCTCCAGGACTTTTCTTAGCCCCCTTTTAAAGCCGAGAGTTGCTCTTCTCTTTGCCATGGCAACGTTCTGGTTCGCTGGCCCAGGCAACGGTGGTGGTGGTGAGAGGGCGCGCAGGAAACGCCCCGGCCTCCTGGCTCCCTGGCTCTCTGCCCAGTGAGCAAGTGGCAGCCATGATGAGGAAGAGGAGGAGGCAGCCGTTGTCCATGGCAGTGAGAAATCTTGCCCATGGGCCCTGGAGTTGGGGCTGGGGCTGCCCATCAGTGCCGTCTCCTCTTCCCTTTAGGTGGCGGTCGTGAGGATGAAGCAGACGGAGAACGTCTACGCCATGAAGATCCTGCACAAATGGGAGATGCTGAAACGAGCAGAGGTACCGTGGGCCACCCGGCCCTCTCCAAGCGACTGTGTCATGGTTCCCCCACCCCCAAGCAACGGTGGGGGAACAAGGAACCGGGGGCAGGGTGGGGGAACCATTTAGGACAGGCCTGGGGAGTCTTTTGTTTACTGCCGAGGGCCGCATTCCTTCATGGGTGATAAGCTGGGGCCGTCGTCCAAAGTGAACAGAGTGATGGACATGCAGTGGAGGCTGGTGGGTCCGATGTCAGTGGGGCAGCGAATCCGCTCCGGGTTTCAGACGGAACCAGTCAGAACTCTAAAGGAGCTGTCCAGTTGCTTCCCTCAGACTGAAAGAAGCTCTCCTCCTCTGCCTGATGGGGTGGGGAGCAAGTGACCAGGGGGGGGCTGCCCACCTCTTGCCCTGAGTCTTGGCTTGGGTGCCTAGCTCCATCTTGTCCCAAGGATTACTGGCTGCCCTCTGCTGGAGACAGTATGCTCCGCTAAAGTGTGCTCTCGTTCAGAGGTGTTTTCTCTGCCTGGCTCCTTTCAGACAGCTTGTTTCCGAGAGGAGCGGGACGTGCTAGTTCACGGGGACAGGCAATGGATCACCACTTTGCACTACGCCTTTCAGGACGACCACTACCTGGTAAGTCCTCACACAAGCTATTGCCAAAACGTCGGAGAGAAACAGGAGGAGGCTGGCTTCTCTTGAACCCCGGATAAAATGAAGAGGGAAACCACACCTTGGATTAGAAGGAGAGAGAGAGAGAGAGAAAGCAAGCAAACTCAGGTGCTGAACTGGCTAAAATATAATTTTCTTGTCGTTCAACACATTTCGGAGTCGAGAGGCACCTCTCTCGGGAACTTGCAATATTTTCTCATACAGGGCTTCCCCAACCTCTGTGCACATTTGGAAAGGGAAGAATCCGCTGTGGGCGCCACCACAAAATGGCTGCCATAAAGGAGGTGGTTAGTCACATGATGCCTGCGCTGGGAGAGGGGGGTGGCTAGAGTGAGCGAAAGCAGGGTGGATGGAGAAATACTAGAGGTTAGAGAGGGAAAGAAAGAACACTCTCCTAATATGTTTTGGAAGGTGGCAGGGAGTGGAGTTTTATGGGCATAGCTGTAGGTCTCTGTGGGCGCCACGTTGAGAACTCCTGTTCTAGTACCTCTTAAGGTATAGTAGCCTTGAAAATGGTTTTAAAACAGCCATGTTTTCCTTTCTATCCATCCTCATTCACGAACGGCCTCTTTATTCAGCAGAGAACTACAAGAGCTACAATAGAAGGACATTTTGCCCAATTCAGCACCTGAGTTCATTCTCTCTCTCTCTCTCTCTCTCTCTCTCTCTCTCTCCTTCTTTTGAACTGTCTCCCTTCTTTTTTCTTCTTCTTTTTTTGAGGGCAAGTTTTAGCAATTTAATTAGAAATGCACAAAATCTTGCAAATGAGAGTTATTACTTAAACTTCTCCACTGAAGTAGGAATGCCATCAAAGAAAAGGAAAGAAATATCAACTTTTGTTTGATTCTTTTCGTCGTTCTCGGAGTTATTTTGTGCCAGAGGTGGGCAACTGTTCCTGTGCCAGGGGCTGGATTGCCTTGTGGGATGTCCAAAGCCCCATCCTCTGCTGTCATCAGAGTCCTCCCTTTTACCCTTTCATCTTCTTTTCCCAGTACCTAGTGATGGATTACTATGCCGGGGGAGATCTGCTCACCCTCCTTAGCAAATTTGAGGACCGCCTCCCCGAGGACATGGCTTGCTTCTACTTGGCAGAGATGGTCCTGGCCATCCATTCCCTCCACCAGCTCAGATACGTTCACAGGTACGTGAACCCTGGCCTCTAAGCCAGCATGGAAACACGCCTGCCCCCTCCTTCCTCGGTTTCTTTACTTGCAAGATGGGCCATGTAGTATCTAGTCCTAGAGGAGGGCTTGAGGAAGGGGAAGGCATGCAGAAGATGATGAGCAAGCGAAGCTCGGTTAGACTATTGCAAGGAAAGGAATCATGGTTAGACTACTGCGTCATGCCCAACGTGGGGCTACCCTTGGAGAGTGTAGTTTGGAAGCTTCGGTTGGTGCAAAATGCAGCAGTTGGGCTGCTAAGCAGTGCTTATATCATGATCACATCACCCTAATACTGATAGATCTGCACTAGTTGCTAATTGCTTTACAGGCTCAATTCAGGGTCTTGCTGTTAACCTGGCTCTCTGAGGGCCTGCCTATCTTGGTATGAACCTACTTCGTTATTAAGGTCAGCAGAAGAGGACCTTTTCAAGACACCCTCGCTTGCTGAGGCTTGCTCGTTGGGTGTGCAGGAAAAGGCTTTCTCCTGTGTTACTCTCAAACTCTGCCCGTGTGACTGTTCTCCACTCTCTGCCTTCAGGAAGGGTATCAAGACCAACCCTTTAAGCTGGGCTTTTTAAAAAATTGTTGTTAAAACGTTTCAAGAAGCTTTTAATGTTTAACTATGTTGCTTGATGTTTTGAACCTTTTGTACACCATCTTGGGTGGCGCAGAAATTCCACAAATTAGAAATAAATGAAAGCAAAGTTCGTCGCTATGGCGGGGAGCGCTTGTTAGGTGATTTTGAAATGTTTGTTGCTGCAAATCCTGCTAGGCTCTCTGTAATCTCAAGTGTGGGAAGGGATGCAGAGAATCCGGAAGTCCTAGATTCCAAATTCCACACTGGCCCTCAAATACGAAACTGATAACATTTAGAAGTTCTCTTTTCCAGCCTTGTGTCCCACTCTTTGCATAACAAAAAGAGAAAAGAAAAGAAACACACTCACACACACACACACACACACACGCCTGCAACTAGGTGTTGTTCCCTTCCTAGAAGTGAGAGAATCGTAGAATTTTAGAGTTGGAAGTTCTCATCCATATCACCTCAAATACAATAAATACTTCAGTTAATTTGCACCCTGATCCACGTCATCCCAAAACAAAAGAAAATGTTTTTTTCTCAGCTTAATTGCCATGAAGGGGAATATTTGAGTGGGTGGGTCGGAGATGTTGCAGCATGCTCCAGACGCAATCCCTCTTGAAGATCATCGCTGCATGACAATTAAGCAGAGGAAGAAAACACCTTCCATTGGCACCAATGAACACTAGGGGTCCTGGGAAATTATTTCGGGGGGCCCAGGAAGTAGTTTCAGGGGCCCTGGGAAATAGTTTCGGGGGGCTGGGAAATAGTTTCAGGGCCCTGGGAAATAGTTTGGGGGCCCAGGAAATAGTTTCGGGGGCCCTGGGAAATAGTTTCGGGGCCTCCGGGAAATAGTTTCAGGGGCCCAGGAAATAGTTTCGGGGGCCCTGGGAAATAGTTTCGGGGCCTCCGGGAAATAGTTTCGGGGCCTCCGGGAAATAGTTTTGGGGGGCCCAGGAAATAGTTTCGGGGGGCCCAGGAAATAGTTTCGGGGGCCCCCGGGAAATAGTTTCGGGGGCCCTGGGAAATAGTTTCGGGGCCCTGGGAAATAGTTTCGGGGCCCTGGGAAATAGTTTCGGGGGGGCCGGGAAATAGTTTCGGGGCCCTGGGAAATAGATTCAGGGCCCTGGGAAATAGTTTCAGGGCCAGGCCCCTGTAGTCCCAAACCTAGCAATGCCCATATGCCCCAGATGTGTTCCAGGTGTCTAGCTGTGTATCCTAGCAACCCCACCTACCTTCTAGGCTTTTATCTCCCACCTTAAGAAAGGAATCCCTGCACACAAACTGGTGTGTGTGATTTCATCCTGTCCCTCCCCAAAAGCCCAGTTTAAGGCCCTGCTCCTTCTAGCCAACGATACTCCACACCCATCCTGGAGTCCCCGTGCTCACCCACGTTGTCCCAAACTCCACAGAGACATTAAGCCGGACAACATCCTCATTGATACCAACGGACACATCCGCCTGGCCGACTTTGGTTCCTGCCTCCGCTTGCGCCCGGACGGCACGGTGAGTCCGGCGTGCTGAGTTGCCCTGTGGGGAGGAATGAATGGACCAGCCCCTCTGTTTCTGGTCCGGTCCAGTTTCACGTGAGGTCATCCATTAGGCCCGTTTCTGTCCTGTTCTGCGTCCATCTGCGAAGTTTCAAACAAAACCGCACAAACGTTTGCGTTCTTGTTGAACGGGTCTTTTCACAAAACGTGGCTTTGTATCCACAATTTATCTTAAAAGTACAAAAAGATGGCATGCGTTTTAACCTAAAATGTACACTAGAGTACATTGTGTGTGTGTGCCATGAGCTGTATTATGAAATTCAGAGAAATGTAAAATGAAAAACCCTTGAAAGCTGGGCTCCTTTAGGGCTCTGACTGGTTGTGACGGCAACCCGGAGCAGATTCACGACCTCCCTAACAACGGAGCCACCGTTAATCGCTTCTAAAGACCGCCTGAGAAATGCGTCACCCCGCAAACCAAGATGGCGTCTGATTTCTGCTCCCTCCCTTCCATTCCTCCCCATCCCAGGTGGAGTCTTCAGTGGCTGTGGGGACCCCGGATTACATCTCCCCAGAGATCCTGCAGGCCATGGAGGACAGAAAAGGGAAATACGGCCCCGAATGTGACTGGTGGTCCCTGGGGGTCTGCATGTATGAGCTGCTTTTCGGGGAGACCCCCTTCTACGCCGAATCCCTGGTGGAGACGTATGGCAAGATCATGAACCACGAGGTGAGCAGGGGGTGGAGGGGTGGCTATGGTGCAGCAGGGGGTCTCCGGCAACTGCAGGTGTGTTGTCCGACTGAGCCAGTGTGGGGGCTGCGGCGGGCTGGGGCAGAGGTGAGACATGTTGCCTATGGACCACATGTCACCCTGCCCTGGGTTACACACACTTGATCCTCCCAGAGTGCAGGACAAGGAATAACGGGCTCAAGAGACAGGAAGCCAGATTCCGGCTGGACATCAGGAAAAACTTCCTGACTGTTAGAGCAGTATGACAATGGAACCAGTGACCTAGGGAGGTGGTGGGCTCTCCCACAGTAGAGGCGTTCAAGAGGCAGCTGGACAACCCTCTGTCAGGGATGCTTTAGGGTGGATTCCTGCATTGAGCTGGCGGTTGGACTCGATGGCCTTATAGGCCCCTTCCAACTCTACTATTCTATGATTCTAAATATGTCTGTCACCATTGGGCAAACGGGGTTTGTTGCCCTTACTCTAACTTGTCAGGAATGTAGAACCGGTTGTGAAGCACGGAACAGTGCGGAGAGGAGAAGGGACGCGTCCCTTGTACGTTTCACAATGGAAATAATGCACGAGATCGTCCGTGCAAGACGCCCGGGGGTCTCGGATGCCCAGGCTGCACCACATCCTCATTTGCTCTTTGGTTCCCCCCCCTCGCCAGGCCCATCTGCAGTTCCCGCCGGACATCACCGACGTCTCAGAGAACGCGAAGGACCTCATCCGGGGCCTGCTGTGCCGGCAGGAGCTGCGTCTGGGCCAGAACGGCATTGAGGATTTCAAGCGGCACCCCTTCTTCGAGGGCATTGACTGGGACAACGTCCGCAAGAGCTCCCCGCCCTTCATGCCGGAGGTGGCCAGCCCGGCTGACACCTCCAACTTCGACGTGGACGACGACATGCTGAAGGACTCGGTGAGGGGGCGGCCAGGGGGGCGGCGACACAGGCAAAGGGCTCCTCTCTCTTCAGGGCTGCATGATTCCCTCCAGGGAGCTGCGTCCTTCCGCACTTGCCAGCTACAGTAGAACAGACCCCAACGATTGCGTCCCTCCTTCTCTCTCCACTTCCAGGAGACGCTTCCGCCTGTCTCTCACGCTGCCTTCTCCGGCCACCACCTGCCTTTCGTGGGATTTACCTTCACTTCAGGGACGTGAGTAGAACTTCTACTTTATGCCCCCTCCACACACACAGGTGCTTTGGGGACCATATTGGAGGCCTCTGCTCTAACCACTACACCACGTTGCCTCTCAAATATGACCAATGTGAAGCGCCGTCTAATCCTCATGGTTCAGTTGAGAGCCCTTGTATGCTAAGTAGCGAATTCCCCAGTGTTTCGCTTTCCTTGCAGCCTCCGCGCTGAGAGGCACCCAGCCTCCCCCTCCGACAGCTCCAGCATGGCGCGGCTTGAAAAAAGGATCCGTCACCTGGAGCGCGAGAAGGTGGAGTTGAGCCGCAAGCTGCAAGGTATGGTGTTTTTTCCCATTATCATCATCATCATCATCATTTGGACTCGATGGCCTTGTAGGCCCCTTCCAACTCTGCTATTCTATGATTTCTTTTTTTGTAAAATTTCAACAAGAGGAAACTGAAAAGAAGAAGAAAAAAGAAAATGTAGCTGCGTAGATTTGTATATATCAATTTTGATCCATGCATATGAAACGGGTGTGTGTGTGTGTTTGAAAATACAGCTTTCTAGGAATTATATCTGCTTTAAGGTAGATTCCTGCATTGAGCAAGGGGATGGACTGGATGGCCTTGTAGGCCCCTTCCTGTTAATCTGGTGCTAAAAGAGTTCAAGTGCTGCTTGCAGGCTTCCTAGAAGCACCCAGTTGGCCGCTGTGAGAACTGGAAGTTTGCCGCCATCGGCCTTTGGTCTGATGCAGCCGGGTTTTTCCTAACGTTCTTCTTCTGACACACAGATGCTCTAGCAAAATCTCCTTCCAAGGCTCCCACCCCGGATTCGGAGATCAGGAGACTCCAGAACGAGATGGCGGCTTTGCGGAAGCAATTGGCAGGTACTTGCAAGCTGGTCTGATTTTCGGGATGGATGGAAGCAGAGGGCTTCCTCTCAGGGCTCCGACACTTGGTACCAAAGCTGCAGCGTCTCCTTCTGCCTGTAATGCAAGGGAGGGCTACCTCAGGCTAATTTAGGGTTCTGCCAGCCCCTCCCCAACCTCCACCCCTTGGTCTGGGGAGAGGAACACCCGCGAGAACAAATATGAAGGCTGGTGTCTCCAGTTTCAGTGGGACTGTGAAATCATTCTGGGATTCAGCCAGAACTCTAAAGGAGCGATCTTAGCCAACAAACCTATTTGGGGGGGAAGGTTCAGAACCTTGGATAGCTCCAGGAATAATGTTGTGTCCCACCCCCACACCAATAAAGGCAGTTCAATTACATGCATATTAGGCTTTGGGATTTTGCAGAAATCTTTTCCGTTCGGCATGGAAGTTCCATCAAACAGAGAAGTGGCCCCCATAAAAGGTGCCGTTTTAAAAATGCTGCCTGCCCTGTTAGGTGCTGCAGAGAGGTGTTGGGCTTGGAGGGCAGGTGACTGCATTATTCCAGCAGCCAGCGGGGAGGTTTCTAGGCGGCATCTGTGCCACGACACCGGCCTGTCCGCAGACACTCCCTGCTCAAGCGAAGCGCCACCGCTTTATGAGCCTGAGGCGAGGGACAAACACCACCTTTCTACAAACTATGCGGAGAAAGGGGTGAAACAGGAATGATTTCAGGAATAAAATAATGCGCTGTGAATTATAGGTGCTGATGGTGAATTAATGTCAGAACGGGCGTTAGATGTATATAGCTGCAGAGGATAAACGCCAAGGAGACACGTGGGATTTTGGTGGTAGTGAAACAAACTGAATAAAAATTTATTTCAATGTTCACCAACTTTGTTTCCTAATAAAACTTTTCAGACCCATGTTAAAAACCTCTCATCCAATCCTTTCTCTCTTCTCATACACGCTTTCCTTTCTCTCACACCTTCACTCTTGAACTTTCTTTATTATCAGGATTGTTTAATAGACACCCACTGACTATCTGCACCCTACACTCAAAAGACAACCCTCTTTACCCTGATCCTCTAATTCTCCCTCGAAGCAAAGTACTTTTATAACACGCCCCCCTTATCACCCCAGTCATTCCCTTATATATCCTCCTCCCCGCTCCTAAGATATTCAGTCTCCCCCCACTCAGGTCAACGTTGGAAACACAATAGACTTACAAATCCATTAGGATACATTAGGGAACTGACTTGTGGGGTGTAATGCCACAGTATTGTGGGCCCATCTCCCACCTCTTCTGCTCTCTCCTGCCAGAGAACCAGTTAGAGAGTGACCAGATCCAAAGGCAGCACCTCGACCGGATGGCCGCGAGCCAAGTGAAGTCTCTGGAGGAGCGTGTGACGTGTCTGGAGCAAGAGAAGAGCGAAGCCCTCCAGGTATGCCGTCCCTGGGCCTGCTGCAAAGGGATGCTACTGCCAGGTTTCCAGCCTCTGGCAAGGGAGAGCCGTTGCCTGCTCGCTCAAAGAGAGCTCCCAAAGACCTCCAAACTTTCAGATTCCACAGCGAGGACGTTCTGTCGCTCTAATTGCAAACCTGGGTGGTGAGTGCCGACAGCACGTGAGCAAAAGCGAGGCCACAAAAGGGAGGCATCAGTACCTAGACTGCCTGTCCTACAGCGTCCCCGTTAGGTGGTCATTTGGCCTCTCTTGAAAATCCGGTTTGCACATCACGGCCAATTCCTGGGTTGTTTCACCCAGATGTTGGGGTGGGAGGGTTGAGTAAGTGAATGCACTGCCTCCCACCCTCTCACCACTTCTGGTTTCAGTTAATAACTCAGGGTTATCTCTGGGCTGTTTAATCGAGTCACAAAACAACCCAGGAATGGGCTATTCCCAGGTTGTTAATTGAAAGCAGAAACCACGGGTTGTTTGATGGGTCAAATCGTAGAATCATAGAATAGTATTTATTTATTTATTTATTTGTTACATTTATATACCGCCCCATAGCCGAAGCTCTCTGGGCGGTTTACGAAAGTTAAAAACAGTAAACATTAAAAAAGTATACAAAATTTTAAAAACATGAAAACCACAGTATAAAAACCACAGTATCCATTTAAAAACAACAGTTCTGGGGGGTCCGTTAAATGGTGTTAAATGCCTGGGAGAAGAGAAAAGTCTTGACCTGGCGCCTAAAAGATAACAATGTTGGCACCAGGCGAGCCTCATTGGGGAGATCATTCCACAGTCGGGGGGCCACCACTGAGAAGGCCCTCTCCCTAGAGTTGGAAGGGGCCTGTAAGGCCATCGAGTCCAACCCCCTGCTCAGTGCAGGAATCAAATGTACACGGGGTCCCCAGGTAGTCACCCTTCCAGACACTGGCCAGGCCTGGACCTGCTTAGCTTCATCCAGGTTGCAGCACGCCATGCCTTCACACCATGTGTGTGCCAGGCTCTCCAGTCCGCTGGAGAATGACCCCGATGCAGCTGCCTCTGTGGCGGAGCGCACAGAGCCGACCGTCCCCGTGGGCGTTTCTTTTGGGCCAGGAGCTGGCCGAGGCACAGGAGCAGCTTCGGGCTCAGGCCTGGGAGCTGCAGGAAGAGCAGCTCCACCAGAAGGAGACGGCCGAGGAGCTGCAGAGCGCGGAGGCCAAGTGCGGGGAGCTGCGGGCCCAGCTGTTGCGGCATGCCCGGCACCTGCGCGAGCGGCAGGAGGAGACGGAAGCCGCGGCCCGGCGGGTGGAAGGTCTGCGGAAGGAGCTGAGCCGTACCGAGAGCGGGCGCAAGGAGGTAGCTGCCAGCCCTTCCCTCCTCCCCGGGTCCCACTCTTCCGGGGACCACCTGCCCCCCTTCACCTCCCTGTGGCTTCCTCCTGGAATCATAGAATAGTAGAGTTGGAAGGGGCTTCTAAGGCCATTGAGTCCAACCCCCTGCTCAATGCAGGAATCCACCCTAAAGCATCCCTGACAGATGCTTGTCCAGCTGCCTCTTGAAGGCCTCTAGTGTGGGAGAGCCCACCACCTCCCTAGGTCACTGGTTCCATTGTCGTACTGCTCTAACAGTCAGGAAGTTTTTCCTGATGTCCAGCTGGAATCTGGCTTCCTTTAACTTGAGCCCGTTATTCCGTGTCCTGCACTCTGGGAGGATCCTGTTCTTTTCTAACTCAGAAATCGTACCTTCCTAGGCTCCTAAGAGTCATGGGGTTTCAAGCCCATAAGCAGCTTCCTTAGAAAAACGTCCTCGGAAAGTCCTGTGACAAATGTCTCCTGCCACGATTCATTCGCCACTTGGGGAAAGTGTTATGAAGGCTGCGATTTATAGTCTTGTTATTAGAAAAGTTTTTTCCCTGGGACATCTGTGCAGGTGTTCCGGAGGGATCGTGATTAGCTTAAGACCTCTCAGATCTGGACAAGGCTGTGCAAGGGGACATCGAAAAGGGTGTGTTAGTGGCAGAAAGAATGCAGGGTGTGTCCCCCCCCAAACTCCCTTCCCACACAGAGCCTAGTCAAGGCTGAGAGAGACCTTCTTCCTTCTACAGCTGGAGGCTCGGATCGAAGGCCTGGTCAACGAAGTGTCCAAGCAGCGGAAGGGGAAAGAGAGGGCTGAACAGCAGCTGAGGAAGCACAAGCAGGAGTTGGATGAGCTGAGGGTGAGTTCCCTCCGGTAGGATGTGTCCCAGGAGGAGATGGGTACCCCTTTGACTTCTTACTCCAAGGCGGAGGAGGCTGAGCAACCCAGTGAGCAACGGCACCAGAGGAGGAAGGCACAACTCGGGAAACTTCAACACAATGCCAAGCTGCAGCAAAGGTCTACTCTGGAGGAAAGGGCTCCTCTTAAGTAGGTCTGTGACCAGAAAGCGCTAACATACTGCAGCTGAGCCCTGGGTGGGGCTTAGCAGGCTTCAATGTTTGTCCAGCCAGCGTTGAAACAACGCCATTCCGTCAACTCCTGTGCCTTCCACCTTACCCTGTGAGCGACGCTCTGTACTGCTGACTGTTGGACTTCTTCTTGACTCTGCTTCTGGACCGAGTAAAGTCTCTGACTGCCTAACTGTGTTTTGACCTCTGTCCGCTCTTTTCGTCACTCCTGCATTAGCCCGGCCCCATGCACCTGACGGCTTCATTGACCACTCCCTTAATGGCATCCCTGCCTTGGCCAGCAAAGAGCCGGGACTCAGTTTGGAGCTGGACAGACACATTGGCCAACTTCTCACAACGGCTTTTCTGCCCCCTTTGCAGGTGAAGCAGAGCACGGGTCTCTTCCGGGCCTCTGGCTCCCGGCGAGGGGCCGATGCCGCCTGTGCCTCCAGGCAGGAGCTGCGGATCTTACGAGAGGCACTGCAGGCGAGGGAGAGCGAACACGAAGCGCTGCAGATGGAGGTGGCTCAGCTCCGGGAGCAGCTTGAGAAAGCCAAGACTGAGCGGTGAGGAGAGAGAGAGAGAGAAAGAGTCTCATCCCAGGCAATGGTGTCATACAGGCAGGGCTCGTGGGGACACAGCCCCAACACTTTTTAATGAGCAGGGACGCTGATGTCATTTTTATCACCAGGCTCAGACTTCCCTGTTCCCTCCGAGCTTAGCTGTAATCCTCACCGTAGCTGGGGGTGGGGGGAAATGAATTTTCACGGCAAGAAGATATTCTTCCCTGATGTAACACGAAGTATTTTGGGGTGTCTTGGAATGGTCGATTAGCTTTATCATAGAATCATAGACTAGCAGAGTTGGAAGGGGCCTACAAGGCCATCGAGTCCAACCCCCTGCTCAGTGCAGGAATCCACCCTAAAGCATCCCTGACAGAGGGTTGTCCAGCTGCCTCTTGAAGGCCTCTAGTGTGGGAGAGCCCACAACCTCCCTAGGTAACTGATTCCATTGTCATACTGCTCTAACAGTCAGGAAGTTCTTCCTGATGTCCAGCCGGAATCCGGCTTCCTGTCACTTGAGAACTTTACCAAAGTCCTGCTGTTGGTGGAGATGAAAACTGCTAGAACTGATCCTATTGATCTGGATCCACACTGCTGCCTGAATGTCGGGACTCTCCTCGTGGGCATGGCTATGGGGACTGTTATGATGAGCAACTGCACTTCCAAATTTACCACCGACCCAAGGCGCTAGTCCCTCTGTGCCCTCTCTTGGAAGTGGGTGGCTGGCCAGCGAAATCTGGGGGGAACCAGAGCAGGATGTGGGTTGCCCAGAGAGGGAGGGAATATATGGGCACGTTCTTCTTTCTCTGCTGATGGGGAGGGCAGGGAACACAGATCCAGGTTTGCGCCTCTGCACGGAGAAGGAATTTGGGAAGGTGAATCTTCTTCATCTTCCTCCTCCTCTTTCTCTCCCGAATGGCCTTTCCTGCCCAGACGGGAAAACCTGGATGGAAAAGACGCGGATGAGTTGAGCGGTCTCCTCCTTGAGAACTGCAGGGCCTTGCACTTTGGGGACCAGGTAAGTGTGTGTTTGCCTACGAGGCTCAGGGTGTGCCGACGGCATCCAAGTTGTGCCTCTGCTGTGGATCGTGGCCTCTGGCAGCAGCTTCTCAAGAGCAAAGGGCGGAGAACGTTTTTCTTTTAGGATCATTCCAAAAAGCCGATAAACCTCTCTACCCCAGGCTTCCCCCACCTGCTGACATCCAGCTGTTTTGGTCTACAAGTCCCAGCATTCCTGACTATTGGCTGATGGGAGTTGAGGTCCAACATACCTGGAGGGCACCTGGCTGGGAAAGGCTGCTCATAAATCCAAAAACGCAAAGGCTCCGAGTTTTGATTCTGTGCTTTCAAAGTTCTGTGATCTGAACACTGGATCTCGGACGTCCTGAAGTCACGTGGGAGCTTTTCCTCCAAAGTTCTTGTTGGGAGAGGAGAGGGGTTGTATCAGGGTAGCAGGGTCAGTGACAAGGGTAGGCAGGGTGGGGCCCTCCTCCCACCAGGGGCCCATGGACACGAGCCGCCTGGACTCGCTCCTTCTCTCCATCATGGCCACCTGCTCGCTCACCGGCCTCTCGCTCTGGGCCAGACAGCGAGGGTGGTGAGTTGGAGGAGAAGGAACAGGAGATGCCACGGCCTCCTGGCTCACCGCCTCTCAAGAAAGCAGTTGAGAAAGAGGAGCAGCTGGGGAGAACGTAGAGCCACGGAGGGTCCCTGTGAGGGACGCCTTGCCCAACAGCCACGCTGGCCTTTGCCTCTCTTCTTCAGGTGGATTCGCCCAGCACGGACAAGACGTCCGTCACCAACTGGGAGCTGCAGATCGCTGACATCCTACGGTGGTGAGTCCCTCATCCGTGCCCTTGATCTGAGTGGGGGCCGAAGCGTCAAGGAGGACAGAATACTCCTGAGCATATTCAGAGTGGTTTTTTCTGCTGGTAGAGTAACCACAGCTCCCCCCCCCCCCAGAGTAGATGAGGGGAGAGCGTTATCTTCCAAGGAAGGCAGAGCCACAGCACCTTTGATTATGGGAATTCATAGAATCATAGAATAGCAGAGTTGGAAGGGGCCCACAAGGCCATCGAGTCCAAACCTCTGCTCAATGCAGGAATCCACCTCAAAGCATCACTGTCAGATGGTTGTCCAGCTGCCTCTTGAATGCCTCTAGTGTGGGAGAGCCCACAACTTCCCTAGGTAATTGGTTCCATTGATCACAAGGAAAGGAAAGGAAAATAGCACAGAATAAAGCAGTGACCTCCCTAGGTCACTGGTTCCATTGTCGTACTGCTCTAACAGTCAGGAAGTTTTTCCTGATGTCCAGCTGGAATCTGGCTTCCTTTAACTTGAGCCCGTTATTCCGTGTCCTGCACTCTGGGAGGATCCAGAAGAGATCCTGGCCCTCCTCTGTGTGACAACCTTTCAAGTATTTGAAGAGTGCTCTCATGTCTCCCCTCAATCTTCTCTTCTCCAGTCTAAACATGCCCAGTTCTTTCAGTCTCTCTCCATAGGGCTTTGTTTCCAGACCCCTGATCATCCTGGTTGCCATAGAAGAGTAGAGTTGGAAGGGGTCTCTAAGGCCATTCAACCATTCAGATGGCTGTTCAGCTGCCTCTTGAAGGCCTCTAGTGCGGGAGAGCCCACCACCTCCCAATTAACCGCCGGCCATCCGCAATCCGGTCAGACGGACTTCTAGTTTACCGGCAAAACTATTTTATTATTGTTGTTATTGCAGGGGAGGACTGGGAAACAGTGGTTTTGCAGGGGAAGGGATTTAGCAAACTAGGAATATTAGAAGCCGGCTGATTGCATCTCAGACGCTCGGTCCACCTAGCACCATGTCGCCTACTCTAGATTGGCAGCTGTGGTTAGCAGTGAACCAGTCACTCTCTTTCAGCCTAGCCTGTCTCGCAGGGTTGTGAGGCTAATAAAATTGGGGAAGGATGGGGGAGACCCTTGAGCTCCTTGGAGGAAGGGTGGGCTACCAATGTCACAAAGGAAGGAAGGGACTCCCTTCTGGGAGGGCGTGAAGGCAGCAGGTTGTAAAAGGATGCTTCAGATGCTCAGCTAGATGAGCAGTTCCAGTGTGGGAGTTGAATTCGGTGGGGGGAGGCAAGCCGGACAGGGCGATTCTGGGTGGGGAAGAATACCTTTCTGATGGAGCTGCTGGCGCTGTTTTGCTCGCTTCTTTGCCCACATCGCAGGGTGAGTGACGAGAAGGAGTCCAGGGGCTACCTGCAGGCCATGGCCACCCGCATGACAGAGGAAGTGGAGGCTCTGAAGCAGACAGGCGCACAGAGCCCAGGGCCAAAAACTCCGGTAAGAGAGAGAGAGAGAGAGAGAGAGAGACCTTATTGGAGCTGCAGATGCCTCCGAGAAGAGGACTCTTCCTCCTTTTAAAACTTTCCCAGCCTACGTCCCAACGGGCTGCCCCGTCGGCCGTCCCGGCATGTCCCCCTGGAGACATTCTGCTGTTGCCTCCCGCTGCAGGACACCCTCTGGAAGGCTCGGCGGCTGCAGAAAGTGGAGGCCTCGGCCAAGCTGGAGCTGCAGTCGGCCCTGGAAGCCGAGATCCGGGCCAAGCAGGGCGTTCAGGAGGAGTTTGATAAGCTGAAGGTGGCGCATTTGGCAGTCGAGCGGTGAGCAAGCGCTGGGGCACCGGAGAGAGGTGGAGGCGGGGGGGGGGCGTGGACCAGGGCGCAAGAGTCGGCCACCAGGCTCCAGTGGGTGATTGAATCAATTCGGTCAGCAGAGATGGCGCCAGGGGTCGGCAGAGTGGGCACTTGCTGATTGCTCAGACCCCAGCAAGGCCCCCTCCTCCTCTGGAGAAGATTTCCGTCTCATTGGAAGCTGGCTTTCTCTGCACTCTGAAAGTAACATTTCTCTCCCCCCACTCCGAATCTGCATCCCAAAGCCAGTTGCAGGAGGCGGAGAAGCAGAACCGGGCGCTGCGCCTGGAAATGGAGAAGGTGAAGGCGGAGCTGAAAGCCCGTTCACTGGAAGGTAAGTTCTGGGCCGTGGAATGTCTCTGTCAGGTCTGGCGTCACGGGTAGGCATGGCGGGGCAGCTGCCCAGGACCCACACCCCAGCAGGGGCCCACTGACATGACCCCACCCCATGGAGCTGCTCCTCCCCTTCGCCATGGCAACCTGCCTGTTCACCTGCCTCTCGCTCTGGACCAGGCAACGGTGGTGGTGAGACGGAGAAGCAAGAGACGCCACGGCCTCCGTGATCCCAGGTTGGGGTAGGAGGCTTTGGAAAGTGTGCTTGGACTTCAGCCGATCTGACCGCTTTAAACCATGACTATCTGAAGCCCCATGTATAGCAATGGGTCTTCTCTGAGTAGGACTTATTTTGGACTTCTCCCAAATAATAAATCGGAATTCAAGTCATCTCGCTGGACGTCTGGCCTGTTTGTTCGCTGCTCAGTTTGCTGTCCAAGTGTTGCTAATTGTTGATGTGCTCCTTCTTCCATGGGGTTCTTTGACTTTAAACCAGAGTTTAACCTGGACTTGGGGAGCAATCCTATGGCCTCCAGATAGTGTCTGGGGCGGTGTGTGTGTGTGTGTGGCATAGGATACTTTGGATTTCCCCAATCCAAGGTCAGAGACAGCACTCTTAACTTCAGAGCTGAGAATCGGATATCCGATTCCCAACTCCCCTCGCAGCTGTAATGGAAAGAATCGCGCTGTTGGGTTCTGAGTTTAGAACTGAACCTTGTAGCTGAGGGGTTGGGGGGAGGCATTTTGGTGCAATACCAAATATAAAACAAACCAAAAAACTAAAACGCCTGAGAGAATAAAAAGGCATTCATCTGGTGTCGAAAGCAGCGCAACGTAGGTGCCTGGTGAGCCCCTCAAGGGAAGCTCATTCCAAACCGGGGAGCCACAGCAGAAAAGGCCCTCTTCTTTGTAGCCACCCAGCCCACTTCCTTTGTTAGGAAGCTGATTTTAGGACTGTCCTCTGTAAAGTAGGACCTGGTCACCCTAAAGTCCCTCAAGCGCTGTAAACACGGAGGACTTGGTAGCAATTAATGATGACTTTGGTTAAGCATAGAGACAACCCACGAAGCGTTTGCGTTTTCTGCCTCTTCCTACAGGCGTCAAGCACCAGGGACCGCTGATCCCTTTCCTCTCCTTCCGAAGTAGCAACGTAAGTCTTCTGTACCGTCCCATGATGTTGGCTGGGGAAGCCGTGATTTGCGGGTTCTCCGAAATGGCATTCAGGACAGGCGTGGATTTAAAATTGCTCTAATTTAATTGCAACATTCCATGACGTGTCAAATGCTGGCTCTTCCCCACTGCCCTAAATTTAATTTAGAGGTGTATGTGGCTGTAAAACCCCCAAATCTTAACTTTTAATGTTTTAATTTCAACATAGTTATGTTTAGTGTTCACTTGTATTCGGTACTGGGCATGTGGAGAGGTCTCCCACCCCAACCCCCAAGGAAAACTTTTAAGATCCAAAAGGAAGCCATGATTGGGAATGTTGCCCCCAAAATGAGGAAAGAATATAAACCTGGATTTATACATCCACATTCAAGTGAAGAGATCTTGCCAATGGATGGGATGTAATTGTTGTAAACTGCCCAGAGAGCTTCGGCTGGGGGGGCGGTATATAAATGCAATAAAATAAATAAAATAAATAAATGATTTGGTAATGATGCCTCCTGTTAGGCAATTAGCAGAGTAAAACCAAAACAGAATGAGCGTTTACCAGTCCCACGTGCACACAAGACTAAAAAAGGAGCCCGTTCCTTTCTTTAGTGAAGAAAGGCTAAAACGGTTTACACAGAGTGCTTCCGGCCATGGTGGAAGTTAAGAGAGACACGTGGGGAGTTGCAAAAGAAAACAATAACCCTAACAGGAAACCACGTTGTAAACCATAGAGTTCCTAAGGCTAGCTATCCCCCCCCCCAAATTCTCATGAATTAACTAACTGCAACACTGCCCCCTGCCTGTAACTTGTAGACAAGCTTGCAGAATTCCCATCACTCAAAGAGGGCAGATGTGGGAATGACGACGGGTCTTTTGGGGTGGTCATCCCGTGCCACAGCTGGGTAATATTAGACCTTGGACTGAACATTTCTCTTCTCCCCCCACAATCCATGGTTTAAAACAGCATCTACACACCTGACATGTCAGAACAACGAAACGGCGTGCCGACCCTCATTTCCAAAACATAAAACTCTGAGCATGTGCAGTTTTGTATTTTAAGCTCCCTGAAATCACAGCACCCTCGTGACTACGGGAACAAACGAGAGTTTGCTTCTGATGCCCCCGTCATCTTAACTGCATCATTGGTCACTTCTAGTAACAAGTTGTGTCACCCTGTTTGCCAGAAGGACGCGATTGCTTTTGGGGGACCCCCGGACCCCCAGGAGGCTCAGAGGACCACCGAGGATGCTCAGCTGCACCCTGAGGGGAGAAGGAGCCTGCGTTCCAGTGTGAGTACTAGTTGCCTGCCATCCTGGAGCAAACTAGCTCCAATTTTTCTTTTGGTGCTTGTTAGCGCCCGTACGCACAAGGTCAGGAAACCATCAAATAATGGGTCGTTTGGGGAAAGAGGATTCCTGGATTTTTGCTCCCTTGACAAGCCAGAATTGCAAACCATGGTCCATTCTTGATTTATAATTCCAGGCTTGTTCCCGTGTTTGTTCCCTGGTTTGTTTAGCTGTTGTGGTACCAAATACACCAGTGTGCAGCTCATTCCTGATAAGCCAGGATTCTCCGGGATTCTGGCTTGTGGTACCCTGCGAATGCTTTCAGTAGACATAGGCGGGTGTTGGGAGGTTTGGATTAGCCAGGATTGCAGGAGGCCTTAAAAGGTAGAGATATTTCTGCTCCTTCCTTTCATTCAAGGTTCAGCATCTGATGTTTCCAAGCCAGGCTGCTGCAGCCACCGCAGACAGTACCAGTTCTGGATCCTTAAAGGTAATGGCCAAAATATCTGTGTTTTGGGGTCCTTCGTGATGTTATACTGCTCATCCCCACGTCTGAGGCTGGCTCCTGTCTCTATTTTTCAAGGGTTTGATTTATAATATTATTAATGTTTATGGTGTCTGTGTGTTGGGGGAGACGTTTTTTAAAGCAGTCAACTTTGCGACTGCAACAGAAGGGTGGGGTCTGCTTTCCTCTACCCGAATGAACAAATACATAAATGAAAAAAAATAATTCCCCCGTGCCTCCCCACCCTGTTTTTTCCAGCCCAAATCTCACAACTTCAAAATGCAAAACTTCTCGACACCCACCAAGTGCATGCACTGCACGTCACTCCTGGTTGGCCTGGTCCGCCAAGGCTTGGCTTGTGAGGGTGAGTGATCAGACCCTCACTCATTGGTAGAGCGGGAGGAGGCTCAGCTTTTGTGTGGGAGGCTCAGAAGGCGGCATGCGGGAGAGGGCCTTTCCTGTGGCGGCCCCCCAATTATGGCATGATCTCCCTGATGAGGCCCGCCTGGCACCGACATTGTTATCTTTCCAGCACCAGGTTAAAACCTTTCTCTTTACTCGGGTACTTGCCCGTTTAGGATGTATTCTAATTGGTCCTGGATTTGGCTTACGGTTAGGACTGATTGATCAAAGTGGGTTTTAGGTATATAGGTTGTCTTTGTGTGTTTTATGTAAATGTTTCTTACTGTATTTTAATGGGTTGTTTTTAAAAAATCTTTGTAAACCACCCAGACCGCTTTGGCTATGGGGCATTATAAAAATGTAATAAATCATAATTGTAGAGAAGACCCTCGCCTAAATCTCTGGAGTGCTGCTGCCTGCCAGTGTGGACCAATGTCTATCCAGCTTCCTATGTTTCTATTTAAATCAGCCCTTTATTCAGGACAATGAGGTCTAGAGTCTTGCTCTAGGCAGCTTCCTGTGTTTGGAACACGCCGTCACCCAAGCGGGGTCCGGGTCAGTGTGTCAAGAAACAGAGCCCTGGCCAGTAGAAAGGCACAGCAAAGATCGGGAGGGAGGGACGATGCCTCTTTTCCTGCCCCCCCAATATATTCTAAGCCTCCCTGAGAACCTATCTATCGATAAAAGAATTTCTCTTGGGGAAAGTACGTGGAGGGTTTGGCGCCTCCGCTCTGCGAGTGGTCCAGAGGACCTGTTGGGTGACTGTTTACATCTCCTCCTCCTCCTCCTCCGTTTTTTTCAGCCTGTAACTTTGTCTGCCATGTTTCCTGCGCTGGGAGCGCCACCATTTGCC
This sequence comes from Elgaria multicarinata webbii, assembly GCF_023053635.1. NCBI lineage: Eukaryota > Metazoa > Chordata > Lepidosauria > Squamata > Anguidae > Elgaria > Elgaria multicarinata. The sequence goes on along the minus strand of NC_086191.1, from coordinate 15,501,267 downwards.
CCATGCCCTCTGAACAGCTCCAGAAGACCCTCGGAGTGAACCCAACCAGTGGGACAGGGACCGCCTTCGAAGGCTTCCTTTCGGTAAGATATGGAGCCTCCCTCCCTGGCTCTCTGCCTTGGATGGAGGATGTCAGGGAGAACTGGGAAGGGCCCCAGCTCAGTTGCTTTCCATGCACGGGGTCCCTGATTCGATCCCCGACAGGTAGGGCTGGGAAAAACCCTGCCTCTGAAACCCTGGCTGGGGGCTGCTGGACGTTGTAGGATGTTTTTCTGCCTACACGTGCCCTTAACCTGTCTGGGATGCATTGCAGACCTGGCACAGAGCAGAGGGGTGGATTAGATGAGCGCCACTCTCCCTTCCCAGTCTAAGATGGATGAAGAAGGAGGGGGGAGTTTAGCCCAGGGGAGCCCTGAATGTTTCCTGCAACCAACGCCCTTCCATCCCTGCCGGCTGACCCCGTCTTTCCCCTCTCCGAAAGGTGCCAAAGCCCTCCGGCGTGAAGAAAGGATGGCAAAGGGCTTTCGCCGTCGTCAGCGACTTCAAGATCTTCCTGTTTGATGTGCCCGAGGGAAAGGCGTCCCAGTGTGACGTGGGCATCATGCATGTCACAGACATGAGGTAAGCGGGTGCTGTGTGTGGAAGGACAGGCAGGAAGGGGGCACCATCCGTCCTCCATAACAGAGGATGATCCTCCCGCTCAGGGCTGTCCAGCCCACGTCCGGGTTGAAGGTTGAGAGCCACGGATTGCCTAGGCCCAGAAGCAGCCCTGCCTTTCTGACCTCCACCCATTAACACTGATGTAGAATCTTTTTACGCAACGCATTTATTGTGCACTCATGCTTCCTCACTCACAGAAGTTTGCAGGTCCTTTATACAACGTCATTGTCCTCCGGGGCCTCTCCCATGCTTTGCAACCATTTCAGCAGAGGTGTTTTCCCCCCCCCTAATGAGGAACGTCTGGTAATATTTGTGAATGGCGGGATAAAACCTACTGTAACTCTGCCATTCCGCTATACCACAGCGCCATCTAGTGCTTGTGTAAAGGAAGATCAGGAAAGGAAGAGAGAGAAAAGAAAACGCCCAGGAAAAAAACATGTGTAAAAGAGCCAATGTAAATTAGGCAAAGAATCCGGAAGCAGAAGAGTCAGCTCTGTTTTTTTTCCTTCCGGCGACAGGGACGAGCAGTTCTCAGTAGCCCCAGTGCTAGCCTCCGACGTCATCCATGCCAGCAGCAAAGATGTGCCTTGCATATTCCGGGTAAGAGACGTGCCAAGATCCACCAAGATTGATGCTTGCTGAAGCTGCCTGCCTTCTAGTTCTTAAACTTTTCAGCGTTGAGGGGGAAGCCAGCTGAGCAGTACATGATTCCAGGCACTCATTTTGTTGCTTGTATTTTTAAAAGATAACATCCTTTTCTACTACAATAAGATGCTTATTCCCAAGTCAAGGTCTCTGGGATGAGGGCAGCAGAAGCAAACTCCCTTTTATTCCTGTAGTCCCAGGGGTGCTCTGATTTCAGTGTTTAAAATAGGGCTGTGCTCCACTCCAATTCGGTTCCCCGAATCGGGAGTGGAGCGACCCGATACGCAGCCCCTAAGGGTGGATCCGAATCGGGTTGGGGAGCCGCGGATCGCTTTGCCTCGATCCGGAGCTCCGAATGCAGGTAAGTGGGGGGAGGAGGGCTTACCTGGCGGTGCAAGGTAAGGGGGCAGGGGGAGGGAGGCTTACCTGAGTCCATCGTGGTCCAGCGGCGGGTTCAACTGAGGCCCAGACCTCAAAGCGGAAGCCGGCCACAGCCTGCTTCCGGCTTGAGGCCTGGGCCTCAGTTGAACCCGCCGCTGGACTGTAATGGACGCAGGTAAGTGGGGGGGAGGGGGCTTACCTGGCCCCGCCGCAGTCCAGGTAAGGGGGGAGGGGGACTTATTCCCCCCATTTTGCCCCCTTCCCCACTTACCAGCCTCCGCCTCCCGCCGCAAAGGCAAGTAAGCGGGGAAGGGGGGCAAAATGGGGGGCGAATTTCGATCCGACCCTTCGGATCTCACTCCGGATCCAGTTCTGAAGTGGGTCGGGGGAGGGTTGGATCCACCCAAAGTGGTTCGGGCCTGATCCGAAAGTTTCGGATTGGGCCACGAAGCGGTTCGGGGGGCTGGTGCACAGCCCTAGTTTAAAATGTAAAACTGCCCAGGCATGGAGTATTTCCTTTTTTAAATCAGGGTTGGTTCCCACAGTTCTGTTTTTGCTCTAACATATGAAGAAGGCAGAAGCCGTGGCAAAGCACAGAAACAACGTTGAAGGGACGGGAAAAATATGAGTGTTGTGCTTCGCCACCGAAGTGAAACACGTGGCCTTCTAAAGAGGTCCCTATAAGTCAGTTAAGTCCAGGGGCTAAAATGCCTGAGGGTGCACGCCTGTGCATGTTTGGAGAGGCTGAGGGTGCAATCCTGTGCATGCCCAGGCCAGCTACCAAATGCTCAGGCAGACGCTCCCTTCATACGGGTACCAGTGAGTCGGCTCCTGTTGGACCGTCTCCGTACGGACATTCTGGTGGGTGACCGTCCATTTTACCTGGGATCGCATTACCCCCGCCCCTGACCTGCCTCGGCCCCGATCCGCAGGTGACGGCCTCCCAGCTGAGCTCACCTCACACCACCAGCTCGATGTTATTCCTGGCCGACAGCGAGGCCGAGATGAAGAAGTGGGTGCAAGTGCTGACGGAGCTGCACCACATCCTGAAGGACAACCGGCACCACGACCGCACCGTCTACACCCTCAAGGAGGCTTACGACAACGGCCTGCCCTTCGTCCCTCATGCGCTTTCGGCGGCCATCATCGGTACGGAGCAGAGAACGGGCACGGAGCTTTGGTCCCGTGAGCCAAATCCGGCCCTCGAGGGTTCCCCGCAATGCGACGCCCCCTTCTCATGGCCCCACAGCTTGACCTGTGCACGGTCTCCCAAGTGGAGGGCAGCGTCCTGGAGCCCTCGACAGGGAGGTGCGTGTCTGTGATGGCCCTGTGCTCTTTTGCAGACCGGGAGCGGATTGCCCTGGGAACGGAGGACGGTCTGTTTTTGATTCATCTCCGGACAAACGGTAGGGGGGGGGCACCTCCTTTTGCGGAGACTTGGTGAAGGGCTCCTGGGGATTGTTGGGTTGGGACCCGTGGCTTGGAGAGCTGAGCTTGTGTACAAGATGGGACCCCAGGGTTGAGGTTTCAAGAGCCGGCAGGCACACATGGGCATCATTCGTTTCATCTCTGCAGTGGTGCTTCTATGGCTGAATCTAGGGCCCCCAAAAGACCCCCGAGAAAGTGGTGGCAGGAGGATTAAAATATACACACACACACAGAGAGAGAGAGAGTCAGAGTGGAGCAGCAAGGTGAATGTCATTGGTGTGGCTCACCACGGGACGGACACACGTGGCCATCTAAAAGAGCAGCAAGACTGTTAAATCCACCTCAACCTAGCTGAGCCACTGGGACAGGCTGAAGCCGATTCCTGGTCTGCGTCCCAGCATGGCCACGGCCTCGTGTCCAAAACGGGGCCTCCTGTGGTTCCTGGCTGCCTTTCTCCAACCCATCTCAAAATGGCTCTGCCTTTTTTGTGAACCGCCCAGAGAGCTCCGGCTATGGGGCGGTATAGAAATGTAATAAATAAATAAATAAAATAAAATTTCCAGCCCGTAACTCTGCCATCGTCTCGGTTGCATAGTGCGCGAGTGACTCGCACAGACTTCCAGGCAACTGAGGGCCTGAAACCGCTGGTGGCCGCCGTGTGCCCCCTCTCTTGCTCAGAGCCTTGACCCCCCCCGCTGTTCCCGGTCTCCCCCCCCTCTTCTCCCCCCTCCAGACGTCCTGCAGGTGGGCGACTGCCGGCGCGTGCAGCTGCTCCTGGTCTCTCCCCAAGCCCAGCTGCTCTCGGTCCTCTGCGGGAAGAACCACAGCCTCCGCGTCTTCTCCTGGGCGGAGCTGGAGACCCCGGAAGCCCCGGGGACCAAAGTGGTGGAAGCCAAGGGCTGCCAGGCCGTGGCCGTGGGGCTCATCTGCCGCGGCACCACCCCCGTGCTCTGCGTGGCCTGCAAGCGTCAGGCCCTCTGCTTCCAGCTCACGGCCACGCGCCCCCCGCACCGCCGCATCAAGGAGATCCAGGCCCCGGGCTACGTGCAGTGCTTGGACGTCCTGGGGGACCGCCTCTGTGTGGGCTACCCGTCCGGCTTCTCTCTCTACCCCCTGCTCAACGAGGGGCCCCCGGTAAACCTGCCCCACCCCGAGGACCCCCGTGCGGCCGCCGTGGCCCAGATGGAAGCACTGAAGGCCGTGGAGGTCAGCCTGAACGAGCTGATTCTTTGCTTCAGCGGCTTCGGCCTCTACGTGGACGGGCAGGGGCGCCGGAGCCGGCCCCAGGAGCTGATGTGGCCGGCGCCCCCCCTCAGCTGCTGTGAGTGGGGCTCGGGTTTGCGGGGGGGGCAGTCCTGGGTTCGTGGGGACGCCGGAGCCCGGCCGCTTGCCTGCACAAGGAAAGGGGGGAAGCCGCCTGATACCCGGTCAGCGGATTTGTCCGTCTGTCCAAATATGTCTACACCAGGGGTGCATACACAGCACTCCTGGGTTCCCCAGAAGGCCACACACGCCCCCTTCCACACCCTCCGCCCCACTGATGGTTTGGTGGGCTTCGCCGCTTTTCTGCAGGTTTTTTTTGCCCTCCCCCCCTTTCTAAATGGTCAAAATGTGCCCTGGTCTGCACTGACTGACTCCCCTCAACCTGGCGTCCTTCAAACGGATTGGACTGCAGCGCTATAATCCCAAACCAGCTTGGCTGTTTGGCCCCGCTGGCTGGAGGAGGATGGGAATTGGAGTCAAACACATCTGGAGGACGTAAGGTCGGGGGAAGATTGGCCATGCGGCTGGAGGGTGATGGAATTGCACCCCAAATAAATCGGGGGGGGATGCTAGGGTGGTGGAGGATGGGCTATGCTGCCTGGGGATGATTGTTGTTGTAGTCCAACACATCTGAAGGGTTGGGGAAGACTAAGACCCTTGCAGCGTTGTGAGGATGAGGGGAGACGCATCCCAGATGTCGCTCCTCACGTGTGTGCCTCTTCGCCCGCCAGGTTACAACGCTCCTTACTTGTCAGTATTCAGTGAGAACGCGGTCGACGTGTTTGACGTCAGGAAAGCCGAATGGATCCAGACCATCTCGCTGAAAAAGGTGTGTGCGGCTTTTGAGGTGCCTTCTAAATACAGGTGTATTTTTAAAATTTTGAAGCATGCCGTAAGGAGTAGATTTGGAGCTGGGCCCCCAAGGGTGCCCAGGCCTACCAACACCCTTGCTAGCAGCCCCCTCGGCTGGCTCGGAATGACACATTCTCTCCGGCCAGGTCCGAGCATTGAACCCTGAGGGCTCCCTTTGCACTTTCGGCAGCGAGAAGGTCCGCCTGACCTACCTGAGAAACAAGACAGCAGGTAAGTGGGAGGCAGCTGAACACGGGATGGAACCGCCGGGAACTTGGCTGACGGTATGGCTTAGACCAGTTTAGAATCATAGAATAGCAGAGTTGGAAGGGGTCTACAAGGCCATCGAGTCCAACCCCATGCTCAATGCAGGAATCCACCCTAAAGCATCCCCGACAGAGGGTTGTCCAGCTGCCTCTTGAAGGCCTCTAGTGTGGGAGAGCCCACCACCTCCCTAGGTCACTGGTTCCATTGTACTGCTCTAACAGTCAGGAAGTTTTTCCTGATGTCCAGCTGGAATCCGGCTTCCTGTAACTTGAGCCCGTTATTCCGTGTCCTGCACTCTGGGAGGATTGAGAAGAGATCCTGGCCCTCCTCTGTGTGGCAACCTTTCAAGTATTTGAAGAGTGCTCTCATGTCTCCCCTCAATCGTAGGGGTGTCATGATGGCTTTCTGGGGAGATGGTAGAGAAAATAGAAGGCTGTGGTTGAAAAAACAAAAACACAATTTAGGTGCTGAGCACTCAACCACAAAGACTCACTCGTGAAATATAAGATAGACGCAATCTATTACAAATGTGGGTAATATATACAGAATTCTTACATATACAGTTTGTAAAAAATATCCAAAACACTTTCTCCTTGCTGATACACTGCCTTAAACCCCTCCAAAGAAATCCAGTTGAGATCCAGTTGAGATCCTGCTGATCTAAACATGAAAACCACAAGGTGATATTGTTTCAGGGCTCCACCCCAAACATACAGCCACGGCTCCTTCTATGAATAAGCATCCAACTGATGAAGACTCTTCGAAACAGGAATTGTACCGGACACCTGTATTATTTAGAGTCCTAGAACTTTTTCGACGCCTAGAAATGTGATTGCTTCTTTAGACACACTGATTAGTGAATGTGTGGGGGGATACAATTCTGTACCTTTACTTCAAAAATATTTTTCCCATATGCTGTTTTGTAACATGTTATTGTGACTTTAGTGCGGACACATTGGATACTACTATTGTTATTATTTTCTTTATTTTCTATAGAGTGGAAGCTTCTGCACTGTTGGATTTCTTTGGAGGGGTTTAAGGCGGTGAAAGTGTCTTAAGGAGAAAGTGTTTTAGATAGATAGATAGATATTTTAAAACTGTATATGTAAGAATTCTGTATATATCACCCACATTTGTAATAGATTGCGTCTGTCTTATATTTCACGAGTGAGTCTTTGTGGTTGAGTGCTCAGCACCCAAATTGTGTGTGTGTGTTTTCTGGGGAGATGGCCATCCGGGAGTCAGCCTGGACTGAGAAAGCTAAATGATTGCTCATAGCTACATTACGGAATGTTTAACGTGCCTATCTGAAGGGAAAGGATCTGGGCCCAATTTAAAGCAGCCGGTGACGTGTGCCAACTCTCCACCTTCGCCCCTGCCCTTTTTCCAGATCAGGATGAGTTTGAAATCCCCCAGACGACGGATAACAGCCGACGGCACCTCATGAGGACCAGGCACAAACGCCGCTTTTCCTTCCGGATCACCGAGGAGGAACGGCAACACCAGAGGAGGTGAGCCCGATCTCTGGGGCATCGCGCAGGGCTCCATCTCGGCAGCCAGGGTGTTCAGGGCCCAGAGACCAGTGGTGTCGTAGAGGCAGGGCCCACAGGGACGCAGCCCCGACGCTTTTTCCACTAGCAGGGGCTCTGATGTCATCAGCCACCCCCCTCGGACTTTCCCATTCCTTAGCTGCAATCCTCACAATTACTGGAAGGAAATTAATTTCTCCAGCAGCAAAAGATGGCACCCTGTTGTTGTGCAAAGTATTTTGGGATGGCTCGGCCTTGAAGGGACAATTAAGACTCACTAGTTTTTACAAAAGCCCTCCTCTTGGTGGAGTTGGAAGCTGCCAGAGCAACCATTTCTTCCGGCAAAAGAAACTCTTGAGCAGGGGATCTTACGCTGTTTGGGGAGATGTTGTGTCCCTCGATCCCGCTTAGGCTCTCACGCAAGCAGGAAATTGGCCTCACCCTGCACATTTCTCAGTGTCTGGAAAGTGTAATCATCGGCCTTCGATTGAGGCAGAATTTGTCTTGCGGGACCGCTCGTCGTCATTTTGAATGTTCGAGCCGTGGTGGGGCTAAGCCATAGATTCTCGTTACGTGTAAGCCACTTGCAACTCTAAACCAGCCCGTGGTTTCTGGGTGGCTTGTCCATCACCCCAACAACCCACGCTTGCCGGGTCCGCATGTAACGAGGGTGGCTTGAATCGCCGGTCTGAACGGAGATTGGGACCTGGGTTTGTTTTCTGCGTCCCACAGGGAGATGATGCGAGATCCCAGCCTCCGCTCCAAACTGATCTCTAGCCCCAGCAACTTCAACCACCTGGTCCACGTGGGGCCGAGCGAAAGGCACCATCAGCTGCAGGAACTGCACGTGGTGAGAATTCACAAGGGCGGCTTGACGTGGTGGTTGCAATTTTGAAATCATTCCCATCTGACAACAGTCCCCCACTCCTTGGTTTCGTCGCAGTTAGGCTACTGCAATGGGCTGTACCTGGGGCTGCCCTTGAAGAGTGTCCGGAAGCTTTCATTGGTGCAAATTGTGGCAGCTGGGCTGTAAACCACGGTGTCACGATGTCATCCCGCACTGAAATATCTTTACTGGTTGTCAGTTGTTTTCCGGGATGAATCCGAGGTGTTATTTTTTAACCTTTAACGTTCTGAACGGCTTAGGGCCTGGCTGTCTGAGGGGCTGGCCATCTCGCTATAAAGCTGCTCTGTTATGAAGATGAGCAGGAGACGTCCTTTTGAAGATGCTTTAGCTCACTGGGCATGTGGGAAAGCACTTTCCCAAATTCTGCAACACACACGCACTCCCCTGGGGAACATGGGCGGGAGGGTGCTGTTGCGTTACGTCTGGTACCCATTCTCTGCACTCAGGAAGAGGGCCGAGGCACGTCTTCCAAACTTTTTCAACAAAGGTGTTTTTTTAATGTTTGATGAGGCTACTATTTGGTGACGGCTTCTACGTTTTTGGACCCTTTGTAGCGTCAGTCTCAGAAAGACGATAAAAGAAATAAAGGAAGGGAAACATTATTTTGTTCTGCCTTCGGCACTGGGGCTCATGCTGCTGTTTTTATAGCGGAAGATTCGAACATCCTTCACCTCCGCTGAGCTGCTTCTCCCCCCCCACCCACCCCGTCCTCCCCAAATCCTGCCCTCTTGTTACAGGCCCAAGAAGAGAAAAGACGGGAGGCCCAAGTTCGGATGCGTTGCAGCAGCCTCTCCGAGACCCGCCGGCCCTTGTCCACAGGCAGCGGTGGTGTGACTGCAGGACCTGCTCTTTCCTCGTCCTCTTCCTGTAAGAAGGGCTGCAGGGCGGAACAGCTCTGTCCTTGATCGGAGGCTGTGAACAGGGCTCTGCCCTAACTCAGTGTCCTGTAAAGCCCGGGGGAGGGGGGGGACTTTTGGCCTTCCGGATGTGTTGGCCTGGATCTCTCACCGGCCAGCCCAAGAGACCATCGCCAGTGGTGAGGCATTATGGGAGTTGTGGGCTGAAAGATCTGGAGGCCATCGAAGACCCTTCCCTGCTGCAATGCAAGGGGGTTAGAGAAATTCCTGGAGGAGGCCACTAGCCCCATTGGCTATGGGCTGCCTCCAGCATGATGCACAGGCAGTGTGCACCAGTCGCTGGGGAACATGGGCAGGATGCACTCATGTCTGGCTTGTGGGTTCCTGGGTGGACAGAAGCCTGGACTGGATGGACCTTTGGTCTGGTTCAGCTGGGCTCCTCTGATGCTCCTGTGTCCCTGCCTGCCTAGGGAGGTCATGGGCTCTCCCACACTCGAGGCCTTCAAGAGGCAGCTGGACAACCCTCTGCCAGGGATGCTTTAGGGTGGATTCCTGCATGGAGCAAGGGGTTGGGCTTGATGGCCTTCTGGGCCCCTTCCCACCCTGCTATTCTATGATTCTAACAGCGGCCCCCTCTCCTCTTGTCCCCGCAGTAAAGCACAAGTCGGGCAGTTCTATGTCCGACCACCCCTTCGCTTCTCGGCAGAGCGTCTTTCCTGGCGTCGGCACGCTGACGGAGGTAAGCGGCAACCCTGCAGCAACGCAGCCGGGACACCTCCTGCTTCGGCACTCGCCTGCCCCCCTCCCTGGACCCCGGTCTGCAACTCTCCTTGTGCAGGACAAGCGGTTCATGCCACCTTCGCAGCTGTGTGTCGGGAGGGCACCAAGGGCCCGCTCCGCTCCCTCACTGCAATCTGTTTGTTTGCCCACATTTCACGCTGGCTCAAACGACGAAGGTGCCAAGGAAGGAGGAGCAGGAGACGCCACGGCCTCCTGGCTGCCTGACCGTCAAGCCAGCAAATGGTGGCAACACTGAGAAAGAGGGGGATGGATGCACCGAGGGAGGGGGCCCTGCTGAAATGCCCTCAAAAACCCGGCCCTGGCCGTGTGGATCCCCCTCCTGACAAAGATCCTTTGCCAATACCACCCCTAGAGTCCCGGGAAAGGCTACCCCACCTTCCTTTTCAGAGTTTCCCTAGAATCATAGAATCGCAGAGTTGGAAGGGGCCCACAAGGCCATCGAGTCCAACCCCCTGCTCGATGCAGGAATCCACCCTAAAGCATCCCTGACAGATGATTGTCCAGCTGCCTCTTGAAGGCCTCTAGGGTGGGAGAGCCCACAACCTCCCTAGGTCACTGGTTCCATTGTCGTACTGCTCTAACAGTCAGGAAGTTTTTCCTGATGTCCAGCTGGAATCTGGCTTCCTGTCACTTGAGCCCGTTATTCCGTGTCCTGCACTCTGGGAGGATCGAGAAGAGATCCTGGCCCTCCTCTGTGTGACAACCTTTTAAGTATTTGAAGAGTGCTCTCATGTCTCCCCTCAATCGTATCATCTCCAGGCTAAACATGCCCAGTTCTTTCAGTCTCTCCTCATAGGGCTTTGTTTCCAGACCCCTGATCATCCTGGTTGCCCTCTTCTGAACACGCTCCAGCTTGTCTGCGTCCTTCTTGAATTGTGGAGCCCAGAACTGGACGCAATACTCTAGATGAGGCCTAACCAGGGCCGAAGAGAGAGGAACCAGTACCTCACGCGATTTGGAAGCTATACTTCTATTAATGCAGCCCAAAATAGCATTGGCCTTTCTTGCAGCCATATCGCACTGTTGGCTCATATTCAGCTTGTGATCTACAACAACTCCAAGATCCTTCTCGTTTGTAGTATTGCTGAGCCAAGTATCCCCCATCTTGTAACTGTGCATTTGGTTTCTATTTCCTAAATGTAGAACTTGGCATTTATCCCTATTAAATTTTATTCTGTTGTTTTCAGCCCAGCACTCCAGCCTATCCTTCTCTCTTCTCTTGCCAGATCTTGGATCGGAGCCCAGGAAGCACCAGCTCCACATGACGGGGGAGGGACGCAAGCCGCCGTTGCACCTCCGACAGGACGGCTGCAACGGTACCGGAGCACAACGGACCGCGGGCCTCTTCCGAGCTGTCCTGGCGCGCCTGCTTCCCACCACAGAGCAGGGCAGCGGCCGCGCTTGCGCCTGCGCCTGCGCCTGCGCCCTTAAGCCGGCCGTCGGGAAAGGGAGGCAGAAGCGACTCCAGCACTTCGTCCCGGGGCTGCCGGCCCAATCCAGTCCCCACTGCACTATCCGCCGAGACTCACGAAGCCCTTTGCCTCTCAGGGAAGACAGCAGCCCGCCCCTCGCCGCTTCGGCTGCTGCACAGACACCCGGCGGCCGCTACCACCGGCCTCTCGCCCCGCCTCTCTTCCCCGCACTTGCCGCAAAAGCCACGGCGGGATTAGCAGCAGCCACACTTTTAAAGAGCCGTAACGTTTACTTATTATTATTATTATTATTATTGTTTTAAAAACCACTCAATATTCTAAACCAAGGAGGGAGGGGGAAATTACACCAGACAAGATGCCTCAGGGCACGACCTCCCCCCAAAAACGGGCAAAGGGACTCCTAGCAGGTAACGGCCCCCGTCCTCCGAGACCAAAAAAAAGATGCATTAAACGGTTACATAGACTTCTGGGTTCCTTTTCTTTGAGGAAGGGGAAAGTTCAGAACTAGACTATTGATACATGTTGGGGGTGGGGTGGGGGGCCGTGTCGTCTCCTAAAAGGATTCCTGTCTTACTAGAGAGGAAAGGTGGTGGAAGGGATGCTTTTAAGTTGTAAAACAAAGAGGCCTGCAAATAATGGCTGTCCCCTGTCTTGGGAGCAGAAGGCAGGGGCGTGTCCCAACGGAGAAGCAATTCTTCTCTTCCCCCCCACCCCACCCAGGTTTCATGAAGCTAGCGGACGCAGGATTTTGTGCACGCCCCACAGCCGCTTTCATTAAAGAGTTAATTTATTTGTCTCCTTCCGCATAAACCCATTAAAACAGGCAAGAATTACATACACACACTGTACTGGAAACCTGCAGCTGTACAGAATAACTATTCTATGGAGAGAGAGACAGAGACAGAGACTGTCTCTCCCCCCTTCCCTCTCCCCCCACCCCAACTCCCACGAGGGCATCTGGAATTCAAGTCTTACCCATCACAGGAGGCAGGGATTGCCCTGTGAACCAGAGAAGTTTCTTGGCAAGGCCTGGACTGAGCAAGATAAGATATGGGTAGCCGGTGACGCTAACGCTGCCCCAAACAGGCGAATGACGGAGTGGCCGAAAGGGTCTTCCCCGTTCCCCAAAAACCTACCTGGACGCTCCAAAAGAAGCACTCCTGCCCTCTCCCCCCCCCTCTCCCCAGGGCGTCCGGATGCCCCCAAAGATAAAAACAAGGCTGTCAGTCCAGCTTCCTGGCCCCCAGCTTCATGGGTCCCTTGGCTGCCTTCCTCTCCGCCCTCCGGGCCTCCATCACTTGCCTCCGCTCCTCGCGCTTGTTCCGTGTCAGCTCCTCTTTGCTGGGCCCTGCAGGTGGCAAAAAGGAGACACCGTGGTCAGGGCCTGATCCCGGGCGGAGCTGCGAGAGGGGAGAGAAAGGGGGAAGGAAGCAACTCACCCTGGTCGGACTCCAGAGCCTCCCAGTTTTCCTCCAGGCCCCAATCTCCTAGCGCCTCCGTGTTCCTCTAAAACAAGGAGGAGAAAAAAACAGCCACGTAAGAACACAGGAACGGCCTCGGATCCTTCGCCTATCTAGCTTCGGGCGGCTCTCTGAGGTTCCAGGCAGGAGTTCTCCCCAGCCCCACTTGGGATCGAACCGGAGACCTTCTGCATGCAAAGCAAGGGCTATACCACTAAGCTACGGCCCTTCCCTGGAGTGTTACGACTCCCAGCCAAGGATATGGGCCTGGCATGTTCCAATGAAGCCCAAGGGTGTAAGTAGAGGCGATGAGAGATTCTCGTAGGGGGATCCTCCCACCTGCCTCTCTGCACTCGGCTTCTCAATGAGAGAGGAGAACGGGTCCGGCTTCTCCGGCGAAGTGACGCTCTCCCAGTTGTATTCGCTCGCCAGCTTGGTCCCGTCTTGGGGGGCCGCGGCCGCCTTTTGGGCCGGGCCAGAGAAGTCCCCTTCGCAGCCGCTGCTGCCCCAGCCTTCCTCCGCAGCGGGTCTGGGTCCCTTCTTGTGGCTCCAGGAAGGCTCCAGGTCCCAGGCAGAGGTGCTCCAGTCGGAGTCCTGCCTCGGAGGGGCGGCGGCCTGCAAAGGTTGCGAAAAGATGGGACAGGTTGTACTCAAAGCCCCGGCCTTAAAACCCAGATTTCTCTCTTCTCGCCTCCTGGCTGGCTTGGGTTTGCTTTGGAAGGGTTTGGGGGCTGAGCATCAAGGTAAAAATGCTTCTTCTTCTTCTTCATTATCATCATTATTTAACACTACAACTACATTAGATGAAGTGCACAGTGTCCACGAAAGCTTCTGCCAGGATGAATTTGTTAGTCTTCAAAGACTTAAAAGGTTGTCGCACAGAGGAGGGCCAGAATCTCTTCTCGATCCTCCCAGAGTGCAGGACACAGAATAACGGGCTCAAGTGACAGGAAGCCAGATTCTGGCTGGACATCAGGAAAAACTTCCTGATTGTTAGAGCAGTACGACAATGGAACCCGTTACCTAGGGAGGTGGTGGCCTCTCCCACACTAGAGGACTTCAAGAGACAGCTGGACAACCATCTGTCAGAGATGCTTTAGGGTGGATTCCTGCATTGAGCCGGGGGTTGGACTTGATGGCCTTGTAGGCCCCTTCCAACTCTGCTATTCTATGATTCTAAGATGCCACAAAATTATCGGTTTTGTTGCAACAGACTAATATGGGAATAATAATAATAATAAATAATAATAATAATAATAACCTTGCCCCTTTTTTCTCTTGCAAGGAACCCCAGTCTTCCTCCTCTCCACTTTATCCTCCCAATAACCCTGTGAGGCAGGTTGGGCGGAGTCATCCAAGTGAATTTCATGGCCGAGCCGAGGCCTACGATTAACCCTTGGTCTCCCCATTGCCAGTCCAACACTCCAACCACTCGCTACACCGCATTATGACTGGTGCTGGTGGTGGCAGAGGAGGGGGGAAAAACTGCTGTTGAGCGCAGTTCAAAAGGTGAGTTTTAATTTAAAATAGCAGGAAGTCCCTAGTCCACATGATAGTGGAGCTCAGGGGTGCGGGAGAAATCGAGATGTCTGTGACAAGCTTAAAAAACAGGCGTTTCCAGAGGCTTGTGGGGGAGGGGGGGGTCTTCTCCCCCAAATCCCCCTCCCCATGCAATGCTCCACTGGGCCGTTCCAACTGGGCCTGAGCTATCTTCTCTCGGAGAATGAGGACAGCGGTGCTCTCTGACGCGGACTTACCATTTTGCCTCCGGGTTTCTTGGCTGCCGACGCTGGATCGGACCACCCTGGGCTGTTCCAGTCATCTGGGCTGGCCTGCCTCCTCGGATGCTCTGATTCTTGCTGCGGAGAAGCAGACAGAAAGGGGAAAGTCCCTCGACTCAGCTCGAACTGGCCACAGAGAACCGCTCCCTGCTTCTCTTGCAACACCCAGGGCCACTCGGCTCCGCCATTTTGTTCTCCGTTCCCCCAGCGCCCCTTGCAGGCCACGCAGGGGCCCTCAAAGGACCTTCCTTGGCAGCCATCCAGCTGCCCGACCCCTCGCAGTGGGCTGGCAGGGAAAAAGAACTGGACTGCTGTGAAGCTGGCTTCTATCGGTGTTGAAAACCGCAGCTTCGAAGAGTCTCAGACTAGGAAAAGCAGTTCCTTTTTTGGGTTCGACGGCACGCACGACTCGATTTGCGTTTGAGGGCTGACCCGCGGGCTTTCCCCTGAACTCCGGGGGCTTTTGGGGGTGCACATTTCCCACCCACCCCACCGACAGATTCGACCATTTGCGCAAACAGCTCAGAAACGCGCACGAATTCGGCCGAGGTCGGCCCAAACGGCTCAGGCATTTGCGCGAATTGCAGGAGCTGCAGGGGGAAACGCGCAAAATGTTCAAATAACCCGTGAACTGGCCCAGCTCGCAGACGACCAAGCTGGGTGCCACAACAGAAACCGGAACAAAGTCCGGGGCGGGGCGGGGAGGGGGGCCGCGAACCTGGAAAAACTCGTTGGAACTACACACACACCCCAAACAGATTTCTCCATCATTTCTAGCTCAGCCCCCACCTCTGCCTTGCAATCGCGTCTTTTGTGCAGTCACTAGTCCTTTATGACTAGCCACGCCCCCGTCACAGCCATTTTGTGGTGGTGCCCAGGACAGCCTCTCAAATTGCCAAATGCGCTCACGGGCCCAAAAAGGCGGCTTTAGGTGTCTAACGTGTCTCCTTTTTACCTCCAAACTGCCCCAGTCCTCATCGTCCCACCGCTCGGCTAAGCTTTCCTCCTCTGCCACGTCTTCTTCCAGATCCCAGTGGCTCGACGAGGGGGGAGCTGGGGCAGGGGCAAGGGCGTGCGCACCCCCTTAGAAAAGAAAAGAAGAAGAATTAAATGATTCTCAGCTCAGGGGCCCACTTGTAAAAACAATTCAGACTGGGAGTCACCCGGGACAGGGCCTTTTTGGCGAAGGCCCCACGTTTGTGGAACTCTCTCCCAAGTGATATGCAGAATCCCAATTTAAAAACCCACTTCTTTTCCCTGAAATGTTTTGTGGTGCTGCTGGTTTAATAAAACAGTTTATACAGCTTGAGCTAATCTATACTGCAGCGTTTCCCCCACCTGGTGCTCTCCAGATGTGCTGGGGCATGCTGGGAGTTGAAGCCCAGCACAACTGGAGGGCACCAGGTTGGGGAAACGCTGCTAATACGGTATTTCCCCCTGACGGCTTGTGCATCATTTTAGACTGCTGCTTACTAGGTTGTTTTTTTAATTGAAACAAGATTGTATATTATGGTTGTTGTACGCAAGCCGCCTTTTGAGGGCTTGGCCGTAAAGGGCAGCTAGAGAAATATTTAAATAAATAAAATCTATCAGAATAAAAGAGAACGTCTGTCCGTCCGCCACCATAGCTCCAAGACCGTAAGATGCAGAGACCTGAAACTTGGCATGCATGCTAAGGGGACCCTCGGGTTGTCTACCTCGGGGCTATTTCGTTTTTAAAACACATTAATTAATTCTAAATTTATTTAAATACGTCCATGTGGTTGAAGCCCGCAAGAACATATTCAGCCACTAGGGGCAAACTACCCTAAGAAGTGTATCGCTTTGCCATTTGAAGCTGGGGGTGGGAAGGCAGGCTTAGTAGAATGAAGTGCCCGTGGGGGTGGGCTTTTGCTTCTCAGGCTCCACTCACCTGATTTGGGGGTCTCTGATGCCGTGCTGGCCGGGACCTCCTCGGCTGCAGGTTCTGTTGCTTGCGCCGCCCCGGCGTTTGTCCGGATCAGCTTCGACGTGAGGGACGAGACCCCCGTCACCGCCCAGCCAGCCCAGGTGGCTGCTGCCCCTGCCCCCGGGCTCGCCGAGGCTGCCTGAACATCCTTCTCTAAAGAGGAGGCAGAGCATTCAGTTCAGTTCTGCTCACCCCGGGGGCAGGGAACCCTTTTCTCATAGGGATCTGCATTACCTCGGTTGAAATCTGTTGGGGTTTTTTAGGGGGGGCTGCATTCCAGCAGTGAGCAGAGCCAAGTGGGTAAAAGCGGGCAGAGTTTACAAAATGAACCATCTCCCTCTCTCAGAATGCTAGAACCCATGAAACTGATGGGTGGGAGAGCCAGGACAAATAAAAGGAAGGACTTCTTCACACAGGGCAGAGTTACACTATGGAACTCACTACCACAAGATGTCGTGATGGCCACCAATCTGGATGGCTTCAAAAGGGGGTTGGATAAATCCCTGGAGGCGAAGGCTATCCATGGCTACTAGCCCTGATGGTTGTGTGCTATCTCCAGCATTCGAGGCAGGAAGCCTGTGTGCACCAGTTGCTGGGGAACATGGGCAGGAGGGTGCAGTTGCACCATGTCCTGCTTGTCAACAGCTGGTAGGCCCCTGTGCGAACAGAGTGCTGGACTAGATGGACCCTCGGTCTGATCCAGCATCAGGGCTCGTCTTATGTTCTTATGTCCGCATAAAACTGGCCAGGGTCCAGCATCTGACTCTCAGGTCGAGGGCCTCCCACCCCTAAGCTACATTTGGGTCAGACATCCTCACCTACCCCCCCCCCCGCCCCTTCTTCTTCCCCATCACCAAGGGCATCTCACCAAGCTCAGAGAGTTGAGTCGGATCTTCAGAAACTGTTTCTAGTTTGGTCATGAAGCTCCGGATGGCTTTGAAGGCCTGAGAAGAAGAAGGCGGCAACCTGAACCTTCAGCCAACACTCCCAACCGCTCTCTTTTCCTATGCAATTTCCCCTAACCGATGGTTTTCTTTCTCTCTTTCTCGTACACAACTTTCTCTAACACACACATTTTGATATGGGGATTTTTAAGCCAAGAACTGCATCGCTACATTCAGAGAAGGAAGTAAACCATGGGCGACGCTATGCCTGTTTAGATCCTACAACGCCCAACATGTCCCATGCTGGGAGTTGAAGGACTTTCTTCTGTCTAAACATACTGGCTGGGGATGCTGGGTGTTGTAGTACTTCAGAGAAGGACCTTAAAGGACGACTGATCTGAATCACAGTCCAGGAAGTGTTGCAAAAAATAGCTCGTTCCCTGATGTACCAAGTCCAATTCAGCACATGAGGAGGAGAGGAGATGAAGTCTGGGTCAAACAATGTTTATTCTGCAGAATAAAGAGACACAAGGAGCTAATTGCTGCAAAGCATGTGCCTACCTCGCAAGGGAGGTAGCTAGGTTTTATACACTACCTTCTCTGGTGTCAAATACGTAGGCACCATCTAACACAGCCTTCCTCAGCCTGGGGCGCTCCAGATGTGTTGGACTACAACTCCCAGAATGCCCCAGCCATATCTTTGCTTATTTAGCAAGGTGATCAAGGAAGGAACGCATTGCCAACTGCAACAAGCGCAGAAAATATGGAATATAAAGTGAAGAAAAGCCTTTTCTTTATTATATTGAGTGGGGAATGTTGGGAAAGCGCCCAGCTCTTTTCCAACAGAAGTGCAAACAAGATCATTTCATTAAAAAGAAAGAAAAAAGGCCGCCCTAACGAAATCCTCCCCATCCCCCTCGGCACCTAAGTAAGGAGCGTGTTCAGAGGAGGGCAACCAGGATGATCAGGGGTCTGGAAACAAAGCCCTATGAAGAGAGACTGAAAGAACTGGGCACGTTTAGCCTGGAGAAGAGAAGATTGAGGGGAGACATGAGAGCAGTCTTCGAATACTTGAAAGGTTGTCACACAGAGGAGGGCCAGGATCTCTTCTCGATCCTCCCAGAGTGCAGGACACGGAATAACGGGCTCCAGTTACAGGAAGCCAGATTCTGGCTGGACATCAGGAAAAACTTCCTGACTGTTAGAGCAGTACGACAATGGAACCAGTGACCTAGGGAGGTTGTGGGCTCTCCCACTCTAGAGGCCTTCAAGAGGCAGCTGGACAACCATCTGTCAGGGATGCTTTAGGGTGGATTCCTGCGTTGAGCAGGGGGTTGGACTCCATGGCCTTGTAGGCCCCTTCCAACTCTGCTATTCTATGATTCTATGACTCTCTAAGGCCTAACTAGGGCTCTGCTGCACTCCGCTGCCTCTCACCTGGTCCCGGACCGTCTTCTCCGGATCCACGGTCAACGTGCTCAACACGGGCATGATTTTGAAGGCACAGTCTTTCATGGAGTAGAAGTTGTGTGTGGCTGCGAAGCCCAGGACGCCAGCAGCCCGAGAGGGAGGGAAGGGGTCTTTCGTGGCACGGCTGAAGGCCGAGATCAGGACGCTTTGCCTCGTCTGCAAAGAGAAGGGGCGGCAACTGAGGCAGGGGGCACAACCCAAATTCTTCTCCTGACGCAGCATTCAGACTAAAAAAAAACCAGCCCGTGATGACTGTGTTTGATGTTAACTTCTCACCTTTCTTCTTCTTTTCTCTGTGTTTTTTCCACAACTTCCTATTTTATTTCTTTTTATTGATTACCTTTTCACAATGCCCGTCCGCCGAAGCTCTCTGGGCCGTGCACAATGAAAAGCCCATAAAACAGATGAATTTGAAACAATATCAAGTTTGTATTCAAAACTGTATGGTGTAACCCGTTCAGAAATTATTATAAATTTTAGCCATCGATTGCAAAGCTGCCTGGTTGTTTTCGGGGGAGCGATTATATTTCTGCAAATCTAGGCACCGGCAGCTTTAATTTGAGACCGTTCTGAACTTGTTTGGAAAACATTTTGGGGTCGAAACAGACTGAACAAAAATTCATGCTCTGTATTAATATATAGATTTAATTTATTTATTTACAATATTTATATACCGCTCTGCATTGAAAATTTCGGAGTGGTGTCCAAGATCTCTGAGGACCCTTCGTGCCGTCCCAGAACCCACCACCCCACCCCGGACCTCCTCCCAGGGACCCCCACTCACGGTGGCGCTGAGGTAGGGTCCTATCTTCCCAAGGCACACGGTGGTGTTACAGCGGATGGGGCCCTGGTCGTCCCGGGCCTGGAGGCGAGCGAAGTGCTTCATCAGTTCGACGTTCAGGTTGTTCTCGTTCAGTTTGGGAGCGAGAAGAAGCATGGACTGCAAAGGCAGGAGGAGAGGAGAGGTCAGAGGAAGGCAGCACCGAGGGCGAGCTGAGGCAGGGGGTTGGACTTGATGGCCTTATAGGCCCCTTCCAACTCTACTATTCTTTGATTCTATGATCTGCAGGAGAAGCCCTTTTGCGGCAAAGGGTTAGGAGTTTTGCAGGTGTCTCCTCTCCCCGGTTAGAGGGCCGCAGGAGGGTGGCGTGGAGCGGATTTCACGCTCTCTTCCAGGAAGGGGCACTGCCAGACAGCTGGTTGGAGGCTTCCAGACCTAACGCTCAAGTCGCCTTTCCCAGTGGGCCCCGGAGCAAGGGAGTTTTGGAGCCCCCAGCTCCTGCAGCCCCCACTTACCTTTACCGTCTGCTCGCGGATGGCCGGGTTGGTGTCCAGGAAGCCGTGCACCACGTGGGGGAAGATTTGGCTGTTGACTGTCGGCTCGTTCAGGTACTGGATGAAGTGCTCCATCTGACAGACAGACAGACGCCACGGTCAGCAAAAAGCTCTGGATTCCTGCACTGAGCAGGGGGTTGGACTTGATGGCCTTGTAGGCCCCTTCCAACTTTGCTATTCTATGATTCTATGACGCAAGAGGGCTTCGTTAGGGATGCTTCCCAGGATCCAGGCCGGAACACACAATCCCACCCTTCCCTACATGCGCACACATCAGGGGTGCACAACCTCTTCTTCCCATTCCACAGAAGCTCTCGGGGGCCGCATTCCAATCGTGGGAGGGGCTAAAGGCAAAGGTGGGCGTGGCCAAAGACAAAAGAGGCCGGGTCAAAAATGCCAGCGTATTTTTAAAAAAATTGAATTGAATTTCTTTTCTCTGGAGAAAGTGTTTATTGAGAACAATTCCACAAATTCCACATATCGCCATTCTGCTCCTTCCATGGGGCTAAATCTTATTGCGATCATAAGGCAGTTGGAACCTGTGTTGATGCTGTTCTTTTGTGCGTACGTGTAATAAAACACCTCCATTCTGTTTCAAAAGGGCCTTTCCCCCCCCCTCCTTCTGTCCTCTTAACACGCTCAGATGTTGAGTAAGTTTCTCTGCGAGTGTTATTTCCCATACAGTTTTAGCTTAAAGCTCTGATGGAGCCTCCAGAGAGGCGTTTAAACCTTACAGAATTGGTGGGAAAACTGCACAAAATGATTGATTATTGGGGGAAAGAGGATGAGGGCAGGGGGGAGAAAGGGATTGGGGCCCTAGGAGATCCAGATTGGGACCCTGGGCTTAAAATTCTCCATGCCTGACTTACATATTTCTCAACCCGGCTTGTCCTGCTGGCCAGAAAGGCGTCCCAGCTCTTCAAATCAACACACAGCGTTTGCTCCCATAAACAACCCACGGCTAGCTAGCGTGCCCACACATCGTTCGCGCCGCCCCTGCAGAGCGGGAGGAAACCCAGTCCGTATACCTGCTGCAGGAGCCGGATCCTCATGGCCCGGTCCGGGGAAGAGAACATCTTCACAATGACGGGAATTATTTTCTGCTGGTATTCCTGGGTATTCAAGAACTTCCCCACCTGTGGTGACAAAGGAAAAAGGCGTCCAGGGGTGTGTGGGTATAAAGAGAAAAGAAGCTATTTATCTCAGGAAACCAATTGCTGAGATTCCACCCAGCCACACAGACAGTCTTTGAAGGGAGAAGGACGGTTCGACAGCCACCCACGCTCAAGCACTCAATGTGGGTCGGCGTCTTGCATGAACCCAGCCTGAGTCAAGCCAGCCCACGACTGCCCGGGGACACCCTCGCTGGCCTCGCACACAGGGCCTGTCGTCCTCCGCACCCACAGCCTGGCTCGTGGGGCTGCTCACCTTGAAGAGGGGGATGAGGATGACGGCGCCGGCGCTCCCGAACTCAAACGCCGTCAGCAGCTGCGGGAGGACTTTGTGGCGGCAGAAGTCCTCTGGGAAGGCGTCCAGGTTGGCGCTGAGCTCCTGGAAGAAGTTCTGCCGCTCGGCGGGCTCCTTGATCTGGGGGGAGGGAAGTCACTGGGTCACACCCACCTCCTCTGTGTGGGCCGGAGCTGTTGCTCCGGCTGCCAAGGAAGGGGTAGGAGGTGGGAATGGGGGCCTTTTTCACTTTTTTCCTTTTCTTTTTACCAAGGGGCTCAAGAGTCGTCTATACACCCCAATTTTATTCTGCACAGTAGGTTAGGCTGAGAGATAATGACTGGCCCGAACTCTGTAGCTGAATGGGGATTCGAACCTGGGTCTCCGCGGTGCCAGCCCCCATATCCTGACAGCCACCACCGCTCGCATGCCTACTGTATCTCGCTCTACCACTGAGCGACGGCCTCTCCTGCGATGTTCCCTCCGCTACAGTTTAGCTATAATGGAAGACCGGGACTCCCCACCGCCAGCAGAGACCCAGGAGACCAGGAGCACCACGCTCAGAGGCTTTACCTCTTGTAGAGAAGAGGGCCTACCGCCCCTCCCACTTACCTGGATCTCCTCCAAAAAGAGGTTGGTCTCCACGAAGCTGTTGTCCATGAAGCTCCCCGGCCCACGGCAGTTTTGCAGGAACTTGGCAGGATTGGGCCGTAGTTTGGGATTGGCACCAACCAGCTCACAGTAATGAGGGACCAAGGACTTGGGGATCTGGAGACAGCAAGACCGTCAAGGTGAAATGGACCAGGCCGTGGTCAGAAGCAGGACTTGGGGTTCAGCCCAGGAGGGTGAAATTGACCAGGCCGTGGTCAGAGGCAGGGCTTGGGCTGCAGCCCAGGAGGGTGAAATGGACCTGGCTGTGGTCAGAGGCAGGACTTGGGCTGCAGCCCAGGAGGGTGAAATTGACCAGGCCGTGGTCAGAAGCAGGGCTTGGGCTGCAGCCCAGGAGGGTGAAATTGACCAGGCCGTGGTCAGAAGCAGGGCTTGGGCTGCAGCCCAGGAGAGTGAAATTGACCTGGCTGTGGTCAGAGGCAGGACTTGGGCTGCAGCCCAGGAGGGTGAAATTGACCAGGCCGTGGTCAGAAGCAGGGCTTGGGCTACAGCCCAGGAGGGTGAAATGGACCTGGCCATGGTCAGAGGCAGGATTTGGGGTTCAGCCCAGGAGCCCCCTGGGTCTGTGGGCAGGTTCACCCCCCTCTGCTCTGCTTGTAGTCTCTCACTCTGGCCCAACTGCCAGCACAACTCAAGATGCAAAGCTAAAGGCATAGCAAAGCTAAAGGCATAGCAAACGTGCCTTCCTAACAAGAGGGTTTCTTTCAGCGAGGACATGAAGAACATTTCAGACTCCCCATGTTTCGGGAGGCTTGGATTTTCCTGGCCTTCCTGTAAGGTGCCGGGGCAGGTGGTGTGGGTGGTGAACCTCTTTCAGCCTGCGATGCAAATTCAATTCCAGCCACACAACGCTGCCTCTTTTCTCTTTCTGGAGAGACAGACACTCACCTTGCCAAGAGACCGGAGGGAGGACGGCCGGGGCAGGGGGCCATTAAAGACCTCCCAGATGAGGCACCCCAGACGCCACATGTCAGCTGACCTGTCACAGGACAGGAAGAGATTGTCACGTCAAGGTCAGTGTTTCAGCCACGGGGACAAATAACACAAGCATTTTATACATGGACTAAGTATCTATCCATCCATCCATCCATCCATCCAGGAGTTCTATCAAAGAGTTTTAGCCACAGAGCGGTATAGAAATGTTCATCATCATGGATTTGATTTAAGTCAATTTGATTTAAATCATGATTTAAATCACTACTGAGAAAGACTCGATTTAATCATGCGAGTTCCCCGCCCCCAAAAGTGCACTCTATCCATTGAATTTTTTTGAAACTTAGCACTTAAGAGGTAAGGGGTTGATTCTGTGTACGTAGATTTGCAAAGGAACAATAGGTTTGTGATCTCTGCAGCCACAAATTCACAGTTTTGAGAACTGTAAAACCAAGCAGCTGTGATAATAATATCTTCTAGACAGAAAAAATGCCTAATCATCTTACAGGAACCTCTGGAAGAGCATGACATTGTGAATGGATGAATGGAATTCATTTACCAAAAAATGTAAACATTGCGTGAATATACATATGCCTCATGTTACATCATTAAAAACTAATCCTTATTTCATGATGAATAAACCTTTGGACTATAATGTATGTTAAATATAAAACTATCTTTAGATTGATTTTTCCTCAAAAAGCATTTTATTTTAAAAAATCCAATTTAAATTTTAAAAATCCATTTTTTAATTTTTTTTAAAAAAATCATTGGTTTTTATCTACCCTCAACCTCGTCATATCAGCCTATTTGAGCTTAGGTCTGCAAGCACTGTGCACCAATATATCTCTAAAGTTCCGTTTCTGCTTAAATGCAAACGTAGCACAACTCTAATATCCAGGTATATCTTTCAAAAGGTACCAGTATCTATGAATATTGTCACAAATGTTATTAGTATATCCGCCATATGTTAAAGCGATCACCATATTTCTGCCCTCTTTTGAGCCTTGGGTAGCCATAACTCATTCCTGTTACTACTCAGGGCCCTATACATAGGGTGACCTTATGAAAAGGAGGACAGGGCTCCTGTATCTTCAACAGTTGTATTGAAAAGGGAATTTCAGCAGGTGTCCTTTGTATATATGGGGAACCTGGTGAAATGTCCTCTTCGTCACAACAGTTAAAGCTGCAGGAGCTATACTAGAGTGACCAGATTTAAAAGAAGGCAGCTTTAACTGTTGTGACGAAGAGGAAATTTCACCAGGTTCCCCATATATACAAATGACACCTGCTGAAATTCCCTTTTCAATACAACTGTTAAAGATACAGGAGCCCGGTCCTTCTTTTCATAGGGTCACCCTACTATACATGAACATTATAAACTGCCCAAAAGCCAAGACCCAATGATCCGTGGCAGAGGGAAAGAAGTACCCTGTTTCTTTGATTCTAAGACACACTTTTTTCCCCATATAAACATCTCTAAAAATGGGGTGCGTCTTAGAATCGCGTGTGTGTCTTAGGGTTTTTTTTCTGTTGGTGGTACTGAAATCAGTGTGCATCTTACAATCGAAGAAATACGGTAGGTCCCCGGGTCTGACGTTCCTCACCCACTGGACAAGAGGCATTTCAGAAAACCAGCAGCTGTATCAAACCTGAAGAACCCTGATGGCTCATTATAATTTCTTTTAAAAAACCAGGTTGAGAACGGGAGCTCACCATTTCTCTCCGACGCTCTTGCTGCTGTCCACTAATTCCGGAGGGTCGTACTTCTCCAGTTCGGGGACGCCCTTCCGTGGCACAGCGACGTCCCCCTGAGCCGAAAACATGTAGTCCAAACCGCCCAGCTTCCACTCGCCGGCTCGGTCCACGAAAACAGCGGCGGCACAGACGCTGTTGTGGATGAGGTGACAATCGTTCACCAGGAAGCTGAGAGCTTTCTAGGAAGGACAGAGCCAGGGAAGGAAGCAGAGGCTAGTAGTTAGAGCAGGACAGGGCTCACAAACCCTCCTCAAAACAATCCCTCCGCTTCCACAAACCCGGCTTTACGATTTAGATTCATACCCTTTGTTATCAGGGAAGCTTGCAATAAAATCTTAAAAACGCTGTAAAATAATGGACGCATTAAAATAAGCAATTCCATAAGGAAAGGAAAGGAACCTCTCGTGCAAGCACTGAGTCATTGCTGACTATTGGAGGGACGCCAGCGTTCGCTGACGTTTTCTCGGCAGGCCTTATAGCGGGGTGGTTTGCCGTTGCCTTCCCCGGCCGTTATTACCTTTCCCCCAGCTAGCTGGGTACTCATTTTACCGACCTCTGGAGGATGGAAGGCTGAGTCGACCCGAGCCGGCTGCCTGAAACCAGCTTCCGCTGGGATCGAACTCAGGCCGTGGGGAGAGTTTCAGCTGCAGAAACTGCAGCATTAAAAAAAACACCCCAAAAAAGGGGGGGTGTTTCTCTTGGCCCAATGGGCACCAGTTGTGCTATCCCATTTCCACGTCTTTTTTTTTTTAATGGGAAGTGCAAAAAGCAACGTATGATTGCGTCCTAGTTTAGAAAGAGTAAATGATGGACGTTCATATAATAATAATAACAATAATTTATTTATATAGCACCATCAGTGTACATGGTGCTGTACAGAGTAAAACAATAAAATAGCAAAACCCTGCCGCATAGGCTTACATTCTAATAGAATCGTAATAAAACAATAAGAAGGGGAAGAGAAGGCACCAAACAGGCACAGGGGAGAGTAAAAGTAACAGTATAAAAGTCAGATCAAAATCAAGTTTTAAAAGCTTTAGAAAAAAGAAAAGTTTTTAGCTGAGCTTTAAAAGCTGCGATTGAACTTGTAGTTCGCAAATGTTCTGGAAGAGCGTTCCAGGCGTTAAGGGGCAGCGGAAGGAAATGGACGAAGCTGAGTAAGAGAAGTAGAGACCCTTGGGTGGGTAAGAAACATGGCATCAGAGGAGCGAAGAGCACGAGCGGGGCAATAGTGTGAGATGAGAGAGGAAAGATAGGAAGGAGCTAGACTGTGAAAAGCCTTGTAGGTCAACAAGAGAAGTTTATATTGGACTCTGAGGTGAACTGGAAGCCAATGAAGAGATTTCAGAAGTGGAGTAACATGGTCAGAGCGGCGAGCCAAGAAGATGCTCTCAGCAGCGGAGTGGTGAACAGAAACCAACGGACTGATGTGAGAAGGAAGGCCAGTGAGAAGAAGATTGCAGTAGTCCAACTGAGAAATAACCAATGCATGAACAAGAGTCTTGGCAGAAGAGACAGACAACAATGATCGAATCCTGGCAATATTATATAGGAAAAAACGACAGGGTTTAGCTACTGCCTCAATATGAGGAATAAAGGAGAGCGAGGAGTCAGATATAATATAAAAACGTAAACCAAATACATTTCATCCTCATCCCTGTCCTTGAGTCTTCCTTGGCTGGGTTGTCACAGTATGAAGTCATAGGATACTTTTAGGATGCGTTTAGGATGTTTTTTACAGTGTATACTATGTTTTTAATCAGTATTTTATGTATTTTAAGCTTGCTGTCGTTCCCTGCCTCGATCCAATTGGAGAGGCAGGTAAGAAATATATTATTATTATTATTATTACGATTATTATTATTATTATTGTACAGCAATTCCGCCTTTTTTTCCTTAACCGGTTTTCTGCAACCAGAAAAAAAGACGGAAGTAGCAGTGGGGAAACAGCCTTTCCACACTCATTCCTGGCTTGATAAACTATGGTTTCTTAAGCCAGGAATGTTATGTACAAACGGGTCCGGTGTCAAAGGAAAACCAAACCGCTCTTCTAAAATGACAGGAGTGGTTTTGTTAAACCCACCACCGCCCTGGCAGAAGCTGTAACAGTTGGGAGGTTGTTTGTCCTCCCAGGACGTGGTCCGTTTGGAAATGGTGGCTTTTCGTGGCTGCCACATCTTACCACAATCTGATGGAGACCCCATGAGATCTCCAGCTCGTTCAAGCCTCTCCCGTCGCCCCTTGACTCCAGGTAGGCTGGCAGAGGCATCACCGGCTCCGTCACCACGTGCAAACATTTCTCTGTCTGCCAAAACAAGACATAAAACATCACATCACAAGCGGCATTTGCACTAAGGACACAGGAAGCCGCCTTACCCTAAATCAGACCACAGATCCCTCCCGCCCAGAATTCTCCCCAAAAATCCCTTCTCTAAAAGTAAGAATATAAATTACAGCCTTCTGAATGCCTTTTCCAAGTCGTCAGCGAATTCTAGTAGGAGACATTTATTACTGGCATTTCTTTTTAAAAGTAAGTCAGTATTAGGGTGACCCTATGAAAAGGAGGACAGGGCTCCTGTATCTTTAGCAGTTGTACTGAAAAGGGAATTTCAGCAGGTGTCATTTGTATTTATGGAGAACCTGTTGAAATTTCCTCTTCATCACAATAGTTAAAGCTGCCCTCTCAATCTCTTCTCAGTCCTCCCAGAGTGCAGGACATGGAATAACGGGCTCAAGTTAAAGGAAGCCAGATTCTGGCTGGACATCAGGAAAAACTTCCTGACTGTTAGAGCAGTACGACAATGGAATCAGTTTCCTAAGGAGGTGGTGGTCTCTCCCACACTAGAGGCATTCAAGAGGCAGCTGGACAAACCATCTGTCAGGGATGCAGTAGGGTGGATTCTTGCATTGAGCAGGGGGTTGGACTCGATGGCCTTGTAGGCCCCTTCCAACTCTGCTATTATATGATTCTATGAAATCTGGTCACTCTAGTATAGCTCCTGAACTTTAACTGAAGAGGGAATTTCCCCAGGTTCTCCATATATATATACAAATGACACCTGCTGAAAATCCCTTTTCTATGCAACTTTTAAAAGATACAGGAGCCCTGTCCTCCTTTTCATAGGGTCACCCTAGTCAGTATGCACAGGTCTCTCTGCAGCGTGAAATGGCTTACATGCGTTTGTGATGCTAAAATGTATGCAAACGTCGGTTTGCAATGTACAAAAATATTATATACACACACGTTTTACAATGCAAAACTTTTAAAGCCACTCTGGGGCCTTTTTTTTCAGCTGATGTGTTCAAATTTAAAATACGGTAAATAAAATTAAAATAAATAAGGAGTCACGGTCTCCACGTCCTCAGGATACAACATCGAAAACACACTCAAATGCACACCCTTCGGCCTAAACTAGCACAAATCCATGACCAACAATTCATCCTGCTTGTTGTTCACCGACATGAACTGTGGACTTTTGGGGCTCTTTCGAAATACACACTGCCGCCCGCCCCACATCACACCCCACGGAAACCCACGAGAAGCAATGTACTACCTCTAACCCGTCGATGTAGGACAGGATATTGGGGTGCCGCAGTGTTTTGAGGTGTTTGAATGCCGCCTTTGCAACTTGGGTCTGCTCTTCTAAGTTGGGTCTCACATCGTGGATGAACAGGGATACTTGTTCCCCCGTGGCCTGCAAAAAAAAAAAAACAGGGCGAGAGAAAGCAAAGAAGCGTGGTTAGCCAGTGGCCGGGGAGCGGGTGCGAATGGCGGCCGCCTCTGGGGTGGAGTGACTCCCACACCCATGACGCAGCCGGCTACAAAGGGTGCTTCCAGACGGACAGCTCCGAGCCGCAGCCTTCCTCAACCTGGGGCGCTCCAGATGTGTTGGACTGCATCTCCCAGAATGCCCCAGCCAGCTGGCTGGGGCATTCTGGGAGTTGTAGTCCAACACATCTGGAGCTCCCCAAGTTGAGGAAGGCTGTGCGCTTACTGGATTTGGAAAACTGGGGCGATTCGGGTGCAGAAGCTGTCGTCTTTCAAGGTGTGGACACAGGCACACACACCCCGTTGTGAAATTCTGAGCTGGACATGCCCCGAGTCAAACCGTCGGTCCGTCTAGTCCAGTAGCCATCCAGGGTCTCCTGACCCTTTTCAACCGGGTACGGAACTTGACACCTTCTGCATACAAAACAAGCGCTTGACCCCAGCGCTACGCCCCCTCCCCAAAATGCTGAAGGTGCTGTACATGGCAAGGAGGGCAGGTGTGTGTGTCCTGGTGTGTGTGTTGTTGTTTTTTAAAAAGCTTTACAACAGCCCTTTGAGGTAGGTCAGGTGCTGTGTGTCGCAAGTGCGAGAGGATGGATAGGTAAAGCTTTACAACAATCCCATGAGCCAGATCAGGTTGAGAGAGAGAGAGAGAATGAGGAGAGGCTAGATGACGCTGGAATGCCGCTCTTCGACCTGGGAGACCCGAGTTCAAGAAGTGCCGTGCTGCGGAGCTCACCAGGTGCTGTATAGTGTGGGAGGATGGATAGGTAAAGCTTTACAACAACCCCATGAGGCAGATCAGGCTGAGAGAGAGAGAGAATGAGGATAGGCTAGATGACGCTGGAATGCCGCTCTTCGACCTGGGAGACCCAAGTTCAAGAGGTGCCCCTGCTGTGGAGCTCACCAGTATGTCGCAAGTGTGGGAGGATGGATAGGTAAAGCTTTACAACAACCCCATGAGGCAGATCAGGCTGAGAGAGAGAGAGAATGAGGATAA
Source organism: Elgaria multicarinata webbii (assembly GCF_023053635.1). NCBI lineage: Eukaryota > Metazoa > Chordata > Lepidosauria > Squamata > Anguidae > Elgaria > Elgaria multicarinata. Next base: position 15,471,791 of record NC_086191.1, on the reverse strand, counting down.
GCTAGATGACGCTGGAATGCCGCTCTTCAACCTGGGAGAACCGAGTTCAAGAGGTGCTGTGGAGCTCACCAGGGGTGGGGGTGGGGGGAGATGCCACGGCGGCAGGACGGACACAACAGGTACGGTTTCCCCTTTCACCTGCAGTGCTCCTCCCGGGGCTGGGGGCATCGCTTTAGCACCACGCTCCCCCCCAAAAAAAAGAGAGGGGAGGGGAAGTAGACAGATCCCTCTGCCAGCCCCCCTCCCCTTTTTACCCCCCCCCCAACAATGCATCTCTTTTTTGGGGGGGGCAGACCCCTTGCTCTCCCAATACCCCCCTCTATTTGGCTATGCCTAGGGGAGGGTGTTATTGGGGAAGGGGGTCTTGCCAAGGGCTCCCTTCTTCTCCAGCTTTGCATCTCAATCCCAAAGGGGGACTGGGGCCCCCGCGTTTCGCCTCCCTCCCGCACTCTCCCCACCGGGGGAACTTCTGCCTGCACCCCGCGCCTGCGCACAGAGAGGGAGAGAGCCACGGACCTTCCTCCTGCCGCGGTGCAATTGCCAGACGCCCCCGGGCTGCTGCAGCGGCGGCGGCGACTCCGGCGGGGAGAGCGCCTCGAAGGGGAAGTCGCGGATCGGGTCCCGGGAGAAGAACCACATCCTGGCTCCGGGGCGGGGAGAGGGCAGGGGGCCTACACCCCCGCAGGGCGGCCCGGCCAACGACACCGGAGCCGGCCAGCCAAGCAGGGAGGCAGGCAGGCAGGGAGGGAGGAAGCAAGCTTCGCCCGGGCGCTGGGCTCAGCCCCGGATCCTCCTCCCAGCCCCGGAAGTACTTGGCGGCAGGGCGCCTGAGAGCGCGTGCAGAGTGCCCCGCGGGGAGGAAGAGGGGAGGCGTTCGCGCGTCCGAATTGGGGGCGCTGTCATGTCGCGAGCGCCTCCTGCGTGGGATCGTAGAATCACAGAACAGCAGAGTTGGAAGGGGCCTCTAAGGCCATCTAGTCCAACCCCCTGCTCAATGCAGGAATCCACCCTGAAGCATCCCTGGCAGATGCTTGTCCAGCTGCCTCTTGAATGCCTCTAGGGTGGAAGAGCCCACAACCTCCCTAGGTCACTGGTTCCAGTGTCGTACTGCTCTAACAGTCAGGAAGTTTTTCCTGATGTCCAGCTGGAATCTGGCTTCCTGTCACTTGAGCCCGTTATTCCGTGTCCTGCACTCTGGGAGGATCGAGAAGAGATCCTGGCCCTCCTCATCCTGGTTGCCCTCCTCTGAACACGCTCCAGCTTGTCTGCGTCCTTCTTGAAGTGTGAAGCCCAGAACTGGATGCAATATTCTAGATGAGGCTTAACCAGGGCCGAACAGAGAGGAACCAGGACCTCACGTGATTTGGAAGCTATACTTCTATTAATGCACCCCAACATAGCATTTGCCTTTCTTGCAGCCATATCGCACTGTGGGCTGCAATTCAGCTTGTGATCTACAACAATTCCAAGATCTTTCTCATTTGTAGTATTGCTGAGCCAAGTGTCCCCCATCTTGTAACTGTGTATTTGGTTTCTATTCCCTAAATGTAGAACTTGGCATTTATCCCGATTAAATTTCATTCTGTTGTTTTCAGCTCACCCCCTTCTCCCCCCCTCAAAAAGTGCAAACACTCCCACAGGCCTTTTACACAGGTCACCTTCCCCCCCAAAAGTGCAAAGGGTGACCCTATGGAAAGGAAGACAGGGCTCCTGTGTCTTTCAACAGTTGCATCGAAAAGGGAATTTCAGCAGGTGTCATTTGTATATATGGAGAACTTGGTGAAATTCCCTCTTCATCACCACAGTTAAAGCTGCCCGCTTTTAAATCTGGTCACTCTAATATAGCTCCTGCAGCTTTAACTGTTGTGATGAAGAGGGCATTGCACCAGGTGCTCCATATATACAAATGACACCTGCTGAAATTCCCTTTTCTATGCAACTGTTAAAAGATACAGGAGCCCTGTCCTCCTTTCCATAGGGTCACCCTAAAATAAAATAGTTCACAAGAGGACTTAGGCTCCAGTGGGACTCTCTGCTATCCTAGGGTCCCTGGGGTGGGATTGCATGAGCCCAGGAGTTGCCAGACCCCCCACCGCACCCCCCTGTGTAACCGCTACTTGAAAGTGAGCCGGAGCTGTGTAAGGAAAAGTTGTGGGTCTGCAGGATGCAAAACCCCCCCAGTCCTCAGCCACGCTCCCCAGATGGAGGCAGATCCATGCCAGCATTGGAGCTAATGGGGAATTATTATTATTATTATTATTATTATTATTATTATTATTATTATTATTATTATTATTATTATTTATTGCTTTTGTATACCACCCTATAGCCGAAGCCCTCTGGGCGGTTTACATAGGATAAATAATCTCACCCCACCCCTGGTCTCAGTGGGAGGCAATATGTAAATGTAGAAATAGCCAGGGAGAGAGGAGAAAAACCAGAACTTCTCTGTTGTTTCCATCCTGCTGGAATGGATTCTTCGTAGGATTGCGGTCAGTGAACTTGAACTTACGGTTTACAAAACCTACAAATGATCAATACAACACACACACACACCGAAAAACCCCCTTAAAGACTAGGATGGCTACCCCTTCAGAAAATATATATTAAAAAAAAATGTGGAGGGGGAAGATAACATGATAAACGGGAAAAAGAAAAACACATTCAAGTAAACTTGTCTTTCCCGCCAAAGAAACACAGGACGACTTTTAATAGGAGAAAAAAAGATATGTATTTATTCTTAGGCCCACCTGGAAATCGATTACAGAATAGCATTCTTGTAGCGTGAAAAATGGACACTAATTTTGAACGACTTTCCCTTATTGGGAACACAACTTTATGCCACCAAATGGTTGCAGGTAAATTGTTCTTAAGGGTTAATTGTTCCAGTCTATCAGGGGTGGGCAACTTGTGGTCGTCTAGATGTTGGATTGCAGCTTCCATCTTCCCCGGCCATCATGGCCAAGAGTGGGAAATGATGGAAGTTGTAGTCCAGCATCTAGAGCAGCCTTCCTCAACCTGGGGTGCTCCAGATGTGTTGGACTGCATCTCCCAGAATGCCCCAGCCACCTGGGGCATTCTGGGAGTTGTAGTCCAACACATCTGGAGCGCCCCAGGTTGAGGAAGGCTGATCTAGAGGGTCACAGGCTTCCACTGTTGGTTGAACGTGAGCCGTTCCCTGCTTTTATACATCCTCTTTGTTTATGATTTTCCAAGAGGAAGTGGGCAAGTTTTTAAAGAGAGAGCATAAAGTTTAGGGTTCTTGTGGGTATTTTTGGTGATTACGAAGAAAGAGAAATGTTCTTCCTTTCCTTTGCTTCGGTTTTTTCCCCCTGCATAGACATCACAAAATAAATAAAGCAAAGTTTTCTACCATCCCCATACAGAAATATTAGAGCAATAAGGTAGGGGGATTTGATGGTGGAGGAACAGCCACGTCCTAACCCAACTATCTTGCACCAGCTTTGAAGAAGATGGAGAGGCAGGTTGGGTATGGGAGTTGGTTTTTTTTTGTTTCTTTAGGCCTTTTAAAGAAGTTTTTCCATCCCATCGATACTAATGGGGGAATGTGCCTCTTTGCCCTCCAAGGCATCCTCCAATCAACTCCTTCTTACCCCCTACACCTCTGAAAAATGTTACACACCGCTGGGATCCCGGCTGTAGCATTGCGGACTTAATCTACGGCTGTCCTCAATTAAAAAAACAAAAACCTATTCAAAAGACCCAGTAATAAAACAGCTATTAAACAAAGCACATTAAAGGGGGGAAATCACAACCCTACAGGAGGAATATCTGACTTACGAGGTAAACCAAGGTTGGGAAAATATATTACTTGGAAAAGCTACAGATTTTTCACTGGGTAGAAATGTAAGAAACTGGCTAAACAGTTTATATAAAACCAGTTTATATTTTATATAAAAGTGTCTTTTGAAAGCGTCTACAAAAGATAAAGACGAAGTAGTATAAATCGAGAAGCTTCTATTTAAGGCATAAAGGGATTTTTTTAAAAAGGTTATTAAAATACTCCCTTCCATGGCAGTTTATAAATAGGAATTGAATTAAGAGTGCCTGAGTGGAGAATAGGGGACAGTATTTGCAATGGAGGAAAATCAACACGTAAAGTAGGTAAGGGTTTTTTTATTCTTTGGAACAGCCTTCCCTGACCTAGTGGTATCCAGATGTTTTGGACTATAACCCCCAACATCTTCAGCCAGTAGCAGGCTGGGGATGATGGAAACAGCAGTCTAATACATTTCGAGGGCACCAGGTTGGGAAAGCCTGCTTTGGAAGATACCATTTGCCATATTAATTTCTCATCCATGATGCCTCAAAGCTACAAGACAAAACTCCAGTTGATTTATTGTACTGCCCTGCTGAGATGTTTGCATGAATTGAGTGTATCCTATAGTAACGTAATCTAACTATAACTGAAGTTGATTTCCCATCAGTTTCAGAGGAAATTAGTGATGTTCCAGAAAAACTAGAAACAAATAATATGCTTTTATACTCTTAAGATATAGACTAATGTTTTTAAAAGTTTTATGTCCTTTAAACCTGCATTTTGAACTATTCAGTAATGCCCTTTATCTTACGACGCATACAAAAGCAAGCTAAGAATGGTTACAGTGGTCTGTTTGAGTGTCATTTTACTGCAGACGTAGGCATTTAGCTAACTAGGTTCTAGGTGTAAAATAAGCAACACATGTGACCATTTTAAGTTGTATTTCCATGTGCCTGAACTCAGCACATGTTACACCTCCCTTCCCTGTAAACAGGCAACACTGAGAGATCATTTCCTTTGAACTTGGCTTCCAAACTTATTTTAGATACCACTCCAGCAATGGTTACATATTGAGATGCCTGGAAAAACCAAATATTGAATGCCTGCCAAACATCTATTTAGTGTTTGAAATGAAGACCGCATCCTGTCAAATACATTTTTACCATTTTTACCCTGCTATAAATATGCTTGCTGATTCTATATTACAGTTTGGGGGAGTTATCTGATCGTGTGAATGAATTAAAAATTGTTCATTTCCGTTATCCAAAGGATACCTTCACGCTTAAAATTAACAAAACAGTTTATATAGAGAATACAAAGCCGAGGTGCATCAGCAGAGGACCATCAAATTACCGAAGTTGCAATTGTTTCTTTTCAACATCAGTCTAAGGAATGAGTCTCCTTCATTGCTAAGAGTTATTTTCGCTTTCAAATGGTCCTTGGTGGTAAACGCTGCTTGTACATCCCTGCAATGGCTTTGGCTGTGCTGTAGATCATCTGACGACGAGACATACCGGTGAATGCTACGTGCCAATCCGTCCGGTTGACATGCAGCAAATTCTTCTCTATCACTTCTCCCACTGTCACCAACAAACCCGACCATCTTAGGTTGTAATCCTGAGGAGTGAGACCTTGAGCCTGTAAAGAATCATTGAAAGAAGGTGTGAGGGAGTGTAAAAGAAGAAGAAAAATACTTCGCACCTCTTCAACCCCATTCAGGGCTGTATTCAAGCACATTCATAGATCTGCTTGCGCTATAAAAAGCTAATAAATCAAAAATAGTCCAAATTCTACAGCAATTCATAACCCTGAGCTCGTTCGACTCAATACAGATAAGCAAGATGGAGTCCAAAGAGCCCAGCTGCTAGAAGCTCTGTGAATTCCACCCCCGGATGGATTCCTTCGACATCCCTAGCTTGGAGAAGAGGCAATATAATAGCCATCTGCAAATATTTTAAGAGCAGTCACACAGATGATAGAGCAAATTTGGTTTCTGTTTCTCCAAAGCAGAGGTGAAGAACTTTCAGCCTGCGAGATCGTCCCTTTTGGCAATGGTGTTTCCTCCTCAAGGTGGGCTTTTCGGCATCCGATTACTGGTTCGGTCTGATCATCAGGGCTACTGCACTGTTCTAAAGTGCTGTAGAACTCTTTGGGAGAATTTTGGGTTTCTAGAGGATCTAGCTCCTCGAAGCGAAAAGCTCACCTGCTGTACATATTCCAGAGGCACTGGTGTTGCTTGTGTAAACGCTTCGAGGTGAATGCCGTGGATCGGATCTTCCACAATTAGGCAACCAATGTCAAACCACCTGTAATGACAAAAAAAAACGGAAAAAAAGGGAGCAGTCTATCAAATCGTATTGATAACTTATTCTAGGTATTCGCTGGCTGCACCAAGACCTTGATGCTCAAGTCAAAAGACGAAACGGCCGTCAGACTTCACTAACCCTATTCCTTTGGAGACACTGTTTAGTTTCACAACATGCCATGAAAGCCTCACAAGCAAAGGAAAACTGACTTTTGTGTCGGCAATGGACATGGAGAGGAAAGACGGTTTAGCATGACACGCGTGTGCAGCAATGAGCTGCAACAAGCGTTAAGCATCTCTCTCCTCAAACTCTTCCTTCCCTTCCTCCTGTATGGCCAAGAGGAAGAGTCTAGAAGCTTTTGCTTTGAGTTTCCCACATCATCATCATCATCATCATCATCATCATCATCATCATCATCATATATTTATTTCTTATCCACCTCTCCCTTCGGATTGAGGCAGGGAACAACATTAGAACAGGAATCAATACATCTTAAAAATTCATGATTTAACATTGATCTGGATAGGCCTGCCGGAAAAGGCTAGTCTTTAAAGCTGCCTTAAAATCACACAGAGTTAATTTTACGAATCTCCTCCGGCAGGCCATTCCACAATCTGGGGGCGACAGAAGAAAAGGTCCTCTGGATGTGCAAACGTAGCCACTGTTCGCAAACAAGAGATCCAAGAGTTAGGCAGTAAATACATGCAGGGTTAATAAGTACTTGTCAGTTCTTAAGATACATGTATTTTTTAAAAAAATAATTCGGGGTGTTTTTGTCCAGTTGAATTTGGTCTTGTACTACATCATGAACTTTCAAAGCACAACGTGGATAATACATTCCAGCATTGCCAAATTTCCACTTTGGATGTATGACATCACGCAGTTTAATTATGCAAACTGTATCAGGTTTTAAGAACTAAAGTCAGACTTTTGAGTGCAAGTGGGTGAATGATGTAAAAGCAAAAGCTACCAAGGAACTCCAATAAGCAGACAACTCTTTTTTTTATCTCCAGTGTAGGAAACTTCCTGACTGTTAGAGCAGTACGACAATGGAACCAGTGACCTAGGGAGGTTGTGGGCTTTCCCACACTAGAGGCTTTCAAGAGGCAGCTGGACAGCCATCTGTCAGGGATGCTTTAAGGTGGATTCCTGCATTGGACTTGATGGTCTTATAGGTCCCTTCCAACTCTGCTATTCTATGATTCTCTATAAAACCAGGACTTTATGAATTCCGTGGATGCAATACAGAATAGACTTTATTTCTGAGTGACATATTAAAACATCTCACTTGTCAGGAAGTAATTCTGCGATAAAATTTTCAACAGACACCGCAGGCTGTTTCTCATGTATTACTCCTGTCCTGCGCAAGCTGTCAATCCTTTCTTGGGCTCCCTAAGTAACAGCGAGAGAAAAACAGAGTGGGAAAAGCATCAGACACAACACAGCACAGAAACGATAGATTACGACAGCTCTCACTGCTTAAGATAAACCACAGCCGGAAAAAAGGAATCTGAAAACAAAATCCAAAATCTGAAGGCACTTTTTATAAGCGTGTATTATTCCTGATGGTTCTTTTATCTTGTTTGGTATATTATAAAATGTTGTCATGCTACACAGGAAAACTTTTTCTAAAGCGCTATTGGACGTTATGCTGTTGAGTGTAAATCCGAGGCATAAAACACTTTTTAAAAAATGGCCTTTAAGATACCACAACGTGTTCAAACCCTTCTGAGATGTTTTCTCACTCACTTTCAATCCAGCTGCATAGCCGACAGGTTGTGGGGCAATGTTGGACTGGCCGTCTTCTCCCGTAACCGTGGCCATTCCGAAAACTTCCTGAAAAGCTTCTCTTACTGCTGCCACCTTGACCTCTTTAGCAGAGGTGACAATGAGGTCCAACTCTCCCCCGGATTCTATAAAGCAAGGATAAGCACATTCAAACGTAATCTCAGAGGTCTAGAAAGAAAACATGACTTTTACTGCGACAGCTGATTTTTACCTTAGTGCCGAGGATTTTTTTTATCAAACAAGCCAACTTCAAAACCATGGTTCCAGAAGCTGGCATGTTTAAACTAGCCATAATTCAGATTAACCACAGTTCTGGGTTAATCAAAAGTGGGAACCTTTGAACTCTTCCTCTCAGCAGGAAGAGGAGAGGAGAGGACTTTACACAGGGTGTTGTTTCAAAAAGTGTTCCCCCACCAACCCTGCTAAGTACCTGCTACTATCAGACCAAAGAGTTACATTCCTCATAAACTCATCTCTGTCATACACACCGATGTACTTTTACTGCTATGAAGATGGCATGTGGGGAAACCTGCAAGTCTTGTCCAGGCTTTGGGAGTGATGCCGCAAGTCAGGACACAGCATTATTTATTTATTTATTTATTTTTATTTATTTATCATACTTATACCCCGCTCCTCAGCCAAAAAAGGCTCTCAAGAGCGGCTTACACTTAGCAAAAAAGACATTATGGAGGACAGTGAAGGCTGATGGCTCCAATGTCAGTGGGTCGGAGAGTCCGCTCTGGGTTTCAGTCAAAACTCTAAAGGAGCAGCTGAGAATCCAGCACTTGAACCATGAAGGTAGGAAAACCTTATTTAAAGGTCCATTCTCTAAAAAGATTATGATGCAATATAGATCACCCTTCCCCAACCAGACACTCTTTAGATGTGTTGAGCTACAGCTCACCTCATTCCTAGCCAGCTTTGGGTGTGTGTTTATAATGGGACACATCTGGACAGGGGATGAGTTGAGGGAGATTGGTCTAAATTTACAAGTGCCACTTACTGATATATGGGGCCATGCCAGGATCCAGCGTCGTGATCATCGTCTCTACTGAGTGCTTGGTTTTATCGAGCACCGACTTCACCATAGGATTCCCTGCCACACCCTGCAAGACAAAATGCTCGTGTCACTGGGTTCACTTTGCTTGTCCCGCTCCTTAAATCGTGGATGCTTTTGCAAATGCTCCCCCCATCCCCTACTGTTCAGAGGAGGGCAACCAGGATGATCAGGAGTCTGGAAACAAAGCCCTATGAAGAGAGACTGAAAGAACTGGGCATATTTAGCCTGGAGAAGAGAAGATTGAGGGGAGACATGAGAGCATTCTTCAAGGGCCGGGATCTCTTCTCGATCCTCCCAGAGTGCAGGACACGGAAAAAAGGGCTCAAGTGACAGGAGGCCAGATTCTGGCTGGATATCAGGAAAAACTTCCTTACTGTTAGAGCAGTATGACAATGGAACCAGTTACCTAGGGTGGTGGTGGTGGGCTCTCCCACACTAGAGGCCTTCAAGAGGCAGCTGGACAACCCTCTGTCAGGGATGCTTTCGGGTGGATTCCTGCAATGAGCAGGGGGTGGACTGGATGGCCTTATAGGCCCCTTCCAACTCTACTATTCTATGATTCTAATATGCTTCAGGATTGCTTAAGGCCCAAATGCCTCCAACTTACTTCTGCGGTAGGTGCCAGGAATTTCCAGAGGCAGCATGTACATTTAACTACCCTGCCCCTGTGATCTCTAACAGCTTGGGGATAAAATGGGATAACAAAACAAAAAGGACATGGTCCCCCAAAATGTAATCCTTACAAACACTCCTGATGGAAAAGACCTACATGATAGCACTGGGCCAGTTAGTTGCCAAATTTATAATACAAATAATCACAAGTACAATTTTGCCAAGCGGTTTACAGATGTACACAACACCGTCAGAATTTCAAAACAACTGTTATGTTATTTTGAAATTCTGTTATGCCTGATCTCTTTAACAACAACTATAACAGTACGTCTAGGGAACCCTGGTGTGTCTCTGTTTTGACCAGACGAGGTCTTTCTAAAGATCTCTCAAGTTTAATAACGTTTTACAATAACATTTAAGGTCGCAGAAAACAACATTTCCTGAACAGGACAATAACTGATAACATTGCAAAATAAATAAATAACACACTTCCTGAATAGGCAATTCCTAACAAAACACCTTCTTTATTAAACGGTTGAAGGGAACCACTGAGTGATGCAGAGGACTGTGCTGGGCAGGGAGTAGGCTGCAAGAGCCTGGAAAAACTAATGTAAACTCCACCATGTGTCTCATAATCTAAAGACAGGCGGCGCAGTACAACTACACACACACACACCACTTTGCTGAGTCCGGACAAGGGGCTCACAATCATCAATGTTAGGATTTCCCCCAGGCACTGCAGATAAGCCGAGGAGGGGACTGCAATCACAGGAATACAGGAAGCTGGCCTTATATTGGGTCAGACTCTTGGTCTATCTATCCTGGTATTATCAACTGGAAGAGGTTCTCCAGGGAATCAGGAGTTTTTCTTGCTCCACCTGGACACAGATACAGCCTGGGACCACGGGCATTCAAAACATGTGCTCTACCACTGAGTTATAGTTCACGGGGCTTTTAACTGTGCAGCCTGTTCCAATATCCTGCCTCCTTTCAACCTGATAAGCGAGGTTTTCACTTTAATCACGGCAAGGAAGTGACTCCGTACCTTGATAAAGCCCCAAAGTCCGCCGGGAGATGCTTCATTGGGCATGCCAACAACCCTGGGGTCTTCGCGTTCTTCGGGGAAAGTAATCGAAGAGACACTTGTAAGGCCAGATCCTAATGGTGACGGCACAGAGGTCTGCTGTGGTGGTGCAGCGTTTGTCAAGACACCTGGATAAAACCCAGCAACAACAATATTTATTTATTTATTGCATTTCGATACTATCTTAAAAAGCCAATTTAAAACACAATGTTACCTGGGACTGCAGGTGCAGAAAACGACGGCATTAGGGGTGTTTGTGGCGCTCGCCCGGCATGACCTTTGGTGATGTCGTAGGTTGAAGCAATAGAAAAACCAGAGATGGGAGGTCCAGTTGGAGGTGCAGAAAGCACGGGGCCAGGAGTAGAGCTTAGCGGTGGAGAGGGCGAGAACTGGGAAATAGGACTGGTGAAAGCCGCTGCACTTGGAGGAGTGAGAGAGGGTGGGTTAGACACTCCATGGGGCGCACCAGTTGAGATGGGAACAGAAGGCACAAAAGGCAGAGGAGTTGGGAGTGCCATAGAGGGCAGAGATGTTGCTGCAGGTGGTAAAGGTGAGGAGAAGGTTTGAGAAGGGAATGAGGAGGGTGCAGGCAGTTTTGGAGGAAGGGGAGGACTAGCTGAGGGTGAGAAGGGAAAAAAAGAGAGGAGACAGGTTTTACTAGAGCTGTATTAACCATTTACAAATCGTCAGCGAAATATCTGAAGGCTACAGCCCTATCCAGGCAAGCAAAAGAACACACCTAGAATTCTCCCTGCGTGCAAAAACCCACCTCAGTCTAGGCTCCCAGTCATGTGGAGGCTTCTGAGCCTGTGAACTCCCTTCAGAAAGTCAGGAGTAGATGTGGTAGGGCCATGGGGGGCTGAGGCGACATGTGCACCCCACACTCCCTACACATGCAGTCTTTTGAACGCCTGAATAGCGCTTACATCCAGACGGGGATGGTGAATGTGTGGCTCTCCAGATGTTGGTGGGCCACACATTCCTGGCTCCTTTGGGAGTGTCAAGCCAGGAGTTGGGTTCAGATGTAACACAAAGCTTTTGCCTCCAGGCGTCTTCTGGGCTAGTTCAACCCCTCCCAATGTGAGGAGGAGCCCAGTGAGATGGGGCAAGCTTGCTTGCAAACGAGAAGCAAGGACCCTTCGGGATTCCAGCTTATCATTTCATGCAAACGCAGGCATTGTTTGATAACTCATGAAATGCCTTCTATATGGGTCTCGTTTTGAATAGAGTTCGGAAGCTTCCTTCAGCTGGTCCAAAACATAGCAGTCCAGTTGCCAACTAGTACTGGCCTCACAGAATGTATTACACTGGCAGCGAAGGAGCTGTGTTGGTTTCCAGCTGGGTCATAGAATCATAGAATAGCAGAGTTGGAAGGGGCCTACAAGGCCATCGAGTCCAACCCCCTGCTCAATGCAGGAATCCACCCTAAAGCATCCCTGACAGAGGGTTGTCCAGCTGCCTCTTGAAGGCCTCCAGTGTGGGAGAGCCCACAACCTCACCAGGCAACTGATTCCATTGTCGTACTACTCTAACAGTCAGGAAGTTTTTCCTGATGTCCAGCTGGAATCTGGCTTCCTTTAACTTGAGCCCGCTATTCCGTGTCCTGCACTTTGGGAGGATCGAGAAGAGATCCTGGCCCTCCTCTGTGTGACAACCTTTCAAGTATTTGAAGAGTGCTCTCCTGTCTCCCCTCAATCTCCTCTTCTCAACAGTCCTGGAGTGCTGTTCTTTTACCTTTAAAGCCCTAAACGCTCTAGGTCCAGAGTATCACCTTCCTCCCAGAAAAGGGTGGATTACCAAAAGGGCTTTTGGAAAACGAATTCTAAAGACTCAGATTCACCCCCACTTTTTCTGCCGAACTAAAGTATGTTTTTTTTCCCTTCTTTTTTTCCATGCACAAGATGACATGCACTGTTCCAAAACACCCCGCGCCTCATCGCTCGTCCTGGACAGGTTGGTAAGCTTCAGAGCACAGGAACAAAACGGGCGCAGTCCCTGATGGAGCCCACGTACCTAAGGAGGCTGGGGTGGGGGTGGGGGTGGGGGCGGCCGCCCCAGCTGTGCTGGGCGGGGGGGGTCGCAGGTGGAGTCGTCTCTATCCCGCTCTCTTCCATCATTTTTTTTCCCGGCAACCCTGACCTGTAAAAAAAGAGAGAGAGAGGAAAATGCATAAACTTTGAATTGGCAACTTCAAGCAGAATTTGTCCCAAAGCAGAGCATGATGGGAGTTGTAGGCCCAAACATCTGGAAGGCTACCACTTGCCCTCTTCCTGGCAGGGCGGGCTAGGAAGCCCAAAAGCAGGGCATGAAAGCCTTGCTGTGTTTCCCCAGCCAGAGGCAAAGCAGGTAGCCATTGTGGGGGGGGGGGGGTTGCCCTATAGCACCCAGTCTACCCACTCCCACCGCCCCACAACCACAACCACACACCCCTGTGCTGGTTCCTCGTTCCCCCGTGGCCTTCCTGGTCCCCTCCGCAGCCCCCTTCTCCCTTCCAGATCTTCCCCAGCAGAGAGGAAAAGCAGCTGGCTAGTGGGAGGCGGGAAGAACTACACTTCCCACAATGCTTCGGGGGGTGGCGCCTCCTGCGCACGCGCGGGCCCGCATGCCACGTCTCCCTGCGCCTATTTATTCCAGGCGTTTCTCTCGCTTCATTTCCCCCCCCCTCTCCCCCCCTCCCAATAACAGCCGTTGAGAGTGGCCGTTTGGCAGTTCGTCACGTGACAGTAAACACTCTTTCCCCCCCCCCCCCCGTCATACACACCCGCACCCGGCTCTGAGGGAGACGGGAAAGTGATAAGCAAAAGCAGTAGCCCTAATAAATGCATAAATACGTAATAATAAATAAATACATAATAAAGAATAAATACATAATAATCGTAACAATAGTTATGAGCGGGAGCCGGCTGGCTCTCGTCTTTTCCCGTCCGTTTTTCGCCTCACCTGAGTGATACTCGGACGATGGCGGCGGCGGCTGAGGGGAGGTCGGTTCCCCCTTGGCGACCCGCTTCTGTTTCCCGGCCTCGGGGCCTAAAATGGCGTGGCTGGATGGGAAGCGGCCTCCTCCTCCGTCGCCTCAGGCTGCCACGTTCGCTGGCTGAGGCGGAGAGGAGGAGCCGCTGCTAGGCCCGTTTCTCCGCCTCCCTCAGCGGCACTTGGGCTGGCTGGCGGGGCCCAGGTCGCCCCACAGGCCGCAATGCTGCCCTGGGGGGGGGTGTCCTCTTATGGACGGCCAAAAAACAGAGGAAACGCGTCTTCCCACCCACACACTCCCACAAAAACTGGACATCTATATATACTTCAAATTAGCATAGGTATAAATGAAAAAAATAACCATTTCAATTAATGTACAGAGTGTAATGCCTTTATTAGGCCAACTCAAAAGATCACAAAGAATGTGCAAGCTTTTGAGCTCTCTGGGTCTCTTCGTCAGGGAAAAAGTTACAAGGAACCAAAAAACAGAGGAAACGCGTCTTCCCACCCACACACTCCCATAAAAACTGGACATCTGTATATACATCAAATTAGCATAGGTATAAATGAAAATAATAACCATTTCACTGAATGTACAGAGTGTAATGCCTTTATTCGGCCAACTCAAAAGATCACAAAGAATGTGCAAGCTTTTGAGCTCTCTGGGTCTCTTCGTCAGGGAGAAAGTTACAAGGAACCAAAAAACAGAGGAAACGCGTCTTCCCACCCACACACTCCCACAAAAACTGGACATCTATATATACTTCAAATTAGCATAGGTATAAATGAAAATAATAACCATTTCACTGAATGTACAGAGTGTAATGCCTTTATTCAGCCAACTCAAAAGATCACAAAGAATGTGCAAGCTTTTGAGCTCTCTGGGTCTCTTCGTCAGGGAGAAAGTTACAAGGAACCAAAAAACAGAGGAAACGCGTCTTCCCACCCACACACTCCCACAAAAACTGGACATCTATATATACTTCAAATTAGCATAGGTATAAATGAAAATAATAACCATTTCACTGAATGTACAGAGTGTAATGCCTTTATTCAGCCAACTCAAAAGATCACAAAGAATGTGCAAGCTTTTGAGCTCTCTGGGTCTCTTCGTCAGGGAAAAAGTTACAAGGCACCCTATGTCTGAACCCATCACATCACCTGGCAGAGGCTCATTCAAACATCTGTAACCCTTCCTCATTTATTTATTTAAAATATTTGTATCCCGCCCTATATCATAAAGATCTCAGGGTACAGATAAATAGAGTGACCCTATGGAAAGGAGGGCAGGGCTCCTGTATCTTTCACAGTTGCATAGAAAAGGGAATTTCAGCAGGTGTCATTTGTAGACATGCAGCACCTGGTGAAATCCCCTCTTCGTCACAACAGTTAAAGCTGCAGGAGCTATACTAGAGTGACCAGATTTAAAAGAGGGTGTCCATGGCCTTGTGGGCCCCTTCCAACTCTGCTATTCTATGATTTTATGATTCTATGAACATGCAAATGTTGAAAACAGCCTGAGCCATCTTATAAAAGCGGTGGCGGCTCCAAGGGGGGACGGAGGGGGGCAAGCGCCCCCCCCCCCCCAAACAAGGAGCTTGCCGCCCCAGTTTTAGGACTCCTGTTATAACTGCCCTGCATCCTGGGATGGCCGAGAAGCCAGGAGGATTTGATCCAGAGCCACTTGGTCAGCTCACAGCTGGGCGACTGCTTGGGCGGAGGCTTTGAGGCCTCCTTGTCATGGTGATTGATTATCTGGAAGAAGAAGGGGCTTGTTGTTTTAGGAAGAAGTGGGGCAGGGTGGGAAGCTTAGGAAGGAGCCACTGGGCAAGTGTAAAGTGGAGAGCGGCACATGCTAGGCAGGCCAGGCTAAGCAGCCTCAGTGATCAGACATTGCAGACACCTGTTTTGCTTGCTCCTTTTCTGGAGGGACCAAAATCCAACTGAAGAGGAGGAAGGAACAAGGAAGACCTGAGGAGCCACCGGCCCAGGCCCCAGGTTGCTGCTGCCTCTGCTTTCCCCGCGGCTGCCAACTGCACCCTGCTGAAGTATGTTTTAAAAGATTCTCCTTTTCTTTAAGTTAACTGATATCATTTCATTCCCTTGAGACAGTCTGCTGACGATCTAGCCTTCCGTTTATATTATTGCTCTCCCTTAGTAAAACACTTCCTAATATTGCTTTGTCAGGAAAATGCTCAATGCGCTATTCAAAGTTTGATTGACACTGCTTTTGCCTTTTTGTGAATTGAATCCGGTTCGTAGAATATTTCTGTGCTGGTTGCAAAATGCTTTTTGGGTTTGTTTTTAATATTCAGCACGTTGTCGTTATGTATATTGGCTTTTGTTTTTGCTTGTTGCATGTTTGTTGCATGTTGCTTCTTGCTAGCAGCTTGTTTTGCCCCGTGTATAATAGTTTTGCTAAAGTTTTTCTGTTTGTTGTTTAACCTTTGCGTATCTGGCCAGCTCAGTCTGAGCAAGGTGGAATGGGGGCAGGCAGCTTCAAGAACATCATTTTCATCCTGGCATGATCTTATTGCTGTTTTTTGTAATGTTTCTTGTTGCTGGTGTTTGCTATCTCCTTGGTTCATTTCTGGGTGGCTAGGGGATTATTCCCCTCAGCAAAAATACTTTCGTTTCAACAAAAAACATTCCCATCAGAGCCCAATAGATTCATGTAAAAAATATTTTCATGGGGCTGTGACAATAGGGAATGCATGTAACTCTGTGGTGCCATGTCATGTGAAAATCGATTTGGGCTTGGTGTGTGTGTGATTTTCAGATTGAGAAATTCTTGAGTGTGTGTGTGTGTGTGTTTGGGCCTAGAATCCATTTTGTTTTGCTGTATAATTAGGGTGACCCTATGAAAAGGAGGACAGGGCTCCTGTATCTTTAACAGTGGCATAGAAAAGGGAATTTCAGCAGGTGTCATTTGTGTATATAGACAACCTGGTGAAATTCCCTCTTCATCACAACAGTTAAAGCTGCAGGAGCTATACTAGAGTGACCAGATTTAAAAGAGGGCAGGGCACCTGCAGCTTTAATTTGTGTGATGAAGAGGAAATTTCCCCAGATTCTCCATATTTACGAATGACACTTTTTCCCTGACGAAGAGACCCAGAGAGCTCAAAAGTTCTTTAAGTTAACTGATATCATTTCATTCCCTTAAGACAGTCTGCTGACGATCTAGCCTTCCGTTTATATTATTGCTCTCCCTTATTAAAACACTTCCTAATATTGCTTTGTCAGGAAAATGCTCAATGCGCTATTCAAAGTTTGATTGACACTGCTTTTGCCTTTTTGTGAATTGAATCCGGTTCGTAGAATATTTCTGTGCTGGTTGCAAAATGCTTTTTGGTTTGTTTTTAATATTCAGCACGTTGTCGTTATGTATATTGGCTTTTGTTTTTTGTTTTGTTGCATGTTGCTTCTTGCTAGCAGCTTGTTTTGCCCCGTGTATAATAGTTTTGCTAAAGTTTTTCTGTTTGTTGTTTAACCTTTGCGTATCTGGCCAGCTCAGTCTGAGCATGGGGGGGGTGGGCAGGCAGCTTCAAGAACATAATTTTCATCCTGGCATGATCTTATTGCTGTTTTTTGTAATGTTTCTTGCTGCTGCTGGTTGCTATCTCCTTGGTTCATTTCTGGGTGGCTAGGGGATTATTTCCCTCCACAAAAATATTTTCGTTTCAACAAAAAACATTCCCATCAGAGCCCAATAGATTCATGTAAAAATATTTTCATGGGGCTGTGACAATAGGGAATGCATGTAACTCTGTGGTGCCATGTCATGTAGAAATCGATTTGGGCTTGGTGTGTGTGTGATTTTCAGATTGAGAAATTCTTGAGTGTGTGTGTGTGTGTTTTGGCCTAGAATCCATTTTGTTTTGCTGTATAATTAGGGTGACCCTATGAAAAGGAGGACAGGGCTCCTGTATTTTTAACAGTTGCATAGAAAAGGGAATTTCAGCAGGTGTCATTTGTGTATATAGACAACCTGATAAAATTCCCTCTTCATCACAACAGTTAAAGCTGCAGGAGCTATACTAGAGTGACCAGATTTAAAAGAGGGCAGGGCACCTGCAGCTTTAATTTGTGTGATGAAGAGGAAATTTCCCCAGATTCTCTATATTTACGAATGACACCTGCTGAAATTCCCTTTTCAATACAACTGTTAAAGATACAGGAGCCCTGTCCTCCTTTTCATATGGTCAGCCTAGTATAATTCATCTCAATGATATTGTGAACACGTGAGTTTAAAAAATAATTTCTTTGCTTTTCGCGGTGCAAGTTAATATATATTCATGGCTAAATTCCTCCTGTTTGATGGAGCACATTCCCCCCCCCCTTTGAACATGCGATTATATTACCCAAACTCTCTCACTTGCAGTCATTGGCTCCTATTTAGCTGCTGCCTCAGTTTATCTATGTGTGAAATGGGTTTCTTGGTCTCCTATCTGCATTTATTTTAAATGTTGGATTAGTGGGCTTGTCTATCAATGCCTTTCTCTGCGCTGTGACATACCTTGAATAAATTGTGTGCATGTGTTACCCTGATGTGCCAAGATGAGAGAAGAAAAAGTATGTTGCTGAAAGTGGAGAGGGGAGGAAAGAGAGAGAGAGAGAGAGAGAAGGCTGTGCAGAAGAGATAGTTTGAAAGACTTTTAAAAAGATTGTTTTGGTTGTTTTGAAAAGATGTTGATTTGAAGTGAAGTTGATTTGAAGAAGAGTAAAGTATGTGAATAGAAGAGGTGAAGAATTTACAGATTGACTTCTTATAATCTGCATTCCCCCCCTTTAAACATGCGATTATGTTACCCAAACTCTCTCATTTGCAGTCATTGGCTCCTATTTAGCTGCTGCCTCAGTTTATCTATGTGTGAAATGGGTTTCTTGATCTCCTATCTGCATTTATTTTAAATGTTGGATTAGTGGGCTTGTCTATCAATGCCTTTCTCTGCGCTGTGACATACCTTGAATAAATTGTGTGCATGTGTGTTTAAGGCACTTTTTTTTTAAAGCCGCTCTCTGTTGGCTCTGGGAACTTAAGTGTGCTGCAATTATGCAACCCAGACTCACTCTCTTGCAGTAATTGACTCTTATTTGCCTCCTGCCTCAGTTTGCCTGTGTGTGAAATGGGCTTCTTCCTTCCTTACCTCCCCTTGCTTCAATACGTGGGCTCTGCCACAAACTGCTTTCTCTGTGTTATTCTAGAGCGGTTTCTAAGAGGGTGGTGACCCCCTTGGCTCTGTCTCCAACAAACCCACTTTCTGCCCCACTAATTAGGGTTAGGTAACTGAGGTTTGGGATGGGGGCACTCATAACTGCATCACACTTAAAACCCCTGATGCCTAAACTTATTCTTGGCAGTTCTCCAAACGATACTCCAGCACCAGCCAGCTAGACAGCCTTCCTCAACCTGGGGCACTCCAGATGTGTTGGACTACAACTCCCAGAATGCCCCAGCTGGCTGGGGCATTCTGAGAGATGCAGTCCAACACGTCTGGAGCGCCCCAGGTTGAGGAAGGCTGAGCTAGAAGAATACTGGTTATTCCATGGATCTCTTCCTTTTTTTCTCATTACAGTCGGCCAGGAAAAATGAGAGGGAGGGGGGGGGATTAATCTGTACCTTCTCCACGTCTTCCTTTCGTCTCCTCAGAGAATTAAGACAGGAATGGGTGGGTGGGTGGGTGGGGAGAATTCACTCACAGTGCAAGAGTAAATTGTGAGAATTTGCTCACAACGTTGACTCATCAATCTCACCATATTCAATGCCTCTTATTTCTTTAATTACAATTTCTTTAATTACATGTTACAAAGTTACAAATGCTTTAGGGCGGATTCCTGCATTGAGCAGGGGGTTGGACTTGATAGCCTTATAGGCCCCTTCCAACTCTACTATTCTATGATTCTAAGCCTGTAAGGTAGCATGGGAGAGTTA
The DNA here is from genome assembly GCF_023053635.1 of Elgaria multicarinata webbii. Taxonomy (NCBI): domain Eukaryota; kingdom Metazoa; phylum Chordata; class Lepidosauria; order Squamata; family Anguidae; genus Elgaria; species Elgaria multicarinata. Next base: position 15,452,255 of record NC_086191.1, on the reverse strand, counting down.
CCAAAAAACCACAGAAATCCAAAGGAGGCTCAGTTTTAGTGCAATTATTGATCTTCATAAAGAACATATCAAAGAAAATAGGCATTATATAACCACACAACAACATTCACTGGGTTTGCCTAGGTGTACGGGGCCCACAGTTTGCTCTTACCTTTCTTACACTAAGAGTCGACCTTTCTGTTTCTACCTGCACTGTTTGAAAAGTAACTGTTTTCTAAAGAAAGCGTTCTTTCTGTTTAATCTGTATGTCAAGGAAATGCTTATATATTTGACTACCTTGTTTAAAAGCCTTTTCCCTTACTACAATTTGAATTTAGCTAATACATGCTATTTTAAAAAAACACAACTAAATAAATGTATGTTTTATTTCAGAATATATGTTTAGGATGGCAGTTATAGTGTGAGATATACCGTTATTTTTCTTTGGAGACCTTAATACGTGGGGCACAGCCCGCCCACCTAGAAATGTACTTTGACCCTGCTGTGCCCCCCTGAATTTTATTTCCAGTGCTGCCACTGTATAAAAGTGGTGGCTATCCTGCTTGAAAGATCACCAATTAAATAAAACTTAAAATTTAGCCTTTCCCCCTCTCTTTCCCCCCCATAATGCATTTGACCTGGGAACTTCTGAGTTATAGTTCAGTCTAGAGAATCCTTTAAACCAGCCTTCCTCAACCTGGGGCGCTGGCTGGGGCATTCTGGGAGATGCAGTCCAACACATCTGGAGCGCCCCAGGTTGAGGAAGGCTGCTTTAAACCATCTATGGCACTGGCCAGCACGACACCCTGCAGCAGTGAGTTCCACACATCCTGTGTGAACAAAATGCTTTATTTCGGTCGCAAATTTACTGTCCATCTGAATTCTTTGTGAATCCTCTCTGCTGAATGTTATGCATGTTTACTCAGAAGTGCATCCTAATGTGTTCAAAGGGTTTTTTTTTAATTCCCTTATAAGTGAGCGTTTAGGACAAAAAACTCAAGTACTATCTGGTCACATCTTTCTAGCCTAGCATTACCTCCTCTGGTTAGCTCTCCAGAGAAGGGTCATTCCCAGTGCTTGCAGCCTGTGAAACATGTGCTCTGCAAATGAATTACGGACTCTGCCCTAGAATTGTGGACATCTGTCTCATGTCACCCTCAATTCCTTTCTCAGCACACACACACAAAAGTACCAAGTTGCCCTAGGGCTGAAACTGAAGGGCCCGCAAGGCAACTGTCATGTTCATGCATCTAGTTCTGGGCTCCACAATTCAAGAAGGATGCAGACAAGCTGCGTTCAGAAGAAGGAAACCAGGATAATCAGGGGTCTGGAAACAAAGCCCAGTGGAGGGCCAGGATCGCTCCTCGATCCTCCCAGAGTGCAGGACACGGAATAACGGGCTGAAGTTACAGGAAGCCAGATTCCGGCTGGATATCAGGAAAAACTTCCTGACTGTTAGAGCAGTACGACAGTGGAACCAGTGACCTAGGGAGGTGGTGGGCTCTCCCACACTAGAGGCAGCTGGACAACCCTCTGTCAGGGATGCTTTAGGGTGGATTCCTGCACTGAGCAGGGGGTTGGACTCGATGGCCTTGTAGGCCCCTTCCAACTCTGCTATTCTATGATTCTATTCATTCTGGGGCATGGCCTTCTCTGCAGTTGTCCCACTGGCCTCCAGGAGGAGCAAAAGACACACAGAGAACTTCCATTTTCTCCTGCCAAGTCGTCTGGAATATTCTTGTCCAAATGCACCAAGAGTTTGCAAAACAGGATATGACCGGATGAGGTGAATGTTGGAACTGCAACATCCGGGTGACGTCAATTGCTGATGGTCGGGAGTGCAACATCGGAAGAACCCAGCAACATGGACCATGGGGAAACTGAGGCAGACAGTGACCGGATGACCAACTTTGCCGTGGGAAGCAACAGCCTATGTGGAAAGGGTTCAAGGCCAGCTTTAGGCAGCTTGACCTGACAATGCACTGTCCTCACTACTAGAGCATGGCAGCCCTTCCGAAACTACATCCCAACAGCCTTCGGGGTTTGTGCCACCCTCCACCCGGAACTCCCGTCATCCTGCTACCGTCTCCAAAGTGCCAATGTGGATCCGGCCCTAGGATGGCTTACTCTGCACCGGGAAGGACCACATTGGGTCGATACCTTCATGTTCTCCTACTAGTTCTCAAGGCCTGCTCTAGCACAAGATGGTGCTAGACCAGGCCTGCCAAATGTAAGGCACACAAACCAATTATGGACCTTTCCAAGACTACTTAGGGGAGGGCAGGTTCTAAATAGGGCAGATTGTGGCACCCTCATAGGATATTTTCCCAGGTTGCTTTTAAATGGCCCTTTCCCCATGCTATTTCTATTTGTGAACCGCCCAGAGAGCTTCGGCTACTGGGCGGTATAAAAATGTAATAAATAAAATTTCTGAGAGATACTTTATTCCTCAGCCTGGCTTGCTCCTGAATATTCCCCAGGGTTTTCGGTTTCTAAAAGCCCTCTGACCTATTTCCCACTGAGCACATCAGGAAAAACTTCCTGACTGTTAGAGCAGTACGACAATGGAATCAGTTACCTAGGGAGGTGGTGGGCTCTCCCACACTCAAGGCCTTCAAGAGGCAGCTGGACAACCATCTGTCGGGGATGCTTTAGGGTGGATTCCTGCATTGAGCAGGGGGTTGGACCCGATGGCCTTGTAGGCCCCTTCCAGCTCTGCTATTCTATGATTCTGTGATTCTATGAACAGGATTGGAAGCTTTGGAGCTAGGACCTCCTTTTCTTGGAGGGGCAAACCTTTGCCCTTTGTTGGTTAGATTTGTATACTGCCCGAGTAGCAAATGCCCCAGGGCATTTTACGATCACAGAAGACCAAAAACAGCATTAGCAAACACAAATAGTTTATTATGGCGTAAGATTTGCGGACTAGAATTCTTGTGTCTTTGTTGGTCAGAAGTGGAATATCCCACATTTAAAGCATCCCTGTCAAGATGCTCAAATCAAATTTGTTTGTTGTCAAGGGAGGAAAAATCTACAGCTGCTTCTGGAATTGTGGTAAATTCTGCCAGATAGTGGGCATTTTTTTTTTACAGAATTGAATCCCCGAGGAAGCCAGGCACCCAAAGAAAACAGTCCAAGTCCCAGGTTTAATGATTTATCCAAACTTTATTTAAAACTGCAACACACATTATCCTCCCCCCAATTGGGGAAAAATACAGACAAAAGCATATACAATTTTGACCTGCTACAGGGTGGATTCCTGCATTGAGCAGGGGGTTGGACTCGATGGCCTTGTAGGCCCCTTCCAGCTCTGTAATTCTATGATTCTGTGAAAAGCGCAGGGCATCCTGAACCAGTCCTCCGTGCCAACCCCAGCTTCCCACCCAAGCCACTGCTGTCTTGGGAGCACCCAAGACCCCTTTGGCCTTCCTGGGTGTCCCTCGATGCAAAGAAATGCACCACTGCCTCCCTCTCAGCTCAGCCAATGCCTCAGGCCTGGCCTCGCCGCACTTAAATTCTCCTCTTGCAAGGATGTTCACCCTCTACCAGACTTCCACAACCTACTGCCCCCTCCAGATGTTTAAAACAACCCCCAGGATCCCTGACCATTGGCTGTGCTAGTTGAGGAGCAAAGCATCTAGAAGACACCAAGTTGGAGAAGACTGCTGTCTATATGCTCCGTGCAGCTGAACACCCCTGGGTGGGCCATGTTTGGAGGAAGGTGCTCTGACTGGAGAATCACACTCCCACTCCAATTTAGTGGCCATGTGAAACGTTATGCTCTGTACAGTAAGGAAACCTCCCTGCTTGCTGCCACAATCTAGTTTCCTGGAGTAGAAAGTTCAGAACTTGTACCAATGAAAACCAACGCTTTATTGATAACAATACTTGTCAGTCTCCCGTCCCCCCCCCCCCCCCGGGTGACTGTGCATTTGCCTGCCTTTAGTGGTTGTGTTTTTTGCTTAATACAGGTAGAAAGACAGCGTGCAAACTCCATGAACAACTCCAATCCTGGGTAACTGTCACAGGTGTTAAGAAAACACACCAGTACATGTGCTGAGAGGAAAACTTGGGAACGGAATGGATACTTCTGCCCTTGGACAGTTTTGCTGCATTTGGTGGTTGGAAGAAGAGCAGGAAACCATCCACATGTCAGCCCTGGTGACTCTCCTATTTGTCCTTGTGCAGTGATCCGCCATTTCTTGAACGCAGACTGGTGAGTATGAATCAAGCACTATTCCATTGCTTCTGATCAGGTATGAAGGTTACTACTTCAAAAGCACTTCAGATTTGTTCATTGGCATGGTTAAATCCCCAGCCCCCCCAAAAAACCCTTAAGTTTGGCTTGCAAATGACAGATAAACAGTTATTTGGGCAGAAAAGGATAGAAAATGGGTATGAAATACATTCAAGAGTTGCATTGCAGGAAAGCAAGGACGCCGTAGGGACTTGAACCCCATCCTGGGAACCAGGAGTGCCAACCACCAGCGTCTTTTGCTTTTTTTTTTTTGGCAATGCAAGAAGGAGAAAAGCAAAACCTGAGAAAACAGAAATTGTTCTCTCAGGAAAAGAAAAACCTCATGGTGTTATGACGAGATCTGCTCCATACAAGTTTTCCGCTTCTGACACTCCCTTATTGCGACCTGAAAGAGTCTTAGCACAGAGTTGCAAACACCCTCCCCAATGCCACCTACGCTGAACACAATTGAAGTTTGTTCCGGAGCCGAGTAAGAGGTCCCCTCCCAGGTATGTCCCCCAGTCAGAATGCATACAACTGTTGATCCTTCCTATTTGCACGAGATAGCATTTAGACTTTGCTTGTCCAAGATTTGTGTCTTATCACATTATCATCAGTATTTGGCTCGCTAGCATACATCAAGAGTTTCGATAGTTACCTTCCTTCAACTCTGCGGTATTAGCTTCCAAGTGAGAAGTTACAGGCCAAATAAGTTGTCTGCTGGATCTAGTTTTGATATTGGTACTTTAAATGTATTACCTTGAGCACAGCACCACTGGACAGGATCCAAGCTTTAGCATGGAGTCAACACTTTGTGTTGTCTGAGCTATGTACTGAATAGCTGCTCCTGGAAAATTCTTAGCAAAACATTTCGTTGCAGCATTACCCCCTGCCCTCCTCCCTTTTATGCACTTGTCCATCAGTCAATTACAGAGATGTAGACCGTGACTTGGGAGTTACGACCACCAACACCATGGTACAGGTGTGATATACGGGCGAGAATTTTGCCAGCCCAGTCTGCAGAGTTACTGCGAAGGGCGTGCCTTTTGAAGGCATCTCACGTGTTATCTTGCTCGTTATACTGGGTAAACCAGTCTTAAGCCATTGTGTTTAGTCACTGTGCTTTGTTTAGCATTAGTTCTGCCTCCAATTAAACTGTATTATGAAAGGTCTGTGAGGCCCCATAGCATAAAGCTGGCCTTTTAATGAGGATACCCAAGAGGCTTAAAGCCTGTCAGGCCTCAACCCATCATGCGACCCAAAATGGACAGAATTCAAGTAGCACCATTTTATAACTGCAGATATCAGCATGAAGCTGGGTCAGCCGTTTTAATCCGAGGAGGCAGAACGGGAGATGGAATTAAGTCTCCCAATAAATAATCTGGGTTTTATGCGTGGCGTGGAAACAGAGAAAAGATGGTTCACCTGTTCTTTCGTCCATTGAAGTGTGAATTCGTGTGTCTGGCAGTTCCTCCTACTGATCTGTGAAAAGCAATCTAAAGACACTAGTGCGTCCCCAGCCCCCTCCTGGTAACACCGTAAAAGTGGGTAGAAATGGGTTTTGAAGACAGCTATTCTTACTGACTCATGACTCCTGTAGCTGATCGTGAAGAGCTGGCTTTGTTTGGGTATCGTGTGCTGTTGAACCGAACTGCTAAAAAAACCAGAGAAAGGAGAGACCCACACACAAGCATTGCACTGGAAACGGTCGCTAACGGGTCGAATGTGATGTTCACTTGCCAGTAAAGCTTCTTGGAAGGTTTGATTTCTTGTGTCAGTGATATCTTAAAGTTGCATCTGGAAGAGACTAAAGGCTTCAGTTCCCCCTCCCTCACCCCCACTGCCAAAGAGGAACAAGAAGAACATGTTACCTAAAGCAGCACAGTCAAACGCACAAGTGTCTCAGTCACACAAGGACCGTTTACAGCGGAGGAGGATTTTATTCGACGGATCAAGGGCTCCTTTCAAACCACAGGCACGTTTGTCACTCACTTGTGTTTCTCCTTCAACAATCACTACTCCACATAAGAGAAAAGCAGATTCATATGCTCTATGCAAGCAGATCAAGCACACTGCATATTACTTGCCAACTGAACAGATCTGCTGCAGACATGGGTTATCTCTGTGAAGTCTGTAAAAAAAGAAGAGCTGGAACAAGGTGAGCCCCCCCCTCTCCCCACCCGCCACCGTGTTAAAAAGTATAGCTGTTACGTGTATGAGTCACTCACTGCAGAGGGCTTGACAGGACACACATGCGCACACAGGGTGTGGCAACAGGAGAGCCAATCATCCTGCACAGCAGCTTCACAAGTGGCCGAGAATAGCATCTATGCATTATGAGATGAAGCCTCTGAAACAAAACACTCAACAGTTGCCCCCCCCCCGCTCTTTCTCCACAGCCCGCCATGATGTTAACTGGAAAGGATGGCGTATCAGTTGCACTACAGAAGATGGATGCAAGCAGATTTAAGTGGCATGCATGCAAATTTCTAAAGATGCAGACTGACAAGTGTTATTTTTTACGTTTAACGTTCACAGCCGTAGATGTGTACCAATTCTAGCCTCGTGAATTTAGGGTTTGCCTAGTTCAATTGATCAAGGCGAAGGCTCTGGGCAAAACCGAGAGCTGCTTCAGCCAGAAGACATGAATTAGTAGATTACTTACCCCAAACCGCTAAGTGTTTTTCCCCCACTGGTTAAAGTTTTAAGCATTTTAGAAATCATCCCTTGGTTTTCCTTAGTTACACGACATCTATATGCCAAGTGCCTCGAACTACAATTGGTCTCAGTGGAATAGGGAAAGAGGAAAATATATTCTGCAAAAGACTCTCCTGCCTGATTTAGGGTATCGGTCTTCTGTTCAATTTCTGCTCTTGTCCAATAAAGACCAGGTGTTCACGGAGAAAGAGCCTGAAAGATCGACAAGAATGCCCCCCCGCCCTGAACAAACGCCCCAGATCTATTCACAAAACAGCAACAGCATATTTTATTGAAACAAAAAAAAGGAAAAAGGAAAAAGACAACAGAACTTCCTATCCTTGAGGGTACGAATTTTATTACAAAGGAATTAATGTGATTTTTTGGGGGGGGGGCAGGGTTTGTGGAACTAGTCGAGTGCTACGATGAAATGCAGAATTACTTTGTTCTGATGCAAAGTTCAGTGGTTGAGTAGTCAAGACAGCCTCCAGAGCTTTAGCATGGAGTCCAGCTGTCTGGCCAATGTGTCAGCACCACCTGTAGTGGCCTGCACGGTCGATAAAGGCCAATGGAAGGCGACTGGGGGCCACAAGCAACCCAGCCCATGCCTTGATGAGCAGCCAAAAGGGCCAGAGGCACATCTGTGGGGCTCCTACCGCTTTGTCAACACAACCTTGAAAATCCACTGGACGACCCACCTTTGTCTGACATGCAGTACGGGTAGAAGTGGTAAAACTTATCTGTAACATTGAGGCCTGTTGGCTTATACAGCTCCCAGGTGGAACGAAGCACAATTCCTCTCCTTAGAAGTGCCGAGCACCTGTCTGAGGCAAACAATCAACACAGCACAAGCCGCCCTTCCTCCTCCTCCTCCTCCTCCTCTCCAATCCAAGAGACAGTTGATCCGACACTACAGCGCTCCTCATTACTCTCTCACTCTCTTCAATTCCATTAAGATTTAGGAATAATTCACATCAAATATTTTGGTATCGGTTTGGTAGACAGACGTTTTCCCCTGAAGATTTTTTTTTTCCTTTCAAATTAATGGCCACATTCGTAGAAAAGGGATTTCTCTCATTGCTTTACCGCTTTTGCTCCTTCCTCATTGCATAGAACTTGGGAAATTTCACAGGACATTTTCTCAACGAATCCAAACACTTCAAATTTTGCCTGGTCATTTGCTTATGGTTTGGTGGGTTTTCCCCCCCGGCGGCCGATACTGGATTTTCACTGGTTAACATCTGGGGCCTTTTCCATCAAGCAAGAGGTCATGGGATATATTTCTGCCTTTCTTTACTTATCATTCAACAAGGAAGCTGCTCCCCTCGGCTTATAGGAGGCCATGCTCTCTCTCCCGGGCTCCGAGAGGCTAGGTTCTGAAGACGGATCTGAAAAAGGTCTAGACAAGAATTGTTCCCCACACCACGCCCCACCCCGAGACACAAGACAAGACACATTTCAAGCTATTGAGCATTCAATGGAGGTTTCTCAGTTTTAATGAAAGAAATAATAATATCAGCATTACTCTTGCTTACATTAGCTATCCCAAAGTCCGTGATCATGATCGGTTTTTGTTTGCGCTTTGGTTCAGTATATTACGGGAGCAGTTATACAAGAAAAGTGCATGGATGCATATCATTCCTAGACTCTAAGGAGTCAATTACAAAATGAAAACAATCAAAAGCAGAATCTTACTTGAAAAATTATACAAGCTACCATCAGAAGGAACCACACACCACGATCATCTTTCTCCCTGAAGCCTCTACAGTAGCATTAAGACACATAAAGCACCTGGAAAAAAAGGCCAAAAGAGAACCAGAAACCGCTGTATCTAAGGTATGAAGACTTCCATCCCATCCCAGCCAACACTTCGCTAAGCCACGACAGCCCCGGGAACCTCAACATTGCCGCAACGCTTTTCCTGGGAGTCCATATTCCTGTGTGCTTATTTCTCAAGGCAGGCAGGCAGGCAGGCTGTGCTGTTTCCTTCCCCTCCCCTTTAGAGGGGACGCGGGAGAGTTTTGTGCCGTTTTGTTTTATACCCACAGCATACAAGCTGGAAGGGGCTTTTTCCTTCAAGGATGTGTAGTGACTTTAAAGGCCAATTTCTTCCGAACATTTTCAGTTGGGTTGTTGAGAATTACTTGCCAAGTCTAGCAGCTCAATATTCTGTGGGTTTTTTTGGCTCCAGGCCTAAAGTTATTGGTATTCTGGGAAAGGAATCTGAGAACAGTTATCACGCCCCCACCCTCCATCCCTCCCTTAATCAACCAGTTAAACAAGGTGCCCTTACAACCCACGTTACGAACACCGACACGGAAGTGATCTACTTTTCCCTAGAATTATAACTTAGCTTTCACGTTCCCAGCTCTTCTGAAACGGTGACTGAACGAGCACGGCTCCTCAACACAAACTCCAACTTTTAAGGACTGTCCTTTGTTTCCCTGGAAAAGCAGCTCCGGCCTCTGTCTGGGGTGGTGTCCGTGCCACAGTACTGCAGGACCACATTTCTAAACCAAGCCACTGGGGGACGCTACAGATCCTGCAAAGAGGCTAGAAAGAAGCGGGTGTTTACCCACCTTGCCCACCCCACACCCAGCTTGAAACTAAGACGGTTTTTGTATACTTAGCGCTTTGCAGAGAGAAAAAGTGCGGTTACACACAATATCCTGGACTTGCATGTCCCCTGAGCAAAAGCTCCCCTGATTGTCCTCCACTACTGCAGCCAAGAAATGGCCACCACTTTCTAACAGCTGCCATCAGCAAATTCTTCCTCAAATAGGCCTCCATGGCTTTTTACACTGGAATCACCATGTCATCCTTAACAGGCTTCCTTAGATATCTTTATAAGTTTAAACACTGGAACTTTTGGAATCCTCTGACACCTGAAGGGACAAAAACTCAACAAGATTTTGGTGCCTCCCTCCCCGCAAAGAACGCCCCCGTCCACAGCTGTTATTAGCAGGAATACTCTACCCCTTTTTTGGGTGCCTTTGCCGTTGCTGCTGCTGCTACCTGTGGTGCTCTCTGTCCACCAGGATCTCGACTCGCCCATTCTGGGGAGGGTTACAGCCACACAGACGCTAGCTACCATTCTTGGAGAGAGCCAGGCGAAAAAATGAGCATTTCTAACCTCAGGAAGGTGGTACACACACGAGGCTGGCTTTCTTGCGTAGACTGCCATTAGCTTCTCAGCAAGAGACAAGGAGTAAGTACGCCTGCAAAGAGAGAGACCTACGACGACACCAAAAACCCTTCCCGCCCTGCCAGGAAAAGAAACCCATTTACAAAGATCGCTCCCCGAGAAGATCGCAGACAGCTCTCGCTACCATTAGGTTACGAACTACACAGATGTTTACGGCCGTCACTCGGTTTCCCCTTCGTGCTTCCCCTAAAAAGGATTCTGGATCATTCTAGAGGCTTTGAAAGCCAAAGTTCTTCCTACATTCTCTTGCTTAGTAGTGAATCTTGTCTTTCGTGCCTTCTTTCTTTTCTAGCTTCACCAATTTGCACTGGCTCCTCCTTGCACGCCTGTCTTCCTAGCTTCACAACATGCCAAATGCCACCTTAAGAGGTTGCTTATTCTAAGTCCTTTGGCAAGTGCACTGCAAATGCTTTTAAGAAAATCCTCCCCACCACATCCCTTAGAGAGAGCTTACGTCAAAAGTCCTCGAGACGCTACCACAAAATGGCTGCAAGCCACCTTTTTTCTGCCACGTATTCTGCCCTAGCTCACACTCAGAACTAAGGATTTTGAGCCTTTGGCGTTCAGTCCTTTCTTCCCTCCTCCTTGCTAAATTTTCACAAGCACACAGCTGAGTTTTAAGATCTTTCTTCCACTCTTCCCTTTTTCCTGGATCCTCTTCTAAGTTGCCTTCTACCCTTCTCTCTTCTAAGTCTTGCCTCTGGAGAAGTCTTCCCAATCTTGTTTTTCTACCTTCAGCAACAACCTACGCTTTATCTTTTTATGAAAGCGCTTCTCTAGTTGCCTTTTTAAACCAAAGCCTTCCATTTTATCTTCATTTTCCACTCTGCTTGAAGCAGACTTCATATTCATCTAATCTTTCAGTACTTTACATTCAAGACTAGTCTTCAGTTAGTTTGAAATATAAACCGAGGTTTATTTCTCTCTCTCAAATTCCTACATTTATCTTCTTTTATTCTATCTTGCTTTTCTATCTTCAAGTACCTTTCTTTTCCTTGTTTCTTTAAAATCTTCATTTTTTTTTCTTTAGTTTTCAGCTTAAATCTTGACTGGCTAAATTTTCTCTTGTGGTCTTTTAAAAAGCCCACAATTCGTCAACCATACGTCTCCTCCCTGTTTTATTAGTTCTTCAGTCTTCTATTTTCTTTCAGTATCTTTTTGATTTAAAATTATTGTCTCTCCTAACACTTTTTAAGAACCGAGACCTAGTTAAGGTACAGGGTTTTTTTTGTAGTTATAAACTATAATTAATATTTCAGTAGAGTAAAAGCTCCTGATTTTACTTTAATAAATATTAGCTATAGTTTTTAAAAGAATTCTAAGCTGTTTTTAGTTTCCTTTTTAATCCTATTTTATATTCCCCCCAACCACCAGCTCCTATGCTTCGCCTCCCTACAGCTCTGACAAGGGAGGGGTGGACCCCAGTATTTATAGCCCAGGACAGTCTCACTGACTTGGAATGTGCCTGCCCCTTCCGCCACCGACGTCACAACATAGTCCTTGGCAGCTTAAGACAACGTATACAAACGTGTTTCTTTTAAACTCTTGTTCACGGCAGGCTTTTGGTGGATAATTAGTACTTCCTTCCCAAATTAATACGTTCTAGAAATTACTAAGGGCATTTCATACTCTTCCTCGAGTTATGTTTCCATTAGTGACGTCGTTGCAAATGCCAACTTGACTTGATCATCATCAAGTCGCCGCTCCGACCATGTTACTCCACTTCTGAAATCTCTTCGTTGGCTTCCAATTCACTTCAGAATCCAATATAAACTTCTTCTATTGTTGACCTTCAAAGCTTTTCACGGTCTAGCTCCTTCCTATCTCTCCTCTCTCATCTCACACTATTGCCCCGCTCGTGCTCTTTGCTCCTCTGATGCCATGTTTCTTACCCACCCAAGGATCTCTCCTTCCCTTGCTCGGCTTCGTCCATTTTCTTCGGCTGCCCCTTACGCCTGGAACGCTCTTCCAGAACATCTGAGATCCACAAGTTCAATCGCAGCTGTTAAAGCTCAGCTAAAAACTTTTCTTTTTCCTAAAGCTTTTAAAACTTGATTTTGTTCGGACTTTATACTGTTAGTTTTACCCTACCCAGTGCCTGTTTACCCTACCCTGTGCCTGTTTGCATTCTCTTCCCCTCCTTATTGTTTTATTATGATTTTATTAGAATGTAAGCCTATGCGGCAGGGTCTCGCTATTTACTGTTTTACTCTGTACAGCACCATGTACATTGATGGTGCTATATAAATAAATAAATAAATAATAATAATAACCTAAGCAATAAAGTGAACAAAAATTCTGTGGGAAGAAGTGAGGCTGCATTTTTCTCCTCCCTCCATAAAATTTAGAGTTGCAAAGTTAAACATACTTACCTGGGAATAAGCCCCATTGTGTTCCATCGGGCTTTCTTCTGCGTAGTTATACACAGGATTGTGTATCAAAAGCTGGGAAATTCAATGATGCTAAGGATTTTCTCTGAAACTGGCCTGCTACAGACAGGCCTATATTATTATTATTATTATTATTATTTATTTATTTATTTATTTATATAGCACCATCAATGTACATGGTGCTGTACAGAGTAAAACAGTAAATAGCAAGACTCTGCCGCATAGGCTTACATTCTAATAAAATCATAATAAAACAATAAGGAGGGGACGAGAATGCAAACAGGCACAGGGTAGGCTAAACAGGCACAGGGTAGGGTAAACAGGCACAGGGTAGGGTAAACAGGCACAGGGTAGGGTAAACAGGCAGTTGCTGGGGAACATGGGCCGGGAGTGCCGTTGCACTCCTGTCCTGCTTGCGGGTTGCCTGTGGGCAATTTTAAATTTCGTATATTGATTTTTAATGTTCACTCTTTTAATCCTTTGTAAACTGCTCAGAGAGCTTCGGCTATGGGGCGGGGGTATATAAATATAATGAATATTTATTACATTTGTATACCGCCCTCATAGCTGAAGCTCTCTGGGCTGTTTACATAGGATAAAAACACTTAAAAACAATATACAAAAAGTTAAAATCACAAAAACATACAATTTTAAACCACAAAAGCTACAAAAACAAACCCAGGTTAATTACATATTGCTAAATGCCCGGGAGAAAAGTCTTGACCTGGCGCTGATAACAATGTCGGTGCCAGCCGGGCCTCATCATGGATTGTTCCACAATTGGGGGGCCACCACCGAAAAGGCCCTCTCCCTTGTTGCTGTCCTCTGAGCTTCCCTCAGAGTAGGCAACTGGAGGAGAACCTTGGATGTTGAGGCAGTGTACGGGCAGGATAATAATAATAATAATAATAATAATAATAATAATAATAATAATAATAATAATAATAATAGGTAGGCCACGGTGTGAACAGAATGCTGGACTAGACCTGATCCAGTATGGCTCTTATGTTCTTATTATTCTTACTATTAATTACATTTATATACCGCCCCATAACTGAAGCTCTCTGGGCGGTTTGCAGAGAGTGGTTTTTGATCAGGCCCTGATTGGTTGTTTTAAAAATTGTTTTAGATACTTTGTTGCCTGTGCACGTGCTGCCTGTTAGTTTTGTGTAAACAGTTTTCTTACACTTTGTATCCTGTTTACTGATTATTGTAACTGCGGGGTGACAAATGTAATTCATAACAGCAACAACTCTGGTAATAACAATTGTTCATTGTTTATTAAACAGTGGGCTCTTTTGGAGGCCGCAGTTGAACGTGATCAAAATGGCCGCCGCGTCAACGTTTTTGGCTCGCGGAGGGGGAAGAGACCAGGCGGAGGGAGGGAGGGAGGGAGGAGCCAGGGAACACGCAGCGCGGAGGGATACCAAACGTGAGTCCCGGCGAGGGGCGTGGCCTCCGTTTGTGGCGCAGCAGCGTCCGCTCTTTCAGTCGATGGGAGGGGGAGTGGCGGAGGCCGGTTCCATCTGGCTCGAACCGGTCCCAGCCAGTTTGCGCAACGTCGGCGGCTGTGTGCCGCAGTGACTCAGTGCGCATGTGCGGGGATGGAACGCTCTTCCTCCCCCTCCCTCCCCTTGTTTGCTCTGCAAACTTCTAGGAGTTGCGAGCAGTGGAGGCTGGTGACTCCGGTTTTGGTGGGGCTGCGCACCCATCCTGGGTTTTAGTCAGAACCCTAAAAGAGCTGCCCAAGGCGCTGAGCCCCGTCCCCAAAACAGCTCCAGCCCCTTGGATAGCTCCCGCGAAGTTCTGGCCGGTTGTGAATCGAGCCCAAAATGGATTCACAGCCCCGCCAGAATGGGAGCCACCAGCCACCACTGATTGGGCGTGGGAAAGGGAAGCTAAGATTTGGGGAAAGTTCATATTTTTAAGTGCTCTGTTGTTAGTCTTTCTAGCTTTCAATATACGAAAAGGGAGCATTATTCAAGCTGGAATGATGAGTTAGGGGTGTGGGTGTGTATTATTCATTTATGGCATCTCACTATTTTGCAGCTGTGGTAGTCCTGCTGTTCGCTCTTGCAGCAGAAAAGCAACAAAGGAGGCCAAGAGCACTTCGAAACACTAAACGCATTTATTACAGCAGAAAATTTAGCTGGCAGTAGTCCACTTTATCAGACCCACCCACCCCCTTTGGCCCTCACAACAACCTTGTGAGGTAGGCTGGGCTGAAAGAGAGTTTCACGGCTGAGTTTAGGATCTGGGATGATTTTTCAGAATGCTTCCCAATTCTAGTCCAGCACTGTGGAGTGGGAATCTGTCGCCCTCCAGATGTTCCCATCAGCTCCAGCTAGCAGAACCAGCGGTCAAGGGCAGTGGGAATTGTAACTCAACATCTGGAGAGCTGCAGTTTCCCCCACCCTTGCAATCTAACCACTGCACCACGCAGCCTCTCCAGTAAGAAGGATCAAATAAAACAGCAGCTGCCTTATAGCAGCTGAGACTATTCCTCCACCTAGCCCCGTATTGACCCCTGTGACTGGAAGCAGTTCTCCAAGCTCCCTATAACTAAAAAAAACACCAGGTTTTGAACCCAGGACCTTCTGCATGCAAAGTGGGTGCTACACCACAGAACTGCAGTCCCTCCCTTTATTGAACAGGACCTAGTATTGAAGTAATAAATACTATTTTATTTCTTTGCCTACATATTTGTCTTAACTGCAGACCTGCTGAATCATTTTCACTGCACTGCAGAAGCAAATAGAAGCAGAAGGACAGGAAATGTTACTCTTTTGTGATTCGCTACTGTGGCAGTTTTTCTCTTAAAAGGCTGGAAATTCTCTGCTGTATTTCTTTTCTCCCCCCTCATATATTACCGTACTTTTTGAAATATACATTTGTATTGCTTTACAACAGTGCACCATTACAACAGCAGCGTCCTCTTTAACACCAAACCTACGTATCAGTTTGTAAACGAAACAGGGCTTCAGGAAAACAAAAGTAGCGGTTTTTGCATCCCCTGACTTTGCAGAAGTATATCGGTTTGTAAATTGAAAAAAAGAGCAGAAAACATTTTTAAAAACTGCCAAAAGTTTTCGTGGACCTGCGAGTTTTCAGGGCCTAGGAAATGTTGAGAGCAATTAGGCCGTGGTGGAATCAGCTGGAGAATAAAACAGAAAATGGAGGAGAGAAGGAATTCTCCAGTTTATAACATTTATCCTGGAGGTGGGAATTAAGGCTGGATTAAAACAACTATATGCATTAAGTGGGCTTCTTCTTTTTTCCTCCTCACTCTCCGGAAATCCCCCTCCCCACATGCACGCACACAATAAATACAGCAAACCTGGAGGGGAAATTAGGGTTTCGGTGCTGCCTTGAACAAGAGCTGTTGCATAAACTTATGTCACTGTTGCATTTGGGACGAATTCACCACGGGGTTTCTCTCGGCCCCATCCCAGCCTTTTTCAACCCTGATGCCTTCCAGGTGGTTGGACGAGAGCACCCCATCATGATCTGGGTTGCCATCCATTTTATTGGGAAGTTTTGTAAAAGTGGGCGAGGGAGCAGGTACCTTTTCCCTTTCTCATATTCCAGCACCAACTGCCCTGTAGCAGCTGCTGCTCCTGGCTTTTGTTTCTGATAAGCCCAGACAGGAACAAAGTATTTAGAGGTGTATTAGCTTGCCCTGCAGGTGGGGGGAAATTTATTGTTCTCCTTCGTGCCAATGGCACATCTCAGTTTGGGCTATAAAAGCCCATTTAAAGCTGGTACTGTGGCCTTCCGCTTGGATTGTTTTGAGTAAGAAGCTGGAGAGAGAGCGCTAAGATTCCACCCTGTGCCTCTTTCCAAGGGATTAGATAAGACCCTGGATTTCTAACCTAGAAACGACTGCCTTCTGCTATGAATATTTATGTAACACAGTAAGCTATACATATACCTTGAATATCAACTGGGGCAATTATATTAAGCTAAAAGAACATTTTGATTAAGCAATGCTTGGGAAATATCTCTCTCTCTCTCTCTCTCTCTCTTCTTCTTCTTCTTCTTCTTCTTCTGACCACTATTTGTATGTTCTTTGTGCATGTTCATAAACCTAATCTTTTTTTTTAAAGTAAACTTCATGTTACTGCTGAGATCGAACCCACTCATTAGCTTGGTTCAGACCATCATTTAATCGTGGCTTAAATGATGCTGAACATCATTTAACGCCATCTTTGTTATCACCAGTTACACCATCCGAGTTGTTGTATCGTCATACTGTTCAGGGTTGGGATACATTTCCTGTTTGGTTCCTGTGCTCTAAAATCGAAACGCAGCGAACTTTATGTCATCCTTCCTGGTCTCGCAGTGCGCGGAGGAAAGAGTTAGCTTTGGAAAGGCTGCCTTGAACCGGAGCTGTTGCATAAACACTGTTGCATTTGGGGCGAATTCACCACGGGGTTTCTCTTGGCTCAATCCCAGCCTTTTTCAACCCTGATGCCTTCCAGGTGGTTGGACGAGAGCACCCCATCATGATCTGGGTTGCCCTTCCAACCACCCAGGGGACACTCTCAGGTTCATCTCACTCCCAGATCCACAGTGAAGATAAATATTATCATTTCTTTTCCCTTCCCTTCCCTCCCCCTCCTCCAGAGCTCAGTGGAATTTTCCCAGAGCCTTTGATCCTGTCTCAGTTTCCTGACTCACCAGTCTTTTGATAGACGTAGTCCTGGGCCTGTTGTCATACCAACCAGCTGCGGACAGGATTGGCCAGGCCACTGCTGCGGGGGTTAAAAAAACTCCCTGTGTTTATTTCATTTTATTTTTGGTGGGGGTATTGTGTTGCATCACAGGGCTGGCAGCGTCCAAGCCCTGCGCAGAGTAGGAAGTTATGCAACCACGGGCTTTCGGTGGGTCGTGCGTTTTCACAATGGCTCCTTTATATACAAAGCCTGGAATGCATCTCTGCGTGGGCAACTTTATCCTTTGCAGTTAAATGAACCAAGACACCCTCTTTCATATGGATTGGGGAGAGTGCTGGTGGTGAGGAGGAGGGCTCTGCAAAATGCCACCTATAATAAGATTTTATGTTAAGTATTTTTTTAAGGGTGCAACCCTATGCATGTTCAGACAGAAAAAAGTCCCACAACTCCACAGCCAACCCATGGGGCACTGTTTTGACGAATGGACTGGCACCCAACGATACAGACATTGGTCATTCCTGTATTATTCGGGTTTTTCCCCTGCAATGACCCTTGCAGTGTCTGTCCAGACATTATATTATCCTATTCCGGGTAGCTGTTTGAACTGGCAAGTTGAATCATCTACCAATGACTAAACTTACTTGCAAGTAATTGCCCCAAGCATGTTACCCTAACCAGCAAGCCAGTGTGACTCCTCACAAGTAAATTATTTTGATGCATCCCTTGTCTCTCTCCTCTGATGAACTTACAAAAAGAACAGAACCAGAGCAAACAGGGGACAAGGAGAAATATAGGACAAAGCCCCTGGAAGCGGAACACACCTGCTTGCCAGGAAGGACATTATGGCCGAGTGGAGACCAGCCTGGCCTTATATATCGGCCACAGAAGGAAAAACAGCAGAGCTTGTTTTATCCTTCCTTGCTAAAAAAATCACACCCTTATAAGACCTTTGAAACTAAGAACTGGTGCCTGAATTCTGCTGCTGCTTCTTTTCCTCCTCCCTCACAATCGCCATTCCTTTTGTGTCATGACTTTTAGGTTATAAACCGGAGGGCAGGGACTCTCTCATTATTAGCCTTTGTAAGTCAGTCAGGGAGCCTTTTTTGGCTGATGAACAAGGTCAAAATGCTGCAAATAAATAAATAAACCACCAGGGACAAACAAACATCAAATTAAATCTACACCAACCTCTCCAACCAGAAAACCCACTTCAGGTCACTCCAATATTAACCTCATCAGCATACTAATAAAAAGCAAGGAAGCTGTGTTAGTCCATGGGAAAACAAAACAACTCCTTAGAGGGACCATTATTAAGACCAACCAAAATGTCACAAAGGAGTGTGCAAGGTTTTGATCTCTCCGAAGGACCTGAACAGGCTGACATCTACCGGTCGAAAATGCGTTTTATTTCTAGAGGCAGATGTCAACAAAAAAGAAGGAGGAAACCAGCATAAAGTTGAGGCCTGTGTAGCCAAACGCAGTGACAAAGTCAGGTTAATAACAGCTTCTCGCAAAAAGGTGCAGGATGGATGAGTCACTGGGCCTAAAATAGCTCCTTCTCACGAGGCCAAGCCGGATCCTGCTGCAATGTTGACTAAGATCCGTGCCCAACAGCATTGCAGTAAAACAAGAAGAAGGCGTGACTGTGTTGAATGATACCAGCAGTTGGCACAGCACCCTTCCTACCAACGGACTTCTGCTTTGAGGGAAAATAATATTTCATAGAATCATAGAATAGCAGAGTTGGAAGGGGCCTACAAGGCCATCGAGTCCAACCCCCTGCTCAATGCAGGAATCCACCCTAAAGCATCCCTGACAGAGGGTTGTCCAGCTGCCTCTTGAAGGCCTCCAGTGTGGGAGAGCCCACAACCTCCCTAGGCCACTGGTTCCATTGTCGTACTGCTCTAACAGTCGGGAAGTTTTTCCTGATGTCCAGCTGGAATCTGGCTTCCTCTTACTTGAGCCTATGATTCCGTGTCCTGCACTCTGGGAGGATCGAGAAGAGATCCTGGCCCTCCTCTGTGTGACAACCTTTCAAGTATTTGAAGAGTGCTATCCTGTCTCCCCTCAATCTTCTCTTCTCCAGGCTAAACATGCCCAGTTCTTTCAGACTCTCTTCATAGGGCTTTGTTTCCAGACCCCTGATCATCCTGGTTGCCCTCCTCTGAACACGCTCCAGCTTGTCTGCGTCCTTCATATAATCATAGAATAGCGGAGTTGGA
Source organism: Elgaria multicarinata webbii (assembly GCF_023053635.1). NCBI lineage: Eukaryota > Metazoa > Chordata > Lepidosauria > Squamata > Anguidae > Elgaria > Elgaria multicarinata. The sequence goes on along the minus strand of NC_086191.1, from coordinate 15,432,849 downwards.
AGGGGCCTACAAGGCCATCGAGTCCAACCCCCTGCTCAATACCAACGCTGCTATCTTTCCGGCGCCAGGTTAAGACTTTCCTCTTTGCCCAGGCATATGGCGGCACATCCTAATCACCCACATGTTTAGTTTTTAATCGGTTTTTAATGCTTTATGTGTGTATGTTCTGTGTTTTAGAGTTTTAAACTTTGTATAATTGTTTTTAATCTCAATTTTTAGAACTTCTGTAAACCGCCCAGAGAGCCCTGGCTATGGGAGCGGTATATAAGTGTAATAAAATAAATAAATAAATAAATAAACAAACTGCAGGAATCCACCCTAAAGCATCCCTATAGAATCCCTTCTTGAATTGTGGAGACAAGAACTTGACGCAATACTCTAGATGAGGCCTAACCAGGGCCGAAGAGAGAGGAACCAGTACCTCACGTGATTTGGAAGCTATACTTCTATTAATGCAGCCCAAAATAGCATTGGCCTTTCTTGCAGCCACATCGCACTGTTGGCTCCTATTCAGCTTGCGATCTACAACAATTCCAAGATCCTCCTCGTTTGTAGTATTGCTGAGCCAAGTATCCCCCATCTTGTAACTGCATTTGGTTTCTTTTTCTTCGATGTAGAACTTGGCATCTATCATGTTCCACGTAATCCTTGGGGACTCTGGTCAGCGCCCCACCATGCCTAACCTTGATGCCGGCCCTGCCAATGCAGCATAAAATGCAATATAAATCGTAAAAGTTTAAAACGACAGTATAAAAAGTACAACCTCGAATAAAACCTAGCAGCAATGCAGAATGTTAAACTACAATATCAGATGTAAAACAAGAGAGAGACTAAAACGTCTTGTTTGAGATTTATACCCTTGCAGGGGACTCACTGCCAACTTCAAAAGCCTGAGGTCCTTGCTCCTCCTTGGCCTTTACATGGTTATTTATTTATTACATTTCTATACCGCCCAATAGCCGAAGCTCTCTGGGTGGTTCACAAAAATTAAAACCATAATAAAACAACCAACAGTTTAAAAACACAAATACAAAATGCAGTATAAAAAGCACAACTAGGATAAAACCACGCAGCAAAAATTGATAGAAGATTAAAATACAGAGTTAGAACAGTAAAGCTACAGATACATTTTGTTATTTTTACTTTAAATACATATGGTCCTTTTCTACCAAGCAAAGAAATGGTGTTTACTCCCAAGTAAATATATTTAGCATCAGGGCGGCAGAAGCAAACTGCCAGCTTATTCCTGTGTTCCTGATGGTGCGATTTAAATGGATTTAAAATGTAAAAATGCATTTTAAGAGTATTTCTTTTCTTGTTTAATCCTGTTTGTGTGTGGGTGTGGGTGGGTGTTGCTTTAGAATATCAGGCTTGTAGAAATAGTTATAATGGATGGCGTTCAGTTGCAGGGTGGGAAAGAAATGTGAGTTATGAGCTTCACAATCAAAGTAATATATGTGGCTATCTAAAGCCCCTATCTTGTAAGATCATTAAGTTCAGGGTGACCCTATGAAAAGGAGGACAGGGCTCCTGTATCTTTAACAGTTGCATAGAAAAGAGAATCTCAGCAGGTGTCATTTGTATGCATGCAGCACCTGGTGCAATGCCCTCTCCATCACAGCAGTTAAAGCTGCAGGAGCTATACTAGAGTGACCAGATTTCAAAGAGGGCAGCTTTAACTGTGGTGATGAAGAGGGAATTTCACCAGGTTCCCCATATATACAAATGACACCTGCCTGAAATTCCCTTTTCAATACACCTGTTAAAGATACAGGAGCCCTGTCCTCCTTTTCATAGGGTCACCCTAGCCATTAAGTCCAGGGTCTAAAATCACCTACGTGCACCACTGTGCATTTTGTTGCAGGTCAACCTTGTAGGATACATAACTCCAAAAGCCTCTTTGTTTCCTTCCTGCGTGCCGTCTGCCACACAGTGATGGCTGGCGTCACGGGCTGCCTTTAGCCTATGAGGCATTATTTCAATGACCTCTACCTCCCCCAAAACAATGCTCAACAGCCATACTGCAGATAGCTCTGCGATGAATCACTAGCATGAGAGCCGGGAGGAGTGTTTTATTACCTCTCTGACTACTTCCTCACAAGGAGGCCTCCGCGAACGGGCCTCTTTTGGACGTGCCGTCCTCTGCTAATTACGGCACAGAGTCTCCGTTCTTGACACATCACATGCCCGGTGTTTTGCTCAGGGGAAGTAGATGTAGGATTACAGGCTGTTTTTCCCCTCCCAAAACACACCCATGAGCAAAGCTCACAGATAAAAAGACAGAGGTATGAACCGGAGCTCATGTGGTGGAGTGGTTATTTTATTAATTTGAAGTGTTTTTATCTTATTCCTGGCACAAAAAGACTCCCACAGTAGCTTATATATAATCAATCAGACCAGACTGTCCCTTCCTTTAGGCTTATGAATTCTAAAAAGACGCGACTCACAAGGAAGAAGGAAAGGGGAGGGAAGAGGTAAAATGAAGCAGTCCTTTCACAGGGCTGGGGGGAATGGCCCTATTTCTCCTTCTCACCTCCTTCAGTACACCCTGCTGGAATGGCTGCTGGTGCTGCTCTCCAAAAAATAAATACATACATTGCCCGCTACATATTTAAAAGATTTTTCAAACCACCACGACAAACTGATCTTGAATATTAAACTATTCCACTTGTTGGGCTGGTGAAGTTCAGGTGTAGGGGGCTGCCCTAAGTTCTTGCCAGAAGAAGGTGCTGCATGCAGACAGTAAAAGCACAGATAAATTCCCCAAGCACTCACAAATACAACATTAGTACAGTGGGAACCAGAGGAAGAATGTATACAACTGAACCTTGGTGCGGATATATTTGGCTCGGGTGAAGGTTTAGGGAATGTGGCCTGAGGTCAAAGAAATCGTTGAGGGGGTTCTTGGCAGCAGCAATATCTTTTGACCCCTTCGGAATTGTTACTGAGCAGTCTTTTGAAAAGCTCGAAGTAAATATCCTTTCCTTATGTGAAAAATATCCCCTGGATTAATAGTTCATCTTGTCTCTGGTGTGGGTGCCCACCCTACACCCAAGCCTCTTATACAAGCTGTTTTAAAGTATTCTCAGAGAATCGGTGAGAGTGGAGAAGGCTCGGTGGTACTCTGACTTATAGTGGCAGAGAGTCCCCCAGGCCCTGAAATGCACGACTTTGGCCGTTCAGAAGGCCATCTGAATATTTTGGCCATGCACATGGGGCACTCATATGGAGCATGCATCAAACTGGGACTCTTATTAGAATAATAATTTGCAAATTTGTCCTCCTACATATACAAAGGAGCAAATGCAAATATTATGGAATGTGTCCTCTTTTTTTGGGGGGGGGTGTATTTTAGAAGCAGCCACTCTGGTTGTAAAGCATGAGATGGCGGGGAAGTAGAGAAGCATTAATTGTGCGCTTTGCAACTGTCGCCACCCCTTCCCCCGTGTAAATCCAGCGTCTAAAATTACACAGCTGCGTCGCTGTTTTTCTGCGTTCCTAACCCGGCTCTCTAGACGCCATACTCGTTTGTCAAGTGCACGTCCTGTGCAAGGAACCTATGCACAGCGCCTGTGCACGTGGACGCGTTCCAAGCCTTGCACAGTTGCCCTCTGTCTATCATGTTTCTCCCTCCACCCGCACCCCGGTCCGGCCGCTGTGCAATGCTGAAATCTAGCCAGGCCTTGCCAGGGAAACACCCACAGCCCTGGCTGGGCAAAGTTCAGGCTGAACTTTCCCACTTTTCTCCAGCAACAGACGAGCGGGACAGCGAGCCAGGGTTGCGCCGCCTGTTATGCGCTAAAGGGCCTCTAAATCAGTGAATAGCCATTAAATGTGTAAGAAGTGGCAGGGAAACAGCAAGGGGAAAGAGAGGTCCGACCATGTATCACCGAAACTACTACTAGGCAGAATATGTACAGTAGGAATTGGGAATTGTGGCCAGGCCAGACTAGCCAGGGCGGCACAAGGATTCCTACGTCCAAGTGAGCATGGCCAGTTGCAGCCACCAAAGCCTGTGTGCACCAGTTGCTGGGGAACATGGGTGGGAGGGTGCTGTTGCACCATGTCCTGCTTTGTGGGTCCCGGGCCGATGGCTGGTGGGCCCCTGTGTGAACAGAGTGCCGGACTAGATGGACCCTTGGTCCGATCCAGCATCAGGGCACTTCTGACGTTCTTATGTCCTCCACGCCCTCCCTTGGCATCATGCTGAAAGTGTGGACGAATGGGATGGCGTTTAATTTTAGGGCCACGCAGTGTTCATCACATGAGGCTTTGTATCTCGCAACTTTACCGGATTTTTCACAGCTGGTTTTGACTTTTACGGTGTAACGCTACCTGCCATTTACACGGGGGGGGGGGGGGGGGAGCTTTGCAAGATGGGATCAGATATCAGCAGCATTGTGCACCCATTGCCCCCGCCCTCTCTGGGCTGGCCCCTCCCTCCTCTTGGCACGACCCCCCCACCTCTCTGCTGCAGAACCTTTCCATTTCAACCTCCTCGCCAACAGTGCGACATGGCTGCAAGAAAGGCAAATGCTGTTTTGGGGCTGCATTAATAGAAGTATAGCTTCCATATCGCGTGAAGTACTGGTTCCCCTCTATTCGGCCCTGATTAGGCCTCATCTTGAGTATTGCGTCCAGTTCTGGGCTCCACAATTCAAGAAGGATGCAGACAAGCTGGAGCGTGTTCAGAGGAGGGCAACCAGGATGATCAGGGGTCTGGAAACAAAGCCCTATGAAGAGAGACTGAAAGAACTGGGCATGTTTAGCCTGGAGAAGAGAAGATTGAGGGGAGACATGAGAGCGCTCTTCTAATACTTGAAAGGTTGTCACACAGAGGAGGGCCAGGATCTCTTCTCGATCCTCCCAGAGTGCAGGACACGGAATAACGGGCTCAAGTTAAAGGAAGCCAGATTCCGGCTGGACATCAGGAAAAACTTCCTGACTGTTAGAGCAGTACGACAATGGAACCAGTGACCTAGGGAGGTGGTGGTTTCTCCCACACTAGAGGCATTCAAGAGGCAGCACTCAGGGATGCTTTAGGGTGGATTCCTGCATTGAGCAGGGGGTTGGACTCGATGGCCTTTGAGGCCCCTTCCCACTCTGCTATTCTATGATTGTATGTCCGCCGCCTCGACCTCGTTTACGTACGACACGCAGTTCTTTCGCCCCTTGGGAGGTCTGCTCTCCTCCCTCCCACCCCACAAAGCAAGCAGTGTCAGCCGGGCTGAGCATGTACAGAGTGCCTTTCTGTCGCTGCTGGTTGGAAGGCTTGGCCAATCAGGGAGCGGGACGTCCTTCCAGGAAGGCCTGCTTGAGCCTCGGGAGACCCCATTCCCTTCTTCTGCCGGCTGGTGATCACTGCTGACCTCAGGCCAAGCAGCGGGCACCAAAGTCATTTGTGATGCAAGAGTGACCTCAGGGGGAGGAAAGGCCTCAGGTCTCCCTGGAGGCCATCAGGGGCCATCAGGCATTCAAAGCAGCTGCTGCTTTTCCAGCCTGAGATCCACAATAACCATGTTGACAATCCTGATGGATGCCGTCACGGACAGCTGCCAGTTGCTGCTGTTGCTGCTGGGGATCCTGTCCGTTCTCTTTGCCTTCAACTGGGCCTTCAAAAAAGCCAAAGCGTTCAGGGTAAGAGGCAGGCTTTGGATTGGGGCCAGGCAGGCTTTTTTATCCAGGCACAGAGACGTACGGAATCCATCATCCTGGGGTCTCCCACGTGGTTCTCGCGGGCAACGGTGGGCTCACCGACATTTCTCTTGGCCCTGTCTTCGTGGCACTGAGTCGGGGCCACTCTGCCACCAAACCCCACGGTTCCCCTGGTGCGGGGTGGCGGCTAGTTACTCAGGAGGAGGGAGGCGGTGTGGGCTTTGTGGTGGCCTTTAAGCTTGCCTCCTCTTCCTCCCGCGGCTTCCGGTGACCAATGGCAGGTCACCTTCTGCCCAGGAATGCCCTGGGAGCTGCAGTCCAACACATCTGGCACATCTGGGGAACGCTGGGCCAGATGGTGCCAGTTGATGGTCCGGGATCCTCATTTCTCTCTTTCTCTACCCACTGATTCAGAGGTACTCTCTGACCCAGCGGATCCTGGCTGCAATGCAAATAGGAGAGGGTGGATCTGGAAGGGGTGGTGAGGACAGCTGTGCCTGAGTCTATTAAGGTGGATTCCTGCACTGAGCAGGGGGTGGGACTCGATGGCCTTACAGGCCCCTTCCAACTCTGCTGTTCTATGATTCTATGAAGCCCTCAGTTTGGTCGCCTGCCTCATAAAACAGTAGGTTGACAGGCTCCCTTGCTGACCGGGACGCACAATCCACTGCCTTCCTATCCTGCTCCAGAGGAGGGAATGACTACGAACAGGGACGGAGTTCACGAATTTGTGCGAGTTGGAAACTCTGACTCTGTTAACGCAGCCTGAAATCACATCCGCCTCTTTGGCAGCAGCATCGCCCTGCTGACTTGTGTTTTGTGTCCTGTTCTTCTGTCACAGGGACCTCCTTGTCTCAGGAAGTCACCGGGAAAGAATTTGGCAGCATGGCTAAGTAAGTTGTGGGCCTTTATCTCCTTTCCTCTGGCGTTTGGGACATTGCCCCTGGCATCCCAACTGGCTCACAGATCTTTCACGGGTCTCTCTTGTTTGCAGCATTCGTGGAAGGAGGAAAGGTCTCAAAAGCGAAAAGGGTTGCAGAACAGAGGTGAGCAGCCCCCAGCCCATCCTGTGTCCCCCTTGGGCACCACTTACAAACCCCAGGGGCCTGGGCCAGTCCTCTCCTTTAGCCAGCAGCAGATAAACACCCATCTACTTCATTCTCTGGAGGAGCAGAGACAGCCCAGTGGAGAGGTAGGATGAGGCCCAAAGACGGACACAGGTAGAAGCACCCTTTCAGAGATCAGTACATCTCCAGAGGCCCACCGGCTGTATCTTGGAGCAAACTTGATGAGTTTCTTTTCTTAATGCTTACTTTGCAATAAAGAATTGTAGCAATGCCGTTGCAGGCACACTCCCCCCTTTTTTAAGAAGCAAAAGGGCTTGTGTGCTTAGCGCATCGAACCTCTGGTGACGGAGAATGTGTGGCTTTCAGTGTAAGAGGCTCCCCCTGAAATAAGATTGCAACTGCCCTGTGCTTTCCCCTTGAGCCTCCAATCTTTGTGGATCCACACCAGTCCTGCTCTGGAGGTTGTCATGGGTCACTACCTTGTCTCGCCCAGGCTGGTGGCATCTCCCCTTTTACGTTTGTTTGTAGTATGACAGTTCACTTAAAAAAAAATAACTCCAAGTGGCTATTTTTTGATAATTCAAGACACCATAGAATGCTAGAAACATAGAGTTGGAAGGGGCCTACAAGGCCATTGAGTCCAACCCCCTGCTCAATGCAGGAATCCCCCTTAAAGCATCCCTGACATGGGGCTGTCCAGCTGCCTCTTGAAGGCCTCGAGTGTGGGAGAGCCCACAGCCTCCCCAGGTCACTGGTTCCATTGTCGTACCGCTCTAACAGACAGGACGTTTTTCCTGATGTCCAGCCAGAATCTGGCTTCCTGTCACTTGAGCCCGTTATTCCGTGTCCTGCACTCTGGCAGGATCACTGAGGGCAGGAGACAGCAAACCTAACATCAGGGAAGAAAAGGCTTTGTCACTAAAATAAATGTTAAGTTGTTGTTTCGTGTAGGTGTGTAGCCTGCCCTATCCAACGGGCTGGGAGAAGGTGACAGCAAGAGTAGGAGGACGAGAACGGGGGAGACATGAGAGCACTCTTCAAATACTGGAAAGGTTGTCACACAGAGGAGGGCCAGGATCTCTTCTCGATCCTCCCAGAGTGCAGGACACGGAATAACGGGCTCAAGTTAAAGGGAGCCAGATTCCGGCTGGACAGCAGGAAAAACTTCCTGACTATTAGAGCGGTACGACAATGGAACCCGTGACTTAGGTTGGTTGTGGGCTCTCCCACACTCGAGGCCTTCAAGAGGCAGCTGGACAACCACCTGTCAGGGCTGCTTTAGGGTGGATTCCTGCATTGAGCAGGGGGTTGGACTCGATGGCCTTGGAGGCCCCTTCCCACTCTGGAATGATTCTATGGATGGGTGGATGTCTGCATTGGCTGTACGGACAGGAGGGGAAGATGAATTTAGCAGAGAAGCTCTGGAATGGTTTCAAGGCTGAGCAGCAGCAGCAGAAGGGGAAACCATGTTGCTCTAACCACTCAGAAAAGCAGCCCCCCCTCATCTCCTCCCCCCTCTCTCCCTTCCTTCGTAGGTCGAACGAAGACCAGAGCCTGTATCTCACTCTCTGCACCCTGGACAGGACCTACATGTACTTGGCCAGGAAAATTAAAGACATCAATGGCCAGTAAGGCACTTCCCTGGGTCAAGGTCATTGGAAGGGAAGGGACGGGCAAAGCTCTTTAGCACTGCCTCCCCCCCCGAGAGATGGAAGGAGCCATCCGAATGAGCAGCAAGCGGGGCTAGGAACCACCACGACCCACACAGAGCGTTCCACACTCGGGCGCTCTGGCACGCCAGCCGGTCCTCTCGTGGGCCCATTCTAGTTTTTGCTGCCGATTGCACAGACGGGACGAACGTCATGGCAGAGTTTGTTGGGGCCCAGTAAAGCAAATGTTTCGTCGTCTGCCCCCCCACCCCCTCACCCACCCCAGCATTTTCTCAGCCCTTCTCCTCTTCCTCGGCGTTTTATTCTGGCGCAGGAAATGAAATCTGCCTGTAATCCACCCATTTAACAGTCTTAGGTGTAGTCTATTTATGGCCAGGGCTGCAGCCAGGCAGGATTTGCAGAAGAACCTCAGAAGAGCCCTGATGCTGGATCAGACCAAGGGTCCATCTGGTCCAGCATCCTCTTTGCACAGTGGCCGACCAGGGACCAACAAGGCAGGACATGGTGCAACAGCCCCCTCCTGCCCATGTTCCCCTGCAACTGGGGCACACAGGCTTACTGCCTCAGATACTGCCTCAGATACTGGGGATAGCACACAACCATCAGGGCTAGGAGCCACGGATAGCCTTCACCTCCGGGGATTTATTGCGGTCGCCACTAACTCAGTCCTGAGCGGCGGAATATTCTCTCTGTTGTCAGGATGCAGCAATGCTGCTCTCTGCTTCCCAAGTGCCCTTTCAGGCTCCTGGTGAGGTCAGAGACAGGCTCCCACTCCTCATTTGGGTTGGGGCATGTGCGGCCGAGGCCCCGCAAAACGAGAGGGACAGAATAGGCACAGTGGTGACCTGTTTACTCTAAAAGCACGTGAGCTTTAGAGCTACACAGAAGCCTTGTAGGGAGGAAAGGTGTCTGTATATCTGCCTCTGACCTGCCACAATAACAAATCACCCCAGTCTACATGCCCCATCACATTTGATCTCGGAAGCTAAACAAGATCAGGCTTAGTTAGTTCTTGGCTGGGAGGTCACCAGGGAACAGCAGGCCTTTCATCCTGTGAGAGCCACTGTGGTGTAGTGGTTAGAGTGATGGACTGGGATGGTGGGTGGGAGACCTGGGTTCCAGACCTGGGTTGACGACTGGTTCTGACCCGGGGGCTGTTCTGACCTGACTCTTTTGTCCTTCCGCCTCCCAGGATCTCACGCTCAGTCTCCTGCAGCTCTGTGGAGTCCGTCACTTCCCTTTGCGGTTCGTTCTGCCAGTCAGCAACAAGTAGCCCCTCCAAAAGGCCTCCCTCCTCAACTCCTGCTGCCCAGGGCAGAGCAGCTGAAGGCGGGCGTCCACGCCGCGACACGGGCCGCCCCACCCACGTCCGGAGAAGAATCCATTTCCTGGGTTACAAGGAGCAGGAGCTGCTGGAATGGCACGTCCAGAAGAAGCGTCGGGAGAGGGACGCGCCCACGGCACACGGGGCTCTTCGCATAGAAGCGAAAGTGCAGGCCGACACCATCACGGTCCAGCAAGGTGGGGTCCTGCAGCGGGCAAGCCCACAACTCGCCCCATGCCAGGGGACACCCCCGCGAGCCATCCTGCGGGTCTGCCAAACCCCGTCCAAGCCGCCCTCTGTGTGCAGCTGCAGCCCCGAGCCCTGGCCCCCTGCACCTTCCCCCATGCTGATCTGCCCCTCCCAGAGCCGAAGCAGTCTCCGGAGCATGACAGGAGGCAAGAGGGCAAGTGGGACCCCCAAGGAGCAGCTGACTGAACTCCTCTGCTTGCTTAAGCAAAACAAGAGCCCCACAGCAAGAGAATCCAGGAGGCCGGGGACCCCCGAGAAGGAGACAACAGAGGTCCTCTGCTTACTCGAGCAAAACAAGATCCCCACAGCAAGAGAATCCAGGAGGCCGGGGACCCCCAAGAAGGAGACAACAGAGGTCCTCTGCTTACTCGAGCAAAACAAGATCCCCACAGCAAGAGAATCCAGGAGGCCTGGGACCCCCAAGAAGGAGACAACAGAGGTCCTCTGCTTACTCGAGCAAAACAAGATCCCCACAGCAAGAGAATCCAGGAGGCCGGGGACCCCCAAGAAGGAGACAACAGAGGTCCTCTGCTTACTCGAGCAAAACAAGATCCCCACAGCAAGAGAATCCAGGAGGCCTGGGACCCCCAAGAAGGAGACAACAGAGGTCCTCTGCTTGCTTGAGCAAAACAAAATCCCCACAGCAAGAGAATCCAGGAGACCTGGGACCCCCGAGAAGGAGACAACAGAGTTCCTCTGCTTGCTTGAGCAAAACAAGATCCCCCTGGCAAGGGAGGCCAGGAGGCCGGGGACCCCCGAGAAGGAGACAACAGAGGTCCTCTGCTTGCTTGAGCAAAACAAGAGCCCCACAGCAAGAGAGCCCAGGAGGCCGGGGACCCCCAAGAAGGAGACAACAGAGGTCCTCTGCTTACTCGAGCAAAACAAGATCCCCCTGGCAAGGGAGGCCAGGAGGCCTGGGACCCCCGAGAAGGAGACAACAGAGTTCCTCTGCTTGCTTGAGCAAAACAAGAGCCCCCTGGCAAGGGAGGCCAGGAGGCCTGGGACCCCCAAGAAGGAGACAACAGAGGTCCTCTGCTTGCTTGAGCAAAACAAGAGCCCCACAGCAAGAGAGCCCAGGAGGCCAGGGACCCCCAAGGACCGAGAGAAGGAAGGACGCAGCAGCAGCAGCAGGAGACCCGGCACGCCCAAGGAGGCCCTGGGAAAAGGCACCAGCCCCCAAGACAAGGCGCTGGACATCAAGATCAGTATGATGCTGGACCAGAAGCCCCGCCGGCTGAGCTGGGCCGAAGCCCCGCCAGATGCCTCCAAAGCCAGCGGCACCTGGGCAGAACCGGTCTCCGCCCGCCTGCAGTTGCTACAGCCAACTTCCACGTGCCAGAACCAGCGGGAGACGCCTTGCGTGGCCGCAGCCCAAATCCAGCTGCACCAGGAGAGCCGGAACCTCGCCCCGCTCCCTGCCAAGCCTCAGCCCCTGGCTCGCGCCATCGTGGAGTCGCTGGACAAGGAACAAGCCATGCGGGACCTGCGGCTCCGCCTGGCCACCTCGGTGGAGAAGGGGCGCGGCTGGACGTTCACGGAGTACCCCCGTTTGCCTGCTCTGCGGCCGCTGCACCTCCTCCTGCCCCCACCCCCGCCCGCGGCACAACCCTTCCCTCCTCGTTTATCCCCACTTCAGCTCGCGGGACAGCGAGAGCCACATGGCCTTGAGCTACGTGCTCAAGCTCAAGCGGCAGGAAGCCGACAGGTTCGGGCTGGCGCCGGTGGTGGAGCTGTCCAAGGGCTCGCGAGGCAGGGAGCCCCCCTCCAAGGTGGATGGGCGGCACAGCAAGGGGCGGGAAGGTCAGGCGGCGGCGGCGGCACCCCAACCTCGGGCTCCAGAACGAAGCAAGCGCGGCAAAGGCCGGGCAGCAGACGCAGCAGCCCGACCTCGGGCCGCGGAAAGGGCCCCTCGCCCGCTTGGGCCCTCCGCGGAGGCGGTGGACCTGAAGGCCAGAGGCCGGGGGGCCGTCCCCTTGGTCCCGAAGGACAGCTTCACCATCGCGGCAGAGCGCTCCCACCGGCACTCCCACAAGCCGGCCGGAGCAGAAGCAGGAGCCGGGCCAGTCCCACGCAAGCCCCCCAAGTCGTCCCCCAACGTTTTCAAGGTGATGTGCTTGTGCCTCAAGAACACCTGGGCCAAGGTGCGCGGGAAGGAGAGGGCGCCTCCCTCAAGGGGCTCCCCGCAGAAGCCGCCCCCTCCCGAGGAAGCAGGGGACCCTTCCGCCGACCCCGCGGCCTCCAAGGCCCAAGCCAGGCAGGGGATCTTACGGAAAGCCTCTCTTCCCGCTGAGGAGGAGAGCCTCACCGAACTGGCGGCGCCCGCCAAGCCCGCAGCCGCCCACAGGGACCGACGGGTATCCCTACGGGTGCCCGAGACTTCACGGCCACCCAAGAAAGGGGGCAGACGCCAGCCCAAGTCCGCTGCTTCCAAGAAACTGAGGCGGCGCAGCTGAGGAGGACCCCCTCCGAAAAAGCTTTCGCCAGGATTCTCTTCTTCAGTTTTCTCCCTCTTACCCCATGCTCAGCTTATTCACCCACCCTTCCAGTTCGCCCCCTTTTCCATTTATTCTGCTTTCTCCTCTTTCTTCCATCTTCTTTCCCCCACCATTCAACCCCAAATCCTCCCCCTTTTGTGTTTTCCTTATTCCTGCCTGCCTCCCTCGCTTTTTCTTTCCGAACTTTTAACAATTCATTGCAAAACCGTCAGATTCGTTTCAGGGGCGGCAGGTCACCAGCCAGCGGCAGAATGGGCCTTAGGCACCCATCCTTCCTGGCCAGAGGGGACTGAGCGCCCATCCAAAGAGAGGCTTCTGTTGACCCCCAACCGAAGTTGTTCTGGTGCTGAAATGACGTCTAACCTCACAGCTATCTTTCAACAAAATCTACTTAATCGATAACAGTGTTGTAAACCTATGGGCAAGGTTGCGTGTGAAAACCAAGATCACCTGCTCGCTATTTTGGACGGCACAAGACCATCGATCCATCTTTTTCTGGACCCCCAAAATGTAATAACGTTACGGTTTTGGAATCCAGACAATTTCAGGTCTTTTAAAAGTTTTGACCAACTCAAAAGCTTCACTTGCCTGTGACTTTTCAGTTGAGCCTAATAAAAGTTTTACCCTGCTGCTTTTGGTTACCTGCAATTTTTGTGAAGACGAACCTGGCTTTTTCTTTTTTACGAAAACCTAATCTAGATCTGAAGCGGTGTTCTGTAGCTCATAGGAAACCTGTGTTTTGGAAGAACATATGCGGCATGTTTCTCATTCACCATCTTCCAAGCCTTCAGGCTCCACCATCGAAACCAAAATGTGATATTTAAAGAGATGCAACACATGGTCAAATCCTCTGTCTTTATTGCAATAAACAATGTCCTATACAAAGTCAGAAAGTATACACACACTCTGAAAACGGAGATTAGTGACAGTGCATAATGTTGCTTTGTGTTGGGGTGGGAAGGCACTTCCCCCCCAAATAAAAGTTTGATAAAAGGGGCAGCCCTTAGCAAGATGCATTTCTCTTGCAATGGTTTTATTGCCAGACCAGTCCCAGAGGACAAAACCGGTACAGATGCTGGAACAAGGTGGGCAAATACAGGTTTGGACCCAGTAGAAAAATGTTGTGGGGTGAGAGAAGAAGATTGCCATTTAAAATCAAGAGCCAGTTACTGAGAGGACTCCGTGCATTACAGATCCAGAAACAAGAGAGGGTGCTTTTCTTGACCCAAAAGGCACCCGCCTCTCCCCCCCCCCCCCCGCAAAAAAAGTTCTTTGGACGTAAAGGAACGTGAGGAAATGGAGGCATAGTAAAAGAATGCTAAGAAACATCTCGTCTGCATGTGGGATCCCATCCCAACCCAAAACAAGTGAACCCAAACAGCTCCCCAAGGGTTTCTCTGCCCCCTAGTACAGAAGTGAATGCACAGCCTCATGGTGGGTTGTCGACAAAGGCATCCATTTTAGAGGGGCCTGCAAGAAATACCCAATTCTGGGAAGTATGCCCACCAGGAAAAAAGAAGTGTCAGTGTATGAGTGTGTGATATACATCACACACTGCTCATTTTTCAGCTGCATATAGACAGGTGCCCTTCCCAGAAACATCCAAACACAAATAATAATAAAAAGGGGAGAAGCGTGGTCTGATTCCCTTGCAAAATGCATCCCTCCTATATATATAGATTGGTTAAATGTCTAAGGGGCATCTGTTTTGTTGACGGTCCCCTCCTTGTAGAGCCAACACAGCTCAGTTCCGGCTACTTCAAGGAAACAGAAGCCGAGAGGGCATTTGTGATGACCACATGCGTCGCTCGAGGTGAAAACAGAGAAGCACCTTAAAAATGCCAGCATTGGGGGCAGTGAGCTGCCGCTGTGGAGGTGAAATCATGTGTTCCCTTCCCCACTGAAGCGGTGTTCCAGCGAACGCAAACAATTGTGCAAGCCTGTTCTGACTCAAGGAGAAAACCGCTTCCCCAAGATCCCTGCTTCGAAGTCAAACTTTAACGCCAATCCCTTCACTGCCATTTATTCAAGTTTTAAAAAAGGATCGCTTTTAAAGCCAGCATGGAAGACGGACCCCCAAATTCACAGCATTTCTGCTCTGGCTCCCTAATCACCAAGCTGTGTGTGAAGAGGAAAATATATATATCTTAGTGGCATGAAAGTAAATAATTTAACCAACGAACAAGCAGCCGGTCTACAACAACAAGAAGGACCTAAAGATGCAATTCTTGAAAGAGGAGGCTGGTTAAGGAGAGAGAAATGTCTGATGGGTTGTCGTAAGGGTCAAACAGAGAGGAGGAGGATCATGTATGCTACTCTTTGGTGGAAAGGGAAGGACAGAAGTGTAAGAAATAAATATTCTTACTGGCTTAAATATTCCTTCTAGACCCTAAAACTGCCAGGCAAGGTGAAAGCTCAGCCTTTTCTCTTTCAGCCCCGCCAATGGAAGATCTCCTCCTCAGCTGACTATTGGATTTATCCAGTTGGACACCAAATGAAAAGGCGGCTAAGAGAGGCAAGGAGGGAGCATTAGGCCGCTGAAACGGAAAAGCAATATCCGGAAGCCGGCCACCAGAGAGAGAGAGAGAGAAGTACAATAAAGATCTTTGCAGCAGCTTCACTGCAGGATGGAAATTAAATGGGTGGAAATGACGAGAAGGTATAGATGAGGCACATTGCGGTAATCCAAGCCAGAGTCCGTTTGGGGCGAGGACAAAAATAACCTAACGTACTTGAGATGTATTTGGGGACGGCCGAGAGGCAGCATCTAACCCCCGAGGAGTGTCAACACATCAACGACACCGCCTGGCCCCCCAGTTCTGAGGCCGGTTGGTCCCGTCGCTACCCACCGCCAAAAGGGAATCAGCCTTGTTCCAGGTTCTCCGCTGCCCGCACTGCCGAGTAGGAGGTGGGAGTGTTTGACAGCGGCCGGCCGAAGAAGGAGGTAGTCCGGCGAGGTTTCACCCTCTTGATATCTTTACCTGGAGCAAGAGAGATACGGACAGGGAGGGCTGAATCAGGCTGGTTCCACAACAGCAAGTCCGTACAGCCTGGCACCAGCAGTCCGCAGCTTAGGACCCTCCTTTTGGAGGCTGGATCAGAGCAATACTTCAAATACTGGAAAGGTTGTCACACAGAGGAGGGCCAGGACCTCTTCTCGATCCTCCCAGAGTGCAGGACACGGAATAACGGGCTCATGTTAAAGGAAGCCAGATTCCAGCTGGACATCAGGAAAAACTTCCTGACTGTTAGAGCAGTATGACAATGGAACCAGTTACCTAGGGAGGTGGTGGGCTATTCTATGATTCTATGAACACAGACTAGTGGACGATTCGTGGTTTCCCATGTGTGCCTTTTGCTAAAAGGCGTGAGACAAACCCATATCCAGGCCTGAGTGCATGTTTTCTGTCCCTGGGTCCAGAACATGGAACGGGCTCAAGTTAAAGGAAGCCAGATTCCAGCTGGACATCAGGAAAAACTTCCTGACTGTTAGAGCAGTACGACACTGGAACCAGTGACCTAGGGAGGTGGTGGGCTCTCCCACACTAGAGGCCTTCAAGAGGCAGCTGGACAACCCTCTGTCAGGGATGCTTTGGGGTGGATTCCTGCATTGAGCAGGGGGTTGGACTCGATGGCCTTGTTAGGCCCCTTCCAACTCTGCTATTCTATGATTATATGAAAGGTCCATCTGGTCCAGCATCCAACAAGCAGGGCACGGAGGCAACCACCCTCTCCCGTGTTCCTAGTCCTCAACGTTTAACATCCAAGCTAGGCTGCTCCTGCGTGGGGAGGTCCCAATTTGGCTGTCATGGCTAAAAGCGATTAATAGATCACCCTTAGCAGAGGGGAGGGGGCGTACCTCACTGGCAGAGTCCCAGCCTTGCGTGCAGATGGTCTCCTCCCCCCCCAAAAGACCACCCTCTCGCCCACCTACCATCCTCGACGTAGTCGATGGTGGAAAGATGCTGGATGCGGCTGCAAAGGACGCTATTCTGCCGTTGCAATTTGGGGCGCTGCCTGTCAGACGGGGGGCTCTGGGGTCCAGCAGACGGAGTTGCACCGGCGGCGGGGTCCTGATCCGTCCCCTCAGCAGCCGCATTCAGCTCGATGCAATACTCAATCAGACCGCTCATGAGTTCAGCCTGGAGAGAAGGAAAAGCAGCAACAGCTAAGGGCTGGTCTTCCTTCCTCGAGCAGATGTGCAGCCCAAAACATCTGGAGGGCACCAGGTTGCAGAAGACTAGAATTATTATTATTATTTAATTAATTAAAATTACATACAATAAAATAAAATAGACAAACTTTCACAAAACAAACCACAAACACAAAAAAGAAAAGGAAAGGAACAGATAAGGGGAAAAAGTATACCTTAAACAATTTGCTATATATAATTAGTCTATATATATCCAACATATAACTTCCCCTTTCGTGCTCCCCTACCCCAGGGCCATCCATCTTTCTAACTTATCCTGTCATCCAAAATTGATATGATTCTTTTGGAGGTTTATACCCTTTCTTTTTAAAAAACACACATAGCCTACCAAGTTCTTCCACTCATCTACAAAATTACTTCGATTCCCTAAAACTTTTTTTATTCTTAGGCTGCAAGTCAATTTATCATTAATAGCCATCTCCAAAACTTCCTTATACCATTCCTCTAATTCATAATTTTTTTGCTATCTTCCATTTCCTTGCTATTATTAACCTTGCGGCCGTTAAAAAAAA
The DNA here is from genome assembly GCF_023053635.1 of Elgaria multicarinata webbii. Classification (NCBI taxonomy): domain Eukaryota; kingdom Metazoa; phylum Chordata; class Lepidosauria; order Squamata; family Anguidae; genus Elgaria; species Elgaria multicarinata. Next base: position 15,415,664 of record NC_086191.1, on the reverse strand, counting down.
TTGTAATCAAATCTTTAATTGCTTGAGTACAGTTAACACCCTCGTATATTGATAACAGCGCTATATCCGGGGATTCCTCTAGCCTAATCCGTTATCTCTTTTATTTCTTTGAATTGTTGTTGTTTATTCGTTCAATCGCTTCCGACTCTTCGTGACTTCATGGACCAGCCCACGCCAGAGCTTTCTGTCAGCCGTCGCCACCCCCAGCTCCCCCAAGGTCAAGTCTGTCACCTCCAGAATATCACCCCTCCATCTTGCCCTTGGTCGGCCCCTCTTCCTTTTGCCTTCCACTTTCCCTAGCATCAGCCTCTTCTCCAGGGTCTCCTGTCTTCTCATTATGTGGCCAAAGTACTTCAGTTTTGCCTTTAATACCATTCCCTCAAGTGAGCAGTCTGGCTTTATTTCCTGGAGTATGGACTGGTTGGATCTTCTTGCAGTTCAAGGCACTCTCAGAATTGTCCTCCAACACACAGTTCAAAAGCATCTCTCTTCCTTCGCTCAGTTTATGCCAAAAATTCTGTACATATCTACAAGCCCACCACATATGGACATACGTGCCAATTTCTTGACATCCCCTCCAACATAAAGCAGAATGCTTCTTGTCCATCTGATTTAATCTTACTGGAGTGCCATCTCCAAACTAATTTGTAATAATTTTCCTTTATTCTCACTGACATACTTTTTAAATTTCGTACATTCCATATTTCACTCCAACCTTGATCGGTTGTTTTTCGTATTAAATCCTCGCCCCATATTGCCCTGAGATAATCCTTTAGAATTATTATTATTATTATTATTATTATTATTATTATTATTATTAAACACGTTTCTTGGCCGCCTTTCAGGGCGGAAACCCTCCCAAGTCAGCTCGCAGCCTGACACTCGCCTGCTTGGAGTAGACCTTGAGCAGTTTGTTGACCGGGACGCCTTCATTCTCTCCATCAAACTCCAACCACAGGATGTGCTCTTCCTCGCTGGGGAAGGTGTGATCCCAGGAGAGTTCTTGGAAGCGCAGGCCCAGCAAAACGTGCTGCCGGAGAGAGAAAGAGAGAGACAGACCACTCAAGCAAGGCAAGGCGAGACGAGGAGGATGGGAGACAGGCCTGGGGCACATCATGAGCTCAGCAAATCCACGCAGAGGCTGGGCCCCCGGCTTCCCCTTCAGGACAGGAAAGCAGCCCTCAAAACACCACTGCTCGCCCAGCAAGATTTGAGGCGACTCAGCCTGTCACAGAGCGGATACAGAAAATGGCCTCTACGTGCTGGAGAGGAGGAGAGCCGGTGTGTAGTGCTGGATTGGGACCGGGCAGACCCAGGTTCGAATCCCAGCTCATTGGCTGACTTTGGGCCAGTCACGGACTCCCGGGCTGGCCTTCCTCACTGGGTTGTCGTAAGGGTCAAACAGATTGGAGGATCATGTATGCTACCTTGGGCTCTTTGGTGGAAAGGGAAGGATAGAAGTGTAAGAAATAAATACTCTTACTGGCTCAAATATTCCTTCTGGACCCTAAAACGGACAGCTGGACCAGGAGAGAGAGCAAAACCCACCCACAAGAGGGGATGAATTCAGCAACATGCCCCACTGGGACCTCTAACATCTCTGGGGAAGGACGGCTCGCATTTACCTTCTCCTTGCTGTCAATGATGTAGACGCCTTCAAGACTGATGGCTACCATCACGGCTTTGCGCCCGCCTCGGTGCAACAAGCCCTGGGCTGGCTTCTCTATTTCCCCAGAGAAAAGGGCACAGCTGGAAGTGGAAGAGAAAGCTTGAACGGGGCGGCCAGCAAAGGCCGGTGCAACTTGGAACACCGTAAAAACAAGGAACCTCCCTCACGTGCCCAGAGTTCAAGTTCTACCACAGCGTCATAGTACAGCTCCAACCCAGGCCATCTCTGACTCAGTTCTCCAGCAGTTAAGACGATGGACTACTAAATCAAAGCACGTTTCATATATTGGGGCTTGGCTGCCTTCCAACGCTGCACCTCACCCCAAATACCCAGTTTGTGTATTTTATCACTGGACCCAGGAGATCCCAATTTCCCCTCCCTTCCACGGCCACTGAGCTTGCAAACGTACCCATAGTAAGGCAGCTCATGGCATTTCTGCAGGTAAGCGTGGTACAGCTTGGGCAGGGCGGCGTGTTCCTCAGAAGCCCCTTCCTCTGGTACCACCCGGTAGGCACGGAGCAGGCCCTGTTCGTCGGCGGGGGGCCGCGTAGCGCCACGCTTCCACAGAGCCGCGAGGAGCCCGTGTCCTCTTCGGCAGAGGTGGGAGGGCAGGAAGGAGTCCAGTCTCTCTCTGGGAAGGGAAAGGCCCACTCAGCACAGGGAAAATGAGAAAAAGATCCAGGATGCTTTGCGCCCGTCAGCAGAAGCTCCGTGGGTCACAGTTCGGTCTGATGTGAACCCCCCTCCAAACCCAGTCATCCCCTGCAGTTAACCTACCATTAGCAGCAAGGTTAACTACTATGCATTTCTTATTCCACTTCTCTCTACCACTCTCCCTATCCAAACCCCTAACTTTTTTTGGGGGGGAGGATATCTTTCTGCTAAGATTCACTAGCCCTGCTGAAAGACCACCCCCATGAAGGCTCCTCCTCCCTGAATTGTCACCTTCAGCAGCCATGAGAGGGGAAAGTGGGGCCATTCCACCGGCCCTGTAGGACGACTTAATTTTTCCTCTTCCCTCCCCATCTCTTCTTCCTTGTATGCCATGTCTTTTTAGAACTTTAAAGCCATCTTGTTTTAATGATAATATGTAACCCGCTCCAGGAGCCTTTTTGGTTGAGGAGCGGGATGAAAAATACTTTAGATAAAAGAATCAGATCCCCCTCTGCACATCCAAGCCGTGATGCCAATTTCGATGGCAGAAGAACTACTTTAAAAACACCAGCAACCTCCCACAAAATATTATCTGGCTTGGAGATGCCGTCCCCGGATTTACTGGAAAGGACAATGGACCATTGTGTAGCCCCCAGCCTGGCCCACATTCCTCAAGGGTGATGCACATGCCTGTTCCCAAAGCCTTTGCTCCAAGCGCAATTGGCAGCTGCTAATGTCAATCTCAGAGCAGGAACTGGGCTGGGCTGTGGACGGAATTACCCACGTGCCACAAGATCACTGAAAAATAGTACGGAGCAAAGCAACTTCCATGTGCAAATGGGTGCTGGATTGTTTAGAGGGACACAGAACCTCTTCCAGCCAGGGGAGGGGGCGTATTGCCTTTTGGAGGAGCTCTTGGGGGGGGGGCACATTCTGGTGGTGGGCGGGGCCAAGGCAAAAGGGCGGGACCAAAAGTACAAAAAGCACCAGCATAAGGACACAATCCTATGCATGTTTAGACAGGAAAAGGTCCTATATTTCCCAGCATGCCTCAGACAGCCCTGCTGTTTTATTTCTTTATCATAGACTCATAGAATAGCAGAGTTGGAAGGGGACTCTAAGGCCATCGAGTCCAACCCCCTGCTCAATGCAGGAATCCACCCTAAAGGATCCCTGACAGATGGCTGTCCAGCTGCCTCTTGAAGGCCTCCAGTGTGGGAGAGCCCACAACTTCCCTAAGTCATTGGTTCCATTGTTGCACTGCTCTAACACTCAGGAAGTTTTTCCTGATGTCCAGCCGGAATCTGGCTTCCTGTCACTTGAGCCCGTTATTCCGTGTCCTGCACTCTGGGAGGATCGAGAAGAGATCCTGGCCCTCCTCTTTGTGACAACCTTTCAAGTATTTGAAGAGTGCTCTCATGTCTCCCCTCCATCTTCTCTTCTCCAGGCTAAACATGCCCAGTTTATTATTTTACCTTTTATTGTCCTCCGCTCTGGAATCTGTTGAGATGTGCAGCAGTAGATAAATATGGTCCATAAAAAACCAGAAACAAATAAATACACCCCTAAACTGCTTTCGAAGGCTCTCAAACGAAGGAGGACAATCCACCCTCACCTTGCGTGGCTCTCCTAAGCTCTGAGAGCAGCACCAGCAGAGAAAACGGCTAATCTGGGTTAGCGCTGATTTCAGGACCACGAATGCGGGAATGCGGCACTGGCCACTTACTTCAGGAAACAGGGCGTGTGCAGCTCCGGATTGTAGGGGCCCAAGTTCACCCGGCAAACCACGGCTCCCAGCACCTCACAGTCGGCCAGATCACAAGGGTGCCTCCCTTCCAGGATGTTGTATTTGGCCTCCTCGTACAAGAGCCGCAGAATGTCTTCGTCCTGGATCTTTGGATGGGAAGGAAGGAAGGATGGACAAACAGCATCAGAACCCAAATGGAGGAGAGAAGGAGGAATCTCTATTTCTTTAATCCTGCCCTGCATCCAAAGAGCAAAGGCCTTTTATCCTCACAACCACCCTGTGAGGTAGGTGAGGCTGAGTGTGCGACTGGGCCAAGGTCACCCCAGTTGGCATCTTGGTCAAAGGGGGGGGGGAAATTCAATCTTTTCACAACTGCTTTTAACGAGAGCGCTTGGAATGAGAGCTCCACGGCTCCCCAAAATAGAGAGAGCGCACAATCTCGGCCCTTGACTTGGAAATTTAATTCCCTGCTTCGGTGTGCCAATTGCTTGCTTGTGGCTACGGGGAGGGTTGCAATGAGCCCCCTGCACTGCCCAATTTAGCACGACGCCACTCTGCGTGCGTCGACAGCAATCACCTGAAACTTACCTGCACCTCCTTCCTTCTCGAGAAAAATATGTTTCTTCGAAACTGTAGCGACGGTTCATCTGCCAGGGGGGGAAGAGAAGCAGACGGTCAGGGCCCGGCTTCGTCAAGAGCCCGGCTATGTCTGGAGCATGGCAAAGGCAGAAGCAATCCTGACCCCTGGGTGCACCAGGCCATCAACCTTCTAAGCACCAGCAGCCATAACCAGAAATAGCAAGCCCTGCTAGTCCCAGAGCCATGCCAGGCAAGGAAAGCCACATGCCCAACTGTTTTCAAAACCGGCGTGTCGAATAGGGCTAGCTCACTAGGGCACCACTGTTGCCTCTCCAGAAATCTGAGGGTAGAACCTGTAACTCTGCCCTGAATCTCTGCCCGGCACCGGAATGGTGGGAGCAGGCCAGCGGCGTTCCGGGACAGAGGAAGGAACTTTGCTCACATCCACACCTTCGAGGATCTCGTCCCCGGAGCAGCTGGTGAATCGGAAGAGGAGCTCTTGCCACTGCCGGCAAACCTTGTAAGGCTGGTGTTTCGGCTTCAGCTGTACCTCTGCAAAATTAAGACAGAAAAGGGCTCACTAGGCTTCCTGGAGACTGGCTTTCCCACCCAAGAAGAGATGAAGGACACCAAGAAGGGATAAAAAGCCACATGTCTACCAGGAAGGCCTTGCGAAGCCTGGCCTCTCCCCAGTGCAATCCCACTGCTGCCACCACTACCCACCGCTTCCAAGCACATCCTGCATCAAAACCGCAAATCAAACAAAGCGAGAGCTACAATTTGCAAAAAATCATTTCTTGGGGGAAAGGACCTTTAACCAGACGCTGGCATCTATATTTACTTGGCTAAAGTGAAATCACACAGTAGGCTCAGCATTGCCAAGCTGAGACCATGAGGCATCTAATCCGGAGGATTCCAATTGGGTGTCGATGTGTCCAGGCTCTCTGCCCATTCTGTTTTAAATGTTATTTCTAAGGAAGAGGGGTTTCGTGGTGGACTTATGGCTGCTAGGAGCAGTGACACAAGGAACTAACTGTTCAGGGGCTGTCTGGAAAGGCCTTGATGGCGGAAGGAGCGTCAGAGCCTCACCAAGGAAGGGGGAGACCAGCCACAACGAAAAGATCTCCAGGGCACATTCGGGCAACCTCAGCGTCTCCAACACGATCCGATGCAACTCGTGCGCCGTGACCGACGGCAGGTGGTCCACCGTTAACCGCACCACTGTGTCGTCAATAAGGTACACCAGGACGTCCTGGGCTGGGGGAAGAAATGGGACGGAAAGGATAAGACCCCGGTACTGTTCCCCCCACTTCCTTCCTGCAACCCAGCGGAGATCCTAGGAGGACTCCGCCCCACGCCCACTACACTCTGCAAAGAACTCAGAAGCCCTGATGCCCGTCCCCTTCTCTGCATTTCAGAGTCGAGAAACCAATTTAATTTGGGCTGAAGAACTTCTCCACTAGACATGCTTCCTTCTCTGGCACGGGGCAGACCCCCCATTTTGATCCTCTGCCCCTCCTCCCAAAAAGCCTAGACATCACAGCAGGCTGTCAACTGAAGGGTACTCCTTGAAGCTCTTAAGGGCGCCCTCCTCAACCTGGGGCCCTCCAGTGTGTGTGAATACAACTCCCAGCATGACCCAGTCAGCGGGACATCTGGATAGCCAAGGTCTCCAACTCTCTCTTTCACTCACTTCGGGGGCCGGTGGAGGAGACGCTACTCCGTTGCGATCGGTCGCCCGTACTGGGGGGTACGGCAAGCCTGTCCCCCTCCATCTGCAGAGACAAAACAGAGAGCATGTCTGGAGATGCACAGACTGAGTTCGGAGGTGAGTTCAAATCCCAACCCAGCCTCGGGAAATTATCCTAAGATCACGGGAAGCTAAGCTGCCTTATAAGGAGTCAGTCCTTCTAATTCAATGTTTCTATACCTGCTGTCCCCAATTTTTATTCACTTATTTATTAGTTCTGTGCATTGCCCTACAACGAAAACGTCGTGGCCGTGGTGGCTGGGATGATGGTTATTCTAGGCCAACTTATCTGGAGAAAATGAGGCTGAGAATAGCTCTCCATGGTCTCAGTGCTTCCTGGCGATGCCGGGGATGGAACCAGGTTCCTTCTGCACGCACAGCAGGTACTCTAACACCGAGACACTGCTGTTCTCCTAAATGTCAAGCAAGGTTCCAGTCCTCATGGTCCTCAATTAAATCAGAGCATAGGAAGTTGTCTGACCCTTGATCCACCTCGCTTGATATTGTCTCTACGCTGACTGGCAGTGACTGAGATTTCGGTCAGAGGTACTTCTCAGCCCTACCGGGAATTGAACCGGGGAACTTCAGCATGCAAAGCATTTAATCCACCACTGAATTGTGGCTGTTCCCTTCAAAAAAAGTAAAATTCTAGTCCTCGTGGTTGCGAATAAAAGGTTGATTTAAACCTGTATACCAGCTCAAACTATTTGTCCATCTAGTTTTCCATGATTTCAAAGACTTGCCCAGTACCATCTGGAGTTGCGAAGGATTAAATCTGGGACCTTTGAGCCTCTTCTTATTTAAATATTTATACCTTGCCCTAATTTGTAAAATCATGGCAGCTTCCGAAGTTTTTGTAGGTAGGACTCGCCTCCTTTTCTTCAGACGCCCACTATAGCTTTCCCCCTTTCCTCTCTATATCCCTGCCCCCCTCCAACTTTGCCGCCCCAACAACTTCTGTGCTTCTCAGACAAATCAGCCATTTCCTCTTAAGGCGCAATCCTGAGCATCTTTACAGACCAAAGTCCTACAACTCCCAGCATGCACCAGCACGCTGGGAGCTGTAGGACTTTTTTTCCTGTCTGAAACATGCACACCTTTGCACCCTAAAGGAAGCTTCCAAGGTCTGCAGTTCATTCCTCTATTTTTTACTTGCAGATTTTATCCTATTTGTAAATTTGGGGCTGTGGTTACCTTTCATGAGACTTGACATTTTATTGCATTGTTTGACCTGCATTTTAATTTCGGTGGTACGTTGCCTGGAGGACTGGGTTAATAGGGAACTAATGAATGCAAATAAATAGATACAGTACATATATAAGTGACACCTCCTCTCTCTCTCTCTCTCCCTCCGCCCACCCCACCCCTCCTGCTTTCCCACCACTGAACTTCCTGACACCCCTCCCCAAAAGGAAACAGGAAAGGCTTTTGCCAAATGGTATCCCTTTCCTGCCTTTGCCTCTCCTCTTTCCCCTCCCTCCCTCCTCCTCCTCCTTTTCAGGCTATCAACCTTTGAGATTGCAAGCCCCTCGGGGCAGAGATCGGATAGGTTTCTAATCTTCACTCCTTTCCTCCTCTTTTTTTGGGGGAAAGTGACACAGCAGACCCAATTCAGAACAACTGAATACACAGCCTGAACTCTTCGCAACGCAGAGGTAAAAGGCGCGCGGGGTGGGTGGGGGCGGACTGAGAGGTTGGAAAGGATCAGAGAGGGCCGGGGGCGCACAGCCAGCCCGCCAGCCCGCCAGCCCGAGGCAGGAGAAGCCGGGAGGGAGCGCGCACCCCCCGCCTGCTGAAAGGAGGCACGGCCCAGCTGCTCTTACCTGCCCGCTTCCTTGCCAAAGTTGGAGCGACTCTGCAGTTCTCCCCGGGCCCCCCACCCAGTCTGCTCCCGGCGTCACTCCGGTCCAGTTCGCCCATTGGGCTGCTGCGCTGTGTCGTCGTCCTCCTCCTAATTCCGGAATTTCACGGGGGAGGGCAGAAGGCTGTGCGCGCTTGCGCGGGCTCCGTCTGCACGGACGTCAGGGCGGGAGGTGGGTCTGGCGAGTTTCGGGGGTGCGCTCGTCGTAGGGGTAATACGGCAAGTAGCCGCGGAACGGGGCGCCGCTTGATTGGATTTGACGATTTGACGGAGAAGCCGAGGCAGGGGGTGGGCGACACGGAAAGGCGCCCAGGCTTGGGCACCGTTTCTGCTGGCACCTGAGCTGGTAAAGGCAGGACACGCACCAATCGCCTTTTTTGAATGACTCTGGGTCCTACTATTATCCGAGGTGGAGGGGAAAAACACACGTCTTCAGATCCATTTTCTCTAGGCCATGCATTCTCTTCCATTCCCCTCTCACGTCCCGTCCCTTTACTCGCCTTTTCCCCGCAGTTAAAAAGCTGCAAACATTGTAACCCCTTCCTCATAAGGCACTTGCTCCAGCCCCTTTATCATTCCCTACTTTTGCCTTTGGAGAATCCTAGAATCCTAGAATAGCAGAGTTGGAAGGGACATCTAAGGCCATCGAGTCCAACCCCCTGATCAACGCAGGAATCCACCCTAAAGCAGCCCTGACAGAGGGTTGTCCAGCTGCTAGTGTATATTGTTGCGTTGTGTTAGTGTGAATTGCCTGCACTGCCATCCTTCAGGGTTTAGCTGCCACAGTGAAACTGGCGGGGTGGGTGGACACACCTTGGTTTCAGCCACAGATGCATGTCAATTTCTGCGCATGAACACTAAAGGTGCGGTTAGGGAAATTCCCCTAACCTGATAGGGAAGGCACGACTTCACAGCCGGTCCAGAAACAGAGGCCTTAGCTAGACCTAAGGATTATCCCAGGCAAATGGAAGGGTCGTCCCTGCCTGCTCCCGGGATCCCCTGTGTGTCATTTGGATGCACGGGGACGATCCCGGGACGACCCACACTTGAGGCATTCAAGAGGCAGCTGGACAACCCTCTGTCTGGAATGCTTTAGGGTGGATTCCTGCATGGAGCAGGGGGTTGGACTGGATGGCCTTGTAGGCCCCTTCCAACTCTGCTATTCTATGATTCTATGATCTCGGGATATAGGCCTGGTCTAGCTATGGCCAGAGACTCTTTATTTACTGTGCACAAAGGAGAAAAGCCCCATACCTCGTACAGAGCAATGGCAGTTGATCCGGCTATTGGGCGGTATAGAAATGTAATAAATAAATAAATACTTTCTCCAAGTTGCTCTGATGAAGTCATACTTTCCCCTCCTCCCTCCCTCCCCTGACTGATCACAAGTCCCATACATGTTCCATAAACAGAAACCCATTCTTTCATAAACAATGCCATACTTTGGCAGCCTATGACCGGTACAAGACGTTACATTCTGTTCCTTGATAAGCTCATCAAGGAGAGATAGGAATTCCAGAGTATGCTGGAATTTAAAAATCCCTTGTCAGAGGGCTTTCAATGGTTTGGATGCCTCTATGTCTGGGGCATAAGGAAACTTGCGTCTGGACTCAAGGCCTTCTTTCTCTGAGATGGTTTGCTATCAGATGTTGGGCAAAGGTTTTAGGACAACTTTGAGCCTCAAATGAAGACTGGAAACTTTATTATTTCCCCTGAAGAGACACGAAGGTGTGTGCGTGTGTGCAGTGCCTGGGCCAGAAGTGTGCAGTCTTTGTGCTTGTGGGCTTTTCAGATTTCTTTATCCGTACCATACAGGGCATCACTGGCCATGTGCACAGCACTGCAGCTACAGAGATGTGTTTCTGCCGTTGGTCAGTTACATTGCTAAGCTTGGCTTTTAAACCAGCAGAAGACAAACAAAATCTCATTTTTGCTTATTCGTTTTGAAAGTTTTTGCTAGTTTTCCAAAGCAAGATGAAACAAACCGACAACAGAAAGAAGAAAATAAAAAGAACCACATTGGATTTAAATCTATTTATTTACAATATACTTAACATATATGTATATTTCCCTGTTTACCTTCCAAACCGAGACGTAGGCAGAATCTATAGGCTGCTTGCAGCTTTTCTTTAGAATTCCCCCCCCCCCCTAATCAAATTAAACTTAGCCTCCTTTCCATAGTCTGAGGATAAGTTTTGATATACAAATACTACTGTGTATATTCCTGGCTGGTATATTAAATAAAAACCTGCCATATTTTATAAAAGTCATACTGGAAGCTGTAGGACTTTTTTTTTCTGCCTGTCGCGCGCTAAAGATAATTGCTGAACTGTGGATTTGGGTATCCCCCCCGCCCCCCCGGACCAGCGCATGATATTTGCTCATGGTTGCCAAATCTTCCCAGGACTTGATGTAACTCTTTTTGGGTGTGTGTGTTGGGGGAAGCGGCGTTCCTTCTTTGCATCTGGTTAGATGATGAGGCCCAATTGGGGTGTAACTGTGGGTGCTTCTGTATCTATGCATAAAACACATGCAGGCTTTGGTGGGTTCTTGCTGCCACCTTGTGTTGGCTTGATTTCTGCTTTTGCGGAATGGATTCAACAGAACTCAGGGCGCTTCCAGAAAGGGAATTATTAATGAATGCAACACCTGCTAATGCACTCAGAAAGATGTTTGGGGTTGAACAGAAACATACAAATTCAGGGATGCTTTAGGGCGGATTCCTGCATTGAGCAGGGGGTTGGACTCGATGGCCTTGTAGGCCCCTTTGAACTCTGTTATTCTATGATTCTATGCCAGGGATTGAACCTGAGACCTTGTGCGTGCAGACTGTTTCATTTTCAGTACCTGCTTAAAGCCATTTTTATTAAAGTTAGTCTTTCCTGACTAACTAGCCACAGTTTTAGTGGTACAATTTGTTTTTAAAGGTTTTAATGCTGCATTTCTTCCCCCTTTTCTTGTTTACCACTCAGATATTTTAATAGATGGAGAGCAGCATATCAGTCTCATAAATAAAGAAACAAGGAGGGACACCCTAACCCTATGGGCCCCAGCCGTCCTTCCTGGCATTTCCCCCAGATGCCTTTTTGCAGATTGACCCCTGTTCGGTTCGTCTCTGCTTCGTTTATTTCTCAGATCCAGCCCCCGAGCGGCTCAGAGGAACACCTCACAACACAGCCGAGAGTCTTCCCAGCTAATCTGTGGTTAATGGCTGATCTCATAAGGGGAAGAAGGTGCCCCAGTGGTGGGCGTTTGGTGAAAGATTAAGGCAGTCCAACTAGGGCATTGCCTTTGACCAGGTCTTTTGCTCTTCAGTCTTCTTGATGCAATGTCCAGTGCTGAGTTTGTGGCAGGTTGGCTTGCAGGTAAGACCTGAACTCGTGCCTCCTTAGAACCCTCTTCCTCGCCTGTCCCCATCCCCCACATAAAAGGGGATGGTGTGGGGCTACATTGACTGATATACTAATCAGTGGCGTAGTACACAGGTGGACAGAAATAGATCCCCAGGTATTTTGAACTAACGCCCAGCATTCCTGAGCCTTGGCCACGCTGGCAAGGGATTCTGGGAGTTGAAGTCCAAAAACCAGAGGCCTACCTTCTGCCCACCTCTGTTGTAGCAGAGGTCAGACTTGCAGGAGCTTCTTATTTATTTATTTATATATTTGTTTATTACATTTGGAAGTGATTTGGAAGTATAGCTTCCAAATCACGTGAGGTACTGGTTCCTCTCTATTAGGCCCTGGTTAGGCCTCATCTAGAATATTGCGTCCAGTTCTTGGCTCCACAATTCAAGAAGGACGCAGACAAGCTGGAGCATGTTCAGAGGAGAGCAACCAGGATGATCAGGGGTCTGGAAACAAAGCCCTGTGAAGAGAGACTGAAAGAACTGGGCATGTTTAGCCTGGAGAAGAGAAGATTGAGGGGAGACATGAGAGCACTCTTCAAATACTTAAAAGGTTGTCACACAGAGGAGGGCCAGGATCTCTTCTCGATCCTCCCAGAGTGCAGGACACGGAATAACGGGCTCAAGTTAAAGGAAGCCGGATTCCAGCGGGGCATCAGGAAAAACTTCCTGACTGTTAGAGCAGTACGACAAGGGAACCAGTTACCTAGGGAGGTTGTGGGCTCTCCCACACTAGAGGCCTTCAAGAGGCAGCTGGGCAACCCTCTGTCAGGGATGCTTTAGGGTGGATTCCTGCATTGAGCAGGGGGTTGGACTGGATGGCCTTGTAGGCCCCTTCCAACTCTGCTGTTCTATGATTCTATGACATTTATATACCGTCCTATAGCTGAAGCTCTCTGGGTAGTTTACAAAAGTTAAAAACAGTAAACATTAAAAAAGTGTACAAAATTTAAAACCATCAAAAACATAAAAACAACAGTATAAAAACAACAGTATAAAAACAACAGTATCCATTTAAAAACAAAACTTTTGCGGTCCGTTAAAAACAAACTTAGTGTTGTTAAATGCTGTTAAATGCCTGGGAGAAGAGAAAAGTCTTGACCTGGCGCCGAAAAGATGACAATGTTGGCGCCAGGTGAGCCTCATCGGGGAGATCGTTCCACAGTCGGGGCAAGGGCACCACCGAAAAGGCCCCCTCCCTTGTTGCCATCCTCCGAGCTTCCCTCGGAGTAGGCACTCGGAGGAGGACCTTAGATGTTGAGCGCAGGGTATGGGTAGGTTCATGTCGGGAGAGGCGTTCCCTCAGGTATTGTGGTCCCAAGCCATGTAGGACTTTATAGGTTAAAACCAGCACCTTGAATTACGCTCGGAAACGTATAGGCAGCCAATGCAAGCAGGCCAGAATCGGTGTTCGATGCTCAAACCTCCTTGTTTGATGGTGCTATATAAATAAATAATAATAATAATAATAATAATTGTTCCGGTGATCAATCTGACCGCCGCATTTTGCACAAGCTGCAGCTTCCAAACCATCTTCAAAGGCTGCCCCATGTAGAGGACATTGCAGTAATCTAATTTGGAGGTTCTTGATCAGCCGTGATGCTGACATCATCTTCCACACACCCCTCAGAATTCCCTACCGAAATGAAAAGAGGTTGAGATCACGAGGGGTGGATTTGTGTGTGTGTGGAAGGACTCTGACCTCTGGTACTCAAAAGAAACTCGTGGGCTCAGAATTCTTTCGTTCTAAATGTGTATTGTTCATACCAGGCTCTGATTGTTGCATGGCAGGGTCCAAGTAAAAACCCTAAAGTTGATCCCAGAAGCCTGAAGTCTGCTTGGTCTTGGTTAGATTGTTAGACTAGAACACAGAGAGGCCCAGGTTCAAATTAGCCCCACTCTTCCTCTTCTCTTTTGATGCAGGGGCTGCAGGACTGGCTTTGGGCCACCCGTTCGACACGGTGAAGGTGATTTTCAGGACTGGAAATGCTCAGGGAAAGTCAGGAATTACCCTCCCTGGCGCTGGGCAGAGGGTGGGCAAAATAGCAAACAGTCCTACAAAGGGCCGTTTCTGTGGGTCTCTGGGACGGCCAGTTTAGCTTTCGTCCCGTTTCAGGTACGGATACAGACGCAAGCTGGCTACCGGAACATCTTGGATTGCATGGTGCGGACGTACCGCCATGAAACGGTGTGCATTTCGTGGTTGCATGTAGGCTTTGGCCCTGAGGTTTGGGGATCAGGGCACTGCAGCAAATGTACCTGAGATCTCTCTGCCGGAGGCGGCTGGGTGGAGGGTCGCCACCCCATTTGCCCCCAGAACACAGCCATTCCAGATCCTGAACGCCATCTTTCTTCTGTGGGGCTGGGATTCAGCAAGGGACTCTAAGCCACCGCCAGTCCCTGAGGCCTGCTTCTCCTTTGCAGTTCCGCGGCTTCTTCAAGGGCATGAGTTTCCCGCTGCTGAGCGTGGCTGTGGTGAACTCCGTCACCTTCGGGGCCTACGGCAATGCGCTGCTGTACCTTTGCAACACCCCCTGCCGCGATCGCCACTCCGACCCGCCCAGCTACGCTCACGTCTTCATGGCCGGCAGCTTCTCCGGACTGATGCAAGTAAGGAGCGGTGAATGGGTCCATCACAAGAGTGCCATCAATCGCTTGTGTAGAGAAGCTCTCGGTTTCTGGTGCCTGCTTGGCCAGGAATCCTTTTGGGAGACTTTGGGCCAGTAACCTACCTCAAAGGGTTGTTGTGAGGATAAAATGGAGAGGAGAGAGAGAGAGAGAGATCATGTTCACTGCTTTGGGCTCCTTGGAGGAAAGGCAGAACATAAAAGTAAGAAATAAATAAGAACTCCACCCACCCATAGCTTTCTTCCTTTGGGAGATCTGTTCTTATGCTGTGCACAGAACAGTTTCTCAGAGGATTGTGCCAGCTGGTTATTTTTCATTCCTTCCTTCCTCTCTCTCTCTCTCCCCCCCCCCCCCCATTTATATTGTATTGATTTTAATGCAAACACGAGCATCAACAAACAACGTTATTTGGAGACGGTTTCGCGTAGGATAACAGTTTCCAGAAAGAGGTCTCCGTCTTAATCGGTTGCAACAAAACCAGCAGAGCCTCACGGCACCTTTAAAGGCGACCACGACCGCTATATTATGGCAGGAGATCCTGAGGATTCATGCCATAATAAATGTGTCAGTCTTAAAGGTACCACGAGGCCCTTGCGTGTTTTATTCTGAGCGTTTCATTCATCCCCAACTCCCCAATTCCCCTACCAGAGGAGGCTGGTGGCTGTGATAGTGAATCTGCTCTGGGTTTCAGTCAGAACTCTAAAGTCCTGAACCCATTCTGCCGACCTCCCCACTTCTCTGTGCCATTGCAGGCTGTGATCCTGGCTCCGGTGGATCTTATCAAAGTCCGTCTGCAGAACCAGAACCACCCGTACGGCCGCAGCAGGGTCGTGCCGGAGGAAGCCCAGCCACGGTACAGGGGCCCCATGCATTGCTCCGCCGTCATCTTTCGGGAGGAGGGCTTCGCCGGCCTGTTCCGCGGCGGCTGGGCCCTGGTGCTGCGAGACACGCCGACCATGGCTGTGTACTTCCTGGTTTACACAGGTCTCTGCCGGGGGATGACCACGGAAAGGCAGGAGCCAGGTGAGAGGCAAGGAAGGATCGTGGTTTGTGGGTGTGGGTGTAGGCAGAACCGGGCTTTCAGACTGACAACCAATTTCCATTTTGGAAGAACTCTCATTTCAGTGGTGGGCAGGGCCGAAGTCAAAAGGGGTGGGGACAAAATGCAAAGTGTATCAGCATTTTAGCTCTTCGTGCCAGTTACTGAGCCTTAGGAGAAGCTTTTGAATGGGGAAAAGGAGGCACAAATGCCAGGAATTCACCAAATGATTGGTGGTTGGGGAGAAAGAGGAGGGCCCTGGGGGATGTAGCCATGTGGGGAACTCTGGAAGGATGGATTTGGCCTCCTAGAGGGCGGCAGGTGGCTCCCCGTCTGGAGGTTCCGGACCCCTGCTTGTAAGGGACGTCCCTCTCCCTTCCTGCTCCTCCAAAGGCTCTTCTCTGCCTTCCTCACTACCTGCTCTGCTTCCTCACTCCCCGCGCCCATCAGGCCCGGTGACGGTTCTCCTCGCTGGCGGCTGCGCTGGGACGGTTTCATGGGCCTTGGCCACCCCGATGGATGTGGTGAAGGCCCGTTTGCAAATGGACGGGCTGAAGCAGACAGAGTATCGCGGCGTCCTGGACTGCGTCGTCACCAGCGCCCGGAAGGAGGGGCTGCGGGTCTTCCTGAAGGCGCTTTCTCTGAATGCCGCCCGTGCTTTCCCAGTCAACGCCGTCACCTTCCTTAGCTACGAGAGCCTGCTCAAAGTCCTCTGCTAAGCATCACTCTGCGTGTGCGTGGGGGGTGGTCTTCTCCTGTGCCCCTCACCCCCCTCCTCTTGAGGGGCTTTCGCTTCACTCCCGAGCCGCGCAGAGACTTAAGAACCAAAGAAGAGTCGTGATGCTGGATCACTCCACGGGTCCATTTAATCCAGCACTCTGTTCACACAGTGGCCCACCAGCCATCGACCACTCTGCCTTCTGAAGCGAGGGCCACTCTCTAGAGCATTGGTGGGAGACTTCAGGCTAAATTTGGCTCCTCTGGGGACGGGGGACTTTTGCCCCAAGGTGCTGCCCTCACTGCACTACTGGGTGGGGGTGGGAGGCATTGAACCTCATTCAACCTGGGGGCTGGATTTGATTTCAGAGCAGCTCTCAGGGCATGTTATTCAGCGGTGGGCCAAGGGCCTTGAGCCAAAATTCAAAACAATATGAGCCGATTCTAGCTTAAAGCTTTTACTGCCACTAACCAAGACTTCGGGAGAGTTATTTCAGCCTATTAGAATGGGGGTGGGGGGAAACTGTACCAAAGGGCGGGGAATCGCCAAATGAACGTGGTTGAAGGACAGGGGGTTTGGGCCGTCTGCGGGTTTGGCCTGCGGGCCCACGGTCTCCAACCCCTGCGCTAAGACCGTCCAGCTCCTCAAAACACTTTTAAATAGGACACGGTGGCCGAGCGTGAGGCTTTGGGAAAGTAGAAAATGCAATCAAAACAAGCCGTTCATTTCAATACGGATTAAGCTAAGCCGCTTCCAAATTAGTGGCTCCTAGCATTGTGTTGCTTTCCTTCGCTTAGCCCCAAACGGAATTGCAATTAACTTTCCACACTATGGGAGGGGATCGCGTTTTGTCTCCGTGTACAGCCTGCCACGTTCCGTCCACGTGCTGAGTGAAAACCCACCCACAAATCATGTAATTAACCGGCGTGGAAGTGCTTATTTAACTGCGATTGCCTGATTTCTGCCTTTGAAATGTCAAAAGATACGTTTAATGTGTGTTTTGGATCGTAAGTATAGATCAGAAGTGTTTAATTAAGTGTTTAATTATGGAGGAGGGGAACCCCACTTCGTTAAAATAGCTGGAAAGGCAGTGGGTTGGTTTGTTTCTTTTTAATGATTTTTAAATTGGTGTTAGAAGCAATATAACATTCTTTTATTGAAACACTGTTTTTTAGAGAGAGAGAGAGAGAGAGAGAGAGAGAGAGAGAGAGAGAGAGAGGAATGGCCAAAAAAGAGTGTTAGGTGAGGAAGGTGTTGTAGTCTACATCTGGAAGGACTTTCTTTGTCAGATGAGCCCTGAGACTGATCTGTAAAAGATCTGTAAAAGAACTCAGAATCCACCTGACAACCCTGCAGGGTAGGCTCCTGGACCAAACATCCTGAACTTCCAAGTTACCCACCTCCCTGCCCTGTCCACAACCGGGACAAGCCAGATGTTCACGGGAATGAACCACAGACACACGTTTAGGGACCAAAGCAGCTTTATCACAATCACTAAAACGAACACGTGAGGCCTTGGTCGTAAAACGGCCCCTTTTAAAATAGGAAGGGGGAGAATAAGGGGAGGGGGAGGAAGAGGGGATGTGGACAAGGAAGAGTGAGGAGAGAAGGTGGGGAAAAGCTCTACTGCTTAGCCATTACCCCAAGAAGCATTCATACGACCTCACACCCAGCCGAAAGCCGGCCGGCACACACGTTAAAACATAAGAAACCTTTATGGTTGCCACGGACCTGACCTTCCCACTTGACCTCCGAGGAAGATGGGGGATCTTCATCATAGAGCTTTTTATCTCCTTTGGGGGCCCCCGGTCCCATGACCTGAATAAACCAACCCGTGCCCGACCGGCACCCCTATCCTTCACCGGGTCCATCTAGTCCAGCATTCTGTCCACACAGTGGCCAACCAGCTGCCTACGGGGAAACCGACAAGCAGGACATGGTGCAACAGCACCCTCCCCGCCATGTTCCCCAGCAACTGGTGTACGTAGGCATCCTGCCTCTGATACTGGAGGTAGCACATGCCCATCAGAAGTAGCATACATTGATAGCCTTCACCCCCAGGAATTTATCTAACCCCTTCTAAAGCCATCCAAGTTGGTGGCCATCACAATGGCTTCTGGTAGCAAATTCCATCGTTTCACCATGCAATGTGTGAAGGAGTCCTTCCTTTTATCTGACCTGAATCTCCCACCAATTAGCTTCATGGGTTCTAGCATGGAGCAAAAATATCTCCCTCTCCACCTTCTCTACGTCAGGCATCATTTTGTCCACCTCTATCCTCCTTATTTCCAAGCTGAACAATCCCAGATGTCGTCACCTTCCCTCCTAGGGGAGAGGCTCCAACCACTTCGTCATTTTAGTTGCCCCTTTCTGCACTTTCCCCAGCCCTATAATATCCTTTTTTAGGTGTGGTGACCAGAACTGTACACAGGACTCTGAAGTGTGGTTGCATCTGGCAAATCCTGGAGTGCCGTTGCTGCCAGCCAGTGTAAAAGATACTGAATTAGATGATCAAGGGTCTCTTCTCGCCTCCTCTGTCAATGACGGAGCAGCATTTGTAGCTTAGAGGATGCAGAAGGCCTGAGGCCCGGCGTGTCCAGGTAGGGCTGGTTTGGGCACCCAGGCCTGAGCTCTAGCCGCCCTCACGTAGCACCAGCCTTGATTATGTTTCTTGGTTATGCCAGCATGTGATGTGTGATGATAGATAAAAAACAGCCCAATGAAACATTTGGGGCAGAGGAGAACATAGAATCATAGAATAGCAGAGTTGGAAGGGGCCTACAAGGCCATCGAGGAATGCAGGAATCCACCCTACAGCAACCCTGGCAGATAGTTTTCCAGCTGCCTCTTGAAGGCCTTTAGGGTGGGAGAGGCCACAACCTCCCTAGGTCACTGGTTCCAGTGTCGTCCTGCTCTAACAGTCAGGAAGTTTTTTCTGATGTCCAGGAAAGTCCATGTCTGGGCTTTGTGCGTTGCACAACAAAGAACCTATAGGCGACCTATACACACGTGTGCACGTGTCCGTTCACGTGTGCACGTGTATTGTGGGCAAGGAGGGAGACGTGATCGGCACACCAGGGGTTTCCCCTGTCTCTTTTCATTAGCATTAATGCTTTCCCTTTCTTAACTAATTTAAGTCATCGGCATTTCACCCGGAACCTGATTTTTATCACTTGAGTTCATCTCGGCAAATTTATTGATGTTAAAAGCGAGGTAAAAGCGGCTGCCCATTAGGTCTTGGTGGCGCGCACACTGGAAGTAATTGCTTCCTTCTTTCTATGAGTCAAATCACTTTGGGGCTGAGTAAATGTAGGAAATGCAGAAACGGTGGCGCTTGGGCAGAACCAGAGTCTCTGACGAGGTGCCCACACTGCAAATGCCTGCAACCCTCCAGAGCTTTTCTTTATAAGTCTCATCAGACCTGAGCACCACCGCACGTAATCCGAGCTCTTCTGGTTTAACTGCAACTTTGAGGTTTGCATTCGTGCCAGTTAAATCCAGATCAGATTCCCCACTCACACGTAAACATGCCCGGAAAATGTGAGAAGGGTCTACCTTTTCACCATATCGTGAATGTGACCACGGTGGTGAAGGCTGCAAACGTGTGTTCACTTACCTGGGAGTAAACCCTACTGCACTCAGTGGGATTCATGACTGAGTAGGTGGATAGGATGGCATTGCAAATGGTAAGTAATCTGTGAGTAAGCATAGAATCAAAGAATAGCAGAGTTGGAAGGGGCCTACAAGGCCATCGAGTCCAACCCCCTGCTCAATGCAGGAATCCACCCTAAAGCATCCCTGACAGATGGTTGTCCAGCTGCCTCTTGAAGGCCTCGAGTGTGGGAGAGCCCACCACCTCCCTAGGGAACTGGTTCCATTGTCGTACTGCTCTAACAGTCAGGAAGTTTTTCCTGATGTCCAGCTGGAATCTGACTTCCTTTATCTTGAGCCTGTTATTCCGTGTCCTGCACTCTGGGAGGATTGAGAAGAGATCCTGGCCCTCCTGTGTATGACCACCTTTCAAGTATTTGAAGAGGGCTATCATGTCTCCCCTCCATCTTCTCTTCTCCGGGCTAAACATGCCCACTTGTTTCAGTCTCTCTTCACAGGGCTTTGTTTCCAGACCCCTGATCATCCTGGTTGCCCTCCTCTGAACACGCTCCAGCTTGTCTGCGTCCTTCTTGATCATGTATCATGGACCAGGACTTTGACCACTTGGCCTCAGAACTTTCTGATCCCTTGTCCTCAGAAGAAGAGGTGGGAGTAAGGACGCAGTAGTGACAATGGTGTGTGGTTGCATGTTTGCTTTCTGATGAGATTATTTAGTAATGATGTTAGAAAGGCAGTTAGCAGAGAGAAAAACAAAAGGGCAAAACAGAACGAGCACTTACCAGTCTCACGTGCATACAGGCTGTCTTAGAATAAAAGGAGACCACACCCTTCTTTGGCGAAGGAAAGGAAACCGTTTCACTCACAAGTATTCTTGCATATACAATGTGGGTACAGCACGGAGCTGTTTTTATAAGGATACTGTTGTTTTTAGGCTTTTTGATTCCCTACCCTGGAAAGACACATTTCAGGAGGGTGAAACGGGCTAGGGGAGGTTTTGGATGCCGTTGCTTTCCCTCCTTCCCCCTCCCCCAATCCCGGTTTCTCACCTGTCTCTCATATTCAGAGGCCTCCAGCAATGGATCTCTACATGGAGTTTGTTTGGATGAGAAATTAGTTTCCCGTGTTTGCACAGGGCCTGGCTGTGCACTGGAAAACACAAGGGTGTGTGTGATACATAAGCGTGAAGGTGATGCTTACAATTAAATGAGGAACAGCACGCCTGCGCTAAATACATCGATTTCCCCCAAACCTCCCCTTAAACCAGATTAACCTTTGTTCATATTGATGCAGCTTCAAGGCCAGACTTGAAAAGAGAAATGAACGTGTTGCCCCCCCCCCATTGCCTACATCTCTCGGCAAGGAGGGGTCACCAATGCAGCATAGACTGGACTTCAATTTTCATCCTCCTCATTCCCTTCTAAACTGCAAGGCCTCAACCTTTTGGGGGACAACAGAAGGACACAGGAGGCCAACGGGCTGCAGCCCACACACCATCCCTTCTTGTCTCCTTCTTGGGGGGGCTTCCAGACAAGACTTTTATCCTGCAATCCCTCCCCTGCCTCATTCATGGCATTGTGTGTGTGTGTGTGTGTGTGTGTGTGTGTGGAACAGGCATCAATGTTTTCTATTTGTTCCATCTCAAAGAACGAAAAACGCTCCATGCTGGCTGGGGAAGGCTGGGAGGTGTAGGGCATTTCCCACCCCACCCACCCCAGTCTCCACATGAAATGTTTGTGGGGTGGGGTGAGAGAAGAGAAACGCTGTGTGCTTCACAACTGAAGCAGTACGCATGGCTGTCTTAAAGGGGTGGTGGTATTAGACCATTTAGTCAGGGGTGGGCAGCTCTGGTGTCACTGGGGCCGTGTATCTCCTCTGGGTTTCAGTCAGAACCTGTCAGAGCTCTAAAGGAGTGATTCAAGTTGCCGAATCCATTTCGGGGAAAGGGTTCAGCTCCCTTAGAGTTTTTGACTGAAACTCACAGCGAATTCACAGCCCTATGGACATCAGAGCCTCCAGCGGTTCCAGGGTTTTAAATGACCCCGCGGCACCACGTAGCTGCCCTTAAAGACATCTATCGAGGATGCTCCGGCTGAGAATGTCCTACTTTGCGCAAGAGGTGGGGCCAGGCGATTCGACCTCTAGAGGCAGCACGGATCAGAAAAGACAAAACATTGCAGCTTCCTGCACAGAGCTGGGTTCGGTTTTTGGAGGGCGCTTGAGCAAGACCCCCTTGATGTATGTGACGGTTCCTTCTCACCACTGTTGTCCACAGCTGCTCACCCTCCTCTTCCTCATCATGGCTTCCACTTGAGGAGAGAGAGAGAGAGCCAGTGAGCAGGTAGCCCACGGCATCTTCTACTCCTCCGTCTCACCACCACGGTTGTCTGGGCCAGTCCAAAAAGCGAACCATGCCTACCCTCGCCGCTGGCCTGTATTTGCACCCACTCTTCTGTATTTGCGTCGTTTGCAGCCTGTTCCTTCCTTGCTACCGAAGTAGGCTCTCTGCTGCCCGCTGGCCAGCCGGCCTCACCCCTCCTCCTGCCACGTGCTGCTGAGATCCTGACATGCCAGCACAATATCCTCGTGAATTTTCAACCACCGGCAATTATCCACAAACGCAAGGTGGGAAGCACGAAGGTGGTCTGGCTGGGATTAAAGCCTCACCCGGGACGTCTTTGCGATGGGACGAGGACGCCTCTGGGCCTGGGCAACCAAGATGCAGCTGCGGCGTTTGCCACGTCTCGATTGGTACCAAACCAGGCCCAAACCTGCAGCTTCAGCCGGGCTATAGCAAAACAAGATCATGGGGATGTTGTTCCCGCCAGATGGCGACAGAGGACTACAGTTACACCACGTCAGCTTCTTCTCTTCCCTTCCTGGTGGAGAGACTGTGGCCCAACCTTCCATTGTAGATGCGTTGCACTACATCTCCCACCATCCCAAGCCACGTGGGGATGGTGGGAGGTTGGGAAACAAGCCTTCGCCCTTTGGGGCCCTTGCCCATACTCTGACCCACAAGGAACCAGCAAACGTCGGTGGGGAAGAGGAGGAGACTGAAGAACCCACAGCGAGGGTCACAGCCCTTTTCTTGCAACACCGTGCTGACCCTTGACTCCGGCCCTGTGTGTCCACGCTGGTGAGGCAGTGACTCAGCAGAGCTCCATCAATCATGACCCAAGCCTGGGCGTGCGTGCACTCTCTCTCTTTTTGGGGAGGGTCCAATCCAGCCGACTGAATTGCAGGAACACGTCCTAACAGCACTCCAAGCCCACTGCCATAAACACAACCAGCCTAGAGATGTCTGACATGGCCATTCATGGCTTAGTTCCATCCTGTTTGGACTGCTGCAACATGCTTTACTCATAGACTCATAGAATAGTAGAGTTGGAAGGGCCTTCTAAGGCCATTGAGTCCAACCCCTTGCTCAATGCAGGAATCCACCCTAAAGCATCCCTGACAGATGGTTGTCCAGCTGCCTCTTGAAGGCCTCAAGTGTGGGAGAGCCCACCACCTCCCTAGGTCACTGGTTCCATTGTCGTACTGCTCTAACAGTCAGGAAGTTTTTCCTGATGTCCAGCCGGAAACGTTTGGAAACGTCTGCCAATCCAGGCTGCTGAAGCCAGACTGTTGACTGGGGTTGGTATAAGGAACATGAGACTCCTTGGTTATGACAGAATCACTGGTCTGTTTCCAGGCTCAATTCAAAGTGCTGGTTATGACCGATAAATCCCAAAACAGCTTTGGACCAGAAAGACTTGCCTTTCTCCCACACAACCCTGCCTGAGTTTTAAGATCTTCAAGAGAGGACGTTCTCTTGGTACTGCTGCCTTCAAAGGATCATTTCATGGCAATGCTAAACGGAGCCTTCTCGGTGGCTGCCCCCCACCCCCCAAGGTTGGGGAACTCCCTGCTAAAGGAGGACAAGTTGGCTTCCTTTCTGTGGTCCTTCCGCCGGATGAGAAAGGCATTCTTCTTCAAGCAGGCCATTGGCATGTAAGCATGTGTGTTGGGGTTGGGCGCTGTTTTTATTCTGTTATTTATGATGGCTTTAATTAAGTTTTAATGTAATCCCCCCCTTAATTCCTATGATTGTAAGCTGCCTTCAGTGCTATTTCTTGGTAGAAAGGCAGGATATAAACCTGTAAAGCAACCCATGAGCCTCACACACACAGCTGGAGCTTCGAGGGAAGGGGTCTGCAATTCATCAAACTGGCCCTGTGTCCACCACCACCACCAAGGCAGCTCCAGATAAAGGCCCCTTCCCTGCTAGGCCTCAGATGCTTCCGTGGGCTTCTCTCCATCCAGGTGTGGGGGTTACAAGCCAGCCTCTCCACCCTGGCTGCTTTGGTCCGCGCTTCCTTCGTGCCTGTCAGCCGTTTAATTATAAAACCTCCCCTCGGATCCAGTTGCAAGAAGCTGTTGTTTAAACACTGTTGACAGGTTGGCAGATCTGACGCTCAAAAGCGGGGAGGGGAGGGGAGAAAGCAGGCATCAAAGGGGAATCTTGAAAATGCCTCGAGACGGATTTTGTTTTTGGCTCCCCCAGCCGAGAGGATCTTTCTGTCCATGGAAAGGAAGCGAGATCAAATGACCCCCTCACTTTTTAAACTCAACCACCATCCTGCTGAAGGGAAAATTTAGGCACCGGGGGGGGGGGGGGAAGAGAGAGAGAAAGAGAGAGCAGGATTTGGGGGAACCAACACAGCACATATCCAATTAATTTGTCAACTAAGAGTCATCGTTTGCAAACAAGCTTCCAACATGTCTACCCTCCCTTGCCCCACTTTAAGAATTATGATCAATAGCTAGCTGGTATGGCAGAAATGGACGTTGGGGTTTGGAAGAAGCTGAGTGGTGGCTCACCTTCTGTCAGGGATGCTTTAGGGTGGATTCCTGCATTGAGCAGGGGGTTGGACTCAATGGCCTTGTAGATCCCTTCCAACTCTACGGTTCTCTGATTCTATGCCAATGTTTGTCACAGCTGAGCCTAGAAGATGCTTCCTTTCCATTTGGGAAGCTTTCCATGAGAGGTGGCTTCAGGCCCATGGGTGCTCACGGGCGCCACTTTGCAGACCTGTCTCTGGAACATTGAAAGCAAAGGTAAAGACACTTTATGCTCCCCCCACTTCATGCAATACTCTTCATGCAAAACATGGAATCATAGAAGAGTTGGAAGGGGCCTACAAGGCCATCTAGTCCAACTCCCTGCTCAATGTAGGAATCCACCCTAAAGCATCCCTGACAGATGGTTGTCCAGCTGCCTCTTGAAGGCCTCTAGTGTGGGAGAGCCCACCACCTCCCTAGGTCACAGGTTCCATTGTGTACTGCTCTAACAGTCAGGAAGTTTTTCCTGATGTCCAGTTGGAATCTGGCTTCCTTTAACTTGAGTCCATTATTCCATGTCCTGCACTCTGGGAGGATCCTGGCCCTCCTCTGTGTGACAACCTTTTAAGTATTTGAAGAGTGCTATCTTATCTCCCCTCAATCTTCTCTTCTCCAGGCTAAACAGGCCCAGTTCTTGTAAAATACAGTATAAAATCATGCTTTATTCTTTTATCTTTTAGCGTTTTCCCGCTCCGGAATCTGTTTGGATGTGGAATGGTCTAGAAATGCTGTAAATAAATAATGAATGAAATTTCTATTCCTTTTTTTGCAGAGGGTGGAAACTGAGAAGGAAGGTCATTCGGCTGCCTGGCGTGTCCGTGGCAAAGGTGGGCTGATGGTGAGGCCAGATCCAGGGCCCACCTTTTCCACCCAATCCATGTTGGAAGCCAGCCTGGCCTCGTGGTGCACTGCTTGTGACTCTGTGTCTCTGCCGCTTGCTCTCTTGTTGATTCGCTCCCTCTCCTTGGCTGGCACAGCTGTTGAAATGAAGAGTGACTCCGTGCACTCCCTTCCATCTGTCTCCAGAAATAATGAGCGGCATCGTGTGCCTTTTGAATTTCCTGGGTCTTTTCTGTCCCCGTGAGGATTCAAAAAGACCTCCTCTCTGGGGAGGTCCCGAGGGATGAGCCAACAGCGGCTCTATTCAGAGTCGTCACCATCCATGGAATAAAAGGCAAGCAAATAAAGTTGCCAGCACAGACATGCAGAGAAATTAGAGAAACCCCCCCATACAATTTGGTTGTATGATGGAACATATAGGAAGGCAGAGAAAGACACCCCCACCCCAGGAAAAAGCAGGTGTAAAGGATCTTATCTTATTTCCCCAAATAATTTGAAAGCAAATATGTAAGATAAATCTATTGGCTGAATATGGACATTTCATGCCTTAGGCTAAAGCATGAAAATGTGTTTTTTGGGGGTGGGTGGGATTTGTGCATTTTTGTGAGTGCAAATTTGGAAAATGGATCAATGGAACAAAAGGGCAACTGACGATAGTTAAAGGAAGCCAGATTCCAGCTGGACATCAGGAAAAACTTCCTGACTGTTAGAGCAATACGACAATGGAACCAGTGACCTAGGGAGGTGGTGGGCTCTCCCACACTCGAGGCCTTCAAGAGGCAGCTGGACAACCCTCTGTCAGGGATGCTTTAGGGTGGATTCCTGCCTTGAGCAGGGGGTTGGACTCGATGGCCTTGTAGGCCCCTTCCAACTCTGCTATTCTACGATTCTATGATCTGTGCAATGCCGACAAAACGTTTCTTTGCAACATCTGTCCATCTCTACCAGACCCCCAGGATCCCCGCCGGCTGGCACCCCACCTCGGCCGCTGCGTCAATGCGGAATGGCGTCTCATGCCATGTTCCAAGCGAGTTCCTCACCAACCCGGGTCTTTGCCAAGGAACAGCAGCCAAATCCAGAGCTGCATCTCATGGTCTTTATTAGGGCCAGGTGCTCATTGATCCGCCTCATTTCATATGCCTGGCAAAGAGGCCGCCGTTTGCCACTTAACCCGGGATGCCAGGGCGTTGTGGAGCCTTGACGGTGCCGCTCAGCTCTGCCTGCAGCCGAGTTCGCAGTCACGTCAGTCAGTGGGAAACAGGCCGGCATTTGTGGGCTGAAGTCTGCCCGCATGGTACACTTTCCGACCTTGCTGGGGTCCAAGGGCTGGTTCTGAACGAGCGATAAGCCATGCCAGCCATCTGGCTGTGCGCCCCTCAGCTGCATCAGGTGGCAGGAGCAGCGCCTCTAACTTCGAACCCTGGGACTGGCATTAGCACCTGGAATATTTGGGCAGCAGCTCGCGCCCCACTAAAGTTTGCCCTGGCTCCTCCTTTAAAGAGAGCTTCGGCTATTGGGCCGTATAGAAATGAAATAAATAAACTCTTTCTTTCCAACCCAGGGCTCTGAGCAGCGTTTTGCCTTCCAGTTCCCCAGAATTCCCCACAAGGATGCTAAAACAGGAAGCATTGTGGGAAATTAAAATGCCGCCAAGACCCAGCTGTGCAAGGTCGCTTTGCACACTGCAGGCTGCCTATTTCTGGGAAAGATCGGGAAGGGGGCAGTTTCAGGACCCTGGACAGCAGCAAGCCAGCAAGCCTTGCCTTGGATTCAGGCGCATGCAGCTAGCAAGGTAAGAAGCAAGTCACCCAAATCGTGGCCTGGAATAACTGGCAGGATTTTATTGGCTGGCCAGGAGAGTCATTCTGGGAGCTCTGCCCCCTTTCCGGCTAAGGGACCCACATCTCCTCCTCTTTTTATCCTCACAACAACCTTGTGAGGTAGTTAAGGCTGAGAGCCTGTAACTGGCCCAAAGTCTCCCAGTGAGCTTCATGGCCATGTGGGACTTCTAACACTCTAACCACTACACTCTACGATCTCTCAGGTATTTTCTCAATTACCTAGGGAGGCGGTGGGCTCTCCCACACTTGAGGCCTTCTAGAGGCAGCTGGACAACCATCCGTCAGGGAAGCTTTAAGGTGGATTCCTGCATTGAGCAAGGGGTTGGACTCGATGGCCTTGTAGGCCCCTTCCAACTCTACTATTCTAGGATTCCCAACATCCCCTCCTAACTCTACTATTCTAGGATTCCCAACATCCCCTCCTTCTGCCTCCGGCTTTTAATGAGCTAGCACTCACTGGGAGAGTTTTGGCCAGCAACTTACACTCACCCTAAACTACCTCACAGGGCTGTTGTGAGGATAGAATGGAGAAGAGGAGGTCCCATGTAAGCTGCCCTAGATTCCATGCAAGGGGGGGGGAAGGCAGGAGATAACTGTAATAATAATAATAATAATAATAATAATAATAATAATAATAATAATAATAGATAGATAGATAGAAATCCCTCCAGCTAGCAAAGAGACAAAGAGTCTGATCTGCTTTGATGCTGCTCCGTATGTCCCCATCCCAGAGAAATGGCCATGAAACAAGCAGCCCCCCCCCTCCACACCCATTTTGCAATTTCTCACCCACAGGGTCTGGTGGTTCTTGGAAAGAATTCAGCTTCATATTGGAGAGAAGAATCCAAATCTCCCCCACCCAACACACACACGAATCCATCTGAGTTGCTTTGCATGTTAATGGCTTCCTGGCTGCCTGGTTCCCCTTCCTTTCTCTTCCTCCCCCGGCCTCAAATTTTTGGGTGGTGCTCTTCACCTCTGAGGCCTGCACCCCAAGATGGAAAGATCCTGTCAACACTTCTGTCTGATCTTAACCCACTCCTGCTCCAAACGTGCATCCTTTCTGCTGCAGTCTTCCCCCCCCATGAATACCTAATGCTGGTGGAATTCTATGCAAAGCACCTGAATAAATATAAAATTAATTTACATAATAAATCCTGATCCTGTTTGGATTTTCACCCTCCCCCTTTTTCTCCTCCTTCCCGTTCCTGAGAGCCTCAGTAAGATGACTCGGGATCCATTTTTGCTATGGTGATTGCAAAAGCTATTGCTATTGCAAAAGCTTCCTACTCTGATTTCATGCCCTCCAAAGCCCCTTCCCCCTGCAAGAGACCTCCCACCCGACTGCTTTATGGAACAACTCCCCCACCCCCCATATAGTGATGTGGAGAGAAAGAAAGGCAGGTTTTGGTCCCACCCCACCCCTCTGATGACGACTTGATTTCAACTGCCAATGCGTAGAGAGGGAACCTGAGCTAAAATTGGCATCAAGAGACTGAGGTCAGACTTGGAGCTGCACAGCACTTACCTGATAGTTCCAGGAGAAAGGATGTTCAGGAAAGGACTTGCCCTGAGATAGGGTGACCCTTTGAAAAGGAGGACAGGGCTCCTGTATCTTTAACAGTTGTATTGAAAAGGGAATTTCAGCAGGTGTCACTTGTATGCATGTAGCACCAGGTGAAATTCCCTCTTCATCACAACAGTTAAAGCTGCCCTCTTTTAAATCTGGTCACTCTAGTATAGCTCCTGCAGCTTTAACTGTTGTGATGAAGAGGGAATTTCACCAGGTTGTCTATATACACAAATGACACCTGCTGAAATTCCCTTTTCTATGAAAATGTTAAAGATACAGGAGCCCTGTCCTCCTTTTCATATGTTCACCCTACCCTTTAGAAAGGAGGACCGGGCTCCTGTATCTTTAACATTTTCATAGAAAAGGGAATTTCATGAGGTGTCATTTATATGCATGCAGCACCTGGTGAAATTCCCTCTTCATCACAACAGTTAAAGCTGCAGGAGCTATATTAGAGTGACCAGATACAAAAGAGGGCAGTGCTCCTGCAGTTTTAACTCTTAGGATGAAGAGGGAATTTCTACAGGTGCTGCATGCATACAAATGACACCTGCTTAAATTCCCTTTTCAATACAGCTGTTAAAGATACTGGAGCCCTGTCCTCCTTTTCATAGGGTCACCCTACCTGAAAGCCCTGCTAGATTTGTACTCACCCCCCTTCCTCATGGTGGTCTTCCCCTTCAAACCTCCCTAACTGCATTTTCTAAAAAAACAAGACGTCTCCAAAAAAAGTCTGCGTTTGGGGCTGGTGCTCGACTTTGGCAGAAGTAAAAGCAAACGTGCTTCTGAGACTGTGCAGAGTGCTTTCCCCTCCTTGCTAAGTCATCTCCATGAGTCTTTACCCACAAAGCTAAGACGATCGGAGGAAGTAAAAGCATCAGAGAGTCACATTTTTGATTGGCTTGGGAATTCATGGCCTCCTCCATTTCCTGGTTTTAGAGAACAGGCATTAGATTTTAAACACTGCAGGGATCCAGGAGCCCTGACAATTTCCCCACAATGCAGGGGGAGTTGGGTGGGGAACCCAGGAGACCAGGTTCGCCTCCTTGATCCTCTTTCTTCTCTTCCCCAAGGCATCAGCAAAGTTGCAGGCAGAGGAAGCCCCCTCTGGAAATTAGGTGGGATTTATTATCCCCTGTCAAATGTCAAGGAACACGACAGCGTTTTGACAGCTTCCATCACCATCTCTCCTGATTGACAGCAGATGGTGAGTGTCCCAGTCAAGTGTGTTTACACACAGTGTGTGTGTGTGGGGGAAAGATGAATGGCCTCCTGTGCAATCTGCAACATCTGGGCATTCGGCCCTTCCCCTGTCGTATTGTTAAGGTGCAGCAAAGATTTAGGGTTTTTTTCCTCATGGCCTTAGGGTATGGGTGGGCAACTACTGGTTTTGGCCTACAACTCCCATGATCCATATAATCATGGAATCGTAGAGTTGGAAGGGGCCTACAAGGCCATCAAGTCCAACCCCCTGCTTAATGCAGGAATCCACCCTAAAGCACACATCCCTGACAGATGGCTGTCCAGCTGCCTCTTGAAGGCCTCTAGTGTGGGAGAGCCCACCACCTCCCTAGGTAACTGATTCCACCGTCGCACTGCTCTAACAGTCAGGAAGTTTTTCCTGATGTCCAGCCGGAATCTGACTTCCTTTAACTTGAGCCCGTTATTCCGTGTCCTGCACTCTGGGAGGATCGAGAAGAGATCCTGGCCCTCCTCTGTGTGACAACCTTTTAAGTATTTGAAGAGTGCTATTATGTCTCCCCTCAATCTTCTCTTCTCCAGGCTAAACCTGCCCAGTTCTTTCAGTCTCTCTTCATAGGGCTTTGTTTCTAGACCCCTGATCATCCTGGTTCCCCTCCTCTGGTAGGGCAAGGATCACCTCTGGGCAAGGATCCTCTGGTAAGACAAGGATCACCCTCCTTTGGGAGCAGTCTACCAGTTTCTAGGTGACGAGCGAGCTGGCTGCTTTTTGGCTTCCCAGGGGCATCTGGCTGGACAGCAATGCCAGCTCCAGGTTTTGGAGGACTCTTGGGCAAGGGACCCTCAGTGAGTCTCGGTGAGTCCAGCTCCTCGGTGCCATGGTCACCAGCTGCTCTTCCTCTTCCTCTTCCTCTTCCTCCTCCTCCTCTTCCTCATCATGGTTCCCACTTGCTTGCTTGAGAGGCAGGGAGCAAGGAGGCTGGGGCGTCTCCTTCTCCTCCTCCTCCTCCTCCTCACTATGTCTTCGCCAGAGCAAGAGGCAGGTGAACAAAGAGGTTGCCATAGGGAAGAGGAGGAGCAAGGCTTGTCCGTGGGACCCTGTTGATGTAGGCCCCATTGGCAAATGCCCCCAAAATATAAATGTTTAACAATAAGTTTAATGTAATGTTTAATGTGATGTGCAGTTGCCCCCTGCCTATTATTATTATTATTATTATTATTATTATTATTATTATTATTATTATTATATACATTTATATACTGCCCCACAGCCGAAGCTCTCTGGGCGGTTCACACAAGTTAAAACAGTAAACATTAAAAAGCACACAAAATTTAAAAACCATCAGAGAATAGAAACCAAAGGCACAGTTACAAGATGGGGGATACTTGGCTCAGCAATACTACAAACGAGAAGAAGCTTGGAATTGTTGTAGATCACAAGCTGAATAGGAGCCAACGGTGCGATAGGGCTGCAAGAAAGGCAAATGCTATTTTGGGCTGCATTAATAGAAGTATAGCTTCCAAATCACGCGAGGTCCTGGTTCCTCTCTCTTCGGCCCTGGTTAGGCCTCATCTAGAGTCTTGCGTCCAGTTCTGGGCTCCACACTTCAAGAAGGACGCAGACAAGCTGGAGCGTGTTCAGAGGAGGGCAACCAGGATGATCAGGGGATCCCCTGTGCGGCACCTAGATGAACAGGTTTGACCCCTGGACGATCCAGGGATAAACCTTAGGTCTAGCTATGGCCGTAGACTGCATTGCAGTCACCTAACCTGGGAGTGACCAGTTTAGTACTGTCTCCCAGTTCCCCTCTGCTTGTTCAAAAGGGGTACAGGGAGGGGGAAAATGTATTTGAAAAAGGTAATTGAACAAGGTTGGTGTGTAGGGTATGATGGATTCTGAGTTTTGTAGAGCTGTCCACTAGCCCGAACGTCGGACTGCACGATGAGGAGTTCTGCGAAAGCCGAAAGCATACATTCTTGTGCATCAGCGAAAGATGAGAACGTCGGCTTCTTCCTCTCTCCTGCTGACAGCGACACTGACGCTGCTAATGAGGCCGAGAAAGCTCTCTGTGACTCGCTGACGGTGGCCATATCTTACATCTCCCTGCAGCGTTGTCCAAGTTCCACATGCACCCGGAATCCATGTCGGTAGAGGAGGGAGGCGTGGCCCGTTTCCAGTGCTTCATCCAAGGGGTCCCTGAAGCCACCATCACCTGGGAGCGCAACCGCACGGCCCTGGTGACGGACGACTACCGGTGAGTGGGGTGGTGGTGGTGGCCAGGGGGCAGTGGTGGGAGGGAAGTGGTTATGGATAGGCTTAACATCTCTCCTATGGGGGAAGTTTACAACAGCTGGGACTGTTTGGCTTGGGGGAAAAGGAGGCTAAGGGGAGACATGGTAGAGGTGTACAAAATTAGGCACGGGGAGACATTTGTTTCCCACTCTCAAAATACTAGAACCCAGGGTCACCCCATGAAGCAATAAAAGGAAGGACTTCTTCACACAGCACAGAGTTAAATTATGGAATTCACTACCATAAGATGTAGTGACGGCCACCCGTTTGGATGGCTTTAAAGGGGGGGGGGTGGTTTGGACAAATTCATGGAGAAGGCTGTCAAGGGCTACTAGCCCTGATTGGTTACGTGCTACCGGTGGATTCCTGCCTTGAGCAGGGGGGGTTGGACTCGATGGCCTTATGGGCCCCTTCCAACTCTCCCATTCTATGATTCTATCTCCAGTATTCAAGGCAGGAAGCCTGTGTGCGCTAGTTGCCGGGGAACATGGGTGGGAGGGTGCTGTTGCACCGTGTCCTGCTTTGCGGGTCCCTGGTCGATGGCTGGTTGGCCATTGTGCGAACAGCGTGCTGGGTTAGATGGACCCTCGGTCTGATCCAGCAGGGCTCTTTGCATGTTTGTATTGATTCCTTTCATTCATTTATTGAAAGGTGGTTTTTTTTTAACCCTGCTCTTCAGCCGAAAAGGATCCTAGCGGAGCAGCTTCCATAGGTCAGAAATGAGATCGCCCTTGGCCGCAGTCTTACAACCTGGAACACGTGGCGGAAAAAGGGACCGGGGAGAAGGAGGGAAAAAGTGAGGTCAAGCACTAGATTCTTAGTTGCAGACAGAGTCCAGGCCAAAGTACTTCTTTTGTCCCAAACCTCCCAGACTGTAAAAACGCTGGAATTCACGACCGCAGGATGTAGTACAGGCCACCAATTTGGATGGCTTTCAAAGGGGGTTCGGTAAATTCCTAGAGGAGAGGGCTACCAATGGCCACTAGTCCTAAGGGCTCTGGGCTACCTCCGTATCAGAGGCAGTCTGCCTACGTACACCAGTGGTTGGGGAACATGGGCGGGAGGGTGCTTTGGGATGATCCCTTTGGGTTCTAGGAGGAGGGGAGAGAAAAATGTCCTTCTTTCCACTTTGTTGATGGTTTGTACAACCCCAACGTCTCTCCCCTGTTTCCTAAATGGAACAGGGCCAAACGTTGTAATGGTTCTTGATACGCCGCAGCCTTCCTCAACCTGGGGCGCTCCAGATGTGTTGGACTGCATTTCCCAGAATGCCCCAGCCAGCTCTGCTGGCTGGGGCATTCTGGGAGTTGTAGTCCAAGACATCTGGAGCGCCCCAGGTTGAGGAAGGCTGTGATATGATGGGAGTCTCTCCAGCCCCAAGATTCTTTCAATTGCCCCTTTCTACGGTTGTTTCAAGCCTGCACTATCAACGTGTGAAGAGTTGTCTTGGGACCGTTCAACTGAGGCCTCCCTGTAAATCCTAACGTACCTCCTGCCCACCCCTGGGTTATTGCACCCATTTTAATCGGCAGCTGGACGCAGGCCTTTGAACATTGGCGCCAGTTCCCCATTGGGCTATCAGGGAGAAAGGGATGCCCATGGAGTGTCAGTTCCAAGTAAGATGTAAGAAACGTTGCAGAATCTGTGCTCAGGCCATTTAGTCCCACAACAAAGTACAAGCAGATAGAAGTTGAAACGCTGGGAATAATGCAGGAAGAGGGTTTTTTGTTCCCACCCACCCCAAAAAGGCTTCAGTTCAGCCCTGCAGCCCTTAAAATAAAGCAAATTCACACCGTGGGGTTTGAAGGTGTACTGACTTAGCACTACAAGCAATCCCCCTTTCTTACTGGGCAGGCGCTGGGAAAGGAGAGGTTTTGCAGGTGTCGCAGGACTTCAACTCCCATCAGTTCTGGCTAGCCTAGCCATTGATGGGAGCTGCCTTCCAAGAACACCTGTAGGACCCCACGTTGCCTTTTGCTGCCGTACTGGAATCCCACAAGCCTCCTGATGAAAACCAGAGAAGGGGCCCTGTTGAAAAGGTACCCTTTCTTGACTGCCTCTTTTAATCCCACATTTCAGGTACTTACCCTCTTGAAGTTGTAAGCTGAGAGGCTCCCAGAGAAACGCGCTGCTGGTTTTTGGGGAGCAGAAGGACTGTGTAGCAGCCGCCCTGGGACCTAGACCTTCAGCATGCTTCCTCCCTACGGCCATGTTGTGGGAGGCCAGGTAACGGAGTCTACTTCCAGGTGTGAAGCAAGGAACAGGTGTTTGGAATGAGGTCGTCAATTACTACCTTAGGGTAGTAATTGGTGCTTTTTTTTTTTCTAGGCTGCTGGAGAGTGGAGCCTCAAGTATTAGTTCCGAAGAGGTCCTTCCAACGGCTGGTATAGCACAGTGGGAAGGGCAGCTGGCTGCGGAGCCAGAGCCTGTGAGTTCTAATCCCCGCTCGTGCATCCCGGGAGAGGGGCCAGCTCAGATCACCCATAGTCAGTGGCAATTCAAAGGGATTAACTACCCTGCCACACCCCACATAGTCAGTGGCAATCGATGGGATTAACTACCCTGCCACATGGGGATGGTTGCGGACAAGGTACAGAGAGATGGCACATAGCCAGTGGCAATCGATGGGATTAACTACCCCTGCCACAGGTTGCGGACAAGGTACAGAGAGATAGCACATAGCCAGTGGCAATCGATGGGATTAACTACCCTGCCACATGGGGATGGTTGCGGACAAGGTACAGAGAGATGGCACATAGTCAGTGGCAATCGATGGGATTAACTACCCTGCCACACCCCACATAGTCAGTGGCAATCGATGGGATTAACTACCCCTGCCACATGGGGATGGTTGCGGACAAGGTACAGAGAGATGGCACATAGCCAGTGGCAATTCAAAGGGATTAACTACCCTGCCACACCCCACATAGTCAGTGGCAATCGATGGGATTAACTACCCCTGCCACACCCCACATAGTCAGTGGCAATCGATGGGATTAACTACCCCTGCCACATGGGGATGGTTGCGGACAAGGTACAGAGAGATGGCACATAGTCAGTGGCAATCGATGGGATTAACTACCCTGCCACACCCCCACATAGTCAGTGGCAATCGATGGGATTAACTACCCTGCCACATGGGGATGGTTGCGGACAAGGTACAGAGAGATAGCACATAGCCAGTGGCAATCGATGGGATTAACTACCCTGCCACACCCCCACATAGTCAGTGGCAATCGATGGGATTAACTACCCTGCCACACGGGGATGAGATCACCCTTAATGGGCAAGCTGCTGTCCTGATGATGATTGGAGAGGACCCCCTTCTGAAGTAGGAGAGGGGGAAAGTAGTGCCAAAAGGGGGGGCAAAGGAGGAAGGTTTTGCAAGTGGAAAGAAAGAAAACCATATATGGTTTTCTGTATCAAAGATACTAAGTCAGAAGTTTTTCACCCGGGGGCCAACTTTGATGCCCCCGGGTTACTTAGGCAAACCTCCCCAGCCAGCTTACCTGTGCAGCGTTGCCACTGCCACACAAGTCTTGGCATCTTCTCTCTGTTCCTTGTCCACAACTGCCAGCTGGGGGGCAACTGGGCACCGAGGCTGTACAGCTTGCCCAAGGCTGCACAGGTGGCAGGGCACGTAACCCCATTGGCCACTCACACTGGGGGGGGTGATCTCAGTGGTCATCCCCATGTGGCAGGGTAGTTAATCCCTTTGAATTGCCACTGACTATGTGGGGGTGTGGCAGGGTAGTTAATCCCTTTGAATTGCCACTGACTATGTGCTATATGCCATCTCTCTGTACCTTGTCCGCAACCATCCCCATGTGGCAGGGTAGTTAATCCCATCGATTGCCACTGACTATGTGGGGTGTGGCAGGGTAGTTAATCCCTTTGAATTGCCACTGACTATGTGCTATATGCCATCTCTCTGTACCTTGTCCGCAACCTGTGGCAGGGTAGTTAATCCCATCGATTGCCACTGACTATGTGGGGTGTGGCAGGGTAGTTAATCCCTTTGAATTGCCACTGACTATGTGCTATATGCCATCTCTCTGTACCTTGTCCGCAACCATCCCCATGTGGCAGGGTAGTTAATCCCATCGATTGCCACTGGCTATGTGCTATCTCTCTGTACCTTGTCCGCAACCTGTGGCAGGGTAGTTAATCCCATCGATTGCCACTGGCTATGTGCCATCTCTCTGTACCTTGTCCGCAACCATCCCCATGTGGCAGGGTAGTTAATCCCATCGATTGCCACTGACTATGTGGGGTGTGGCAGGGTAGTTAATCCCTTTGAATTGCCACTGACTATGGGTGATCTGAGCTGGCCCCTCTCCCGGGATGCACGAGCGGGGATTAGAACTCACAGGCTCTGGCTCCGCAGCCAGCTGCCCTTCCCACTGTGCTATACCAGCCGTTGGAAGGACCTCTTCGGAACTAATACTTGAGGCTCCACTCTCCAGCAGCCTAGAAAAAAAAAAAGCACCAATTACTACCCTAAGGTAGTAATTGACGACCTCATTCCAAACACCTGTTCCTTGCTTCACACCTGGAAGTAGACTCCGTTACCTGGCCTCCCACAACATGGCCGTAGGGAGGAAGCATGCTGAAGGTCTAGGTCCCAGGGCGGCTGCTACACAGTCCTTCTGCTCCCCAAAAACCAGCAGCGCGTTTCTCTGGGAGCCTCTCAGCTTACAACTTCAAGAGGGTAAGTACCTGAAATGTGGGATTAAAAGAGGCAGTCAAGAAAGGGTACCTTTTCAACAGGGCCCCTTCTCTGGTTTTCATCAGGAGGCTTGTGGGATTCCAGTACGGCAGCAAAAGGCAACGTGGGGTCCTACAGGTGTTCTTGGAAGGCAGCTCCCATCAATGGCTAGGCTAGCCAGAACTGATGGGAGTTGAAGTCCTGCGACACCTGCAAAACCTCTCCTTTCCCAGCGCCTGCCCAGTAAGAAAGGGGGATTGCTTGTAGTGCTAAGTCAGTACACCTTCAAACCCCACGGTGTGAATTTGCTTTATTTTAAGGGCTGCAGGGCTGAACTGAAGCCTTTTTGGGGTGGGTGGGAACAAAAAACCCTCTTCCTGCATTATTCCCAGCGTTTCAACTTCTATCTGCTTGTACTTTGTTGTGGGACTAAATGGCCTGAGCACAGATTCTGCAACGTTTCTTACATCTTACTTGGAACTGACACTCCATGGGCATCCCTTTCTCCCTGATAGCCCAATGGGGAACTGGCGCCAATGTTCAAAGGCCTGCGTCCAGCTGCCGATTAAAATGGGTGCAATAACCCAGGGGTGGGCAGGAGGTACGTTAGGATTTACAGGGAGGCCTCAGTTGAACGGTCCCAAGACAACTCTTCACACGTTGATAGTGCAGGCTTGAAACAACCGTAGAAAGGGGCAATTGAAAGAATCTTGGGGCTGGAGAGACTCCCATCATATCACAGCCTTCCTCAACCTGGGGCGCTCCAGATGTCTTGGACTACAACTCCCAGAATGCCCCAGCCAGCAGAGCTGGCTGGGGCATTCTGGGAAATGCAGTCCAACACATCTGGAGCGCCCCAGGTTGAGGAAGGCTGCGGCGTATCAAGAACCATTACAACGTTTGGCCCTGTTCCATTTAGGAAACAGGGGAGAGACGTTGGGGTTGTACAAACCATCAACAAAGTGGAAAGAAGGACATTTTTCTCTCCCCTCCTCCTAGAACCCAAAGGGATCATCCCAAAGCACCCTCCCGCCCATGTTCCCCAACCACTGGTGTACGTAGGCAGACTGCCTCTGATACGGAGGTAGCCCAGAGCCCTTAGGACTAGTGGCCATTGGTAGCCCTCTCCTCTAGGAATTTACCGAACCCCCTTTGAAAGCCATCCAAATTGGTGGCCTGTACTACATCCTGCGGTCGTGAATTCCAGCGTTTTTACAGTCTGGGAGGTTTGGGACAAAAGAAGTACTTTGGCCTGGACTCTGTCTGCAACTAAGAATCTAGTGCTTGACCTCACTTTTTCCCTCCTTCTCCCCGGTCCCTTTTTCCGCCACGTGTTCCAGGTTGTAAGACTGCGGCCAAGGGCGATCTCATTTCTGACCTATGGAAGCTGCTCCGCTAGGATCCTTTTCGGCTGAAGAGCAGGGTTAAAAAAAAACCACCTTTCAATAAATGAATGAAAGGAATCAATACAAACATGCAAAGAGCCCTGCTGGATCAGACCGAGGGTCCATCTAACCCAGCACGCTGTTCGCACAATGGCCAACCAGCCATCGACCAGGGACCCGCAAAGCAGGACACGGTGCAACAGCACCCTCCCACCCATGTTCCCCGGCAACTAGCGCACACAGGCTTCCTGCCTTGAATACTGGAGATAGAATCATAGAATGGGAGAGTTGGAAGGGGCCCATAAGGCCATCGAGTCCAACCCCCCCTGCTCAAGGCAGGAATCCACCGGTAGCACGTAACCAATCAGGGCTAGTAGCCCTTGACAGCCTTCTCCATGAATTTGTCCAAACCACCCCCCCCCCTTTAAAGCCATCCAAACGGGTGGCCGTCACTACATCTTATGGTAGTGAATTCCATAATTTAACTCTGTGCTGTGTGAAGAAGTCCTTCCTTTTATTGCTTCATGGGGTGACCCTGGGTTCTAGTATTTTGAGAGTGGGAAACAAATGTCTCCCCGTGCCTAATTTTGTACACCTCTACCATGTCTCCCCTTAGCCTCCTTTTCCCCCAAGCCAAACAGTCCCAGCTGTTGTAAACTTCCCCCATAGGAGAGATGTTAAGCCTATCCATAACCACTTCCCTCCCACCACTGCCCCCTGGCCACCACCACCCCCCCACTCACCGGTAGTCGTCCGTCACCAGGGCCGTGCGGTTGCGCTCCCAGGTGATGGTGGCTTCAGGGACCCCTTGGATGAAGCACTGGAAACGGGCCACGCCTCCCTCCTCTACCGACATGGATTCCGGGTGCATGTGGAACTTGGACAACGCTGCAGGGAGATGTAAGATATGGCCACCGTCAGCGAGTCACAGAGAGCTTTCTCGGCCTCCTTAGCAGCGTCAGTGTCGCTGTCAGCAGGAGAGAGGAAGAAGCCGACGTTCTCATCTTTCGCTGATGCACAAGAATGTATGCTTTCGGCTTTCGCAGAACTCCTCATCGTGCAGTCCGACGTTCGGGCTAGCGGACAGTTCTACAAAACTCAGAATCCATCATACCCTACACACCAACCTTGTTCAATTACCTTTTTCAAATACATTTTCCCCCTCCCTGTACCCCTTTTGAACAAGCAGAGGGGAACTGGGAGACAGTACTAAACTGGTCACTCCCAGGTTAGGTGACTGCAATGCAGTCTACGGCCATAGCTAGACCTAAGGTTTATCCCTGGATCGTCCAGGGGTCAAACCTGTTCATCTAGGTGCCGCACAGGGGATCCCCTGACCATCCTGGTTGCCCTCCTCTGAACACGCTCCAGCTTGTCTGCGTCCTTCTTGAAGTGTGGAGCCCAGAACTGGACGCAATACTCTAGATGAGGCCTAACCAGGGCCGAAGAGAGAGGAACCAGGACCTCGCGTGATTTGGAAGCTATACTTCTATTAATGCAGCCCAAAATAGCATTTGCCTTTCTTGCAGCCCTATCGCACTGTTGGCTCCTATTCAGCTTGTGATCTACAACAATTCCAAGCTTCTTCTCGTTTGTAGTATTGCTGAGCCAAGTATCCCCCATCTTGTAACTGTGCCTTTGGTTTCTATTCTCTGATGGTTTTTAAATTTTGTGTGCTTTTTAATGTTTACTGTTTTAACTTGTGTGAACCGCCCAGAGAGCTTCGGCTGTGGGGCAGTATATAAATGTATATAATAATAATAATAATAATAATAATAATAATAATAATAATAATAATAATAGGCAGGGGGCAACTGCACATCACATTAAACATTACATTAAACTTATTGTTAAACATTTATATTTTTGGGGCATTTGCCAATGGGGCCTACATCAACAGGGTCCCACGGACAAGCCTTGCTCCTCCTCTTCCCTATGGCAACCTCTTTGTTCACCTGCCTCTTGCTCTGGCGAAGACATAGTGAGGAGGAGGAGGAGGAGGAAGAGGAAGAGCAGCTGGTGACCATGGCACCGAGGAGCTGGACTCACCGAGACTCACTGAGGGTCCCTTGCCCAAGAGTCCTCCAAAACCTGGAGCTGGCGTTGCTGTCCAGCCAGATGCCCCTGGGAAGCCAAAAAGCAGCCAGCTCGCTCGTCACCTAGAAACTGGTAGACTGCTCCCAAAGGAGGGTGATCCTTGTCTTACCAGAGGATCCTTGCCCAGAGGTGATCCTTGCCCTACCAGAGGAGGGGAACCAGGATGATCAGGGGTCTAGAAACAAAGCCCTATGAAGAGAGACTGAAAGAACTGGGCCTGTTTAGCCTGGAGAAGAGAAGATTGAGGGGAGACATAATAGCACTCTTCAAATACTTAAAAGGTTGTCACACAGAGGAGGGCCAGGATCTCTTCTCGATCCTCCCAGAGTGCAGGACACGGAATAACGGGCTCAAGTTAAAGGAAGTCAGATTCCGGCTGGACATCAGGAAAAACTTCCTGACTGTTAGAGCAGTGCGACGGTGGAATCAGTTACCTAGGGAGGTGGTGGGCTCTCCCACACTAGAGGCCTTCAAGAGGCAGCTGGACAACCCTCTGTCAGGGATGCTTTCGGGTGGATTCCTGCATTGAGCAGGGGGTTGGACTAGATGGCCTTGTAGGCCCCTTCCAACTCTGCTATTCTATGATTCTATGATTTAATTATTGTCATTATCAGTCATAGCGTCACAGGCCTACTTCTGCAGAGAACGGGACAGCAAGTGCTTTTGCATTCCTCCACTTAAGCTGCCTCGGCATTATCAATTTTCCTCCTTCGTATAAATTAAAAGCGAGGCGGTGTGCGTATTTATGAGGGACAGTTGGGGAACGGCGCTGTGCTGGGGAGAGACGAGGGCAGGTTCGCAAGCTGAATAATCACTTCATTACGTTGTCAGATGTTTGCAGTAATTCAAGTTCTTCTTCTTAAGGAAAAAAAAATTAATGCATTTCAAAACAATTAAATTACTCCCATTAGGAATTTAAAAAGCAGAGTAGGAGGGGGAGGGGGAGGAGAGTTTTAAAGGTAAAGGAAGGAAGAAAACCTAATCAGACTAGGCTGTGTGAAAAGCTGGAGCTTAAAGAAGGTTTTATTCTTCTTCTCCTCCCCATACAAACAGCTTCCAAGCTGTCTTTGATGTGGGAATTATTGACAATTGTGTGTCTGTGTGTATCTCTCCTGCATGAGCAACAAAGACCATGCATCACGTTAATTGGGAAAGTTTTAACCCTTTTGGAATCAAGACACTCTTGGTGGAAGGAAACAGTTATTAGCTTTTTTGACAGTAGAGGATAAGGTGATGTTTATTTGTGGCATTTGTAGTCCACCCAGGAACCAAAGTTCCCTGGGCGGCGCACAGCTAAGTTGAATTAAAACCACGATCTATGAACATCACAAGGAAAGGAAAGGAAAATAGCACAGAATAAAGCAGTGACCTCCCTAGGTCACTGGTTCCATTGTCGCACTGCTCTAACAGTCAGGAAGTTTTTCCTGATGTCCAGCCGGAATCTGGCTTCCTGTAACTTGAGCCCGTTATTCCGTGTCCTGCACTCTGGGAGGATCGAGAAGAGATCCTGGCCCTCCTCTGTGTGACAACCTTTTAGGTATTTGAAGAGTGCTCTCATGTCTCCCCTCCATCTTCTCTTCTCCAGGCTAAACAGGCCCAGTTCTTTCAGTCTCTCTTCATAGGGCTTTGTTTCCAGACCCCTGATCATCCTGGTTGCCCTTGTCTGAACACGCTCTAGCTTGTCTGCGTCCTTCTTAAATTGTTGGAGGCCAGAACTGGACGCAATACTGTAGAATCAAAAGGTCTTCACCTGCTGCTGAAAAACACTACAGCATAGGCACTGGGTGAGCATCTCCTGGGGGGGAGGGGCAGTGTGTGTGTGTGTGTGTGTGTGTGTGTGTGTGTGTTAGTGTGTTATTCCCAGTGGAGGCTGGTGGCTCTGATTTTTGGTGGGGCTGCGAATCCCTTCTCGATTCCAGTCGGAACGAGGCAGAATTCTATCCAAGGTGCTGGGTTTAAAACTACCCAGCTTCACCACTGCTTCGGTTTGCCTTTTGACCTTCATGATGGATTTGCCCATCGCCTACTTCAGGAGTGAACCTGAACAACAGGTCAGTCTGTTCCCGGTTGTCCCCTCCCTGAGTGTGTGCGTTTAGTGTGGAATTGTCACGTTTCCTCCACTCTTGTACATCCACATGATGTCACAATCCAGTCCTCCTGCTTTCCCAGCCGTTTGCCCAACTTTTCTCAAATGGCAGAAAATCTGGTTTTTATTGCTGTTGTTGTTTTTAAAAAAGATCGGAACAGCAGCATAATCTCAGCAAGTGTGGGCAGTTAAGCACCATTTCCCCATCTTTCCAAGAAGACTTGCTTTGTCACACACAGGTGATGCCTCAGGCAGGTGAAGCTATTACTCCCTGGGACACCTTCACTGCATCCTTCCTAGTGAACACCATTTCGTCACCCATAAAATCCATATTTTAATGAATGCCAGAACACTTTCTTGGCTATATATTGGCTCATTATTGCTAAAATTAAAGCATGTTACAGCTCTACTTAAATAACTGGTTTTTAAAGTAGCCTCACTGCCTTTCCAGTCACCGCCATTTTAGCAACGTGGGTTTTCCCCCTAATGACACACTTCTCATCTACCCTTCCAATCCAAAACAAACATTAAACACATCATGATTATGACATTTTCGCATGCAATGACAGAAACCAGACCAAATATAAAACATGCTTTGGGCTGCATTAATAGAAGTATAGCTTCCAAATCGCGTGAGGTACTGGTTCCTCTCTATTTGGCCCTGGTTAGGCCTCATCTAGAGTATTGCGTCCAGTTCTGGGCTCCACGATTCAAGAAGGACGCAGACAAGCTGGAGCGGGTTCAGAGGAGGGCAACCAGGATGATCAGAGGTCTGGAAACAAAGCCCTATGAAGAGAGACTGAAAGAACTGGGCATGTTTAGCCTGGAGAAGAGAAGATTGAGGGGAGACAGGATAGCACTCTTCAAAAACCTAAAAGGTTGTCACACAGAGGAGGGCCAGGATCTCTTCTCGATCCTCCCAGAGTGCAGGACACAGAATAACGGGCTCAAGTGACAGGAAGCCAGATTCCGGCTGGACATCAGGAAAAACTTCCTGACTATTAGAGCAGTACGACAATGGAAGCAGTTACCTAGGGAGGTTGTGGCCTCTCCCACTCTAGAGGCAGCTGGACAACCCTCTGTCAGGGATGCTTTAGGGTGGATTCCTGCATTGAGCGGGGGGTTGGACTTGATGGCCTTGTAGGCCCCTTCCAACTCTGCTATTCTGTGATTCTATGGTTCTATGAATAAGTCCTGTAGCACATTTATTTAAAACAAAAAATGTGCTTAAAAGACAGATCAGTCAGAATTTTAGTTTTGGATTGGCTGCAAGGGTGAATTTCCTCTTCCTTGCCCACGCGGTTATGTCTCACCAACTAGTGTGGATGGAATGTAGCGGGGAAAAGCGCAATATAATCGATAGGGTGAGAATTCAGTTGCGGTTCCGCTTGAAGTAGAAGAGTAATAAATAACCAGCACTAAAAGGTGCCCTTCCTTCCTTCTTTCCATTTTTATACTGCCCGATAGTTGATCTGGAAGCTGTCCAACTTCTGAGAGACCCCCTCGGATATGGCTTGAGACCTCCACCGCCCTAGCACCATAAGTTGGTTTTAAAGGATGGATTTTGACAATATTTTCTGTAAGGCAGGGGTGAGCCGGGCAGGGGGAGGGCTTGCTTTAATTCCTCTGATACACACTGGGATCTCAACCTTGCTAAGGGGAGGTGGGCCTTGGATGCACAAGGCCCTAAAAACAAGACCCCTCCACCCAGTTGCTATTTCTCAAGTTAAGACTTGGAAAGTTCTGGGTCTGATACAGGGTATCGCCGTTGGAAATAAATATAGGATGAAGCTCTCTGGAGCAGCGGCTCTTTGATTTAATCAGAAGGACAGGAAGAACAGGAGTTACTACAGCAGCATCTGGCTGGATATCGCTCTCTTACATTTCAACCCTCCTTCCCTCCCTCCCAGAAGGATACATGGTCCCACCCCCTCTCTGCGTTTATCCTGTCAAGAACTCAAGAAAGTATGTTAGGCTGAGTGAGCGTGACTGGAACAAGGTCAGACTGAGTTTCCTGGCACATCAGGGATTTGAACCCAGGTCCCTCCAACCCACGTCCAACTTTAGGTGCTCCAGCCCGATCTTAAATGTTGGTTGCAATAATCTTACAAGCAAGACGCTACCCCTTTGCCCAAGTAGATCTGAATTCTGCCAACCTTCTGATATTCCGGGAGAAAATAGGACCTCCTGTTTTTGAAATTTTCAGGGAGCCAAGCCAGATTACCAGCCTGGAGGAGGGAAACAGAACAGGAACAGAGCCCACAATCTCTCCACTCCCTGGAGCTCTGATCTGAACGGAACCTCGCAAAATAAGCCGGTCATCCCTTCAAAGGTGATCCAATATCGTGGAGGAGGGCGTCCGTTGA
Organism: Elgaria multicarinata webbii; assembly: GCF_023053635.1. Taxonomy (NCBI): domain Eukaryota; kingdom Metazoa; phylum Chordata; class Lepidosauria; order Squamata; family Anguidae; genus Elgaria; species Elgaria multicarinata. The sequence goes on along the minus strand of NC_086191.1, from coordinate 15,370,731 downwards.
GAATTGTGAGGAAGGGCAACTGAGGCAGCATTTCTGAGGAAGCCATTAGAGAAGGAGTGAGGAAGAGGATTCTGGCATGACCGTCCAGTTGCCTTCCTAGGCTCCTTCTGTCTTTTCCCTGACCTCAGAAAAATCTAACCTGGGAATTGGAACAGGTAATGAAATCTCAACAGGTGTAGACGGCCTTAGTGCTACTCTTCTACATGTTAAAAGAGGCATGGAATTTACATGCACAGGGATGCCCCAGGCAGCTGATCCTTATGAACACACATTTGGTTAGGTGAATCTTCACTGCCGCCATTTTTGTATCGTTTAAGGACACGATCCAATGGTCCTTACGATGATGCTATATCAAATTGTTAGCAGAACCACCTCCATTTTTAACAGGAAACTGTAAAATCTCCATTGCACACCAAGCAAAATGTCATAATGCCCTGTATGAGAATGTCTCCTTGTGTGCGTCCTTGTATCCTTCTTATCTAATATAAACAAGAGTCCTGGCTCCAGCTGTCTGTGTCGAAGTTAACTCTCTGTAACTTACTGTCAGGCCAAAGGTATTGTTTACAGGACTGTTTAGCATAATTAGCTATGCCTCAGTGTTATGTTCTGATTGGTTAATGCTGCTACTGGGCCCTGCCCCTTGAAAGCTTTAATACTGTACCATATTCCCTATGTCTTTTGTCTGATTGCTCCCTTTGAAGAGACCAGGCCTTGATTACTAATCAATAAAGCGCTTTTGAACCCTCTGTCGTTGGAATGGTGGAGTCGTGCTTAAGGGCTGTTTGGATCTCGTCCTTGGGTGAAAAGAACATTGATCTAACAAATGGTGCCGTGACTCGGATCTACCCCAAGACGGATTCATGCCTGCCAGTGGAGCCTAGATTGAGAAGCGATCGCCAAGAGAGATTTCTCTTGCCTCAAGTAGGTTAACATGCACTGTGCAGACATGGAGACCGAATTGACGGGACCATTCGAGCCAAGGTTACAAAATCGACTCCACCCGACAGATGGAAGGGAACAGGCAACAACAATTTGCAATCAGACGTGATTAGAAAGGGCGAAGACGGGAGACGGCTATTTGGTGAGTGAAACCTTTAATCCCATGGACCCTGACGGGAAATGGAGGGAGTGGGTGTTCACAATTGACCTCAGAAATGGGAAGCTTATAGTTCGTATTGGAAAAGAGTCCCCGAGCCCTTTGGTTAAAGTTGTTGTCTTTGGAAAAGCTTTCAGTGAAATTGAAATTGAGATTTTGAAACTGTAACAGTGTAACAATGAGTTAAAAATGTTTGTGATTGTGAATGGATGTCCTTTTTATGTTAGATTGCCCCTTGTGGATTTTTTGAACTTGATCCAAAGTTAATTTCAGCTGTGTCATTGGAATCAATTTGCAAACATAGAAATGTAATTGAGTAAATGTACCTCTCAAAGGATCGCCCTTTAGTGTTGGAATGTGAATTACAGAAAAGTTGGTGTTGTGTTAAAGTGAAAGGAAAAAAAATGTCAGTTTGTGTTTTCCACCCGGCCCAAGTGAAAGACATTTGAAGTTTTTGTTTTCCTTCTCCTCCCTAGTGTTTTTTTGCTTCTCCTATGCTTAGCAGCTAGAGATAAGCAGTTTTATTTTCAGTGAAAGTAGTCCAAAGATTTTGAAGACTTTGTGTATTTTGTCTTTCACAAACCTCAGATAATTAGAAAATGTAGAACCCCATTTTCACGGAAGAAATGTCTTCCATAGCTTTGAAGATTCACTGCCTGAGTTGAAAAGCTCAAGTCCTTGTTGCCAACCGTTTTGCCAAGATGGGAGAAAGAAAAGTATGTTGCTGAAAGTGGGGGGAGAGAGAGAGAGAGAGAGAGAGAGAGAGAGAGAGAGAGAGAGAGAGAGGTGAAGAAGATGAGAAGTTGAAACATAGTGAAAAAGGAAAGTGTTTGAAGGTCAGTGTACGTGGCATGGTTTTTGACCAGAAAGAAAAGGGGGGTGAAGAAGCCCTGCCTTGAAAAAGTTAGTGAATGGACAATCTTGCATCCTCTGCTGATGAAGATTGGAAATACTGAATTGCTATATTTTTGTGTGTGTTTTGAACGTTGTGTTCTGAAAATTGCCCAGTGGTTCTTTTTTGGGGGGCAGAGATATTCTAACTTTGGCCTAATAGAACTTTTGAAATGCTTTGAGCCCTGAGCCTGAGCCCTAAATGCAGCTACAATTGAAGCCTAAAAGCACCCCTGTGTTCTTGCATCAGTATCCTTTGAAATTAGAAGCCAGAAGAAGAATACAGCTATTGCTTTTTAAAAATGGACTTGTGAAATGATTAAAGCAATTAAAAACTCCAGCTTGCATCACTGTGTTTGCCCTACCAGCCTCAAGTGTGCTGTGCCAAAAACGTGGCACAGACCAGTGGAGTACAGTAGAAGAAGCTAACACCTGAACCCTGCCTGCCAGTCCAGATGTGAGATCAACCTCCTCGTGGACCCAAGGCTTGCCTCATTGAATCCTGCCACGTTGATACCTGAACTACAAAGAAAGAAGATTTGTGACTGCCCATGGAGCAGTGACCCATAGAGAATTAACAGTTGATCTATTAAAAGCCCTGATGTTGCCAAAAGAATTGGCTAATTTGTCTACAAGCGAGCTGCCATAATTGGAGCTAGCCCATTTCTCAGTATTTGAATCCACCTTATGAAAAAGAAGACTTGGAATTAGCACAATAACTCAAAGTTTTCAAGAACCCAGAAAGATGGGATTTGTTACCCCTGATGTGCCAAGAATCATCATGACCTCCCTGTCATGACCTCCCTGAATCAGCCAAAGAATATAAATGCACAGTGAATTGTTTTTACTGGCTTCATTTGTAAATGCATCAAAAGAAAAGCCCCTGCAGAAATGGACTTGTTATCTTTTTTTAAGAATCCAGATTGACTTTGTTGAAATGTAAAAGTTTTTTTGAACACCTACTGTTTTGTTCAGGCCTGAAACCATAGAATCAGATCTAGAAAGCTATTTTACTTCTTAGGTAGTGTAGAACATGGCACTTTTGTCCTAAAAGTAGGCTGGCATCTCATGAAGATTCCAGTCTGGTAGGCAGATAGAGTTAATAGGACCCTGAAAAGAGACCCTAGCAAAAATTAAATTAGAAATTTCCTTGAAATGGGTGGATGTATTTCCAATTGCATTGTTAAAATCAGAAAAAGGTCTTAAATTGTTTCATTTTGAGCTAATGTTTGGCTTTTCCTCTCAGTTTTTAGTGGGGGAACAAGAAAGAATTAAATAGGAATTGGGAAATGTTTTATTCCAAGAATATGTAATTGCCCTGCAGTTTTCTCTTTTCCAGCTCCATCGTTACCTGCACCTTTCCAGAGATTGTCGTTAGAAGAACCCTGCTTGTTCCAGCCTACCTGCTTAAAAGTAGGACCCCAGGATTGAGAAAGCCCTTGCTGCTTCGTACTTGTAAGTGAAATTATTATAGACAGATAAATGGACACATTGTTCTAGAATAAAACATTTTCATCAACCTCTGCCTCCCCTGAGTAGCCGGAGCTCAGAGGACACAGGCAACGATTATCTGCCTTCTGGTGCACCGGAAGCCACCAGCAACATAGGCGAAAAAACCAGCACGGAGCAACCTAGGTACTCAACCCAACATTTAAAAGACACTAAAGTTATCTTACATGTGTGTGAAGATTGTGTAGCTGTAATTTTGATAATTGTTACTTTAGTAGTTCCAAGTGTTTCTTTAATTGCCATAGCAAATGTTTTTAAGAAAGGATTTGTGCCTTTTACCACTCATAAGTGACTTGGCTTCGTTCCACAATTGCCAAATGTTCTTTGCAAACGCTTATCTTCCTTGCAAAAGCTTGTGATCACCACACAAGCCAAAATATCAGAATTGTGTACACATATTATGATTCTACCCAAGGACTTTTAGAGCCCTACGGTAGTTGTAAATGAAAGTTAACAAAGAATAGCAGAGTTGGAAGGGGCCTACAAGACCATCAAGTCCAACCCCCCTGCTCAATGCAGGAATCCACCCTAAAGCATCCCTGACAGTTAGTTGTCCAGCTGCCTCTTGAATGCCTCTAGTGTGGGAGACCCCACAACCTCCCTAGGTAACTGATTCCACTGTCGCACTGCTCTAACAGTTAGGAAGTTTTTTCTGATGTCCAGCCGGAATCTGGCTTCTTTTAATTTGAGCCTGTTATTCCGTGTCTTGCATTCTGAGAAGAAATCCTGGCCCTCCTCTGCGTGACAACCTTTTAAGTATTTGAAGAGTGCTCTCATGTCTCCCCTCAATCTTCTCTTCTCCAGGCTAAACATGCCCAGTTCTTTCAGTCTCTCTTCATAGGACTTTGTTTCTAGACCTCTGATCATCCTGGTTGCCCTCTTCTGAACACGCTCCAGCTTGTCTGTGTCCTTCTTGAATTGTGGAGCCCAGAACTAGACACAATACTCTAGGTGAGGCCTAACCAGGACTGAATAGAGAAGAACCAGTACCTCACGTGATTTGGAAGCTATACTTCTCTTAATGCAGCCCAAAATAGCATTTGCCTTTCTTGCAGCCATATTGCGCTATTGGCTCATATTCAGCTTGTGATCTACAACAATTCTCGTTTGTAGTATTGCTGAGCCAAGTGTCCCCCATCTTGTAACTGTGCATTTAGTTTCTATTCCCTAAATGTAGAACTTGGCATTTATTCCTATTAAGTTTCATTCTGTTGTTTTCAGCCCAGCACTCCAGCCTCTCAAGATCACTTTGAAGTTTGTTTCTGTCTTCCAGAGTATTAGCTATCCTACCCAATTTTGTGTCATCTGCAAATTTGATCAGCGTTCCCTACACCTCCTGACAAATCCATTTCGGCTTCTAGTAATCACTGCATTGATTTCAAGGTGTTTACAGATTGACTTCTTTATAATCTGCTCCAGAATTTTCCCAGACTGACTGGTCTGTAGTTCCCAGGTTCCCAGGTTCCTTTTTGCCCTTTTTGAAGGTAAGGACAACGTTAGCCCTCCTCCAGTCGTCCGGCACCTCACCCGTCTTCCATGATTTTGCAAAGATAATAGACAAGAGTTCTGAGAGTTCTTCTGCTAGCTCCTTCATTACTCTTAGATACAGTTCATCGGGCCCTGGAGATTTAAACTCATTCAGGGAAATTAGGTGTTCTTTGACCATTTCTTTATCAATCTCAAACTGCAATCCTGCCTTCTCAACTTCTGCTTCACTTTTTCCAGGAAGGAGTCATAGACCCGCTTTTAGGAGAAGACCGAGGCAAAGTAGGAATTAAGCACTTCAGCCTTTTCTTTGTTGTCTGTTATCAATTTGCCTTCCTCATTAAGCAGTTGAACCACCCACTGATGATCTACTTAGATGGCTCACTAGTTAGTTGTCCAATATAGAGTAGTTAAAAGAAGGATTTCTTGCATTGTATTTTGTTCCATTGTAATGATTTTTGTTTATCCTTGCTTTTTGCCTTCCCTGTATTTTGTCTTTTGTGAAAAGTCTTGCAAAGTCTGTAATCCACCAGCAAATGTATTTGTATTGTGAAGCCTTAGCCACAGATGATCTAAAAGAAGTTAGCAAGCTTGATTTTTAAATTGCTTTAAAGGGGGGAAATTGTTAGCAGAACCACCTCCATTTTTAACAGGAAACTGTAAAATCTCCATTGCACTCCAAGCAAAATGTCAAAATGCCCTGTATGAGAATGTCTCCTTGTGTGCGTCCTTGCATCCTTGATTACTAATATAAACAAGAGTCCTGGCTCCAGCTGTCTGTGTCGAAGTTAACTCTCTGTAACTTACTGTCAGGCCAAAGGTATTGTTTACAGGACTGTTTAGCATAATTAGCTATGCCTCAGTGTTATGTTCTGATTGGTTAATGCTGCTACTGGGCCCTGCCCCTTGAAAGCTTTAATACTGTACCATATTCCCTATGTCTTTTGTCTGATTGCTCCCTTTGAAGAGACCAGGCCTTGATTACTAATCAATAAAGCGCTTTTGAACCCTCTGTCGTTGGAATAGTGGAGTCGTGCTTAAGGGCTGTTTGGATCTCGTCCTTGGGTGAAAAGAACATTGATCTAACACTATTGCAGAACTTCCTTTCGGATTGTGGTTGAGGAAGGAGATCTACCCTTACAAGCCTCCCCGTTGTGAGCACCAGGCCTGGCATCAAGGGTCAGGTAGGGGGGTCTAGCCCAAAGCCCCTCCAAGACCTGGAGCTGGCACTGATGCATATGGAGACCTCCTTCTTCATTGCTTGCCTGCCAACGCTCCAAGGTGGGTCATGCCAAGCCAATGGATGAAACACCCTCCGATTCCTTTGCTTTAGGGGGGATTCCTGCATTGAGCAGGGGGTTGGACTCAATGGCCTTGTAGGCCCCTCCCAACTCTGCTATTCTAGGATTCTAGGATTCTAGGATTCCTCTGGCATGCCCTTGGAATGGCAGAAATATTATTTCCGCCTCCCATTGAGACCAAGTGGCAGGAAAATATATTTTAAGAAACAGCCCTAAAAAAAAATTAAAAAAAGAATGAAAAGAACCCCCTTCCAATTCTGTTGTGAGTCTGGTAGAACTTTGGAGTTGTTACTTCTTCCATTTTGGATTCTCTCTCTCTCTCTCTGTCTCTCTCAAATTGCATTAGAACATCCTTTTGCCAATATTTTTGAAAAGATTAAGCTATTTGCTCTGTAGCACTTAAATAAATCATTTTAGCTCAATTAAAAAAACCCAACCCAAAACAAACTGAGACAACAAACTGAGACCTTCCTGGTCATTCCAGTTGGGGCCATTTAGTGAACCTCTTTGCTTGTTCTGTTCTTATTTCCCCCATTATTATATTGTGTTTGGTGGTGTTCCCCGCCTCGATCCAGAGGGAGAGGCAGGCAATAAATAAATAAATAAATTATTATTATTATTGAAGTAGCTGCACAATGCCCCTTAAATTAGAAAAGCGTAGTGCAAATTTAAATTAAAAATAATCCCCCCAATGGATTTTAAAACTGGATTCTACTGATCAAACTGGATTCGGAATGGATTCCAGCCAGCCGTGGATTCTAGATCCACTGCATGGAAGCAGCGTCTTTCAAAGCATGACTCTCCGTTCAATGGACTGAAAGAAACAACCCAATGTTTATTTGTTTGCTCTCGTGGAAGGCTCTTGGTAGGAAAGGGGAGTCTTTGGGAGCACAAGGAGTGTTTCCATCCGTCCTTCCTGTCGAAGGTCAGGACATTGGCCGGGAAAAGGTCACTGAAAGTGAACAGCTGGCTAGACAGATGGTGTTGTTGGGAAAAGGTTGGTTCCATGGCCCTTGGCCTGCGATAGCACGATACCAACGTGAAGGATTCCTTGCGGATGTTGGGGTGGTCTTCACAGGGCCTGGAAAGTATGTTTTTGGCCGGAGCCTTGCAAACTAACTCCTGGGGGTGTGGCGCGTGCGACAGTCCAGAGCTAAACTACTGGGCCAAATATAACAGAGAAGACACAGAACAAAGAAGGAGAGAAGTAATTTTCAGATAAACACAGCAGGAAGAACAGGAAGGTGCAACATCAATGGCCTCCGATTATATACTAACGCTGATTCGACGATTCTCGCGATCAAACGCAATGGCAGCTCTGGAAGATGTAGGAATACGGCATAAAAAAACACCTTTCAAAACAAAAATATTTCGCTCTAACCAAATATTTCCCGTTGTATCGAAGTTACATTGCAAGAATAAGAACATTCACCTGTATGGCATTTATCTGAACCGGTTCAAAGTCATTTTTGAAAGTTAGTGCCGGGAGTTAAGAATTATTGATAGATCTGGACCAGAACGGAAGCCACCTTTTTAACGGTTCGACTCCCTGGAAATTTGGACAAATGTCAGTTGGATAGAAACAAGTTTTCTTCCTTGTTAAATTCAGCCCAGGTTTCAAACCTACAAAATAAAGACTAGAACAAAGTATACGAAGTATAGAATCAATTGTATTCCCCTTTGTGCTAAATGTACATGGGTTTGACTTTTTGTTCGTTTGTTCATAATCATCTTTATCAGTAACACTTTACAATAACATTGAAGAATACAGGAATTTTACAGGGTAAATATGCAGAATCACAGTTTATCCCCCCCCAACCCCTCCCCAGAAATAAAATAAAATAACCGAACAAACAGGAAAAGGGTTTTTTTGTGTGTGTTTTAAAAAAGTATCAATTACAAAAAAATAAATTGAAAAATAAAATTAAAACTGATTTCCACCCCAAATGGAATGTCATTAAAAAAAATGAAAAAATGCCAGGAATTTCATAGTCAAAATGAATAAGATCCACCCACTCCATTATTTTTATTATTATAATCGTTATTTAAAAAAGAGGGATTTAGATCTCAGGGTGTTTTTGCTTATGGAGTTTTCGACCTTCTGCATGTCCCCCTCCCCAGATAAAAAATAAAATATTAATAATGTACAAATAAATTTACATTTGGTAGTAATGTTCATTAGACTCTCATAGAAATGGGCAGAAAGGCCTGCCCTATAAACAGTTGAGGTTTGTGAGGAATTGACGTGAACACTAAGGACAACTGAAACGAATGGTCGACCCCCACCCACCCCCCAACCTCGGACAGAGGGGCTCATGTGGGCTTCAGATGGGGAAGACGTAGAGTTGACCACCATCAATGAAACTTCTGTCCACCAAAGCAAACATCCCCTCAAACCAATCGGAAGCGATTCAAGCGGAGAATGGCCTACAGAACAGATCGAGTCCCCACGCAACCTGGAGCCAAAAGGCCTGAAAGGATCGAGGAGGTGCAAAAGGGCTTCCTCTTGACACTGTCGTGTGTTGGCGTCTCCAGTGTCCACAACTGTTGTGTGTTGTGTTTTTGCATGTCTGGTGTGCTCAATGGTTTCTGAATGGAAGAGAGTAGATGGTTGGCCAACGCCAGCCAAGAGAGGTGGCCATTGGTCCACTTTCCCTTGCTCTATCGGTCTCACAAGGCAAGCGAGGGGTTGCCTTACTGGTCGGACCAATGAAAAACCCAGAACAAGCTTTTGCATTACACAGAATTCTTCCTCAAGCTGAGGCTGCAAGCGGCTTCTCCCTCAGGTCCCTCCATCTTGAGACTGAAAACAAAGATGTTGTTTTGGCCCAGATCCCTACCTTTTGGAGCATTTAGGGGAGGAAGATTTCTGCATAGTCCAAAAGTTTCCATCCTGGGTTTTCCATAACAGCAGCTGCCTTCCTTGTACTACACCTATATCCCTGCTTGCCATGGAATCGTCCAGTCTTGGGAAACATTTGAGGGGTCAATGGGAGGGAGTGGGACATTTAAGGCTGAGGTGGTGGAACCGTGTGGGGGCCGTTCTCTTGGCTCCCTTCTGCTCAGATTAGAACAATTAGCTGCAACCTTTATGTTCCAAAGCAAGACCTCTTTTCAGACACAGCACATGCACATACATTTGGGGGCACACCATTTAATGCTTGTTTTAACCACAGATTTGGATGACAGCACCGCCACCACTGAAACCCACCTTAGATCTGGCCACAACCCACCAGCTGAACCACCAGTAGCATCTTTTCACCCGAACATTCCCCCCTCCCTCACCGCAAATGACCCCCAGTTTTTCTAGAACTACCTCCCTGGACCTGGAAACCTCCAGATTATTTGGACCACCTCTCCCGTTATTCTCAGCCACCAGACCGTTGGCCGTGCCAGCTATGGGAGCTGTACACCAACACATCTGGAGGGCACCAGATTGAGGATGTGGGGGAGAAAGACTGCTTTACAAGGCTTCAAACGCTCCGTAAAGGAGATCCCAAGCTCAGTACAGATGGTAGAAACAGGGATCTCCTGGGAGGTTTCTGGTTGACTTGCAGTCAATCGGCAAGGATTTCTGACCCTGAATTGTTTTAACCATAGCAACACCAACATTCTCCCAGCCTCTGCCCTAAATTATGCTGCTGAAATGAAGAAACTTTAGGCTAGCTATTTCTGGGCTCAGAAGTCTTTTGTGTACGTCTTTTGCAGCGCCAGGCTCTGACAGGTCTTACACTTCTAGGGGATTCCACAGGCCTGACATTGCCCCACCTTTGCAGTACCAGACACAATTTCCTCAGTGCCCTTGATGCAGTAAGCAGGCAGAAAGATCTTTGTGTGTGGCGCTCATTTCAAATTTGGCTGGCAAGCTACATTCAAGGACATGGTCACGTAACAACGTTCAATGTCATGGCCCCCGCTTTCCAGTGGTGGGTGGGGCCGAAAGCGAAAAAGGGGGTGGAGCCCAAACACCCCAAATGCCAGGCTTTTTGTTTCAAATCTCAAAAGATTGGATGCAGACGTTGCCCCTTCTTAGAGTAGGCCCACTGAAATGAATGGGACCTAACTTAGCCCTGACTTCTTCAAGTCCTATTTCAATGGGTCCGCTTTAAGCACGCCTAAGTTTGGAACCATCCCATGTTTTATAATCCCCTTTTCATCCAGAATCAATAGTTAAAGCATGGCGTTTTCGAAGACATGTCAGACCTACAGTTCCCACATCACATACAGGGTAGAGCTCCTGTGATTGTAATGGGTTCTGCAGCAGGCCGGCTCTTCTAGCTGCAGAAGTCAGAGAAGATACAATGGTGGAATATTCTTCCACCTTCATAACCCCATCTCATGCACACACACCCTGCCTCCCAAAACCGTGTTTAAAGCTGGAGGCAGTCACTAACCCCCGTGAACCGTTTTGCAGGATTTTGCCTGCAAAAACAACCTGCTCTATTAATATGACGAGTTTGTGTGTGTGTGCCAATGGCAGACCTGTAGCCAGGGATCAGCTGGGAGAGCATAACCCTGCCATTTCTATTTTATTTTTTACAAACTAATAATTAAGGTAAGAGTTCGCAATTTTATTTTTAAAAGTCCTGCAAACCAGATGGACTGCCCAGCCTCTTTTTGGCCCTTTTAGCAGAACTTTTAGGGTAACCTGTGTTACGCCATCTTGAAAATCCCACCCACCCATGCAAGAGTCTTGCCATTTCAGCCACACACCCATTAAACTCCACTTGGTGGGTTATGAAATTGGGGTGCTGCTAAAAGAGGAGACCGCTCTCTCTCTCTACCACTTGTTAGGGGGTTGCATTCCCTACTCGATTAATTTTCCTAGGATGCAAAGTCCTTTCCCTGCAGGACTGCAGGCTCAAGCGACACAGCATGGAGGCAAACCCCGTATCCTTAAACACAGGCCTGCCCAAAACCGCATGAACAGTGGGCGGGGTGCATGCGATTTAAAGTGCTGTGGAAGCAGAATTCTCCCCTGCCATAAATTTCACCTAGCAGGATCCATTTGTGTTAGTTGTATGTATAGATACCAATGTAGAAATGATGTTGATGGCTCAAATAGAAATACATCTTGCCATAGTGGAGAAAGCATGAGATGTCTATGCAGTGGAGGCGGGTGGATCTGATGTCAGTGGGGGAGTGGATTCACCGCCCCACTGACACCAGAGCCCCCAGCCTCCACGGCTTCTATGCTTACTCCATCTGCTGTCCAGATAGTGCTACCTTGAACGGGCAACTTCAGGACGCCCTGCTCTGCTCTTCTCTCTTAGGGTCCTTGGGCCAGACAGCCTTTCAGGTAGAGCAGGGTTGTTGAACCTCTTTCAGCCAACAGCAAAATTCAATTCCGGAGTTTCTGGGAGCGGCGTTCCAGCGGTGGGCAAAGGGACAGAGCCAACACCCACGCAAAACTCCAGCGAGTTGTGGCTTCAAACCCTTTCTGCCCATCACCAAGCGTTAGGAGAGGCATTTCAGCTGTTAAGAACGAGGGAAGAACTGCCCCGAGGCCATGAAACCACCAAGCCATCTATGAAATGCTGGAGGGCTGGATCAGAACCCCAGAATGGACGGATTTGGCCCACAGGCTTGAGGTTCCCCAGCCCTGTTCTACAACAAGCTACAAAATCAGGATTCAGGGGGAGGCTTCGTGGCGGTTGCACCTGCTAGAACCAAACTCTGAACGATGGGACCTCCTGCTCTGCCCTGTCACCAATACGGAATAATCTACCTCCTGCAGCAAGCAGCCTCGCCCTCCCGGAATATCCCCCTCCCTCCGGGCCAAATCCCACCAAAATGACTCCTTCCTTCACAGTGTTGGGACACCCCTTGCTTAAACTCTCCATATATTATGTATACTTCTTCTATATCTTTTTATATATCTATGTATATATGTATTTATAGATAGATAGATCTCTTTATAGAGTTATTTATGGCTTCCTCTTGGCTTTTTTTCTTTCCTTTTTTGGAAGAACCAGGAAGGCAACCATTCGCTCGCCCGTGGGGACACATCGCTCCGTTCCGCCCTGGCGACCTTTGGGAAACGGCCACGATCCTGCCGCTGCTGAAACACTAAAGGATTTCTTCACGTCTGGCTCCACACGCTCTTTCCCCTCTTTCCCCCTGCCCGCTTGACAAAGCCAAAGTGAAATTAAAATGGAGGCGAGTTTTACATGCTTTTAACACAGTTTAAAGAAAGATCGATATAGCACCTTGAACCAGGGGAGAGTGAAGGGGAGGGTGGAAAGGATTTAAGAATCATGTGCTTGGACCCCCTGTTAAAAAAAAAAAAAAATCCTAGGAGATTCTTGATCACACCCCCACCCGAGGCTGCACCCTGAAACGGCTCTCGTCTGCAGTGATCTACGGGTGTCAAACACCTTCTTCTTTTTTTAATAACCCCCCCTCAATTTTACTCTCCCCTTTTTATTACAAGACATGATATTAATCGGCTGTTGACAACAGGAACATCGTCAGCCCAACAGCGTGAACAAAATCCACATTACCTGCTTGGTTTATTATAATGGGTAGTATTTCTTTTTCGTTTTAAAAAGAAAGGGGGGGAAAAAAAACCTTGTTTGTTTTATTCCACATATTTCCAAGACTCCGACACATTAACGAAGAGAAAGATAGAGAGAAGAAGAAGAAGAAGAAGAAAAAAACCCAATCGAAAGGACAGACCCCTTTGCTTAAGCGAATTCGGAGAGACAGTGGGGGTGTTTGTTTGAGGCTGGTGCCCCTCTCTCCTAGCCCCCAGGTCCAGGTAGGGATTTGCAGACAGTTATGAGCTTTGCCTTTCAGGGTCCAGCTAACAATCTCTGTTTCGGAGTAGGGTGCTGGGATGAGTCGGCCCCCCAGTTTTCTTTCCACATCAGGAAGTGCCGGGGCCCCTCGGAAAGAGAGGCCCGGGCCTCTCATGCGTACAGAAGCAACATCCCAGCTTCAACCTCCCCTGGGAAACCTGAAAAGCTGCCCCCTGACCCTGACCCTGCCGTTTAATCCTCCTTTCTGAGCATCCCTCCTTCTCCTCGGGCTGATACGCAAAAAACAACACCCGACCACGGACGGTGGCTCTAGGCAATCGCCTCCAACTCGGTTTGCTTAAGGGAGAACAGCACCCACCCACCCACCCACCCACCAAGACTGGGAGGTCAGCGTGGAAGAAGGGGGGAGGTAGGCCCTGTGGGCTTCTGCTGCCTTTCCCCCCTTTTATTTTTATTTTTAACAAGGGGCGGACTTAAAGTAAAACAGGGATGAGCAAACCCAAGAAGGAACAGAGGCCGCCCTTTCAGGGCGCCCCATCAGTGGTCTCCTCTCTGACGAGGGCGGGGAAGGATGCCTTTGGGTGGTCTCCTCTCCAGAAAGTTTGGGGGGGGTGTAGGTCTGGGTGGTCTCACTGTATGTGTCTGTCGGGTGTCGGTCTCTCTGGCGCACGCAGGGATTGGGGGGACCGGGGCAGGGGCTCAGACATAATATTCCTTGTCTTTGTTTTTCTTGCTCTTGCTAGGCGTTTTGGTGGCGGTGGCCGGCTTCTCTTTGACCACCGTGCCATTGCTTTGCGCCGAGTTACTGATGTAGTTCCGGCTTTGGTCCACCTGGTAGGAGCCTTCGTCTCGGTTCCGGTATTTGTACATGGCATAGAGGAGGATGAGGATGCAGAGGGCGGCGGCGGCCACGATGCCCACCACCATGCCGGTGGTGCTGCTGGACTCCCGGATGACCTCCACGGCTCCTGGGGGCCTCCCCTCGCCGGGGCCGGTGGGGTTAGCTGTGGGCAGATTGTGGGAATTGGGTGAAGAGGTTATAACGGGGTATTTAAGCCTGTTTAGCTTGTCGGGTTCAAAGGAGGTGGACAGTGGGGGGTACTGGTCGGGGTGGGGCTTCAGGGGTTCCCGGTTGTTCATTTTGCCGGCGGGGATGTTACGGACCAGGTTGGGAGAGGTGGTGGAGGTCAAGAGGTCGGGGACAGAGGGCGAAGCCGGCAGTCCTGTCCTAAGGTTGGGGCGGTATCCTTGGGCTTTTTTGGACGCTCCTTCGGGCCGGCCAATTAGGGTCCTATCCGTGACCAGGGGGAAAGTGGTGTAAAAATCTTCGTCGTCGGTAGGGGGCAGGCTGGAGTCGAAGACTTCGCCCGAGGCGTAGCCCGAGGCCTCGATCCCCTCTTCGCAGTCGCTGTCATCTTGGTCGGCTAGGCAGGGCGGCCTCGGGTGGGAAGGCAGGGAAAGGGTGTCTCTGGTGGTTTCGACTACCGTTAAGAAGGGGCCGAAGGTGGGTGGCGGGGGAATGAAAGGAGAGCGGGTGGCAATTGGCGGGGTGTCTAGTGAGTCTTCGGTTATTATGGGTAATACTAATTCACCTCCTAGAACAGAGAGAAAAGGGGGAGAGACAGAAGGGGGGGACGTAGGTTAGTCACCTTCGCAGACGCCGCGCTCCTGACACAAGACAACTCAAACCACGAGTTAAAGCCAAACCCCTCTGTCTCCATCCCTGACCACTAGCTTTTCTCTCTCTCTCTCTTGCCTTTTCCAATACAATTAGTCCAGAGAAATCATAATCAAAGGAAGGAAAACAAAAGAATTAAAAAAGTCATTTAATGCGCAAAAAATTAAACAGATAAAACAGCAGAATTAAGAGCAATAAAACCCTTTGCTGGCTGATTCTCTTCCCATCCTCTTCGACTAAAATTCTAATCTTTTCTTTTTCTCTTTCCCTTTTCTGTTTTGTTTTGTTTTTTTTAAAAAAAATAAGAGAGCAAACCACGGAATTCAGTCAACTTACATCAACAAATAGGCCGTGTGATATTAGCATGAAGAAAAAAAATTACAAAAAAGAAAACTAGGTAAGAATGTTTTTTTGGAGGAAAAACAACGTTTTTCTTTTTTTCTTTTCTTTTTCTTTAAACAACTTTCTCTGCATCTTGCTTAATTTTTTTTTTTTTAAATTTCTCTTTCTCTCTAGATTCATTTCTGTTCTTTTCTGTCCACCACTGCATCATTTTAAATCTCCCCTTCCCCCTTCCAGCAGAAGGCACCCCTTCACCCCTTTCTTTGTGCGCCCCCCCAACCCTGCCCCCCTGCACCCACCCCCACAGCCGATACTCCGAGAACCAATGTCAATTCTGAAATCGTAAAGGGGGACCCACAACTCCAGCTCCTGGCAAATTTGACATAGCGGTGTGGGAAGAGGATACGTTTTTGGTCATAATTTGAAGCCGCTTTTTGTATCTAGCAGAATGGGTTTCTCTGCTGCTCGGATGGGACAAGACAGCAGATAAAATGCTTCCTGCAGCATCTCCGGACAATGGTACCCAGAACTCCCAGCTCTCTGCCTGCCCTGCTCAGCCATATTCATGCCTCTGCCCTCACAGAACGGAGCCAGGATCTCGCTCTTGATACGGGCAGGAGGGGCTGTGTGTGAGAAAAGCACCTCTGGTCATGTGCGAAGTAGGCAGGGAGGAGAGGCTGGGGAAACGAGCCTTTCTTGCAAAGACGGACGCCAAAGCTCCAGCTAACTGAAAGCCCCACGACCCTGACGTGTGGCGGGAGAGGCGGGTGGATGGAGAGGCATTGCCAAGGCCAGAGGCCACTGTACATGCTCAAGGGGACCCTTGTCGGGACACAGGGCACGGGACGGAGGGTGCTGAAGAACCTTCTCCAAAAGGAGGTGCAAGTAAAAAAAAGATCCTTGTCTGGATCTGTGCTTTGTATGTGCACTATCAAGTTAGTTCATGGCATGTGCAGAGGGCTTTGATTTTGGATGTTTATGTGTGTGTGGTGTGTGTGTGTGTGTGTGTGTGTGTGTGTGTGTGTGTGTGTGTGAGAGAGAGAGAGAGAGAGAGAGAGAGAGAGAGAGAGAGAGAATCATAGAATAGCAGAGTTGGAAGGGGCCCATAAGGCCATCAAGTCCAACCCCCTGCTCAATGCAGGAATCCACCCTAAAGCATCTCTGACAGATGGTTGTCCTTAGATGAGGGAGTCTCCAGATGTTTTGGACACTGCCAGAAGCCTTTGCCAGCATGGCCAATGGCAGAGGTGTTGCTAGGATTGTAAAAGATTTGGGGGGTCTATTTTTTTCCCCATTGGCACCAATGGAAGTTCATTTCTTTTTAAGTGTCAAGTGGAGGGGGGATTTATTTTTGAGTGGGTTGCAGGGTTAACCCTCGCCTCCGCAACTGCAATCTCCCTGGGAATCCCCCACCGGCCCCGGCAGCTAAGGTTAGGAAAACCTCCCCTTGGCCGAAAGGAAAGGCATTCTCTAAGCTGAATTGCCGTGCATGGGGTGGTAGCAGCAGCCCCTGCAGCATGAGAAAAACCTTCCGTTGACATCCGTGGACACTTAAGGCTCTGTGAAAGAAACCCAGGGCTGTGGGAAATAGCGTCGGGGCCTGGTTGCCATCAGCCCAGGCCTCGCAACGCCCCTGGTCAATGGTCATGAACAGTGGGAGTTGAAGTCCCAAACATCTATTAAAGACTTGCTTCCAGAAAGAAAATAACAGCTTTCGGGGATGTGGTCATGATTTGTTAAAGCAACACATCCCCCTTCCTCCAATTTGGGGCCAGGATACCCTAATAAATTATCTATAGACACCAAATCGACCTGAGATTTCCCACTGAGGCCTCCTTCGTGTCACCAGGTAACGGCACATAAGTGGGGCCTTCTCGGGAGTGGCACCCACCCTCTGGAAAGCTCTCCCACGTCTGGCTCATGAGGTTGCCAGCTTCCAACCTCTCTTGAAGATGTATCGGTTTACTCCGGCTTTCCCTGACTTGTAATTGACCAGGATGCCACCCTCTTTTACTGAGTTTCATGCCATATTTTTCAGGTACTCGTTACTTCATATTGTTTTGATGCTGGTTTTAAAAATATGAGATGACTGCTATTTTTATGGAAACAGCTTGGAGGGGTCTGAGAGTCATTTCGCCCCCAAAGGCGACATCCTTGTGTATCGGTTCCCCCAAACACCCCCCAAGACGTGGGCAGACGTTGCCCAATCTAGGCCAGCTGGCTAAGCCGAGTGATGGTTAGTAGCTGGCGGCGGTGGAGAAGCGTGTAGGAAAGAAAACGACACGCTCCTGGTAGATAAACGGGGCTATCTAAATGCTAATTCCGCCCGTTGGCAGCGGTTCTGCGGGAATGCAGGGAGGTCCTCAGCATGCCCAAGCCATGCACACTTCCCAAAACGAGAGCTTCTCTCCCAAAAGAGCCTGGGCTGACCCACGCCAGAGAGGAAGGGAAGGTATGTGGCGCCATAGCTCAGTGGAGAGACACCCTGCTTTGCATGCAGACGGCCTCGGGTTTGATCCCCGGCCTCTCCAGGTAGGGCTAGAAAAGTCTCCTGCCAGAAACCCTGCAGAAATCCGTGTTGACAATACTGGGCACGGTGGATCCATGGTTTATATTGACTCAGCTTTCTGTTTCCTTACTTAAATCAGTCCTTTAGGCAGAACCATTTATTGGGGGGCTTTTTTTTAGAGAAACGACGGAAAAACCCTGGCGAGCTGCTGCTGCCAGTCAGTGTGGACAATACTGCGCCAGATGGAGCGAAGGTCTGACTTGGTCTAAGGCCGCTTCCTGTGGCTGTTTCTAGCCAGCTCTCTATGCCAGCATCTCTCTGAGGAGAATGCAAGATTGGGAGGTAGGGTTAAAGCTGCAGGAGCCCTGCCCTCTTTTATATCTGGTCACACTAGGCAAGGCTCCTGTAGCTTTAATGGTTGTGATGAAGAGGGAATTTCACCAGGTGCTGCAGGCTTACAAAGGACACCTGCCGAAATTCCCTTTTCAATACAACTGTTAAAAGATACAGGTGCCCTGTCCTCCTTTCCATATGGCCACCCTAATAAAACATACCGTGCTGCATTTTCAGAGCATGTGAAACACCCTTTTATAACCCTAGGCCTTTATTTATATTTTAATAATAGCACTTTTAGAATGGTTGTAGATCAAAAGCAGAATATGAGCCAACAGTGTGATATGGCTGCAAGAAAGGCAAATGAGAGCCCCCTCACTCCTGCTACCAACTGTCTCTGCAGAGGCCACCAGTGAGGGAGGAAGCAGCAGCCAGGCACCTCTCCACCGTGCCTGGGTCCAGCTCCAGCTGAGAGCCCCCTCCCTCCTGCTGTCAACTGTAGCTGCTGAACTTTGCAACTAAGATTGTAGTGCCTGAATTTGCTTTCCTTTCCCCCCTCTTCCTCCTCCCTCCCAATCCCCTTTCCTTTTGTGTCATGTCTTTTAGATTGTAAGCCTGTGGGCAGGGACTGTCAAGAAATACTTTTGTGAGCCGCCGTGAGAGCCTTTTTTGGCTGAATGGCGGCATAAAAATCCTTAAATAAATAAATAAATAAATAAATAAATGCTATTTTGGGCTGCATTAATAGAAGTATAGCTTCCAAATCACATGAGGTACTGGTTCCTCCCTATTCGGCCCTGGTTAGGCCTCATCTAGAGTATTGCGTCCAGTTCTGGGCTCCACAATTCAAAAAGGACGCAGACAAGCTGGAGCGTGTTCAGAGGAGGGCAACCAGGATGATCAGGGGTCTGGAAACAAAGCCCTACGAGGAGAGACTGAAAGAACTGGGCGTGTTTAGCCTGGAGAAGAGAAGATGGAGGGGAGACATGAGAGCACTCTTCAAAGACTTGAAAGGTTGTCACACAGAGGGTGGCCAGGATCTTTTCTCGATCCTCCCAGAGTGCAGCACACGAAATCACGGGCTCAAGTTAAAGGAAGCCAGATTCCGGCTGACATCAGGAAAAACTTCCTGACGGTTAGAGCAGTACAACAATGGAACCAGTGACCTAGGGAGGTGGTGGGCTCTATTCCCACACTAGAGGCCTTCAAGAGGCAGCTGGACAACCCTCTGTCAGGGCTGCTTTAGGGTGGATTCCTGCGTTGAGCGGGGGGTTGGACTCGATGGCCTTGTAGGCCCCTTCCAACTCTGCTATTCTATGATTCTGACTTTGAAATAGGATCGTTTTAATACTGCCTTCCTCTGTGTTGTTTTGAGTGGTGCGTCTTGCGTTCATGACCATGAATGCCGTTCAATCAAAACCAATCAATAGATAATACATTCTTATTGGCAGTTGTCTTATTGGCCGTTGCTGTTGTTAATGTAAGCTGCCCCGTGAATTTTTAAACATGTTATTTCAAGAAGGTTGGGAGCACCCGTTTGTTGATAGACAAGTGGAAACTGTCACAAAATGTTGCAGTTTATCTCCACCTGTTAGAAGGAGTGGCACGGCACTCTCCTGTTCCATTCGGCACCCGGAAGATGGAGGGAAGAGGCAACACACACACACACACCACACACACACACACACCCTTTCCCCAGCTTTCTCCTCACCAGTGGATGCTGGTGGCTCTGATATCAGTGGGATGGTGAATCTGCTTCGGGTTTTAATCAGAACCCTACAACAGGCAATGAGCGAAACGGGTGTGGTCGTTAACGTCTCCCGAAAACACGCAAATGCTAAATGTGACCGTTGGAGGCAATTCCATGTAGCTCAGTTATTTGTTAAACAGGCAGCCAATGAAAATGTTAATTTTTTTAAAAAAAACCACGTGCCTGCCAATTGATTATCATGCTCAGTTATGCTGAATTAAGCTTTCGCCGATTAATCTATTGATTGGGCGGCTTTTAAGATGTTGTGGACGGGTGGTGTTTTGATTGCTGATATATCCCTGTTTGTTTCCAAAGCATTTTGGGCCTGGGACCTGTGCCCACCCCAGAACTGAGAAGAACGAGTTTTATCCTCAGGTGCTTTCTGTAGTATCCTTTTCACCAAGTTCCTGGAGGAGAAGGCTATGCGCTACCTCCGATATCAGCCAATATTCACCAGGGAACATGGGCGGGAGGGTGCTGTTGCACCATGTCCTGCTTGTGGGTCCCTGGACAATGGCTGGTTGGCCACTGCGTGAACAGAGTGCTGGACTAGGTGGGCTAGATAGATACCACTCTTCAAATACTTAAAAGGTTGTCACACAGATGAGGGCCAGGATCTCTTCTCGATCCTCCCAGAGTGCAGGACACGGAATAACGGGCTCAAGTTAAAGGAAGCCAGATTCCGGCTGGACATCAGGAAAAACTTCCTGACTGTTAGAGCAGTGCGACAATGGAATCAGCTACCTAGGGAGGTTGTGGGCTCTCCCACACTAGAGGCCTTCAAGAGGCAGCTGGACAACCATCTGTCAGGGATGCTTTAGGGTGGATTCCTGCATTGAGCAAGGGGTTGGACTCGATGGCCTTGTGGGCCCCTTCCAACTCTGCTATTCTATGATTCTATGACCCTTGGTCTGATCCAGTATCTTCTTAGGCCTTTTGGAACTGTTCTGAATGACACCGTGTGCGAATGAGTTCCAGAGGCTGGTTCTATTTTGAATAACCCCACAATTCAGCCCTCTCTGGAGAAAACTCCACCACCAGACATCTCTGCTGCTGCCGACTTCAGTAGCCTGCGGTGACGGGTGGACCTGTCCTGTGGCTCTAATGGCTGGAACAAGGGGCCGTAGCTCGGGGGTTAAAGCGCATGCTTGGCAGGAGTTGCAGGGCCGGCCCTACCATGTGGCAGGGTGAAGCACTTGCCTCAGGCAGCAAACGCAGCAAAGTGTCAGCAAGGTGTTGGGAGGAGAGGAAGTGCTCTTTGCCCCCTAAGTCAGCCTTCTGCCTTCAGGTGTGGTGGAAGATTCTGCCCCGTCATCCGCGTTGAAGGCAGATCCATCTGCCAATCTGATTCTCTTGGCTCTCATCGCTTGCCCCGTTTCCTGGCAGTGATCCTGATCAAGATCACACGCTCTCTGTGTGTGGAGAGAGAGATTTTAACCTCCCCCCATCTTGTGATCCTGATTTCAGGGTAGAGAGGGGGTAAAGTTAAAGCCTCTTTCCTTCAGAGATCCTCTGTGTGTGTGTGTGTGTGTGTGTGCCTGTGTGGCTTGCGTCTGTATAAATGGGTGTGTCTGCCCCTCGGGGGTCTGTGCACCCACCCAACTCCAAAACATTGCATACCCATGGTATAGACAATACTGAGCTTAGATGGACCGTATGGCTTAGCTCATTATCATCATCATCAACAGCGTCTTTATTTGCCTTTATCATAGAATCATAGAATAGTAGAGTTGGAAGGGGCCTATAAGGCCATCGAGTCCAACCCCCTGCTCAATGCAGGAATCCACCCTAAAGCATCCCTGACAGATGCTTGTCCAGCTGCCTCTTGAAGGCCTCCAGTGTGGGAGAGCCCACAACCTCCCTAGGTCACTGGTTCCATTGTCGTACTGCTCTAACAGTCAGGAAGTTTTTCCTGATGTCCAGCCAGAATCTAGATTCCTTTAACTTGAGCCCGTTATTCCGTGTCCTGCACTCTGGGAGGATCAAGAAGAGATCCTGGCCCTGCTCTGTGTGACAACCTTTCAAGTATTTGAAGAGTGCTCTCATGTCTCCCCTCTGTCTTCTCTTCTCCAGGCTAAACATGCCCACTTGTTTCAGTCTCTCTTCACAGGGCGTTGTTTCCAGACCCCTGATCATCCTGATTGCCACAGGCCATCCCAATAAAAATGGATAGCAGAATAAGGGAAACAGTTTAAGCAAAATGTGTGGCCCTCTGGACCTTTCGGCCGACAACTCCCATGAGCCCTCGGCGCTGACGGCGCTGGGCTTGGGTTGCTGAGAGCCAAAATGTCTGGAGGACCAGCCCTGAGCTAAGAACGTCTTTCAGCCCTAGCAAACGGGGCAACCCCGTAGCTGAGGAAGGGTTAACTCAGTAGAGAAAGCAATTTCCAGAAGACAGCCTCGGGCTGTAGCTCAAGGTCCTAGAACTGGAGATGGGGCAGGAGGCCTCCTACATGCTCCCTTTAAATGCACAGCGCATAAAAGAAAACCCCACGACAACGCTGCCTGGATTCTATTTCTACTGGATGACCCCAAGTTTGAGTGTCTGGAGAGAGAGGAGGGGGGGGCATAGTTTCTCTCTCTCTCTCTCTCTCTCTCTCTCTCCCCCCCTCCCTCTCTCCGTGGGTTTAGGAGCCGCTCTTGCATGCACAGAGCTCAACCTTCTCCAGGCGAGGCGGACTGAGGTAAAGCCGCTGCAGAGGCGTGCGCAGCTGCTGCAGAGGCCGGCTTCATGAAACGGCAGAGCTGTGTGGGAAGGATGCAAAGTGCCAGGCTGCAGCCAGAGGGGGCCCTCGTGTCTGAGCAGAGGCGCATAGAGCAGCCGTCGCGCGCAAAGACCAGGCAAGGCCACCGGCGAGAGGCACAAACACGCAGCATCATTTGCCACTGGGGGGCAGCGGCTAGTGGGGTCACCGGGGGGGGCGGGCTTTGGACCCAGTTCCACACCCAGATCTGGGGTGGGATTCTCCACACGCAGCCAACAGCCCAGTCTCCGGGGGTCTCCATTGCTCCACAGCTGCAGCGTCTCGTATGAAGCCCACCCCACCCTGACTGGAGGAGAGGGGTTTATACAGGAGACTTCGTAAGTGAATGAAAGACGCTCACGCCAGGGTTGGCGAAGGTGGCATTTGGGGGGCAGGGAGGGGCACTCCAGGTGTGCACACCACAACTCCAGCTGTGCGAAGGAGCCCAGAGCGTGCCTCAGAGGCAAACACAGGATTATTCAGCGGACGGGGAAGAGGACTGTTGGCACATGCAAAAAGGCCCTTTCCTCCAAAGCCAGTCTAGGAAGGCCCAGGAAGGGGAACACGTCTGCAGGAATGACAAGCGACAAGGAATTTTCCTGTTTACGCTGGGCTTTGTTTTATCGGGAGAAACGGGTCTTTATCTGATGGCTGCGTGTTCTCCGCTGCACCTGTCTGCTTTATTATATTGTGGTGTGCGTGTGTTTAAAGAAAATGGTATCTAAATTGGTTTTAATTGTTGTTAGCTGTGTCGAGCGGTGCGTATGCACCAAAAGGGCGGGGTACAGTAGAAGCTGTTGGCTCTGACGTCAGAGGGGGAGGTAAATCCGCTCTGGGTTTCAGCCAGAGCTCTCCAAGGTGAGCTCCTTTAGAGTTCTGACTCAAACCTGGAGTGGATTCACACACACACACCCGACACTGGAGGGGGTTTACATTTTTGTTTCAATAAATGGGCATAAGTAGCTGCCTGAGTCAGACCACAAGTAAATCAAGCTCACTGACTGGTAGCATCTCTCAGGGGTCATAGAATCATAGAATAGCAGAGTTGGAAGGGGCCTACAAGGCCATCCAGTCCAACCCCCTGCTCAATGCAGGAATCCATCCTAAAGCAGCCCTGACAGATGGTTGTCCAGCTGCCTCTTGCAAGGCCTCTAATGTGGAAGAGCCCACAACCTCCCTAGGTCACTAGTTCCATTGTCATACTGCTCTAACCGTCAGGAAGTTTTTCCTAATGTCCAGCCGGAATCTGGCTTCCTTTAACTTGAGCCCGTTATTCCGTGTCCTGCACTCTGGGAGGATCGAGAAGAGATCCTGGCCCTTCTCTGTGTGACAACCTTTCAAGTCTTTGAAGAGTGCTCTCATGTCTCCCCTCCATCTCCTCTTCTCCAGGCTAAACATGCCCAGTTCTTTCAGTCTCTCTTCATAGGGCTTTGTTTCCAGACCCCTGATCATCTTAGTTGCCTTCCTCTGAACACGCTCCAGCTGGGACTGGTTCAATCGGGACCCGCAGAGCTGCCGGGAATTTTTGGATTCTCCTTGGGGACGCGGCTCTGGAGACCGGCACTTCCAAATCGACCGTTACTTCTCTGATGGAGAATGATAGGCATGATACGTTCTGGGATGTGGAAGGGAGTGTTTAAGGCACACTCCCAAGCATCTGTAGACAGAAAAAAAATCTCC
Source organism: Elgaria multicarinata webbii (assembly GCF_023053635.1). Taxonomy (NCBI): domain Eukaryota; kingdom Metazoa; phylum Chordata; class Lepidosauria; order Squamata; family Anguidae; genus Elgaria; species Elgaria multicarinata. The sequence goes on along the minus strand of NC_086191.1, from coordinate 15,346,652 downwards.
TACAATTCCCAGCATGCCCCAGGCTAGTTTTTTTTTTTTTAAAAAAATCAGGCTAGTTCTCAGGCTGGTCTCTAGCCTTGTTACCAGGAGCCATTCAATCACCTCTCTGACCTGTCTTGTGATCCGAGCTGAGCTAAGCCCAGCATGAAACGGCAGCCTCAGTTCTGACAGAGCAGCTCCCTTGCCCTGCTGGAGTCAGGTTTTCTTCTTCTCCTTTTCGCGCTCCCTCTCATTCCCTCCTCAAGCTGCCTCCCGTCTCCTCTGTGATGGGGCAGCCTCTGCTTAGCTGGTAGGAATGGCAGGTTCTGATTCACGACATCCCCCCGCCTCCTCGCACTAATCCCAGTAGCCACCAAGTGCTAAGATCTGACGAGATCACAGCGAGAGCTGATATGGCTGCAGGCGTAACGCAGATAGCAGGGGAAGCGATGGCAGGAGCAGAAGACGTGGTGAGAGGAAGTGGGAGGGAGCACTCTGGGTCAAGTCCCCGAACAAAAGGGCCTTCTCATCGGTGGCACTGGTGGGGGGGGGGCGGTTTGGTGGAAAACCCGGGAATCACCTTATGGGGGCGTGGATGTGTGGGCAAGAGAGAGGGAAGGCAGTGTGGCCCCTGGAAACTTCAGTGATTGGTCGGTATAGGAATCTAAAGAAATAACGCTGCTTGCTTTGCCGGCCTGTTTGTTTCCAAAGCCGATTCAAGGTGCTGGGTTTAATCTACAACGCTTTACACGGCTCAGGAACGCTATGCTTAACGGAACGCCTCTCCCGGTATGAACCTACCTGGCCAGTATGATCAACATATGTGCTCTTCCTCTGCGTGCCTCTTTCCGAGGGAGCCTCGGAAGGCGGCAACGAGGGAGAGGGCCTTCTCAGTGGTGGCCCCCTCAATTATGAAACTGAAACAATGTCCCCACTGAGGACCGCCTAGTGCTAAGACTGTCATCTGTTCGAAGCCAGGTTAAGGAACCGAGCCCACTGACCTCTGAGCCACCAGCTTCCATTGTACTAACTTAGGCACCTCGTCCATCTAGACCAGTATTGTCCACACGGATTGGCAGCAGCAGCTGTCCAGGTTTTCAGGCAGGGATTTTTCCAGCCCTACCTGGAAATGTTGGGGATCAAACTCAGGACCTTCCACATGGAAGCTACAGTCTTAGGGTGACCCTATGGAAAGGAGGACCGGGCCCCTGTATCTTTAACAGTTGCGTAGAAAAGGGAATTTCAGCAGGTGTCATTTGTATATATGGAGAACCTGGTGAAATTCCCTCTTCATCACAACAGTTAAAGCTGCCCTTTTTAAAAATCTGGTCACTCTAGTATCGCTCCTGCAGCTTGAACTGTTGTGATGAAGAGGGAATTTCACCAGGTTCTCCATATCCACAAATGGCACCTGCTGAAATTCCCTTTTCTGTGCAACTGTTAAAGATACAGGAGCCCAGTCCTCCTTTTCATAGGGTCACCCTATACAGTCTTTCCCCAAAGGGATCCTCGGCATCCTTTTCTTTTGTCACAAAAACAAGTTTGTCTCCAAACACCAAAGCCGGAAACTGACATGGGGTCAGTGCCTCTGAAAGACGCATTAAGGCAAATTTGCATTTTAGTTTAGAAAGCAACACTTCTCTCCTACCGCCACCCCCCCACCAGCCCTTCTCCATTCTGCTGTGCCCAATAACAGCGTTCATATACAAGAATAAAGAATAAAAAAACCCAACCCATCTACGAGGCACCAAACTCTAAGGCTTGTCGCTTTGTTTTCAGAGCCATTGCAGAAAGATCTTCAAACTTCAGAGGCTTTTAGAGTTTTGTTTGATGTTGTTATTTTACCCCCCCCCCCCAACACACACAAAGAGCTGCTCTCAGATCTTTTCTCTTTTTTTGGAGGGAGGGGCAGGAGAGGAAAAACTCATCCAACCCTCTTAATTCATATCAGAGACACAGACTGGGAAAAGGTGTGTATGTTTTGCAGCACGGGACTTTTGTAGCCGCATAGAACAGAGGTGCGGAAGGTCTTCTATCCCGAGGGCCGCATTTCCTCTCCCGGGGGCCGCGTTCCAGAATAGGGGGCAGGGAGACAGAGGGAGTGGGGCCTGAAATATTGAAAACACCGCCCTATCTTAGTTTCAAGCTCTTTGTGCCAGTAACTGAGCCCCGGAAGAGGCATTTCAAGCTTTTAACTGTATAAAACTGATTGAGGGAAAGGGGGCGTCACCACTTGACCCCCCTTCCCCCAGGAGGGCAGGATTGGGACCCCAGGCCTCGGTTCATCACTCCTGATACAGACAATGCAGAGTCTAAAAGACGTGGGGTTTGGAACAGGAGATCTGTGGATGAACCGATGGACTTGAGTCTGTGCAAACATCTGGAAAGGCTGTGCGTCTATTCAGTGTTAAAATCAAACAAAATTAGCATTCTGAAAGTTGAAGAAATGCAAGCTAATTGAGCTGATTTGCAAAACTCCCTTTCCTCTCTTTTTGCACATTTTATTCGGCAATATATATATATATATATATATATATATATATATATATATATATATTTAAAAAAACCTCTTTGGCACAATCTGTTCTGGTTCCTCAGAAGTTATAGGCCAACTTGCTTCTGAGCCATTACCCACATGCTTCCAGACATATCTTTGCAGCCATACGGACTAGGAACTGGCTTTTTTAAAAAAAAATGGCTGAAGTGACTAACGGAATAATTGTGACCTTTCCCTGTTGCCATAGTTGTTTCACTTTGATGGACAGTGCTGTATATTTTTCTCTCTATTTCTCTTCCTTTTCTACAACATTTTTGTCATTAGGTATTGCTATGCCGATGAGGTGTCTTTCTTTTTTGTCTATAACTCTTATGCTGGGTCGGTTGCAAAGTATTGTATTGTCCATATGTATTGTCCTGTCCCAGTATATTTTAGGGTGTGCATTTTCCAAGATCGTTTCGGGTGAGTATGTATAGTATGGTGTAGGTTGTGTGATGAGGTTGAATTTGATGGTCGATTGTTGGTGAATTATTTTTGCAGCTGTATTGTGTCTGTCTGTACAGTCCATTCCTGCCAGAATTTTGCATCCTCCTGTTACATGCTCTATTGTTTCTTGGGATTGATGACATTTCCTACATGAATCTGTTGTTACACTCTTAGCTTTTATGAAGTATTTTTGGTAGTTCTTGGTTGCTATAACTTGATGTTGTATGGCTATTAGGAATCCTTCTGTTTCAGGAAATAGTTTGCCCTTCCTGAACCATTTGTACAATTGTTCTTTGTTTCTTTGTGGTTTCTGTATTATATTGCTACCCAAGGAGTGCTTTATTGTGCCCATTTTTCTTTTTTCTCTGCGAGTTTGAGTGGTCGTGTTTGGTCTTCGTTTTGTAGTGCTAGGTTGAGGGGGTGTAATTTTTATCTGCTTTTATTATGGCTTTATGAATGGGGATGATATTATTATTATTATTATTATTATTATTATTATTATTATTATTATTATTCACCCATATGAACCTGGCTGGGATGTAACATCAGCATCAGAAACCTGTTCTCAGGCCCATTGTTACTAAATATTTGATTGACAGCTGCCAAAAGTAGGGCCTTTTTTCCCGTGGTTCCACAACCCTTTAATTCTCTCCCAGAATAAGTCAGCCAGGCTCTTTCCCATCTTGATTTTAGACAAGGAAGTCTGCACGCATGTCTGGGTGAATACCAGTGTGTGTGTGTGTGAGAGAGAGAGAGAGAGAAAGTGTGTGTGTGTGTGTGTGAGAGAGAGAGAGAGAGAAAGAGAGAGATATCTGGTGTATGTCTTGCTACTGGGCTGTACTGGTTTCAGCTAAGAAGTTGAATACTTTTGTCTCTGCACAAGGACCCCTGGAGCTGAATGCCATGTCAGGTAGCGGCAGTGTCTGTGCATGTACGGAGCTGCATCTGCACACAAGGCCCAAGGCAACCCCCTCCCCCCTTCTGATGTTGGGTTTGCCCCGGGGCCGGGAGGACGGAAAAAGACCCACCAGTACTCGGCTCGCACTCCTCCAGGTCTTCGTCGTCGCTTGGGCACTCGGCCGAAGCCACTAGGAGGTCATCTGTGTTCTACGGAAAGAGAAACAGAAATCTTGCCGTCAGTGGGAGGGAAATGCCCGCCTCTACCCCATCCCTTCCCAACTCCCTAGCCCCCTGCCAGGGGATCAGCACTCCTTCTGAGTTCTCTTGTCCCCTCTTTGAAGGGATGGTAGCTCAGAGGTAGAACCTTTGCTTCGCAGGCCCAGACTCCCAGGTTCGATTCTCGACCTCTTCAGACAGGGTAGCAAAAATGCCTGCCAGAACATTTGGAGAGCCTTGCTGCCAGTCAGAGTTGCCAATACTGGGCTAGATGGACCCAGGGTCTGACTCAGTAGAAGGCAGCTAACGACGACCCTCTGTCCCTTCTTCAGTGCGTGCCTCCCAATTTTAGTTTTTTTTAAAAAGGTTTTGTTTTCTATAACGGGGAGGCTGTCGTGTTGCAAAGCGAGGTGTGCCTTCCAGCGCCATCTTCGTTTGGGTTCAAAGGAGTGATATTGGCCGTAGCTAGACCTAAGGTTTATCCCAGGATTGTCCTGGGGTCAAACCTGTCCATCTAAGTCCCACACAGGGCATCCAGCGCTCAGGCAGGGACGGACCTGGGATGATCCTGGGATAAACCTTAGGTCTAGCTACGGCCTTGGTGTTTTGGAGCTTAGACCTCACCTCTGCCTTGGACTTTGGTTCTTCGGAATGCTACTTTTCTTTTAAGTCTTACTAGCTTGCCTTCTGGGAAACAAGTGTTTTGAGACTGACCCTGCCCTCCACAGCATCCTTCACATAGAAGGTTCCAAAAGGCAAGTGAGTCAAGAAGAAGCCCAACCTTCCCTAATCTAGACTACATCTGCCATCATCCCCAGGCATCTTGGCAAGGGAAAGGCCACCTTAGGCCTCGAGGCCTGCAGGACCCCACGTAACACAAGGTGGAAGCAGAGCATTACCAAAGACCCTTTCTTTGGAGATGGCAACAAGGGCCTTTTTGAACGTGGCACCCAAATAATAGAACAAGCTCCTTGAAGTGGTGTGTCTGCCCCCTGATGTCATGCCCCTGATGGCCTAGAGCTCCCTGAGTGGAAGTTCTCAGAGGAGCAGTCTGTGCCCAGGGACCATGAGGCAGATCAGAGGGATGCTGGATCCTCAGGAGAGACAGTATCCGAACTGCCTCCGAAATATGCAGAGAGCCTGAAACTTTGATTCAGAGGCAGAAGCCAAGCTACAGCCTTACCGGACCCTACAATGAAGACCACTGCCTGCCTTGGGAAGGGTTACTCATGAGTAAGACTCTCCTCATGGGTATGATCTTCTCTCAGGTGGGATTTTGAATGCTTAGGCTACAAAGCCTTCCGTGCGAAGTACAGAGTTCCAGGGAAATTGTCTGTTGCATTCCCCGGGTGCCTTCTGCTCTCTGTCTGTGGGCTTAGGTCAAGCGAGAAAGATAACTTCCTGACCAACTAAAACAGAAGAGAAATAAATAAATAAAAAACCCAGGAAAGAACTGCAAACTGTACTCACCAGTAACAGGTTTACAACGATAAAATAATCTATAAAACGTAGCTCAAATTGCACAGCGCAAGGTTTTAAAAAAAGAGAGGCAATTACCGGATAGCAACTGAACCAACTTCACAATAATATACAAGGGTTACAAGGGCAGGGGGAACCTATAACAACCCCGTTGGAAACTTTGTAGTCTCAAATTACAGGGGCAATTGGTTGAACGTGTTTTGACTGCCTCTTCTCCTACCGTGGGCCATTTAGGGACACGGTACTTCTAAATGTGGAATCCCCAAGGTGGTGGGTAATTCGAGTGATGCTTGCTGCTTTTACATCTGGATTTAAAAGCTTCATTCTGACCCGACTGGTCTGAATTAGGGATGTGGGAGGAGTCCATTTTTTTGGGGGGGGGGAGCTCAACCCCACCCTGTGCGTCGATTCGACATCTGCCAGCTGGTCTGAGTTACACCAGTGGTCAGATTTTCCACCTTTGCACAGTAGATTTGGATCTGTCAAAGGGCCAGATTTCCCTGTGACGGACAAGAAAAAAGGAAAGGAACCTCTCATGCAAGCCCTTGAGTCATTGCTGACTCCTTGAGGGATGCCTGCTTTCGCTGACATTTTCTTGGCAGACTTTGTAACGGGGTGGTTTGCTGTTGCCTTCCCCAGTCGTGGCTACCTTTCCCCCAGCTCGCTGGGCGCTCATTTTACCGACCTCGGAAGGATGGGAGGCTGAGTCGACCTGAACCGGCTGCCTGAGAACCAGCTTCCGCTGGGATCGAACTCAGGCCGTGGGGGGAGTTTCGGCTGCAGTAACTGCCGCTTAACACTGCGCCACACGAGGCTCTTCTGTGACAGACAACCCTACCCTAAATAGAGGAGTATTTTCACAGCATCCGCTCTTCTTTGCAAATGTCCCGAGGGGTATTATTTTGCCCACTGGATATTTTGGATCCAGGCTGAAGCTGACATTTGGAGTCCTATAAATCTGCCATTGAAGACCAGCCGGCCCGAGAGTTTGCCAAGCGACAACCTCCAAATTAGATTACTGCAATGCCCTCTACGTGGGGCAGCCTTTGAAGACGGTTCGGAAGCTGCAGCTTGTGCAAAACGCAGCGGCCAGATTGATAACTGGAACAAGGAGGTTCAAACATATAACACCGATTCTGGCCCGCTTGCATTGGCTGCCTGTATGTTTCTGAGCCCAATTCAAGGTGCTGGTTTTAACCTATAAAGCCCTGAATGGCTTGGGACCACAATACCTGATGGAACGCCTTTCCCGACATGAACCTACCCATACACTGCGCTCAACATCTTCTCCGAGGGAAGCTTGGAGGATGGCAACAAAGGAGAGGGCCTTTTCGGTGGTAGCCCCCAGACTGTGGAATGATCTCCCCGATGAGGCTCGCCTGGCACCAACACAGTTATCTTTCAGGCGCCAGGTCAAGACTTTTCTCTTCTCCCAGGCATTTAACAGCATTTAACAATGCTAAGTTTGTTTTTTAACGGACCCCAGAACTTTTGTTTTGAAATAGATACTGTTGTTTTTATGTTTTTGATGGTTTTAAATTTTGTATACTTTTTTAATGTTCATTGTTTTTAACTTTTGTAAACCGCCCAGAGCGCTTTGGCTATGGGGCGGTATATAAATGTAATAAACAAACAAATAAACAAACAAACAAACCCAAAGGCTGCCCTTGCAATTTGGACCTGTAAAGTTTGCAACAAGGTTGTGCCATGCTTTCTCTGGCCTTACAAGCCTTGTGTATCGTTGTGAAAGTGGTTCAATTTCTGCCTTTTACTTTCAGCTTTTATTGGGCACGTTTAGCGACGTTTTCTAAATTACGTTATCGTTCTAACACTGTTTCCTGTGTGGAAAATTTGCCGTTCTTTCCTGATCTTGTATTCATTTCTCCTCTGTGTGCTTAGACCAGAACGTCTTGCCTTCTGAATGTGGGTAGTGTGTTGTGTGAACGGCCCTTCAGTGGTTGAGTGTGGGTTGTTGCTGAACCATGGTTGCTTGTTGAACCGTGGGTTAGCCCCTTGTCTGAACCCAGGACATTTCCCACAGGGTGGCTTGTGGAAACGATCCTGAGTTCAGACAACACGCTAACCCATGGTTCAACAAACAATCCACAGTTCAACAATCCACACTCCACCAGTGTGGGTTATGACTGGTGTGAACCCAGTCATAACGCTGGACTTGGAATGGGTTTGGAATCTCTGCTCTGCCATGAAACTGCTGGTAGCCACCTTCTCTCTGTGAGGTAGGCATTTCGGTCTACCTCACAGGGACGTTGTGTTGATAAGAGTAGGATAACCCCTTTTCTTTGGAGGAAGGGTAGGACACAAATGTTAATTTAATCATTGTAAGGTGTGTGTGTGGGGAAACACCAGTGTGGAATGCCAGATGAAAGGGGGTCTGGGAGGGGCCTGTTTGGCCTCCTCTCCCTCCCTCCTTTTCCCAATCAGTATTCTGGAGGGGGCACTGCGCGGATCAAGCCCAGCGTGTCGGAGTTAGCATAACAAAGGCTTGGACAGGAACCTGGGGGCATAGAATCAATCACCAGGCCGTTCCAACAGGCGGAATATAAATGAGGCTTGGGAGACAAACGCTGGCAGGAGAGAAACGCCCCCTTTGCCTCCCAGCCATCTTTGCTGCTGCCGCAATGTCCCCCCCCCCCCATCAACTGCCCCTTGTTGTGCTTGGTCTTGGCAGGAGCTTTCTTCTTTCATTTAGCACCCGGCAGATATATGGAACCAGCAAAAAATCCCCTCCCCATTTTTCCCAGTTGCCTCCTCACCAGTGGTGATGCCTGTGAGTGCCGATGCCTGTGGGGACATAAACCCACTCTGGGTTTTAGTCAGAACCTTTCCAAGGTCTGAATCCAGCTTCCGGGAGCTTCTCCGAAACTGAATTCGGCTTTTGGGCTGAAAGAGGCTTCCCCACCCCCCTCCAATGTATAGCAACTGGAACCTTGAAACCTGGAACCTATTGGGCGCCCAGATTGTGGCGTTGTACTCAATGTGAACCGGGGGGGGGAGGGTTCTTGCTCTGCAAGTCCAACTTGTCATCACTCTATAGTGATGAACATAGGAAGTGGCTTCATCCTGAGCCATCTAACCCAGTGTTGCCAACACCGGCCGGCAGCAGCAGCGCTCCAAGGTTTCAGGCAGGGTTCTTTCCAGCCCTACCAGGGGTCGAAACTGGGACCTTTTGCCAGCAAAGCAAGGGCTGTACTGCTCAGCTACAGCCCTCTCCTAGAGGGGCAGTCCATGCCAAACCCTTCTTCTGTTCCAGGCGTGACACGCTCTGATTTGCAGTGCGCGACACGCTGACGCTGCCCGCGGGGCTGTGAGAGACGGCTGCCCAAAGCGAGATGCACAGCAGAGCTTCGCGCGATCTCTCTCCCCGCAGCTGTGCCAAGTGGCCGGCAGGAAGTGGCTGGAGGAGCGTGGAGGACCCTTGGGAAGAGAAGAGCTCTCACCGGAGAGGCCCTCGAAGAGACGGGTAGCGAACACAACACCCCGCCTGGGAGAAGAAGAGAGGTGAGCTCCCCGCGGTATTGGGAGCGGAAAAAACAGGAAGGCTCATTCTTGTTGAAATTCTCTAGACTTTGCTTCACAACTCAGGCTTGTCCTCCGTTGCCGTTTTGGGGTTCGGTTCGGATGGGCAAAGTCAGGCCTTTCCCCCAAAGCTGGGCCTTCTGAGAAAGTTGTGCCTTTTCCTAGAGACTGGTGGACACTTCTGTGGTTGTGAACGGGGCGTTTCGAAGTGCTTTGCAAACTGAGAAGGAACTCTCATACGTACCTAGAGCCGTGCCTCCTTCCAACCCACATCCCACGCGATGCTCTGGAAAAAGAGCCAGCTGGAAGGGGATGGCTTTGGGCAAACTGTGCCTGGAGGGAGCAGACCAGCCTTACTAAAACCTGTTGGCCTCTAGAGGTGAGGACTACAACTCCCATCATGCCCCATGTCAAAACCGTGATATTTTGGAAAACCAAAGGAGCAGTGCTAAGCTATACACCCAGTCCATCAGCATTCCTCAACCCAGTGTTGGCTGACAACTCCCAGCATGGCTAGGGGAAACTGGGAGTGGTAGTCCAACACCTCTGGAGCACACCGGATGGAGGACGGCTGTGCTTTCATCCATTCCCCTGATTTCCCACAGTATGAGGACAAAGAAAACACAGGAGCAGGATTTGATGAGGACGTCAGGTGCCCTGTAAAATGTAAGTGACCGGAGACTGTCAATTCCACCATGGAGGCCGAATGTAGAAGCCTAGAATAGTAGAGTTGGAAGGGACCTACAAGGCCATCGAGTCCAACCCCCTGCTCAATGCAGGAATCCACCCTAAAGCAGATGGTTGTCCAGCTGCCTCTTGAAGGCCTCTAGTGTGGGAGAGCCCACCACCTCCCTAGGTAACTGATTCCATTGTCGTACTGCTCTAACAGTCAGGAAGTTTCTCCTGATGTCCAGCCGGAATGTGGCTTCCTTTAGCTTGAGCCCGTTATTCCGTGTCCTGCACTCTGGGAGGATCGAGAAGAGATCCTGGCCCTCCTCTGCGTGACGACCTTTTAAGTATTTGAAGAGTGCTCTCATGTCTCCCCTCAGAAGACACCCATCTGTTTCCAGACTTCAACATCCCCTGTGGGTGCTTCTGCTATCTAATGGACCAAGATCAGTACCGGCTCCAGGATGAGGCCCCCTCCCTCAGTGTCTCTCCCTCGTCACCACCACCACCGTCCCCTGCTTCTCCTCCTTTCTCATTGTGGCTCCCACGTGCCTGCTTGACAGGCAGAGAGCCAGGGAGTCCTTTTCCCCACCGCCACGGTTGTCCGGGCTGGAGCAAGAGGCAGGCGAGCAGGCTGGTTGCCATGGAGAAGAAGAGGAGCAATCCCAGGGTGCTCTTGTCCATGGGGTCCCTCACCAGGTGCCCAAGTATGCTGACCCTGGACGCCGTCCCAGGTCAAGATGGCTGAACGCCCTGCTTCTGCACATTGGAGAGGAAATCTGCAAGAACCCTTTATTCCTCCCAGCCACCATTTCAAGGCAAATTTGGGCGGGGGGGAGGGAGAAAAATAGGCAGGGCTTGGTGTGATTCTTCCTTGCAGGATCCGCACCAGGGACTCGTGGTTATTCTGGGCGAATTAAAACATGCTTGACCGGAGCACGGACGGGCGATGCATTCAACTGTGCATGGCGTCAGTCCACACGATCCGAAACTGCCTCTCCCCCCCTCCTCCGGTCATATCTTCACACCACCTGCCTCTTTTCGGTCCCCCACCCACCCCGCCCCACCCTCTTTCAAGGGATGAGAAACCAGGCCGACCTAATTACTGCCACAGTTGCCATAGCAACCGGAAGAGGACTTTGTCAGCGTTTTCTTTTCCTTCCCTCCCTCCCTCCCTCCCGCTCTCTCTCTCCTAAAGAAACATCATCCCTGCCATCAGTGGAAGGAAAAGCCCAAGATTGGTTGATGAAGATGTGGTTAATTTTATTTTGCATGCATTGCAAAGTGTGTGTGGGGGGGGGGGACAGGGGGAGGAAAGCATTAATAACCACCAGCCCCCTCCCACAGCTCCGTGGTTCCGAAAACACGGCACAAGCAGCTGATGGGAGGGAGGGAGAAACAGCGGGTGAATCAGAGAAATTCTCGCTCAGCCTTCTCAAATTTGGTGGCATGTCTGAACCTGAACCCCCCTAGGGACGTGGGGGACGGGACAGGGCACGTAGCGCCCATCTTAAGTGACAGAGCAGATATTTTGCCTGAAGAAGATCCCAAGTTTAATTTCTAGCACCTCCCGTCAGAGGCCCTGCAAAGTCATAGAATCATAGAATAGCAGAGTTGGAAGGGGTCTACAAGGCCATCGAGTCCAACCCCCTGCTCAATGCAGGAATCCGCCCTAAAGCATCCCTGACAGATGGTTGTCCAGCTGCCTCTTGAAGGCCTCTAGTGTGGGAGGGACCACAACCTCCCTAGGTAACTGGTTCCATTGTCGTACTGCTCTAACAGTCAGGAAGTTTTTCCTGATGTCCAGCCGGAATCTGGCTTCCTTTAACTTGAGCCCGTTATTCCGTGTCCTGCACTCTGGGAGGATTGAGAAGAGATCCTGGCCGTCCTCTGTGTGACAACATTTTAAGGCTTTGAAGAGTGCTCTCATATCTCCCCTCCATCTTCTCTTCTCCAGGCTAAACATGCCCAGTTCTTTCCGTCTCTCTTCATAGGGCTGTTTCCAGACCCCTGATCATCCTGGTTGCCCTCCTCTGAACACGCTCCAGCTTGTCTGCATCCTTCTTGAATTGTGGAGCTCAGAACTGGATGCAATACTCTAGATGAGGCCTAACCAGGGCCGAATAGAGAGGAACCAGGACCTCACGTGATTTGGAAGCTATAGTTACTGCCAGTCAGAGTATAACAGACTGAGTCAGAATTGTAATTACACACCCAGAAGATGAGCCTCCTAGGTTCCGATTTCAATTAGACCTTTATTCAGAACCATGAGGACTAGGATTTTACTGGGGAAGTTCCTAGCTCAGCGGAACTTCCCCCCTAAAGATAACATGCAGACATTCAATCTCCGGCCTCTCCACTATGGGCAGAAAACCCTGGAGAATCGCTGCTGCGAGTCGGTGTCGACAGACCTGGTCTAGACGGACTCATGGATTTTCCTTCCTAGATTTCTAAGGTGCACTTCTGTTTTCCCAAACAAAACCCTATACTTTTCACGTGGATACCACAAATCTCTTTCCTGTATTTTATTCCAGTCCGGTAGCTGAGTAAGCACGCTGGGATTCCAGCAACAAAATCTTTTACTGGTGAATGAGGAGCTCCAGTATTAGGTAGAAGGTGGCTTGCTAGTGTTTTCCAAGTTCTAAAGAGTAGCGCTTGTGGGACCCTTGAGTTCGAATCCTTTCTATCTTGTACAGCCTCGGGTAATCGCTTCCCCTGTAGAGGAGCATCAAAACTGCCTCCCTCGCAGGGATGTTGTATGGAAAACTTACGGCAGCTTTATTATGTAAGCCAGGTAGAATGCTGGTGGCACAAGGAAGAAGGGGCATATTATTAGCCGTTATTCGTCATTAGAATGAGGATACCTTTCACAGGATCCGCTCAAGTCACTGGAGGAGAGTGCAAGGTTTTGAGTCTCACAGAGATGCAAGACACCTGATGAAGAGTTCAGTGAAACTCCGCTACACTTCTCCTTTGTCCAAAAACCAGCTGAAAATTTTATTCTTCTTCAGATGCTTTTAGGTAATTCATTGCTTAGCTGCCATCTTCTCCTCCCTGCCTTCCAAACTTTCATGTGCTTTTTAGTTCCTCCTTATCCTTTTACAATTGTCTCAATATTTTAATGTGGTTTCCATTACGTTTTATTCTGTGCAACTGGAGTGGAAATGGCATTTTATTTTCTGTTTTGCGAAGTGTCCCTAATGCCAACCGCTGTGTGGAAGAGGGGGGACTTACATAAATACAGCTAGGACTTGCTTCCATGGCCGAGTGGGGGACTCGAACCCGGGTCTCCCGACTCCCAACCCAACATTCTAACCTCTGCACCACATCGGTTCTCAAGGACGATTCAGTGCCATTAAGTCTGGATCGAAACCAATGTACATAAAATCTAGCAAAATTTAGTAAGACGGGGGTGGGGGCAAAAAAATTCCAGGTTCTAAATCAGAACGCAATTACACGTCAGTTTTCACACTGCTCTTAATTTCGCAATGCTTGATTAAAAAATAAAAATAAAACGCACGCATTAGGGGAAATTGTGTAGAAAAAGGCATACATTAGGGGAAAGTGTTTGTAAAAATGTGTACATTAGGGAAAACCGCACACAAATATGCAAAGAATTTTCATCTAGATGATATATATGTATGTGTGTGTGTGTGTGTGTGTGTGTGTGTGTGTGTGTATATATATATATATATATATATATATATATATTTGCACATTGATGCAGAAATGGGGCAGAAGAAGCTTACGTGAACATCATAAAAAGCAGGACGGATGGAATGGTTCATTCCTATCAGGCACAGAATTAGACGTGTCGAGTTTTTGAGGGAGAAAAGAGAAAAGAAAGAAAAAGAGCAAGTTTCTAGCCCTCAAGAGCCGTGGAGGTAAACTTGGTCATGTGGGGGAAATACCTGATATATAACTCTGAAGTGATGAGGGTGCAGCTTGCAAAGGCTTATTTATTTATTTATTTATTTATTAATTACATTTCTATACCGCCCAATAGCCGGAGCTCTCTGGGCGGTTCACAAAAAAGGCTGGATAAATGATAGAAAACAAGTCCCCAAATCAACAATTGGCATAGTTGTGTAGTTTGGAGAGTCCAGCTTTTGTTGTTGGGGTTTGGAATACGTGGGCGCAAAACCTTGATATATAGATTTTTAATTGCAGAGGCCCCCATTTCTCCATGCCATTCACTGATGGTGAAATGAGGGAGGCATTTTGGCAGACTTTTCATTTTTTAAAATGTTTTTTTGAGTGTGTGTGGGGGAACTTACCACCTGAGCTGAAGCACCTCACAAGAAACATCAGTTGGCAATCCACTTCCCCCCACCCCACCCCACCCCACCCCACCCCACAAGCCCTTGGGAGTGATTTGGCGTTGCTCTGACATTTTGGCTTCTGGGGCAAAGTGTTATGGGGGCAGTGCACCTGCCAGCCCCCAGGTATCATCAAAGAGATGGGGAGAGCAGAAAATAGATCTATAGATATCAGGAACGCTGGAAACTGAAACCCAAAACATCCAGAGACGGACATCGTTGTTCTGGGGTCAAATTGGAGATTGTGGAACGCGCCGGCCACTTGGTGAGAAATGGCGACGGTGGTGAACGTCAGCGGCTGAAAATCCTTACCATCTCATTCCGACTATTTGCCAAAAGCCTTTGCCCCACAACCCGGCGCGTGGCCAAAACACGAGCCCAAAGTTCTCACTGGTGGGATTTCAGTTCAGCCTTGCTAAGAAGAAACCCAGGAGGCTAGAAAGCGAAGCACCATCTTCACTGGGGCTCGAAGGACCGGTTTTGTATTTTGGTGCTCAGGCCACAACGCCTTCGATTTCGGTTCTGGAGCAAGTTACTTTTCCTTTAGCCTCACATGTCTGGCTTCTGCGAAATGAGTGTTCTGTGACTGGCCCTACCGACGATGGCAGCCATTTTATGAATGGGCAACACTCATAAAAGTGGCAGCCATTTTGCGAGAGCACCCTTGAAATCCCAAATGGGCCAAGGTTGGGGACCCCTGCAGGCTCCTCCATAGCTGAGCTCCCCATCTGACCATTTCTGGTGCCTGGCACGGAGCTGCCCTCACTCGCCACCTCCCCCTTCGGGAGCCCCCCGCCCACTGACCTGGGTGATGCTGTCGCGCATGGTGGGAGAGCGGCCGCGCCGCGTCGTGGTGGTGGCCATGGTGGTGGTGGTCTCCATGATGGTGGTGGACATGTCCGCCAGCAGGGTGGTGGCCGTGGTCTCCGTGGTCATGACGGACGGCACCTCGCCCACCAGCCGCAGGTTGCCCTCCACCTTGACGTTGGGGTCGCTCTCGGCTGCCAGGGACAGCACCTTGAGTCCATTGTAGTACAGCCCCGAGATCTGACCCTGGAAGGGGCGGCCTTGGTCCCGGCCTCCAATCTTGATGGCGGCCTGGCTGTTAAAAATCGTCAGCTGGCGACCTGGCAGGGGAGAGGGAGAGGGGGCAGGAGAGGGGAGCCACAGAGCGAAAAGGGGCGAGGGGGGCAAGCAGAAAGAGGTGGAGGGCATGAATAGCGAGGCTCAGCAGGGAGAACACCGAGGCGTCAAGCCAGGCAGGCTGGGCTCTCAGGGGCACCGGGAAGCACGGTCAGGCCAAGCCCAGCGTCCTCTCACCCGTCGGGCTTTCAACCCGCCTATCCTATCCATCCCAGGCTTTTCTCTTCTTTCCCTGTTGTTCTGCCCATCCCTGTAGTGCTGCACACTATCTCGACGGAGTGGCATTTGTGTCCTTGGCGTCCCAGTTCCGTTCTTCCTTCTTGCCTGTTTATCTGTCTATCCAGCCTCCCTGGCTATGTATCCTTTGCAGGCTATCCCTTGATAGCTATCCTGTGCAGCTGTCCCTTGATAGCTATCCTGTGCAGCCGTCCCTTGATGGTTATCCTTTACAAGCTATCCCCTTGCAATCTATCTATCCAACCTTCACTTTCTCCTATGTATCCATTCTTGCTATCGCTCTCCCTGGAGGAGACGGCTATCCCTTGATAGCTATCCTGTGCAGCCGTCCCTTGATGGTTATCCTTTACAAGCTATCCCCTTGCAATCTATCTATCCAACCTTCACTTTCTCCTATGTATCCATTCTTGCTATCGCTCTTCCTGGAGGAGACAGCTATCCCTTGATAGCTGTCCTGTGCAGCTGTCCCTTGACGGTTATCCTTTACAAGCTATCTCCTTGCAATCTATCTATCCAACCTTCACTTTCTCCCATGTATCCATTCTTGCTATCGCTCTTCCTGGAGGAGACGGCTATCCATAGCTACTAGCCCTGACAGTTGTGTGCTACCTCCAGTATTTGAGGCAGAGAGCCTGTGTGACCAGTTGCTGGGGAACATGGGCAGGAGGGTGCTATTGCACCCATGTCCTGGTCAACAGCTGTTTGGCCACTGTGAGAACAGAGTGCTGGACTAGATGGACCCTTGGTCTGATCCAGCATCAGGGCTCTTCTGATGTTCTCTCTCTCTCTCTCTCTCTCTCTCTCTCTCTCTCTCTCTCTCTCTCTCTCTCTCAGATGGGGAAAACCCACATCCACGGGACAGGGTATCCAGCACTGCAGTGGCAGGTGGACTGATGTTGTTCACGTGCTCACTGGAACCTGGTGGTTCAATGATTAACCCATGAAGTCCGAATCAATCGAATACAATCTAGACTCCCTTACATTCTTATCTAATCTATCTCCTCCGCCTTTATTACAGCTGGATAAAAGGAGCGGGGGATAAGAGACGGATATGAAAGCCAAGGTTTCCTTATCTCGTTTGTCTTCCTTGCTCCTCTCTCTTTCCCCATCTGTCTTCCTTGCCATCCGTCATGGGAACAGTTTCATTTTTCAGTCCCGTCCCCCGTCCCAACACTCACACAAAGATGCCCAACCATCCATAATAAACCTTCCCCCCCCCCCGGCCCCACACGTCTGGCAGCCCCTCGGCTCCGGGCTTTCTGCCACCAGCACCCCCTCGGGTTGTTCCTGGAGGTCCTCCATCTCCTCCCCATGTGCTTCTTCCCAACCAGAGGCCCCACTCCTGGGTTGGGCTTCATGCACCCTGCGCAGCACAAAGAGTGAGCGAGATTGGAGAGGGTCCACCGGTCACTCAACCCCCGGAGATCCTGATGGAAACTGGCCTTGTGTTTGTGGGGGGCTGGGAGGGGGCAGATGCACCATGACAAGGGACCCCTTGTTGCTCTCTCAGGGACGGACCCACACAGCAGAGCTGAGCAAGTAGTTTTCATCCCCTCCGGAGGGCGAGATCCTTGCGAGGACAGCCGAAGCTGGGCTGCGGGTCCTCAAAAGCTCTAGACTACAGCCTTCATTTTGGGGGCTTCTGTCCAGGCCATCCACCCAGGCTTCACTGGGATTCCTCTCTTCCAGGGAAAGGGAGTGCCCGTGAGCCTGGGGAACCCATACCGAACAAGGTAACAGAAGGTGCTGGTTGACTGAATGCCTGCTGGTTTGGGGGTGCAGCTGGTACAGGAGGGCTTGGGGAAAGGCTATTTGGCCCTACGAATGCATGTGTCAGCTTTCCCATCTTAGTTTCAGGTAATAGCCGGATTTGGGCCTCAATGGCGTATGGGTGTACCTGTTGTGGCATTGGAAGATGGGCTGGGGGGTAATTCCTACCTGGGAGATGAGCGGGGAAGGTCAAAGGAAAACCAGGGTGTATCTCAGATGTGTGAAGTTTGGGGAAAGTACTGGGTGGCCAAGCAAAGCCGGAACAGACACTGGCAGGGAGTCCTAAGGGAGAATCTGTAGTGGAACCTCTGCATGTTCGATCCCCGGCATCTCCAGGTAGGGCTGGAAAGAACCCTTCCTGAAACCCAAGAGAGCCGTTGCTGCCGGTCAGTGTCAACAACACTAGGCTAGGTGGGTGTGATTCGGTGTAAGGCAGCTTTTGATGTCCCTACGAGAAGGTTTGAGGCATTGCGCCAAGGCTATAGGAATTGGGGCGGGGGGAAGCGGAAGGGGGGCACTGATGCGTTTTGGAGAAAGGAGCTTGAGTTGCAAGACAGCTGTGGGACAGGGTGTGTGGAGCAAGGGGGGGTAGATGTAGGGTGACCCTATGGAAAAGAGGGCAGGGCTCCTGTAGCCTTAACAGTTGCATAGGGAAGGGAATTTCAGCAGGTGTCCTTTGTAGGCATGAGGCACCTGGTGAACTGCCCTCCGCATCACAACCGTTCAAGCTGCAGGAGCCCTGCCCTCGTGACCAGATACAAAAGACGGCAGGGCGCCTGCAGCTTGGACAGCTGTGATGCAGAGGGAATTTCACCAGGTGCCGCATGCCTATGAAATTCCCTTTCCTATGCGACTGTTCAAGCTGCAGGAGCCCTGTCCTCCTTTCCACAGGGTCACCCCAGGTAGGTGCAATGGGAGAAAATGCCTTTGGAGCATTTGTGGCTAGGGGCGTGAGGTCGAAAGGGGGGCGGGCGGGCAGAATGGGGTGAATCAGGGAGAAAGAGGCAGAGTTGACTCAGAAAGCCGTTCTGACTACACTCCCCCCGCCCGCACCCCGGACCCCCAAACGAGGGATAGCAGCCTGGGTGATGTGAATTGGCAGGTGGGATTGAGGAGGCCCAGCTGGCTACAGGACGGAGAACATGGAGATCTCCCCCCCCCCCCCGGGCCCCAAAGGGCCGCTCATTAGTGGATGCTCTTCCCAGATGCAAACCTCCCAAACCCACTCCCGGAGACCATCTCCCCCACCAGCCTCCATACCCGCCCGCCCCCTCGCTCACTCTTTGTTCAAACGGTTTGGTGGTGGCGTTTTTTGCTCCCTTTTTTTTTTTGCTCTGGGTTTTGTAAGTGTGTGCAGAAAAAAATCAAAATCAAAAAACGTTAAAGGGACCGTCTGTTGCAACCTAAAAAAGCGTCTCCAGATGGAGCCAACTGAACTTCCCTAATCTGTTATGGGGGGGGGGGAGGGGGGAGAGAATAATTAAAAGAAAAAAACCCAAAACAAAATCCTGACTTTAAAATAAACAGCTCTTTTTCTCCCCTCGAGAAGTTTGCAAGTGGATATTTTTTTAACCCCCTGAAGTCTCTTTTTGTTGCTGTTGCTGTTGCTCCCGTCAGTTTAGAAAACAAGATTATTTTTTATGTTTAAGATTGCGGTTTGTGCAAAGTTAAAGATCAGCCCCCAAATAAACAGGTTCCTGTCAGTATTCTGTACACGTCACCTGCAGTTTAGTGCCTTAATTAGTTTGGATTCACAAGAAGAACCTTTTTTTTCCTTCCCCTTCTCTCCTCCTCTGATTTAATGTTATAGTGTTTATTCCCCACCTGGCTTTCCGCTCTTCAGTGTAGCCACACGCGTGTGAAAAGGCACTACATGCCTGCACAGACACACGGATCCGGGCGAGCGCTGCTATGCCTCCTGCCCTGGACCTGCCCAAACTCCAGGGCACAGGTGAGCCCAGCAACACAAGCAGAGGCGCGACAAAGGTGTAAACGCTTGTGAGCAAAGCCGTGAATGCGTTTTGCTAAAAACCCTGCAGTCCAACGTGAAACAAAAGGTGTGTGTGTGTGTATGTGTGAGAAAGAGAAAGAGAGAGAGAGAGAGAGAGAATGAGAGACCAGGAGTAGTGCCAAATGAAACATCTGTGGAAGCCAAGACAGCTTAGCAACCTCCTGGGAGGCATAATTCAGTAGCAAATCCGCCTCAGTAGCCGATATCCCATGTGTGTGTGTGTCTCCCTCCCTCCCGTTTATCGCTCAGGCATGCCAGAGCACACAGAAACTAATCTCCACGTCCAGGGATCTTGCTGCTATGCCAGCCAGCCCTGCAGGGTTGAGCACTAAACCACAAGGAGATTGGATCCGGAGGCTACGAGGGGGTGCGTGCATTGCAGTGGCTGGGACTGTTCAGTTCAGAGGTCTACGCAGAATTCTTCATTGTGTGGAGAGAGCAGCTAGGGCGGCATTTTTTCTCATCCTACTAGATCAGCCTTCCTCAACCTGGGGCGCTCCAGATGTGTTGGACTGCATCTCCCAGAATGCCCCTGGCTGGAGTGCCCCAGGTTGAGGAAGGCTGTACTAGATGAACAAGGGAAGGATTCCTGCATTGAGCAGGGGGTTGGACTCGACGGCCTTGTAGGCCCCTTCCAACTCTACTATTCTACAATTCTAGAACCCAAAGGGGGTCATCCCATGCCGCCGATTGGTAAATTCAAGACAGCCAAAAGCAAGGACTTCTTCATGTAGCACACAGTTGAAATGCGAGAATTCCCTTCTGCAAGATGGGCTGCAATTTGGACGGCTTTCCATTCCTGGAGGAGAAGACTCTCCATGGCTACTAGCCTTGATGGCTATATGCTACCTTCAGCATCAGAGGCAGTCTAGCTATGCAGCTGGGGAACATGGGCACTCATGTCCTGCTTGTAGGTCTCCCATGGGCAGCTGGTCGGGCCACAGAATGCTGGATCAGCCTGATCCAACAGAACTCCGCTTAAGTTCTTATACATCGTGTCCTTCAGGGACTGCTCCTGTATGAGTCAAGGGAAATGCTGAACGGTAGAGGAAAAGTGTGTGTGTGTGTGTGTGTGCATGAGAGGGGGGGGGAAAGAGAGACTCGACTGCCTGGGGGTTGCTGGGAATTGTAGTCCAAAACCTCCAAAGGGTGGTTCCTTTGAAGGAAAGCTTCCCCACAGTTTGACTGTGTTTTCAAAGTCAAGGATTTTGGAAGGCCTGGAACAAGAGTGCCTCTGAACATGTACAGAGTGCCCTCATGCCACGCCAGCAGGGGCCCACTGGAGGAGCAAAGGCTTTTAGGTGAGCTACACTGCCAGCCTTGCCCTCTTCAGCAAGCGCTTTTGGAGAAGGGAGGAGAAAGCTTCCCCATGGCGGGTGTGTGTGTGTGTCAGCCAAAGTGACGTCCCCCCAGTGCTGAAAAGCAGGGAGTCCCCAGCCAGAAGGAGGAGGATGCCCAGGCCCAGGCCTGCCTTCTGGGCATTGGCAGGTTTACTGCTGCTATGCAGGCATGAGACGAGATCTGAAAACTGGCTTGAAAAATGGCCACTGCCCCATCTGCGGGCGCAGGAGACTGCAAACGGAAATAATTAAAGGGTATAAATAATAGCAGGAATTCCAACGAGACTTTGGGCTGTTACCAAAATCCCCCGCCCTCCAGATGTGTTGGGAATTGCAGGCCAGCACATCTGGAAGGTCCAATCTGACAAAGGCTGCCTTAATCCTAGTGAGGTGGCATTTCTCTCTCTCTCCCCCCCCCCCCCCGTAGAGGGGCACTTTGAATACCTGGCAGGATAGTTCTTTTTTGGGTGTTGGTGTTGGGAGGGATGGTTGAAGAAATTTCCTCACTTTGTGAGTGTTTGTTTAGTATCAAGGCTGAGATGATGATGATGATGATGATGGCAACGTGTTAGGCTGCTCATCCGAGTGCTCTCTGGCTTCAACTCTGGCTGATCTCAGGGTCCCTTTTCTCTGCCCTCTTCACCCAGCGATTGCCGGATCAAAGGGAAATTTGTGAGTCTGGTCCAGCTCCTGATGTTCTGAGCGGCCCTTCCAGCTCTACCCTTCCTCAAAACAAACCTGGCAAAGAAGAATCTGCAGTAATCGAAACATTGCAGCAGCTAAAGAGCACCCTTTGCATGTTAACAACTCGGCGTCAGCCAACCTTAGCGGGAAAGAACCCCTGGTGATGTTAGGTATTTTGTTTAGAAATCAGACCGGGGAGGAGAACACACACCACACCCTGGTTGCAATGCCACGTCCTCTTGGGTGGGGCAAAGGCAAGGAAGAAGACCCAGCTCCGCCGTCGGGATCGGTCCTGCTGCTTCCAACCCTCCCTCTGGCACAAGTAGGCTTTAATATCAGCTCGTGCAAAAGGGTCCCAGATTCAGCATCTCCCTTTTAAAAGAGATCAAGTTGCAGCTGACGGGAAAGAGACGTTTCTGCCCAAGACCCCAAGCAGATCAGATCATACTGGGCTAGATGGCCCGACGATCTGACATGGGTTAAATCTGCCTCCTGTGTTCCAGGGAAGAATCCTTGCTCGGTGGTGGAGCGCCAGCTCTGAATGGAGGAGGTCAGCGGTTCAGACCCCAGTTTTATAAAGCCGGTGATGGAGATAACCTCTCAAGAGACCCTGGAGAGAGTTCCCGGTTCAACCCCTCCATGTAGCAGATGAAAGGAAAAAGTCAAGGCTCTTCTCTGTCTGAAACCTGAGGAGATGTTGCCAGGCAATAGCAGCCCTGCTGGACACATAGAATAGTAGAGTTGGATGGGGCCCACAAGGCCATCAAGTCCAACCCCCTCCTCATTGCAGGAATCCACTGGAAAGCATCCCTGACAGAGGGTTGTCCAGCTGCCTCTTCAATGCCTCCAGTGTGGGAGAGCCCACAACCTCCCTCGGTATCTGGTTCCATTGTCGTACTGCTCTAACAGTCAGGAAGTTTTTCCTGATGTCCAGCCGGAATCTGACTTCCTGTATCTTCAGCCCGTTATTCCGTGTCCTGCACTCTGGGAGGATCGAGAAGAGATCCTGGCCCTCCTCTGTGTGACAACCTTTCAAGTATTTGAAGAGTGCTCTCATGTCTCCCCTCCATCTTCTCTTCTCCAGGCTAAACAGGCCCAGTTCTTTCAGTCTCTCTTCATAGGGCTTTATTTCCAGTCCCTTGATCATCCTGGTTGCCCTCCTCTGAACATGCTCCAGCTTGTCTGCATCCTTCTTGAATTGTGGAGCCCAGAACTGGACGCAATACTCTAGATGAGGCCTAACCAGGGCCGAATAGAGAGGAACCAGGACCTCACGTGATTTGGAAGCTATACTTCTATTAATGCAGCCCCAAATAGCATTTGCATGCTATTGTGGGCTGCATTACCATGCTCTAACCTGGTGCAAAGCAGCTTCCTAGAGAAGGCCCCATTGCTTACTGACATCACATGTACTTTGCATGCAGGCTCAATCTCTAGAGTCTCCATTTAAAAAGGAGCAGCTGATGTGGGGGGGAAGCTTCTCTGTCGGACACCTGCTGCCAGTCAGATCATGCAGTAGCGGCTTAATGGACGACTTGTCTGTGGGACGTCAAAATGCAGGTTCAGAGGGCAGAATTTAACCGCGACCCAGGACTGATTCTGCAAAACCAGTTTAGACATCGCTTCTCTTTCTTTCCAAAGATGGGCACTGCCCAACCCCCCACCCCCGCCAAGCCCCCAAATGCAGCAGAGCCCATGGGAGGCCTCCCTTCTCCTCCCCACAATTCGAAACGGCACCTTAATTTGAAAGGGGAACACGGTACAAGTTGGGTAATGTTGGAAGTGTAACCGGACTCCAAAGTGTGTTCACAGCCGGCACCACGAAACTGCCAGAAGACTGTGAAAGCCGAACGGTGGTTGAAAAGGGAGAGAACTGCTCAACACGGGGTTGTATGTGCGTGCGTGTGTGTGGGGGGGGAACTCAGGGTCGGAAAGCAGCCTGCAGCTCTACACAGAGCTCTTCTTCGAGCGGCAAGAATCTTGTGCTCTCGTTCAGAAAGCTGTGTGCAGCTTTGGAACTCGCTACCTAACCAGATCCCTATTTTTAAAGGCTGCGGCACCCCAGCCTAGTTTGGCCTGTGTGAGGGTGGTGCAGGTGTGTGAAAGAGAAAAAGAAAGAGAAAGAGAGAAAGAGAGAGAGAGAGAGATTGAGAATGTGCGGCTTTAATAACTTTCAACTGTTACTCACATGGATTTAGCCAGTGTTGCAACCCCCAGGGCTTTCCATCAAGGCAGTTCCCTGAGACCCCACAGTCCTCAAAGGGTGAAAGTAGGAAGGTTTCTCTCCCACCTTGACAGCCCCCCTGCCCCACACACCCTCCATCTCGGCCTCCACTGCTTTTTCCTCCTCCTTTCTTTCCTTTTTTCGTTTTGTTTTTGAACTCATTAAAAGCCTTTAGCTGCTTTTTTTGTTTTCGTTTTGAGGCTGCCTCCGTCTGTTTAAACCATCGAGTTAAAGACATTAAAAAGATACATTTAGATGCTTATCCCTCCCCTTTAGAAAAGCCACGCCAGCTATGATGGTTATTAAGACATTCTGGAATTTATCGGTTAAAAAAACTGTTTAGCACTCGGTTTGAGAGTTAAAAGCATGTTAAATGTTATTAGCTGGTTAAAGTTAAGATTTAAAACGAACTTTCCTCTTTCTTTGGTTTGGATTTCTTTTCTGACGCTCGTTCCTTTCCCCACGGAGTTTAAAAGCGTTAAAGGTGCAGCTCTCAGCCCAGAAACGGGTCTCGGACACACACACACACACGCAAACATGTTCCGGGACTGCAACAAGCAGAGACGGTTGCAAAGCTGGTGAAAGGCGGCACACCCCAAATCAGGGCACGTTACCCTAGCTGGGGAGACGATAAAATAAGACATCCTGTAAGCAGGAGGGACGTGGAAGCTACAGCTGAGCTGAACCTCCGTGTCTTCTCACTCCTTCTTGACTTGACCACTCTCTCCTTACTGGGGACGATGGGCCCCCGGGCGGTACTTGCAGGGTGAAAAGGATGAGGCTCGCACAAGCATTAGGTTGGAGGAGGAGGAGGAGGCGACATCAGGGTTAGTGAGTGAAATTTTACGAGGCCTGGAGACCGGACCTCTGGAGCCCCCGGCTGGAGCCGACAGCTTAGCAGGGAAGACAGGAGAGTGGCTTGAGGCCCCCAGAAGGTGCGCGCTGCTCATTTTCATACACAGATTCGTTTAAATTGTATGCGCATTTAAATGACCCACTAGCTCACGCTGGAATATATTACCTCCTTGTAGCCCTATCGATCTATCAAGGCAGGAAAGGCCCGGGGATGGCGAAGCTAGACATGATAGGCAGCAGTGCATTTGGAAGTGCAGGGGCTCACTGTGAGGGTCCCCAGAGCCACGCCTCCGAGGAGAGTCCCAAAATGCAGGCAGCTGGGATGATCCATACCAGCAAAGCAGTTCAGGCACTTTTATCTCCACCAGGAGGAGCAGGGGCTCTTTTTTTGGTAAACCGAATGGACCTGAATTGCCCATTCAAGCCCCCCCCCAAATCCTTTGCATGACAACGTGCAACAAAGTGCTGTTGCTGGGAAAATTCACCCCCCTCCCTGTCCCAAAGCTATTGTAAGGACTGCAGCTAAGAGGGAGCAGGGAATAGAATCATAGAATCATAGAACAGCAGAGTTGGAAGGGGCCTCCAAGGCCATCGAGTCCAACCCCTGCTCAATGCAGGAATCCACCCTAAAGCATCCCTGACAGATGCTTGTCCAGCTGCCTCTTGAAGGCCTCTAGTGTGGGAGAGCCCACCACCTCCCTAGGCAACTGGTTCTTTGTCGAAGGGGGGTGGCAGATGACGTCAGCGTCCCTGCTCGTAAAAAAGAGTCGGGGCTCTGTCCCTCCGAGCCCCTGCCTCCACAACGCCACCGACGGTGGGCATCAGAAGCACCACACCCATTTGCCAAAGCTGCCCAGAGTGTGCGGAAGGACCCTCAGGGCCTTTTCTTTCCCACACACGAGTGGGAGCATGTGGATTTGGGAGTGTTCGGGGAGGGAGCGGGCAGACACCCTAGATTTCAGTTGGAGAGGAGTGTCGGCCGTTGCGTTTGGTTTTGGTATCAACGTGGGACCCTGTGTTGCTTCTCACGTGCAAGGGAAGCCTCTGCTCTGTGATGACGGGAGGACGGAGGAAGGATGCCCAGCTTAAGACTCGAGGCGGGGCTAGACGCTGGAAGAGACGGCCCTGCCGTTCTGTGCCGTTCTCTCTTCTCTTCCTGCCCATGTCTGGTCTAGCATCACGCAATGTGATGACATCAAGAGGTGCACTTCCCCCCCCCCCCCAACCCGGCAGCCGCCCCTCTGCAGACAGCCAAAGCTACAAAGTGGGGAAATGAAGAGCCCAGTGTTGTCACATTTTGTCCACAGTATCCTTCATGTGGAAAAGGCGAGGGAGAGAAGGAGAGAGAGAGATGCAGAGATGAAGCAGCGAGGGCTTTGCGTTTTGTGTGCTGTCTAGAGCAGGGTGGGCAACTCACGGCCCCTGCCGTCCCCCCATTGCCGAATTTTGGTAGCGGCAAACTTTTTTTTTAAAAAAAAGAAAAACATGTCACCTGTAGCTCAACTAAACACTGCAAGGGTCAAATGTAGCTGCTTTACAAGCTAAATATCAGTGTTTCAACGCTCTGCAGCACTGCAAACAAGCTAAATTTGACCCTGTGCGGTCTGTTTATGGATTTTAAAAAGTGTGTGTGTATGTGTGTAACCCGTGGGGCATGCCTGGTGGATGAAAAAGGTTGCCGGATCTCCCACACCCCTGGTCTAGATTTTCACCCCAAGCAGGGCTCCAATCAAGACACCTGCTTTGCTTGTGAGGGTTCTGTTCTCGAACACACGGTGCAATCCTAAAACAGAGTGTGGCTCTGAGTACGTGCAGAGTGCTGTTGCATGACACTTGTCGTGACACATTCGGGATGCGAGGGGAAGGGTTCCCGAGCATTCTCTTAGCAGCAAGGCCTGGGTGGGGGAGGAGGATGCCTGAGACAAAATACCTGACCCAGTGGCAATGCAAGGACCAGGCAATGAGTCCTGTGGGGTTGCCGCTCAGGGGCCACTGCTGTGATCCTGCTCACGACATCTGCCAAACCATCTCCTCCACTCAGCTCTGTGACTTGCCTCCCCTGCTCCCCGGCTAATTTGCACAGGCTGCAGCATGCCCACCAGCATTACGCAGCAGGCGCGCAAGGGCAGTGGTGCGCTTTCCTTTCTGCCGGACCCGAGCGAGCTGCAGGGGAGCCACACGCATTCGAAAGTCCTGCCTGGCAAGGACCCCTTTCCAGACGCAGCAACACATAGCAAGGCAGGGGCAAGCGGGCAGGGCACGATCCCTCTTGAATCAGCGCCAATCAACCCTTCTCTGCTTCTGAGAAGTCCAGCCCCATCTTCCGTCACCAGCCTTGAACAGTCACCGTGCATGAAACGTTCCTCCAGGGAAAGAGGGACGGGGAAAGGGTCAAGGGACGAGAGGAGTGGGGGGGAAGAGGACTGCACCTTTAAACCCTTTTTTAAATTTTTTACTTGCTTGTTAATTAACCGGAATTAATTATTGTTAATTACCTTTGTCGAGTAGCCACTCATCTACTACTCGACCGAGCCGATACGGTATTCTCTGTCTAGCAATCGCCAGTCGCTCATTATCAGTGTTCCCTTCAAAGAGTTTAGAGAGAGATTTGCAGATGGTTAAAAGAAAAAGAAAAAAAAATAGAGAGAGAGACATATACGCCATCTGGAAGGTCAAAGTTCAGAGGTTAGCATGTTTAGAGGTCAAACTAAGCTCAGGCAAATAGCAGTTTAAGCGCTGGATCGAAATTAGCTATTAGCTTTCCATTAGTTTTTTGGGGGGTTATTTGGGGGGGGGAGGGGAAGGGGGGGTCAGTTTGGGGTTTGGTTTGGGGTTTAGCGGTTTTAGCCAGCAACGGACAAAGCACTAGTTATACGGTTTAGTCAGGTTTAAGTGTTAGGATGAGTAAATGGAGGTTAGAAGGATTTATGCTGCATTGGGGAGGTGGAAAATCCCCTCCAATGCATTTTTTTTTAAAAAAATTAAATTCACTTTATTAGCAGACTTTAATCCCTAGTCACAAAATGGTGGAAAAAGCAACATCACACTGTCAAACTCTCTGCGAAAGCTTCCTTTCCAAAACTCTCAGTTGTCCTTGGGTTTGTCTGGGATGCCCCAACTTGTTCCGCCAACCCTTTCCCTTCCAACGTTCCCCCCCTCCCCTCCGTCGACCATCAAAAAAAGCACCCCACAAATTTGTCCTGCATTTGTATCTGAAAACAGGCAAAGAGGTTTAGTGATCTGCCGTGCAAACAACGCAGAGAAACAGGGATGAAATGGGCAAACACCAGCCACCATCTTTTGGGAGGTGATGAACAGTGGCTGATAACCAGTCCTGCCAAATTTCGTTCTGGGACTTCAGAATTCAGCTGAAGTGCTGGGATGGCCCTTGCAGCCATCTTTTGAATCCTCGCATTTCATTGGGATTTTAAAAATTTAAACAAAGGGCTGGAATCACACACAACGTGCCAGCTTTTCCCGCACCTCTAGTTCAAATGAGACCAACCACCGCCAGGCAAAAAGGAATTCCTTTTTCAAAACGCCCCTCCCGTTCGCTGTCTTTCCTGCATGAATGATGCCCGTCCGTCACCTGCTCCAGACTCAAGAACGGCGTCTGTTCTCAGCCTCGCTCTCTGCCCACGTTACGCCTTTCAGCCCATCAAATCTGCTTACCTGTCACAGCACAGGGTTCTGGGAGCTAGGCAGGGCTTCCGGCAAAGCATTCAACACCCATCATGGCGATGGGTTTGGGGAGGGGACGGGCAGCTGGATCCCTGCTGAGGCAGGCGTTGAACGAGGTGGATACCCCCGATTTTGGCTCAGCATTGGGGGAAGACATGGAAGTTAAACTGACTTCCAAACTGAGCCACGTATGTCGTGTAGACGTGCCTTCAAAGGCAGCCCAGAGAAGCACGGTTGGCCTGTGTGGGCAGTAGCCGAGGGACCACATCGTAGCAGGGGCCCACTCCTCTTCGCCATTGCAATGTGCTGTTCACTCGCTTCTTGCTCTGGCCCAGACAATGGAGGTAGTGAGGAGGAGGAGGAGGAGGAGACGCCCCCCCCCGGCCTCCTTGCTCCCTGCCCGTCAAGCAAGCAAGGGGAAGGCACGAGGAGGAAGAGAAGGAGAAGAGCACCGGCACTGCCGAGAAGCCTTCTTATTCGGGGGCGGCCCTGGACAAAGCACCCTTGAATGCCAAGAGTATCAACCATTCTATCAACGAAGGGACAACAAGGTCCCAGGCCGGATGACGGCGTTCGAGGGAGAGGCAATTCCTCCCTCTCAGCCTAACTTACTTCGAAGGGTCATCGCAAGAAGAAATCAGGGAGGCCTTCAGGTCTGAGCTGCTCTGAACATAGAGTTAAGATCGCAAATAAAGGGCCGAAAGGACAGATTGTTTTGGAAGAACCGGACGTTTGTAGCTTGCTCCGACATTTATTCTGTGCGACGGGAACGTTTTAGAACCTGAAAAGTGCACGGAGGTGAGGCTGGTGCCTGCCACTGAGATCTCCAGCGGCTCCAGAAGCATAGCTGAGATGTTTGGAAGGTTCCTGGCTGGGTTGCGGCCCTTGGCCAAAGTTGAGGAAGCTCTGTCTCCATGTCTTGTAGCCCCAATGAAAACCAGAGTGGTTCCGGGGACTTCGAAGCAGATCTTCAGTTGAGCCTGGGCATGGAAATCTCTTCTTGAGTTCTTGGGGAGCGTTGGGTGCAATGGAAAAGCGGGGAAAGCCTGAGCATGCGCAGAGTGACTTCCCCTCTGTCCCGCGTAACTCCCGGATGGTCAGGGAGTGCATGCATGTTGTGTGTGCATGTGTGTGCCAGGGAGGCCCTTCTTTAAACCAAGCACTTTCAAAACAGGCCTCTGATCAACTGT
This sequence comes from Elgaria multicarinata webbii, assembly GCF_023053635.1. NCBI lineage: Eukaryota > Metazoa > Chordata > Lepidosauria > Squamata > Anguidae > Elgaria > Elgaria multicarinata. The sequence continues at coordinate 15,317,435 of NC_086191.1, read as the reverse complement.
GGTGGATGTGCAGGGAAAAGCAGCCATTGCAAGAGGAGAGGGGGGCCTCACCCAACGCTGGGTGGGAAATTGATTAGAATCGTAGAATAGCAGAGCTGGAAGGGGCCTACAAGGCCATCGAGTCCAACCCCCTGCTCAGTGCAGGAATATCCACCCTACAGCATCCCTATTAGCCACTGGCTAGCATGGCCGCAGGCTGCGGGATTGCACAGGTTTCTGGTTCAAACTGGGGTGGCGTTCTGGACGAAAGCCCAAAGCGAAATGAAAGGGGCAGGGGTAAAAAGCTCATTTTAAAAAATTAATTTCTGTATCGTTACATTTATATCCCTTTCTCTCTTCTTCTTCCAAGGAATCCATGGGTCCTCTTCCTCCTCCCCATTTTACCCTCACAACCCTGTGAGGTAGGATAGGCTGAGAGTCAGTCAGTCAGCCACCCAGTGAGTTTCCATGGCTGAATGAGGACTAGAACCCAGGTCTCTTGGGTCCCAATCCGACACTCTAACCATTATATCCCACAGGCTCTCCCTTAACTTCACACTAAGTTCCCTCCCCTCCCTCTGAAACAATTCTGGGGTCAAATGGAACCCTAAAACGGTCACCTCCAATTTGCCACTTGTGAACGTGGTGGTGAATCAGGGGCGTCCATTTCGGCCACCCCAGTGCTCAGGACTTTGGGAGGGGTGGGGGAAGGGGCGTTTATGACCAAAGGCAGGAGATTCTTCCCCCGGCTATGACTTAACTCATTTTGATTTCTCTCTCTCTGAGAAAACAGCCACCGAATCTCCCATGGACCATTTCGGAATGGGAGTTTTTGGAATTTCTACGTGTCGAAGGCGAGCCGGGGGTGGGGGTGGGGAGTCTCAAGGAGGCTGGGAGGACTTGTGAGGGGAGGGGCAGTCTAGCTCAGGGACTGTCACCCTCGGGGCCCCCCCTCCACTGGGGCAATGTCCCCCTCCCCATCTTTACTCCTTGTTGCAATCTGCAATTCAGCCCCTAATTAGAGGCGGTCAGGGACTATTCATGCTCTCATTAGCTTCTGTATTAACGAGGTGATTAACATCTTTTAATTAAAAATACGCCATCCTCAGAAAGTGACCTGAGTCTCTAATCAGGATGCGGCTTGGGAAGGTCGGCTGCTGTCCAACGGTTGCTTTCTCGGCTGGACTGTTTCCGGCCCGAAGCTCCTCAGTACCTTAAAATATCAAATTATTTGGTATGCAATGATTAAGCAAGTTTTCAAGATGGCGGATGAAAAGCCGGAGGCCAGCTTGTTCAAGAGGATCAGTAAGGGCAGCAAGCTAGGGGAGTTGGTGGAGAGGAACATCCGAATTGGATTGAATCCTCCTGTAGAGTTGCTATCTAAACAGAAAAGTCACATTTCCGCCATGCATTTCTGCCAGATTGAAACTGATCTAAAATGGACTGAATTGGTACAACCAAACCTCATGAACTAGAACTGTTCCATGTGAGGGGAATGGCTTGTCGCTACTCAAAAGTAAGGGAATTGCACTCTACACATGCCCAGAGGCCCAGCACTGAAAACAGCTTATATTAAGGCCTACAAAAGCTGCACCTCTGTGTGTGTGCGTGGGTGGGTGGGTGCTGCTGAAAGAATTTAGCAATAATATCATGACCTATCAACGTATCGACATTCAGGTTTTTAACCCAAATGGCATCCTCCTCACAAATATATATATATATATATTAAAAAGGCCTCAGGGCTGGCAGAAATGTTTGATTTTGAAGCGCTGGGCTTCGTGGGATTTTTCTCCCCCAGAAGCGACGCGCCTGTGTGGCGTTTCGTCAAGAGGGACGATTAGCTTCATTTGAAAAGAGTCTCAAAACACCACCTGGATTTAGATAACAGTCATATTTATGTTAATTGGTTAATTAGCCAATCAATCGTTTAAGGGCAAAGCAGTTAATCGACTGCGAGCCCTTAAAAGCCATCGCCGGCCTCTTACCGTGCACGCTGTGCATGACGTGACGGCAGAGTAGATGTGGGATGCTTTTAGGCTGGGGGGAGGCAGGCAGGCAGGCAGGCAGGCAGGTGCCGGAAACACACATGGATGTTCTGGTGAGGCCTTGGAGTGAGTAAGAGGAGGAGAAACACACACACAGGGGCTGGGTTGGAGATGCTGCAAAGCTGGGTGTGTGTGTAATGAATGCAAATAGTATGCAGATGAGGCGATCCCTGACCCCCCCCCCCCCCACCCACCCCGGCATAATTCCATCCCCTGAGGGAATCGTAGGTGATAATTGGTTATACTGGAAGGAATCAAGTGCGTTGGGAAACCCAAGCCTAGGTACGGCCAATTACTCCAGCCAGGACGGGTTTTCTGGTTCATTAGCGCCCCCCCCCCCGGCCCCCCAAATTCCCACCCTTGCCTGGTGCTGCTGTTACAATGACACACGCCCCCCTGGATAACCCACGATGCCACTTTCTGGGCCTGCGACCGGCATCTCTGTCCCCCTAAGCAGAGGGAAAACCACCCTGGTCTCCGGGCGCAAGGAGGGGATGTGGACGGATTCACTCTGTGCATGCTCAGCCGTAAATGGACAGGTGGGATGGAGTGAGAGAAAGAGCAGGCGTAGGGCAGTAAAGGCAGATAAGATGTTGTACTCAGCCATTTATTTTTTTAAAACACACTGAAATAGATTATCTTTGGCTGACGTGGCTTGCTTTAAAAAACAGCCCCAGGGTGCTTCCCCCCACCCCACCCGGAAACATAAAACTTGCTCTTAGTTCGTTGTAAAGCTGACAGGAGACTAGAAATGTAAAGCACGTTGAATGGGAGAAATGGGCCACGGAGAGGGGGAAAGGAACAATAAAAATAAACCGGATTCTATGTTTGTTTGTTTTTAAATGAAAGTAGCCCGCTGCTCCAAAGCCCTCTGATAGGGAGACATTTTTCTCCCTCGGTCATGATCCCAGAGCCCAGTGGGGTCATATCCCATGAAGACGATTGGTGGGAAATTCAGGACAGATCAAAGGAAGGACGTCTTCACACAGCTGACTTGGTTCTGCGCAGATAGGCCTCCAGAGCGTACGTGTGCGTAGGCAGAAGACGTGTGCCTCTCATCGCTTTGCGCGTCCTGTGCTTTTGTGCCTTCCCAAAATGGACCCTTGGTCTGATCCAGCATCGGGGCTCTTCTTCGGTCCTTCAGGCAGCACGTCAGAGCCCTCTGAGCCTTCCTCACGAGGAGAGTGCATGCTCTGGATTGGGGTCCCACTCGCCCAAGCCAGGAAGAGGCGGGTCATCAGCAGTCCTTGGAGAGCTGCTTGGTTGGAGCGTGAAGCTGCCCTTGCTGAAGAAGGGACACTTCTGGCACCGGCGCTCACTGCTGGACAGCTCCCTGAGGCTGATGTTCCTCGACCCTTGAGCCACGGAATTATTCCTGGTTTGCAGGGCAGGCAGGCACGGGGCAGCTGGGAAGCCAGTGCAGCTTCCCTAGACAGAACTGGCCACTGACCATGTGTGATGCAGGCCGGTCCCAGAATGCTCCAACAGTCCCTTGCCCTACTTGCCACAGTGCAATGACAGAGGGGGCAGGAGCGGTCGCATGCAAACGCCCCCCGCCCCCGAAGAGTGTGCCTCGCTGCTCTTTTAGGACACGGAACAGCTCTGGGAGTGCGCGCATGCGTGGCTAGCTGCCCAGCAGACAGGACATCCACGCACCTGGATGCCACGCGGTGCTCCAGCCGTGGCTCCGTGGGAGAGCCTCGGCTTTGCACGCAGAAGGTTCGACGTCCGGCAACTCCCGGCAGGGCAAGAAAAGCTCCTGCCAGAAACCCCGAAAAGCAGCTGCTGCCAGTCAGTGCTGACAATACTGGGCTCGAAGGGCCTGGGGCCTGCTTGGAGGCAGCGGCTGCTGCTGCTTGCTGCAGTTGGCGGTTAGCAGTCAGGGCTCAGCTCTCTGCAGCACGGGGCATCAAAGAGACTGCGCAATCAGGCCAGCAGGGTGGGGAGAGGCACTTTTGGGGGGGCGGAGGGGGGTCTGCATCAAAGCCGGCTAGCGGGTCCCAGGCGGGCCGGAGCTCTCCCTTGTGTCGGCTGCCTGCGGCACTAATGACCTTGATGAGGTTCCACCCTCCCTCCAACCCCCTTCCGTGGTTCCCGGTGGGAGGGGAAAAGCCGGAGCGCTTGTGTGTGATTCAGCCATGAGAAAGGGGGGGGAAGATAGGGGAGAACCGGATCTTGAAAGAAGGGGTTTCTGGGCTGCTTGCATGGCCAGGCACAAATGCAGCCACAAATCCCTTGCCCCCCCTCCCCCAGCCCCCCACCGTGGCTCAGTGGAGGTCGGAACCAGCCTGGGTCTCTGATCACCGTCTCCCAAACCCCGGTCTCCCAATGTAGCCTGTCCCAGCCCTGAAGGTTGGCTGTGGCACAGCTGTGGCCGGCAACCTGGAGGCGAGCCAGCCAGAAAACCGTGGAAACGTTGGGAGGGTTTTGCCCACCCCTTCCCTGCACACTGTAAAGCTGCCCCCCCCTCCCACCCCCGAGCACCTGACTGTCCTCAGTGCCCCCCCTGGCCACACTCTCCCCACCCACGGCCTCCTCCGCCCCTGGCGTCTCCGTTATGTGCAAGGGCCGGGGCCTCTCTCTCCACCCCCCAGACACCCCCGGACCCTCTCCAATCACCAACCTTTTCAACGAATAAAGGAGATTACAGTGAGATACGTCACAGGCACTTTCCCAGCTTGAAAAGGGCTGTAAAAATTACTTGATAGCAGAAAAATGCCACCCGCTGAAAGAATGTCAAGAGCTCTCATCACCAACAGCTGGGGGCAGGGGGGGGGCTTTTTTTTAAAAAAAAAAAAGAAGAAGAAAAAGGAGGAAGGATGATGGACTCAGGAGCCACAGTTTCAAATCCCAGCTGGGCTGCACGCACTCACGGGGAAGCCCCCCTCCCTCCTGGCCTCAGTTGGTCACCTATGAAATGGGGATAAACCTCACATGTTTAAGAGACAGGAGAAAAAGGATAAATAGTGGCTCCTTTCGAGTTCTGGCTGAAGCCCAGAATGGTTTCACAGCCCTAGCAGAATAGCGGCCTCCTTTGGACCCGTGCCTAAGACCTTGGAGAGACACTTCTGGGCAGAGGAGACAGTCGTGAGCGAGCGGAACAGACAGTCTGGCCTGGAATAAGGCCCCTTTTGGTGTCCCCCAAACGCCGCCCTCCCCAGTTCTCCTGCCCTGTCCCCGATCCACCCGTCCTCACTCCATCCTTCCTTTGGCTGGAGGCCTGAAAAGGCAGGTAACCCCATGGACCAGGCATAGGTGCCCCAAAGTGCCCTGCAGCCGCGCCTAAAGCCACCTCCCCTGCCTACTCAGCGGGAGTGGTGAGAGGGCCAGGGTGGTTCCGTCCTCCACGGCAGGCGTGTGGGCGATCGGGCGAGGGGTACGGCGGACCCTGGCTCCCCGTCCCTACCTGCGGGGTATCGCTCATTGATCGGCCAATTGTCCACCTGCAGCGTTGCGTTGCCCCCGCTCCGGGTGAAGCGCACCACGTGGTATTTGCCGTCGTTCACCATGGCGTTGCTTTCTTCGATGGTGATGTCGTCCGTGCCCACGTTGAAAATGACCCCAACCGTCCCCTGGTCCTGTAAGGAGCGAGAGAGGCAGAAGTGGGGCGGGGGGGGGAGAGAGAGAGAGAGAGAATGGGGTCAGAGCAGAGGTTGGGAAGGAATTCGGAGGGGATGAAGCGCAAGGGTCAACCAGGCTTATTTTCCTTTGGGGCGCCATCCTGGAAGGCCGGCAACACAGGAGAGACACACTGGCCTGCGTGGGCTGCAGAGATGATTAAATAACTGGCCCACTTGACCAGAAGAACGGCTGAAAGCGTTGAAAGAACTGGTCTGGCTGCCTTTGAGCTACCAAGCCAAATACAAGGTGGATGTTATTGTCATTGCAAGTCCTAAACACCTGGGATACCTAGCAGACCGCCTTCCTTTATACCGATCCAGGCGACCTTTAAGATCACCAGAGGAGGCCTTGCTGGTCCTCCCAAAATGAACAGAACGTTGCAAAGCAATATCCTTTTCGGTAGCGGCACCCACTTTCTGGAAAACCCTCCCTTGTGCGGTTTGGGAGGCAGAAAATACGGCTTTCCCTGGGATGTAATTAAAACGCCACTCTGACCTTCCTCTTAGAATCACAGAATAGCAGAGTTGGAAGGGGCCTACAAGGCCATCGAGTCCAACCCCCTGCTCAATGCAGGAATCCACCCTAAAGCAGCCCTGACAGATGGTTGTCCAGCTGCCTCTTGAAGGCCTCTAGTGTGGGAGAGCCCACCACCTCCCTAAGTCACTGGTTCCATTGTCGTACTGCTCTAACAGTCAGGAAGTTTTTCCTGATGTCCAGCTCTTCCTCGTATTGCTCTTATTGTATCTGGAGCGGTTTTTAACGTTGCGTTTTTAATCATTGTGTTTTAAATGTGATTTTCATATTGCTGTGTGAACCGCTTTGGGACTGTATAATATTTAGCGGTATATAAATATCAGAAATAAACAAATGAAGTTTGTCAAAGTACGACATTCCCGAGATACATGGAGACTGCGAAGTAAGAACGACGCAAGGCACAGCAATCAACTGCCTCTCCTGTTTCATCTAGCTTCTTCCCCAGTCAACAGGCGGCACCCTTGACGGGAGACGGGTGGTCCTTCTGGGAAAGAGTGACGGATTTTTGCTTCTTTCTGGATGAGTTTGCAATGGTCAAGTGTCGTCCCTACCTGGAGGCGGTGTGATTCCTAGTTATCTGTGGATCTCCAATTGGCCTGTCACACTGGGGCTGATTGAGTTGAGGGCATCAGATCTGGCTATCATGGTGGAAGGTTTAAAAGTGAGATGAGAGATGTCTTAGATCCATTTAAGCTAAGAAAAGGGAGGGGCCGTGGTTCAGTGGTAAAAATGCCTTATCATAGAATCATAGAATAGCAGAGTTGGAAGGGGCCTACAAGGCCATCGAGTCCAACCCCCTGCTCAATGCAGGAATCCACCCTAAAGCATCCCTGACAGAGGGTTGTCCAGCTGCCTCTTGAAGGCCTCCAGTGTGGGAGAGCCCACAACCTCCCTAGGTAACTGATTCCATTGTCGTACTGCTCTAACAGTCAGGAAGTTTTTCCTGATGTCTAGCCGGAATCTGGCTTCCTTTAACTTGAGCCCGTGATTCCGTGTCCTGCACTCTGGGAGGATCGAGAAAAGTTCCTGGCCCTCCTCTGTGGACAACCTTTCAAGTATTTGAAGAGTGACCCCATCATGTCTCCCCTCAGTCTTCTCTTCTCCAGGCTAAACATACTCAATTCTTTCAGTCTCTCCTCGTAGGGCTTTTGTTTCCTTGTGTGCAAAAGGTCCTGGGTTCAACCCCCCTCCAGCACCATCTCCAGATAAGGCTAGGAAAAAAACCTACATGAATCTCTGGAGAGCTGCTGCTGCCAGTCCGTGTTGGCAATACTGGGCTAGATGCACCCAGGGCCTGAGTCGGTATAAGGCAGCTTATGTTCCTTTGCATGCACTTCTCAAATGCAAAGTGGGTTTGATGGAGCTGCGTCAGGAGGATATGGACAGCCCAGAAACTGCGCTTCCACCGCCAATCTGATATAAGCCTACCCTGGGGTGGAATTTTAACTCAAGAAAAACGTCAGCCTCCCACCTCCAGGAGATACGGAGTTCTGCTGCCATCAATCTACCGTAATCCAGACTGGTGCCCCAAGCACAAACCGAGAAGAAGAAATACGTTCAGAACCGATAACTCAAGCATATGATCATAAACACAGACAGACCACCAAATCGCAAAACACATCCTATTCATGTATGCAGCGTATTATCAAGGAATTAGGGATCGGTAAAATGTGTACGTTTTTCTAGCTCGTCATCAGAAGAGAGACCAGATAAATTTATTAATTTTACGGAGTATACCAAAGGCATTGAATTTCCTAAATATTTCTATTGCTTTCTGTTAACCTAACACAAGGTCTCCCCACAATTCCATCCCTAGCCTGTCTATATCCTTCAATCATCTTTGGTGCCATTGTCCTCCGTCGGAAATGAGGCACGTGGTTCTTGGGGACAGGGCCTTCTTGCTGGTGGTACCATTTGTAGAATGTCCTTCCAAGGACATTCACTTGGCGCGGTTACTTCTGTCTTTCTAGAAGCAGGCAAAGACTTTTCATATGCCTTATTCCTGCTGTATTATCATCCATGTTTCGTTGTTCCTTATTCATTTTAAATTTATGCTGTTAGCCACCCTGACTACCCCCTTAATTGGAAAGACACACATTGCTTAAAAACAAACAAATCTTGGACTAGAAATGCAAAGTCTTGCGGGGAAATAGGAGAAATTCAGAAAAAAATGTTCCCCCTTAAGTTTTTGCAAAGATCTCTGGAATTTTTTGGGGGGGAAATCCAATTCCTCCCAAATTCTTCCATTTCCCCAACATATTCTCCATATTTTTTTCCTCCCTGGGCCTTGGATACAGTTTGAACAAACAGTTTGGGAAGTTGGAGGTAAAAACTATCTTAAAACATCCTTTGTTTTGTTTCTTTTCTTTCTGATGTTACGGCTTTGTGCGTTCTCTTATTAAACACACACTGCTTTGTCATGGGATGTTAAGGCTGCACACGCTTCCGTCCAAGGGACGGGTGGCATTGCTCACCTTCACGTTTTCTTACACGTAGGAAGCTGCCGTAGTATCTATTTCTCCATGTAGACCAGTGTTGCCTACACTGGCTGGCAACAGCTGTTTGTGATTCCAGGCAGAAAAGGGCATCTCTTCATCTCAGGCTAACTGTTCCCTTTAACTGGAAATGCTGAGTATTGAACTGGAGGACTTAATTGGAAACACTGAGGATTGAACTGGAGGACCTATCTGGAAATGCTGAGGATTGAACTGGAAACGCTGAGGATTGAACTGGAAACACTGAGGATTGAACTGGAGAACTTAACTGGAAACGCTGAGGATTGAACTGGAAACGCCAAGGACTGAACTGGAAATGAGGATTGAACTGGAGAACTTAACTGGAAACGCTGAAGATTGAACTGGAAACGCTGAGGATTGAACTGGAAACACTGAGGATTGAACTGGAGAACTTAACTGGAAACGCTGAGGATTGAACTGGAAACGCCAAGGACTGAACTGGAAATGAGGATTGAACTGGAGAACTTAACTGGAAACGCTGAGGATTGAACTGGAAACGCTGAGGATTGAACTGGAAACACTGAGGATTGAACTGGAGAACTTAACTGGAAACGCTGAGGATTGAACTGGAAACGCCAAGGACTGAACTGGAAATGAGGATTGAACTGGAGAACTTAACTGGAAACGCTGAGGATTGAACTGGAGGACTTAACTGGAAACGCTGAGGATTGAACTGGAAACACTGAGGATTGAACTGGAGAACTTAACTGGAAACGCTGAGGATTGAACTGGAGGACTTAACTGGAAATGCTGAGGATTAAACTGGAGGACTTAACTAGAAATGCAGAGGATTGAACTGGAAACGCCAAGGACTGAACTGGAAATGAGGACTGAACTGGAGAACTTAACTGGAAACGCTGAGGATTGAACTGGAAACGCTGAGGATTGAACTGGAGAACTTAACTGGAAACGTTGAGGATTGAACTGGAGGACTTAACTAGAAATGCAGAGGATTGAACTGGAAACGCCAAGGACTGAACTGGAAATGAGGACTGAACTGGAGAACTTAACTGGAAACGCTGAGGATTGAACTGGAGAACTTAACTGGAAACGTTGAGGATTGAACTGGAGGACTTAACTAGAAATGCAGAGGATTGAACTGGAAACGCCAAGGACTGAACTGGAAATGAGGATTGAACTGGAAACGCTGAGGATTGAACTGGAGGACTTCTGCAATGAAAGGGTGAGCTCTATCACTTAGCTACAGTCCATCCCCTGGTACAGGGGAAGGTGTCCTTGGCTGCTTCCAGATAAACGGCTTCCAGCACTACTATTGTAGAGCTATTCTTTTCTTTCTCTCATTGATTTTTTTGTGGAAAGGGGGGAAAAAAAGATGGAAGACGCAGTGGGAAATTATGGGAGAGTTACAAGGAGAAGCCAGAATTGATGGTGGTACAGATAAGCTGAGGGTTCACTCTTGGGAGTGCTCTGCCGGGAGGATGTGTGAGAAATGATTGAACAAGGCCTTCTTCGTCGCTCTGCCTCGAGAAGAGAGTTGCCTCTTTGGAAGGGCAAGAGAGGACATCTCCCTCACGGCCAGCCTCCTGCATCTGCCATCACCGAGCAGGGCTTCCAAGCAGGTTTGGGCCTCGGCCATTTTGGAAACCCAGCGCATGATTGGTGGGGGAGGGAGAGATGCTGAAAACCCCACCTGGGAAAGACGGAGGGCGGGACGCGACGGGGCCGTTCCGTGTCCACCTCAGGCGCTCGCTGTACAGCGCGGATCGTAGCGGCCTCCTAATGAGCTTGCAGCAGCTGTGGGGATGCCACATACCCAAACCATCTCACTGAGCAGCATGCGTGCTTTCAACTCAAAAGCCGCCTTGCATGCTTGCCTCCGCCTCTGCCCAGGCAGGACCCGCCTCAGCATGGAGGCCTGCTTAATGGTTTGGTGCCAGGGGAGGAGCTGCAAGGGGCAGCTCCTACCCAGCTTTTGGAGGGCCCTCGGCCAAGGGAACACCCATGGGGGCCCTCCCTCCGTGAGCCCACCTTCTCACCGCCATGCCCCCAGCTGTTCGCACTCCTCCTCCTCCTCTTCCTCATCATGGCTGCCACTGGCTTGCTTGAGAGCCAGGGATTTACATGTGCCGTGGCATCTGCTCTTCCTCATCTCCACCATGGTGGTCTTGGACCAGACTGAGAAGCAGGAGAACCACCAGGTTGCAGTGGCAAAAGGAACAGCAGCTCCAGGGAGCTGTCCCCTCCAGGAGTGTGGGCCCTCAGCAGACGCCCAACCAAGCCTACCTTTGACACCAGCTGCGCTTCTGCAGGTGGTTCTACTCCAAGGAAGGTAGAATCATAGAATCATGGAATAGCGGAGTTGGAAGGGGCCCACGAGGCCATCAAGTCCAACCCCCTGCTCAATGCAGGAATCCACCCTAAAGCATCCCTGACAGATGGTAGTCCAGCTGCCTCTTGAAGGCCTCGAGTGTGGGAGAGCCCACAACCTCCCTAGGGAACTGATTCCATTGTCGTACTGCTCTAACAGTCAGGAAGTTTTTCCTCATGTCTAGCCGGAATCTGGCTTCCTTTATCTTGAGCCCGTTGTTCCGTGTCCTGCACTCTGGGAGGATCGAGAAGAGATCCTGGCTCTCCTCTGTGTGACAACCTTTCCAGTATTTGAAGAGTGCTCTCATGTCTCCCTTCCATCTTCTCTTCTCCAGGCTAAACAGGCCCAGTTCTTTCAGTCTCTCCTCATAGGGCTTTGTTTCCAGACCCCTGATCATCCTGGTTGCCCTCCTCTGAACACGCTCCAGCTTTTCTGCATCCTTCTTGAATTGTGGAGCCCAGAACTGGACGCAATACTCTAGATGAGGCCTAACCAGGGCCGAATAGAGAGGAACCAGTACCGCCCACGATTTGGAAGCTATACTTCTATTAATGCAGCCCAAAATAGCATTGGCCTTTCTTGCAGCCATGTCTCACTGTTGGCTCATATTCAGCTTGTGATCTACAACAATTCCAAGATTCTTCTCGTTTGTAGTATTGCTGAGCCAAGTATCCCCCATCTTGTAACTGGGCATTTGGTTTCTATTTCCTAAATGTAGAACTTGGCATTTCTCCCTATTAAATTTCATTCTGTTGTTTTCAGAAGGTAACCAGAAGGTCCTCTGCGCCAACGCTGTCTCTCCTGGCGTGAAGCTTCTGGTGACCTCCCTGGGTTCGTTCCACCCCCTTCCTCCACTCCAACCACTGGGCTCCACACCCTTCAGTGCTGGAGACCCTAGGGCCCCTTCCTCCACTCTGCCTCCCCCCTGAGCAGACACCTGCCTTCCCCGCCCTGCTCCCCTCGCTCCCCTCCTGCTCCTACCGGCTCACTTGATGCAGCTCTGACTAATCATAGCTCCCTTAATCCAGTTCCCGGTGCAGCCGCCGATTGACAGTGCGCGGCCTAATCTCGTTTGCCTCATCAATAAGCTAACGATCAGGGCTGCTTAATTTCATTTGCAGCAGAGCGGTAATTAATCCAGTTCTGCAGCCGCCTCCCTGGGAAAGGAGCGCAGAGGGCTGCAGGGCGAGAGGCGAGACGGCTCAGAGATTGGGGCTGTGGGGGGCCGAGAGGGGCACTGAAGGGTGTTTGCTGTGGGGGGAGGCGTATTACCAAGGGGTACGAGCCTGCCAGTCAGTGTTGGCAGTACTGGGAGAGATGGACCCAGAGTCTGGCTCTATGCGCCTAAAACATGCCCCGTCTCTCGTATGTCCTTGCACGCCAGGGAGATGTGCTCTAGTTCTAGAGAAATCCCATGCATGGTTACTCGGAAGTAAATCCTTTTTGAGGTCAGGGAAGTGAGTACGGGGACCCAGCTCCAATGCCTTCCCTCTTATCTCAAGGTCAACTCCTAGTGCTCTCCGTCGCAAAAGCAAGAATCCGGTTCGACGGGAGGACCGCGCGCACTTGGCATGCAAAACCGGCTCTTTTGCATGCTTAGATGAATGATGGGCAGCGCAATGCTTCCCTGACATGGAACGCGGACCCATTTCGGCCCAGCTGTGTGCATCCTTCCTTCTTGCGCATAATATACACGACCCCCCCCTTCCTTGGGAGCATTAAATCAGTCCATAACTCACCATGGGCTGTTCCTTCTAAGCAAGGGTGCTTATGTGGTTATAAAGCGCTCGAGATGAGTTATGGGAGCCCAGCGCACACGCGGCCACATTTCAAGCCAGCTGTCACCCTAAGCAACAACAGGCGATGGACCTGGAGTAGCAGGCTTTCCCCCTGAAGCAGGGCGGGGTGGTTTGGGGGCTGAAACGCCTCTCTCCCGATGTCCGCCCCCTATAAATGTGCAGCTGCCCACATACGACCCTTCCACGGAGATCTGGCTTGCTGCCACAGACCCACGGCCGCGCTTCACAACCACCCCTTTCTACATGCCGTCATTTTCCGGAAGCCAGCGTTCGGTTTCAGAATGCATGGTATTCGAAGCGTTAGAGCGAGATCACATCACGCCAGTCCTTTTCCAACTTCATTGGCTGCCAGTCCAGGTCTGGGCCCGATTCAAAGTGCTGGTATTGACATTCAAAGCCCTAAATGGTTTGGAGCCAGGTTATTTGAAGGAACGCCTCCTCCCATATGTACCTGCCTGGACCTTAAGATCATCTACAGGGGCCCTTCTCCGTGAGCCCCTGCCAAAGGAAGTGAGGCAGGTGGCTACTAGGAGCAGGGCCTTCTCTGCTGTGGCACCCCGGCTGTGGAACGAGCTCCCCAGAGAGGTCCGCCTGGCGCCTACACTGTACTCCTTTCGTCGCCAGCTGAAGACCTTTTTATTCACTCAGTATTTTAACACTTAATTTTAACTTAAATTTAAATTCTACTGTTCTAACTCTGTATTTTAATCTTATATCAATTTTGCTGCATGGTTTTATCCTGGTTGTGCTTTTTATATTGTATTTTGTATTTGTGTTTTTAACCTGTTGGTTGTTTTATTGTGGTTTTAATTTTTGTGAACTGCCCAGAGAGCTTCGGCTATTGGGCGGTATAAAAATGTAATAAACAAATAAAACAAATAAATAAATAAATAAATAAAGGGTGGCAGTGAACATGTGCAGAGTGCCTTTCCGGCACCACTGATGACCACTGCACACACCCCCACACACCTGGCATTACAGACCTTGGCTTCCCAGAAACGTCTTCCAAAGAAAACTCCCGCTCCTCTATTTTAATGAAACGAATCTTAGGGTGCCATCCTACGCATGCTTAGACACAACTCCCAGCATCCCCCAGCCATCCATATTGGCTGGGGATGCTGGGACCTGTACATTTCCCTCCCCGCCCCCGTCTAAACATGCATACCACTGCAGCCTTAGTTGATTAATCCCATGAGTTTTAATGATGAATCAATCGATTACATGTGCATAAATCTGTGTATGAATATTAATTCTGCAGTAAAAGTGTATTTATTCTTTGTTTGTCTGGATGAACAGGAGTGTCACAGGCTCAGATGTGGCGGAGCAAGAAATATGTCTGCTGTGTGAGAGGAAAAGCGGAATAGTTCTTCTAAGGTGGCAGTAGCCACCTGCGTTCTCCCCTCCCCCTTTTTGGGGGTGAGCCGTTGCCTCAAAAATAATGTGAAACGTTTTAAAACCTGCTACCCAATTAAATCAGGGCCACCTTTTAAAATAAATTAATCCAACCCATTAATCACTTCAGCATTGCAGCCCTATTTCTGAAATATAGAAATTAACCGCAAGTGTTCCTGACACACAAGCTGGAGTTGAATTCCCTCCGCAGCAGCCTTAACCAGTCTGGTGCCCAAAGCGGTGTTGGACAACAAATCCTACCATCCCCATGCCATCTGGGGATGATGGGGGGTGTAGTCCAACACATTTGGAGTTAGGCTTCAAGGCTGAAAAACACACACCCCTTCCTTAACAATCCTGGGCTCCAAAGCTTTTTTGTCAGGGCTGCAACAGAACCTGGGACCTCAGATCCCTGTCCGGCTGTCTGGGGTTCCACAGAACTCTTTGTCAGAGAGTATAGCACTCTGTGGCACTTGAAAGTTGGCATACCGCTGTATCAAGCTTAAGCTGGCCAAATAAAGGAGGCCATTTCACTTTGGGCATCATAACCTTTGGGCACTGACTCAGAACCCGTTGTGAGCTCTTTTAAGACGTTATTGTATTATTTCTCATTGTTGTTTTTAACCTGTTTTATTGTGTGAGCTGCACTGACAGGGCCTTCTCTGCATTGGCTCCGACACCTTTGGAACAAAACTCCCATCAAGGAGGCCTTGAAAACGTATTATGGTGCCGTGCTGTTGCTGCTGGTTTTATCGATTGGCTTTTATTGTTTTTATTGCTATTTTATTGAGTTCGTGTTTTTACTGCTTTTAATATATATTTTTACTGCGTCTACGTATTTTATTGCTGTAAGCTGCCTTGGAGGGCTTCTGCTCTGAGAGGCGGCTGAGAAATGTTTTAAATGGCATGGAATGAAAACTTTTCGATACAGGGGCAGCATATAAATAAGGCTGCGATCCTATGCGTGTTCAGACAGAAAAAAAGTCCCCCAGCATCCAGCATCCCCCAGCCAGAAAAAGAGACCTACAACTCCCATCATCCCATGCTGGTCAACTGGGGCATGCTGGAAGCTGTAGGCCTTTTTTCCTGTCTAAACATGCATACCCTAAAAAAACACAAACTACTGAAAATCCGACAACCGCAAAGAGAATGTCTATATAAAGCAACTGTTAAGAGGTGGGGAAAGGCACAGGGGTGGGGTGGGGGGGGGCATTATTAAGGGCTTATTACGCTAAGCAGTGATTAATACCACGCGGTGGGAACGGCTGGCTAGCTGTGCGTGCTCACGCTGCTTATTAGAGCCATGCATGTAATTATTGCATTAAACCCGGATTATTAGAGCGCCAGGGCGTGCACGCTTTATTAATGGCTGCCCCGGGGCCCCCACAGTTCGGAGAGGAGGAGGCCCTTGCCCCACACCTGGAGAAGTTAGCAACATGCAGCAGTTGCCCAGGGAGTGCGATACGTGATCACGAAGTGGGGTGGACCGGGGCGCCAAAACATGGCTCCTGAGCTTCAGAGAGCACATCCGGAACTGGCCACGGTGGCTACTGACAAGACGTCCTGATTTCATCCACGGCGAGGACAAGTTCTGAATCCGGGCTCCTAGGAAATGTAATGGCGCATCCCGCTGAATTGCAGAAGACCTCTCCCTCCAATGCAAACCAGCAACGATTTTGTGGGCGGGACGGGACAGGGCAGAAAACGGAGCGCTCCAACATGCCGTATCGAACCCTTGGCCTAGCAGATCCCCGAAGGCTGTGGGACATCGGGTTGCCGCTGAGTGGGTGTCTTTGGACAGCCCAAGGCTGCGCTAAAGCACCATCTCAGAAACATCACACCGACAAGGAGGGCAACCAGGAGGATCAGGGGTCTGGAAACAAAGCCCCATGAAGAGAGACTGAAAGAACTGGGCCTGTTTAGCCTGGAGAAGAGAAGATTGAGGGGAGACATGAGAGCACTCTTCAAAGACTTAAAAGGTTGTCACACAGAGGAGGGCCAGGATCTCTTCTCGATCCTCCCAGAGTGCAGGACACGGAATAACGGGCTCAAGTTAAAGGAAGCCAGATTCTGGCTGGACACCAGGAAAAACTGCCTGACTGTTAGAGCAGTGCGACAATGGAATCAGTTACCTAGGGAGGTTGTGGGCTCTCCCACACTAGAGGCCTTCAAGAGGCAGCTGGACAAGCCTCTGTCAGGGATGCTTTAGGGTGGATTCCTGCATTGAGCAGGGGGTTGGGCTCGATGGCCTTGTAGGCCCCTTCCAACTCTGCTGTTCTATGATTGTATGACAGATGCATTTAGAAGAGCGTTTGGGGAGGGAGCCCTGCCTCGCAGCCATCAGAGACGTGCCTAGTGGTTTGCCTCCTCCAGGCTGGCATCTCATCACCAACAGCTCCTCTCCTCCCCTGGGCAAGCGCTCCGGAGCGATCCATCTCCCCTGCCACTTGGCTTGCTCCTGGGTCAACGCCACTGAAGGGTAGAGCCCATCTTGGGTGACAAGTGGCTGCAGCTCTTGGTGTCTTCGAAAGAAATAATCATCATTACCCGGCCCTCTCCCGACCCTTGGCTCAGCGACAGGCACCTTCCTACATCCAAGGGCAGCGAATTTCCACCAGTTCATTCCACTGCTGTCAAAAAGAAATATCCGCCCACGTCAGCTCCTCCACACCACCGCGTCCTCTTCTCACAAAGGCGTTGCCTTGCTATCTGCACGTGCAGGGGTGCAGGGCCAGCTTCAAGGGTTGGCGTTTAATTTAAATTTATTTATTTAGTCTTGGGCACCTGCCAAGGCCCCTTTCCGGGCAGGAGATGGGGAAGGGGGATTGTTTAGCTTGGAACAAAAGTGAGTAAGGGGAGACACACCAGAGGTGTACAACATTATGCAAGGTGTGGAGCTATTTTTCTCCCTCTCTCGTAATACTGGAACGCAACGGGGTCACATCCCATGAAGCTAAATGATAGGAGATTCAGGACAGACCGAAGGAAGGACTTCTTCACACAGCGCAGAGTTTAAATATGGAATTCATTGCCGCAGGACATCATGATGGCCACCAATTTGGATGGCTCTATCCATGGCTACTAGCCCTGATGGTTGTGTGCTATCTCTAGTATCCGAGGCAGGAAGCCTGTGTGCCCCAGGTGCTGGGGAACATGGGTGGGAGGGTGCTGTTGCACCGTGTCCTGCTTTGTTGGACTCTGGCTGACGGCTGTTTGGCCCCTGTGTGAACAGAGTGCTGGACTAGATGGACCCTCGGTCTGATCCAGCATCAGGGCACTTCTTATGTTCTTAAGCAAACGGGCTGTGGTTGCCATGGCAAGTGTGTGTGTGTGTGTGTGTGTGTGTGTGATCCAGAGAGAAAGTCACACTGAAGACACCCACCCCCAAAACCTGGTGCCAGTGCTGTGTGGAAAATTCTTGCCACTTTGTACCCTAGGGAGGTTGTGGGCTCTCCCACACTAGAGGCCTTCAAGAGGCAGCTGGACAACCATCTGTCAGGCTGCTTTAGGGTGGATTCCTGCGTTGAGCAGGGGGTTGGACTCGATGGCCTTGTAGGCCCCTTCCAACTCTGCTATTCTATGATTCTATGATCTTGGGGACACGTAACCCCACTGGGATGGCCAGTCAGGAATCCCTTCTCCGCTTTCTGTGATGTTAACAAAGCGTTCAAGCAAGACGAGTCGGTTAAGGGGGGGGGAATTTAAAGAGTTGCTTCTTTCTTGCCCCTCCCTAAGGGCCCAAATGTCATCCCCACCACCGCCAACACACTACTGCGTGGGTGGAAGGAGGAAGACAGCGACGGCAGCCCTGTAAAGATGGGCGGAAAGACCCTCCATGAAAGACAAGGCGGCTCAGTGTGTCTGTATATCCATGCTCCTTCGGCATGAGCAGTGTGCTGTCGCTAAGCTCCGTCGAAGCCCGTCAGGTTGAGACTGGCACACGGAGTTACTTAGGCAGAGATTTATGTCACTCGCCGAGGATGAAAATTAAAAAAGAAGAAGGGGGGGAAAGAAAGAATGGGGAGGGGGATTGGATTTATGAGACTACAGGCAAACCCAGACCCCAGGATGTTGGGAGTCGGTACGTGAGCCTTAACGGCTCGCTGGCACCATAACTCCTCTGAGCGAGGGAGCGAGTATGGCTGACTGGCCCGGGGGCCCTCCCAGCCAGGGGTTTAATGGACCATGCAAGGCCAGAGAAAAAGAGAAGGCCTCTTGTCTACTCCAAGATGGCTGCCAAGGCACCAAAATGGCCTCCTCCTCTTTCTCCAATGGCCAACGCATCCCATTCCTCCTGCCGTTTGCACCCCAACACCGAGGCTGTGACTTGGGGGCTGCTCAACTTTCCAAGCCGGGGAGTTGGATCACGCGTCCGTTTTGCAGGTTTCGTTTCGCTATCTCATGTCACAACACTTTGCCGGGCTGGTGTTGTGTGTGGGCAGCGGAGACTCAAAGCTTGACGGAAAGACGCCTCATGGACATTGAGCTTGTGTCAAGATGGCTGCCCTCACCTGTGGGCAGCAAGGCCACAAAATGGCCCCTTGTGTGTGACAGAACTTCCCGTCTGTATGGCAAGAACCCCAACGCTGTGACAGTCTTCTTCCCCACACTCAATAACTGAATTGTGCCAACATGTCCTCTAGTACTGACAACACCACAGCCACACAGAGAGGAATAAAATGGCCGCTACTAGGAAAACCTTGTTTCCTTCTGTCTGCCCATCCTATGTCAGAAAACGTGTCAAATCCAATGTTCTTACTCTCCTAAACAAAAAAAACAGGTATGACAAACCTGGTTGCCCCCAACGGTCTTACGTAACTCAACCAAATAGCTACGGTCTCTTTGTAGGCCAATTTATTTGTCTCCTCTGTGTTCACCTCAAAGACTCCAGGCAACACTATAATGTGTTGCCCCCATAACAATCCATGGGGTTCTCTGCTTGGGGCTAAACGTCTTGCTCTTCCTGTCCAGAGATCTCTTCAGCTGTCCAAAAGGCCCCTGGCGTAGCTGGCAGCAGTTTCTTACGGGTCATTTCTGAGGGGAAGACGCATCCCTTCAGGCTATCCAAGCACTCTGCCCAGCCTCATGGCCTCCAGCCAGATCTCAGAACTCACTACTCATTATTTTCACCCGGGAAAGGGCTATAAATACTCATAGGTAAATAAATAATATAATGTCATCCCCATTTTACAGATGGAAGAACAGAGTCCGCCTCCCCACAACCCCATCTGGGTCTATTGAGAAGCTGGAAACCTGAACCCCCTTTTTTACATGCTGGGAACTGGACTACAGTTCAGATGCACCCCTCTAATCCAAGAACTGCAGGACATGCCTTTTCCTCATTACTCAGTTCCTTAGTAGTGAGGGAAATGCACTCTGGACATGGTCTGGGGCAGACAAATAAACTTATCTTCTTCTAAGTACATTGACAACAGAACTGTGGCTCAAATTACTCCATTGGCATCCTCAGTGGTAGGCAAAATGCCCTTTTAGGGCGCGTGTTCAGACAGAAAAAAAGCCCTACAACTGCCCCAGCCAGCCATGCTGAGATATGGACATGCAAACTGCACCCACACATTTAACATCTCACGTGATTTGGCTCCAAGAGAGAACCCACAGTAAGCTAAATCACAGAGGGGCGACTTGAACCCAAGTCTTCCAGAGAGGGAAGGTCCAGCTCTATGCTCACTGGAGACCCACCCAGAGGGGAATGTGGAGGGGCCTCTTTGAATACCCAGGGCCCAACGGTGTCATTCCATAACTGCAAATGATGTTGCATTAGTGGAAACTGGATTCTGAACTACGCGCAGGAGAAAAACCCAACTAAAGTTACGTTACCGTAAGCAAGGCGGAGCAAGCGGTTTTGCGTAGCTCTTGTGCGTCCGCGTTATGCAACCCCTTGCACAACTGTCATGCAAGATGCTGCGTATCGCGTTGCACAACCGGTTGCACAAGCATCAGGGGCACACGCTTGCACGATGCCAGTGCTACTTGAGCCTGTGCAACGTCAGCGGTGCCTGGAAGCAGATGGGATTTCTCCACAGCCGCAGCGTCTTTCCGCCCGGCTCCTGAGCTCGTCTGTTCAAGTCCCACCACTCAAAACTACCGGGGCTGCAAACAGCTACTTAACCTCAGCCAGCAAAGTGGTGGCAGTGTTCTTTTCTGCTTCGTTTCCCACCACCCAAGTGAGACCGAGGGTTATTTATGGGCAGCATGGAGGAGCTGGGACCACACACCCCACTCAACAGGTGCTTTCTCCCAGCCTGCAACACGAGAACACCCCTTCCCCCAATGTACTGGGGACTTGAGAAAGATCTGTTGGGCAGTTTAAGGGCCGCCTTGGAGGCAGACCCAACCATGGCCCACGGTCAGTTTCTAAGAAGAGCAGTGCTGGGCTGACGCTGAATGTCACAACCAGTGGTGTCGTGCAGGCAGGGCCCGCAGGGACGCAGCCCCGACACTTTTTCATGAGCAGGGACCCCGATGTCATCTGCCACTCCCCTCGGATGTCCCTTTTCCCTCTGAGCTTCGTTGCAATCCTCACAGTGGGCGGGGGGAATGAATTCTCCTAGGAACAATATATTATTCCATGTCATTATGCAAAGTGTTTCGGAGTGAACTATTAGATTTACCTGCTCCTGGTGCAGATGAAAACGGCCAGAACTGTTTTGCTGATAGGGACCCAAACTTGGCCCCTCCTTGGGGGTGTGGCTATGGAGACTGTCGTGATGGGTGTCTGCATTTCCAAATTTTTCACTACACCACTGCCTCACAACACTGTCTCCTCTCCCTCCTCTCTAATTCAACACTGAAGTGAAGGACTACACAGGTGAGGCAAATGCACTCTCTACATGCTCAGACACGGCGCCTTCCTTTCTAAGTTCCTCTGGACGGGTTCCAGGCCAGAGCCCCTTGGTACCAAAAACAGGGCTGAGGAGTTCACCCGGTCGCTTCCAGGCTTTGCGAAATCCTGTGTAAACCAAGGTAGGCTGGTGGGCATCAACCGGGGGCCCTTTTTTACCCCTCCAATTTCAAAGCGGAGCCTGACCTAGGGTTACAAAACCACAGCCCCACGTCCTTAAAAGCGTGCAAAGGCTGCTTACGCCAGGCTGGGCCATGAAAGCCCTTTCTCAAAACTTGGAAGATGCAGCTGATTCTGGGGTGGCGAAGCCTATTTATAAACGGACCGACGCAGTTGCAGCAGAGGGGGCGGGGGGAACGGAGGGTTATTTACGGCAATCCTTGGGGTGCAGACGGACACGCGGGGGGAGGTCCGCCACCCAGGGCTGATGGATGGCGTCGGCCTCCGCAGCCCGTTCTGTCTCTTCCGACAGCTTTGCCAGCCGCTCCTGGTTCCCTGGCAACGGGGCGGGATCAATCTCTTGGCAGGGTCGCTCCATCCACCTGTCAGCCTACATCAACACCTCATCGCTCACCCCGGGGCTGCCGGAGGATGCACCAGTAATAGAGATATATGCGGGGGCCAAGCCAGACTGCAAGGTGGACCTGCAACGGGGGAAGGCAAGGAGGGGGGAAACATGGGAGAGGTTTGCAAGATGCCAAATCCTCGGCTCTTTGCTAGAACCTAGAGCCCATAAGGGCGTCAGAAGTGCCCTGATGCTGGATCCATCCAGTCCATCACTCTGTTCACACAGAGGTCAACCAGGGACCAACAGAGCAGGACACGGTGCAACAGCACCCTCCCGCCCATGTTCCCCAGCAACTGCTGCACACAGGCCTACTGCCTCGGGTCTCCTCCTCTTCTTCAACCTGCTTGTCCACCTGCCTCTTGCTCCATCCCAGAAAACGGTGGTGGCAACGAGGATGAGCAGAAGACACCCACAGCCCCCTGGCTCTCTGCCCGTCAAGCAAGCAAGTCCAGCCACGTTGAGGAACAGGAGATGCAAGAAAGGCTGGGGACCACGGCGGGGAGGAGGAGGAGGACTCTCGGAGTGATGGGCACCACCTGACGTTGTCTTGTCCAAGGGCCCCCCAAAACCTGGGCCGAAGCTGCTCCTTCCTGCTCCTCTTCCGGCACTGAGCCCTTAAGCAGACTTCCACGCGGAGTCAACGGTCGTGAGACGGCAGCCTTCCAAATCCTGGAGCCATCACTGCTCCTTGGGGACTCTGCCACTGTTAGGGGCCCCTAATTATAGTTGGGTGGTGGGTGGTGGGTGTGGGGGGAGCAGGCGAGAGAAAAAGATGTTGCAGGTGGGTGGAAGGAGGGCAGCTGAAGTGACGGTCTCTGACTTAGTCGCCCCCCCTCCCGAGAAGAAATAAAAGGGAACCAGTTAATTAGAAGCTAATGAGTCTAAATCTGCACGTGAGGCAGACAGCTTATTAGTGGGGCTTTAATTACAGTTTTGCCAGGGAGAACACATGCCAAAGGTATAGAACATCGGTTTCCAGCCCCCGCAATCCATAGGCAAAGCTCATCAGCTGGAAAAGCCCCCCCCCAATCACTCAACAGGGAGGATCAAGCAGAGCTCATGAAGGAAGCCCCCCCCCCCCCCCGGGCCTCTTAAAAAAAACCCGGTCGGGTCAGGACCGTGCTCGTTTTGTGGCATTCGTCCAGAGGCGGCTTGTTCTCTTAAGCATATCAAAGCCTTGCCCAGCTGGGGATGAGAGAGACCCAACATCTGAGATGCCCAAATCCTGGCTTCCTAACCACCAATCTGTTCCCAGTGTTGGAAAGGAACCCAAGAGTCCAGAGTCCAAAGAGAGAGATTATTTGCACGCCTCGTCCTTCTGAAGCTAGGAACGGAAACCCAGATTTGGGCCAAGTCACATGTAGAACAAGCCCACTCTGTCCAAGGCTTTCGTTCGCAAGGCGAGAGGTACTGGAGCTCAACCATCCCGGATCCTGGCCTGGTAACTTTGGCTGCAGTGACTTGGTGGCCCGGGAGAGGCTCACTCATTCCTTTGTCACAGCGGTACAGTGTGGGCTATGCCAATAAAGCGTGCGCTGTGGCTTATAATGGGTTAAATAACCCATGGTGATCCGTCTGTGTCGTGCGAACCATCCCAGAGGCAATGACCCGGTTCACACAATCAAACAACCCAGGGACACCTTGTTCACCATGGTTAAAGCTGTGGTTTGGGGTGTCTTCTGAGCACAGCCTGGCTTTCTGGCTCGGCCACCTTGGTTAAAGCCATGGTTTAAGGTGTCTTCTGAACGGGCCCGAAGTCTACGATATGTACTTTCAGCAGTAGAGCCTTTTCCCTCATGGAGTGTTGATCCAGAGGACCCCCAGTCTTGAAAGTCTACTTTTCAGAGGGCGTGGAGGGCTGTTGCTAGGAGAGGAGCTGAAAAGACCCTCCCCCATGGATGCGCAGAACACCACCCCATGATATTTTGGCTGCCATCTCATGAGAGGAGCATGAAATGATCTAGAGCAGCCTTCCTCAACCTGGGGCACTCCAGATGTGTTGGACTGCATCTCCCAGAATGCCCCAGCCAGCGGAGAAGAGAAGATGGAGGGGAGACATGGTAGCACTCTTCAAATAATTAAAAGGTTGTCACACAGAGGAGGGCCGGGATCTCTTCAAGATCTTCCCAGAGTGCAGGGCACGGAACAATGGGCTCAAGTAACAGGAAGCCAGAGTCCAGCTGGACATCAGGAAAACCTTCCTGACTGTTAGAGCAGTATGACAATGGAACCCCTGACTTAGGGAGGAGGTGGGCTCTTCCACACTAGAGGCCTTCAAGAGGCAGCTAGATAACCATCTGTCAGGGCTGCTTTAGGGTGGATTCCTGCCTTGAGCAGGGGGTTGGACTCGATGGCCTTGTAGGCCCCTTCCAACTCTATTAGTCTATGATTCTAAGTGAGTGTGTTGATTCCTGCCCACTTCTGCTTTCCTGAACAACTGAGGAATACCTTTTCCTCGGTCGTTATCGTGGCATCTGAACCCGGAACTCTGGATTGTTTAGGGGTTAAACAACCTAGAGTTAGCCCAACAATCATCTATGGTTTGATGCTGAGTTAGGGTTATGTCACGATAGCAGCCCAGGAAAGGGGTGTTCCTGGGTTGTTGATCGAAAGCAGAAGCGACACATACGTGGGAGGCAGTGCGCTCACTCGCTTCTGCTTGGCTCCAATAATTCCTGGGTTAAACAACCCATAGGTAATTTTTGTGAACCGCCCAGAGAGCTCCGGCTATTGGGCAGTATAGAAATGTAATAAATAAATAAATAAATACATAAATAGGTAGCTGTTTTGGTCCATGCCTCTCCTGCTCCTCCCGTATCCAGCCTGCCATATCCTCCATTTTGCTTTGGAGGGCTGAGCCATTTCCTTTCCTCATGAGGTGCGGAAGGGCAAGGAATACTAGTCACTTCCAAGGAAGTAAGGATAGCGGGGGGCGGAAGGCGAGAAAAAAAGAGGGGAACACCCAAAGTAGCAGTTTACGTCACCAAGATCTGTATTGCCCAGGCAGGTATTTTTTTCCATCATGCCCCACTTAGCCCCCCCCCCATCCCCAAATCACTGGAAAATACCTTTCCAGGGGGCCTGAAATGGCAGCCAGGGGACCCTAAAAAGTAGCATGTGGGTGAGCGTGGCAACCGTTCCTTCCACCACCCCTCCCATTCCGCTCCATCTCTAAAAATACGCGCCTGGCGGCGGCGAACAGGTCACCGCCGGAGGAGAAACCAATTACGCGCCTTGTGCAGCCTTTATCTGCCTTTTGGGTGCCGGGGCCTCTCAAACGCTGGGAGAGCCGCGGGTTCGCTTCTAAAGTGGAACATAATTATGACTGTCAATGTCATCTTTGTTACTGCCTGTCCTGGGTAACAATTGAATTACGTTTGCCACTTGACTAAGCAAGGCGGGTTTGTCTTTTTGCGGTGCTAATTTGCTTATGGGTAGAGGACGAAACCCCACGGACTAGATAGATATAGAGACGGGTGCGGGAATAAGGCGCCCCCCCCCCAGGACACATACACACCCACACAAACACCCACCCACACATGACCTGAACACCTAAGAGAGCCGATTTATCGGAGAGATAAAACAGAAATTAGACAGATAAACATGGGGGGAAAGGTGGACGGATGGATGGATGGACGTAAACAAGGCAGGCGAGGAGATTTGAGAGCGACAGGATAAAAGATCGATGTCAAACAGATGGAGGCCAGATAACTGAGATCTGGGATGGGCAGAGATTAGACGGATGAGCAACGATTAGAAAACGATAGGAAGCCATTGCCGAAGGGCCGTAAAGATAGAGAGGCGGGGTTTTGTAAACCGCCCAGAGAGATTCAGCTATTGGGTGGTATAGAAATGCAACAAATAAATAAATAAATATCCCGTCGGTTTGGGAATATTATATGTGCTCATATTGTTGCGTTGTTTTGCTGGTCTTGTGACCGTAAATAAATTCAATTCAAAGGGGAAGGGTCCCAGGAGAGATCCTGGCAAGAAGTCCAAACCAGAGGCCTACAACTGCCTGCCCACACTTTAAGATCCGAAAGAGAGGCCCTTCTCATTTGTCCACCCGTGAGAGCAATTAGGTGGGTGATCACACGTGACGGGGCCTTCTCTGCAGTGGCCCCACACCTTTGGAACAATGCTGCCGTTGGAGGTACACCAGGCTTTTAAGAAGGCCTTCAAACCATGTTATTTTACCATGGCCGCCTCGTGATACGACTGCTGTTTGTTGCTGCCTTTGCTGCTGTTGGTTTTATTGTGTGGCTTTTATTGCAATTTTATTGCTTTTAATGTTTTAACTGTTTTTATGTATTTTATGGCTGCCCGCTGCCTTGGGAAGGCTTCTGCCCTGAAAGGTGGCCAAGAAACGTTTTAAATAAATAACTAAATGCAACTGCACCGTTTGAGGGAGACCAATTTGCGGAATAAATAAATACATCGGATCGCAAGCGGTCGAGGGGATGCGTTCTATACACGCCCAGTGGCACAGCAGTGACTGCGTCTCCTGTTCCCGGATCAGAGGCTCTGGCAATAGGTGCCGGGGCCAGAGGTGAGGCTCCAACTAAGCACCAGTGTGTATGTGGGGGCGGGGGCGGGGTTGTGTTCCCTGGCTGCTGTGCCCCCGGCCTCCCTGCCTCCGCAGAGAGCGTTAGCATGCTCTTCACGGAGGCGGAATGCAACCAGCCGCACCTTCTTTGTGAGGGATTCCATGGCAGAGTGCCAAGGCGGACGTTAGCACCAGCAAGCTGAATTCCTGCCTGAGATGCATCAACCCTTTGGGGAGTGTGTGTGTGCGTGTGTGTGTGTGTGTGTGTGTGTGCAAAAGGCCGCAGTGCCAGCACCATCCCTCGCCCTCCTCACCCAAAGGCTGCTCTGCTTTCCTCTGAGGGTGGTCAAAGGAGGTGGTCAAAGCGAGCCCTGAAGCCAGTAACGCCGCCTTGAGGTCAAAGCCCCTGTCCAGAAAACAGCCGATGCAAAACCTGACGCCGTTTGATCCCTGCAGCCCTGGTAGCGCTAGCGTTTATAGTGAGTTTAAAAGGCAAAACGGCACATGCTCAGAGTTTGTTTTCCCGTAAAACCAGGCTTGGCAAACCGTTGTGCCGTGATGTAGAAGCAGTTTCAAAGGGGGGGATGGCAGCTGGAGGGGTGGGGGAGGAAGGAGAAAGGTTAGGGGGTGAAATATCTGAAATAACGCACATCTAACGCCGCCTCGCCACCGCCGCATAAGGGCCTGAAACAGGACTTGGTGAAGTTGCCCCCAAGGGCACCTAACCCCCCCCTTCCCATCTGCAGCAAGAATCCATCACAAAAACAGAGAAGGGCTGACCTTGGAGCAGATGAAGGAATAATCAAGACTTCTCCTGAGCTTGTGCAGAGCGCCGTTCACCCCCAGCAAGGAAGGATCCCCCCCCCTCAACTAGGGCATGCTTCCAACCTGCCCATTTCGGCAGCTCTTCTCACAGAGGCGAAGCCCTGCTCCGTCAGCCGCCCACCGCCGTGTGGCAAAGCAAACAGAGGTGTTGGTGGCACGGATGGGTTAGCCGGTGAGACGCCACCAGCCAGCTGGCCCTGTGCGGCGGCCCACGCGCACTCCTACACAGCTGGAGGAGGAGCTTGGCAGACGGCTTCCTCCTCCGCTCGGCTGCTGGCCGCCTTCCCTCGCTCCAGGGGCCAAGAGAAGCAGAGATACGGAGCTAAGCTGAGTATGGACCGCGGCAAGCGCAAGGATTGGGCACGGATCGGTTGCCTCTGCCGGGAAGAACAGGGTCCCCCCCCCCCCCGTTGTCACTTCCTGCTCTACTAGGCAGGATAAGCTTTTATAGGAGGGATTCTGGAAAGCCGGGGATACCTGGGCAGCCCTATTTTAAAGCCGGCCTCCTCCTCCTCCTCCTCCTCCTCCTCACACACCCGCTATCACATCGTGATATCTGGAAGCAACGTTCACTTGCAGGGAGAGAAACCATCAGAGGCAGATGTGAGCCATGTTTCGACTAAGGGTGATAATAGTGGTTACAGTCCGGCTTGGGAGGCCTCCGTTCGAAGCCGGCTCTCGGCCTCAGGCAAATCACTCCCCAGACTTCATAAAATGATGCCGAAGGCTTCAACTCCACCCTTACCCATCCTGGGGACTTCCAGGTGTGTTGAAATACAACTCCCAGAATCCTTGGGGTTCTGGGTGGGGGGTTCTGGGAGTTGTGGTCCACCACATCTGGAGGCAGCGTTCCACTGAAGAGAACGCTGGGAAAACACAGCAGGGCCTCTGACTGCCCTCTGGCGTTCCCTCGCTGCCACCCTGTTTCCGTGGCACGAGAGACAGTGAGGGTTTTAATGGAATTGTTTTATGTGTTATTGTAAAGCGCCTTGATGCCAGAAATGGTGAGGCGGCGCTATAAAAATGCTTTAAATAAACAAATAAATAATAAATAAATAATAGAAACATCAATGCTTGCAAACGTCACAGAGAGGCCCAAAGCAGATGCTGTTAGCCGATCCTGGAGTGCAAATCCTGCGCTATCCAGAGCACCTGGAGCCACCAATCCAAAATTCAAGGCGAGGCCTGTGCCGCTACCAGAGTGCATCTCTTTGGACCACACTCTGCCTTGCTGGCACCCCTAAAAATTTATCAGAGGAGCAATTTCCTCCCAAGCACCAAACGTTTTGAAGTTTTCTGTTCCCCCCCCCTGCAGTTTCCCCCCATTCTAAAAGGTTGAAGTGACTCTCCAAAGGTTCAGTTACCGACATTAAGAGATGGAAGTTAAAATATGCCGGTACCTTTATGCCCATCACCTTTGCCCTTGGCCACGCCCCTCTGGTCTGCGGCCACGCCCACCACTCAAATGCAGCCCCAGAGAGTTGCTTCCAAATGGAATTTTGCCCTTGGGTTCAACACCCTGGTTTTAGAGCTACAACGGTTGGTCAACGGACCAGAGCGTCCAATTAATCAACGTCGGTTGGACGGAAGAGGGATCCCACACCCAGGGCCCGAGAAAGTCCCCTTCACAGCAAAATAAAACAGGGATTTGCCAAAGCTGTAGATTAAATTAAACACACACACATACACAAACACACACACACACAGGATCTGGAGGGAAGCAGCAAAGCACATTCACTGTCAGAACAAAAGAGGGGGAAATATTTCAACAGAATGGCTTTGCTCCCCCATCCACCTGCACCCCCCCCCGTTCCAGCAACAAAGGGGAGATTGTCACACAGTTGCCAGTTATTAATTCCTAATGCCACAATTACTTCATTACGTGGCAGGTGCAAGAATGAATTGCTGGAGGTTCGCGCAGGCAAACAATGAAGTGAGTCAAAATTAATTTACTAAGCGGAGAAATCCCCACCCCCACCCCAGTGGAAGCGTCTATTTGACCTTTTGTAAAAAAGGAAAAAAGGGGAAAACCAAGGCGGAACTTCTGAACTTCCCGTGATAAAGTTTGCGGCGGCAATCAGGACTATTGCATACCAGAACACGCACGGCTCTGGCCCACGCATGGGGCAATTTGAAGAGGCAACGCTGAGGATTGGACCCGAGGGGGGGGGGACTCCCCAAACCCTCCCACATCTTAGGGCTACATGCAAGATAAAAAAGGGTTTCTTTGACACTGACTGGCCAAGCTATGCTGTTTCAACTGGCGGACTACTGAGATTCCTGGAAGTCAAGGGTGCAGTAAGTTCAGTCCCAATGCAGCCCTTTACCTTTCCCGAGTTGACTCCACCCTTTCCCTCTGGCTACACCCCCTTTTCCCCACCCACCAATCATCTGGTGGATTCCTGGCTTTTATGCCATTTTTCTGAAAGGTTGGAACACCTCTGCTAATACTCAGTTGCTGGCATTTAAGTTAAATCATGCTGGCATTTTTGAGCCTCCTCCTTTAGCTTCCAGTCCTGCACCCCACTGGAACGCACCCCACCCACCCCTGCCCTGAAAGCTTCTCCAAAATTTGGTCGTTGGGCTCAGAGAAATTTGACACCCTTGTTGTAAGAAGTAGGGGAGAATTAAGTTAGAGTGTTGGATTGGGATTTGCAAGACCTGGGTTCTAATCCCCACCTGGCCATGGAAGCTCACTGGATGACTTTGAATCAGTTACAGACTCTCATCCTAGCCTACTTCACAGGATTGTTGTGAGGATAAAATGGAGGAGGAGGATCAATCCTGACAGAACGCCTCTCCCGACATGAACCTACCCGTACTCTGCGCTCAACATCTAAGGTCCTCCTCCGAGTGCCTACTCCGAGGGAAGCTCGGAGGATAGCAACAAGGGAGAGGGCCTTTTCGGTGGTGGCCCCTGCTATTATGGAATGATCTCCTCGATGAGGCTCGCCTGGTGCCAACATTGTTATCTTTTCGGCGCCAGGTCAAGACTTTTCTCTTCTCCCAGACATTTAACAACATATGCTAAGTTTGTTTGTTTTTTAATGGACCCCAGAACTGTTGTTGATTAAATGGATACTGTTGTTTTTATATTTTTGATAGTTTAAAATTTTGTATACTTTTTAACGTTCACTGTTTTTAACTTTTGTAAACTGCCCAGAGAGCTTCGGCTATGGGACGGCATATAAATTTAATAAATGAATGAATGAATAAATAAATGTACACCCCCTTGTAGGAGAAGGCATAGGATATAAATAAATATTGTGGGGGCTCAAGTTACAGGAATCCAGATTCCAGCTGGACATCAGGAAAAACTTCCTGACTGTTAGAGCAGTACGACAATGGAACCAGTGACCTAGGGAGGTGGTGGGCTCTCCCACACTAGAGGCCTTCAAGAGGCAGCTGGACAAGCATCTGTCAGGGCTGCTTCAGGGTGGATTCCTGCATTGAGCAGGGGGTTGGACTCGATGGCCTCGCAGGCCCCTTCCAACTCTGCTATTCTATGATTCTATGAAGTGTGGCAATGAAGGCGCTGAGCTCCCACAACGCCCCGTCTCCAGCCCACAAAAAGCAGGGTGGGATGACGCTGGACTAGAGCTGGCCAAACTCTGCGCGGCAATCAGACGTCCCTGGACGCCGCAGGGAGCAGGCGTCACGGCAAAGCGCCCTTTGGTGCCACCATCCGCAGGTGTGATAAACCGCTTGCCGCTGCCGGCAACAAGGCCCCGCGGAGGCTGTCGCGGCCGCGCTGAGGCGATGTACTGCTCTCCTTCCCCTCGGTGACCCCCATCCATCTCCCTGGCATGCAAGGGCAGGCGGAGCAGTGCTGGACACGGCTGGGCTCCCCGGCAAGCCATCGGCACGGAGGCAAAAGCTGGTAAAAGGCGGCGATTGGGGTGGGGAGGTGGAAGACGAGTTGGAACGATCCTCGTGGCGGGTGGCCTCCTTTGTAAGCGGGTGCAGAGGACACATCTAGGAAGGGAGCGAAAGGGGGTTCACTACATCCCCCTCCGTCTGCTGCTGCGCTATTTATTTATTATTCCATTTCTATCCCCTGCCTTCATTTCCCTCTTGCAAGGAGCTCAAGACGAGCCACATGGTCCTCCTCCTCCTCCTCTCCAGTTTATCCTCACAACAACCTTGCCAGGTAGGTTAGGATGAGGGTTAGTGACTGGCTCAAAGCCAACCAGTGAGCTTCGTGGCCGAGGGGCGGACTAGCACCCAGGTCTCTCGCCAGTCCAATGCTCTAACCACTACACCACAGTGGCTCTCAGTATTCGGGAGAGTCTCTCTCCTCCACCATCCCATCTTGATTCTGAATTTGGGGAAAGGGGGTCAGCAGGTCTTCCCTATAACCTGAGAACTGTCAATAATAGAGAACCTGGCGTATTAGGGGGTTCAAAAAGTATAAGAAAGAGAACTCCTGACACACATTGCTTTCAGGGTTCATTTTAGAAGCAAACAACACCCGTTACGTTATCTTACATTGCCCTGAAGAAGGACCTGTGCTTCTGCAAATCTCGGGGTTCAGGCACACTGGCCGATAAAACCCCCCCCCCATTTCTCAGTGGTCCTGCCTTGGCTCCCTTTCTGTCAGCAACGATCTCCTGAGTTTGCTATTAGAAGGAAGGTTTCCGATTTATTTATGATTTCAACCTGAAATGCCACCTCATCTCGTCGTCCTCTGATAGTATTTAGCCTGTAACGAAATTGGAATATAATATTGTGATCTCTTTGTCTGGGGTACGCTGGAGGGCCAAACGGAGGCCGCGGGAGAGACGGATTTGCCCCAGGGCCTGAGTTTCCCGCCCCCTGCTCTCTCTCGAGTTCTTTATGGGGCAGATTGACTCCGCAGAGTTAAACCCTTCTTCACCAAGACAATTGACCTGCCTGAGCTTTCACTTATTTATTTATTTATTTATTTATTTATTAGTTACATTTCTATACCGCCCAATAGCCGGAGCTCTCTGGGC
Source organism: Elgaria multicarinata webbii (assembly GCF_023053635.1). Classification (NCBI taxonomy): domain Eukaryota; kingdom Metazoa; phylum Chordata; class Lepidosauria; order Squamata; family Anguidae; genus Elgaria; species Elgaria multicarinata. The sequence continues at coordinate 15,285,443 of NC_086191.1, read as the reverse complement.
GGTTCACAAAATTAAAACCATTCAAAGTATAAAACAACAGTATAAAACCATAATATAAAATACAATATAAAAGCTCAACCCGATAAAAACAGCATCAATGCAAAATTACGAATTTAAAACACCAAGTTAAAATTTATTTATAGACTGTTAAAATGCTGGGAGAATAAAAAGGTCTTCACCTGGCGTCTAAAAGCATATAATGTAGGTGCCAAGCGAACCTCCTTAGGGAGCTCATTCCACAGCCGGGGTGCCACAGCAGAGAAGGCCCTCCTCCTGGTAGCCACCTGCCACACTTCCTTTGGCAGGGGCTCGCGGAGAAGGACCCCTGAGGATGACCTTAGGGTCCGGGCAGGTACATATGGGAGGAGGCGTTCCTTCAGATAGCCTGGCCCCAAGCCGTTTAGGGCTTTGAATGTCAATACCAGCACTTTGAAACGGGCCCGGACCTGGACTGGCAACCTATGAAGCTGGAAAAGGTGCGAAGAAGTTGCCCTGTGGTATTTGCACAGGAGTTCTTCTCCAAGTCACCCACGCAGAACATCCCACCTCTACTTCCCTTACTCGGCTTCGTCCTTTTTCTTCTGCTGCCCCTTACGCCTGGAATGCTCTTCCAGAACACTTGAGAACTACCAACTCAATCACAGCTTTTAAAACTCAGCTAAAAACTTTTCTGTTCCCTATAGCTTTTAAATATTGAGTTTGTTCTGACTCTATACTGTTAGCTTCACCCTACCCGGTGCCTGTTTACACTTCCCTGTGCCTGTTTGCATTCTCTTTCCCTCCTTATTGTTTACTACAACTTTATTAGACTGTAAGCCTATGCGGCAGGGTCTTGCTATTTACTGTGTAATCTGTACAGCACCATGTACATTGATGGTGCTATATAAATAAATAAATAAATAAATAAATAAATAAATAATAATAATAATGCTGTCTTGAAGTGGGACCCTAGCCTTCTCACCCGGTGAATGGGAGTCATATTATGCCAGTACTTCTCATCTGCACTGGCTTCAGGTCCATTTCCAGGCCCATTTCCAAACGTTTCGCTCTCCCCTTGCAAGCCCTAAGTGGCTTGGGTTACCTGACGGAACGTCACCTCCGATATCCACCTGCCCAGATATGCAGATCATCAACCGAGGCGCCCCTCCAAGGCGCCCCACCAAATGAGGCGTGGCAGCTGAAAGGGCCTTTTCCGGGATGGCACCGTCCGCAGAACGCTCTTTCCAGAAAAGTTCACTACGAGCCTACGTGACGGTCTTTTCAGCACCAAGTGACGACTTTTCCTTTTAAATCCCCCCAGGCGTTTTAGGAAGTGTTGCGTGCATATGTGGGAGCTTTCAGTGCTGTATTCTGCTGCTCCTTTTAATTTGGTTTTATGAGCCGGAGTTATTTTCTCTTTACCGCTGGTTTTATCGTGGCTTTATCCCACACGGGTCTGAATCTTGGTTTTAATGTTTGTATTTTACGTTTTTACATCACCCAGACAGTTTTGGTTGTTGGGCGAATTAAAAGCACAGTAAATAAACAAAACACTCAAAGATCTACACTCTGTATGTGCTCAGGGGCTCTAGTCCAGAGGTAGGCAAACTCTTCAGGCCGGCGGTCACTGTGACGATCTTTTTCAGGGCTTCTCAGGGCTTCCAAAATCTACTCTGACTACTGCATTCACTGAACGACTGAGACGTAGCATCAAAACCCAGTGCCGGAGTTAGATTTGGGCTCAAATTAAGCCTGTCCCACCCCACCTGCAAAAATAAATACATGAACGCCGTGATGTCCCGGTCCCCAGGCAGGTTAACGGTTCCCGTGAAGGTGGGAGTTCAGGAACCTGTGGTTGGGCTGAGAAAAAGGAGCCACCGCGGCACGGCCTCCCTCGGCGCTTGGCGTAATGAGATGACAGATATAATAACAATGATCACAGTCACCGGAGGGCTGGTTCTCGACCCGTGCCCAGCTGGGAGCCGGCCACATGCTGGGCTCCTTGTTGCACAGGCGTATGTCTCCCAGGAGGGGGGGGGCAGGAGGAGGGGACGCTTTGGCAAACGCCGCCCGGAGCAAATGAAGCTCTCCTTCCCACACCCACCGAGCCTTGCAGACATAGGCGTGCGCAAGGGGTGTGCCCAGGCACACCCTACGTCTCAAGCGATAAGTGATGAATTGAGGGGGCCATTGAGTAGACATCCAGAGGGGGATCTAGACACGGCGAGAACGGCCCTCTGGCTGTTCCGCTGCCGCCCCCACCAATGCGCCGTTGCCCTCGGCAGCAGCGGCGACAAGGAATTGCTCTGCTGGGAACCTCTCAGGGCAGGAGGAGGGACCACGGAGGCTCATATTGCCTCCTTCGGACAGTGTCACCACAAAAACCCACTGATCATAGAATCATAGAACAGCAGAGTTGGAAGGGGCCTACAAGGCCATCGAGTCCAACCCCCTGCTCAATGCAGGAATCCACCTTCAAGCATCCCTGACAGATGGTTGTCCAGCTGCCTCTTGAAGGCCTCTAGTGTGGGAGAGCCCACAACCTCCCTAGGTCACTGGTTCCATTGTCGTACTGCTCTAACAGTCAGGAAGTTTTTCCTGATGTCCAGCCGGAATCTGGCTTCCTTTAACTTGAGCCCGTTATTCTGTGTCCTGCACTCTGGGAGGATCGAGAAGAGATCCTGGCCCTCCTCATTCTCCCATTCCTCACCTGCAGCAGCCTTTCTGCAGGCAGGCAAGCCAAACCCAGAACAAGGCGCCAGTGTCTACAGCGTGTAATAAATAAATGAATAAGCAAAAAGGGAACCTCACGAGGGACGCCAGAAAATCCAAACGCAAAAGGGAGGCGGGAAAGGATATGTAATTCAACGCAAACAATCCCAACGCATTTTGGACCCACAGGTCCTTCTTCAGGGCAATGTAAGGTAACGTAACGGGTGTTGTTTGCTTCTGAAATGCCAGGCAGAAGACACAGCCGAGGCAGCCTGTCCGAAAGGCGCTGTTTTGGGGAAAGGGAGCTACGGAGAACACAGAGCCAGGCGGCCCAATGGTTTGACTCCATATGAGGCGCTGGCTATTGAGGTTGCAAATTCTCTCATCCAAAGCCACCCCGGTAGATGGGTTAAAGAATCAGGCTGCACGGGAAACAAAGGCGGCACATCGATGTTCTTTGTGCACAGAAGAAAGCAGGCGCATGCAAAGATAGAATAAAATGTGCAGGCTGCTTTGGGAGAAGTGCCTCGATAGGCAGAAATACTGGTGACACGGATAGATGTTTAGACACACACGCCGGGGCCAGGGTCCCCTGCCAATCAGCCGCACGCACTGTCTCCCATCCAAAGCTGTACCGGGGCGTGCTGGCAGCTGCCTTTGTGAAAGTGTCACGGCTAAAGCGCATCTCCCAAGCTCTGTGGGCTCCAGCAGAGAAGGGCTTTGTCTGGCGTGGCAGCTGTGAGCAGCTTGGAGAGGAAAGGAGGGAGGGAAAGAAATCTCTCTCTCTCCCCCCCCTTCCCCAGCCTGCCTGAGATACTGTCTCTACCCATGAGACGGCTTGGCACCCGCAGCTGAGGCGTGCCAGGGCTAGGCGGAACCCAGTTGACCACCATGGTTGTTTTCTCAATTCCTGGCTTGTTTCCCTCCTCCTTCGCCTGATCCGTCCCTGTATCCCAACTGCCTTTGCGACACTGCAGTAACTGGCATGAACAGAAGCTGTTTTTTTAATATATATATATACTGCTCCCGCCCACTGCCTTTTCAACGCAAGTAGGCAAATGAAAACAGCCCATAGAGAAACAACTCATGAACAACCTACGATTCTGGGTTCACATGTAACGACAACCCATGGTTTTTTAAAAAAACACCCCAGACTTCACAACCCAACCAAAAACACAAGGGTTCTCTTCAAGGGTTGTTTGTGGTTAACAAACCACAGTTCGTTGGTGTGGTTGGGTTTACACCACACTACAAGGCATGATTCAAAGGCGACCCATGATTCAATGCCAACTCATACTCAAGGTTGTCGTGCTGTGTGAACAACCTGGGTTCTCTTCATGGGTTGTTTAATAGAAGTCTGAGGAGAGCTGGCAGGTGACATCAAGTGCCGGGACTCCACGACGCTACTGGACATATATTTCCTTGTTTCACTAGAACTGTGAGAGCCACCAACGGAATCCAGGTGTAAAAGAGGGTAGTAGACAAGAGTAATTTAGGAACAAGAGTCCCTCTGTGCACATATTCAGCAAAGGAATTTGTTTTCAGTTCACGGTCCTGCCATACAAAGAAACCAACAACCATTCCTGGTTTTCTCTTCAAGTTGTCTTCCATGTCAACAACCTAACTTTGAAGGGAATGGGACTTTTTTTTTAAAAAAAAAAATCGCTTTTGCCAGAACCCCTGGGTGATCCACTGTAAATCATAGAGAGCTCTACCAGGAGACACTGATCGACCTTATAGAATCATAGAATAGTAGAGCTGGAAGGGGCCTACAAGGCCATCGAGTCCAACCCCCTGCTCAGTGCAAGAATCCACCCTAAAGCATCCCTGACAGATGGTTGTCCAGCTGCCTCTTGAAGGCCTCCAGTGTGGGAGAGCCCACCACCTCCCTAGGTAACTGGTTCCATTGTCGTACTGCTCTAACGGTCAGGAAGTTTTTCCTGATGTCCAGCTGGAATCCGGCTTCCTTTAACTTGAGCCCGTTATTCCGTGTCCTGCACTCTGGGAGGATCGAGAAGAGATCCTGGCCCTCCTCTCTGTGACAACCTTTCAAGTATTTGAAGAGTGCTCTCATGTCTCCCCTCAATCTTCTCTTCTCCAGGCTAAACATGCCCAGTTCTTTCAGTCCCTCCTCATAGGACTTTGTTTCCAGACCTCTGATCATCCTGGTTGCCCTCCTCTGAACACGCTCCAGCTTGTCTGCATCCTTCTTGAATTGTGGAGCCCAGAACTGGACGCAATGCTCTAGATGAGGCCTAACCAGGGCCGAATAGAGAGGAACCAGTACACGTGATTTGAAAGCTATACTTCTATTAATGCAGCCCAAAATAGCATTTGCCTTTCTTGCAGCCATATCGCACTGTTGGCTCATATTCACCTTGTGATCTACAACAATTCCAAGCTCCTTCTCTTTTGTAGTATATTCCCTGACATGCCCTGAAAGGCACTAGATGGATTCCCTTTTGGAACCTTTCGCACATTCGCTCGCACGTGCTGGAGGACCCCTGCTTTGCCTCCATCTGCCCACAGCCTGCCCACCATCAGGTTTCCTTCTCTCTTGTTCCAAGGTCAGTTGATGCTTGGCAGGCAACAGGGCCCTACCTGGGAACAGGTAAAAGGGTCTCCTGAGAGGACTGAGAGGAGGCTGTAAACGATGTGAATGCCGCTCCTAAAGCTGACTTGTTGGCAGTTAAGAGCTTGAAGCTAAAACAGGCTGTTATGTTTAGCTCCTCCCCCTTTTGCCTCTGGCCACGCCCATCACTGGAAAGTGGGCCCCCAGGAGTGGAATCCAGCCCTCAAGCTGAAAGGGGTTTCACACCCCAGCAACACATGGACCTCCTTCTACCCTTCCAACGCCACCACCACAAGTCACCTCCACCTCGTCCAGGTCTTTGCAGGAAGGACAACCACAGTTAAGTATCACACGGCAACTCAGAGGGGGACCCAGGAGTCCGGGTCCTGGATACTAAAACCCCACAATCTTTTGTTCTTTTGTTCGACCCTGCAGAAAGAACCTAGAAATCCCGGCCTCCCCTTCTCTACCAGGCCCCAATATGGCGCTCCTCCCTTGCTAGAGAACCCGGGAGTCCTGCCTCTTGCTCTAACCTCTAGACCAGCCTTCCTCAACCTGGGGCGCTCCAGATGTGTTGGACTGCACCTGGCTGGGGCATTCTGGGAGGTGCAGTCCAACACATCTGGAGCGCCCCAGGTTGAGGAAGGCTGGTCTAGACCCTCTCCCTTTGTAGGGACCCAGATTAGACCCTGTTTCCTGGCTTCCTGCACTGGGAAGAGCCTTGGGCCAAGGAAGCTGCACGGCGTGGCGGGGAAGGGAGGGGTGGCAGACGCCACCACGTCTGCACCAGTAGGTTACGCTGTCGCCCTGCGTTAGCCTGGCGGGGCTGTGACGGAGAAGGGGATGCGAGGCGAATGCGCCAGAGTGGAACGGAGGCAGCCCCAGGGGCCGCTCTGACACTCTGGGCGCTTCATGCGCCAGCCTGCCTGCTCTCCTGCCATGCAGCATTAGTGGCAGCACCTCCGCTTGGCACATGCCACAGGGCAGCCGGGGAGAGGGTGCCCTTGCTGCAGCGCCAACGTCACGCCCACAGCTCGGCTTCACACATAGGAAGCTGCCTTCTACCGAGTCAGACCAGAGGTCCACCTAGCCACCGTGGGCCAGGATCTCTTCTCGATCCTCCCAGAGCGCAGGACACGGAATAATGGGCTCAAGTGACAGGAAGCCGGATTCCGGTTGGACAGCAGGAAAAACTTCCTGACTGTTAGAGCAGTACGACAATGGAACCAGTGACCTAGAGAGGTGGTGGGCTCTCCCACACTGGAGGCCTTCAAGAGGCAGCTGAACTGTCAGGGATGCTTTAGGGGGGATTCCTGCATTGAGCAGGGGTTTGGACTCGATGGCCTTAGAGGCCCCTTCCAACTCTACTCTTCTATGATTCTAGCCCTGTATCGTTGACACTGACTGGCAGCAGCGGCCCTCCAGGGATTCAGGCAGGAGTTTTACCAGCCCTACTTGGAAATTCCAGGGATGCAACCTGGGACCCTTTACATGAAAAACAGGGGCTCTATCCACAGCCCATTTTATCATCTTGTTCCAGGAGGATACCATGATCAAAGGTACCAAACACCACTGAGAGACTGAATAATAATAATAATAATAATAATAATAATAATAATAATAATAAATGCTATTATCAACTACCCCAGCAAATAGTATGCTGGAAGCCTTGAGAGACCTGCTGTAACATTTTTGCAAAGCATTTAATAATAATAATAATCTTCTAGTCTTTTTTTTTTTTGCAACTTTGCTTCTCCTTCACTTGCAATTTTGTATCGGCTGGATAACTTGCTACCTGTGTTGTTGTTTAAAAATACTGCATTTGTTTCATAATAATGGTGTTGTTGTTATTGATGATGATGATGCAATGGCATTCAATGTCAAAGCACTCTAAAACAAGGTTACAACATAGGTAAGAATGTCGACAGATCCAGGGCACGTAAAAGGAAGTGGTTCTTCAAATGGGGTGTGTGACCCTGCAAGGACCCCGTAAACGCTGTGAGTTTACCACACAGGGCTGTTGGGAGGATAAAATTGGAGTGGGTGGGGTGAACCATGTATGCCCCCCCCATGTTCATTAGAGAAAGTGTGCAGTAAAAATGTTCAATCACCATCACCATCATCATCCACCTTGGAACACTGAACATGCAGAAATAGAATCATAGAATCATAGAATAGTAAGAGTTGGAAGGGGCCTACAAGGCCATCGAGTCCAACCCCCTGCTCAATGCAGGAGTCCACCTTAAAGCATCCCTGACAGAGGGTTGTCCTGCTGCCTCTTGAAGGCCTCCAGTGTGGGAGAGGCCACGACCTCCCTAGGGAACTGGTTCCATTGTCGTACTGCTCTAACAGTCAGGAAGTTTTTCCTGATGTCCAGCCGGAATCTGGCTTCCTGTCACTTGAGCCCATTATTCCATGTCCTGCACTCTGGGAGGATCGAGAAGAGATCCTGGCCCTCACCGCCCAGTCAGAACCCCCCCTTCGCCCCCTCCAATTCTCTCCCCACCCCTCCTTTTTATAACATCTTGTAAGCTCTGGAGCCCTTGAAAGTTTGCACACTTTGCAGGGTGATATTTTGGTGGGCCTGATAAAGGCCTGGTGTCAATGGGAGCCTGCTTTTGCAGGGCCATTGCAGCCGTGACAGACTGACCTCTCTCTCATTCCGGAAACCTTGTCACTCATTTCGTAGCTTCGATTCCCCGGGCTCCCGTTTCCACACTGGGGTAACTGCTGTTTTGCGTTGGGGAGTGGCGTTTCTAGGAGTTTTCAGGTGAGTATTTGGGGGTTTGGAGGCAGGAAGAAGTGGCAGATGGCACATTCAAAATACAGAGAGTTGGGTTTGTGGTGGGCACGGAGGCCACACTGTGACCTGCATTCTTGGCGGGAGCATTTGGATGTCACCCTTAGTCTATAAAGGCTTGTAAATAATGTTTGGGAGGGGTCAGCGGTCATGGAGCACACCGGCACCCACGAAGTGGGAAAGTGTAGCCTTGTTTATTGTCGTCTTTATTGCTGTATTTATTGTATCCTTACTGTTTTTATTGTGTTTTTATTGTTCCTAATATCATATTGGTTGTACATGTTTATTGCTGTACACCACACTGGGAAGGCTTCTGCCCAGGAAGGCGGTCAAGTAATATTTTAAATAAACAAACAAACAAATAAATAAATGAAATATGGTCCAAGAAGCCAAAGCTGGGCTGCTAGGTAGGAAGCCGAAATCCAAGGCCTCTATAGCAGCTTTGTCCCAAATGCTACCTATTCCGTGTGCAAGGCCAGCTACACAGGTGGAGCTGAGGAGTCTCAGCTACACAGGTGGAGCTGAGGAGTCTCAATGCTCAGACGAGATGGAGGATAAGATGAAATGAAGGACTAAGTCTCCTCCCCCTGCATTGTGTGGTTTGTGATTTCTTTTTACTGTGATTTCTCGCTACCAGTTATTCCTGCATCTCTGCAAAGCTTGCTTCCTTTAGAAGACACACCAAAGGGCATTTAGTCTGACCCATTGCCCCGAGATGTGGTGCCCAAGGCTTCCTCAAAAGATGCAGTCATGAAGGATAAGGGCATCAATGGCTAGTAGTCCTAATGGCTAGATGCCACCTCTAGTATCAGAGGCAGGACGCCTATGGACACCAGTTGCTGGGGAACATGGGTTGGAGGGTGCTGGCACGTTCACCTTCTACCTGTGATTTTCCACAGGAAGTTCAGCCATTGTGTGAACAGAATGCTGGAACGAGATGGACCCTTGGGGTAAAATCCAACATGTCCTAATTAGAAAAGACCCATCAAAATGAATGGGACTTAAATTAGTCATGACTAAAGTCCCATTCATTTCAGTGGGTCTCCTCTACATAGGAGATGTTGGATTTCACTCTTGATCTGATTCGTCAGGGCTCTTATCTTCTAATGGCAGCATTAAGAAAAGGGGGTTTGGATTTGCCAGGTCCTAGGGGAAGTTTTAATACAAGCCAGACCTGTAAGACAGGGTCAGCATCCGCCTCAGCTGAAATGGGACCAGACTGCTGGTGTTTCCCATCCAAAAGGTGGCTGAGCAGCTTCTAAATGGATCCCTCGGGAAAAACCAGTGGGAACTGGGCAGCATCTGGTTTGGGATTATTTGTCCCTGGTGGGGGGGGTGGAGCGAGAGTGAAAATATTTCTGATCGTCGAAATGTAGGCGTTGTAGAACGAGCTTAGCGTAGGAGATGAGAGCCAGCCGAAGAAACTCAAAGGGCCGGAGGGAGAAACGCACACGAGAGAGGTTTTACCCTTAAAGGCGGCCTAAAACACTGTAACTAAAGCGAAAGGAAATGCCAGAGACGTGCTCATATGCTAATACTGAGAGGCGGGGAAGCGGCTGTGCTTGGAATGTAAAGTATCGTGGGCATAACGGAAATCTGGTCGAATGGAGAGGACCAAGGGTTATGACCTCCGGGGAAGGGCTTTCTGGAGGCGGCAGAGGTTTAGTACATGCGAGAGCATTGGGTGGCTCCAATTTGGGGCCTGGGAGAGAAGCAGCCGTGAATGAATTCTGAGACCAAACGACGTTCAGCACCTTGGACACCTTTAAGGCTCTTGCTGGTTGGGCCTGAAACCCAGAATGGATTCACGTCGCCACCCCCATTCGGAGCCACCGGCCTCCCCTGGCACAGAACCAAACAAACCGGATGTCTCGAAAGGGAATCCAGAGAATCCTCCAGAGAACACTGGGCCCCCAAAGTGACTTAGTCCTGGGAACAAATTACCGATCCGGATACCCGTGACGGCTATGATCTTGAGATGGAGAACATAACCAGGGAGGCAGGAACCGTTGTAGTAATTCAGGGATGAGAAACCTCAGGCCTGTCCTGATCCAGCTCTCCAGATGGCCCCGCCCTTTCTCCTGGCCCCGCCCCCTTCCCCCCCCACCACCAACGGTCTGCTGGTTTCTTGGCTTTTGTGCCGCTTTTAACAGTTGAAATGCCTCTTCTAAGGTTGAATTATGGGTAGCTACGATAGGGCTGGTATTCCTTATATTTGGGGCCACACCCCTTTCCCCTCTGGTCACGCCCACCACAGGTATGTGTGCCCCCCCCACGAGAGTCTCTCTAAATCTGAGTTCATCCCTCCAGCCGAAAGAGTCTCTCTATCTCTGTAGCAATGGGTGACTTCAAATACCTTCGTACAGACTCGATAAATGCGTGTTCTGGTCATGGCAAAGAGGTGATGTTTCTCTATCCCCTCAAGGTCTGTGCTCTCGAACCGTCGATCACAGCACTGGCTGGAGGGGAGTTGACCCTGGGCCAAATCCTGGGTGAAGCCCAGGACCGAAGGGCAAGATGTGAGAGCTGTTGAAGAGATTGGAAACAGCAACCACAGTGCTCTCAAATTCAGCAGAGAGGCAGGCGGATGAGAAATGAAAGGGGGATGGTTAAAAGACGCCGAAAAGAGGACGCGAAGAGGATGGAATCTCTCCAGAAGTCTTGGAAGTGGTTCAAAACCACAATAACAGAAGCTCATCTCGGCTGCGTACCGCAGAGCAGGACTGGTATCGCCAGGTCCAAGAAGAGGCCGGGGGTGTTAAGAAGCGGAGTCGAGGAAGCTGTGAGAGGTAAAGGCTTCCTTTGGAAAACGGGAAGGCTTTGTAGAAAGGGGTTTGCGCCACAGGCCTTGCAAAAGACACGCCTGCACTTTGCCTTGCAGCTGAGAGCGAGTGTGGTGCAGTGGTTAGAGTGCTGGACTGGGACGCTCGACGCCCGGGTTCAAATCCCCGCTCGGACATGAAGGTCACTGGGCGACTTCTGGCCAGTCGCTGGCTCTCAGCCTATCCGACCTCACAGGCAGGAGATAAATGCAAAAGATAAATAAAATAAAATAAACAGCCAGTGTGGGGACGTTTTGGGGAGATAAATCTGGGAGCCAGGACATCGCCTTGTCTTCTTTCCAAATCCAGGTTCTGTGCGGGATCCTTGCCCCGCGGAAACAAAACGTGAGCGTGTTGTCCCCGTAAAGGCGAGAAATGAACCCACCCCCAGACAGGGAGAAAAGAAAAGGCGCCGCTGCCTCGAAACATATGCAACCCTAATCAAGGAGCCTCAATGTGCATCTGTGGCAGCTCAGAAAAAGCGAGCAAAAGATGACTGTGCACCCAGCCATCTGGGGTGCCCGGCCGCAGAGACACATGCGCGCGCATGGGAGAGAGAAATTAGCCCCGTGCGTCCCCCTCCCCGCTCCGGGCAATGAGTATTTCATTAGCGAACGCGCTTCCCTCCCTGCCTCTCCTCCTCCACCTCCTCCTCTCCCAATATCAAGCACCTCCATTAATGCATAAATATTAATAGGAACGACACAGAGATGGACGGAGCGCCTGCAGCTTGTTTTAAGATGCCGCGTTCACACAAGGCGAGGAATTAATCAGCGTGCCCCATTTGGAAATTGAGAGAGGCAGAAGGAAAACGCAGGGCCTGGCGCCCAGTGGCCCAGGAGGTGTTGTCGGAGGGTGCTGGGCAGAGGGCCATCAGTGCAGGGGGGGGCGTAAACAATGCTCACCCCCCCAATACACACAATGCCCCCAAACGAACAAAGGGACACTCCTGATTCTCATCAACGTCTCCCCATTATTATCTTCAGGAATCATTTTAATTTTAAAGTATGATGAGATCAAATTAGTTTAAATAATTATTTCTTTTAAAAATGAACAGAAACGGTGATGGAATTCATGTATACTTAGAATCCCATTATATAGACGCTCTTCCTTCCTTCCTTCCTTCCTTCCTTCCTTCCTTCCTTCCTTCCTTCAATCAAGCCGGGACATGAAGTTAAATATTCAGCATCAGAGGCAAAGAGGGCCTCTGAGTGCGAGCAGAGTGCTGAGGCACGTCTCTTTGCAGGGCCCATTTGCCAAACAGACAAATTGGGCCTGCCTTATTGAGCTATTCGCATGGAATGTTGATTTCCAGAAAATATTTGCCTTAGGGCAAGACCGGCACATATGAATATATGTTCCCGTGCCCAAGAATCACCTCCAACATTCTGGCAATGTCCTTGGGCTCACCACTGATATTTTCCTAGGTGTGAGACACCATCTGTGGGTCAGTTCTAACATTCATTCCTTATTTTTGGCTGATATTGTTTCAAATGGGCGTCTGTCCCAGAAAGCATACCAGTCTTTCCCCTCAATTTGGATTTCTAAATCTGTTTCCCAGACCATCTGAAGTGGGCCTTCTCAGTGGTAGCCCCCTTGATGATGGAACCCTCTCCCCAGTGAGGCCCACCTGGCACCAACATGGTCTTCTTTTCGGCGCCAGGTTATGTCTTTCCTCTCCTCCTAGCCCTTTGACACCATGTGATACAGCTTTCACACATTTGATGTCATGTGATAAGGTGTTGGACGACGTCTGATGTTCGACCAGGACTCGGGAGATCCAGGTTTTAGTCCCCATTCGGCCACAAACCTCACTAACTCTTGGCCTGACCTACCTCACAAGGTTGTTGTGAGGCTAAGAAGGACGAGGACCATGTGAGCCATCTTGGGCTCCTTGCAAGAGGAGAGACAGCGGGATAGAAATGTTATCACAAATAAAAATGTAATAAATAAACTCGCCGCCAGACAGGCAAGCTCTACAAAGTTTGGAATCTCTGGTCTTGGAAAACTCACTTCTGAATGTGAGCAGACTCCATCCCTCTCTCCCGCACCCGCACCCCTGCTCCCTAAACCCACTTCTCTTTTCCCCTCACCCAGAAAGCCCACATCCCCTGGAATTGTATCATTCGGGCCACTTTTGTTCATTGGTTTAGGGCCTAGATTCTATTTAGACCAGAGGTGTTGAGCCTCTTTCAGCCCACGGACCAGATTCCATTTCAGTGAAGCTCTCGGGGGCCGTGTTCCGGTGGTGGGCGGGGCCAAAGGCAAAAAGGGGGCGGGACCAAAATACCCGCCTCTTTTAGCTTCAAGCTCTTCCTGCCACTCAAAAAGCTTTCGGGGAGGCATTTCGGCCATTTCGAAAGGGAGGGAAACTGCACAACCTAAGGACTGGTGGTTGGGGAAAAGAGGGTGGAGCCAGGCAAAAGGGGCGTGGCATTTAGGGGAACGCAGAGGGCCCGACTGGGCCTCCATGGGGTTAGGACATGGCCCCCAGGTGTGGAGTTCTACTCCCCTGATTGAGACGTTCCGTCCCCCCACCCGCCCACCCCTGCCCTGCTTTCCCACCCTATCATACCGCACCTCCCCCAGGCTCAGCGCCTGTCCCCGCACCATCCTTACTATGTGCAGCTGAAGGTAGTCACCGAGCCCGGAGGCGCTGTCCACCCGCACCAGAATGGCGTTCTTCTGATGCGTGCTGAAGCCCACGGCCAGGCGGTCGGCCCGCGTGCTGGGTCGGTCGTTTGGCGGCCACGTGTACGTGATCAGCGCGCCGCCCTTCCCGAAAATGTACGTGGTGCCAGCTGGAAAGAAAAACGAGAGAACGAGAGAGGGTCAGAAAGAAAGGTCCCGTGCAGACCCTATGGACACTAGCAGAGTTAGATCCTTCATCCGGGCCCAGCTGATGGGGCTGTTTTACTCTTGGTATTTGCTGTCGCTTGTGTGCGACGGTGCCTCAATTGAGTTACACAGAGGGGAAAGGGCCCTGCCCTCTAAGAGCATACAGTGTTCCCTAATATTTACTGGGGGCAGGTATGGGCTCTAGCCAAGCCAACCGCTGGCCCAGCTGGCCTCGTTCCTAGTTGTAACTTCCCAACTAGGGATGAATGAATTGGACCATTTCAGATTCTCCGAATTCCTAATTCTTCCAATATTAAATTCAGTTCATCCTGAACTCTGAGAATTCCCCCCTCTGAAATGAAACAGACCAAACACACAAAGACTAAAACTAGAGTCCACTTCATCGGCTGGATGGAATATTATGGAGAGTTTCGGGTGGTTGTTTTTTTTTATACTCTCCATAATATTCCATGCCTCTGATGAATCTTTAGGGTGGATTCTTGCATTGAGCAGGGGGCTGGACTCGATGGCCTTGTAGGTCCCTTCCAACTCTACTATTCTATGATTCTAAGTGGACTCTAGTGCGCAAAAGCTTGCACCAGAATAAATTTGTCAGCTCTTTGTGGTTTTCGCTGCAACAGACTAACAGAATTTGAGACTTATTTATTTACAGTTTGCTTGGAAGTCCGTAGGCATTTTCGTGAACAACTCTGCTAATATGCGAACTTCCGTACACAACATTGCCTGTAACATACACATTGCTTTTTGCAAGTAATTTTCCTAATAGAACAGGGAGAAGACAGTCTATCATATAACACAGATTCTGGCCCATTTGCACTGGCTGCCGGTATATTTCCGAGCCCAGTTGAAGGTGCTGGGTTCACCCTATAAAGCCTTGCACACCTGCGGACTGCAATACCTGACGGAGAGTCTCTCTCGGCATGAACCTACCCGGACATTACGCTCATTATCTAAAGCCCTTCTCTAGGTGCCTCTTCCAAAGGAGGACAGCAGGAGAGGGCCTTCTCAGTGGCCGCCCCCTAATTATGGAATAAACTCCCCAGTGAGGCCCACCTGGCCCCAACATTGGGGATTTTTTTCAACACCAAGCTAAGATCTTCATCTTCTCTCTCTCAAGCATCTGGCAGCATATGATAAGGTCATGGGAATTCTTATTGTTGATTGTTAAAAGTGTGTGCGTGCGTGCGTGTTTGTTGTCTATTCATATGTTTGCATGTAAACAGTTTTTAAAGTAGGTAAAATATCTGTTTTTAAGGTCTTTGATCCCTGCAAACGCCCCACCAGAGAGCTTTGGATATTGGACGGCATAGAAATGTAAAAGAATCACAGAATTCTAGAATAGCAGAGTTGGAAGGGGCCCACAAGGCCATCGAGTCCAACCCCCTGCTCAGTGCAGGAATCCACCCTAAAGCAGCCCTGACAGAGGGTTGTCCAGCTGCCTCTTGAAGGCCTCTAGTGTGGGAGAGCCCACAACCTCACCAGGCAACGGGTTCCATTGTCGTACTGCTCTAACAGTCAGGAAGTTTTTCCTGATGTCCAGGAAAATCCATGTCTGCATTATCTGGCGGTCTGAAACGTGAAAGCCCTAATAGTTTTCTGTACAGTTTTGTAAAACCAATTTAGGTTTTGGGGTATTTTATAATTATAACTACAAGTTTTAGTATGTATTTCCATAATGTTGGAGGGTTCCACCCTAAATGTACAGCCACGGCTCCCTTTGTGAACAAGTGGGTGAGGCCAATATATTCTGATTCTTAGTATTGTTTTTTGTACTGGATGTAGTATATGACAACTCATGTGATTGGTTACCAATGTTGCGAGAGATATTTTTGTATCGTTTACAGCGTCCAACTGACGAAGATACTTCGAAACAGGATATGTACCGGACAACTGTTTTATTAGACGCCTTATTACGAATGTTTAATAGACGCCTTATGAATGTCATTTAGACGCCTGTCATTGTGAATGTGTGGAGTGATATACTTCCGAACTATTATTATCTAAAACTTTTGCTCTTAGGCAGTTTTGTAAAAATGTAAAATGCTACTGTGAACTTCAGTGCTGGGACATTGGACATTATTTCTGGTTTTGTTTTTCTTTATTAATTTTTATTGTGGAGGTTTTGCACTGTTGGATTTGTTTAAAGGGGTTTAAGAACATGTACCAGCTAGGAGAACTTGTTCTGTAGATTGATTACAAACTGTATATATATATATATGTTGTATATATCACCTATATCTCTAATATATTGCATCTATTTTACATCTCTAAGTGAATCTTTGTGGTTGAGTGTTATCACTCTTATTGTGCTTTGTAAATTCAACCACAGCCTTCTATCTACTTTATTCCTGTAACTTGAGACCGTTATTCTGTGTCCTGCACTCTGGGAGGATCGAGAAGAGATCCTGGCCCTCCTCTGTATGACAACCTTTTAAGTCTTTGAAGAGTGCTATCATGTCTCCCCTCCATCTTCTCTTCTCCAGGCTAAACATGCCCAGTTCTTTCAGTCTCTCTTCATGGGGCTTTGTTTCTAGACCTCTGATCATCCTCGTTGCCCTCCTCTGAACACGCTCCAGCTTGTCTGCGTCCTTCTTGAATTGTGGAGCCCAGAACTGGACGCAATACTCTAGATGAGGCCTAACCAGGGCCAAATAGAGAGGAACCAGAACTTCACGTGATTTGGAAGCTATACTTCTATTAAAGCAGCCCAAAATAGCATTGGCCTTTCTTGCAGCCATATCTCACTGTTGGCTCACATTCAGCTTGTGATCTAAAACAATTCCAAGATCCTTCTCGTTTGTAGTATTGCTGAGCCAAGTATCCCCCATCTTGTAACTGTGCATTTGGTTTCTATTTCCTAGATGTAGAACTTGGCATTTATCCCTATTAAATGTCATTCTGTTGTTTTCATTTCTGAAAACAATAGCGACTCCTAGGCCTGAGCTGCTTCCAGCCGGGTGACCCCCCAACCATTGCTCTTGATCTGCAAACTACAAGTGGAATTGTAATTGACTTCCCAAACTACTGCAATTTAGCGTGAGCACATGCTGCAACGTTCCAGCCACACTAATAGCTGTTGTGGGTGGGGAAATGCAATTCTCCCGAGCAGCCATTTTTAAAACCATTTCTCCCCCGTTTCAGTCTCTCTTTAAAAAAAAAAACAATTATTGAATTTGTTGCGTAGTGCTTATTTATTTGTTTTAAACATTCAAAGTCTTTTAGATGCGTTTTTATCAGTTTTTTTTTAAAATTGGGGTGAGTTATTAAAATGGCAGCGACAAGGGGGTGTGTGTGGATTGGCAGTGACCAGCAGGCAAATATATAAAAAATCATATTAGAGCTCTTTCATTTAAGCACAATTACGTGCATCTCTCTCTCTCTCTCTCCAAAGAAAGCGTTTTATCACTAATTAAAAGATTGATAAAAATAAATGAGGTGATAAAACGGTGCCAACTAGGTAGGAAAGAGTGAAGGTGTGTGAGAACGATAGGCTGAATGACAGACCACCCAAAACGTCACCGTACCCTTCTAATGACCGTTCTCGGAAAAGACGGAAAGCATTAAGAACTACCCACACCCAGGGGTACGATGCAACCACACAACGTTTTGGGCTTACTTGGGATCTGATGAGCACAAGACCCACCCTGCAGGCTCAGGCCAAGGGTCCATCCAGTCCAGCGTTTGGTTCACACAGTGGCCAAGCAGCTGCCCACAGCAAACCCACAAGCAAGACGTGAGTGCAGCAACATCTTCCCGCCCATGTTCCCCAGCCGCTGCTGTACGTAGGCACACTCCCTCTGATCCTGGAGGTGGCATATGGCCATCAGGACTAGTAGCCACAAGTAATTTAAAATGTAACTAACCCACTTATTAAATTGTTGCCCATCACTACCTCGTGCGGGAGCAAATTCCATAGTTTGACTCTGCGCTGTGTGAAGAAGGACTTCCTCTTCTCTGTCCTGAATTTCCCACCGATCAGCTTCATGGGATTTGACCCTGCTGGGTTCTAGTGTTTTGAGAGAGGGAGAAAGATGCCTCCCTATCATCTCCACACCAGGCATCATTTTATACTCCTCTGTCACAGAATCATAGAATAGTAGAGTTGGAATCCACCCTAAAGCATCCTTGACAGATGGTTGTCCAGCTGCCTCTTGAAGGCCTCTAGTGTGCGAGAGACCACAACCTCCCTAGGTCACTGGTTCCATTGTCGTACTGCTCTAACAGTCAGGACGTTTTTCCTGATGTCCAGCCGGAATCTGGCTTCCTTTAACTTGAGCCCGTTATTCCGTGTCCTGCACTCTTGGAGGATCAAGAAGAGATCCTGGCCCTCCTCTGTGAGACAACCTTTTAAGTCTTTGAAGAGTGCTCTCATGTCTCAACTCACTCGCCTTTTCACCAAGCTAAACAGTCCTAGTCGTTAAGAAAATAAGAATGTAAGAAGGGCCCTTATGCTGTATCAGACCAAGGGTCCATCTAGTCCAGCACTCTGTTCAAACAGCGGCCAACCAGCCATCGGCCAGGGATGAACAAGCAGGACATGGTGCAACAGCACCCTCCTCCCCATGTTCCCCAGCAACTGGTGCACACAGGCTTACTGCCTCTGATACTGGAGGCAGCACATAGTCATCAGGGCTACTAGCCCTTGATAGCCTTCTCCTCCAGGAATTTATCCAACCCCCTTTTAAAGCCATCCAAATGGGTGGCCATCACTACGTCTTGTGGTAACCTTTCGTTGCAACCTTTCCTCATATGGGGTTTTGCTCCAATCCCTTTGATTATTTTAGTTGCCCATTTCTGCTCCTTTCCCACGTCTGAAATATCCTTTTTTTTCTGAGGTGTCAGGACCAAAACTGTCCACTGTATTCCATGTCCAAGATGAAAGACAAAAGGCACACGGGAGGACACCGTTGAGCGGATGCCCCGTGAAATGTGAGCGAACGCTGCATGGCAATTCCAGAGCGAACACCTAGCCTAATAAAAAACCCTCCTGTAAATAAAAAGACTTGCACAGCATTGGAGAAAGGAGTCCCAGCCCAGCCTTCTCCCTGCTACACTGGATTTCTAACTGCAGGAAGCTTTTCAATGCACAGGAGTGTTCCAAAAATGAGATTCTTCCCATGGCCCACTTGCAGTGCCAGCTCAACATTGTGCTAGTTAAGGTGGAGCCCAAATGGCGCATGCATGTGCACACACAGACAGGCCTTGCTGAATCATTCGGGTACCGATTCCTACCTTGGTTCACCTGCCCGGCGCATAGCGCCACCTCTCAGGTTGGTTGCTTCGCCCTGCTGCAGGAGAGGGCTGCCCCCTGAGACCATTGGCACTCTGCATTGCCAAAGTCTCTTCTACCACTGGATTCCGCTGCATGCATCGGTCAGGCCTAACCTGAGCCTGGACGGAATGCAAACCTGCCTGGGGCCTCAGAAGGCCTCATTTATCTTTCATGCTTGTGCAGCTCTGCAGCTGGTTCCTGGACCACACACACACACACACTCAGCAGTTCATGTAGTCAGTCTGTCCTCTCCGTAGCCACTCCTTTGATAAATGGAACCCCAACACCTTCTCCACAAAGACTCCTTGCAGAAATCCCACCACCTCCCAACGCACTGGGCTCCAATCCGTTCCCTGAGCTGCGGATGGAATCCCAGGTCCCAGAGATCCTTCCTCCAGAGGTCCATTCTGTTCACACAGGGGCCGACCGGCTGCCCCAATGAGAAGCAGGACACAAGCTGGACATGAGCGCAATCTCACCTCCTGCTTATGTTCCCCAGCAACTGGTGTACATGCGCGTACTTCCTCTGATAACG
The DNA here is from genome assembly GCF_023053635.1 of Elgaria multicarinata webbii. Lineage (NCBI taxonomy): Eukaryota > Metazoa > Chordata > Lepidosauria > Squamata > Anguidae > Elgaria > Elgaria multicarinata. Next base: position 15,265,892 of record NC_086191.1, on the reverse strand, counting down.
GAGGGAGCACACAGCTACCAGTAGCCATGGGCAGCCTTCTCCTCCAGGAAGTTGCCTGATCCCCTTTTAAGGCCATCCAAATCGGTGGCCACCACCAGATCTTGTGGTAGCGAACTCCACAGTTTGAATCTGCGCTGTGCGAAGAAGTCCTTCCTTTCATCTCTCCTGAATCTCCCACCAATCAGCTTCATGAGATTATTATTATGGGACTAGTATGATGGGACTAGGATTAGGAGAGATGGGGGGAAGTCTCTCTCTCTCTCTCTCTCCTCCACGCCAGGTATACTTTCGTACGCTTCTATCATGTCTCGTCTCATTCACATTTTTCCAAAGAGCCCAATGTGGTTTACATGATCCTCCTCTCTATTTTATCCTCACAACAACCCTGTGAGGTAGGCTGGGCGGAGAGTCAGGGACTGGCCCAAAGTCACCCAGGGAGCTTCCATGGTTTTGCAGGGACAGGAATCCCAGTTTTCCCCATCCAGCCCTCTCTAACCACTACAACGCACCGGCTCTCAGTGGGCTGTCCGGAGACAGCAGGGCTCCTGACATGCATGTGTCAGCGCATGGATTTCAGCGCATGGATTTCAGCGCATGGATTTCAGCGCATGTGTCAGCGCATGGATTTCAGCTCCTCATTCAGCTGCTTTCTGTGCCTCTGTGCTAAAATAAGGAGCAGGGAAGAAGCTGTTTTCGCCTCACCCTCCTTTCGAGGGGCCAACGTGCGCCCACGGGCGCTCTTCCTCGTGCGATTGCCAGCGTCTAGCATGCAAGCACAGTGCGGCAGTAAAAAGGGGGGGCGGGCGGTTGTTGAAAGACCAAGCTCCTGAATTTCGGATCTCCCTGACTGAATCACCCCAACCTCAGTTGCTCATGTTTTGCAAAAGCAGAAGGTGGGGGAAGAAAATAAAAATGTAGGTCACTAGCAAGACGCTGAGATCCTCCCTCCTTCCCTCTCGGGAGACTTTGCGGAAAGAGGGGCAGCAATGAATAATTCATCACCCCATTAAGGGCTGGAAAAAGGGGTCGCCTGGGAAGAGGGAGTTCGGGAGAGCGGAGGAGGCAGGGCCGGAACGGCTCCTGAGAAGGAGGATGCGGAAAAGGACCACGGATCCCTTGCCCTGCGAGGCGAGGTCAGTCTGCCTCCCCAGGATGCCTCTCTGAGCACGTGCAGAGTGCTAGGCTCCCCTTGGGATGAAGAGATGGCGCTTCTATGGTGGAAGGTGCGTCTTTCCAAGCAGACCTGAGCGTCGTCACTTTTCCCCTCTGGCAGATCCCTTCAAGGATAAGAAGAGAGGTTGGACGAAGCTTCTAGCAACGCAGCCCTAGGGCCAAAAAAGAGCCATGGATTTTTGAGAGAGAGAGTGACAGAAAGAGAGGGGCCGTGCATGCGTGTGGCTGCAAGGGGGACAATCAGCATTCTTATCCTGCCAGGAGAGGGAGCCGTAACGCAAAGGTACCCCTACGACGCTCTGCAGCGTGCAGAACCCCAATGGCAAGTGTGCTCCTGAGCTTGCACAGAGCGATTTCCTCTTACCACAGTGGCACTAAAGGGTGCCAAAGGGGGTAACTAAAACTGGGGAGGGGCTGAGCGACAGAGTCCCTGCTTGGGCTGCATAAGGTCCATCCCAGCCAGCGTTACCAGGTAGAATTGAGAAACACCCCTGTCTACAACCCTGGAGAATTGCTGCCAGTCAGTGCAGACAAAACGGAGCTAGCTGAACCACTGGTTTGGCTTGGCAGCTTCTTTTCTTCCCAGCCACAACAGCTGGGATCCGTTGTAAGATAAGGAGGCCTCAGAGGGAAGCGTTTTTCAGTGCCATTCATGGAATCCCAAAGTTGGGAGGTGCCATTGAGGCCCTTTAGGGAAGAACCACCTGGTCAGTGCCGGAATCCAGTTTAAGGCATCCCTGTCAGAAGGCCATCCAGTCCCTGTCGAGAGCCTTGCAACAGAGTACTCTGAAGCATGTGCAAAGCTGCAATCCCTTTACCAGCACACCCCGCCGTCTCGCACCTCTGGAATTAGAAAGCCGAGATCCCAGGGGCACAGAGTGCAACTTTTAAGCAGGTGTGAGCCCCGGCACTTCTTCAGTTAGCAGCTGGGCTCTGAAACAGGAGCCCACAGCATTCACTCTGCATTCGGGTGCTGGCATTCGGTTTAACCAACGCCCAGGATGGCTCACCCGTGAAGAACATCAGAAGAGCCCTGCTGGATCAGACCAAGGGTCCATCGAGTCCAGCATTTTGTTCACATCGTGGTCAAACAGCAGAGTATTATTATATTATTATTATATTTATTGGTATCCCGCCTTTTGCCCAATGCTGGGCCTCAAGGCGGCCTTACAAAGTTTAAAATATACATGGGGGTGGGGAGGGAAACAAAACCATAAACATTTAAAATACACAACAAAATTATAAGATATTAACATAGACAGAGGGCCAGATTATTCTCCAAAGGCCTGCTGGAACAAAAAAGGTTTAGCCTGCTTCCGAAAGCCCATCAAGGAGGGAGCCAGCCTAGCTTCCCCGGGAAGAGAGTTCCAGAGCACCGGAGAAGCCACCGAGAAGGCCCTCTCCCACATCCCCACCAAGCGTGCCTGTGAAGAAGGCGGGACTGAAAGAAGGGCTTCTCCAGAAGATCTCAAAGCACGGGCAGGCTCAGAAGGGAGAATACGGTCTTTCAAATAATCTGGACCCGAACCATATAGGGCTTTATAGGTCATAACCAGCACATAAGACCCATTGCCTCTGATGCTAGAAGTAGCATATAGCCTTCAGGGCTAGGAGCCACTAATCCATTTGTCTAACTCCCTTTCAAAGTCATCCAAATGGGTGTCCATCCCTACGTCTTGTGAGAGAAAATTCCAGAGTTTGACTCTGCACTGCGTGAAGATGTCCTTCCTTTGATCTGTCCTGAATCTCCCACCAGTCACCTCCACGGGATGACCCTACCGGCTTCTAGTATTATGAACGAGGGGGAGAAATTCAGCTAAGGCTGTATCTGTAAGTCAGAAGTGGATGTGCAAAATCGCCACCCAGCGAACAGCTGGTGATGGAGACCATGGCAAAAGATCCAGCATCATTAATTGGGCTTGCACAGACATGCCAGGGTCCATCAGGGCTGATACTGGCTATCTCAGCATCCTTCTAATTTTGTGTGAGTGCAATATTTAATATTTCAGGGGGCAGCCCACAATAAAATGGTGCTTATTCCCAAAGAAAACGGCATAGCATCACAGCCGCAAAAAAAAAAACCACCCAAACAAATCCCATTTTATTCCTGGAGTCGTGATGGTGATAACGCTTTAAGTGGGTCTGAAATGCAGAACTACGTTTTGTTGTTTTATTGCTCCAAGGTATTTGGACTGTCGGAATGGCTGTAAAGCATGGAATGGTGGTTGGAGAGGGGGGAGGAAAGAGGTGTGAGTTGTGAGCTTCACAACTGAAGTGATACAGTGGTGAAGAAGAGCCCTGTGAGGCCATTAAGTCCAGGGTCTAAAATTACCTACCTGCACTACTGTATCAAGCGCAAGTTAACTTCTGCGACAAATAATATAAAACCAACACGACACGAAACATAAAAACAGGAGCCAAAAACAGCCAGCTAAAATGAATTCAACCAACATACACTCATCAGTTAAAACCGGCACCGTGGGAAGGCCGGGGGCAGTTAAGAAAGTGCCGATAAGAAATCTAAATTCGGTTGCCGAATCAAATTCGGCTGCTGTATTCAGCCCCACTTTGGGAGGGTTGCAATAAAAATCCAGAAAAGATCCAGGAAGCGCTCACACCACACAGGGGAGCTAGCTCTTACGCCACACAGCAGGGCCAAGGAACTGAGTTGTAAGTCTAAGCCAGAGAGTTTGCACATGAACCTGCTCCTTCACCCTGAAGGAGCAGGTTCGTAGCTTGGGGGTTCTCCTAGAACCATCTCTGTCACTTGAGGCTCAGGTGACAACAGTGGCACGGAGTGCCTTCCATAAACTCCGGTTGGTGGCCCAGCTACGCCCCTATCTGGACGGGGATAACCCGGCTTCAGTTGTCCATGCTCTGGTAACCTCCAAGTTAGATTACTGCAATGCACTCTACGTAGGGCTGCCTTTGAAGACGGTTCGGAAGCTGCAGCTCATGCAAAATGCAGCGGCCAGATTGATTTCGGGAACCAGAAGGTTCGACCATGTAACACCTGCTCTGGTCCGCTTGCACTGGCTGCCTGTATGTTTCCGAGCCCAATTCAAGGTGCTGGTTTTGACCTATAAAGCTTTACATGGCTTGGGACCAAAATACCTGACGGAACGCCTCTCCCGACGTGAATATACCCAGTCACTACGTTCAACATCCAAGGTCCTCCTCCGGGTGCCTACTCTGAGAGAGGCTTGGAGTGTGGCAACAAGGGATAGGGCCTTTTCGGTGGGGGCACCCAGACTGTGGAACGATCTCCCTGACGAGGCTCGCCTGGCGCCAACACTGCTATCTTTCCGGCGCCAGGTTAAGACTTTCCTCTTTGCCCAGGCATATGGCGGCACATCTTAATCACCCACATGTTAATTTTTTTAAACGGTTTTTAATGCTTTGTGTATGTTCTGTGTTTTAGAATTTTAAATTTTGTATACTCGTTTTTATCTTAATTTTAGAATTTCTGTAAACCCCAGAGAGCCCTGGCTATGGGGGTGGTATATAAGTGTAATAAATAAATAAATAAATAAATACATAAATAAATAATCTAGACAGATTGGGTGCTTTCAAGTCACCGGATCACTATCTGGCAAAAAGATCCAGGTTGTTTCCATGCCAGAGCAGAAGGGGTTTTCCGTCTCCTTAACTGGAAATATTTGTTCTCGACTTTCCAAGGTGGCTGAACGACGCAACACTAAAGGTGCCCAGAAGTAAGACTATGTTTTTTCTCAACGGAACGCCTCTCCTGACATGAGCCTACCCTTACACCACAACCAGCAACTAAGGGCCCCCTCCTGGTGCCTCCTCCAAAGGAGGCTCAGAAGACACCAACATGGAGCCTTCGCGGTGGTGGCCTCTCAATTATGGCATGATCTCCCAGATCAAGCCGGCCCAGGGTCAACATTGTAATCCTTTTGGCCCCAGGTTAAGTCCTTTCTCTCAGGCATATGTAGAGATGTAAAATTTCCGGAAGTTTTGAAGCCATGGAAAAAACCTGTTTCCCCCTGGTTTTTTTCAGGAAAAAACGGAAATCTTCGGGAAAATTGAAATAATGCAATATTAGCACTTTTTACAGATTGAAAGTCACTTTGTTATTTTAGCAACATAAAATGTAATTATCCCAGACATTCATAGATTTGAAGTTAACAACAGGGTTGAAAGCGATCATTTCCCTTTGTCGCTGCTATTTAATTTTGAAATGTAATTATGTCCAAGTTGGTATATACCAATATACATTTGGTATATTAACAGTACAGTGTATTCAAACAATTATTACATTTTTTTTTTACTTTTTTTTGGTAACAAATGGAGCTACAAGCTCCTGAACTGTTAGGAACGCCTGAACTGTAAGGAACCTCTTTGGTTCTGCCAGTTTATGAGGAGCAGGCAAAAAAATCAATTTAAAACAACAACAAAAGAAGCCACCAACATTAGTAACAAAGAAAATTATCTATGTCTCCGCTAGTCCTCCAGTGTCAAGACATAAAGCCCCCATTCCCCCCAAAAAAAACTGAGAAAAAAGGGGGAACCAAGATTCAATGAATATGCATGAAATTTAATCAGACTCATTTTCTGAGCTATAGCCATCACTATTAGTTTCAGTCTCTGCTTCAATGGCAGTGCTGCCCCCTAGAGGCAGAAATGCATCATGCTTTTGCATTTGAGAGTTGTAGTCTCAGTTTGCAGCCTAGGACTTGCTTGTCTTTGGTGCACAGACATTGTAATAATCTGATACTGTACAGTTTTTAGAAATCATTTGGAGAAGTAAATATCTGAACACCTTGTCTTAAACATTTTATTCATCATGCTAAAATAAAACAGCCCATAATCCGTCTTTTCATTTTTTCCCCAATTTTTCCAATTTTTCAGGAAAAAAACCAAAAGAGGCTTTGGGAAAAAATGGAAAAAATGTCTTTTTTTCTGAATTTTTCTGGGCCTTCACATCTCTAGGCATATGACAGCTTATGATGAGTTTTTAATTAGGTCCTGGATGGTCTTTGGTTGATTGCTTAAAATTGTTTGAGGTATATGTTGTCTGTATGTGTGCGCTGACTGCTTTTATGTAAATGGCGTTACACTTTGCATAATGCATTTTTAATGGTTTTTAAGTTTTGTAAACCACCCAGAGAGCTTCAGCCATGGGGTGGTATAGGAATAGGAACGTAATAAATAATAACGTGCAGCAAAGGAAAAATGCCTGAATCCTAAATCAGACCATTGGTCCACCTATCTCAGAATTACATAACACTGATTGTTTCCTAGCCCTGTGTGGAAATGCTACTGGCAATTGAACTTGGAACCTTTTGCATGCAAAGTTAAATGCTTTACCACTGAACTAAGGCCCGTTCCCTAAAAAATAAAGCAAGATTTCCTCATGATTCTGAGCAAAAGGGCTGATTTAAATAGGAACTTTTAAACTGTGGCCCTTATACTGTTCCTCAACACACGTCTGCTTAAAACCACTGCGTTGAACCCAGTGGGGGCCGGGGGCCCTGGTACCGGTGGGTTCCAGTTGGAACCAGTCAGAACTCTAAGGTATCCAAGGTGCTGAACCTGTTTCGGGGGTTTGCCTCAGCACCCTGGATCGCTCTTTTAGAGTTCTGACTGAAACCCAGAGTGGATTCAGTGCCCCACTGGAATCGGAGCCACCGGCCTCCACTGGTTGACTCTCAGGCCCACAGGACAAATCAATCACACACACGAGGTCCTACTCTGTCACTCCAGAATTCTCCAGGTACCCACACCCCCTTCCATTGGCTCCACCTCCTTCTGTCCCGACCAGTGGGTGGTTTCCCAAGCTTGTCACGGCTTTCGTCCCCTCCCGGCAATTCTAGAAGGTTGAAATGCCTCTCCTGAGGCCATCCAGAAGTGTCAAAGTAGAACACATTAAAAATAATGGCCAGCTGCTGCCTGCCAACCCCTTCGGCCGCCTCTACTCCTGCCCCAATATCATCAGACGTAGCACGAGCATCGCTTGCATTGGAATATGGATCTGCAACTCCGCATCAAGCTCAGCGCAACCCCCCCCCTTTCCAAAAGTGCCAGCGCCCGTCTCCCTCCCAGGCGAAAGAGAGTAAGCTGACCTGGCAAGTTGGGAAATGATGCCTCCGCCTCCGAGCTGCAGCGCCGAAGAGCCACCAGGTACAAGAGCCAAGGTGTGAGGGCAACTAAGGCAGGTTGCTAGGCAGTGTGGGAGGAGAGCAGCCATCCCCGCGGAGCGAGGAGAGGCTGGGGCAAGGAGGAAGAAGGAGGCTCTCGAAAGGTGGGGAGGAACAAGGCAGGTGCTGCAGCTCAGAGGTAGAGTGGCTGCTTTGCATCCCAATGGTCTCCGGTTCGATCTCCAAGTAGGGCAGGAAAAACTCCTGCCTGAATCCCTGGAGTGCCGCTGCTGCCAGTCAGTGTCGACAACACCGGGCTGGATGGACCAAGAGTCTAACTCAGTAGAAGACCTCTTCCTCTGTTCCTAAGGCAGCCACAGGGCCTCTCCAAGCTGCAAGGAGCCAGAGAGGGTGGTCTGCCGTGAAGTGACGCCCTCGGTCAACCTCAACGGACGGGATGGTGGCTAAGGAGAGGCACCATGTGACAGAGTAACGCAGAGAACAGCCGTAGAGCAGTTCTGGTTTAAACCAGCCTTCTCAACTTGGTGGCCTGCAGATGTGCTGGATTGCAACTCCCAGAATCCCAATCCAGCAACTCCCAGAATCCCAATCCAGCAACTCCCAGAATCCCAATCCAGCAACTCTCAAAATTCCAATCCAGCAACTCTCAGAATTCCAAGCCAGCAACTCCCAGAATCCTAAGCCAGCAACTCTCAGAATTCCAAGCCAGCAACTCCCAGAATCCTAAACCAGCAACTCTCAGAATTCCAAGCCAGCAACTCCCAGAATCCTAAACCAGCAACTCCCAGAATCCCAAGACAGCAACTCCCAGAATCCTAAAACAGCAACTCCCAGAATCCTAAGCCAGCAACTCCCAGAATCCTAAACCAGCAACTACCGGAATCCCAATCCAGCAACTCTCAGAATTCCAAGCCAACAACTCTCAGAATTCCAAGCCAGTAACTCCCAGAATTCCAAACCAGCAACTCCCAGAATCCACTGGCCATGCTGGCTGGGAGTTACAGGACTTGCAATGCAAAACTGTCCGGAAGGCGTGAAAGGCGTGGCGAGCGGACATGTAGTGAGTTTTGGCACAATTGAACATTGCTTGTTCGCCCATCGCTACCCTCTGTCCCTGAGCTATACAGCCCCTGACAGGAAGCAGCTTTCTACTAGGTCAGACTAATTGTCTGTCTCATCTAATATTGTCTATTCCAGATGTTTCAGACTTCAGCTCCCATCAGCCCCGGCCAGTGTGGCCAGGAATGCTGGGAGTTGTAGTCCAAAGCAGCTGGAAGGCAGCAGGTTGGGCCAGGGCTAGTCTGCACAGACTGGCAACTTCTCCAGGGTCTCGGGAAGTCAAAAGGTATTTCCAATCATCTGGTCTTTTTAAGAGGGGATTCAAGTTGAGATTTTCTGCATGCATGCAACCAAAGCTGTGTTCCCTTCCTTGGTGCTTGAGAGTCAGGAATGCAGACTTTGCATTCAGAAATGACATCCCCCTGACTTCCAAGTGTCGGCGATTAACTCCATGGGGAACCTTCTTTGCTTAGGAACGGTCCCTGCGGCTGTCCCCTCGACGGAGGCAGGACGCTGAGCCGGGAGGAACCGCCCCCTGCCACGACAGGGCAGTTCTAAGGAACAGGAGGAGCCTTCCCTGGGCAGAGGGTGATGCGGCCCAGGGCCTGCCACCTTCCCCTAAGGGGCTCTCCCGTTTCCACTGCAGCAGTCCAGACTGCAACGAGCAATCAAGTCTCCTGGCTGCATTCGCTGGGAAGTCGGGCTGGCTTCGTCGCATTCCTCCCCCCACCCCCCGCCGCCCCACATCAGACTCGCCCCCATCAGGTGTGCAAGTTTGTATTAATGAATGCCGGAACGCCATTCTCATCCCATTAATTCCGTGCTTTTATAAAATAAATATTGATACCAGCACTGGCACACCATGAATGGCACTGTTATGGCATGAATAATGGGACCTAATGGGGGTTTATTTTTAAACCCAGGAAACTGACAAAGATCATTAGAAACTTAATAGAAATTCCATCATTAGCATAAGTATCAGAGATTAAAGGCAGAGATTGCTCTATTTTCCCTGCAAACCTTCCTTCCCTTCCCTCTGACAGCATCAACCGGGAAGAGGTAAGACAGCACCGGGCTTCTCCCGCTCTCTCCGGTGCCTCTGCAGCCGTGGACACTTTGGCCGGGTGGCTGATCCGGCTAGGAAGCAAATCAGCCACCAGCTTTTGGGGATGAACCGGGAAGCAAACCCCACTTGCTAGGGAAAGCGTGGACTGAAAGGAACACGTACACACGGAGGAGAGCAGGGGGTTGTGGGGAAACCGGCAACCTCCCAGATGTGGTGGGAGCATGACGTACAAACATCCCTGACCATTAGCCATGGTGCCTGGGGATGATGGGACCTGGGGACGATGGGACCTGGGGCCTAGCAACCTCGGGGAGGGACAACTTCCTGACTGTTAGAGCAGTACGACAATGGAACCAGTGACCTAGAGACCAGTGACCTTGCTCGGCTCCATCCATTTTCTTCTGCTGCCCCTTACGCCTGGAACGCTCTTCCAGAACATTTGAGAACTACAAGTTCAATCGCAGCTTTTAAAGCTCAACTAAAAACTTTTCTTTTTCCTAAAGCTTTTAAAACTTGATGTTGTGCAGACTTTATACTGTTAGTTTTACCCTACCCTGTGCCTGCTTACCCTACCCTGTACCTGTTTGCATTCTCTTCCCCTCCTTATTGTTTTACTAGGATTTTATTAGATTGTAAGCCTATGCGGCAGAGTCTTGCTATTTACTGTTTTACTCTGTACAGCACCATGTACATTGATGGTGCTATATAAATAAATAAATAAATAAATAAATAAATAAATAAATAATAATAATAATAGAGAGGTGGTGGGCTCTCCCACATTAGAGGCCTTCAAGAGGCAGCTGTGCAACCATCTGTCAGGGATGCTTTAGGGTGGATTCCTGCACTGAGCAGGGGGTTGGACTCTATGGCCTTAGAGGCCCCTTCCAACTCTACTTTTCTATGATTCTATGATTCCCCACTCAAGGTGTAGGAAGGAAGCTTCTCTTGTCTCAGCCAGGATTTTCATTTACAGCTCACAAAGAGCCCAGTTTTAATAGCAGCGAGGGGTGCAGCAGAACCAGAGTTCACTAGGATGGGATGCAGCCCTGACACTTGATTTATAAGCAGGGACGCTGATGTCACCTGCCATGAGAGATGTGAAGGCCTGGGGGAGGGGGCCTGGAAAAAATAGTAAAAAAAAGAAAAGAAGCCCAGTTTCTCCCCCTTCCCTTTGAGATTTTCTGAAAAACTGAACAGCGCTGGACTGCGAAATATCTTCTTTTCGAATTTAAGACAACGTATTCATATAGCGTTACCCACTCTTTACTTTCCCCAATTATTGTGGCTTGTCTTTGATTTCAAGCGCCCTACAGATGCTTCTCACTACAAATCCCGTCAGTCCCAGACACCTACAGGCAACAGTCAAGAATGATGGGGAGTTTTTGCCCAGCTACATCTGCAAGGTTGTTTACAAGGGGCCACGTCCTGGATAAACATTTGGGACTTTTAGGTTAGAGTTTCTGACAACTACACAGGTTTCGGGCCCTGAAATCTCTTTGCTTTTAGAAAAGCAACTCTAGTTCCGATGATGATGATGATGATGATGATGATGATGATAATAATAATAATAATAATAATAATAATAGAAAGTCTCCTTTCAGAATACACCGTGCTTATGTTAATAACATTTTGGCATAAAGATTAGATTCAACCATATATAATGATCATTAAAAAACCGGCATTACACCAGCTGTTTGCCTTCCACTGAAGCCTAGCCCAAAAGAAGTAATGAAGGCGTAAGGTTTTTGAATGGGGTATTTTGATTACATCTTGCCTACCAGAACTGCACAGTTGTAATTAGCAACACATAAATAATAGTCAAATTCAGAGGCTGACACCCATCCCTCCTCCCCTTCTGTGAATCGAACAAGACGAACAAGTCTGACCATGGTCAGGGTGTCCCCAAATATGTTTTTAAAAACAGCTCAACTTTCTCGGTTCATTCCCTCGCTTTCCTGTCAGCGGAAGGATTCAGTTCTAGAAGTAAAATAAATAAAGAGTGCATGCGGAAGGTCCCGGGTTCAATTCCCGCGTCCCCAGATAGGACAGAAGAAAAAAAACAGCCTGAAACCCTGGACAGCTGCTGCAAGTCCGTGTTGGCAATACTAGGCTAGATAGACCCAGGGTCTGACTCTGTAAAAGGTAAACAAACAAGTGTGCACAGCCCCAATCCGCATCGGTACCACTGCGTGCCAGAAGGGGACGTTTGAACATTTCCCTTTGAGCCGGTCGGTTTCCAAAATTCCACGCACAGAACCGCGTAGAGGGTAAAAGGCCTCCATTGATATCAAGTGCACCATATACTCAGTATTGCCTTATCCCCAGCGGTTGGACTACAAATTCCATAATCCCCAGCCGGCCATGCTATCTGTGGGGTGGGAATTGTAGTCTAACACATCTGGGAGAAGGGTGATCTATATTAACGGACTGGGGCTCTTCCCAGCTGCACACCTGGGGTACCGGGGACGTGAAGCCAGGACTTTTCATAGGCACAGCAGGTACTGTATCACAGAGATATAGTCCATGCATAATAGGCCACCTGACACTGGGTGAAACCATTAGACTTGGCAAGGACTCTCCAAGCTATTTAGCCCTGCTGAAGCCCCCCTGCCCCAAAGACTCCTCCTCCCTCAACTGTCACCACCAGCAGCCATTCCAGCAGGGAGGGAGATGAGGCCCATTCCACCAGCCTTGCTGCAAGACTTACATTATTTTCCTCTGCTCTCCACGTTCCTTTTTCCTTGCGAGTCGTGTCTTTTTAGACTGTAAACTCTCAAACAGGGAGTATCCTTTTTAAAAAACTTACTATCCATAACCCGCTTCGGTCGGTCCCTCTTATTTTTTTTAAAAAAAGCCAAGGCGGGGGATAAAAATACATATAATTTAAATAAAAATAAATAAATAATAAATACCTGGAGAGGCCAGGGATTATACCTAGGGCCTTTTGTATGCAAAGAGTGAGCTGCAGAGAGTTCGACATTTGCACGGGCAATTCAGCAATTGAGCAGTAAAAGGACGAGATTCCAGACGACGTGACCAAAATGTCAAATCCCATCCAGCTTTCTCCTCCGGACGCCTCAGCCCTGCTCTACGCGGCCAACGAGGACTGTCTCCAGGAAGACCAGGTCCCGCCTCCTCCTCAAACGGGCGGATCCAGGCCCCTTTCCCCCTTGCCGAGGAAAGCAGCCAAGCTCCTTTTCCCATCCTGTCGGCCGCAATTATCTCTCCGCCTCGTCACACGGGGTGAGCTCTTTCGGCCCGTGGCGTAGGCGAGCTGCCCGCGGCGGGCCGGGTCAGCACGGCTGCAAATTAGCACCACACGCGTGAATCGGCTGCGGCCGTCTGCTTGTCTGGAGTTCCTTCACACGCAGCCGGACCTAGAGCTGCAGGCTGGATGGGGCGGGAGCTGCTGCTTGGCAGGGGCACCATTTCCACGCCAGGCTGAAGGTGGCCGCTGCATTCAGTGCCTCGGCTCATGACAGAAAGGTCCTGGGCCTTGAGCTTGTGTGGAAAGTCTCAATTAGGGCTGTGCACAGACCCCCCGAACCGCTTCGTGGCCCTATCCGCTTTGGGTCGATCCAACTCTCCCCCGCTCTGCAGAGCAAGATCTGGAGGTAAGGATTGAGATTTTGTCCCCCCCTTCCCTAATACTTGGCTCCGCGGCGGACGGCGGAGGCAGGTAAGTGGGAAAGAGGGGGCAAAATGGGGGCCAAATAAGCCCCCCTCCCCCTTACCTGGCACCATCGCCGCCGCCGCCGGCACCAGGTGAGCCCCCTCCCCTCCACTTACCTGCATTCAGAGCTCCGGATGGAGGCGAACCGCTTCGCCTCAATCCGCAGCTCCCCTGACCCGATTCAGATCTGCCTCTGGCGGAGGCAGATCGGGTCGCTCCGCTCCGGATTCGCGATCCGAATCGGAGCAGGGCACAGCCCTAGTCTCAATCCTTCACCACACACAGCTGAGGCCTGGCTGGGACGAGGGAGGTGCCCTCTGCTCCTGACGTCTATGTATAAAAAGCAAAAAGTTCCATCAGGGATGGTGTCAAAGGCAGGCAGGATTGGGCATTTGCCCACGGCCACTGTGCCCACTGACAATGCCCCCCTGGAGCGCCTCCTCTTCCTCTTTGCCATGGCAACCTGCCTGTTCACTTGCCTCTTGCTCTGGACCAGACCACAGTGGTGGTCAGAAGGAGAAGCAGCAGACGCCTCCGGCCTCCTGGCTCCCTGGCTTTAGGGTGCCGCAAAACGCTTTGGGACTCCACTCCGGCACTGTACATGGATTCTGGAATTAAGGCAGTGATGTATAATAGTTGGAGCAGGGGTATCCCTGCCCATTAGCCTGCCTACCTGGGGTTAATGGGACTTGCACTTCAAAACATCTAGAGGACGTCCGCCTTTCCCCCCCTTGCAAGGAACCCAAGGTGGCTTACGTAGCCTTCCTTTTTCACCCTCACAACAACCCTGCAAGGTAGGTGAGGCTGAGAGGCAGCGACAGGCCCAAAGTCACCCAGGGAGCTTCATGGCCAAGTGGGGGACTTGAACCCGGGTCCTCAGAGTCCCAATCCAACACTTTAACCACTACACCACGCTGGCTTTCAGTTAGAGTGTATGACGAGGACGGAAGAAACCCAGTTTCAAATCTCAAGCCAGCCATTCAGTTCCCAGAATGACCTTCAGCTAGTAGCGATCTCTCAGCTGTGCCTACATCACAGGGCTGTTGAGAGGATAAAAACCGGGGCGGGGGAATCTCTCCAAGGGGAAGAGACGCCGCTCTGCATGGTCAAGGTTGCAGGTTCGATTCCCGGCATCTGCAGGTAGGCTTGGAAAAACTCCTGCCGGAATCCCTGGGCAGCTGCTGCTGCCAGTCCGTGTTGACACTCCTGGGATAGCTGGACCAAGCATCTGACCCAGTACAGAGCAGTTTCCTCCATTCTTAAGGACGCCAGCAAGCGACTTGGATTCCAGCTCCCTCTCTGCAAGCCACAGGTTTCATTCGCTTTCCGCGCCGACGAAAAGAGCCTCATAAAAACTCTAAACCTGGCATCCTCCTACACCAGCCAAATTTAACTCAAGAAGGAACCAGTTTTTTAAACACACGCACACACGCACACGCACCTCTCCTTCGCCATCCCTGTCAATGCCAAAACACGCTGTCAGATGCACAGAATATGCCAATGATGAGGAACGGTTCCCACGACGCGAGCCACCCTTCTGAAAAGCTGGAACGCAAAGAGCCCGCCTGGCCAGGATGCGCAGAGCTCAGGGCGGGCATGACCCAAGCATTTCAGAACCCCCAAGCCCAAACCTAAGTCTAGCTTGCCTGGATTTGACCCATCACCTGCCTCCATCTACGTGACATGGAAGGTATGACAATGCCTCTTCTGCTCAGGACCTAATAGGCTGCCAGAAGCAGAGAAACGCCAAATATAGGAGGGATTCCATCTTTTCTTACAGGGCGGGTTCCCCAATCTGATGCCCTCCAGATGTCCGGGACTGCAGCTCCCATGATCCCTGACCATTCGCTCTACTGCCTGGGGCTGAAGGCCGTTGATGTCCAAAACATCCAGATTGAGATTGAGGCTGCTAGGTCTTCAGGTTGTCCATGAAACTCCCTGGCTGGTTATCCTAGGGCCGCTTCCTAGTTTCCAGCGTCTGCCTGCCTACCATGCATTTCCATGGTTAGGCAGGCGAGAGACAGGCGCGTGTCTGAACGTGACGGCGCAGAGGAACCCCAACCACCAGAAAGGCGGGTCCCAAAACAGGTTGGGAAAAGAGGGACCATTCTGCTTCACCTTGCAGGTGTCTGTTGCCTTCACCTGGCAGTGGGGTGGTGCAGAAGACAAGAGGTTTGACAAAACAGGAGGGCAGGGAAAGAAGAATGCCTCCCCATCTGCAAGCCGGAGTTTGGTTTGGCCCAGCCCTGCTCCCACCCCAATGCTGGGGCTCTGCTGCTGCTCACATCAGCAGTTTTCGGGCGAGCGGGTCGAAGTGCCAAATCATTGCTGTCTAGCCCAGAACGGAAGAGGATGCCGGCCGGGAGCAGTTCAGACAGCCTGGAAGCACACGGTGCAACCAGCCGCTCGGGCAGCTTCCTGCATTAAGGATCCGGCTGGCCCAAAGCGGTTAAGGGGAGGCCAGGAAGGCAGGCCTCCGCTCCCCGCGGAAAGGAAGTCCTTCGCCCAAGTGCTTTCATCGGGCCCATTTGTGGGACGCGGCAACCCGCAGCAAGACGCTTTGGCGCACGGTGTCAGGGCGGGCGCGGCGCCGCGGGCAGAAAGACCCCACAGCCCAGCTGAGGAGCAGCTTCCTGTAAGCGGAGTTGACCATTCCGGAGCGGCTGCCTCTTTACGGGAACAGAGCTGTCCGCCAGAGGAGAGAGAAAGAGAGAGAGAGAGAGAATGCTCTGCACAGCAGTCTGGCTGCAGCGTTCAGCCCAGCCCAGCATCCCATAATAAGAGCAGTGCAAAGGAGGTCCCAGAAAGCTGAGGCACTCCCAGGCACATCCCCGCCAGGAATCAGAATTCACCTCCTTGGTAAGCAACGTAGTTTTGGCCAACTGGGAGAAAACTGCGCCTAGACAGCAAATGGGCTGACTGAGGCCTTGCTGGGATCGGGCCACGGCCGACCGCCTTTTGGACTGCTGGCCTGACACGGCGGAGCCTCTGAGCCACACAAGAAAATGCTTCAGACCAGATCAGACCATTTCTTGTGACTGGCAGTGGGTCGCAGGCGGATAAGGGCCCTTCCCACCATCTGACCTTTTAACTGGAGAGGCCGGGGATTGAACCTGCAGCCTTCCGCATGCAAAGCACACCTTCTACCGGTGAGCTACTGTCTCTTCTCTTAGAAGCCGTCTTACACCAGGTCTCCACCATGCCTAATATTATCTGCTGCCGGGACGTTGGCCCCTTTTCCAGCCTGAAGGCCAAGTCCCGTTTCAAAGAAGCTTGGGGGAAGTGGGGCGTTCCAGGGTGGGAAGAGGTAAAATGAGCAGGACCCCAAAATACCATCCTATTTTGGAGTCAAGCACTTACAGCCAGGAACTAAAGCCTGAGGAGAGGCATTCCAACCTGTTGTGAATAAGGCTAAAACTGCACAAAAGCCAGAAAATCACCCAATAATTCATGGTTGGGAGAAAAGGCCAGGGAAAAGGTGGGGTGACTATCTGCCTCCCCCACCGAGGGACCCCACATGGACCAGATTTGGCTCATAAACCTCCTTTTGTTCTGCACCTCTAGTTTACTGTGACTGGCAGGGCTTCCCCAGTTTCTCAGGGACAGAAGGGATCTTGAAACTCTCCCATCAACTGTTACCAGAAGACGCCAAGGATTGAACAGAGCCCCTTCTGTATGTGGCTCTCAGGGGCTTCCCATAGAGGTATTTCCCCATCCCTGAGGCAGCTGATCCCTTTTAAACTGGAGAGACTGCTGTGGATTGAAGGTGGGACCTTGGCCATGCAAAGCAGACATTCTTCCAGGGCGTGGCGGCACACGCCCAATGGAGCAGACCACCCTCACTGTCCCCTCCCCATGACACGGAGAGCCACAGAGGTCACCACAGACCTGCATGTCTCTTTAAATCGAAACCAAAGGAAGGGGCTTAGGAGGAGAGAGAATCCACCAAGGAGGTCCCGCAGATCTCTTAATCTGCCGGATTTCACTAAGGAGCTTTCGTTCCCTCCGGAGAGGTGCCTGACCCTGAATATCATCCATCTCAGGGACTTGCCCACATAAAGGGCTGGTTCCTGGATGCTGCAGGGTGAGAGGAAGGAAGGAAGGAAGGAAGGAAGGAAGGAGAAAGCTGGCTCCCTGGCCCTGACACGCACTGACACAGTCACATACCCTTGTAAGAACCTCCCAAGGATGCCCTTGGTCCATCCAGCCTGGTATTGTTCATAGTGATGGACAGGGCCTCCCCAGGGTTTTAGAGAGAGCTCTCCCACTCAGCAGAGCCAGGGATGAAGAGTCTTCTGCCCTCCTCCAGAGCTCTGCCGTTGGCCATGCTGTCTTGAGCAAGGAGGAGTTAAGGAGGAGTTAAAACTTCCCTGTTGGCTCCACGGCTGATCGAGAAGCACGTCCCGCACCCCGAGGTTACAACGTCCACCGCAAACACGCTTGTGGGCAAAGCACCAAGAGGCGGAAGCAGGGGAGGAAGACGTACGGTGGGGCAAGAGGAAGTCAGGGTGGGGACTGAGCAGGGTTATATAGCAATGAGATTAATGGATGTCTCCCAGATCCAAGGCTGGAGCTGAAGAGAGAAGCTGGGGCGAACGCAAGAGATCTCAGTACAAATCACGGCTTGCCTGCCCAAAGGCAGGGGAAGATTGAACGCTGCTGCTGCTGCAGCAAAGCCAAATAAGAGGTCAAAGCCAGCTCTGGGTTGTACGTGGTTTGGGGAGGTCCCCAGTCCTGGCTGAAAATGGAGCCACAGCCGCCGAAACCTTCCCTGACCCGGCCTCTCCGATCTGTTTTGGCAAATCCAACTTGTTGGTGCCGAGGTTCTGTCCCAGAGCCTGTTTTATTTGGGAATGGTGTGTGTGTGTTTTAAAGGAAGCTGTCAAGAAAATGGAAATGCAAAGTGAGAGAACCCCAGGAAACAAACAAACAAAAATGCATTCTCAGCCTGCATCTACCACATTGCACAGCCCTCGTGGTTTACCTGGAGCATAGGAAAGACGCCATTTCCAAAGAGAAAGGTGGAAGGGCTCACCTTAACCCCACCCCCAGCCTGGGAAGCCTCTAATTTCAGAAGCTGCCAGGAAATCCTCATATGTACCCGTGACAGAAAGGGGGGCGCTCTGCACATGCTCAGAGACAGCCTTTCTAAACCACTCCCCTATTTAAAAGCACTCAAAGCATTGGACAATACAAGTATTAAACATGAAGACGATGGGTGATGCAATCAGACCTCCTGGGTATCCTTAAAAATGGTCTTGAGCACCAGGAAGAGTCAAATGCAGGAGGGTTCAAGACGTGTTTATAATCTGCTTTCAGCCGTCCACCACAGCACGGCCTCATCGGTCCAGGGTTGTGGGGATAAGCAGAGCATTTAACCATTTACAGAGGAGCAGCTTTTCTTGGGACTATGCCTCAGCCCCAACCACAGAAGAGGTTGAGCAATCCCCCCCCTCCACACACACAGACAAAACAAGAGTTATCCTGAGCGCGTGCAGAATGCCCCCCTCTCGCGACAAAGAAGCCAAGATCAGCAGCTGCATATCACAGACGGGGAGAAATGCCCAACAGAGCTAAAACCTGGCACTCACCAGGCACCTTGGACTACAACACCCATCATTTCTTTACAGAGGCTTTCCCTGAACTGGGACCCAACCAGCCATGCTTCGCAGAGCACAGAAGTGTGTGTCACAAAGCATATGATATCCCCTTATTTCCCATTCATTTGTATCGTGTGGTTCTTCTTCTTATTTATTATTATTCATTATATTTATATACCGCCCCACAGCCGAAGCTCTCTGGGTGGTTTACAAAAGTTAAAAACAGTGAACAAAGAAATATACAAAATTCAAAACCATAAAAAGCATAAAATACAAACAAAAACAGGCAATATCCATTTAAAAACAACTGTTATTAAGATTTATTGTGGTTTTCCTGCTCATTGTGTTTCTGTTCACCACTTAGACACCTTTGCAGGAAGCGGTATCTAAATGGGAATAAGTGAAACCAATAAATGCAGGGATAATGGGAGTTGTAGTCCCATGTGCTTGGCAGGTGACAGCCTTCGACCTCTCTCTCTCTCCTCTGATCTCTAAATCCAGAACCAGATCTACACCAAGTAGGATATAACACACTTTGAAAATGGTTTGAAAACTGTATAGGGAGTGTGTCCTGGGCTGGAAAAGTTGTCACTACTGTTATCAGAGAATAGTAGAGTTGGAAGGGGCCTACAAGGCCATCCAGTCCAACCCCCTGCTCAATGCAGGAATCCACCCTAAAGCATCCCTGACAGATGGTTGTCCAGCTGCCTCTAGTGTGGGAGAGCCCACCACCTCCCTAGGTAACTGGTTCCATTGTTGTACCGCTCTAACAGTCAGGAACTTTTTCCTGATGTCCAGCTGGAATCTGGCTTCCTGTCACTTGAGCCCGTTATTCCGTGTCCTGCACTCTGGGATGGTTATAAACCATTATAAAGCAGTAATGTAGAACCTGCCCTCAGCCAGGACACCAAAGCCTCTAACACCTCAGGAGGAATTGCTTCTAAGGGGTTTCTAATACACAGAGACACACACCAAGCAGACTTGAACTTAGGCCCCCTTTCGCCAACTGTTCCATTCTGCTCACAGACAGAAAGTTGTTTGCAAAGAAATACTCTCTCTCTCTCTCTCTCTCTGTTAGAGCAAATCCCTTGGGGCCACTCTCTATAAAGCAAAGGCAAATTTTTATAAAATACAAAAGGGAGGAGGAAGTCTTTGCCCAAGACGTCCCGAAAATAAACACACACACACACAGAGATCCCGAAATACTTCTCTTGACAACTGCAAATAACTTCCTACGACGTAGCAGGTTTGGGCTTGCAGGCCAACGCTCGTTCGCGAGGCAGAACGCAGCCCTTCCATTTCGGAAGCCAGCATGTTCGATGCAGAGATGATTTAAACTCAAGAGTCCTGCGAGAACGAAAAACTAGTATTTATACCAATGCGTCCCACCTCGCTATAATGGCTATGTGCTCGTGAGGAGGGGTCCCAAGGTTTATGCATTACGCTTTTCTCCCGTCTCCCTCCCCTGGGCTTTCTCCCTGGAGCCCAGAACCGCAGACACGCGATGGGCCCGGCCCAGAGCCTAAAATCACTCAAGGGAGCGTCATGGCTGAGGGGGCAATTGGGGTCCCAATACTGCCTCTTCGATACTATGGGGGGGGGTCAGTGGTGAGGAGGTGCTCCAATCCTTCTTTGGGGTCAGGAAAGTGAGGGCTACATTTCTTGTTTCTCTTGAGGGCTGCGTTTTCTCACACGAAACCGGTTGGAAGAGCTGCATGGGGGTGATAGGCAGAGCCAAAGGTGAGTGAACAACTTTTCTCTCTCTGACACCCCTTCATTCCTCTCTCTCTTGGACACTGCCTTTCCCCCTTTCTATCTTTGACACCCCTTTACCCTTATATTTGACACCCCTTCCCCCCTCGCTTTCCCTCTGTAACATCCCATGCCCCCTCTCTTTGACACCCACTTTCCCTCTCAGACACCCCTTTCCTCCCTTTCTCTCTCTGACACCTCTCCCTCTGACACCCCTCCCTCCCTCCTCTCTCTAAAACCCTTCCTTCTCTCTCAGACACCCCTTTCCTACCTCTTTCCCTCTCTCTGACACCCTCACTCTCTCTCAGACACCCCCTTTCCTCCCTTTCTCTCTCTGACACCCCTCCCTCCTCTCAGACACCCCTTTCTTCCCTCTCTCTGACACCCCTCTCTCTCAGACACCCCTTTCCTCCCTCCCTTTCTCCCTGACTCCCCCTTTCCTCTCCCCCCCCACACCTAGCAAGCTGTCATGGAGGGGGCAGCGTGGGACGGAGTCGCGGGTGTCGAGTGTAGAAGATGCTGGAACTCCACGTGAACCAGAAACCTTCTGATCTAAAAACAGCTTGCCTTCCACGCCAAACGTCTGTTTTTGAGAAGCTGGCTGCAGGGATGTGTTTGTGTCTCTGTGTGTGTGTGTGTGTGTGTGTTTGTGTGATGCAGCTGGGTGATTTTAGGCCCTGGACTTAATGGTCTTCTGGCTCCGCTTGAGACGGCCCTTGTGCATGACTTCACTTGTGAAGCACGCAGCCAGCGTTCCTCCCCCACCCCCTCCAACCCGGCACCGTCCCATGCTTTACAGCGACGCCTCCGTTCCCAAGATCTCAGGACACCCACAAAACTGCTTCCCATCTTGATATGAAGAAATACTCCTAAGCTTGCACAGCTCTGCTTTCTGCATAAATCACAGCCCTCTCAGGAGGAGAGGAATAAAATGGAGTTTGCTTCTGGCGGCTTTATCGCCGATGGCTCTGGGTGGGACACACACACCCCCGGAGCAGCCCTTCGCCCCCAGGGTCCAATCCAAGCTGCACCGGCAAGTGGACAGGCACCCTGTTCCTATATCACACATCCCGGGATTGGCGGGACAGACAGCTCCAATTAGCCCCTGCCTGGGAAAGCCGAGACGTCGTAGCCAGGTTCCGCAGCCCCTCCAAGGCCAGCTGGCTTCCAGCCTCTCCTTTCCCTGCATGCTTTTAACAGAGGATTAGCTCAACCCGTGGAAGATAAGACCAGCAATGGCTAGGAGCCACGACGGCTAGCTATGGCCTCCTCCCAGGAAGGGAGGCAGCATGCCCCTATGTGCCAATTCCTGGGGTCCCAACCCGGAGGGTGCTGTTGCGCTCATAACCTTCTCGTGGGCTTCCAGGACCATCCAGGAACAGCAGGCAGGAGCAGACAGACCTTTGGGTCTTCTTACACCTCATTTTGCCTTGTTGCCATTCTGCCCACTCCGTGACGGGGCAAGTGAATGCAGGTGATGAGAGGCAACCCGTCGAATAAGTGCTAAGAGAAAGAAAAGCCCCCTCATTCAAGAGCTCTTCTGTCTGGCTCTCTTTCCCTCCACGCCAATCCAGTGTGACAGGCAGTGTGGTATAGTGATTAGGGTCTTGGACTGGTACTTGAGAGATCCAGGTTCTAGTAACTGCTGAGCCAGGAAGCTCATTGGGTGACTGGGGACCAGTCACTACCTCTCTCCACCTAACTTACCTCACAGGGTTGTTGTGAGGGTAAAACGGCTTGGAGCCGGGTTATCTGAAGGAACGCCTCCTCTCGTATGTACCTGCCCGGACCTTAAGATCATCCACAGGGGTCCTTCTCCGTGAGCCCCTGCCAAAGGAAGTAGGGCAGGTGGCTACTAGGAGCAGGGCCTTCTCTGCTGTGGCACCCTGGCTGTGGAAGGAGCTCCCCAGAGAGGTTTGCCTGGCACCTACACTGTACTCCTTCCGTCGCCATCTGAAACCCTTTTTATTTTCTCAGTATTTTAACACCTAATTTAACTGAAACTTAAACTTCATAGAATCATAGAATAGCAGAGTTGGAAGGGGCCTACAAGGCCATCGAGTCCAACCCTGCTCAATGCAGGAATCCACCCTAAAGCATCCCTGACAAATGGCTGTCCAGCTGCCTGTAATTTGCTGTTTTAATTCCGTATTTTAACCCATATCAATTTCTGCTGTGTGGTTTTATCCTGGTTGTGCTTTTTAGATTTGTGTTTTTAGACTGTTGTTTTATTATGCTCTTCATGGTTTTAATTTTTGTGAACCGCCCAGAGAGCTTCGGCTATTGGGCGGTATAAAAATGAAATAAATAAATAAATGAATGAATAAAATAAATAAAACGGGGAGGGTCATGGGTTCCTTGCAAGAGGAGAAAAGGCAGGATACAAATGTCGTGATCCATAAATCCAAAGATCTTGAAACTAGCTTTCCTTTTATTTATTTATTTATTTTTTTAGTGCAAGCAGACCAAAATGATGATCTGTCACACAGCAGGACTGGGGTGTTGTTGGGGTTTTTTGCATCCAGGTTCCCCCCTCCCCAACAACGCAAAACAGAACTTGGCTGTGATGCAAAACGACCGCGGGGGCACAGCGAGAGGCATGGCCCTGCTGCTCGGACGGGCATGCACGCGCACGCGGTGGCGGCGGCCAACATCCACACCTGGGGAAGGCGCCTCCCCGCTCTTCCCTGGGCCCCCCATGCTCCTGTGACCGTGCCCTGCAGGGAACTGCCTCTCCTCGCCTTGGAAGCAGGGTGATGGATAGAGACAGGAAGAGGAGGGGGTGGAGAGCCGGCCCGGTAGGCATTAATGAGCCCCTGAGCTCCCATCTCTGCTGCTCTCCTGAATCTCGGCTGTTTCCACGGCAACGCAGACCTGAAGCCCTCCCTCCACTGCCAAACCACCAGCATACCCAATGGGAGGGAGGGGAAGGCTATTAACTCCTCCATCTCCATCCACAGCTGCGGGGGAATGGCGGGTGGAGGGGGGGAGAGAGATTGCCCACTGCGCGGAACACAGAAAGCCACAGCGTGGTCCCTGCCTCGGCAGCAGACGGATCACTATGGAGGGGGGAGGCTGCTGTTGTGTCGGTCGTGTGTCCCCCCCTTGCATTTTCCTCCCTCCTTCTCCCCCCCCACCCCCCGCCAAAACATTCTCCAGACCCAACACATCCCTATCACAATAAATTATACAAACGGTGCGATTTCTGGGTGCATTTGCATGATTTAAATCGTACGTCCTTCATACAAGGCTCAGCCAAACAGATATATTCTCTGGCCTCCATCCAGCATTCCTGGAAGAGAGGAGAATCGGCGCCTGAATGGAGCACCTTCCTCCCCTCCCCGTGCCCCAAATGCTTGGTTCCTACGAAGGCCAGAGGCGCCCACCCCTCCCCTGCCCCCTTTTCAGGCAACACCCCCGTTCACGACCTCATAATAAAGGCAAGAGTGCCTCTGAGCATCTGCAAATTCATTTTCCATCCCATTTACACCCGGACTTAGCAGGAAGGGATTCCAGGGGGGGGGGGTTGGGGGCAAGACGCGGCTTGAGTCCCAACACCTCAGAAACTAGGTCTACACTTGACGCCGGAATGTCGCCGACTCGGAATATGCGAAGCGATGCAGGCAAGAGTGTCTCTGAGCATGTGGAGTAGCGAACGCAGCCTGCCCACACAGATGTCCCGAGTTCCCAGATAAGGCAAGGCAGCTTCTATAGAGGCTCGAATGCAGAGATGTCTCTTTTGAAGAAAACTAACCGCGGCGTATTTCTCTACAGGAATAGACACCGATCCCAGCCTTCTGCTCCTGCGGGAATTCCTTCGCCAGAGAGAACCCCGACTCCCCGGCGAACACGGCTCTTTACAACAAACTATATTTCCGCTTCATAAGGCCAGAAATGGCTCCCTCATAAATTTCTACGTTGTGTATTCCCAGGGCCAGACTATTTTACGCCCTGGGCAAGGCGAGCTACTTGCACACACCCCAAAAATTGCCAATTTTGATTCAGCTATTCAAGAAGAGTTTCTGAACTATTATATTTTCCTTTTATTATGTTTTTTTAAAAAAAATAATAATACACAGCTAATTTGTATAAAACTATGACCCTTAAAGGTCAGTACTGCGCCCCTCTGAGGTCTGCACCCTGGGCTGCTGCCTAGTGGGCCTGATGGTAGCACCAGCCCTGTGTATTCCAGCCAAGGCAAGCCTCCTCAAGCTGGCTTCCGCCCGGACTCTCCCCAACACAACCCTCTCAAGGTCTACTCTTGCGCAAAGAGGTTTCCATCTCTCATTTCTGGGTGAACTGGTCTGAAAACCAAGTGAGCCCTTCCAAAGCACACGCGCTTGCCAGGTTGCATTCTATGAATTATGGAGCACTGGACCTTTGTGCGAGAGATACTCTCACGGCACACTTGTGTCATCTCCCCGAGGAGGGGAGGCCTCTCTGGTGACATGTTAGGGATATCACCAGAAAGCTGGGAAATTTATGCTGCCCACTTCTCCTTCCTATCTCATGAGAGCAGACTGGGTCTAGTAGCTGCCAACTCTACCCCCAAATCTGCCTTGATTCAACGGTCCTAGATATCTTGACAACCCCGCCTCCTATGGTATTATTATCATCATCATCATCATCATCATCATCATATTATTATTATTATTATTATTATTATTATTATTATTATTATTATTATTATTTGACATTTAGATCCTGTATTTCCCCAATGGAAGTCAAGGCAGCGTACATGTCTTCTCCTCTGTCCTCTCTCTCTTTCTCTTCCCCCTGCACACACATTTTAACATCACAACTCTCCTGCGTGGTAGGTTAGGCTGAGAACGGGCAGCTGGCCCAAAGTCACCCAGTAGCTGATTTGAACCTGCAACTCCCCATTCCTACCTGGCCTTCCCCAAACTGGATTCCCTCTGGATGCCTTTGGCCACCTCTCCCATCATCCCCAGAAAGTTACTTCAAATGCTACAACCTACCCCTCACCCAAACGCACCTGCGGCGCCCTCCACAAGCCAACAGAGGGTGCCGATCTGGTATGCCAGCGAACCAAGGCTACACTGCAGTGCAGTCAGACCTGTGTTCGAATCCCTACTCAGCCACGATGCTGGCTGTGTGACTTTGCGCTGGGCTGGGCTCTCCCAGCTTAATTTGCCTCACAGGCTTGTCATGAGGGTAAAACTGGAAGGAGTGTTAGGAATCTGGGATATATCTGTAACAACAACAATGGCCCCAGAAGTGTAAATAGCATAAACAACTCCTGCAAGTCAACCAAGCCAAATCTTGCAAGGAACAGAGAGCTGCATCCCCCAAAGTCACTAAGCCAAGCTATGCAGGGTCACGGTGAGTTCTTTCATGATTGCAAAGGCAGCGATCAGTGAAACCAACCTGAACATTGAGCACAATCCAGCCAGGATTTGCTGGTTTCAAGTTCTACACCGCCGCCATCCCTCCAAGAAGCTGCGTAAACACAACCGAGCAAAGGAGTCTGATGGTTTTTGCGTCCGTCGCTCTGCGTTACTGCTCCAGTACGAAGCACAAAAGACGGCCGGGAGAAGACGGCCAGATTGGGAAGGTGTGGAGGACAGGAAAGGAATCATAGAATAGTAGAGTTGGAAGGGGCCTCTAAGGCCATCCAGTCCAACCCACAGCTCAATGCAGGAATCCACCCTAAAGCATCCCTGACAGGTGGTTGTCCAGCTGCCTCTAGTGTGGGAGAGCCCACCACCTCCCGAGGACACTGGTTCCATTGTCGTACTGCTCTAACAGTCAGGAAGTTTTTCCTGATGTCCAGCCGGAATCTGGCTTCCTTTAACTTGAGCCCGTTATTCCGTGTCCTGCACTCTGGGAGGATCGAGAAGAGATCCTGGCCCTCCTCTGTGTGACAACCTTTCAAGTATTTGAAGAGTGCTCTCATGTCTCCCCTCAATCTTCTCTTCTCCAGGCTAAGCATGCCCAGTTGTTTCAGCAGATTGTTTCAGCAGATTCTTTAAGAAAAATAGTACCCATCCACTGTTAAAAGATCTACAGAACATTATCTGTTTTATTCTAAAGCTGCAATCCCCCTCCCTTTCACCACTGCAGGATTTTTGGAGAAACAGGGGGGAAGCAATTCCCCCCCCCAATTATTCCAACACCCCTATTTTTCCTGGGTTTTTCTCTGGCTTTCATGTGTCTAGCGCAGAGATGAATGTGATGGGTTTGGGGATCTGCTGGCTGCTCAAAGGAGAAGGCAAAGTAGACAAATTAACAGCGGTGGAAATGGGGGAGGACAAAGGAAAGACGGAGATCAGAAAATATAGGAAGGCAAAAGGTTGCCAGGCTGGCCCAGTTTCTAGTTCCGTTCCCCCATTTGGGGCCGTTGGGTACCTCATGAATAACCAGCAGCTCAGGATGAATCACCAATTTGCAGGGCTATGGAGGCAGGTGTGTGTGTGTCTCATACACACTCACACTTTGCACTCCAGAAGCTGGTATGAACTGGGAGGGTGTCGGGGTTCCAAGCCCTCCTGCTGCAGTGAGACAATCAAGAGGTCTATTAAGTAATCCACAAAACTTTATTCAGCCAATAAACATCTCTTCCGCACCTGAAGCGAGGTTAAACACTAGGAACTTTCTTCTAGGCTAAAACTTGGCTAACTAAGCCAGACAATTGCCCTTTCAACAAAAGGGAAGGCTCGTTCCCTGAGTCCCTTAACTTCGGGGAGGATTCTTCTGAAGAAGCTTTTGGTGAGAAGTTAGCTGAGCTGATTGCCTCTCGCCTTCTTTTAGCTCCGCTCGTTTGAATCTGCGGCGGACTCTGGGATCGGTCAATTCTGATGTCCCTTCACCCTCTGAGGATTGCTGAATTCCCACAGACTCTGTTAGTGTATTCGCTGTTAAAGTCCGGTGAGGATTCATCCCTGGCTGCTCCAAATTCTTGGGAGAATTTCTGCTCCCACTTCCTGGGTAGGTTGTTACCTTTCTAGTCCTGGTTCAGAATCGGATTCCGATAGTCTGAAACTCCTTCCCCCACCCTAAGAGGAATAAGCCTGATCATGGCAAAGGACTTGGCACAAATTGCTCTGCCAAGCATCCAACCCAAACGAACCAGAAGGGGAGGGAAAAAACCCTGCCCATGTCTCTCCTCCCCCTCCCAAACCTACAGACAGACCTCATTGTCTACTGACTCCCTGCCAGGTCTGGGAGGCGCTGCCTAGCAACTTCGTTCAGCCTCCCTTGAGACAAGTAATTCCTGATGGGCCTCAGTTTTCCCTCTCTGTAAAATGGGAATACAGAAATGACCCATTCCACAGAGCTCCCTCAAGGACCAAGGAGAGACAGAGGATTGCTTATAGTCCTGAGGCCAGAACGCAGCAGCAGATAGGGGAAAGCTGCTGTTTCCCCAGAGTTCAGGACAAAGGCCAGCAGCTGCAGGACCTTGGAGACCTGCAACCGGCCGGGCGGCCTTGCTTGGGTTTCCCTGACCTGTCAGGACCTTGAGTTCCTTTTCCTGCTGAAAGCGCCCCCCTAAGGCAGAGAAACCAGCATCAGCAGAAGGCCAAACACGTGAAGAGTCCAGCGGAAAAAGAGCCAGAATGGCTACCAAGAAATGCTTCTCTACCAGTAAAAGGGGGTGGAGGAGAGAGAAAGAAAGGCTGTTTGTGTCGGGTTGCATTTCCACAAGCCTTCCAAATAACTCTAAGAATATAACCATTTGCACAAATCTTTACAGCACGCCGGCTATTGATTAAATCCCCGCCTCGCTCATCAGGGGGCAATTTATGACTCACATTTTACAGATGGGGAAAACTGAGGTGCAAACATTGGCCGACGTCCATACGGAGCCCTGCCTCTCATTCTGCATCAGGTTAGAATTTCGGAATGACATTACCCAGACACCGTTAAAAGCCAAGCTTTAAAAGATAAAAATGAAGTAACCACTTCCACCGAAATCTCAGGCTGAAAAGAGCCTAAAACGATAGGGGCAAGGACCGGCTTTCTACCACAACTCCTTGCTTTCCCTTCTCCTTCTCTTGATGGTTATTTGCATTTCTTTCCTGCCTTCCCTTTTAAACTGAACTATTTCCAAACATCTCTCGTCAAAAGAGTATTTGTCCTTCTAGCCCAGTATCACATGCTCTGACTGGCAGCAGTTCTCCAGAATGACAAGCAAGAGTAAATTTCTATCTGCGATGGGATTTGTTTTAATTAGAGGTGCTGGGTATTGAACCTGTGACCTTCTGTCGGCAAAGCAGGGTTTTCCACCACAGGGCTATGGCCACTTCCTTGGAAGATGCATGACGCCATGTCCACCTAACTAAGAATCATAGAATAGTAGAGTTGGAAGGGGCCTCTAAGGCCATCGAGTCCAACCCCCTGCTCAATGCAGGAATCCACCTTAAAGCATCCCTGACAGATGGTTGTCCAGCTGCCTCTTGAAGGCCTCCAGTGTGGGAGAGCCCACTACCTCCCTAGGTCACTGGTTCCAGTGTCATACTGCTCTAACAGTCAGGAAGTTTTTCCTGATGTCCAGCCAGAATCTGGCTTCCTTTAACTTGAGCCCGTTATTCCGTGTCCTGCACTCTGGGAGGATCGAGAAGAGATCCTGGCCCTCCTCTGTGTGACAACCTTTCAAGTACTTGAAGAGTGCTCTCATGTCTCCCCTCCATCTTATCTTCTCCAGGCTAAACCTGCCCAGTTCTTTCAGTCCCTCTTCATAGGGCTTTGTTTCCAGACCCCTGATCATCCTGGTCGCCCTCCTCTGAACACGCTCCAGCTTGTCTGCGTCCTTCTTGAATTGTGGAGCCCAGAACTGGACGCAATACTCTAGATGAGGCCTAACCAGGGCCGAATAGAGAAGAACCAGTACCTCACATGATTTGGAAGCTATGCTTCTATTAATGCAGCCCAAAATAGCATTTGCCTTTCTTGCAGCCATATTGCACTGTTGGCTTGCACTGTATTGCAATATGGCTGCAAGAAAGTGCAAACTTAATCTTCTCTGCTCTGACTGTCTCTCCAGGGTCCCCATGGCTTGAACCTCAGACCTTCTGCACACAAACTAGGTGTTGTCCTGACCAATGGTGTGGCCCAATCGAGCTAAAACTAAACCCTGATCAGGTCATGTTTAACTCTGCCCCTGAATCCAACCGGCCCCAGAAATCTCCCTTGGCTGGATCGTGAGCGCAAAGGCCCGACAGCTTCCGGAGTTCATTCCGGCCCAGTCCAGGCAGGTGGCCCACGGGGCAAAGGGCAGCTAAGACCACCTACCTAACTTCCTTTGTGGTCCCTGCTTGGCACAGGGGTAGATTAATCAAAAAGGTACTCACAGGTGACCCTAGAAATGCTGACAGGTGGAACACACAACATGCAAAGGAGTCAGATCACAAGGGCCCCCTCCGTTTCAGTCCGGAAGTTAGGAAATCCGTACGAATGCTAGAGTGTTGGTGTTTACAGGCTCCGAGGGCCTCGGCTTTTCCTCAGTATCTTATTTATTACATTTTTATACCGCCCAATAGCCGAAGCTCTCTGGGCGGTTCACAAAAATTAAAACCATAATAAAACAACCAACATGTTAAAAGCACAATTACAAAATACAGTATAAAACCCACAACCAGGATAAAACCACGCAGCAAAATTGATATAAGATTAAAACACAGAGTTAGAACAGTAAAATTTAAATTTAAGTTAAAATTAAGTGTTAAAATACTGAGAGAATAAAATGGTGATGAAAGGAGTATAGTGTAGGTGCCAGGCAGACTCTCTGGGGAGCTCATTCCACAACCGGGGTGCCACAGCGGAGAAAGCCCTCCTCCTAGTAGTCACCTGCCTCACTTCCTTTGGCAGGGGCTCACGGAGAAGGGCCCCTGTAGATGATCTTAAGGTCTGGGCAGATACATACGGGAGGAGGCGTTCCTTCAATCTTACCCAAGGCCATGCAAAGAGCTGGAGGCCAAGGTGAAATGCAACTCTCTTCTCTCTCCGCACAAGAAAAATGACTTCGCAAGAGGAGAACAAAGGTCCATTTAGCCCAGCATTCTGTCTCCGACACAGGCTGTGTCTGACAGCTGAGCATGCCAGCACAGAACAAAGGCGACGGCCTTCATCATGCTTTCGCCCAGGATCCGGTGTTCAGATGTGTCCAAACAGGGACCCACTCTACTGTCACCCAGTTGTTAATAAACCCAACCACTTTGTCCGTTGTCACATGTTTGCACTGGCCTCCTTCCTCACCCCCCAGGGCAAGGCAGACAAACTCCCTGCTTTACCCCCGCCTCCCAAAGGGGGGCGCCTTCTAGTGGAGGGCGGAGCCAAAAAGCGAAATGGGTGTGGTTAAAAAAAAGCCCAGCGGATTTAGTGTAAAGCTGTTACTGCCAGTAATTGAGCCTTAAGAGAACATTTTAGAATTGGGAGTGAGGGACACACAAAGATGGCAGACTATCAAACAATCAGTGGTTGGGGTGAAGGGGCATGGCTTTGGGGGACCCCAGAGGGCCAAATTTGGCCCTGAGAGTGAGAGTCTGCACCCATGGACTGCCCCATAAAATGCTCCCCTCCTTTCCCAGGACTGGGTACAGGACCTAGGCGTCATTACCAGTGGAGGCTGGTACCTCCGATTTCAAGGGGGCAGTGAGAACCAGTCAGAACCTGCCAGAACTCTGAATGACCTATCCAAAGCGCTGAACCTATTTTGAGGGCAGTGAAGGGTCTTTCAGCAGCGATGAGCAGTGCAGTTTCAAATTAAGGGATGACCAAGATGAAACATCCCACAATTCAGGAGAAAAAAGGCCCACTCCTTCTGTGGTTGGCCTCCCCAAAGAACTACACTTCGCACACTAACTAATGCACACTAACACGCACACGCATGTGTGCATGTATGTATCAGATCTTAATGTGACACAAAGCACAGACACAAGACTCCCCCCTCCTCAATGCCAGGGCTTATTCCTGGAACATGCAAAGGCGAAAACGCCTCTCTGAGAATATGCAGAGTGTTAGTGCATTGGAACAGGACTAGGGGAGACTCAGGTTCAAATCCTCCACTCAGCCAACAAGCTCACTGGGTGACCTTGGCTTCTCTCAGGCCTTAGCTAGACCTAAGGCTTATCCCGTCCCAGGGTTGTCCCTGCCTGCTCCTGGGATCCCCTGTGTGTCATTTACATGAACAGGGATGACCCCGGGACAATCCCGGGATAAACCTTAGGTCTAGCTAAGGCCAGAGTCTAACCTACCTCATGGGGCTGTCTGGAGAGTAAAATGCAAGTGGGGAGGAAAGAAACCTGTGGGTCTGCCTTGAGCTCCTTGGAAAGGCAAGAGGAGAAAAATGCAATATACAGATTAAAGTAAGGAAATAAACAAATACATTCAGCAATCAGCTCTCAGACATCCAAGATCAAGGGCACAGGGCGTCTTTCCAGGAACACTTGGGCCCCCATATCTTCATTTTCAGAAGTTAGGTGCAGGAATTATGCTGATAAACTGATGACCTACCCCTGCCTTCTGCAATCTGGTGAGGGATTCTGGGAAATGCAGTCCAACACATCTGGAGGGCACCAGGGACTATCACCCACCAACAAATCCCGTCCCCTCACCGTCACACCCTGACCCAACGCAAAACTAATCCAAGGTGGTTTTGCACCTCTACCCACACCGTTTCCACCGTTCTCAAAGAATGCACAAAACTAGCCAATTGTCTCCTCTCCCGCCCCGACACCGACACACACAATGAAACGTGGCACAGGCCACGTGCAACCCTGACAGCTATACCCCAAGCCTCACACTTCGTAACCACACCCACACAAAAACGAACGCTGGGTGTGCGGCCTTGAAACCAAACGAAGGCACGGCCGCCTGTACATGCAGGGCTGAAGAGAACACCGCTTGAGACCATTCAAACTGCCAAACTCCGCCAGTGACACTTAAGTAGCAATGGGCAAATCCGTCAGTTTCTCTTTCTCCCACAGACCGCTTTTTAAAATCTCGACTTCTTTCTCTCGTGAATACGAGGGATTTGGGTACGTTGTACCTCCCTGCCAGGTTTACCTGCCTGAGCCTGGACGGAAGAATCTGTCAATTTTCATTTCTCCCACTTACACCTTTTCGAATCTCTCTCTCTCTTTTGGTTCCAAATATGGATAAACTTGTGATTTTTGCAAATTCTAATCAAACCCAAACTGAAATTCTCATCCCTACCTTTGAGCTGCAAGCATACCCAAGGGGTGGGGGACTTGTGGACCTCCAAAATGTTGTGGGTGTGCAGTTCCCATCATCTCTAGCCAGCATAGCAATAGTGAGGAACATGGGAATTGTAGTCCAACAATACCTGCACGACCACAAGTTGCCCAGCCTCATTCTAACATTTGTCCAATTTCACTGTCCTTCTGGAGTTATTTTTACATTATTACCGTGATCTGATCCACACATAACAAGCCAGATTGCGGGTTGTTGTTACATGCAAGCACTCTGTGAAGGTGCCGCTGCGTTAGTCCGTTGCAGCAAGAAGAACAAAGAGTCTTGTGGCCCCTTAAAGATGAACACGTTTATTACGGCCTAATAAATTTGCTCGCGTTTCAGGCGTCGCAACACAGTGTTGTTCATGTCCTACAAAACGACATGCAGGGCAAACGAGACACACAGTAACCCTTTCCAACACAAGCACAGGAACGCAACTAATGCCAACCCGACTCAAATCCTTTAGCCGCCCCCAATGCAAGCAAATTTGCAGCCTTTCCTTCGCCCCCAGCAGCACTGATGCTCAAAAGCCTGGTGCTGGCAGCTGAGATGGGTGAAGGCGCTTCCACTGGGGGACGTTGGGCACGCCCGGCCACATCACCGCCCCACAGCGAGTGCCCACCTCTCCCCTGCCGGGGGCCCCCTTTGCGATGTGGGATGTGCCAGGTGGGGAAGAGACGCCATCACATGTCTTGTCTGCAACATGTCAGAGGGTCCACATGAGCCGCAGTCTCACCGAACAATCACGGCTGCACAGCCTCAGCTGTTTACCTGAACCGGGCATCGCTTGCAGTATGGCACAGCCGTTTACTAAATAATTACACACACGCTAATATATGAGCAAACAGCCTTTCGCTCCCAGCATTTGGGAATGCGAATACGTGAACAAAGAACCCCCTTGTTCCCACCGAGGGGGTTCAAAACACTGCAGGGCAACCTGGGAGCAAACCCTCCCATTCTCACGCTCACCAGCACCTGAATTACCACCACACAACAAAACCTCCGTTGTGTGCAGGTATGCAAAGATGGGCAAACATCCGCCTCCCCACAAGCGCAACCGTACACTTCATTACACACCAAACTGCACGGCTGCGGTTCTTCTTCTCAGATGCTCAAAGGCCACTAACGTGTGAGGTGCAAAATGGCAGAACCCACGCTGACCCACAAGCTGCACGGGAGCCCTCAGGGTGCACTGCCACTGACTACATGCGCGCACACCCATCCGACACCCATGCCAGACATGGGGAGCGGTCAAGGTCCAAACGCACACTACAAGCATTCTGTTTCATACACACACACACACACACACACGTCTACACTTCAAGCCTCTTCGCCTGACCATGAAGGTTCAGCGTCAGGCTTTCCCGCACCAGACCCACTGTCCCCTTCCCACACACACACCTGCCCTCCACCTCTTCCTAAGGAGTTCCCTGATCTCCCAAGTCAGAGTTGACACAGGAACAGAACTTATCACAAGCAGGTTCCACCCCTTGACCAGAAATGGGATTGAGAGAGACTGGGTCGGGTGCGTCAACACTGGGAAAGGCAACAGGGAGAGATGAGGGCCAGCCAACTCCCTCTCTCCCTCACACACACACACACACACACACCCTGTGTGTATGTCTTGTGAGGGGAGCAACTGAGCACCAATCAGGTTACGGGGAGGCCTGGCTATTACATAATGCCAGGGAGTGAGCGAGGGAAGAAAGAGTGCTACCGACTTTCACCCAGGTATGGGGAGAGGGGAGGGGGCTCCTCACTTCCTCCTCCCCCCTCCCTGTATCATCTGAGGGAATGGAACTCAAGCCTGCCCAGAAGACTTGCTCCTAACCTCAGAGGCATGAAGGTTGCAGGGAGGCTGGACGAACAGCTCAGGTGTGACGGAAAGGCACTCGGTACATGCCCAGGGGGAAATGCCTCCTGCCACTCTTAGGATCCAAGGCTTAGCTCTGAAAACCAGGATCCAGGTTTGAGCTTGGATCTAAATTAAGCCCCATCACCAAGTGGGCTGAGATCTGCACACACACACACACACACACACCCATTTTCCTTTCTCAGCTGAGTGTCAAAAGGAAACAGGACAAATGCAAATCCTCCTCCTGCCAGAAATAAACCCATTCCAGGCCACAGTGTCTCTTCCCTCTGGAAGGCACAAATGCCAGTGACAAAGACATAAACTGGGAGGCAGGGCCGTGCCCCAGGCAAAACGCAACCCAAGCTCATGAGCGCCCCACAACCTGTCTGCTACCACAACTAAAAAAATCTGATGAGGGGGGCGGAAGAGGAGAAAACAGGGCTGCTGGATTTCATTCCCAGCAATGAGGGCGAACTGTTAGGCCCGGCTGAGCCCCTGAATTGAGAATCCGTGGGCGGGGGAGGGAGAGAAGAAGGGCGCGAGGAGGGGCCACCCCCTCGCTCACTTCGGCCAAACAAGCGCACGCTTTGGCTGGACCGAGCCAGGCCTGCTGCTAGGATTGATCCCCGCCGGCCCAGGAGGAGAGAAACGCCCCGTCTCCACGCCAGGCGCGCGGGTGCCGTCCGCGCGCAAAAGCGCACCGAGAGGGGAGACAGGGGCACCACTTTTGCGCACAGGAATGGAGAGGGGCCGAGGACCGGCGCGTCGCCCTCTCTCTCCCGGCCGGGCTACGGAGCCAGGAGGGCGCCCCCCACCGCTTTCCAGCCCCGCGTGTGTGTGTCCCCGTCC
Organism: Elgaria multicarinata webbii; assembly: GCF_023053635.1. Lineage (NCBI taxonomy): Eukaryota > Metazoa > Chordata > Lepidosauria > Squamata > Anguidae > Elgaria > Elgaria multicarinata. The sequence goes on along the minus strand of NC_086191.1, from coordinate 15,230,530 downwards.
CCCCCCCCCCCAAGTGGGGCCCCGCCGGACTCACCGTGCCCGCCGCGGGTGAGGAAAGGCGTCCGGTTGATGGCGATGGGCACTGTGCCGTGCTTATTGTGGAAGTGGTGCACGTGGTGCGTGGTACTGAGGCTCGACGAGACGCGCGCCGCCCCCGCGGGCCCGGGCCCAGCCGCCAGCAGCAGCAGCAGCAGCAGCGGCGCCGCCGCCGCCGCCACCACCGCGGCCACGGCGCCGGGGGCCCGCCGCGGCCCGGGGGGCGCCATGGCCCCGCCGAGGGCGCTGTCGCCGCCGCCGCCGCCGCCGCCGCTCAGATCCTCGGCGCGGCGGCCGCGTCCATGCCCCGCCGACGGTCCTCGAACGCCCCCCGCCCGAGCGGGAGGGGGAGGCAGGGAGGGGCCAAGGCCGGGCGGGCGGAGGGGGAGGAAAGAGCGGGCGACGTCGAAGCAGCAGCACGCACCCAAAAAGGGGGGGAATTAAAAGGAGGCAATCCAGGCGCTCCCCCCCCCCAAAGGGGGGAAATTCCCCTTTCTCCCAAAATCCGGGCAAGGGGGCGCAAGCAGGCGTTTCCGGGAAGCTCCGACGGTCAGAATTCCAGCGGGGAAACCAAGGCCGGGCTGGGCTCCCTCGACGGGGCGGGACGCTCCTGCCCGGCTCACGGTCGCCCTCCCGGCCCGGCAGCCATCAGGAGCATCCCGGCGGGGGCAGCGAAGGGCCGGCCCCCCCGGGAGGAGGGGGCGACGCCGGGGAAAGAGTCAGCATCCAAGGCTGGTGGGGGAAGAGAGATTTATGGCGGGGGGGGGCGAGAGGAGGGAGGAGATGAGATGAGAGGGGAGGGGGGCAGATGCTACGGATTGGGAGCGGGCATCGTGGCGGGGTGGGGGGAGAGAAAGAGCTAGGGGAAATGGACGGGGGGGGGGAGAGAGAAAAATGGATGGGCAGGAGGAGAGATGGAGAAGACCGTTCAGGGGAGGCGGAAAAAAAAAATCAGAAAATCCGGGGGGGGGGCCTGTAATCCGCAAGATGGGTGTCTCTGAGGGGTGCCCTGATCCGTCCGTCGGTGCCACCCAACCCCACCACGGCCGATGCGATGCGATCCGTCCCTTGCCAGGCACCGGAGGAAGGAAGGGGGGGGGCAGAGAAAAAGAAAGGAACGGAACGTCGCTCGCCTCCGCGGCGCGTCTCTGCTGCAGAGCGGAGGGAAGGCTGGGACGGGGGGGGGGGGGAGTGGGGACGGCGGAGGGTGGGGAAAGAGGGAGGGGCGGGCCCAATCGCCCAATCGCCGGCGAGGGAGCCCCCGCCCCGAAAGGGAAACAAACGCGCGCCTCCCTCTCCCCCCACGGCGCGCACATTCCGACGCCGACGCCGACGCCCGGCTCTCCTTTTAAAGGGAAGGAGGGAGCAAAGAGGGAGCGGCGGTAGGGCTACTCTGTCGTCCCTGTCCCGTCCCCCCCCAGCCAAGACTAGTCCCTTCGAGGCGCAACAGTTCCCCCCCCCCCTCCATTCCTCGCCTCCCCATTCCCAAAATCAAAAGACTCGACTTCAGGATTTCCTTATCTCTCCACCCATACATATATACACACACACACACACACACACCCCAACGCAGTTCCCTGCTTCGCACGCGCCACTGACACACACGCGCGCAACCCCCGAGTTGCATGCATTCACACGCGCACGTTGCTCGGGTCGAGGATCCAGGGCCGGGCACATTGGGTCGTCGGGAAGCTCGCGTGCGAGGAAAAGGTGTTCGCAGGGTTTTTCACCCTCCCCGGCGATTAGAGCAAGAGATGGGTAGAAAAGGCGGAGGCCACAGTGTGGGGGGGGGGAGGGGGAGAGACCGAAGGCCTCCCAAACTTTGAAACGCCCCTCCCCCCACCCCCAAAGAACTCGGATTGCCTGTCTCCTGGCTTCGAGAAAGGGTGGAAAGACGCCTCGTTTTAATGTAGCCTTTTAAATTATGTAGTAGTTTTTAATGTTTTATGGTTTTTAATCTGTTTTGTTGTTGTCCAGGTTTCCTTGTTTTAGATGGCTGTTCACCTCCTAGGTAGCTTTTTAACAAATAAGGTGGTGTATAAATATCATCATCATCATCATCATTGCCCTGAATAGCAATCCCCTATGCTTTAGGGTGGATTCCTGCATTGAGCAGAGGGTTGGACTCGATGGCCTTAGAGGCCCCTTCCAACTCTGCTATTCTAGAATTCTACAGAAGAAAACACACACCTGATATCCCCTTTACTCTGTCCCCTTGCACCGCTTCAGTAATCCAGAGTTCAACCCCATACGCCTAGTCCAGGCCAGCTGGGAAAATCTCTTGTTTGGTCATTTTAAGATTGAACAACTCCAACAGCCTTCCCCACCTCCCGCCAACCTGGTTTTAACTCCTATCTTTTCCTCTGACCCTTCAGTTCTCCTCATCCTTGACCATGATCCTGTTCCCCCACACACACACATGCACACTGCACACACAAAAGCACTTACGTGGCCTTCAAACATTGGGCCACCGCAGCCACCTCTGTCACAGAATCCAGGCAGCTTCAAAGCCAGGCAGTGAAAGGGAAGAGATCTCTAAGCAGAGTGAACTAGCCAGAAAGGGCTTCTTCAAGCCAGTTTAGGAAGTCCCTCCCCCCCCCCCCACACACACTTCATAAATCTCCCAAGAAGGCTGCAGCCTTGTCCAAGGTGCAGGGGGAGGGGAAATCACTTTGAACCTGCTCAGAGGTTGCCAGCTGATTACATTTAGGAACAAATCACTCTGCACATGCTCAGAAATGATGATTAAAGTTTGTATGCCAGGGCTGTGCACTAGAAAGAGAATTCTGGGAGCTCAACCCTGGCTGAAATTAAGCTTTGCCAACCGATACAACTCCACACACACACACACACACACACACACACCAGACACACATACAATATATGGATCTCAATAAAGCTGCTTTTGGTTCCTACCAAAGACAGCAAAAAAAAACCATGGCATTGCCAAGTACAGATGGGCTCACAAGTTGTGTGAGGCTGCTCCACAGGGGCAGGGTTGGGACCCTATCCGGCGCAGAGCCTGCAAAGAAAGCCGGGGTGCCCAGCCTCCATGTTGCCCGCCTTTCTTAATTTCAAGCGTGACCGAAAGATTGTCTCTCCCCCTGCTCCTGAATGTCTGGGGGCCCCACAGTGGTGGAGACGGAAATGCCCTCTGCACATGGTCAGAGGCAATTTTCCATTTGGGGGAGAAACAGTCACTGCGTACGTCTTAAAAACAAAATGGATTCCAGGGCTGCGTTCACGCTGGGGAGAAAGAAACAGCAGCGCCTTGTATGAAAGGAACAAAGGGCCAAACTGCTACATGTTACACGTGTCGCATGTAGCACGACCTTCTGATTTTAAATAATTGCAGGAAAATGGGGGGGAGGTAATTTGAAGAGGTTCCACGGGGAAGGTTTATGCTTTGCACCCCCCTAAAATTACAGCTAGGAAGGTTGTAAAATCCCATTAATGCCAATGGGAACTCACCCACACCCACACACTAATGTTCCTAGTTGTGGGGTGGGGGTCAGAGAGTCACAGCCCCTCCCCGTGTGCCGTGACCTGTCTCAAACCCAGCCCCACACCCCCTACAGTGCCTGTAATTAAGAAAATCAGAAGAGGAAGCTGCAAGCTATGCAGGAAGCATCGTAAGTCACTTGGCCCCGAACAGGGGAAAGTATAAAAAGAGGATAATTCAGGCCCTGCCTGAAGGGGGCGTCCTGGAGCAGCGGGGATTTTTAAGAGGGAAGTGGGGGATGGAGAGGACGACACCAGAACTTCGGCAGAGTTAGAGAAGAGGAGGACCATGCAGTGGGTGTCAAATGCCACCCCCACCGCCAAGCTCCTATTATTATTATTATTATTATTATTATTTATTTATATAGCACCATCAGTGCTCCTGTCCTCAAGAGATGGGAGGAATGTGGAGGCTACAGCAAGGACTCTCCTTGGCCAGCAAGGCATCTGGGCTGCCTCTCCTTCAGGGCTGCTTTCTGTCCAAGGTGCTGAATCCAGGTGGGAACTAGGGTTCAGCACCTTGGAGAGAGCAGATTCACAGTCCCACCGATGCTGGATCATTGAATAGCAGAGTTGGAAGGGGCCTATAAGGCCACTGAGTCCAACTCCCTGCTCAATGCAGGAATCCACCCTAAAGCATCCCTGACAGATGATTGTCCAGCTGCCTCTTGAAGGCCTCTAGAGTGGGAGAGCCCACCACATCCCTAGGTAACTGGTTCCATTGTCGTACTGCTCTAACAGCCAGGAAGTTTTTCCTGATGCCCAACTGGAATCTGGCTTCCTGTAACTTCAGCCCATTATTCCATGTCCTGCACTCTGGGAGGATCGAGAAGAGATCCTGGCCCTCCTCTGTGTGACAACCTTTCAAGTATTTGAAGAGTGCTCTCATGTCTCCCCTCAGTCTTCTCTTCTCCAGGCTAAACATGCCCAGTTCTTTCAGTCTCTCTTCCTAGGGCTTTGTTTCCAGACCCCTGATCATCCTGGTTGCCCTCCTCTGAAGACATCTAAAAGGAGGCCCCTGTCAGACTACTTCATCCCCAGAGCTGTGCCACTGTGCTTCTCTCAGCAGAAGTAAAGGATAGAAGGAAGCAGGAATCATGGCTTTGGGAAGGGAATTGGGGTTCAGGAATGCCTCCCATTCCTGACAGTTCTGGCATGGGCATTTTCCAACATCCTTGACTCCCTAATGGATACGCCCAAGCTCACCTTCCCCAGGGGTTGTAAATCTATCCCAATGAGCTCATACAGTATGATGTCATTGCTACGAGCGCACGTGGAGGCAGAAGTGAGCCAAAAAGAAAGGCGGCCTCAGTCAGGGGTGGTGGGGGTGGGATATGGGTCATAAAGAACCTGCCTCTGACCTGCCAGATAGTCCGTAATACTCCGCAAATTCTGGGCATTTGCTCGCTGCTGCTCTGCAGGACAGAAGTACAATCAGTGGGCGGAAATTGCAGGGAAGTAGATCTCTATTCTACAGTAGGAGTCAGACCTTTGGTCTATCTAGCCCAGGATTGTCGACACTGACTGGCAGCAGCGGCTCTCCAGGGTTTCAGGTGGGGTTTTCTTCCTGCCCTACCTGGACATGCTGGAAATTGAACCAGTGACCTGTCTGCAAAACAGGGGCTCTACCCTATGAGGCCCCTTCCAGACTGCCTTTGGAGACGGAAGGCTCTCCTTCACTGGAGGTATTTAAGCAGGGATTTTGTAGTTGCAGAAGCTGCATCAAGCAGGGGGTCAGACTAAATGACCTCTAACGTACCAAGCTTCCTTCCAACTCTATGATTCATTATGAAATCGTGTGTGTGTGTGTCTGAGTATGCCCAAAGTCTCTCCATGCCAATAGATAATGCTGGTTCCCCAGAACTCTGGGATTAAGAGGCCAGGTTTTCAGGTTTAGCAGTGTAATCTTTTGAGCTCTGGCATATTTTCCCCCACCTGTTTCTTTTGAGAAATAAGAACAGAAGCCAGGACGGAGCTGAGGGGTGAATCAGGATTTGGGAGGGGGGACGGCACGGGTCTCTGCTCTCTCCCCCACCCCCCCACCCCACCCCTTTGCAATGCTCTCATCTCCTCCTGCCCGGCTTCCTCCACCCCACAAACACACACACACTCACACATACAAACACCAGTGCCACACAACGTTTGGAAGATGCAGCGCCCAAGCCTGGATTGCAACCTGTTTGCAAGCTATAAATACCAGCGAGTGGGAGACGGATGGAATGACAGACTGGGTGGGTGTCTCTGTGGGGGTGAGGAAGGAACGAAAGTGGAAAACGGCTAAAAGGAGAAAGCCACCTCCAGCTCAGGCGACAATCATACCAGGGTGGAAGGGGACGAACTAATTTAGGCACAGGCCTGTCCACAGCCAAAAACCCATCCCGGCTGAGCAGGAACCCCCAGCCCCATGGATGGGCAGGCAGGGGTGCTCTTTGGGGATGGGGGACGGCAGTCTTCCAACCAGCCTTTCTTGCAACCCGAAAGCAAGGGTAGATGGTGCCTCCCACCCCCTCAATGACTGAAAGCCACGTTCAAGATTGATTATATTAATCTGGGCCCAGGGGTGCCGGTTATTCCAAATTAATTACAGCGAAGTGCCACAATGCAATGTTTTGTGTGTTACATCCAGTTAGTTAAAAGGGGGGCGGAGGGGGGTGTTTCCCCACATTAAAAGACGCAGTTCCCCTTCTGAGTATTTGCCAAGGGGTATTTCCCGATAGGGAAGGAAGACGCCCCCGTGTTAGCGCATCTACTTTGGATGCAAAAGCCCTGGGTTCGGTTCCAAGCGTCTTTGGACAGTGGTAGCTGCTGCCTGCTGGTGTTGGTGGGATGCTGAATATTCTATTGAGAGGGCTGGAGGAGTACAGGAGAAGCTCATGTGTGGGGGAGGGGGCAGCAGGCAGGGTGTCAAACCCCCTATTTGCCCCAAATATAGAGCCACCTCTGTCTCCAGTTAAGCAAGGAACAGGTAGCGGTGATAGGAAAGACACTTCCCTATGGAAGGCCTCGAGAAGTCCTGCCGGTCAGAGCGAACAACGCTGGACCACGTGGTCAAAGGGTTGCACCTGGTCAACGCTTTGCAGGTATATCAGCGGAGAAGAAGGGGCGTGATTGGAGTAAAGGGGTTCAGGCGTTGGAGGCTGGAGGTCCCAATTTCACTGGAGCTGTGATTCTATTCTGGTTTTCAGGGAGAACCAGCCAGAACTCTAAAACCATCTTTGTTTTGTTCTAACATGTCAGGAATGCAGAAGCAGTTGTACAGCATGGGATGTCTCGTGTGTGTGTGTGTGTGTTGGGGGGGGGGGTTAAGACAAAAATAAGGGTTGTGTGAAGTGAGAGATGTGGCCGTCTAAGCCCTCTAGGGAAGTCCGTTAAGTCCAGGGTCTGAAATTCATCTCTCCTGGTGCTGCCTGGAAGTCTCACCACTCCCCAAACAACCTAGGAATGACCTCTGCTTGTCTTGGGTTAAAACTCTGGGTTGTTCCCCCTTCAAAAATGCAGAGTTACAGCTTTGCACATCACAGAGCACGGCACGTTCCTGGGGTGTTTTGAAAACAAGAAACAAGGCAGAAGCAGCGAGTGATCAACCATGGGTTAAATAACCCATGGTTGGTGTGTTACATGCAACGTGGGTCTATGTACGTATAGGGGTCTATGTATGTACAGGGTCTATGTACGTATAGGGGGATCATATGGATTTAGGAATGGGCAACTCCTGAGTAGGCTGCTTGGATAGATTCATCGTCCAGCCTTCATGAGCTCATCCCCCTCTTTCGGCCTCAGTTTCCCATCTGTAAAATGGGAACAGGAGCAGCCTATACTACAAGGGTCAAGCAACGCTTCCCAGCGAAAGCACTCTGCAAATGGCTTCCCCACATCCCCACATCCAGGACACGGAATAATGGGCTGAAGTTACAGGAAGCCAGATTCCGGCTGGACATCAGGAAAAACTTCCTGACTGTTAGAGCAGTACCACAATGGAACCAGTGACCTAGGGAGGTGGTGGGCTCTCCCACACTGGAGGCCTTCAGGAGACAGCTGGACAACCATCTGTCAGGGATGCGTTAGGGTGGATTCCTGCATTGAGCAGGGGGTTGGACTAGATGGCCTTGTAGGCCCCTTCCAACACTACTATTCTATGATTCCCTGCCCAGCCTGGTTTTCAGTAAGAGCATTAGTGCAAGAAAAAGAAATGGGCACTCCTCTGTGTGCGAATGCCGGGTGTGCACGCTCATATGCATTTGTGAGAGGGTGCGCGTCCACGTGGAGAGTGAGTCACCCTCAGACAAAGATATTTTCTCTCCCCCACCCCCTCCCTGCCTGTCTCTGGATCTGGGGCTGGATTTAACAGCAGTTACTCCTACCTGAAACAGCTCTACCTGGAACCTGTTTAACTATACAAGGAACACGCACTCTGAAGGAAAGAACAAGAGCAGGAAGGGGGAAGCCGGACAAGGCAGAGGGCAGAAAACGGGTCAGAGGTTCTGAAAGGAACTAGTGAGCCAGGAGAAGGCGCTCAACTGGGAAGGCCCGTTTCAAAGACCTTCTGCTGTGCTGGCCATGCAGATGAGGTCAAGAGCAACAGAAGAGAAATGGCAGTTTTAAAAGAAAACCTGAGCTGAGGTTAAAACAGGTTTGCCAAAGAGCCATGCACGCACACACTCACCTGGCACAGCCAGTCCTGTTCTTGTGCATTTAACAATAGAAAGGAACGCGTTAAGCTTTCGACAGTGTGGGGATAAATGCGCTCACCTGCCAATCTGGTGGTTTGAGTGGCTGTTAAAGGCACAGCTGCAGCAGAGGGTTAAAAAGTTGGCAACCCACAAGATTCCCTGCTCCATCTTCTGTATACTGGCCGGCTAACCTTTCTCCGCTGTCAGAGATGGAGGAGGTGTCTTGGCTCCCGGTGCCTCCAGCCTAACCAACAGATTCTTTAGCCTACAACTCCCATCAGCCCCAACTAGCAAAGCCTAAGGTGAGAGATCATGGGAGCTGTAGGCCGAAACATCTCAAGGGCCACAAATCAAACGCTCCTGCAACAGACCCATTTTGCAGAGATGGAGGCAGAGAAGCAAAATGCATTCTAGACCGGAAGTTGTAAAACCTCTTTTACCCTGAGGGCCGAATGCAATTTTGAAGATTTTCGGGGGGGGGGGTGGATTCCAGTGGTGGGAGGGGCCAGCAGCAAAAGGTGAAGGGCCCCAATTTATTTTAATTTTTAAAATTTTGTTGTTGTTTATTCGTTCAGTCGCCAGCAGCAAAAGGTGAAGGGCCCCAATTTATTTTAATTTTTAAAATTTTGTTGTTGTTTATTCGTTCAGTCGCTTCCGACTCTTCATGACTTCATGGACCAGCCCACGCCAGAGCTTTCTGTCGGCCGTCGCCACCAGGGTCAAGTCTGTCACCTCCAGAATATCATCCCTCCATCTTGCCCTCGGTCGGCCCCTCTTCCTTTTGCCTCCCACTTTCCCTAGCAGCAGCCTCTTCTCCAGGGTATCCTGTCTTCTCATTATGTGGCCAAAGTACTTCAGTTTTGCCTTGAATGCCATTCCCTCAAGTGAGCAGTCTGGCTTTATTTCCTGGAGTATGGACTGGTTTGATCTTCTTGCAGTCCAAGGCACTCTCAGAATTTTCCTCCAACACCCCAGTTCAAAAGCATCTATCTTCCTTCGCTCAGCTTTCCTTATGGTCCAGCTCTCGCAGCCATAGGTTACTACGGGGAATGCCATTGCTTTAACTATGCGGACCTTTGTTGTCAGTGTGGTGTCTCTGCTCTTAACTATTTTATCAAGATTTGGCATTGCTCTCCTCCCAAGAAGTCAACGTCTTCTTATTTTCTGGCTGCACCCAGCCTATTTTAGCTCAAAGCTCTCACTGCCAATAAGTAAGCCTTAGGGTTTCAACCTGTTAGAATTGGGAAAAGGCCACATGGAAGCCACCAAACAACTGCTGTTTGGAGGAAAGGGGGCATGTCCAAAGGGCTGGATCGGGACCCCAGGTATCTGGATTTTGCCCTGACAACAACCCCGTCCAATTGAGGCGCCTTATCTCTGGCCTAGAGAAAGTATCAGCCCCTTCCTGAGGCTTTCTGCAACCCCGGACTTAGGTGTAATAAACAGCTCCAAATGCTAGGATTCGGGCCCAGAGCAAGAGAATCCATAAGAAAAGAGGCACTCTGAGCATGTGAAGAGTACAAACACGGTGACACACATTACGTAGCTTATATTTTTCATTGGATGGGATGACGAGGCAGATCTAAAATAGCCCATAGAATTGATAAGGCTAAAGGAAAGGTATTTAAAGAAAAATACAGGCAGGCAGCTGCCAGGTTGGAAGAAAATTGTCTGACCTTCTCTTTCTCTCTCAGGATAATGAAGGCTCAGAAAAGGCGCAGAGCCTTCAAAGCCAGCCTCTGGCGCTCATGCGCAATGGTGGTGGTGATGCCCTGGCGAATGAACTCAGAGAGCGAGAGAAAGCGCTAGGCGGGATTCACGCAGAAGACCAAACGCGCAGGCAAGGGAAGGCCCAGAAGGCAGCAGGCCCTGCCTGAAGGGGGCGTCCTGGAGCAGCGGGGATTTTTAAGAGGGAAGTGGGGGACGGAGAGGAGGACACCAGAAGTTCGGCAGAGTTGGAGACGAGGAGGACCAAGCAGTGGATGTCAAATGACACCACCAAGCTCCTGTCCTCAAGAGATGGGAGGAATGTGGAGGCTACAGCGAGGACTCTCCTTGGCCAGCAAGAGAAGAGATCCTGGCCCTCCTCTGTCAGGGATGCTTTAGGGTGGATTCCTGCATTGAGCAGGGGGTTGGATTTGAGGGCCTTGTAGGCCCCTTCCAACTCTGCTGTTCTATGATTCTATGATTCTGTGTGACAACCTTTTCAGTATTTGAAGAGTGCTCTCATGTCTCCCCTCCATCTTCTCTTCTCCAGGCTAAACATGCCCAGTTCTTTCAGTCTCTCTTCAAAGGGCTTTGTTTCCAGACCCCTGATCATCCTGGTTGCCCTCCTCTGAACACGCTCCAGGCAGCCATCAACCTTCTATAAACCGCCCAGAGAGCTTCGGCTATGGGGCAGTATATAAATGTAACAAATAAAGAAATAAATAAACAAACCTCCACTGCCAAGAGTTTTCTTGAGCACGCACAGAGTACCTTTGCTTTTCCACTGAATTCAGGAACTACAAGGAAATTCGGGGTTATCCGGTGTGGACTCGCAAAGCCATAGAGTTCCAGCTGCACCCCAGAAATCTCATTCCATAAATGAAGCTCTGCTCCCCTTGACTTTGTGGGCAGAATGAGACCTAGCATCTCTAGGGGAGGGAGCGGCAAGAACACTGGGCCAGATTCCCCGGGCCCAGCTGAGCCGTCTCAACCCGGCTGCTTTGCCACTCAGACTAATCTTTCCAGTTTATTAGGCTCCTGAAAAGCTTCCTGCGGACGCGGCTCCGTCCCCCCCCTCTCCGTTTACAGGGCTGGGGGTGGGTAGAGGAGGAAACAGCTACCCAAAGTGACATTTCATTAGAATACAAAACAGGACGAGGAGCCCCGGAGGCAGCGCCTCACACACACACCCCGCCCGGATGCCCGTATCAGCCAAGAAACCCCCAGTGCTAAATGAAATTCTAATATGCCCTAATGGGTTCCTAATCTTCAACACAAACACACACCCCGTCCGTCCGTCGTCCCTGCGCCTGACACTTCTCTGGTGTGGCACGGGGAGATAATAGAGAGACAGAACCCAGACAACAAATGGCAGGGGGTGGCGGGGGGGGGGAGGCAGAGAGGGACCATCAGAGTGGGGGGACAAAGCCATCCCTGGCTGTAGCCACCTAAGACCAACTACAGAGCTGTGCCAAGGTAGGCACCGGCTCTGCCCAGCTGTGGCATGTGTCACTATGAGCTCTCTGGAGGAACCCAATTTAGCACTAATCCTCATAATGTCCTGGTTCACACATCACACTAACCCATGGTTTATTTAACCCATGGTGTGTTGCCCTACCCAGCTTAGTCTGGCAGATCATCAAGCAAACCCTCTTTTGCCCCCCCTCCCTCCCTCCCTGTATCCCAAATGCCTCAGCAGTGCTATAGTACTGGCTTGCAGAGCGCCTGTCGCTGTTGTCTGACCTTCCTTGTAGCCTGTGAAACAACCCATGTTTCTAGGTTCACACGTAACGGCAACCCATGGTTTAAGCAGCCCAGAAGTCACAACCCAACAACAAGCCATGGGTTTTCTTCCTGGGTTGTCCATGATTTAGAAACCAGAGTTTGTTAGCGCTGTTACATCCACACATCGCGACAACCCAGAATTCAACAAGCCATTCCGTGCCTATTTTTTGCACTGCAATCTCCCCGTGCCAATGGGTCACCTGAGCCGTTTATCGGGCACAGCTTTGCCCCCAACGATGAGGACTAGTGGTGTGGAACATTGTTTTAGTTCTGAGGGTTCCCCCACCCCAAAGAACGGAAATTGGGGGAAGGGGGAAATGCTTCTGGGTCCTTCCCTCCCTCTCAAGTTGCTCCGACATCAGAAGCGGCGCTTGGATGTCACCTCCGTACAGTCGACTCCTCCAAAGGTGGCACCCGCGATGTTGTCAGCAGAGACCCGCTAAGCCGCGTTCGCACCAGCTCCTCCACAGAGAGGCTCGCTCCGTCAGCCGTTCTCCCGCGCAGAGGACGGCGGCAGCAACACCTCCCCCACAGACTATGCCGAGTGCCAGGCGGTGACGAGAGCAGCCAGCTACAGGGGTCTAAGTCACCGGAAGTGTCTGGGGGAGGGCAAGGCTCATCCCATGGCAGAGGGGAGAAACGTGCTGTCCTCCAGCGGAGACACGGCACCTCATCTCCCGCAGAGAGCGAGAAAACAGGGGTCAGGCGTATGCTTTTAATGGGTGCGGTGGCAACTACCCTGCAAAACCCGCAATCTTCACCCTTCGTGTCTCTACCCACACAGCCAGCATACCAAACAAGCTGCCAAAATGATTCAGCGTGTACCAGCTGCCTCCTGCCAGATGTTGCTGTGCCCATCTGAGACCTGCCTTTCACTGGGACAGGAGGGAGGGAGGGAGGAGGCACATCTGCACACCGCAAGTGCAGAATTTCTGGGCCTCTGGGATTCCCCCAGAAGGACACGCCCCTTTTCCCTGGCCACGCCCCCTCCCCCCAACTGCCTTAGCTTTTGCTCCTTTCCCTTCTAAGAGGCTGAAATCTCTCTCCTAACCCTTAAGTCCCTGGCACTAAGACCTCTAAACTACAGCATGCTGGGGTTGGTCGTTTTGTTGTTGGTATTTTAGCCCCGCCCCTTTGCCTTCGGCCCCGCCCACTCCTGGAATGCGCCCCCTGAAGGCTTCTCAGAAATGGAATTCGCTCCTTGGGCTGGAAAAATTTCAACCCCTCTAACAATGAATCAGACAGACCAGTGGTCTCACTTGATTCCAAGCAGCTTCCTATGTTTCTATTTCATAGAATCATAGAATAGCAAAGTTGGAAGGGGCCTACAAGACCATTGAGTCCAACCCCCTGCTCAATGCAGGAATCCACCCTAAAGCATCCCTGACAGATGGTTGTCCAGCTGCCTCTTGAATGCCTCTAGTGTGGGAGAGCCCACAACCTCCCTAGGTAACTGATTCCATTGTCGTACTGCTCTAACAGTCAGGAAGTTTTTCCTGATGTCCAGCTGGAATCTGGCTTCCTTCAACTTGAGCCCGTTATTCTGTATCCTGCACTCTGGGAGGATCGAGAAGAGATCCTGGCCCTCCTCTGTGTGGCAACCTTTGAAGTATTTGAAGAGTGCTATCATGTCTCCCCTCAATCTTCTCTTCTCCAGGCTCAACATGCCCAGTTCTTTCAGTCTCTCCTCATAGGGCTTTGTTTCCTGACCCCTGATCATCCTGGTTGCCCTCCTCTGAACACGCTCCAGCTTGTCTGCATCCTTCTTGAATTGTGGAGCCCAGAACTGGACGCAATACTCTAGATGAGGCCTGACCAGGGCCGAATAGAGAGGAACCAGTACCTCACGCAATTTGGAAGCTATACTTCTATTAATGCAGCCCAAAACAGCATTTGCCTTTCTTGCAGCCATATCGCACTGTTGGCTCCTATTCAGCTTGCAATCTACAACAATTCCAAGATCCTTCTCATTTGTAGTATTGCTGAGCCAAGTATCCCCCATCTTTAAACCCTAATCCATGAGGACTGGAACCTTACTTTACATTTAGGGCAAGGATCGTTGCTCAGCGAAAGAACTTCACCGCAGAAGGCCCCAGGACCAACCTTCAGGGAAGATGATGGAAAGGAGACGCTCTTGCAGATCTGCACGGCCCCTTGGAACCCTCTTTCCCTTCCCTTTGCATGAACACATTAAGGGAACGATCCGGCCGGCCTCTGGCCTCCTCTCCCCCAGCCCCAAAGCCACCACCCGCCACGGCACGCAGGTCTCGAGCCACGGGGGAAGGTGACCATGATTAAACGCGACACCTTTACTATTTCACTTTATTTTCCGTCTCCCGTCTCGCGTACACGATTTCATTATGCCGACGTAATTTTAATTTTATGTCAGATTTTAATATTGCCCGCAATGGACTCCCCCACCCCCATCCTGCTCTGAGCCTTCTCTGCTTTTTCCTCTGCTTCAATGCCTGCTTCTCTCTCAGGCCCCCAACCTCGCCGCCCCTATTCCAGCTTTACCACTGCAGTCTGCCAGGCCAGGCGGAGACCTTAATAACAGCTTCTAGACACTTTAATTTGCAGCTTTTAAACGCCATGTCATTTCTCCTTTAATTTTAGCGCCGGGGTGGAAATCAGCTAGCCTGGACTGCCTGCTACCCACCCACGGCCTCACCCCCCCCCACACACATACATGCACGCACACTTCCAACCCATGGCCCCTTGTGTAAAACGCTCATTTCCCCAAATCTGGAGAACGCCCCCAACACAACACATCTAGAACAGGATGGGGAAATTGAAGATGGCCTCCTTCCCCTAGTGGGACTAAAATTCAGGTTTGGGGCCCCTGAACATGAAGGCGCACCCCTGGGGTGTGGTTAAGGGTGTGCAATTCCACACCTCCACCCCTGTAGCGCACTGCTACGGAACCCTACGTGTCAACCAAGTCGTGCATGAAATCAAGCCCGGTTTGGGCGTTTTAGGCTTCCCTTTCTCAAATTATTTCTTGATTTGACTTGTTTTTTACCCCACGAAGAAAAACTTGCACTCATAAATGTAAACCGATTAAAACCATCATGAAACAATGCATTAAAGCACCATAAAAACGCAGCGCTAACAAAATCAAAATGGCATCCAACCCCAAAGACCCGCTTGGGGGAAAAAAGGAATTTTGCCTGCTGGAAGAAGAACCGCAGAGAGGGAGTGAACCTCGCCTCCTTTGCCAGGGAGTTCCACAGCCTGGGAGCAGCCACCGAGAAGTCCCTGTCTTGAGTCGCCACCCAACTTGCCTCTGAAAGTGGCAGTATTGAAAGAAGGGCATCTTCTGAAGATCTAAAGACCTCAGGCAGCCTGGTCCCAAGTCATAAAGGGATTTACAGCTCTTTATAGAGCTTTATTGGTCATCACAGCCAGCCATTTTGAATTGGGCCTGGTAACAAACGTTGTTGTGTGACAAAGGAGTTATGCACTCACTGTAACTGTCTGCAGGCAGCAGTCTGGACACAACATTCTGGGCCAGCGGAAGTTTCCACACAGTCTTCAAAGGCAGCCCCACCTAGAATCCATTACAGTAGTCCAAACCGAGTTGGACTCGTAGTAATCTGAACTCGTTTGACTCCTTCATGGAGTTCTCCAACATCTCTAGATTGCACACACACGTCATCCCTTCACATTTACAAGGACGTTGGAAGTCTCCAGGCCCCTGTTCCTCCATAAAGAAACCAATTTTTATTGTTGCCTTGAACTTTGTGTGTCTTAGAATCATAGAATTGCAGAGTTGGAAGGGGCCTCTAAGGCCATCGAGTCCAACCCGCTGCTTAATGCAGGAATCCACCCTAAAGCATCCCTGACAGATGGCTGTCCAGATACATCAAACACTGGAAAAGAGGCCTTAGGAACATCAGAAGCTGCCTTAACCTGAGTCAGACCTTTGATCCATCTAACCCAGTATTGTCAACACTGACTGGCAGCAGCAGCTCTCTAGGGTTTCAGGCAGAGGTTCTCCAGGGCTCGAACCTGGGGGTTTCTGCATGCAAAACAGATGCTCTATCCACTGAGCTACAAGCTCCCTCTGGCAGCCTTCAATGAGGTCAGACTATGTCTCCATCTAGCCCAGTATTGCTGACACTGACTGGCAACAGCGGCTCTCTAAGGATTCAGGCAACATGGTTTCCCAGCCCTACATGGAGAAGCCGGGAATTGAACCTGGGGGCTTCTGCATGCAAAACAGATGCTCTATCCACTGAGCTACAACCTTGTGCAAGGGCACCATGGATTCATGAGAAGGACAACCTGTTACCCACTGGGATCTGCAGCCCCGCCCCACCCCCTCTTGCAAACTCTGCTGGTAGATGTGGGAGGCTCTTGACAAACAAAGAGGAGGCGACGTCAATGTATATCTCAGTGGGGAAAGGGAGAGTTCTTATGTGCATGCATGCCCACACATGGGCACACACGGCGAGCCCCAATGCCAGGTCTAATTGGAGTGAAGGGAGGTTGGCCTGTACGCTAGCGATGTGAACCTCCAACATGCCGCGGTTGCCTACACACCAGTCCTCACCCACCTGGTTGCCTTGGAGGCGCCGTCTCCGGCCCCGGCTAATGGCTTTGGAGCACATGGATGCATCCTTCAGGCACTGCAGCCCTGATGCTCTTTAGATGCCCTCTCTTTACTGAGGGCCAGGACCCTTCACAGCCTCTCTAATCAGAAGACCATTAGCAGCCTGACTAATGGGAAAGAGGAGACCTCCGTGTCTTCCATCCCTGGGCCAGGCGCACTAATGAAAGAGATTCAGCAAGTGCACTCACTCACACACACAGTGCTCCACACCCAGCCTTCATTTCCTATCCGCCATTTTAAAGAGGCCTCGTGTGGCGCAGAGCGGTAAAGCAGCAGTTTCTGCCCACGGCCTGAGTTTGATCCCAGCGGAAGCTGGTTTCAGGCAGCCGGCTCAGGTCGACTCAGCCTTCCATCCTCCCGAGGTCGGTAAAATGAGTACCCAGCTAGCTGGGGGAAAGGTAATCACGGCCGGGGAAGGCAACGGCAAACCACCCCGCTATAA
Organism: Elgaria multicarinata webbii; assembly: GCF_023053635.1. Classification (NCBI taxonomy): domain Eukaryota; kingdom Metazoa; phylum Chordata; class Lepidosauria; order Squamata; family Anguidae; genus Elgaria; species Elgaria multicarinata. The sequence continues at coordinate 15,213,774 of NC_086191.1, read as the reverse complement.
GGCCTGCCAAGAAAACGTCAGCGAAAGCTGGCGTCCCTCCAAGAGTCAGTAATGACTCAGCGCTTGCACGAGAGGTTCCGTTCCTGAATCCTACTCCAGTGGGGATGAACAATTTAGGAGTGTGCGTGTGTGGAAAGACAGAGCAAGGAAGTTACGTTTGGGGGGAGCCCTGTGCAGTCAGAGCGTCCGATGAAGACCTGCCAAGGTCTGGGTTTGAATCCCCTGGTTAGAACCGATCTGGCCAGAAAACTTTTGTTATTGAGCAGGGCTGAGTCTATGACGAATTCATAATTAAAAATCCCCACCCGGGTGACCTTTCAGCCTAGCCTACCTCACAGGGCTGTTGAGAGGATAAAGTCAAGGAAGGAGAGAGACGTATAACACTGCCTTGAGCTTCGTAGAGGAAAAGTAGATTTTGTCAATCTAACGAATGACAAAAAAGCCAAAATTAAAACAATGCACATGAATATTTACGACCATCGCCTGCTTTTGCACAGGCGTGCTCCTCTGGTCTCCTCTGGTCCGACGGGGTCAGCAAAAGCAATTTTGGGTGTCAAGGTTAGAAGAGGCTGAACAATACCCACACTCACACACAGCACCATTATGGAAAGATCTCCCCAGTGAGGTCCGCCTGGTGCCGACATTGTCAGCTTTTCCGCCCCAGGTTAAAACTGCCTTCTTCTCTCAAGCATTTGACAGAACGTGGTGAGTTTAATCAGGTCTTGGATTGTCTTTTGACTGATGGCTTATAAATGGTTTTCTGATGTACGTTGTGTCTGTGTGTGCTGTCTGTTTATATGTTTTTATGTAAACGGTTTTACGTTGTGTATAATGCATTTTTTTTAATGGTTTTTAATCTTTGTCAACTGCTCAAAGAGCTTCGCCTATGGGAATCATAGAATCATAGAATAGTAGTGTTGGAAGGGGCCCACAAGACCATCAAGTCCAACCCCCTGCTCAATGCAGGAATCCACCTTAAAGCATCCCTGACAGATGGTTGTCCAACTACCTCTTGAAGGCCTCTAGTGTGGGAAGGTTAACAACTACCACAAACGACAACAACAACATCACCTCAAGTCACTAACTGACTTCAGGACTCTTTCGGTTAATCCCAGATAGGCAAAGGTTGGCTGCAGTCATTCACTTGTGTGTGGGGGGGAAGGGAATGCACTCTGCACATGGCCAGAGGCATTCCCTTTATTAGCAAATGCCTTGCTCTAAAGACAAATGAGGCTCCGGCAACATGGGAGAAGTTGCCACTGAAGTCTAACCGTTCGGAGCCCCGTCAGACACGGCCAGGCCGGAAAGGAAGGCGGAATCTGGGGTTTTGCTGGGAGGCGGGGGCAGAGGGGGGAGCTGTTTCACCACCACTCCGGAAAGAAGGAAGCAGCAGCAAATTCTGATGGCAGCAAGCAGGCCGCAAAGAACTTCCCTTCCGTCTGTGAACAGGCTTTCTTCGCCACCCAGGGTCGTATTTTTTCAGCCCGCGGTGTAAATCTCCTCGACTCAGCTATTTATGGCCTCCCCCACTGATTTACAATCCGACAGGCCTTCGTGTTGCCAGGAGAGCTGGAAACACAGGGCCTGCCGAGGAGATGGACGCAGGAAGAGAGGGAAATGTGGGGCAGAAGGGTCCTTAGGATAGAGACCGCAGGACACCTGTCCCAGGTACGGGATGGCGAGCAGCTGCGATTTCGCTGCCAGGCAAGGCACCTGAGAGTCCAGGTAAGGCCAAAGAACAGGGCCCCATTTCACCCTCACCCCAGCCGCGTAGCTCACGAGGACAGCTTCATCACTCTGCACATGCTCAGAGGTGCTCTCAGCCACTTCCAGACCCATTTGTGATGCGCCGGGCCAGACTTCCCAAAGCAGGCGCCTTCCTAGTAAGACGGACCACAACTCCAATGCTCCCCAGCCAGCAACACATCTGGAGGACGCTGGGCCAGAGGAGACTTTTAACCAGGCAGAGGTATTTTGCACGTATTCCGGCTACTGTGGCCTCAAGGGAGCTGTGAAGCCACGGCAGAGGCTTCCTTTAATAGAGGGCAAAAGTGGGGAGGGGGGGCCAATGACCCCTGAGCCCCCACCCATTCCAGCATGCTTCAGGGGACTGGCTTAATAGAGCTTCGTTAAAGGCTGCCTGGACCTCGTTAGACTGCCCCTTGCCTCATTAAAATGGATTGGGCTGTCAGGCCCTATATGCAAACGGATCCGTCACTGGCAGGGGGCAGAGGGGGTGGGGGCAGAGGCGGGGGACGAAGCGTTATGGAGGAGGGGGCAGGAGGAAAGGTGAAGGGGGCACACTCCTGAGACGGTAAACTCACCCCACCCAGCCTGCCTGAAATCTGGGGAGCATTCTCCACCCGGCCAAATTAATCCCAGCGCGTCACCGCGATGCAGCCTCTTCTGGGGAGACGCGCACGGAGTGGAACGCCCACCCCCAGCTTGCCAGAGAGAGAAGCCAGTAGAGCCCTGCTCCGGCCTCAGCGCCGGCCTTCCTTCCCCTGGCTTCAGCAGGCATTCAAACAGGTAAAAGCGTCTCCCCGCATTGGGAGGAGCTGCACCTGTTGCTTTTCTGACCGTCAAGTAAACTGGGAGACGCGCAGCTCGCCTCGCAGGGTCGGCGGGATGGGGTGGGGTGTCGAAGCTCTTTCAGCCTGAGGGTGAGTTTTGGATGTGAGAGTCGAAGCCACCGTGGAAACATCAAATTGGGGGACATTCTCCTAATCTCCTCTCCCACCCCAATATAAAGACTTCTGCTTCCATCTCGGATCCACCCCCCCGGAAACTCCTAACTCGAACCAAGACATAACAGCAGCAGAGATGCGTGCTTCTCATAAACCGGCTCAGGGGAGATCTAGGCTTCTCATCTTATCTAATCCCCATGTTGTGAACGCCGACGCGGAGCGGTGCCCAGGGATCACCGCTTCTGGTGTGGTGAGGTCTTTCCCCCTCACACATGATGTGCAGTGAGGCTGGCCACAATCTCTCAACAGTGGAGCAGGAAAGGCGCTCTGCACATGCTCAGAGACCCCCTGTTTCATCCAGAGCTCTCAGCTGGCCTGGGGGAAAAAAAGGCTGGGGAAATGCCCATTGAGCTCTGTCTCCGTTAACCCATCTAGACGGTCGCCTTTCTCTCTGCCTCTCATCCTTCACTTCCCTGATACGGCACGGAGGCAATTGTTCGTTAAAAACGCAGCAAAGGAAACTGTCAAGATAAAAACTATATGGAGGAAAGATGGCTCCGTCTTTGCTGGAGAGGGAGCCGTTGCCCGGCTCTCCTCCTCCTTCTCCTCCTCCTTCTCCACCCTGGCCAAACCCTTCAAGGATTGCTGCACAGATAACAGCCAGGCCGAGTCCAACGCCCCCTCCCCAGATCGCAAGGAGGAGAGTCAGAAGCACTCTGGAATAAAAAGGGACACCCGCCTGACCAGACGACAGGGCCGCTGCTCCTGTCATGTGCCTGCCTGCACTCGTCCAGAATGTTCGAGGAAAGGAGAAGTCCACAGTCTCCGTCGGTAGGAAGGCTCACCTGCCTTCCTCAGCTGCTCTTTTGATTTAAAGCACATTCCCCTGAGAAGCTGAGGCTGAAAATCAGCTGCCCCTTCATCTCAGCCTTCGTGGCTGCTCTGCCTTCCCCAGGACACTCTCCCTTTCACTTCTGGGATTGGGGTTATTTTTTCACCCCAAATAGTCACACCCACCCACCCCTTCATCTTAGAATCATAGAATAGTAGAATTGGAATGGGCCCTTAAGGCCATTGAGTCCAACCCCCTGCTCAATGCAAGAATGAAGGCCTCTAGTGTGGGAGAGCCCACAACCTCCCTTATTAAATTATCCAGCGCTCGTTCTTACAAGGAACTGAAAGGAGTGAAAAACACCTATAATTAGTATCTGATTTAAGACATCCATGAAGGATATGAAGCTACACAAAGGTTCTATTTGTTTGCTTAGGATCATAGAACTGTAGAGTTGGAAGGGGCCTACAAGGCCATCGGGTCCAACCCCCTGCTCAATGCAGGAATCCACCCTAAAGCATCCCTGACAGATGGTTGTCCAGCTGCCTCTAGGGTGGGAGAGCCCACCACCTCCCTAGGCAACTGGTTCCATTGTCGTACTGCTCTAACAGTCAGGAATTTTTTCCTGATGTCCAGCCGGAATCTGGCTTCCTTTAACATGCATTTGTATAAATGCAACAAATAAATAAATAAACCCGTGGAAATCAGGGTACTTCCAGAGGGAGGGTTTCTTAGCGCTACCAACCTATTGCATCATTTCCTCCTTACTTGATTTTCTGCTGTAAGAAAAAAGGATGGAAGAAGCAACAGGGAAACACAAGAAGATGGTGAGGTGAAGATGGCGATGTCTGGACCCGACACACACGCACACGCCCGGCCAGGTAAAATCCTGTGAATGAGGACGGTGCGCTCGCTTTCCTCCCATTTCTCTTGCCTACCGCACTGCCGGAGCGCAGGGCCAAACCGATTGTGACGTTGGCGATGCAGGCGCGATTAAGTCAATTGCAGCCATGGGGACACCTTAGCTGAATCTGGAACGTGGGCGTTGGGGAGGGAAGGTTTAACTCTTTCTTTCCCTGCCACGGCCTCTTCCCGACCCCAAATCGCTTCTCCCAAGCGGCTACTTCCATCTCGAGGGGAACCCCTTGAAATGGAAGTTGTGTTTTTCGGAGAGGAAATCTCGGGCAGGGAGAGAAAGGATGAAACTCCACCCACCCAACCTCTCGCCCCTCCACAGCCCTGGCTCTTCTGTGCATAGCACAAACGTGCCCGTTGATTGCATTTGCATAATTAATGCTGCTTCTCCGTTTGGCCCTTCGACGCGAGCCCCTCAGGGCAAACAGGGTCTGGCTTTGTTTGCTTGCTGAGTTTATGAAAACCGGCAAGGCGCAAGGCACAGTGTTGCTGTAATAACACGATTATGCTGGTAATTACAAAGCGTTTCTCCCCACCTCAACCGTCCCGCCCGAGTGCCCCTTAAGGGCCGAAAGATTGGCAACCAGGCTTGCGGACTGGCTACTATGATGGGAGATGTGACCAGCTTTGCGGTTTCATTTTTGAGGATTCAGACCTTTGCGAATTCTCAAGCACAGAGACATGACCTGGGGCAGATTGGACGCAATTATCCTTCCACTTTTGCACTCCTCCAAATTCCGCGCTGCAGTTCTGGGCTCAAACCCTCTTCCAAAACGCATTTTGAGACGCACAGTGTACGAGGAATTGTATGTAGCATAAGTTTAGGCAAATCTGTGTTTTGTGAGAAGATAGCCCTCCAAATCCATATGTACTGTATATATAATTTTCCTTCCGGTGTTCAAAATCATGTCATCACGTAGAAAGGAATGTAATTGACATATGAATATCTTATATAAGAGCTTTGAAGTGAAGAAGTGGTACCTGAGTCTGTCTGTCTGTCTTTTTCTTTCTTTCTTTCTTTCCTCCTCCCTCCCAACCCCCTTTCCTTTCATGTCGTGTCTGAGGGCAGGAACTGTTTTATTCAACTTGGCAAGTTGCTCTGGCAGCCCTGCTTGGCTGAAGAGCGAGGTAAAAATACTGCAAATAAATCAGTGAACTCCTCCTCCCAAAATTAATGTTGGCTTAGACAACAAGAGTCTTCCGTACACACACACCCCAAACTTCTGAGATGACAAATCTCCATCTCTGCCTCGTACACATATAGCATTTCCTTCCCATCGTTGGGATCCCAAGCCCTAATGTATGTCTTCTGCCACACTTGGTTTCATATGGAATCCAGGAATGTAACAATTCGATGGCTGTTTAGTAGAAATCCGAGGGTGCGTGGGTTCTCTGACTGTGAGTTAGGTCTCATGGCTTGCTTTTTGTTCTGTTCTATTTGGCCATGGGGAACACGGAGCACGGTGGAGCCACTAGGACACCCTGGTGACGGGCAGAAGCTGTGTCCAGCCCCCCCCCATGATGTCTTGCAAGCCCTCCCCCTCTCCCCCACCCCACCTTCATGCAATGCTCCCCTCCAGTACGTGTTCAAATAGGAAGAGACCTTCATGAACTAGGCGGTCTGGGGGATCCCCTCCTACACCCCCCCAAAAGGGATGAAGAGCAATTAGCAGTGATACTCGTTCGGCAAGACCTCAGCGGGACGTATTCTACGCCATATTCTTTCATCCCCAAGGGGCCCTTAGAGTGGGACCTCAGTGTTGTGTCTAACCCTACTGCCCCTATTTTGGGAGAAGGTGTTTCAGGTACTCAATCAGAATCAGATTCGGAACTAGAAGACGCAGCAGCGCCAGACACCAGCCAGCCTGTACCAGTGGGGGAGGAAGCTCTCACGGGCGATGCCCCAGCTGGGAGTCAGCCCTCTCCAGAGCTTATCTCCTCAAGGCCAAATCCTACACACTCAATGGGAAGTGAGCCTTCTTCTGAAGGTGAGTGTCCCGACAAGCTAGCTGATGCTAAGGTCCGCCGGAAGCTAAAACGCATGGGGCGGAAGGAAGGCGTGAGAAAGTCAGTTCGATTACACCAGAACCTGCCTCCGCACCAAGCCCTCTGAAGTTACGGGCGTTTGGGAAGTGGTTTCCTATTCTTCTTGAGCGGACAATTGTCTCGCTTAGTTTGCATAGTTTTGCCTAGGGGGACACTTCCAAGAGGTTAGACTCTCTTCAGGTAGAAGAGATGTTTGTTGCTTAACAAAAGCTTTGTGGATTACTTAAGCAAGCCTCGTCATTTGCCTCCCATCGAAAGTACGAGCGTTCTGAGAAACACGACACTCAGGTGGGCTGGGATTCGCTCATAGGCCTGAGGTTTCGCTCCCTTATTCTCAGCAGTGCTGCCTCCCTTTGCAGATGCCCCTCACCCCCTGTTCACCCCTCGCCCCACGCAGCCATCCCGGTACTCACGGTCATTGCACACCGGGCCACCGTACGAGGTCATGGTGCAATCGCACGTGTAGCCGTCCCACTGCTGAAGGCAGACGCCCTGATTGGCGCAGGAGTCCTCTGTGCAGGTGGTGCTGGGACCTGGAGGGGTAGGAAGCGAGAGGGAGGGACACGGGGGGATGGAAAGATGCTTCAGACGGCGGCGGGCAGGACTCTGGGGCTGAGGTCCAGGCCCACCACAGCCCACCCAGCAGAATGAACGACGGGGCCCACACCCAGCAGGCCCCGCTGGCCATGTTTGGACGTAAGCAAGGTCATACCCGTTTGCCCTCTAAGCACCTCTGACGGCCCTTTTCATCGATGCCGGTGCTGTTTTATCGTTTTGCATTCTTGTTGCATTTTGTTCTTTTAAATATTTGGATTGCACTTGACATTTCTCGCTGCATTTTTTTTAAAACGGGTTGTAACGTGCCCAGAGAACATTGTTTGTTGGCCAGATTACAGAAGTACTAAATCAGCAAACAAAATGGTGAAGAAGAGCCCCCACCCCACCCCACCCCGCTGCCCCCATCAGCGTCAGCACCAGGTTTTGAAAAGCCCCTTCAGCAAGACCCCCTCAATGCCCCCTCCCTCAATGACTCTACCTTCTCACTGCAATGGTCACTGGCTGCTCTTTTTCCTCCTCCTCCTCCTCCTCTTCCTCCTCCTAGCTCCCACTTGCTTGCTTTGCAGGCAGGGAGCCAGGAGGCCGGGGGTGTCTGCTTCTCCTCCTTCTCACCAACACCATCATCTGGGTCGGAGCAAGAGGCCGGCAGACAAGCAGGTGGCGAAGGGGAAGAGGAGGAGGAGCAGGGGTTGGACTTGATGGCCTTCTAGGCCCCTTCCAACTCTACTATTCTATGATTCTATGAACTCCAGGGGGCTCTTCTCAGTGGGCCCTGCAGGGGTGTGGGTCCTTGTCCGGTGCCTCACCAGGCTGACCCCGGCCCTGTGTCCATAAAACCATTAAGTCTTGAGACTAAAATGATCTAGCTGCACCATTGGTTTCGGCTCTCATCCCTCTCCTTTGCTTTCCCCGCCTGTGCGCGGTCGATATCCCACCACCGTCCATTCAATATGTTTATTGGCTCTTGCAAAGCAGTTTACAAACTATAAAGGAGCCGGTGACAAAGGAGCCGGTGACAAGCGCATAGAACTATATACAAAACCGGCACAGAGTTCATTAAGTCATGTTTGAGGTTATTGAGATTGGAGCGCAGGTTCTAACGACCTGCTCAAGGAGGGCCGGTGTGAACAAATAAGTTCCCAGAGCTTTCCTCAATCCCTGCGCCAAAGATGTAAGATGCAAAGCAGCAGGAAGAGAGTTCCAAAACGGAGGAGCCACCACTGAGAAGGCCCCGCCCCTTCTACTCACCAGTCTAGCTGTTCTAACCAGCTGGAACACGAGCAGAGCTCCTGCTGATGACCTACGTTGATGGGCAGGATCATGGGGCGAAAGTATATGACCTTTTAGATTTGCAAACCAGACTAACTTTTTGCTTGTGTGCTAATGAGAATTAGCGCAAGTAGAAGTGTGTGTGTGTGTGTGTGTGTGTGAATAATCCAATTCTGTCAAAAAGCAGACAACGGCACAGGTGCCACCCGGCAATCAGCAAAACACAGACAGAATGGATTTCACAAAATCCGTGCCTCCCCGGAAAACCCCACTCCGCGCAGAACAGACTCTGTTTGCCTCCCTCCCCTTCTCTCAATCTCTCTCACCATCACAGCCCCTTTCGACGTGCCCGATCCGGTGCAGGGCGTCAGCGATGAGGTCTGGGAGTCGGCCGTTGAGGTCAACAGAGGCCAAGCAGCCCTGGAAGCCATCCCGCGAGGCCACCAATTTGGGCAGGTTGCTGAACATGTTTTTGCTTAGGCCTCCGATGTACAGCTCCCCTGCAAAAATGGAACAGGCACAGGTCAGGAGCCGGGGCACCAGGCTGCCCGCCCTTCTCGCTCTCTGAGTCCCAGGCGTCCAAATAAATGTTTGCGCCTGTGTCCGGCTGAAGGAGAGGGTGGATGATAGAGGCCCGATTCAGGCTATGGCCCAGAGGGGACAAGGAAGACCGGCCAGGAGTTTCCAATGTAAGGACCATAACATCAACTCTGCGCATGGCAAAACAAACCAGCCCTGGTCTCCCTGAAAAGGAAAAAAGCACCTCACCGAATCTTAAAAGATAGAGAGGGACAACTAGAAGAGCCTCCCCCAACCTGGTGCCCTGCAGATGTGCTGGCTGGGGAATATGGGAGCAGTAGTCCGACCCACCCGGGGGGCTTGGGGAAGGCTGGTTGAACTGGGCATGTTTAGCCTGGAGAAGAGAAGACTGAGAGGAGACAGGATTGCACTCTTCAAATACTTGAAAGGTTGTCACACAGAGGAGGGCCAGGATCTCTTCTCGATCCTCCCAGAGTGCAGGACACGGAATAACGGGCTCAAGTGACAGGAAGCCAGATTCCAGCTGGACATCAGGAAAAACTTCCTGACTGTTAGAGCGGTATGACAATGGAACCAGTTATCTAGGGAGGTGGTGGGCTCTCCCACACTGGAGGCCTTCAAGAGGCAGCTGGACAACCCTCTGTCAGGGATGCTTTAGGGTGGATTCCTGCATTGAGCAGGGGGTTGGACTCGGTGGCCTTAGAGGCCCCTTCCAACTCTACTATTCTATGATTCTATGATTCTTCCTTCCTTCCTTCCTTCCTTCCTTCCTTCCTTCCTTCCTTCCTTCCTTCCTCCATCAATCCATCCATCCAAACTCCATGTTTTCTTCCTTCTAGGGAACACAGAACTTGGATGTCAAATCCTCATCTCCAAGTGACTTCCCTGCTTATCCGAAATGTGTCAGAGAAGCAGGAGGAGCAGAGCTGCTTCGCTCTACAGGAACTGCTCTCTTCACATGCTCAGGCACTGCTCGAAGGAAGGATCCTGGCACTGAAAGAAGCTGTAGGGCTAAACCCCCGCTCAGATCAAGCCCTGGATAATTACGTCTGGGGTCTCCAACGTGGTGTCTTTGGCATTAATATGCCTGCAGACACGTCTCTTGGGACCTACCAGGCTGCTGATTTTTATTTTATTTTATTGTGTTTAAAAATGGGGTGCTGCCAAGCAAAGCGCTGCCCTCTCCAGGGCCGTCTTCATTCGGGTTCAGTGAGAGCGTTTCTGTGTTTTGGAGCTCGGACTCCACCCTTTGCCCTGTCCTTAGGATTTTGGGCAAACTACCTTTCCTTTAGTTCCACCGGTTTGGCTTCTGGGAAAAAGGAGGTGTTCTGTGACCAGCCTGCTCCCCCTAGCAGCTATTTTATGAGAGCGCTCTCAAAATTCCAGATGTGCCCACTGATCCACGTATTTGGGGGACTCCTGGGATCCCCATTTGGTGCTCCTGAGTGCCAATGCGCCTGCAGACACTTCGCTTGGCATCTGCCAAGCTGCCTGCCCATCCTGGTTTTGACTCCATTTCTTAAGATTGGTAAATTAATTATTTTTTAGCTGAGCAGCTGGCAGACAGCAAAGGGAAAGGCAGCCTTCCAGCACCCTCTTTCTTTAGATTCCAGAGAGTGGTGTGTGTTTTTCTGCCTTCAACTTAGGTTCTCGGGCGAGTTACTTTTCTTTGAGTCTCACCGGCTTGCATTCTGGGAAAATGAGTGTTCTGTGACTGGCCACGCCCACCACGGCAGCCATTTTATAATTGGCCATTTTGTGAGAGTGCCCACTGCCCTCTTTCCCATTTCCTGCGTTGCCCACCAGCCCCAAAAGGTTGGCGATCCTTGCATTGATGCCACAACAGGGCAACATGATCTAAGCCGGCCCAATAAAAGACATGAGGATAATGTGTGTGTTGACACTCACCCTTGAGGTCCAGGTTCCGGGCACCGTTGGAGTGCTGTGTGACAGTGCGGGAGTCAATCTTGAGCGTGTGGACGTTGTTGGTGTCGCGGGACACAATGACGTTGTGCCATTGGTTGTCGTTGACTGGCTTGTCCGAGTTCCCCTTCATCAGCGACGGCCCGTTGCCCAGGTCGAAAACGTAGTGGATGTACCTGCGGAGCGGGATGGAAAAGGGAAGAGGATCAAAAGACTCATCCAGCCTTTGCCCAGTTTCCCACAAAGGAAGTACCAGCAGCAGGTGTCTCATGCCAGCGAGCCAAGCTGCATGGGAAAGGAAAGGAACCTCTCGTGCAAGCACTGAGTCATTACTGACTCTTGGAGGGACGCCAGCTTTCGCTGACGTTTTCTCGGCAGGCCTTATAGCGGGGTGGTTTGCCGTTGCCTTCCCTGGCCGTGATTCCCTTTCCCCCAGCTAGCTGGGTACTCATTTTACCGACCTCGGGAGGATGGAAGGCTGAGTCGACCCGAGCCGGCTGCCTGAAACCAGCTTCCGCTGGGATCGAACTCTCATGCCGTGGGGAGAGTTTCGGCTGCAGAAACTGCTGCTTTACCGCTCTGCATGCTGCAGGGAAAACCACTCTGACCAGGCTAGGGTGAGGGTGAGGGTATTCCTTCCAGCCATGTTGAAATAAATACTTAAATTCTCGAATACAGCAATCAGCAGACCCTGAGTGTGAACCTTCAATGGGGCAGGAGTTCTCTTCTTTATTCTTCATTCTTTGCCTTTATTGCTGCTGCTGCTGGCTTCATTTTGGCTTTTATTGTCGTTTTCATTGCTAAGTTATTATGCTTTTTATTGCTTTTAATATTTTTTTAAACTTTGTTTATGTTATTTTATTGCTGTAAGCTGGCTTGAAAGGGCTTCTGCCCTGAAATAATGTTCTCGTTTTATACAATTATATGTATTTTATGATGTTTTGCATTTGTGTTGTACCCTGCCTTGATCCAGAGGGGGAGGCGGGTAAGAAAAAAAAATATTATTATTATTATTTGCAGCCAAGAAATATTGTAAATAATAATAAATAGTAACAACCCAAGAATGAGCATTTAGGAATATCCCTCTGACTCCACCTCTGAAGGGAGAATGATAGCCTTCCCCAATTTGGTATATTTCAGATCTGTTGGACTACAGCTCCCAGCATCCCCTAGCTAGCATGAAGTCCGTGAGTTGTAGTCCAACACTGCTGGAGGGCATATGTTGTGGAGGGCTGGAATACGATATGAAGTAGGGTGACCATATGAAAAGGAGGACAGGGCTCCTGTACCTTTAAGAGTTGCATAAAAAAGGGAATTTCAGCAGGTGTCATTTGTATGCACGCAGCACCGGGTTAAATTCCCTCTTCATCACAACAGTTAAAGCTGCCCTCTTTTGTATCTGCAGCTTTAACTGTTGTGATGAAGAGGGAATTTCACCCGGTGCTGCATGCATACAAATGACACCTGCTGAAGTTGCCCTTTCAATACAACTGTTAAAGATAAAGGAGCGCTGTCCTCCTTTCCATATGGTCACCTTATATGAAGTCAACGGGGCAGTGTGTCTCTGTGTGTTTGAGAGAGAGAAAGAGAGAGGAGGGATGTATGAGGAACTGGATTTTGATCAGGATTTAAATAAAAATGTCCTCGGCAGACAACGGAACAGCGTTGGTGCCTGCCTGGTGTCAAGAGGCAGGGCGTTCCACAGGACGGGGCAAATGCATTGAAGGCTCTGCTCTGAGTGGACTCGGAACAGACCCCAGGTCCATGTGGGACCACTGGGATTTGACACAGATGTGTGTCCTACGGGCCCGGGGCCATGACTCGGGCCTCACCCCTTGACGAGCTCCACCACAATGAAGTCATTCCCGTTGCCGCTGTTGAAGAGGATGAGACCGTCGGTGGCCGTGGTCTTGAACTGGAAGAAGAGGTGCATGGAGGCGTAGGCCTGGAGCGTGGCCAGCGCCAGGTAGCTGGCTTTGCTCTTGAAGGTCACCGGGTCGGCGATGATGCTGCGCAGGCCGAACCGGGCGTTGAGTTCGCAGTAGCTGATGTCGCCGTTCTTGCACAGGTCCATGTAGGGCAGCCCGTTGAAGACCAGGCTGCTGAGGTGGCCGATGAAGTTGGACGGCACCACCGAGATGAAGCGCCGCTCCGTCATGATGCCCGTCTCGATGTTGTGGAACTCCAGGCGGGTGTGGGCGCCGGCCATCTGCCCTGCTTGGGATGGGAGATGAGGGGTACACTGTTAAAACCGAGCCATGAATCCTAGAATAGCAGAGTCGGGAGGGGCCTACGAGGCCCCTGAGTCCAACCCCCTGCTCCATGCAGGAATCCCCCCTAAAGCATCCCTGACAGAGGGTTGTCCAGCTGCCTCTTGAAGGCCTCTAGTGTGGGAGAGCCCACAACCTCCCTAGGTCACTTGGTTACATTGTCGTACTGCTCTAACCGTCAGGAGGTTTTTCCTGATGTCCAGCTGGAATCTAGCTTCCTGTAACTTGAGCCCGTTATTCCGTGTCCTGCACTCTGGGAGGATCGAGAAGAGATCCTGGCCCTCCTCTGTGTGACAACCTTTTGAGGACTTGAAGAGTGCTATCATGTCTCCGCTCAATCGTCTCTTCTCCAGGCTAATCATGCCTGGAATCTGGCTTCCTGTCACCTGAGCCCATTATTCCGTGTCCTACACTTTGGGATGTTCAAGAAGACATCCTGTGTGACAAGCTTTCGAAGACTTGAAGAGTGCTCTCATGTCTCCCCTCCATCTTCTCTTCTCCAGGCTAAACATGCCCAGTTCTTTCCGTCTCTCTTCATAGGGCTTTGATTCCAGACCCCTGATCATCCTGGTTGCCCTCCTCTGAACACGCTCCAGCTTGTCTGCATCCTTCTTGAAATGTGGTGCCCAGAACTGGACACAATACTTAAAATGAGGCCTAACCAGGGCTGAACAGAGAGGAACCAGGATCTCACGTGATTTGGAAACTATGCTTCTATTAACGCCAGGAAGATGGTTGCCTCGAACTCCCCCACATATTGAATCCTGGCCTGGACTCCTTCCCTGGGCAAACAGCCCACCCTACTCTTGCTTGGGTTTACACACAGCCCTTAATCCAGATTGCTGGGTAAATCCTTCCCCAAGTGGCCATACCAGGGTATGACTCAGGAACAGCACCACTTGCTAGCCAGGCACCTGCGGCTCCCAGGAAGGCTTACCACCACCCGGTGGAAGGAATGGAAAACTGCAAGGGCACGTTGCCCTCCGCCCTGGGAGGAAAGAGCTGGCAAGGCAGCTCATACGGCCAAAAGCCCTTTGTGTAGCCCATGGAAGCAGGAACGCTGCAAAGGAGTGGGGCAAATCCTGCGTTCGCCCCCTTCTTCCTTCCACAGCTCCCCGGCCGCCTTCCTCGGCTTACCTTCCACCGTGACGTTGTCCACAGAGAGCTGCAAATTCTTGCCACGGCGGACCACACGGACCGTGTGCCATTCGTTGTCATTGAGTTTGTGGCCGGCAAAAAGGGTCTCTGGGCCTTTACCTGCAACAGGGGAGAGGGGAGGGTGTTGTCAGGGGGTGGGGGGCTGCCGCTTGGTTAACCCGAGGCCGACGGCGCCTCCCCCCCATTCCCAAAGTGTCAAAGACCTCAAAAGCTCACGCGAAGACCCAGCACAAGAATCAGAGACACACACCCCACCCCAATTCCACTGGATCTTTCACCCCTGCAGGCAAACACACACTCACACACTCACACACACACTCAAGCTCAGCTACGTACACTGGCTGCAGCAGCCTGTCCTAACACATAAAGTAACCCAACCTTCACTCCCGCAAGAGGCCTCATGCTGTCCAGCGGTGCTTGGGACTGAAGGGTCTCAAGCCAGCCCCCTCTTTAGTTGAGGCTGATGGCCCCGATCCCAATGGGGCTGTGAATCCTTCCTGGGTCGCAGCCAGAATTCCGAAGGAGCTATCCAAAATGAGGAACCTATTTTGGCAGGGGGGTTCAGCCCTGTCGAATGCTCCTTTAGAGTCTGGGCTCGTTCGGACTGAAACGGACGCACAGCCCCACCAGAATCTGCGCCGCCAGCCACCACTTCAATGGGGCAGATAGCAAGTTCGAATCTTTAGCAGGGGCTGCGAAAGGGATCCTGACTGGACAGGTGTTGGCAGTCAGCCTGCTAGACTTGCTATAAGGACATCTTCATAGAATCATAGAATAGTAGAGTTGGAAGGGGCCTATAAGGCCATCCAGTCCAACCCCCTGCTCAATGCAGGAATCCACCCTGAAGCAGAGGGTTGTCCAGCTGCCTCTTGAAGGCCTCGAGTGTGGGAGAGCCCACCACCTCCGTAGCTCACTGCTTCCATTGTCGTACTGCTCTAACAGTCAGGATGTTTTTCCTGATGTCCTATTTAAAGCAGCTCTTTATTCAGAACGACCAGGACTAGACTCTTAGTTTATTTTTAGGGCCAGGACTCAATGGGAAAGTGTTTGCAAAAGCTCCCCGCTTCAATCCCCAGCAATTGCAGGCCAGCTGGGAAAAGACCTCCGAGAAACTGCGGCCCGTCAGCGCAGACAAAAACGGACCTAGTCGGTCCAAGTCTCTGCAGCTTCTCCTGACAGCGATGTCAAGGGGTGATTTGGGCAAGGTGGGCTTGCTAATCAACACCAGCCTTTTGCATGCAGGTGGGACAATGGCTAATAACGGCCGGGGAAGGCAACGGCAAACCACCCCGCTATAAGGTCTGCCAAGAAAACGTCAGTGAAAGCTGGTGTCCCTCCAAGAGTCCGTAATGACTCAGTGCTTGCACGAGAGGTTCCTTTCCTTTCCTTCCTGGGACAATGGCTAAAAGGCGACAAGAACCATTAAAAGTATATTGAGGGGGGGAGAATAGGGCTAGGGTCCCAATCCAGCCCTCACAGGTTCCGTAGATGCCCCACTCAGCCATCAATCGTTCGATGGTCCCCTTCCTGCCATTCGAACAGGTATTAACGCCTCTTTCCTAAGACTCAACTGCTGGCAGTGAAGAGCTTGAAGCTCCAATATAATATTTCGGGGGGGCTTTTGTGCGAAAGACTATGCGTTTGCATATGTGTGTGTGTGTGTGTGTGCAAGGCAAATTGGTCACCCACCCGCTTGCTCCCCCAAAGCCAACTTCCTGGTGGTCTGCTGAAAATAAAACGTCACTTTGCAAACTGTTATTCATTGCAAAGACGCAGCGGCTTCGAAAGGGTGGGGGGGGGGAGAAAGACACCGCTCAGTGTTTTGAGGATCAAGCCCCCCCCCGCGCTCACAATATTTACATGGGCACATGCTGCCACATGCTGGCCAAAGTTGGAACTGCAAGGGAGTGCTGCCATCTGATGGGGAATCCAGATATAGCAGGAACTTCTAACCCAAGCTGATGGTGTCTAGGTGAGTTGCAGTTCCACCCATCTGGACACCACCGGGATGCGGGGAGGGGGGGATACTTGTGCTGCCACCAGATGGAGGAAACCGAGCACTGCTGCAATTTAAATGGCTCCATCTGCAATGCCATGGCGGCAGAAACTCGGCTGTTAAACCATCTGGCCAGTAATCTGGAATGAGCTGGCCCAGGCTCCCTGGCCCTGAGTTGCTAGACGTGGACTCCTTCACGCTATTCAGACTAGAGGGAGAGAAGAGAATCAGGGCCATTCCATTGCGTTGTCATAGAATCATAGAATAGAGTTGGAAGGGGCCAATAAGGCCATAGATTCCAACCCCTTTGAGACCGGCTGCCTTTGGCTGTCCCTCAACCATCACCCAGCCACAGCAATCCCAGCAGGAACATTTCAAGCGCTTTCTATCCCAGCGGGCCAGGATCAGAGTGGCAGCTTCTTTCCTCCTCCTTCCCTGTCTCTCTTTCCTTGTATGCCATGGCTTTTCGATTGTAAGTCAGACGCCAGGGGCTGTCTTAATGCTGATAATTTGCTGGCTGCCCCTGGGAGTTGTTTTGGCTAAAAAGAGGGGCAAAAAAATGGGGGAAGGTTTAAATAAATAAATATGGGCATAGGAGACTAGGTTACGGCACTCTTCCTCAACTTGGTGCCCACACGAAGATGTTTTGGAGTTCAACTCTCATGTAGCGATGTCAGAGAAATCTGCTGCGAAGGTGGAGTTCACGGAGTGTTCCTAGGTTTGCCCCCCCCCCAACTTTGTTCCAGTTCCTGCCAAGGCACCCAATTCGACATGCAGCGAATCAGGTCAGTGCAATGATTTTTTCAGGCGTTTTGTGCATTTGGTTTTCCCCACAGGTTCTGCAATCCGTGCAAAATCCCGAACAATTTGCGTAGGTAGCAACAGCAGCAGCAGCCAAATTCGCACAAATTTGTCCAGATTCGCGTGGCTTGTCCGAATCTGTGCAAAGTTGGGCATAATCTGCACAAATTGCTCACAAATTGTGGAACCAGTTGCGGGGGGGGGAGAAAGATACACAGAGAGAGAGAGAGAGAGAGAGAGCCTGTGGCTCAGCTCACAAATGCAAATCAAGTCGTACACGGCGTGAAATTCCTTCAAATCCAATCAGAACCAAGTTCCCCAATTCTGGACATTCCTATCCTCATGTTGCCTGAGGGTGATGGGAATTGCAGTCCAATAGGTTGAGAACAGCTGCTCTAGGGGAACTCGCTCTGCTACAGGACAGGCGTGTTTTGAGATGGTCTCAAGGCAGGGATCTTCTTAGTTCCACTGAGGTTAGTTTAAGACCTCAAACTTCCAAATCCTTGGACCGTGCACCCTAGAAGGGGGTTAGGAATATGGACAGAGGCCCTCTTCCGAATCTGCAGACATGCCCTCCTTTCCCTTATCTGGTTAACCAACACGTCTCCCTCTGCCCAGAACCCAGGGGGCACGTCCTCGCGCCTTTTCGTCTGCAAAGGTATCAACATCAAGCATGCCCCAACCATGGGGTGTGTGTCACGGTTTAACCCCCATTTGGCCACCAGAATGACCTTACAAATGACCCACCCCACTGAATCTTCGAGCCAGGATGTTGTCAGATCCCATAGCCAGGACTAAGGGTTCTCTCCGCAGCTCCCGGAAGGGAACAGAGCCTTCGTGGATTGAGGCGGGGTTGGGATGAGACAGAAAGACTTAATTTGACTGACTGGACTTGGTTTCAGGCCAATCTACTCTGCCAGAGTTTAAGGCTGCGTGAAGGGGCAATTAACAAGAGCCCTTGAACATGCACAGAGTGCCTTTTACCAAGTTCAGCCCACACGCATTTGGGACTAGAGGGTGCTAAGTTTCCACCATTCAGGGCTGTTTGTTGCAGAACAGCTTTCTTCAACCTGGTGCCCTCCGGATTTGGCTGGGAATGATACACAAGGTAGTTTAGACCAAACTGAAGGTCCAGATTCTATATTTTTGGGATTGGTGAAGTCTGAGGTCCAGGACGCTTGGGTTCTCTGCCCAGCATTTTGCAATCAAAATTATATATTCAGATTTTATTGTTTTGAGTACCATTGCATAGAAACAAGTGTTTGATACATGGTCATGGAAACATTAAGGTGCATGTTGAGAAAGAAAAATGTCCTACAATTCCCAGCATCCTCCAGCCTACAACTCCCGGCATGCCCCATGCTGGCTGGAGCATGCTGGGAGTTGTAGGACTTTTCCCTTCGTCTGCGACCCTATACAAACATACCTGGGGGTAAGCCTGACGGCACACCGTGAGATTTATTCCAGAGGATCGCACTGCAAAATACATACACCTGAAGGCCTTACTCCCTGTCTGTGCTCATGTTGCACAGGTTGAGCACCACTGCCTCAGTTTCCTCTCACGCCATCCCACTTTGGCTTCTCCCGTTCTAATCCGGCCACTGATTGTGAAGACCAAAACGAACAGTGGTGTGTTGTCCTTTTGTAGCTCTGAAGGCTTGCTGTCTCAGGAACTCACCTCTGTCTGGAAAAGGCGCGTGTCCAGATTTCCAGAGTCGGGGCTCACCTGGCCTCACCTGCGTGGCAAGGTAGTACCAAAGGGGCATCCTTCCAGCAACCAACGGCCTACCTGTCTGCACTCCTGTGCGGCATGGGGGTGTCTGCAGAACACAGGAAAGGCCTACTCGAGGGTGGAGCAGAGGGTCCAAAACAGACTTCTCCAACGTGGTAGCCATGGGCACCAATATGCCCACAGAAACGTCTCTCGGCGTCCTCCAGGCTCCTGCCCCTCGTGTTTTTTTTAATTTATTTCTCAAGGGTTTCTCCAATTAAAAGGAGGCTGGATTGCTGCAAAGCAAAAGAGTGCTCTCCAGTGCCGTCTTTATTTTGGGCTCAAAGGAGCGTGGAGCTCAGATCCCCACCTCTGCCTCGTGCGTAAGTTCCTCGGGCAAGTTACTTTTCTTTTAGTTTGCCTTCTGGGAAATATGTGTTTTGTGGTGGCTCACGCCCACTGTTGCAGTCATTTTATGAATGGGAAAGCCCCGAGCCAGGGCAGACATTTTCGGAGCATGCTCAAAATTCCAGAGGTGCCCCCTTACCCCAAAGGGTTGAGGGTGGTCTGTACAAGATGCCCAGGTAAGAGACCCCTGGTCACACCAAGCCCCACACTCACCACCTGGGCTGCAGAGCCAACGATTTATCAGAGAGAATCCAACAAGAACTTGAAATGGGGAAAGCGATGAGAAACCAGGTTGTCCTTCTGCCTTCATGGAATGTGAGCGGCAGAGGCAGTAGCAGCAGGCCACGAGAAAGGTTCAGTGGACGGCAGAGATCTGCTTGAAGAATCAACGTCGTGCTTTTCTACCTGAGAGCACTACTGGGACCACCCCATAAACCTTCCCTGACCCTTGATTTGCAAAAGCGAGCATTGTCTTCTCTCAACCGGGCCCCCAAAACTCCTTGTACATCAGGGGTGTTGCTAGGTTCTTAAAACAGATCCAGGGCCCTGGGCGGTGTGGCCTGCTATCACAACGCCCATGTTGTCCATCACTCAAGTCATTGAAAGGATCCATGATGGCCATTTTGTGTTCCAGAGTCCAGCCTAGCTGCTGGGGTGTAGTTTCATAGCTGTGTTCTGCTTGGGAAGAGGCATATTGAACGGGGAAAGGCGCTATCCACTTTTAATTCCCCTGGAATAAGATAAATGTTTGATGTTTCTGGAACAGGTTGTCAAAGGACCTTCTTGAGTGCAAGGTGGGCTGGTTGCCACTTTAGCATCCAGGGGGCCCTGTCTGCTTCCCTCACTCAGGAACTGTTTATATATAAATGAGCAAATGATACCAACTCCCCCATCACCTTAAAAAGAACCAAAATGCAGACTTTAAATCTCCAGGTGTCTCCTCTAAAGAAATTGATGGATGCCCCTGGTACTCCCACTTATGCTAGATTGTGCCTGCTTTATTTACAGAACTAGCCCTGATTGATTTGGTATGCGACTTGGTTTTCAATACACCTCCCACATTCGGCAGGTAAGCAGACAAGTCGTACCACAAACGTGCTCCTTGAGGACACCTTGAGCTCCGTCCTCGCTCAGCTCCTCCTCCCCTTCAGGTGGAAAGGCCGTGTTAAAATTGGCAGGTTCCTCTCGAGGCAATGTTGACTGTTGGAAGAGTCCAGTTCTTTCCAATGGGGAAAGACAAGGGACACCGGGCACCTCTTCTGGGCTTTGGGAGGGAGCGGGGCCTCACCCCGGTTCCTCCATGGGCCAAGTCTTTGTGAACCTAAACTGGATTGCTGCCATAGATTAATATGGAAACAGGATCTGATGGACTTAGGAGAGGTACATGGAAAAGTGACACAGACAGATTCCTCTATCTCTAGAATCATAGAATAGTAGAGTTGGAAGGGGCCTATAAGCCCATTGAGTCCAACCACCTGATCAATGCAGGAATCCACCCTAAAGCATCCATGACAGAGGATGCTTTAGCCTCTCTTCTCCAGGCTAAACAGGCCCAGTTCTTGCAGTCTGTCTTCATAGGGCTTTGTTTCCAGACCCCTGATCATCCTGGTTGCCCTCCTCTGAACACGCTCCAGCTTGTCTGTGTCCTTCTTGAATTGTGGAGCCCAGAACTGGACGCAATGCTCTAGATGAGGCCTAACCAGGGCCGAATAGTGGGGAACCAGGACCTCGTGCAATTTGGAAGCTGTACTTCTATTAATGCTGCCCAAAATAGCATTTGCCTTTCTTGCAGCCACATCGCACTGTTGGCTCCTATTCAGCTTGTGATCTACAACAATTCCAAGATCCTTCTCGTTTGTAGTACTGCTGAGCCAAGTATCCCCCATCTTGTAACTGTGCATTTGGTTTCTATTTCCTAGATGTAGAACTTGGCATTTATCCCTGTTAAATTTCATCCTGTTGTTTTCAGCCCAGCACTCCAGCCTATCAAGATCACTTTGAAGTTTGTTTCTGTCTTCCAGGGTATTCGCTATCCCACCCAATTTTGTGTCATCTGCAAATTTGATAAGTGTTCCCTGCACCTCCTCGTCCAAATCATTAATAATAGTTTGCAGTGACGTCGTGGAGGCAGGGTTTGTAGAGACGCAGCCCCGGCACTTTTTTCATGAGCAAAGACGCTGAGGTCACCTCCCACCCCCATCAGAATCCCCTGTTCATTCCAAACTGAGCTGCAATCCTCACTGTAGCTAGAAGGAAATGAATTTTCCCATCAACAAGATATTATCCCCTGTTGTCAAGCAAGGTATTCTGGGATGTCTTGGTCTTGAACGGGCAACTCAGACCCATTTGCTTGACCAAAGACCTGCTCCCAGTGGAGAGGAAAACTGCTAGAACTGGTCGGCTGATACGGATTAACACACCTGCGGGAATTTTTGGACTTTCCTTGGGGGGTCGTGGCTCCGAGGACGGTGACGATGAGCGACTGCATTTCCACCACATCCGTGGTTTGGGTTCTGTCAAGCGATTCTTGCCTGGATCTCTTGGGGATGCCGATTTGCTCTGAAATGCGGCCCCAGATTTGGAGGAGGCGGGGCTGGGTGGGTGAGTGGGTGGAGCCTCAAGTCATAAAACCACTGTTCTTAATTGTGAGCCACTGTGGCTGAACTGGTTTGAAATTGATGCATATCAATAGCATATATAGATGAACCAAGCTGAGCTGGTATCAGGTGTGTGTGTGGCGAGGAATGTGTGTCTGTGCTCTCGGCTACTGAGAGGGAGAGACCTTCATTCCCATAGATCAAGGGGGATGTTTCTTGGGACGATCCAGATGAAGCCGTCTGTCCTCTTCTTCCACCACGACTAAGACCACGTTTTCCCCACAGGTACAAACTGCCACAGCTCTGCAAATTCCAGTCCCATCCTGAGACCTGCCAACCTCCCACCCTTCTCCTCCCACCCCCCAAAACAGTGCCCAAAGCATGGGAGAAAAAGCTTACTGATAATCCACATTTGGATTTCTCTCAAGCAGAGTCAAATCGTACTCCTTAGGAACGAGAGGTAAAGCAGTCCTCACAGAAGGTAAAAGCAGGGTGGGGCCTCTCATGACCTCCCGTCTGGAATTTGAGCACTGAACCCCTAAACCCAACGTACATCCCATCTCAAGAAACTCTCTCCACATTCCAGGATTGGTGCTGAAAATTCAGACCCTTCCCCGACAAACCCTTGCGAGGAAGAAACTGAGGAACGGGGTGGGGGGGACGACACACACGACACAGTGTGACTCACCTCAAGGTGGTGTAAAGAGAACCTCGGAGCCCGGGCCTTCACTCCTCTCCCAAAACTTGTGTGTGTGTGTGTGTGTGTGATGTTTGTTGTTGATGCTACAATTTTAAGGAAGAGGATGGCTGGGAATCGAGAATTCCTCTGAGTGCCCTCGGGTGCACAAAAGCGGCACGTGGGGAGAATTGTGAACATCTTGGTCTCAGCAAAAGGGCCCTGCTATTGCCCTAAACTTTAACAAGGGCTGTGATAAGTCACCAGATGGGGGGGGGAGCTTTAAGAATGAAGGGGGGCAAATCCACAGAGCCGTTCGATTCCAGGAGCTGGATACAGAACCCTTTGCCTCCCCCCCAGCACTCGCCATGACCCTCCTTCCTCCCGTTCCATCACCCTCCGCATTTCCGTCTTCTTTCAACCCTGGCACACACAAGCCCCCCTTTTGGACTTGAGAAAACCAACATCACAATTGTAAACCGCAAGATGAAAAGAGAACGAGTCGAAGAAGACAGGAAAAAAAATTGAGAGAGAGAGACAGAGAGACAGAGAGACAGAGAGAGAGAGAGAGACAGAGAGAGAAAAAAATTGGCAACTTACTGGGGTTACAGCCTATCCTGACACAGTCTGAGATGAGGGGTCAGGGTAGGGGAAGGAGAAAGAAGAGAACGAGAGTTTTATATCCTTCAAGGTAACGTCTGCAACCAAACACCCAAAAACCGATGCAGCCCACCATCCGGGGACAGACGCGCAACAAGGTGGACACTTGGCTCCGTGCTGAGGAATGCGCGGGGAGGCCGCCGTTGTGCCCGTGAGGAGGAGAGACGTAGAGGAGACCTTTGCACAGGCTGCTACCCCTCGAATTGCCCCCTACGGCCACCGCCGTCTCTCCCACCAGCAGAGCCAAAGCCATCGGGGGGCCTGTCCGTCTACGCACAAAGCAGCCACGCCGAATACGGAGTTTGCAGGTGCCCGTCTCCCATCGTTGGGAAAAGATTAGCAACGTTTGTCTACATTCGTGCCATTCTGAATTTCTGGACGCTCTTTGGAACCTGGGATGGTTGACATTCCCTAAATAGACCTTTTCTGTCAGGTGTTCTCAGTTCCGGAGCATTCAACGCACTTGGTAAAGCTGTGGGCCAAACCTGCAACCCCTAACCCCACCCCCAGAGTCCCAGTCTGGCCGTGTGGAGTTCCCCCAATGGCCACGCCCCCTTTCCCCTTTAGCTCCACCCCTTCCCCTCAACCACGCCCCACTGGGCTTTCGCACGTTCCCCACTCTCTGCCTCTCCTAAGGCTGTTATCTGGCAGTACGAACTTCACGCTAAATTATGCTGTTATTTTTCCCCCCTTTTCCCATCAGCTCCACCCACACATCCCCCAAAGAACCTCTCTGAAACCAGAAGGGGTTTCTGCAGCCCCTGCGATAAAGCGCCATGAGGCTGGGTCCCTCCGGGGCCAAAGCCTTCTGATGATTTCAGCATCCAAAGCGTCCCAAACGGGCTGGTTTATGCGTAGACTAAAGCTTCCATTTTTGTGGGGAGACCGGCTGGATCTGAACAGGTTCTCATCGCCCGCCCTCCAAGCACAGACACAACTACCTGATGGCTTCCTGGCTTCCTCTGCTGGACTGTTGGGCTTCCTCAGTACTGACAAGTGGCCACCTTGCAAAGACCAGCTGTGCAGGAGAAGGGTCAGCTATTCCTTCCTCTTCAGCCCCAAACTCGAGATTTGGGGGTGAGAGGAAGGACCACGAACAGCAGCGCCATGCTCAGGTGTAACAGGGGTGCCTCTCCCCCCTCTCCCACAACTCCCGGCCCTGAGACACCCTGACACGTCACCACATCATCGTCCCCGGAACCTCCAGAGACTGGGGACGCTTCCCCTACGGTAGCTCCCTTACCTGCCTTCACTCTGTGAAGGGTGCTCCGCGCAATTCCTGAACAGCAAGGTCACACTGCAGGGCTGGCGTCGGGCACGCCCAGGGCCAACCGCGGGGCATGCTTAATGCCGAAACCAAGGCCCGGTCATCGCTCGGAGCATCCTTCAAGGGGGCTCAATGAGAAACAGGGGCCCTTCTGAGCCGCGTTGCCAGGAGCACAGAAGCAATTGCCTGAGCCACCGAGGTGAAGGAGCGTTGCGGGGTGAGCCGTGGGGTACTCCTCAGTCTCTTCAGGCCCGGGGGAGAATTCTGCTGGAGGGGGAGGAATGCTCCCCTCCCAGGAGAAGATGGCGACAGAGAGAACCCCCTCCTTCCCCACAAAATGCACAGCTGGGCTTGGTGCGCGTCGTCAACCGCTACAGAGCAGTGGATACAAGCAGCCACGAGACCAAACCGGCCCTCCCACAGTGACCCACGTGGAACCAACAGGGAACGCCGGGCCACAGGAGAGATGGGGTGGGGTGGGAAAGAACTCCAGGGAACAGAGAAGGGGTGGGTTCTGTGGGTCAGGTGTTTGAGGTGAGGTTTGGGGGCTGTGGA
This sequence comes from Elgaria multicarinata webbii, assembly GCF_023053635.1. Taxonomy (NCBI): domain Eukaryota; kingdom Metazoa; phylum Chordata; class Lepidosauria; order Squamata; family Anguidae; genus Elgaria; species Elgaria multicarinata. The sequence continues at coordinate 15,188,905 of NC_086191.1, read as the reverse complement.
GGGGAGGCAGGTCACCGGCGGGGGGCAGCCATGGGTCAGGGCGTTTGGTCTCCGGGGCTGTTTGCTCTGGGCTGGCCATGAATGTGCCGATGAAGGTCAAAAACCATAGGGAGATGGGAGCAGGGAGAGGAGAACCACGTTCGGGTCTTTAGAAAGAAGGAGGGACCAGCCCCCTTTCTCTGCTGGAGCACCAAACAAGGGCTGGGGTCGGGGGGCACAGGTGGGAAATCGCCTGCCCCTCGTACGCTGCTTAGCCATGGCAGGGAGAGCTGGTCCAGACGATAAAGAAATGGCCCCGCTTCCCTGCCATCTCGGCCCAGCCCTGAGGTTGCTCCGGAGTGAAGGACGAAACTGTTCCCAGTGGCACGGCAGGATTTCTTTCCAAAGACCCAACGAGCAAGAGAGACAACCGGAGAGTGCATCTCGGGGTGGGTTCCCATGTAACGTCGTTTCTCCGCGCGCGCCCTGCCCCCGTGCGCAGAGTAATAAGCAGCACAACGCATAAGTGTCATGTTTTGCAAAGCAAAATCCACCATTTTGTAGGAAGAATCAGGAAGGGTTCCCGACAACGCCGGCGCTGAGCACCAGGTAGGGCGGGACGATGTCTTCCACTTCTGGCTACCAGTTCCATATCTGAGGCTGATGTCATACGAATATGAGAGTTTCAAGCCTACGGAGAACTCCACTCCCAAACCCCAAACCCAGCAGGCAAATCCTGCCACAAGATCAATGAATTTATTTATACTCGAGAATATATTTGTGTTGTCACATCTTTATAAGACTCATCTGGGCTGGATTCACACGTACCTTTCTAAAGAAATTTTCTCTGCCCACCCTAGACCAAGCTCCCCCCACCTTCGTGCCCGCCAGGCATTTTGGACTACAACTCCCAGAATCCCTGATCACTGGCAAAGCTTACTGGAGCTGTTGGGCGTTGAAGCCCCAAACATCTGGAGAAGGTTGAACCATAGAATCATAGAATAGCAGAGTTGGAAGGGGCCTACAAGGCCATCGAGTCCAACCCCCTGCTCAATGCAGGAATCCACCCTAAAGCATCCCTGACAGATGGCTGTCCAGCTGCCTCTTGAAGGCCTCTAGTGTGGGAGAGCCCACAACCTCCCTAGGTCACTGGTTCCATTGTCGTACTGCTCTAACAGTCAGGAAGTTTTTCCTGATGTCCAGACGGAATCTGACTTCCTGTTACTTGAGCCCATTATTCTGTGTCCTGCACTCTGGGAGGATCGAGAAGAGATCCTGGCCCTCCTCTGTGTGACAACCTTTTAAGCCTTTGAAGAGTGCTCTCATGTCTCCCCTCAATCTTCTCTTCTCCAGGCTAAACAGGCCCAGTTCCTTCAGTCTCCCTTCATAGGGCTTTAGACCTGCCCTATCCCAGGCGCTATTCTTTTCACAAGAAAAATGAATTTGGCAGTGGCAAAAAATTATCTCCCCCCTCCCTGTGAAACTGATGTTTTCAGCACTACGGGGGTTTAAATGGGTCAACTATAGCTTGAGAACAAGCTAAATTTCACCGTTTTAGCACGACGGGAGTGGTTTGCCACCAAATTTTGGTAGAAAATGATTCAACATGGCCCATGGGTGGGTGGGGCGGCAAAAATGGCACGAAGTTTTCCATCCCTGGCAGGGTGGGCATCCCCATAAAATACAGCACGGCTTCTCAGCCACCCTTACCCTCACGAAAACGTGAGACGAACGTGCGAAGCTGTTCATTCAAACAGGCCCTGTGGATACCTCCAAATCCATCTCTTGTGAAGGGTCTGGCTACTCTGCTCAGGAAAGCTCTGTTACACAGAGGTGCTTGACGAATACCCCGAGTTTGACGGGGCTTTTGTCAGAAAGCTCAAACTCTGAACAGTGACTCATGAGTAGCCCCGCCGACCATGCCTGGAACATGTGAGCGCGCATCTCCCAGCTGATTTTCAAACGTCCGTATGCACACAACTCCCACCTATGATACGGAATTGGTAGCCAGAAGGGAATCATCTATTACTAATCTTCTCTACAATGAAAGGATTCTAGCCACAAGGTGGACGGATCTTGCCCTTTAAGAAGCATGTGGGTTTTGCATTCCAAAATCATGCTGTGGGACGGATCCTCCCATGGAACACGTTACATGGAACCTGCCCACTGGTGAAGGGGCTGTGGGTTCAGCCGCCCTTCACGCTGGCAGTACCTCCGCCAGTTGGCTCTCCTGGGGCGAACAGAGCAGAAAACCAAGGCGATGCATGGGAAGTTCTGACCAGCCGTTTACCTAGGTTGACCGTGAGCTTCATCTGGCCGCCGTCCAACTCCAGGCGAAGGGTGTCAGCCGACTCCTTGGAGGTGGTGGCCATCATGAAGCCGTAGGCCCGCTGCGACATGAAGCGGAGGGAGACGTCTTCGGCCTCCGTGTGCATGACCGTGGGCAGCATGATCTTCATGTACATGCTTCCGTCATAGCTCAACACGGTGGCCTCTACCCCGTGCCAGGTGGGAGAGAGAGAGAGAGACAGACAGAGAGAGAGAGAGAGAAGACAAGAAAAGGAAGGAAGATTAGGAACGCAGGAAGCTTTATATTTCATATCGTATTTTATGCTGCATTTAGTGGTTTAAATGTTTGCGAACTGTCCAGAGAGCTTCCGCTATTGGCAATAGTTGCTGGGGAACATGGGCGGGAGGGTGCTGTTGCACCATGTCCTGCTTGTTCATCCCTGGCTGATGGCTGGTTGGCCACTGTGTGAACCGAATGCTGGACTAGATGGACCCTTGGTCTGATCCAGCATCAGGGCTCTTCTGATGTTCTTAATATAGAAATGTAATAAATAAATAAATAAACTCCATAAGGCCCATCTACATGGCCAATGTCAGGGATGATGGGTGTTGTGGCCTTTCTGATGTTGTTTGATCCCAAATCCCATCAGCTCCGGCCAACATGGTCAATTGTCAGGGCTGATAGGAGGAGCAGATGAAGAGGAAGAATTTATTGCATTTCTAGATTACTGTTCTATTTATTACATTTTGTAAACTCTCTGGGCGGTTTACAAAAGATTAGAAGATTAAAAACGATATGCAACCGTAAAAACAGAGAACAAATTGTATAAACAAAGACAAGATACATCGCAAAACGACTTTGAGCAATCGGCCAAACCTAAAAAAAAACCCACCCAGATCCGGGATTGATTAAAACTCATTGCACGTTTGCCCACTGGCTCTCTGTCTGCCAAGCAAGCAAGTGGCAGCCATGATGAGGAAGAGGAAGAGGAGGAGGACGAAGAGCAGCTGGTGACCAGGCCGGTGAGGAGGTGGACTTGCTAACGGAAGGGACCCATCGAAGGCACCCTACCCAAAGGATTTCTAAAACCTAGAGCCGACGCAATTGCTGACACTTTTGATTTTATTTATTTATTTATTGCATTTCTAATCCTCCCAACAGCCAATGTTCTTTTGGATAATCGGGACTTACCGGGTTTGCTTCTTAATCTTTCCATCTATCCACCGATTTATTGCTGGGGAGGAAACCGAGCCCTGCCTTGCCCGCCCGCACCGACGTGTTCCGTTTTGGAACACCGGGTCCCCCTGCAGCCTCTCCCTGCTCCCAGCCGCCCACCCCACCCTGAGCCCCCTCACCTCTCTCGCACAGCCGCCCCAGGTAGCCGGTGCCCACGCAGTCGCAGATGAAGCGGTTCCACCCCTCCCGGCAAAGGCCGCCGTTCCGGCACGGGGAGCTGCCGCACTGCTTGAGGGTCTCCCGGGAGCAGAAGCTGGAGACGCCGGCCACGCTCTGCACCTCGGCCAAACGCCGCACGTCTCGGCTCTTGCCGTCAATGAAGAGGTCCCTCACGCAGCCCACGTAGCCGTAGTTGAGGAAGGCCGTCCACACCTCGGGGGGCAGGATGAGGTCCAGGCGGTTCTCGGGAAGCCCGCCCAGGTACATCTCGCTGTCCAGGTCCAAGATCTCGCTCTCCCCGCTGGCCAGGAATGGGGTGCTGCGGCTGTTCACGGAGATGGAACCTGGGAGGAGCCAGAGCGGGGGAAATCACTGCAAGGAGCTGGGCTCACGCCCCCCCCCCCGCCTGCTGAACGCCACCTCCGTCTTCCCGCCAAGGGAACTCACTCCATGCTGAGCTCAAGCCTGCTGGGAGGGGCCGTGGCTCAGCGGTAGAGCCCCCCGGTTCGATCCCCGACAGCATCTCTAGGTAGGGCTGGGGAGAACCCCGCCCTGACCTCCTGGAGAGCTGCTGCTGCCAGTCCGTGTCGACGATACTGGGCCAGATGGACCAGTGGTCTGACTCAAGGCGAGGCAGCTCCTTAAGTTCCTATTTAAAACCATCCCCTTATTTGGGATCATGAGGACTGGAAACTTAACTTTCATTTTAGGGGAAGGGCCATGGCTTAATGGCAGAAGCCCCCCAGCAGTGGTGCAGGAAGGGACGCAACAGGGGAATCCCCATTGTTACCTCCAATCAGAGATCAGAGGCAACGTGGTGATTCCCTTCCCTAGGTCAGGGGGCGGGGCTTGGGGAAGGTCAGGGCCCACAAAGGGCGTTTAACCCTCTGCAGGCCAGATTGGGCACCTACCAAGGTTGGATTTGGTCTACAAGCCACCGGTCGCCCTCCTCCGCACTACGCCCCCGTGGCCAACCCCCGTGAAAGCCCCCCACGCAGCCTACCCACCCTTGCGCCCGTCTCGCTGGAAGTCCACGTGGCACCACTCTCCGTCGTTCACCTTCTTGCTGCTGGCCCGCATTTTGATGCCGCCCGAGCCCATGTCCAGCAGCAGGTAGAGGTAGCCATCCAGGAGCTCCATGGCGAAGTAGTCCGCCTTGTGCAGGCGTTCAGAGCGCCCCTCCTTGGGGGGCTGCAGCCGGCCGTGGCTGAAGAGCAGAAGCCCGTTGGGCTCCGTGGTGCGGAAGTCAAACGAGATGGAACCCGTCTTCTTGGTGTTCCACTTGGGCAGCGAGATGTAGGCCTCGGGAGACTCAAAAGTGACCGGGTCAAGGGCCGCCACGTTCTCACAGCGGAAGACCAGGTCTCCGTTGATCTTCATCTTGGGGTCACCCTCTTTGGCCAGGCGCGACAGCTCCAGCTTAAAGTCGTTGTTCTTGTAGACCACCTGCAAAGAGACCGCAGAGACCAGGACGTCAACGGGACGGAGTTAATCTTGCCACAACTTGACACGAGTGCGTCCTCCGCCGCCTTCTCTTTTTTTAACGCTTCGTTCATTGTGACCAGGCCCAAGGAAGGGGCTGACGGGACTGTGCTTTCCTGCCCAGGCCAGCTGGCGGAAATCAAGCACAGCGTGAAGAAGAGCAAGGAACAGTCCAAAGAGCAAGAGATAATTTTTTAGCGAAATAAACTAGAGGTGGGCGAATGTGCGGTGAGCTCGTTGAGGTAAGACTCAGTTCGTCCCATTCGTGCATTCGTGCAAAATCAGACATTTGAAAAACAGACAGAAAAACGGGAAAGAAGAGTAGGGCTCAAGGTGAGAATGCTTGAGCCTAGAACTCACCTCTATTTGCCTCAATTCCCCACAATTCTTACATGAAAACGTCATCAATTCAGGCATGGGAACCTGCCCTATATCTTTTGCAGGGAACACAGATGAAAAGAATTCATCTTGCTTCTCCACAATCTCCTGATCCTTCTTTGGAGCTCCTTAACTCCATCGTCATCCAAAGATCTAAGTGCCTCCCTAGCCGGTTCCTGGCACCGTCCACATTTAGAGACCCTCCCCATGTTCTGTCTGATGAGTCACCGAGAGGGGAGCATTCCGATGCGTCAGGTTCTGATGAGACTAATTGCACCCAAGCCAAGTCTGTGCTCCAGGGGCACTGCTAGGCACTTAGAAGTTTTGGGGTCCCGGTCCACAAGACATAAACCTACATAAAACCCGCATATGCTAATTTATATTGACATTTGCAAATTTGGAATAATGACTAGGCTTGATTTGAATTTAACAGGAGGCAAAGCCTGCCAATTAATTGTTCATCCAAATAATCTCAAATAAAATGCATTCTGAAGTGAATTGTACCCTGTCTCAGTAGTTTCCCAAGGACACTCTGTGAGATAGATTCAGGGCCCTGGGGAAATGATTGGGACCCTGGGAAATAGATTCGGGACCCTGGGAAATTGATTGGGGCCATGGGAAATATATCCAGGACCCTGGGAAATAGATTCGGGACTCTGGGAAATAGATTCGGGACCCTGGGAAATTGATTGGGGCCATGGGAAATAGATTCGGGACCCTGGGAAATAGATTCGGAACCCTGGGAAATAGATCCGGGACCCTGGGAAATTGATTTGGGACCCTGGGAAATAGATTCAGGACCCTGGGAAATAGATTAGGGACCCTGGGAAATTGATTGGGGCCATGGGAAATAGATTCAGGACCCTGGGAAATAGATTCGGAACCCTGGGAAATAGATCCGGGACCCTGGGAAATTGATTTGGGACCCTGGGAAATAGATTCGGGACCCTGGGAAATAGATTAGGGACCCTGGGAAATAGATTAGGGACCCTGGGAAATTGATTGGGGCCATGGGAAATAGATTCGGGACCCTGGGAAATAGATTCGGGACCCTGGGAAATAGATCCAGGACCCTGGGAAATTGATTTGGGACCCTGGGAAATAGATTCGGGACCCTGGGAAATAGATTCGGGACCCTGGGAAATTGATTGGGGCCATGGGAAATTGATTGGGGCCATGGGAAATAGATTCAGGGCCATGGGAAATAGATTCAGGGCCGTGGGAAATAGATTTAGGTCTGGGGCCCCATCGTTCTAATCCTGGCAATGCCCCTCCTAGCTCCTTCCACTGAGGAGGTTCCAGTGAGAAAGCTCTCTCTATTAACCCCATCCTCCACCACCACCAGCCCATGCCCTATCCGGCTGCAACCACTGCCCCCTCCCCAATGACTCACGTCCTTGAGGCATCCCATGAAATTGTTGCTGACGGGGGAGCCCGGCAAATCCGCCGTGTTGGGGCTCCCCCCAATGTAGAAGAAGTCGTCCGAGCCCAGCATGGTGTAGTCCTCCTGGGTGTAGCCGGTCGTGGTGAGGATCCCATCCACAGAGATGGTCACCTGTCCGTCGTGAGCGCAGGGGGTGGGGGAGGGGGTGGGGGTGGGGGGAGACAAGGAGACAACGAAGTGTTAACCAACTGGGGAACTGGTGAGGTGAAGGGGGGAGTTTGTGGGGGGAGGTGGGGCTGCTGACTCATTTTTATGTCTGCTTGTCTCTTTGGAGAATTGCCACATATTTTTTTTTAAAATTTTGTAGGGGAGGGAGAAGAGAGAGGAAAGACGAAGAAGGCAGAATTGGCAGGGAGGGAGGTTGGAATGATCTACACAAGGCTTGATGGTCCAGTGAGCGATACTGTTTCACAGCGCCCTTTTTTTTTAATTCTCCATAACCGCCCACCCCAATTTCGTCCCAGTGTGGCCCAATCACAGCCCCCAGAGCTCCACCCCCACAGTGTGTTCCACCAACCGAGGCACGGCCTCTTCGGCTGGTTGCTCAGGAGAGTTCTCCAGGAAAGGCGTCACCTGGGAGAAGAAAGGACTCAGAAGTTGTGGAGGGCATGGCAGGAGTTCAGGAAGAGGTTGCAAATTTAAGCAGCTTTGATGCTCGTTTTTTACGTGGTTCCCTTCAAAGAATCGTCGCTTCGCAATTCTGCTAGAGTGAGTGGCTACAGAGCTCAGGGGCGTTTTGCTCCCAGAATCCCTTGCTTGGTGGAGCAAAGTTCTTTCAACAAAACAACATAACACGAAACAAATAAACAAACAAAAAACCCCACCCGAAGGGAACCGCAAAACAGCCAATGAGAGCGGTTACAAAGGCTGACCGTTGAGGAGGAAATGGAACGGCATGAACTCGAAGAGGACAGGCTGGCTGCAACCCCGACTGGGAATACTCTGCAGTGTGACATTTTGCCCCCAGTGCTGCTTGTCTATTTCTTCTGCCTCGAGCAAAATCCCTGTGTGATGTCCCGCGTTGCGCCCTGCAGTAAGCGGACCATCACACTTCCTACAAAATCTGGAGGTTAAGACGGTTTCTGCAAAACATGGACATTTCTACCCATTTCATTGCCTTGCAAAATGGACTTCGGAGCACAGAGCGGAGCTCTCTCGGTGCAAAGAGGAAATATGTATTTTTTTTTTTCCTGTTTGGAAGGAGATTCCACAACTTGACCGTAATGATCGATTGCATTGCTCTTAAAAGCTACGGATTTGGAGGCACTTCCATTAAGGAAGCTTGATATGGAGTGACTAGAAGGTTTGAGCATATAACACCGATTCTGGCCCGCTTGCATTGGCTGCCTGTATGTTTCTGAGCCCAATTCAAGGTGCTGGTTTTAACCTACAAAGCCTTACACGGCTTGGGACCACAATACCTGACGGAACGCCTCTCCCGATATGAACCTACATGAATACTACGTTCAACATCTAAGGTCCTCCTCCGGGTGCCTACTCCAAGGGAAGCTCGGAGGGTGGCGACAAGAGAGAGGGCCTTCTCTGTGGTGGCCCCCCAACTGTGGAACAATCTCCCTGACGAGGCCCGCCTGGCGCCGACATTGTCACCTTTTCGGCGCCAGATCAAGACTTTTCTCTTCTCCCAGGCATTTAGCAGTGTGTAATGACCGTGGGTCTGTTTTTTGACTCATTGTTTTTAAAGTTGTTATAGCGGTTTTAAATGTATGTGTATTTTGCTTGTTTTTGTGGGTTTTTAATCTTTGTATATTGTTTTTAAGTGTTTCTATCTTATGTGAATCGCCCAGAGAGCTTCGGCTATGGGGCGGTATACAAATGCAATAAATAATAATAATAATAATAATAATAATAATAATAATAATAATAATAATTTTAGCTATGGGAAGCTGGGGCGGCCCAGCAGAAATGGTAAAACGGGACGCAGAAGCTGAATGTGCAAGGCTGCATTTCGGATCTACTTTGAATCTCCCAACCAATCTAACTGCTTCTCTGAGTATGTTAAGAGGCCAATTCGCCTTTTGGATTGGAAGCCATACCTGGGAGCCTTTTTTGGCTGAGGAGCAGGATGAAGAATACTTCCAACTCCCCTCCCTCGCCTTCGCCTTGCACGTTGCCTGTGCTACCGAGTGAGCACGGTGGCGCTGGAGGCCCCTGACATAAAAAGGCACAGTTACAAGATGGGGGATACTTGGCTCAGCAATACTACAAACGAGAAGGATCTTGGAATTGTTGTAGATCACAAGCTGAATATGAGCCAACAGTGCGATATGGCTGCAAGAAAGGCCAATGCTATTTTGGGCGGCATTAATTGAAGCTATCGCATGAGGTACTGGTTCCTCTCTATTCAGCCCTGGTTAGGCCTCATCTAGAGTATTGCGTCCAGTTCTGGGCTCCACAATTCAAGAAGGACGCAGACAAGCTGGAGTGTGTTCAGAGGAGGGCAACCAGGATGATCAGGGGTCTGGAAACAAAGCCCTACGAGGAGAGACTGAAAGAACTGGGCATGTTGAGCCTGGAGAAGAGAAGATTGAGGGGAGACATGATAGCACCCTTCAAATACTTGAAAGGTTGTCACACAGAGGAGGGCCAGGATCTCTTCTCGATCCTCCCAGAGTGCAGGACACGGAATAACGGGCTCAAGTTAAAGGAAGCCAGATTCTGGCAGGACAGCAGGAAAAGCTTCCTGACTGTTAGAGCAGTACGACAATGGAACCACTTACGTAGGGAGGTTGTGGGCTCTCCCACATTAGAGGCCTTCAAGAGGCAGCTGGACAAGCATCTGTCAGGGATGCTTTAGGGTGGATTCCTGCCTTGAGCAGAGGGTTGGACTCAATGGCTTCAGAGGCCCCTTCCAACTTTTACTATTCTATGATTCTATGATTTCCAGCCTGCCCAGTATTGTCCTTGGCAGCAACTCAGGGGGATCTAACCCTGGTTGTGCTGACTCCAGGGGTCCCAGACTGGGGTGCTCTGGCTTCAAAGGTTCTGGGCCAGACTCAGCACCGGGTCTGGATTTGCCACCTCCACGCTGTGCATCGCTGAGTCACGACACAGAGAACAGGCACAAAGGCAAATCAATGCCTTGGATTTTACTGCTCCAGTTAAGAATGTTTTGCCATAAAAAAAAGAAGTTGATTGCCTGGGAACCAGAAGCAATTGGGTCTGAGCCCACCTCGGGAAAAGCAGGGGGCAAACGTAAAGGATGAAAGCCCCTCATCTTCACGAGCCGAAATCCCAGCTAGACTTCGTTGCGGGACTCTTCCGTTCTGGGACAGGTCAACCCAAACTTTCTCAGTCGACAAGACCCTCCGAAAAACAGCGGAAGGAGAGATCATGTGCCCTCTTGTTTGTTACGTTGCATTTCTTGCCCTTTTATTTATAGTAACGCAATTGGCTTAATCCGCTTGTCTGCAGACCACAAACCCATTTAGGCCGAGGGAGTTTTTGCTAAAATTCCACGGAAACAACCGGCAACGTTAATGGTTTTGTGGCTGTCAGCCTCAGAGGGCTCGCTTTCAAATGCCGCGGAGCCTCTCTGCTTCCTGCCTTGAAATTCATTACGATCCGCTTGGTTTTAGAGGAATGAAAACATTACTGGGTGGATTCCCAGGTGACGGCCCCCGCCCCCTCCCCAATCGCGAGGCATTTGCCCTCAGGGCCCTCTAAACCTTAATGAAGCCCCAAAGAAACACTGAAAGCTTGGAGGACTTCGATCCCACAGGGGGAAGCAGGCGGCTTGGTTATTCCAAGAAGCAAGCTTGGCCTGGCCTGGCCTGGCTGGATCACACCCAAGATCCATCTTGCCCAGAATGTCTTTGATAAAGGCCAAAAGAAGCATGTGGATGGGTTGGGGTGGAGGGACAGGCCGGAGGTTGCTATAGGGCAGGGGAGGATAGACTTTAAGACAGAGCTAGGACATCTAATCAGGCCTGGGGAGGTACCCAATCCAGCCCATGGAAGATTAGGGACAAAGCCCCTGCCCCAAGTTCTGTCCCCTGGACCAGAGGCTGCCGGGAGATTGGGAAGGAGGCGAGGCAGAGGATTTCCCGTGTTATCTCCAAACTCGTATCGGAGATAACAAAGGGATTTCCCTGTGTGCTGCCCCCCTTCCAATGGAAATGGAAGCAATTTAAAGGGGCACCCAACTTGGCAAATCCTACATAAGGCATCCAAGTCTCTTCCCGCGCTGCTCTCGAAGTGGGATGCAAAAAGTGAGGGAAAGAGGGGCCCGTATCTTCCAGTACTTGAAAGAAGTCCAGGGTAAGGGATGAGCTAAGCGTGGCAAACACCACCTTCCAGATGGATCCCTCCAACATCCCTACCACCAACTGGAGTCAGATAGGAGATAATGGCTTAGAAAGACAGGTACAGAATTTCAGAACTCTGAGCACATGCTCAGGCCAGGAATGTGTTTTCAGGACTAGACTTGGAGTCTGCACACCGGTCTTTGCTCACATAGATCTACTGCTATTTCCCTCCAAATGTTCTTGATGTCAGCAGCCTCATTTAGGCAGGAAAACAGGCTTGCTGTGGTCACTATGGACGGAAGGCCTTTGCAGATCTGCTGCAAATCACCCGGAGATGTGCCAGAAGATTTGGGTGCACCTTCCTACAGTAGCTCCATAATCCCTGCTCTGCCAATATATTTTTAAATCAATGGCTTATTAAATTATCCAGCGCTCGTTCCTACAAGGGACTGAAAGGAGCGAGAAACACCTATAATTAGTGTCTGATTTAAGACATCCATGAAGGATACGGAGCTACACAAAGGTTCTATTTGTTTGCTTAGAATCCTAGAATAGCAGAGTTGGAAGGGGCCTACAAGGCCATCAAGTCCAACCCCCTGCTCAATGCAGGAATCCACCCTAAAGCATCCCTGACAGGTGGTTGTCCAGCTGCCTCTTGAAGGCCTCTAGTGTGGGAGAGCCCACCACTTCCCTAGGTAACTGATTCCATTGTTGTACTGCTCTAACAGTCAGGAAGTTTTTCCTGATGTCCAGTCGGAATCTGGCTTCCTGTCACTTGAGCCCATTATTCCGTGTCCCACACTCTGGGAGGATCGAGAAGAGATCCTGGCCCTCCTCTGTGTAACAACCTTTCAAGTATTCGAAGAGTGCTCTCATGTCTCCCCTCCATCTTCTCTTCTCCAGGCTAAACATGCCCAGTTCTTTCAGTCTCTCTTCGTAGGGCTTTGTTTCCAGACCCCTGATCATCCTGGCTGTCCTCCTCTGAACCCGCTCCAGCTTGTCTGCGTCCTTCTTGAATTGTGGAGCCCAAAACTGGACGCAATACTCTAGATGAGGCCTAACCAGGGCCGAATAGAGCGGAACCAGTACCTCACACCATTTGGAAGCTATACTTCTATTAATGCCGCCCAAAATAGCATTTGCCTTTCTTACAGCCATGTCACACTGTTGGCTCATATTCAGCTTGTGATCTACAACAATTCCAAGCTCCTTCTTGTTTGTAGTATTTCATCTCTTGTTGGAATGTGGGAAGACACCACCTCTTGCGTCCTTCTTACAGGCATGTTCTGACTTGAAGTGATGATTCATCTGAAATGTTGTTGTACATATGATCAGGTCCGGGGTCAAGGTGAGGCACAGTCGGGCACAGGTCAAGGGCCCACACACCACTAGGGGCCCATGGAGTTGCTTCTCCTCCTCTTCCCCACAGCAACCTGCTTGCTTACCTGCCTCTCGCTCTGGACCAGGCAACATGGTGGTGAGAAGGAGGAACAGCCCACTTGCTCCCCAGCTCTCTGCCTGTCATGCAGGCAAGTGGGAGCCATGATGAAGAGGAGGAGGAAGAACAAGAGCAGCTGGTGATGATGATGGTGAGAAGGTGGACTTCTGGAGGGTCCAGTGTGCGTATTGCTCAGCCTGCTGTGCAGGAGCTGCTAACCGTGCCTGGGTATCCGCAAGACTCCTGTTCTACTCTCCCCTCCAAGGTTTTATTTTTATTATTATTATTTTGATAGCTGGATAGCCCTCTGAACAGAGGACTGCGTCCTCTGATAGCCCTGCAAATAGAGGCCTGTCCCCTGTAAAGGAGGACACGTGGCCACTCTACCCAGGCTGGGTAGGGAGGCTGCCATTGCACTCCTGTCATAGAATCATAGAACCACAGAATAGTAGAGTTGGAAGGGGCCTACAAGGCCATTGAGTCCAACCCCCTGCTCAATGAAGGAATCCACCTTAAAGCATCCCTGACAGATGTCTGTCCAGCTGCCTCTTGAAGGCCTCTAGTGTGGGAGAAGAGCACACAACCTCTCTAGGTCACTGGTTCCACTGTCGTACTGCTCTAACAGTCAGGGAGTTTTTCCTGATGTCCAGCCGGAATCTGGCTTCCTGTAACTTGAGCCCGTTATTCCATGTCCTGCACTCTGGGAGGATCGAGAAGAGATCCTGGCCCTCCTCTGTGTGACAACCTTTCAAGTATTTGAAGAGTGCTCTCATGTCTCCCCTCAGTCTCCTCTTCTCCAGGCTCAAGATGCCCAGGTGTTTCAGTCTCTCTTCATAGGGCCTGTCCTGCTTGTGGACTTCTCATGGGGGCAGCCGGTTGGCCGCTGTGTGAACAGAACGCTGGACTAGATGGGCCCCGGGTCTGAGCTAGCAAGGTTCTTGTTCTTATGTTCTTAAGAGGAATGGCAGGAAGCGCTCAGACTGTTAGCAGGGCCACCTAAAGGGTTTAATTGGAGGGGACGAGGTTAGAGCTTAAGTACTTAAAACAAGAACACCTCCCGCCGACACTTAAACAACCCAGGCAAGGCATTTATGGGCTGTTGAGTTAGCACTAAGCCGGAGGGACTGCCTGGGGTTGTGTTAATGAGGCGATAATGACTCCGGAGGAGGCATAAATAAATGGAGTCAAAAGGAGGGACACTAGGAGTGCAAAGTCCCCTCGGAGGAGTTCAAGAAGACGTTTGCATCCCGGCTTCCACTTTTCCTCTCCAGCCTCCCAAAGTGAACTCGGACCACTTTGCAAGGCACGGCTGCTCAGCCCATATGTACAAATAGCCTCCCCCCTAACCTAAGTGGTGCCCCAGACATGGCGGACTACAAGGCCCGTCACCCTCAGGCAGTGTGGCCAGGATGATGGGGTGTGTAGTCCAACCCATATGGAGACGGCCAGGTTGGGGAAGGCTGGGATTTTTTTAAAAAATAAGGGTGCATTAAGAGATTTGCACAAACCACAGCTGAAGTTCGCGGGAATTTGCAAAAGTTGCGCAAATTGCATCTGTACTTTGCACAATTTGTGCGATTTTTTTTTTTAAAAAAGTCCACTAACTACCCAGACTCACTGCAGACAGAGTCAGGTCTGTTAGCAGAAAATGGAACCAGGCCCACAAAAACACAACAGGTTCCATCTTCCCCAAAGGGGTTCCGCCGACTTCACTGCCTCTGCTGCCTCTGCTGTCTTTTTTCCTTACCGCAGAAAACCTGCGAAGGAAAACAGAGGGGATTGGTGCCCTGTGCCTCCTCGGTGTCTAGGAGCCCTCCTCCTGGAAGCTGGAAAAGTCAGCAACGATGTTTTGGGGTGCTCTTCCCCTAACCTGCGTCCTCTTCTATTACGGATAATTTTAAAGTTAGCTTTGGGGTTTGATCTTTCTTGCTCCGTTTGTTTCAGTCCTGCTCATGTTTAAATGCAATTTCCCCTTCCTCTGAAAGAAAGAACAACAGAAGAGAGAGAAGGGTGGACGAGAGGAAGTGAGAGAGAAGGTTTTCAGTCTTAAAAGCAGGGATGGGAACCGTGCAGCCCGCCCAGGAGGACTTTTGGAGGGCCGCTCGTTCGCCACCCTGGCTTAAAAACAAGCCAACAGACCTGAAAGTAAAGGTTTGCATTAAGTCCTTCTGAGCACGACGCCTTTCAGGGAGAAACGACGGGATGCAGCCACCATCCCATCTCCCTCCCACGAGCACGTATTTTGGGGCACCAAATGTTACAGGTTTAGCAGGCAGGATATGCAGGCACTCGGTCAAAAGGTCATTCGGGATTGTTCCCCAGTCACCAACTTCCGAGAGTAACGCACACTGTTCGCCCGCAGCACTCTCCGTATCCTGCAGAGGGCAGCGCTGAGTTAGACATCCCTCCTCGCCTGAACCATAAAGCCAGGACAGCCTACAGACACAAATGGTGAATTCCTTCAGCCGGAAACCCGAATACCTGGACACAGATACGTCAGGCAGAAAGCAGCACGGCTGTGGAAGGGCGTCAGCCTCTCCGTGGGTCCTTCCGGTCCATATCGACACCAGAACCACACCCCCACCTAGAACAAGCGGGGGGAACCCAGCCACGCAACCAGTGCCTTGGGACGTCTTTTCATCACCTGTTGGGATGCGCAGAACTGAAGCAGTATGAGGCCCCCAGCGGGCGGGGCGGGGTGCTTCCAGGCAAAAAAACCCAACCCCATTATAATTTCACTTGGACCATCAAGTCTTGTGCAGAGAGGGCGGGCGAGGAGGCCTCTGAGCTCGGGAACATGCGCGCATGTGTGGGAAGGGGGCGCAGTTTGGGGGAAGGGGAGAAAGGGTGCCTGTGTCAAGAGAGGCCTGTCTGGGAATCCCTAACCGTGGCGGACATCCCTGCCCTCCGGGCGAGTCAAGTGGAGGGTGGGAAGGGTGAGAGGGAGGGGCAGGGAGCGGGGAGGGGGGAGAAGGGTCTCATTAGTAATTTGTCAGTACAACAACATGCAAACGAAGTTAGAATGCGGACGGATGGGGGGGGAGAAAGAGAGCGATTGGGTGGGGGCTGGATCTGAGGCAAGCCTCCCCCTCTGCCCCCGCTTTGTAGCAGGCAATGTCCAGCCACCTATTTCCCCAAACTCTGCCAGAAAGGAAAGCGAACCGATCCCCACGCACCGGGCAGAACCGGACCAGTTCTCCTCGAAGGCAGAGGTTAACCCTGCAGTGTCTCCTCTGAGACTGACCTGCCTGCCTTCTTCCCATACTAAAACCCAGCGAGGGCCGGAACATTTAGACCAACCCAGAACAGCACACGGTCAGGAGGAGTCAGTTGTGCAAGACGGAGAGGCCGACTTCACACCAGGCGCGTTCTCGACACCAGGATCGGGAAGCTCTCCGGATGCTTTGGACTCCAATTCCTGCCAGAGTTGCTGGACTACAACACCCATTATCCCCTGCCAGTGGTCAGGAATGCTGGGCACTGAAGTCCAAAACATCTGGAAATCTACTTCCATCCCATCCCTGCTCTACGCAGGGGAAAGCACACCTACGGCCACGTGCAAAAGTTCATAAACACGTGTGTCCGTGAGCGAGGCAGCCGTTTCCCGCCGTGGGGACACTCCCCCCCTATCCCTGGGTAGAAAACACGTCCTATGAAGTAGACCTCAGAGGCAGGAAGCAGCCAAGATCCAGCTCTGGCCTTTCCCAAGGGAAACATTCGCTGGCAGTTGTTGGGTCAGGGATGGTGTGCAGCACCCTTGCAACTATCCGGTAGCCCAAGGATGGTGCAGAGCTGGGAGAGGAGGAAACACCGCTTTGAGGCCCTGGAGCCAGGGGTGCAGAAACTTGGTTCCGAGGGCTGGATTTTTAGCCCCTCCTCTTTTGACTCTGGCCCTGACCACCACTCAAATGTGCCTCCCTGAGACCTTCTCCAGAATGGAATTCGGCCATTGGGCTGAAAGAGGCTCTGTACCCCTGACTTGGATGTGCTCAGTGTTTTGAGCCAGGCAGTATGTTGACAGCTAGCCCACGGTGCTCTGTTAGTTTCAGCAGTGGAGATTGATGGCTCCATTACCAATGGGGCAGTAAATCCACTCCGGGTTTCCGTTAGAACTCTAAAGAAGCTCTCCAAGGTGCTACAGTTCCTTTAGCGTTTTGACTGGTTCTGACAGAAACCTGGACTGGATTCTCTGTGCCACTGACATTGGAGCCACCAGGCTGCACTGATTTCTAGGTCACAGAACACAGAAGGGGAAAGAGTACGCCTGTGAGCAACATCAGCCCCAGCGATTTGCAGGCACTAGGGAACCTGGGCCTAGTATAAAACAGCAGGCACCATCTGCTCTTTCTCGGCCAAGAGAGCAGGACTTTGGCCTCAGCTTCTGGGACATTCGTCTAAGTCAGGATTCAATCTCAGCCCCCCGGAGTGGTGGTGGTGGTGGAGGAGGTGGAGCAAGGTGCAAGCCCTCAGAGGGACCCATCTGCTTCCTTCTGAACCGACCCGAGAACAACCTTCTTCAACTTGATATCCTCCAAATGTGTAGACTATGACTCCTATCGTCCTCGGGAAGATGGAAGTTGTAGGCCATCACATCTGGAGGTTGAGGCCATCCTGGAGCCCGTTAGCCAAGTTCTGCAATTTTGGGGAAGGGTCTCTTCCCGTAACAGGGTGCTCTTTCAAGCCTCAAAGCCAAGCCCCCTAGCTGTCTTCTGGGGTGGATGGTGTTCTTGTTAGGTAGACCTTATACTTCTCTCTTTTCATGAAAAGAACTCTTCACTCTCTCCCTCAGCGCCGCCTTCCCCACCGCGGGCCCAACAGTTGCCCATAAAGCTCCCGAGAGGGACCCAGGAGTCCTGTTTTCAAGCATCCAACTTCACCTGTTCGCCTCCCCCCACCCCCAGCAAATGCATTTGACATTCCATAGCATCTTTGGGGAACTTTAAATTGAAAAGCACAACCTGTCCCTCACTCAACCCCAAGATATAATTCGGCACAAAGCGCTCAAAGAACTCTGCCTAGCCCTGCTCCATAATGTGTTTTACAACCTCCATTTTGAGCACCTTTTACACACACACACACCCGCCCCACTCTTTACAACCCCCAAAGAGGACTAGGAGTGGGGGTGGGTGAAGGCGGCAAGGAGGAAGGGGGGGATGTTTGAGTAAAAAAATTTGGGGCAGTCTCCTTGGACAAACTTAAAAGTTCAGACACAAAAATGGCAGTTAGTAGGAACAGTCAACACAATCTTTAATTAGTACACTATTAGTACAACAGGAGTTAATTATCGGCTAGCATTAATCATGACTCTCAATTAATTAATTAATTAATCATCAGAAAGAGAGAGAGAGAGAGACAGAAAGAGAGTGAGAGAGAGCTCAGCTGAGAGAAACTTGGATGGAGACAGAAGCTGTGCAAAGCAGAAATCCAGCCCAAAGCGACCTTCATGCGTGTTAAAGTGGAATGGGGGGGGGAGTTGGGTGGGTGGTGGTATATGGGGGGGGGGGGAGAGAGAGAGAGAGAGAGAGAGAGAGAGAGAGAGAGAGGAGAGGCAGGCAAAGTCATGCACGCAAGAGAAAATAGAAAGAATGGAGAAGGCCAGGTGAAGGGAACAGCGACAGAAGAAGCGGATGGATGGCTACTTGGCCATTTCTAACGGGAGCACCTTAAGTAGCCAGACCCAGTTTAGGAGATCAACCAAGGACATGACTGTGTCCATTTCATGCCCAACGGGAGTCAGGTCCCGCAAGCAAGCGCCCAAAGAGCACACCATTCACACCATTCGTCCCTCGCACACATCCAGGCCCACACCTGTCGCTTGCAAATCCGCCCTGTTTGAGGCACAACGGACGTCCGCTGCCCGCCTGAGTCAGCTTGCATTTGCAAGCCGAGCCCCGGGTTTCCCCTAAACTCCAGAGACTTTTTGCGTATATGCTTTTTTTGGTTGGGCTGCAATTTGCACAAATAGAGATTTGCGTGAATCGCGGCCGAAATTTGCTTCCTTATTTTGCAGTTTCTGCAAATTTGTGCAAATTGCGATTGTAAGTTGCACAATTTTTAAAAAAAACATGGAAAATCCCCTAAGTGGCCTGACTTACTGTGGGGCCAGTCAGCGGAAAATGGGGGGGGGGTGAGCTGACAAAAACACATTGAGCTCCCCCCGCCCCCAAATGCATTCCTCTGCCACTCCTAATATTCACACACGGCCACACCCAAAGCTCGTAGGAACATCCACCTGGCCCAGTATTGTTGACACTGACTGGTAGCAGCGGCTCTCCAGGGGTTCAGGCAGGAGTTTTCCCAGCCCTACGTGGAGATGCCTGGGATCGAACCGGGGACCTTCTGCGTGGAAGGCGTGTGCTCTACCAGTCAGCCACGGCCCTTTCGGATGCTCTCCAGGAGACGTGCCGTCCTGGGTACACCGAGAGAGGGAGGTTTTTCAGGAACGCACCCACGCAGGATGGACGGAAGAAAGCTCAGCCACGAGGAAAGGCGTTGCACGATTATTATCCCACTCAGAGAACCCGCCGCACGATCACACACCACTCACTCATTGTCCACGGCAGAATCACACAGGTGCCCACGCAAGGCAAGCACGCCTACTTTTGCCTTCATCACGACGGCGGAGTTGGAAACCACAGGGAATTCTGAACACATGTTTGGATGGGGTGGGGACTGAGTGGGCGGCGTTCAGAGGCAGAGGAGTCCATTGCTGCACGCGGGTGCAAGAGACCATGTCCGTGCATGCCTCTCCACTTCTGACGCCGCGTCAAAACAGGAGATGCAGTGAAGGCAAAACACCCTGTTCTAGGTGGGACTTTGCACACAGACCCAGATGTCTGCGGCCGTTTGTCACGGAGACACTTACGCAGCTCCAGGCTACGTCACGCTGGGCTCGGCATAAATTCTGCGCCAGGGTCGGGCCGGAACTCAGCGGCACAGCCCATGCACGCAGAAGTGTCTGGGTTCAGAGCAGATGAGCAACGGATCAGCCTTCGACGTTGCTCCGTTGGGGAGGCAGCTTTAAAGTGTGGGGCAGTCAGTTCATGTGCAGGGCTGGGAAGGGGTCAAGGGAATACTGCCAGGTCGTTCTCCACCACCATCAGACTTGGAAGATGGTGCAGGACTGCCTTACCCAAACGGGTATCCTCCAAATGTGTTGGATTACAGGTCCCATCATCCTGACATGGGACTTGTAGTCCATTACATCTGGAGGGCATCAGCTTGGGGAGTGATTCTCAGATGGGACTGCCCCACACCACAGAAGGGTCTGGAGATGGGCTACGGCCCTCCCTAGATAGAAACAGCTTGGTTTCAGTGATTCGTGCCCTGTTAACCTCCTGGTTAGATTACTACAATGTGTTATACATGGGGCTGCCCTTGAAGACGGTACGGAAACATCAGCTAGTTCAAAATAGGGTACTGATTGGACCTGGGCGTTATGACCACTTTTACGCCAGTATTGCACCATCTTTACTGGCTCGCAGTTAATTTCTGGGCCTGATTCAAGGTGCTGGTGACAACCTATAAAAAGTCCTTCACAACTTGGGGGCACAGTATCTAAAACAAGGGTGCAGGACACACACATGCCCCAACCGTAAGCCTAATCTGAGCTCTTCAATCTGGGCCGTGGAGACTCCTGGGTTTCCTCCAGGGAGGAGGTCTTGGCCTCCAAGCCCCACCCTTAGGAGGGATCCACTCGGAGAAATCCCCACCGTTATGTTATGTCTGGTCAGAGAGAGAGAGAGAGAGAACCACATGCACTAATCTCATCCAGCCCTTCAGTAATGTTCTGTGTCTCTGAAATAAAGCCCTACCTTTTCCAGTATGCTCCTGATGACCCTGAGATCATCATCAGAGGCTTTGTGGTGAGCGTTCCCACACACTGACATCTGGTCAGCGGCTACTTGTGAGCAGGTAACTTTTGGTGGTGGCCCCCAAATTGTGGAATGCTCTACTTTGCGGAATGCGCTACTATGTTGACTTTTCAGTGCCGGGCAAAGACGTTTTGATTTTCTTAGGTTTTTCAAAAGGCAGTTTTAATTGCTGCTTGTTTTATTTTGAATGATATGTGTAAAGCTGTGTTTTAAAGAAATCTTTCCCCATGTTTCAAGAGGCCCAGAGAATGATCTTTCTCTCTTTTAAACTATTTTAAATTATTGTTGCCGCTTTTCAAACTTTTAAAAATTCTTTAACTGGGTTTTATCATTGGTTTTATCGTATTTACTTCCCGCCCCCCCCCCCCCCAGTCCCCTTGAGAGCTTTGGCTATTGGGAGACTCATACACGGAAATAAATATCAATAAATATTGTGCAAGGTGGAACAGCTGAGAACCGACGCAGGCAAAGCACCACACACACACACACATCTTAGTCTTCGTTGGGCATTGAGAAAATTACGAAAGTGGGTCCCATGTTGTAAGTTGAGAGTCCAAGGTGGGTTTTGGCCCTGGACCAGTTGAAGACCACTGCTTTAGTGCAATTTGCACTGGGCTCCAATGGGAGTGTTTCCCCCCACTCCAGTACAAATTGAAAGCACTGTTCGCCGCAGTTTGGAAGGGCACAGAAAAGGGGTTTTGACCCTTTGTCCCTGCTGTGGTTCTGATCCAGACCAGAACTTCCAATTTGTTGCTCTTCCATACTTGGAAAGGAAGAGAAGACCCTCCCTCCATGGTCGGCACGGAAGGAAGGAAGACAGGGCTGCAGAGGAGAAGTCAGTTGGACAACTTCCAAGGGCCATGTCCAGCCTGTGACCCGGAGGTTCACAGTCCCTGATCTATTTTATTTATTTATTTATTTATTTATTTATTTATTTATTTATTTCATTTATATCCTGCCTTTTTTCCTCCAAGGAGCCCAAGGCAGCGTACATAACCCTCCTCCTCTCCATGTTATCCTCACAACAACAACCTTGAGAGGTAGGCTGGGCTGAGAGTCTGTGACTGGCCCAAAGTCACCCAGTGGGTTTCCATGGCAGAGTGGGGACTCAAACCCGGATCTCCCAACTCCCAGGCCTGCCATCCTAGCTGTTCCAAGCTCCCTTCCGTCTCTTCTACCACTACATCCTAGAAGGAAAGGAGAAAGGTGGTCACAGAAGGCCACCCACACGGGGACAGTGCTTCACGCTGGATCTAATTCAAGCCCCAGATTATTTTTTGCCAAATCTTTGGAAGGCATTCGACAAAATAACCCCCTTCATCCCCACTCTCCGCCACTGAATTATTTTGGGCACAGACCAGGAGAGTCCTCCCACGGACTAATAATAAAAATAATTTTCAATGAGAAGGAGATTCTGCAGCTTTGCAGCGTGTGGGTGTACTGGAGCCGAGTGAAATGCACGGATTCCCAGGACTGCGTTCGTGGAAGGGGCACCCAAAGCGTTTGATGTTGGAAGTGTGTAACGGCACAAGAACAGGCCGGCTGGATCAGAACAAGACCCGTCTTGGCCCAGAGTTCTTGCCGTGACCTCTGCTCTCGGAAACAGTCCTACCTCTCTTAGGGATTGCTTCTACCCGACGTGGCCGGGGATGTCGCTAGGCGCTTAAAAGAATTGGGAACAAGGCCCCCAGAACACTGATCTGCATAAAACCTGCATGTGTTCATTTATATCTATATAGGCAAATTTAGAAATCATTACTAGGATTTATTTACAGTTCACAGGAGGCAAAGTCAGATGATTGGTTTCTCATCCAAATCAATTCAAATATACATAAATTCTTTAGTTGATTTGCTCCCTGTCTCAGATCATCCTAAAACAATTCTCAGCTTCATTGCCCATCAGAGGAAGATTTGGGGTGCTGATGTTGTTGCAACTTGCGGGTAGGGGAGAGTTGACCCTTGCCTGCCCAGCTGAAACCCCCCTTGAAAAGCACCCTCTGCATGGCAATTAAACTGAGGGGTAAAAAACCTTCCATTGGACACCCAGGGCTCTGGGAAAGAGACCAGGGCCCTGGGAAATAGATCTGGGGCCCTGGGAAATAGAAGTCAGTGCCCTATGGGACCACCCCTAGCAATGCCTCTGGCTGTGGTCCTGGACAAAACATTTACCCCTTCCACAAGTGTGTTTTTGTGGCCATTTCTCCACCTCCCTGGTCAAAAATACTTTTGTGCCAAGATGTTTACAAGTGTAGGTGTTAATTTTCTTCTTATTGGCTGCATACAATTTAGTTCCTATTATGTTCTGTGTTAATTAGATGTCTAACTTGTAATTTATGTAAATAGTAAAGCATTAACAACAAAAAAGAGAGAGACCTTTGGTCTGATCCAGCGCCGCTCGGATGTTTCACGGCCAAGCCTGTGTCTCACTTTCAGGTAACTGATACTGAAAAAAAGGGCTAAACTCTGGGGCTTATGCACAAATACGTACACACCCTCTTAAATGCTGGTCTGCCTACAGTTCATTCCAAACTAGGGATGAACAAATGAGTGATTGCTGGGATTCTCTAGATACTGCCTTGCTGCTGAATCTTGTTCACATTTGCGATTGCCGCTCGCTCTGTGCGAGCAGGAAAAATGTTCAAATGGAACCATGGGCAGACCTGAAATTTGCACAAATTTCGGCAAACCTCCCCAAATTTGCACAATTCCTCTACTTTGCAAAACTTTCCTCCATGTGCTAAAGCGAAGCCAATTCAGCCTACATGGTTTGGGTCCGGGCTACCTGCGGGATCGCCTTCTCCCGGACAATCCGCCCCGCACACTCAGGTCCTCTGGGAAGAATCTACTTCAGCTAGCAAGAACTAGATTAACAACCGTTACCCAGAAGATCTTCTCTTCTGCTGCTCCCAGACTGTGGAGGAGATTCGTCAACTTAACAGTCTTTTGGCATTTAAGAAAGCTATCAAGACTGATCTCTTCCAGGTTTAAGATGCTTTTAGTATGTTTTTAGGAAGCTTTGTGTTTTGATTAATTTTTTAATGTATTTTATGCTTGTCGTTTCCCCCCGCCTCGATCGGGATGGAGAGGCGGGTTAGAAATAAATTTACTACTACTACTACTACTACTACTACTACTACTACTACAGGGTAATCTGCAGAACATCAAAAAGTGGCGCAAATCAAAATGTCTGGCAATTTGCAGACATTTTCGGCAGATAAACGCTTGGAACTGGGCACGTTTTCTGAGTAAAAGCAAAATGCTCAGACATCCCTATTCCACGCACACATGTCTTCACGCCCAACCATACATCTTTAAGGACCCTCCTCTCCCCAATCAGCCCTGCGCCCTCCCCACTGTAACCTTCCTCTGCCGGTTGCTCCCCTTTGAAATGGCCAAGTGGTGAAGACGACGGCGCCATGCAAGGCAGAGAGAAGGGACGGGCTGGAAGAGCGTGGAAGAGGAGGGCGGAGGGATAAAAAAGGTAAGGAGGTTGGAAGGGGGGGGACAGTGTAGAACACATAGTGTTAGTTTCAGCCCCCAGAGAGATGCTCTGAAAATAAAAAGTGGACACAGAAGCCACATGCCCAAAACAATCCCAGCAGGTCATGCGGTATATGGAGGGCCCGCCAGCTGGACCCCAGGGGAGGGGAGCAGGAGACGAAGCAGCCAGTGTGTTCAGGACCCACCTTGATGGGCCAAAGAGAAAAAGAGCCTTCACCCAAAAGTGGGGCAGGCCAATTCTGGCACAAGGACCAAATGTTTATGAATACGATCGCCTTTTGCAGGAAACGTTTACCAAAGGAGGGAGATTCAGCCCCCCTACTCCAGTATCCTCTGTCCCCGGTACCACAACTCCCCAGAAAATTGTGTGGGGCAGGAGAGGAGGAGGGATTCGTTTTGCGCTATGCAATGAGCCACCTCCGTGTCCCCAACTTCCGATCAACTTCCCTGTCCCCCATCCTCTGGCTGGCTGTCAACTGCTGTCCTTCCCTGGGGGGCAGCTGGGGTCACAGAGCAGGTGTGACAGCGCACAGAAGTTGCTTCATGGGATGGTGTTTTCCATGGATTTTTTTTTGGGGGGGGAGTGGGAAGGGGAGGGGGGAAATTAAAACCATAGAAGAACATGTTTTGAAGGTGTCACAATTTTTGTTTGTTTTTATTGACTTGGCAAAGTAAAAAAGAAAAAGAAAGAGGTGTTTTGTGTACGTGTGTGTGTTTTGGAGGAAAATATATATATATATTTAAGGAGGGCACAAGATATACATCAGGCCCTCCGTGAATTTAAACAGGTCAATTTGGGGAAAGGAAAGAAGTTCACCAGTCGGTTGTGGCTCTTTGGTCGTGGTTCTTGGCTGTGAGCACTTGCTTGGACGGCGCTGGGCTTTTACCGAGCAGCAGCCAAACGGGAAATATGGTGCCTCCAGATCTGTGACAGCTCCAGGTTTTTGGGGAGAGGGAGAACCTCAATGTCCCCCTCCCTCATTGTGTCTAGTCTTCCACTGCCTTTGTCCCCTTCACTTGCTTGCTTGAGAGGCAAAGAGCCAGGAGGCCGGGGGTGTCTCCTACTCCACCTTCTCACCACCGTTATCTGGGCCAGGGTGAGAGACATGTGGACAAGCAGGTTGCAATGGGGACAAGGAGGAGCAAGGCTTGCCCGTGGGACCCTGCTAATGTGGGGGCCATTAGCAAATGCCCAACCACGCCTAATCTTGGCGCCTATTCCAGATACAGGTTTTATTGTACAGTTGCCCTGCCCTCATTCACAGAATTTTATAGAGGGTGGGTAGGTGGTCCAGATGACATGGTCCTTATCTTCTCCCAATGCGTCTTCCATCGTTTTTTTCTTACCGCAGAAAGTCCAGTAAGGACGAAAAGATGGAAGGGCTGCATGGTGCCTTTTGACGGGAGGCATATGAGCTCTCCATCCCGAAGCATCCGTTCTTTCTTTGCATGCTTCACACCAGCTATCCTGGAAACACTGGTCTATTTATTTACTTGGTAGCTATTTTTGGGGTGTGGGGGGGTGTATGTGTGTGGATTTTGCCATGCTGGGCTTCTGCTATTGGGTGTGAACAGAATGCTGGATTTGGTCTGATTCAGCACGGCTCGTCTTATGGTTCTTTAGTCCAGCGGTGAGGAACCAGTGAGTTTCCAGGTGTGGTTGGGATCCAACTCCCACCAGCACCAGCCAGCATGGCCAATGGGCAGTATTGATGGGAGCTGTAGTCCATTATCGTCTAGAGTTCCTCAGCCCTGTCAACTGATGGATGGCATGCGCCATTGGACAGAACAGGACTTCTATCCCACACAGCCCTTTGCAGTTCTTCCAGATGAAGTTTTTATCTAGAAATCTGGAGGCACCCAAACATGGCTATGTGTTCACACAACACTGACTTCCGTTTTCCCACTGCTTCCTCCATCTCTTTCCTTACCAGAAATAAAATGTGCAATAGGTGCACAAGGCCTTTTGACATGGCTAGGAACCCCCTGTCTGGAAGGCTCCTTTGCGAATGTGGTTTTGTTTGGCCGTGCCAGTTAGAGCTTCCGGGAGTTGCCGACAATTCAGAGGAGGGCAACCAGGATGATCTGGAAACAAAGCCCTATGAAGAGAGACTGAAAGAACTGGGCACGTTTAGCCTGGAGAAGAGAAGATGGAGGGGAGACCTAAGAGCACTCTTCAAATACTTAAAAGGTTGTCACACAGAGGAGGGCCAGGATCTCTTCTTGATCCTCCCAGTGTGCAGGACACGGAATAACAGGCTTAAGTGACAGGAAGCCAGATTCCAGCTGGACATCAGGAAAAACTTCCTGACTGTTAGAGCAGTACGACAATGGAACCAGTGACCTAGGGAGGTTGTGGGCTGTCCCACACTAGAGGCCTTCAAGAGGCAGCTGGACAACCATCTGTCAGGGATGCTGTAGGGTGGATTCCTGCATTGAGCAGGGGGTTGGACTCGATGGCCTTGTAGGCCCCTTCCAACTCTGCTATTCTATGATTCTATGATCTAGTGGGCACCAAGTTGGGGAAAGCGATGTTAGAGCTGCAGGGGTGGGGAGAAGGCCGTTCTCCAGTTGTTACGGACTTCAATTCCCAGAAACGTCAGTGATGTGGGGAACTGCCGTCCAAAACATCTGGCGACCTACTTCCTACCCACCCTTGTGTTTAAGAGTGTGTTACTAAGGACGTGGGAGACCTGGATGCAAACTAACTGTCAAGATCAGGCCCGGTTTCCTTGGTCTGGATTCTGAATCAGACTCGTGAGCCAGAAGAAGTAGGAGACCAGCCAAGACAGGAAGCAGGGGAGGAAATTCTCCAAGGCTCCCCAGGAGTCAAGGGGGAATCTTATCTAACAGGACGCCCAGGCTCAGAGATCATCTTCCCTCTCCTTCACCTCCCTGGGAACTCAGTCTTTGTCAGAGGGGGAGGGAGCATTGGGAGTGACAGGTCCCAGGGTCCACCACAGGGTCAAGCAGGCAGAGTTGACAGGAGATGGGAGGCAGTCTACTGGGCTAGCCACATGGCAGAAGTTGCAGCTTAAAGAACCTCCCTGGAGGAGAGGCCCAGGAAAAGCTTGTCAGGCATGGCGGGAAACTGTCCATTTAGGTGATAGCCAACAGCCTTACTTCGTTAGTCTAATTAAGCCTAGAGGATAGCTCCTAGCATTCACACTCCCTTCAGGTGTGAAGAGACATCTATCTTGAAGGTATATCTTGCCTCTTGAAGGTCTCTAGTGTGGGAGAGCCCACAACCTCCCTAGATCACTGGTTCCATTGTCGTACTGCTCTAACAGTCAGGAAGTTTTTCCTGATGTCCAGCTGGAATCTGGCTTTCTTTAACTTCAGCCCGTTATTCCGTGTCCTGCACTCTGGGAGGATCGAGAAGAGATCCTGGCCCTCCTCTGTGTGACAACCTGTCAAGTATTTGAAGAGTGCTCTCATGTCTCCCCTCAATCTTCTCTTCTCCAGGCTCAACATGCCCACTTCTTTCAGTCTCTCCTCATAGGGCTTTGTTTCCAGACCCCTGATCATCCTGGTTGCCCTCCTCTGAACACGCTCCAGCTTGTCTGCGTCCTTCTTGAGTTGTGGATCCCAGAACTGGACACACTACTCTAGATGAGGCCTAACCAGGGCCGAATAGAGAGGAACCAGTACCTCACATGATGTGGAAGCTATGCTTCTACATTTCGGCGGGGGGGTGGGGGTGGGCACAGAACCACAACACTCCCACTCTCCCATGAAAACAACTGGGTGAGCTTGTACTAACCTAACCTATCTCTCAGCCTAACCTACATCAGAGGGGTGTTGTGAGGATGAAATGAGGAAAGGGTACTACTTTGAGCTCCTTGAAGGAGAGGCCATATATGTGTGTGCGTGTCACAAATAATTTTGATTGCAGGCCATTTGTGGTTTGTTCTGGTCACACAGCTAGCTGGTTAGATTATGTGCCACCCTTAACTTTGATGTGGCTTCCAAATCTCAAGCTTAGACCAGTAACTCTTCAGTTGCTTGTTAAATTCATACCAATACATGCTGTCTTCCTTTTTGAGTGGGGGGGGGATATAGTGTATTTGTGAGTTGTTGTTGCAGGGTAGTTGTTTTTAAAAAAACACAGTTAAATAAAATCTTGATGTGTGTGTGGGTCTGTATGTGCACAACAGCGTGCTTTCGAATTTTTTCAAACCAAGAATATATATCTGTATATTTTTTAAAAATCCCAATTAACTAATTAAAAGAATAAGAAAGGGAAGGGGAAAAGGTAAAACCCACGGCAAACCAAATGATTAGACAATTAGACTGATATCTACCAGATAATGCAGTTTGTTTACCATAGCGTGTCCAATTCCTGCGTGCTGTATGCATAAAAAAACACAAAACAACCAAAAAAACCCAAAAACGAGAGGAGGGGAGAGGGGATAAATAGAACAAAAAATGACCAACCATGAAAATTCAAGGGAGTTATTTTTGTTTAAAAAAATAATTAAAAAAAAACGGAGAAATAAATTTCTCCAGTTCTTGTGACCAGCAAAATGAGAGACACTAAATCACATAACCCCGAGAGCCCCCCCCCCTACACCCACCAGGAACACCGGCCTCGTCGCCCCCCCCCACCCCACCCCAAACCCATGGAACTTTCTAGATCTTGGTTAGTAAGGAAAGAACGGAACAAAATGAGACTGGAAAATAAAAGAAAAAAAGAAATATAAACAACCAACATTCCGTGGATGGCACAAAGGTTAGTTCTGGTTTCTCCGGCTGAGAAGTCAAGTCTTCGCCTTCCCCCCAGCCTGAACCCCCCCCCCCAAGAAGCGTGTTAGTAACACACAACGACAAAAGTTGCTTAACGCAATCTCTAACAGGGTGGTTTTGGGGGGTGGTAGGGTGAGGTTGCGGGGTGGGGGGGTGGAAGGATGGAGGAATAAAGCAAAGGCCGATGTTAGCTGTATTAGTAGTTCCGAGGCGGCCAGTTTCGGGGAGGGAGAGGGGGAGGGGGGAAGAACAGGGCGGTGGGCCTGGCAAGGACCGTCCCAGCTGTGACATGTGTTGGCAGGGTGGTGGTGGTGGTGGTAGGCAGCAGGCGCTGCTGAGAAATCAGGCCTGGATCCGAGTGACGTTGAAGAGAGAAAGAGACAGTGCGCGCGCAGGAGCGAGAGAGCAGCCAGAGGTGCCGTGTGGGACCGGGAGGGGAGGACCCCCAACCATCCTCCCCACCCCCAACCCCGGATCTAAACCAGTTGCAGTTTTCATGGTGTAAAGGGGAGAAGAAATCATCCAAGGGGGTTATGCAGAGAGAGCAGGAGCTGTCCGGGAACGAGGCAGTTCTGTGAAACCCAAGGGCAGCAAATGGAGGAAGGCGAGAAACCCTCACGGGCTGCTGTTCCCCCATCATTGGTTGCTCACAGATTCATTGTCTATTCTCCTTTGGGCAGCTGGGAACACACACTCACTCACACACACACTCACACACACACACACACACACGTGTGCAAACTCCAGGGCAGACAGAAAGCACTGTGCGTCAGCTGAGTGAGAAGCCCGTCTTCGTAGCTCTTTGGTTTCATGGCGGACCCTCTGCTCACCCTAGGTGACTCTGACACTCAGTGTCGCTCCTTCCTGTCTCATCCCAATCTTCTCAGGGGGCTTCCAGATGAGGCCTTTCTTTTGGGAAACCTCCCAACCTCGTGCACGGAATTTTACCAGGGGGGCCCAGGCATCGGCGTCTTCTATCCGTAACCCTCCATCCTTTTTTCTTCTTCTTATCACAAAACTCTCCTTTACGGACGGAATAGCAGCTCAAGGCTTTGGGTTGGCAGCACCAAGTGCTTTCCATCTAGAAGCATCATCAGTCTCCAGATCCGCACGAAGGAACATCAGCTGCTGCCTTACACAGAATCAGACCCTGGGTCCATCTAGCCCAGTGTTGTCAACACAGACCGGCAGCAGCAGCTCTCCAGAGAGTTTCAGAGAGGAGTTTTTCCAGCCCTACCTGGAGATGCCGGGAATCGAACCGGGGACCTTCTTCATGCAACAGGGGCTGTACCACTGAGCTATGGCCATTCCACATCTCTTGATGTCTTGCTTCGCCCTTCACCCACTGCTTAAATTGAGCCAGGGTTCACTAGGACTTAGTCCTGGGACCTTCCCCCCACCCCCCAGAACCACGCTGCTCTGGACTATGTGAAGTTATAAAAGGTGTCCCTCAAGATATCATAAGGCACATTTAATGTGCCACCTGAAATGAGTTTGGGGCCGTGGTGGCTTGCACGCTCACACAAAGCCTGAGAGCCCAACGCCCCTGATTGTAACCCCACTGTAGAACCCTAGATTGCATGCGGAAGTTCCCACATTCAGTGCCTAGCAAAGAATCTCAGCTGGAGCCCAGCGATGGCAAAATCGAGCTAGACAGACCTCTGGTCTGACTCAGCGAAACGGAGCTTCCAAAGTTCATCTTTGTCCCTAAATTATTGTTTAGCACAGTAGAGACTCCGTGCCCTTCAAAGCATTGTTGCGCGTATCGCATAGAGTCCCTGTGCTCGAGTCCATGGACGTGTGTACGCTACACATTTACTAGAAGCCACGCTCTTCATCGTTTGATTGTTAACAAGTGATTGTGTATCTATGCACCCTTCTGTTTTTGTACAGTACAACTGTCCTTATGGTCCAATGCTCTGTAGTGCTTGCACCTAAAGGATGCACGGCACACACGCACGCACGCACACACACAGACACACCCGGCCCCTCACCATAAACCCCATCGCCTTGATGCTCCAAACTCCACGCCTTCAGGTGAGCTGTGAACTCGCCTCGCCCCTTCCGGCCCTTCCCAGTTCTGCAATTCCACCGCTGAAGGGCGGAGGGGTGTGTGTGTGTGTGTGTGTTGGGGTGGGAGCAGAGAGGGACCCCTCATCGTTTGCCCTTCGGATTCACAGAACAAGGCTCTCCTTTGGAACACACCTTCCCCATCGCCGTCGACCTTCCAACCCAAATGCAGCCCTCCATTACTCAGCGTGGTCTTCGGTCGTGAGAAAGGTAAAAAAAAACCAACAACAACCCAGCCGGCAAAATGGCGCCCTGTGAAAGCGAATGCTGCCAGCACAAGGGTACCCTGAAGTCCAGACACCAAGCAGAGGAGGGGAGAGGAGTGGGGGTGGGTGGGGAACAGCTAACCAAGGCTGGGCCACGGGGTTTGGCCTCCAAGTCCCATCAGCCCTAGCTAGAATAACCAATGCTGAGGGAACAAGAAGGAGCTGTTGGTTGGCCCCTCCATTGGGAGATGAGAGGACGGAGCAGGGCCTTCCCACCAGCCTAAGCAGTCTCCTTAATTTCTTTTTATTTTCTCCCTCTTCCCTCCCCATACACTTTTCCTTGTGTGTCACGTCTTTTTTTTTTAGAATGTAAGCCTGAGGGTAGGGACTGTCTTCTTTATTGATACATTGTAAGCCGCTCCGAGAGCCTTTTGGCAGAGGTGCGGGATAAAAATACTCTAAATAAATAATAAATAAATAAATAAACAAACAAGGGAGCAGTAGGCCAAAACAACTGTAGGGCCACAAGTTGCCCACACCTAAGAAAAAATGCCTTATAAACCAGGCCTGCAATGCAACCAAAGAACACACACTTATTGGCAGGGTGTGTGTGCGGAGGGGGGGGGGAGTCCTTTCTCCCGTTAACTAACTTTAAAGCCCCCAAGACAAGCTTGCAACGCTGCAAACCCTTTAGAGTAGAGGTCCTCCACCTTTTCGGATCACTGGGCAAATCTGGAATGTGGAGAGGGAATCGTGAGCGCGGTCACAAAATGCCTGCCACGGGGGGGGGGCTTGCCGTCTGTAAAACGGTTGCGTGACTGGACGTGACCGGTCAAAAAAATAGCCTGTTTCCCAGGAGGCGAACGGGTGACACGAAAAGAAAAGTAAACTCTCCCAAGAAGCGAA
This sequence comes from Elgaria multicarinata webbii, assembly GCF_023053635.1. Lineage (NCBI taxonomy): Eukaryota > Metazoa > Chordata > Lepidosauria > Squamata > Anguidae > Elgaria > Elgaria multicarinata. The sequence goes on along the minus strand of NC_086191.1, from coordinate 15,156,931 downwards.
GGACCAGGCAGAGATGGGGGCCGAAAGCCAAAACACAAGGCCACTGTGTCGAACCCGAAGAGGGGTGGTGCTGGAGGGCATCCTTTCACTTTGTAGCGTGCCAGCCTCCCAGCTAAAAAATGATAATAAATTTTAAAAAACCTTAAGAGATAAAATTAAAATCAGGAGGAGCAAGAACATGGCGGGCGCGAAGAACGGCGCCGTAGGCGTATTGGTGCCCACGGGACACCATGTTGGAGACCCCATTTTTGAACCCATTCTCTTGATGGTGTCTGTCAGGGAGGGGAAGTACACCAACAGGAACCCCGACCCCCCCCCAACGCATCCGTCTGGCCCCAGTGAGAGCATCCTTCCTGAGCCCACCCTCCACCCCCACCCCCAAGCCCCGAGCGACGTGGGCCACGACCACTCACCTGGCGCAGGTTCCTGGTCACGCGGATGTCATGCCAGTTGTTGTCATTGAACTTGCCGTTGACGGGCTCCACCAGGGCCTCGAAGGCCCCCGAGCCCAGGTTGATGACCAGCCACACGGCGCCGCTTTTCAGCGACAGGTTGACGTAGTCCGCCGACTTGCCGGTGTGCAGCATCAGGCCGTTGCGCTGCAGGGTGCGGAAGGACAGGGTGATCTCGTCGGTGCTGCTCTGGATGGGGTTGTGCGAGAGGTCGTAGCAGAAGAACTCGTTGCCTTTGAACGTCGCCACAAACTCCTCTTTCCCTGCAGGGGGGAGACAAGGGCCAGCAAGGGGAAGGGGAGCAGGGCGAGGCAGGGTGGGGGGAGAACGAAGGCCAGGGTGAGCGTGACGGACTTCCCAGGTGTGTACGGACGCCATTTCCCAATGTAGAAGTTTAGAACATCAGAAGACCCCTGCTGGATCAGACCAAGGGTCCCTCTCATCCAGCCTTCTGTTCACACAGTGGCCCATCAGATGCCACAAGTAGGCCATGAGTGCAACAACACCCTCCCACCCATGTGCCCCAGAGGCACACTGCCTCTGACACTGGAGAACTAGTAGCCCTTGATCGCCTTCTCCTCCAGGAATTTACCCAACCCCCTTTGAATGCCCTCCAAGGTGGTGCCCATCGCGCCATCTTGTGGCAGTGAATCCCACGGCTTCACTACACCCTGTCTGAAGAACTCCTTCCTTTTTTTTTTACGATCGACACATCAAGAGTGAGCAAGAAGGTAAGATCTCGGTTCCCAGGTTCTCTGGTTGATTTGCAGTAGATCGTCAAGGATTCCTGATTGTTTAACAATACCAAAAAAATGACCCCTCCGCTGCCTTAAATTCTACTGCTAGAAGAAAACATGGGATGACCACAGTCAGATTTCTTTGAAAGCCACCCAGATTGGTGGCCATCACTACGTCTTGTGGACTCTGATGGAGATGCCAAAACTGGTTGGTTGATACGGATCGAGGCAGCTGGAACGAGTCCAGATAATAACTCTCCTGCCTGCTGAGGTTGCACAGCAGCCCTTTCTCCCCAGTATGGGACGAATATTAACTCCACACACACACAATAGCCAACAACCATGCAAATGGACAGTCATGTTAATTTCACCACGTCCGTTTTGGTTTTTACAAGTCGTTCCCCCCGCCCGCCTATCCAACACACACATTTATTTAAAACAGACGAACAACCCTCTTTGATCCAGCCTATAATAAAGAATGTTGTCAAACATTCATATTGGGTGGCAATGCCTTTGGGTTACCAGAGTTTTACGATTTCCCCTTGTGCCATGACACACGCTCTTTACCACCGGCCTGTCCATGGACACTCCCTGCTCAAGCTAAGCACCACCGCTTTACGAGCCTGAGGCGAGGGACAAACACCACCTTTCTACAAACTATGCAGAGAAAGGGGTGAAACAGGAATGATTTCAGGAATAAAATAATGTGCTGTGAATTATAGGTGCTGATGGTGAATTAATGTCAGAACGGGTGTTAGATGTATATAACTGCAGATGATAAACGCCAAGGAGACACGTGGGATTTTGGTGGTAGTGAAACAAACTGAGTAAAAATTTATTTCAATGTTCACCAACATTTGTTTCGTAATAAAACTTTTCAGACCCTTGTTAAAACCTCTCATCCAATCCTTCCTCTCTTCTCATACACGCTTTCCTTTCTCTCACACCTTCACTCTTGAACTTTCTTTATTATCAGGATTGTTTAATATATACCCACTGACTATCTGCACACTACACCCAAAAGACAACCCTTTTTGCCCTGAGCCTCTAATTCTCCCTCGAAGCAAAGTACTTTTAAAACATGCCCCCCCCCTTATCACCCCAGTCATTCCCTTATATACCCTCCTCCCCCTCCAAAAATATTCAATCTCCACCCACTCAGGTCAATGTTCTAAACACAATAAACTTACAAATCTTAGACATACATTAGGGAACTGACTTTGTGGGGTGTAACGCCATACCCCTCTCCCAAGCAAACCTAATTTCAGACACCTGCATACTCAAAGAATCAGATGGACACACACACACATGCCCGTCGCCTGAGTCTGTAAATCCAGCCAGACCAACATCTAAGCGTAGCGCTCAGGATTCCTGCCCCAACTCTCCATTCTAACCCCCTGTCTCTCCTTCTAGGAAAGGAAAGGAAAGGAAAGGAGAGGAAAGGAACCTCTCGTGCAAGCACTGAGTCATTACTGACTCTTGGAGTTTTCTCGGCAGGCCTTATAGCGGGATGGTTTGCCGTTGCCTTCCCTGGCCGTTTTACCTTCCCCCCAGCTAGCTGGGTACTCATTTTACCGACCTCGGGAGGATGGAAGGCTGAGTCGACCCAAGCCGGCTGCCTGACACCAGCTTCCGCTGGGATTGAACTCAGGCCATGGGGAGAGTTTCAGCTGCAGAAACTGCTGCTTTACCGCAGTTTCTTCTAGAGGCCAGACAGCCTGAAGGACAAACCGGCAACAAAGCTGGGCCATGATTAGGCACCTGTCAAGGGTCCACACTCAATAGGGGTCCCGTGAGAAGAGCCCCATGGAGCTGTTTCTCCAACTCTCCCCCGTTGCAACCTGCTTGTTTGCCGGCCTCTTGCTCTGGCCCAGACAACAATGGGGGGGAGCAGCAGCAGACACCCCCAGCCCCCTTGATTCCTGCTTGTCCAGGAAGCAAGTGGGAGCCTAGGTCAGAGAGGAGAAGATACTGATGACAATGGCAGAGATAAGTGACTCATTGAGGGAGCCCCCCAATTGAGGGGGTCTTGCCAGAAGGCCCCCCAAACTCTGGACCTGGAACTGAGGGAAAGGACAGGAACTAATTCCGTATGCTGTGCCCAGAATGGATATTTCCCTGCCTCCGGACTCAGCGACGGCTCCCACCCCACCCCAAAATATACACACAGATGACGCGACACTGCACAGCGAAACGTCCCTGTCCGCGTGACACCTGCCAATTAACTTGCCATCTTTTGGCGCCCGGGAAACAAATTTCACTGTCTTTTCCTCTGCTTTCACCCCCACAATCATCATGTCAGTGAAATCCATTTGCTCCTGCAAGCCCAGCCGAAGCCCTTTTGGGAAGAAAAAGAGAAAATGGGGGGGGAGAAAGCATCAGAGAGTGTGTGTGTGTGTGTGCAGGAAGTAGGGGACTGCAGGCCAAAGTCAATCCAATTTCGGGCGGAGCGCAGAGAGCCAGGTTCTTATCTCATCCCTCAAATTGTTGCTGCATTAAAAAAAAAAAACCTACAGCCCAAGCTGCAGGCAGATCGTCAAGGTTTGATGTGGAAGCCAGGAAAATCAGTCAGCCCTTTAAGGGTGTACATGAAGAGAGAGGAAGTATAGCCAGCGTGGTGTAGTGGCAACAGTGTTGGACTGGGAGTCAGGAGATCCAGGTTCTAGTCCCCACTCAGCTGTGGGAACCCACTGGGTGACTTTAGTCCAGTCACAGACTCGGAATAACGGCCTCAAGTGACAGGAAGCCAGATTCCAGCTGGACATCAGGAAAAACTTCCTGGCTGTTAGAGCAGTACGACAATGGAACCAGTGACCGAGGGAGGTTGTGGGCTCTCCCACACTAGAGGCAGCTGGACAACCACCTGTCAGGGATGCTTTAGGGTGGATTCCTGCACTGAGCAGGGGGTTGGACTCAATGGCTTTAGAGGCCCCTTCCAACTCTACTATTTTATGTTTTTCAGCCCAACCTACCTCACAGGGTTGTTCTTGTGAGGATAAAATGGAGAGGAGGATTATGTACACTGCCTTGGGTTCCTTGGAGGAAAAAAAGGCGGGAGATAAATGTAATAAATAAATAAGAACATCAGAAGAGCCCTGATGCTGGATCAGACCGAGGGTCCATCTAGTCCAGCACTCTGTTCACACAGGGGCCAACCAGCCGTTGGCCAGGGACCAACAAAGCAGGACATGGCGCAACGGCACCCTCCCGCCCATGATCCCCTGCAACTGGTGCACACAGGCTTATTGGCTTGAATACTGGAGATAGCGCACAATATGTGTGTGTGTGCACGAACATGCAAAAACATAATGTGCGCCCTCCCCTCCCCGGATGCTCTTATCTCCGTCCCCGCACATATTTGAAGGTCTGCATTTGCCATGGCTTGTGTTTGCCCACACAACGGCTCTTAATCTTTGCACATTTCGCTGGTGGGACGTTTGAAATGTCAAAGCGTCATTCTTCTAGGTCTGGGACTGCCAGTTTAGGGTCCATCCTCAAGCACAGCTACATATCGCCAGGCAGCTTGCTCGGCCTCACTCTTTGGTTTGCGGGACAGAAGTCATAGTGACCCACCTCACAGGGTTGTCGCGAGAGACCATGCCAAACTCGGAGTGGTACAGAATTGATCCTTCCACCATCAACCCTGAGGCATTATTACTCATTTCATTACTCATCCAAGTGTGACGGTATTCCAAACTGACCCGGAATGCGGAATTGGTACCCTTTAATTGGTTTCAATTGGTACTAAATAATGCTATTATTTATTATTTATACAGCATCATGCTTTACAGGGTTACATAAGCAAAAAATACATAAAAACACAACCCAGCCAGCCTCTCCTTCAAAAGAGCTTGCAGTCTAAAAACAACAACCGAAACCATCAGGGAGTCTGCAAAGGATGCAGAAGGAAAGGGAGCAGCAGAGCAAGTACAAATTTGACCCAATATATAGAATAATATATAATCCAGGGCATCCTGCATACTAGGGCGGTTACTCTAAAAGTGGGATGTTTGCACATCTCTCTTCCAGGACAGGAGATTCAGAGCATACCCTGGAATGATTAAAGCCCTTCGACCGACTCAATGGCGTTTCCTGGCATGTACAACTTGATTTGCGTTCGTGAGCTGAGCAATTTGCGCAAATTCGACCATAATTTGACCAACCGCTCAGACATTTGCGCAAATTCGACCATAATTTGACCAACCGCTCAGACATTTGCACAAATTCGACCATAATTTGACCGATCACTCAGACATTTGCGCAAATTCGACCATAATTTGACCAACCGCTCAGACATTTGTGCAAATTCGACCATAATTTGACCAACTGCTCAGACATTTGTGCAAATTCGACCATAATTTGGCCAACCGCTCAGACATTTGCACAAATTTGACCAACCGCTCAGAAATTTGCACAAATTCGTCCATAATTTGACCAACCGCTCAGAAATTTGCGCAAATTGGAGGACCTGCAAATAAAAATGCACAAAGTCCCAGGGGTGGGGGTTGAATGCAGGAAAGCTCATTGACTTCTAACCCCACCCCTGGCTGATTTCTCCAGCATTCCTAGATCAAGATAACCCAATCACCAGAAAAAGTTACACAAAATGGGGACTTCGGCAGTGAAAATTCATTTTTTCCATTTCCACGCCAAATTACAAAGGGTCCTGTTTGCCCCGATGTTTTGAGGATTTTGAAATCTACATTTAATGTTGAATTTAATTCATTCTAAACTGATGTGAGATGGATTGGCTGTTTCTTTCATTGGATAGTTTGGGATGGCTTTTATGCCTCTGCTTACTTGTACTACGATTATACTACATTTGTAGTATGTATTTTATGTACACCGCCCTGGGATCACCTTTAGTGATGAAGGGGTAGTTTAGGCATTAAAATAAAGAAAGAAATGCATAAATAATAAATAAAACGAGCTCTACTGAAAGGTCACTTTGACACAAAGAGGAATCCGCAAAAGCTTTCGCTTTCCAAGTCGCGGGAAGTAATTGTTCCACTTTATTCTGTGCTAGCCTGACCTCATCTGGAGAGTACGGTGTCCAGTTCTCTGAGCCAAACTTTTAAAAGGATCTAGGTGGATTGGAACGGGTTCTGAGGACAGAGAAGGCGGCCAGGGGTATAGCAAATAAGTTCTATGAAGATAGGAAGAAAGATTTGGGCATGTTTAGCCTGGATAAGAGAAGACTGAGGGGAGACATGATAGTGCTTTGAAATCATAGAATCATAGAAAAGTAGAGTTGGAAGGGGCCTACAAGGCCATCGAGTCCAACCCCCTGCTCAATGCAGGAATCCACCCTAAAGCATCCCTGACAGATGGTTGTCCAGCTGCCTCTTGAAGGCCTCTAGCGTGGGAGAGCCCACAACCTCCCTAGGTCACTGGTTCCACTGTCGTACTGCTCTAACAGTCAGGAGTTTTTCCTGCTGTCCATATCCCTGAAGAGCTGTCACACTGAAGAGGGCAAAACTCTCTTCTCTGTTGCCCCAGAGGGCTAGCTCCAATAGGGTCTCCAACATGGTGTCTGTGGGTCCCAATGTGCCCATGGATAATTCTCTTGATGCTCAACCAGCTGCATGCCTTCCCAGGTTCCCACTTTATTTCTTAAGTTCTTAAAAAAATATTAAACAAGGTTTTTAAAAATTAGAACAGCTATTGTATGAATGGACAAGGCGCCCCCAATGGTAGCCATTTTGTAAAAGCACCCACGGCACCCTTGAAATTAAAGATCTGACTGAAAAGGGTTGGAGACTGTTGATCTAATGGGATTAGGTTACAGCAGGGCTGAAGGGTAGGAGAAATATCTCCATGGTAAAAGCAACTTGGCAAGGAAACTAGCAAGCTAGAAGCGTGGTGGGCTCTTGCTGGTGGCCTTCAAGAGGAGTGTGTCAAGCCAGAAGTTGGGGAGAGAGGGTTGACACACTCCTCTTGACTGCCCCCTTAGCCAAGGGTTTGCATGATGAGCAGAAAGAGTGTTGGGGACGCAGGAAGACAAGCAAACTGCGCTGAACTGCAATTGGGGAGGGGGCGTTATTTCTGCTAATTGGGGATTCAAAATTAAAACAGTGCCGTGGTGGAGGAGGAGGGGGGCGTGCAGCTGAGCTGAATTCGAGGGTTTTTCGTTTTTGCTATCCCTCCCCCTCACTGTTCAGGCCAGCTGCCAGCAGTTTGCAAAGTCGGAATGGGAAAGCGTTGACTCCGTCTGACCTGTGACGGGAACGATTTGCAGATCGCAGGAAAAAGAGCGAGCAGGGAGGGGGCGTGCGGGAGCGGGCTGGAGAGGTTCCCTTCCGCTTCCTTTGGACGGCCCTCTGTTGCTCTTCTGCAGCTGCCTTCAATGCTCAGCAGTCAGGGCTGGCTTCCAAAAAACTGCTGCCTGAGGCAAAAGACAAGATGGCGCCCCTTGACCAGCCCGTCGACAGAAGCGGACTGAATTGGCCATAGAATCTTTATCCATCGCAGGCTACGTCTAGGGGGTCCAAGGCAGGTTGTCTGTCATATGCCCCTCTGTCCTTGCTAGCCAGGGAGTTCATGAGAACAGCCAGGGGAATAGGGCTGCTTCCCCCTGCAACTGCCGCCTGAGGCGATGGCTTCACTCTGCCTAATGGAAGGGCCGGCCCTGACAGCAGCGCAGCCGGCCTTTCAGACACTCCTGGCCAAGACGTGAGCCGTTGACAGAGGGGTCCTGTCCAGTGTCTCACTGGGACCAGTGGGGCAGAGAGCAAAGCAAGTAATGTTCGGCTTGAGACAAGAGTTCAGTTACCCACAGCACCAACCTATCGTTCAGAAAAGGGAAACGGAGGCAAATTAAATTTGGTTTCATGCATGCAAAGCAGGAGAGCACTCCACTCCACTCCACTCCACGTGGGGCAAGGGAGCACTCCACAGACAACACAGAAGCACTCCTTTGGACCCACACTTTTAATTTGTTCCTGGAATAAACCCCCCATTGCACAGAAAAGAGAAACAAGGACAAGATCCTTAGTGCAAACACTGCAAAGCAGGGGTGTGTGTGTGATCTTACTTTCTTTACACACACACACTGTTTACACTCTCTTTTAATCCCTCTCTCTCTCTTACACACACACACACACACACACACTCTTTCACGCTTGAAGCACATGGCACCCAATCCAGGCCGGCCCTGGCCCGCCCGTAAAACCAACAAGACCCCCTGGTCCTGCTACCCTGGTCCACAGGAAGCTCTCCCTTCGCGGCATTCGGAAAGAGTTCCCCTCCGTCTCTCCACCGCCCTCCCTCAAAGCAGAGCTTCAAAACTGCTGGGTCAGGGTGGGGAGCAGGGAAGGAAAGTCTGTCCTGGCGTGAGATAAATTGTCCCTAGGTCCATTCCGGTACGGCTGGAGTTGGGAGCACTATTAATTCGCCGCTAACCCGAGGCCCTCTCTCCGGCTGGCTCCCAACCAACAGGCCTTGCGCTACCGTAAGCAGTTTCCTCTCCCCAGCTCAGTGACCTTGGGCCGCTGCCATCCCTCTAAATCCCATCCGCGCCCCAAATACTGACCTTCCTGGCTAAATTTTTATAAAACACACACTCACACACATGCAGCACCAGGGCGGCTGCAGGAGGAAAATGGCGCACAAGAGTGAAAGGCAAGGTGGGTTGGGAGGCAGCCGATGTGAGAAGTCGAATGGGTGGAAAAGGCCACGCGCTGGCCCAGGGCAGTGCGGTTCAAGAGGTAGATGTCAGCATCTCCTGCAAACGGCGCGCAGGCTGTTGTTCACTGGTGTCGTGGTGAACTTTGAAGTCAAGGTGCTCATCTTGAAAGGCCCTAGTGCCGGCTTCTGGGTTTTGAGGGCCATTGGGCAGGGCCGCCTCCCTCAGAGAGTCTAAAGTTCTCGCCACCATCGTCCCCAGTTGCTCTTGTTCCCCCTCCTCTTCCTCATTCTAGCTGCCACTCATTTGCTTGACAGGCAGAGCACCAGGGAGCGAGGAGGCCGGGGCGTCTTATAGAATCATAGAATAGCAGAGTTGGAAGGGGCCTACAAGGCCATCGAGTCCAACCCCCTGCTCAATGCAGGAATCCACCCTAAAGCATCCCTGACGGATGTTGTCCAGCTGCCTCTTGAAGGCCTCTAGTGTGGGAGAAGAGTCCACAACCTCCCTAGGTAACTGATTCCATTGTCATACTGCTCTAACCATCAGGAAGTTTTTCCTGATGTCCAGCTGGAATCTGGCTTCCTTTAACTTGAGCCCGTTCTTCCACGGCCTGCACTCTGGGAGGATCGAGAAGAGATCCTGGCCCTCCTCTGTGTGGCAACCTGCTCCTCCTCCTCACCTCCATCTGATGCCTCCCTTCCTCAAGTCCCACCACCTGGGCTTGAGGCTACTAGGAACTCCGGGAGGAGGGCAGGAGAGGATTCCCCTTGTTATCTCTGACAGTAGATCAGAGATAACAAGCCAGTTCTCCTGCACACAGTTCCCCTCCCAGCTGAGAAGGCAAGCGGCAAACAAGGCAAGCAAGAAGGCCCAAGAATTATTGCCACCTCAAGCAAGGTGGCGCTGCACTCGCCTGCTTGCTCACTTGGTCAAATCAGCCAGCCGCTCCCTCGCTTGCTCCCTTACTCCTCCGTTGAAGCTCCTGCTGCTGCCATGGCCCCAGGCTCCATTTCCCCTGCCCATCCCTGCCCGCCCTAGTGATCCATTTTCTCTCAACCCTGGCCTGGAGAACAGGGTTGCCCTTCTATGGACTCGTGCAGCATCTCCATTTCTGCTGCTGGTGAGGAAAGGGGAGCGATCTCTCCCAGGAGCCCAAATGCCTGGAGCAGGAGGCTATCCATGGCTACTAGTCCTGTTGCCTCTGGGCTACCTCCAGGGTCAGAGGCAGCAGGCCTAGGTGCACCAGTTGTGGCAGAAGGTGCCAAGTTCAATCCACCGCCTTCCCAGGGAGGGCTGGAAAAGAACCCTGACCAAGGTCGTGGAGAGGTGCTGCTGGCCACTCTAGCCTAGGGGTGAAGAATCTCAGATCTGGTCCTCCTGTGGTCCCATTCTTGCTCTCCAGGAATCCCCAGATGGCCACAACCCATCGCCTGGACCACATCCCCGTTCACCAATTATTGAGCAGTTTCCCCAGGTTTCGTGCCACTTGTCCTCCATTCTCAAAGATGGAAACGCCTCCCCTGGGGCTTACTTACCGGCGGCAAGAGCTTTAAACTCAAAAAAGGTGGGTATTTTGGCTCCGCCCACAACTGGAATGCGGGCCCCCGAGAGCTTCTCCAACATGGAGTCCGGCCCCCGGGCTGAAAGTGGTTCTGCACCCCTGCTATAAACCATCCTAATCTGGATGGCCTGACAGACCAGCTCGGTAGAAGCCCTCCTCCTCAGATCCAGGGGCAGGTTCGACGTTCTCCACCTCTCTCCGGCACGGAAGGGTGGCAGCCTGGAACGCCTCTCCTGCTCCGAGCTTGACGCTTTTGTCGTAAGAATATGTTTGTGTCTCTGCTGAGCGATGCAAGCTGACTCCGGCCCAAGCGCGTGGCTTGTACCTCAAGGCGGACGTGTGAAGCGGAACATTTTAAATGGAACAAATTTGCTGCCCCCCTTCCTCCTCCTCCTCGGCGCCTGCAGCAGTGAAATAGCAAAATATTCAACCCAACCATAGCTTCTTCCCCCGCCCCTTTTCTTCCTGCCTCTTTCCTGGCTGTCTTTTCTCCAGCCAGCCGGCTGCTATGCTGGAGTGACACACAGAGCACCAATGCCCATGTTGGCTGGGGTTCTGCAGCCAGACAATTGGACCAGATGCAACCCTCTGTCAGGGATGCTTTAGGGTGGATTCCTGCATTGAGCAGGGGGTTGGACTAGATGGCCTTGTAGGCCCCTTCCAACTCTGCTATTCTATGATTCTAGGTGCTGGTTCCTCTCTATTCAGCCCTGGTTAGGTCTCATCTAGAGTATTGCGTCCAGTTCTGGGCTTCACAATTCAAGAAGGACACAGACAAGCTGGAGCGTGTTCAGAAGAGGGCAACCAGGATGATCAGGGGTCTGGAAACAAAGCCCTATGAGGAGAGACTGAAAGAACTATGCATGTTTAGCCTGGAGAAGAGAAGGCTGAGGGGAGACATGATAGCACTCTTCAAATACTTAAAAGGTTGTCACACAGAGGAGGGCCAGGATCTCTTCTCGATCCTCCCAGAGTGCAGGACACGGAATAATGTGCTCAAGTTAAAGGAAGCCAGATTCCAGCTGGACATCAGGAAAAACTTCCTGACTATTAGAGCAGTACGACAATGGAATCAGTGACCTAGAGAGGTTGTGGGCTCTTCTCCCACACTAGAGGCCTTCAAGAGGCAGCTGGACAACCCTCTGTCAGGGATGCTTTAGGGTGGATTCCTGCATTGAGCAGGGGGTTGGACTCGATGGCCTTGTAGGCCCCTTCCAGCTCTGCTATTCTATGATTCTATGATTCTAAGTCAGATGTTATTAACAACTACCCCAGCAAACGGTCTGCTGCCACCCTTGGAGGTCTGTTGCAACAATTCTGCAAGGCACGTAATGATAATAATCTCCTACGCAAGGCTCGATCTGGGTTTGTTTGCTCGCTTCACAACTTTGCTTCTCCTTCACTTGCAATTTCGTATCCGCTCCATAACAGGGAGCACAAACCTCTTCTCTTTGTAGCTTTGTTGGTGCATGAAAGCATCCAAGACAGCCTACGCCCCCGCGGGTTGTGTAAGATGGTTCCTGCCTTACGCAGATGGGGGCGGTGATGGTTCTGCAACCCTGTGTAGTTCTCCTTTGAAAGAACTGTGACCCCCTGCTCCCAAATCTCTTTTGAAATTAAGGATTGCCCCACAAAGAGTGACGCTCACTCTCCTGGAAAGATCAGAGTCTTTATGATAGTTGGAGCCCGCGGGGAAAAAATGCCCCTCCACCAGTCTGGTTGAATCGTGCACCATCTGGGCGTGGCACGTGGTAGCAAAACATCATACTGTTGCTCACCTCCTGCACTGGGCTCCCCTTGAATGTGGTGAATGTGAACTTTTCAGCCTAAATTGGTGGGCCTTGGAGTGCTTTTGAAACAGCCGTACTGCTTTGGGGGGAAAGCTGGTGGGGGAGGAGGGCAGGGAATGGCAGAGGACTTCCTTTTATGTTGCTTTTGTGGAGCCGTACAGCAAGCGGCGAATCTCCCATTGCGAAAATGGCCTCCCACAATTGCTTCTAGTGCTTCGTGGAGTAGAGGCCACTTCTTTGAGGTCATTCCTCCGAGTTGAGTTTGCTCCTGAGGTTCAATCAACTCGGATTGCCTTCCTCTTGGAAGGGTTATGTCCTCTATTAGCTGCCTTCTCTCCAGAAGCCCTTTGTCCAAGATTCAAAGAGCCAACCCATCTTTAAGATAGATCGTTCCGCTTTTCCTTTCCTTTCTCCTTTCTTTTTTTTATTTATCAGCAAACTCACCATTTTCAGCCTGTTCAAACAAGGCCCTCACCAACCGCTGCACGCTTCCTGGATGAGGAAAAACAAACTGAAGCTGAATCCAGACGAGACGGAGGGGCTCGCCGTCAAAGGCCACAACCTGGGTTTGGAGGTGTGTCAACCGGTTCTGGATGGGGCTACACTCCCCCTGAAAGACTGTGTTCGCAGCTTGGGGGTGCTTCTGGATCCGTCGCTCCAACTGACAGCCCAGATAGATGCGATGGCCAGGAGTGCCTACTATCAGCTTCAGCTGATACGCCAGCTGCACCTCTTCGTAGAGTCGGAAGACCTAAAGACAGTTGTGCACGCGCTGGTAACTTCGAGGCTCGACTTCTGCAATGCGCTCTACATGGCGCTACCTTTGTGCCTAGTCCGGAAACTTCAACTAGTTCAAAATATGGCAGCCAGGCTGGCCACCGGTACATCTAGGGGTGACCACATTACACCAGTTTTAAAATCTCTTCACTGGCTGCCAATTAGTTTCCGGGCGAAGTATGAAGTGTTGGTGATCACCTTTAAAGCCCTACATGGTTTGGGTCCGGACTACCTGCGACATTGCCTTCTCCCGTACAATCCGACGCGTACACTCAGGTCCTCTGGGAAGAATCTATTTCAGCTAGCAAAAACTAGTTTAACAACTGTTACCCAGAGGACCTTCTCTTCCGCTGCTCCCAGACTGTGGAATGGCCTGCCGGGGGAGACTCGTCAGTTTGACAGTCTACTAGTATTCAAGAAAGCTATAAAGACTGATCTCTTCTGGCAGGCCTATCCAGCGGAATTTTAAGATGTTTTAAAATGCTTTTTTAGGATATTTTTAAACAATGTATATTATGTTTTAATTGAGTATTATATATTTTATCGTTTATTGTTGTTCTCCGCCTCGATCAGAATGGAGAGGCGGGTAAGAAATAAAATAATAATAATAATAATAATAATAATAATAATAATAATAATTCCTCTAGACTCATGAGTCCTTTGTCAGAAACAGGCCCTCTCTTCAACCATATTCTCTTGCCCATGAAACCAACATCAAACATGACCAGCACAGACTCCTAGAATCATAGAATAGCAGAGTTGGAAGGGGCCTACAAGGCCATTGAGTCCAACCCCCTGCTCAATGCAGGAATCCACCCTAAAGCAGATGGTTGTCCAGCTGCCCCTTGAAGGCCTCTAGTGTGGGAGAGGCCACAACCTCACCAGGCAACTGATTCCATTGTCATACTGCTCTAACAGCCAGGAAGTTTTTCCTGATGTCCAGCCGGAATCTGGCTTCCTGTCACTTGAGCCCATTATTCCGTGTCCTGCACTCTGGGAGGATCAAGAAGAGATCCTGGCCCTCCTCTGTGTGACAACCTTTCAAGTATTTGAAGAGTGCTCTCATGTCTCCCCTCAATCTTCTCTTCTCCAGGCTAAACAGGCCCAGTTCTTTCAGTCTCTCTTCGTAGGGCTTTGTTTCCAGACCCCTGATCATCCTGGTTGCCCTCCCCTGAACACGCTCCAGCTTGTCTGCATCTTTCTTGAAGTGTGGAGCCCAGAACTGGATGCAATACTCTAGATGAGGCCTAGATGAGACCTAACCAGGGCCGAATAGAGAGGAACCAGTACCTCACGTGTTATGTACCTCCTACATTTCCTCTTCAGCAGAAGTGAACTACTTAAATATGTTGCTGCCGTCGTGCATTGTCCTGCACTATTCCACAAGTAGGAATAGTGCAAATTTAGGAAAAATATTATAATTTAATGAGAAATGCACTACATGTCACCATAGGATGGAAAAGATGACTCGTAAATCAATTTACAACCCACCCCAGGTAACCCAAACCAATTCTCATTCAATTTATTTACCTTGGGATGATACAGATCCTGCTCCAAAATGAATTTTCGTTCAATAAATTACCTCCAGCTCAATCAATCACATCCTTATCCTGCCTGGCCACACCCCCAAATCAAATTAAATTCACAAGAAATATGGGCTGTGTTGCACTTCCCCGCTGGAGGATTGAATGCTTGCAATGGCTTGAGTACACAAGGTGGCCAAATCTTTATAAAGACAAGCGTTATAAAACATTGCTTCCATTTCCTTTATAGCAAACGAGGGCAACTTACTATTCCATGCATAGACCCAATTCTTTTTTATTCAAGCTGTATATTGTGAAATCCTGTGGCAATGAGTTCCAAGTGGCGATCATACACTGCGTAGCGCCTAGGGCTGCAAGGTTTAAGTGCCTCAATTCAGGGGAGAGCAGACGTCAGGCTTTTCTTTTCTTTTTTAATAAGAGTCACAAGATCTATTGACTGGTCTTTGGTGCAAAATGCACACAATTTGAACCCAACCCTTTTGAACCCAGGAATCTGCTTCGAGTTCCAGAACTGAACGGCGCTCACCGGCCTCCCAAGCAAAAACTCACCCCAAGTTCCCCAAAGCTCTCACCGCGTGAGCGGTAAAATTTAAGGCAGAAGAAAGACGTTTCCTTGCTGCACTTGGTAAACAAATAGAAGTCAGAAATTCCTGCCCATTCACTGCAAATCTCCCGGAGATCTACCAACCAATGAGGACTTGAGTCTTCAAAATTTAGCACTACAGTTTGGCGGTGAGCTGTCCGATGCCAACAGTGGGCGGGGTCAGAGCCAGTGGTGGGTGGAGCCAGCAGCCAAAGTGGGCAGGGCTACGTCTTTTTCTCCCTTTCTGCCTCCCTGTTCTCTCCTGCACACTCTTCCAGCAGGCTGGTGGTAAAGGGAAAAGAACATTTGCAGAGAGCTTCAGAAATTAGACAGAAGATTCCAGGGTACCCACCCCTGATAGATCTAGTTATGGGGCCCTATAAAGCTCCAAATTACTAATGGCTGGGAACCAACTTTAAATCTTGTGGCTGCAAACGCAAGACACTCTCTTATTTTGGGGGAGCGGATCCTGGTTCTGGCATATTACCGTAACACACAAGGAAAACGACAATGTTATTAATGACGGCTGTTCCTTCTAGCCATGAGCGATAGTTTTAATTTACTAAACTGTACGTTCTCACACACATTTCCTTCTCAAACAGCCACCTCGAATGGGATTTGGGTCACGTGCAAATTGGTTTATGCCATTGATGAAACAGAAGATGATCGTACAACTAACCATGCTTTAATTGGTTGGCAGCCTACTTGAAGGACGAGGGTGTCGTTCCACCCCCCCAACCTCCCCAGAATCAGTAAGAGGCCAGGAATTTATGCCCAGTTCTACAAAAAAAAAGTTAAAAGTTTTGGAGGCTGTGGGGTGTCTTTCGTTTCTTCATTTGCTCATTAACAGAATTGGGGTTCGTTACCAGAATTTTGTTCTACTACTTGCCCCAATACACATTAGTGCCAACGTGCTCTTGCCGCTTGTGAATGAACGCACAATAATTAAGACCTGCACATTGACACAAATGTGCATTAGCACTAATGTGAATTATCACAAGTTGCCACCTTCCCAAAGTGAAAAAGCCCACAGAATCTGCATGACTTGGGAAAAGCCATTCCGGTGCAAGATTCCCAGGTGTGATTCATAGAAATCTGAATTCATTTGAATCCATTGCAGGTTTCTCTGACATCTGGCTCACGTGATTCTCCAACCAAGATTGACAGTACGGTGTAGTGGTTAAAAGTGTTGACAGGGACAAGGAGACCTGTGTTCTAGTCCCCGGTTGTCCTTGATGCTCACTCTGCAATGGAACCAAATGAGTTTGGGTTTTGATGAGTCTGACCCATGGATTTCGCTGTGGACCAACTTTGTCCCTGTCGGGCAGAGACCACAGACTTATGGACCATTTTCCTAACCTTCAGGAATGTTGCACAAATTTCAACATACAAAATGCCCCCCCCCCAAAAAAAAACCCACCAAAAATTCACATTTCACCCATAGCCTACAGCAGGGAAAAGAGCACTTGGGAGGAATTTGTGCATTTGCGCATGTGTGAATTTTTGCAAATTTGCGCAAATGCGAAACTTTTTTCAAAAATCTGATTCCGGCGATGGATGGAGGACGGAACGAAAGGCACCTGACAACCCACGAAACACAGACAGAACAGATTTTGCTCAATCCATCCTATTTGTAGCACTGTCATGACGACAGGAACAATACGGACTTTGCTTCTGCTGCCTCAATGCTAAACAGATTTACTTGAGAACAAGCATATTTCTGTTATGAAAAGGAAAGAGTAATTTCTAAAGTAAAAAAAAGGAGAACCACATACATGTCGACTGACCATCCCCTGGCTATGAAATAATTTTTAAGAAGGAGGAGGTGGAGGTGGAGGAGGAGGAGGAGGAGAAGAAGAAGAAGAAGAAGAAGAAGAAGAAGAAGAAGAAGAAGAAGAAGAAGAAGAAGAAGAAGAAGAAAGATCAGCTTTAGGATCAGCCCTGTGCTCTGCAGCGTGGCCACACTGGCCCAGTTGCTGCCGTGATACCTGTTTGCTGCTGCCGTCACCACCTGTCACTCTCTAGGTGGTCACCTGGCAGCTGGAGGGACCTGAAATTTGGCCTGACGCCCAGCTCTGGCCACATTGCTGCCTTTAACACTAATAAACGAAGAACCGAAACCTTATGACAACGCTCCTTTTGGTTTTAAGGTTTCAGTCTTATTTTTTGTTATTGATGGAGGATTTTTTTTTTAAGTAAACCATGGGAAGGTGGAATGTTAGGACCGAAAAATGCTTTTATAAATCAGTCCAGAGGGAAATTCATGCTTTGGGAGTAGCAAGAGCCGGAGTATGCAGAGTATAATTCGTGCGGGTATGTGTGTTTGTGCATTGGGCGGTGCGTGTGTGTTCTCATTTGGACTTCGGTTGCCAAAGGGCAGCTTGACACCCTGTTCTTCTGAAGCAGGGTGAAGAACATCCCGTAAAAGCAAGAGATCTGTCTTCATTATCCCTTCTATCGCCCACGGTGGGATTGGGGTAGCCAGCGACCTCTTGATGCAACTGGTTATTTATAACGGTGAAAATGCTGTTTCCGACAGAGGCTCCCCCAGGCAGGGAAAGGGGAGGGATCCATTTCCTATTCTGTCACTTCAACCGCTCATTGCAGGTCCGCGAAGGTGTAATGAGAGGTGACATTTGGGAGTCGAAAGTTCCCTCACATGTACTATTTCAAATACTTAAAAGGTTGTCACACAGAGGAGGGCCAGGATCTCTTCTCGATCCTCCCAGAGTGCAGGACACGGAATAACGGGCTCAAGTTAAAGGAAGCCAGATTCCGGCTGGACATCAGGAAAAACTTCCTGACTGTTAGAGCAGTACGACAATGGAACCAGTGACCCAGGGAGGTGGTGGGCTCTCCCCCACTAGAGGCCTTCAAGAGGCAGCTGGACAACCATCTGTCAGGGATGCTTTAGGGTGGATTCCTGCATTGAGCAGGGAGTTGGACTCGATGGCCTTGCAGGCCCCTTCCATAGAATCATACTATTCTATGATCCAGCATCAGTGGGACTGTGAATCCGCTCTCCAAGGTGCTGAACCCTAGTTCCCACCTGGATTCAGCACCTTGGACAGAAGGCAGCCCTGAGGGAGAAGCAGCCCAAGACTCGATGGCCTTATAGGCCCCTTCCAACTCTACTATTCTATGATTCTATGAAAATAAGGTCCAAACTAGGCATAAGAGAAGAATCCAAGGGATGCCAGTTCTCCCTTGACAAATGCAAGCGACGAGGAGGCTGTAGATGGTGTGGGGGTGAGTCGCTTTTGTATCAGAAACCTTGCAATCGGGTTTCTTTTTCCTATTCTGCCCGAGGTGGCACCCGAAAAAGGACAGGCCCATCTGGGTCCGTCCGCCAAAGACAATGTGTTGGCCTTGGGGGTGCCTTCCGCCTTCTGTCCCCCTAACGCGCCCAAGGCCCCCGCAAGCTGGCATGGCCGTCTCCATGCACAATGTTTCCTGCCCCTCTGGCCATCAGCCTGCTCGCCCCATAACAGTGCCCCCGAGCTTTCAGATTCACAAAAGAAAAGAAACAGGTCATGTCGCTGGCTTAGAGGGGAGGGGGCAGTATGTAGGACGCAACGGAAGGTATGGATTCAATGCCAGGATCTGCCTTCTGCCAGAGTAAGGGACCGCGTCCGATTTCTGGGGATCCCGCCTCCCCCACACAGGCACACACCACAGCTTGTGCCATTTATTAGAGTCTCTGTAGCATTTTCAGGGGACAGGAAGACCTGCCTCTGCGAACCAAAGTTCTGCCAGCCGCAGTCTACACCAATTGAAGCTTCTGAATCATCTCCAAGGGCAGCCCCAAGGGCAGCATATTGCAGTAGTCCAGCCAAGAGGTTACCAGAGCATGGATTGTTATGGCCAGACTATCCCTGAACAAAAATGTTGTAAACCGCCCAGAGAGCTTCGGCTGTGGGGCGGTATATAAATGTCATAAAATAAGAAAATAAATAAATAAATGCCCATAGCTGGTGTCGAGGAAATGTGTGAATGGGCTGTTTTGTCTGTGCCCACCCTGTTTTGATGTAAGCCCTTTCTATTAGAAATTAAGTTCTATAGCAATTTGATCCAAACCGTAGCCGAAAATATATTGAGCAACACTTGCTCAACCAACAAGAAGTGTTGACACATTAGTCAGAGTGTGAGCCTCCCAGCGAGGTCAGGAAGAGTAGTAACCACAGAGGAACAGATGTTCCCGGATTGCAATACCCATCTACGTGTTGTTTTTCTAGTCTTGGAATTATCTGCACTCTGCACATGCATAAATGCCTTGTTTATCATTGGTTACTGTATTGCAAAACTGTTTTATGATTGGTTTATTGTATGAGGAAGTTCTGTTGTTGCTTCTGAGGATGTTACCCTATAAGTATCTTAGCTTTGTCTGCAACTAGTGGGCAGTCCTTCAGATCCTCTAGGGCAGCCTTCCTCAACCTGGGGCGCTCCAGATGTGTTGGACTACAACTCCCAGAATGCCCCAGCCAGCTGGCTGGGGCATTCTGGGAGTTGTAGTCCAACACATCTGGAGCGCCCCAGGTTGAGGAAGGCTGCCCTAGGGTTTGCCACCTTGCAGCACTGCAGGCTGCTCGTAATAAAACTTTTCCAAATGAGAGTCTTTGACCGCCACTCAGCGAACCAAGAGAACCTGCCCTTTCACTGGTGAGCCAAACCAAACTGGTAAAACGCATCCCACCCTCGTGGCAGCTGCTGGGGTAACAGCTAAAAGTGGGGAAACTGCAGAACTTCAGACACTGAAGTCTTGGTCTGTGACGCTGTGGCAAATAGCCATGGCGGGGGGCGGAAAAGAGACTTACAAACTGAAATTAACCGAAGTCAGAGTCAAAACAAGCATATTTTTCTTGGTAGAATCCGGCATGGTTTGATTATATACACAAATCAGGAACGTACACAGCAATCGTTGTCAAAGCCTTCCCTCAGATTATGGGAAAGAAACTAAATGTAATTTGTTATTATGAAGAACTGAAAAGGCCACCTATATTTTCGTTTGTGACGTAAACCCAAGGGGAGGGGGGGACACCGGGACCGGGACGAGCCTTTGTCAACAACTAGATTTAAATCTGATGTGTTTGTCACTGTAAATAAAAAACAAAAAAGTTTAGAAGTAAAAGACACCCTTTGCCTCCAAAGCTGCTTGCTTCCTATTGACGAAGCTGTATCTAGGATCACCCCCAAATGGGTCACATGTATGTTCAACCCTAACCCCAAACAGGAGAAACAACCATTTTCCAGACCTGCAAACCAGGACCCAGAATGCCTCCACTTTGTCTGGTTTCCCTTCTGGTTTATGGGATCTCATCCAGCCCATGACCACATCCAGGTAGCATTTCAGCACCACCACAGCTCCCCGCTCACTTAGATGTCACAGAAAAATAGCTACTTTTTGACAATGAGGGCCATGCTCTCTGCACATGCTCGGCAGATGCTCTTGCTCTTCACGTTGTAGGGCGGCGCTCCTAAGTGTCCTTCTTTCCCGCACCCTGGGTGCCATTGCACAAGTCCCCAAACACCTCACATGATCAGAACCCCTCCGCAGGGCCCTACGGTGCACGAATTAGGCTGGATCGAGGCCACGGCGATCCAAATTAAAAATCTCTGCTTGGTCACGAGGCTCACTGGAACGCTTCAGGCCAGCAAATTCCTCTCCATCAGCCTAACCATATATATTTACGCATTTATTTCAGAAACTTGCTATGCTGCTTTTTTCTTTTAACAAAAATCTCAAAGCAGTTCACAAGATTGGGGGTGGGGAGCCATAAACCAATATAACTAATAAAACACTAAAATCTCAACACTAAAATAAGCAGGGGTAGCTGATAACATTAGCGGGGGGAAATGCATAGGACTGCACCCTTAATGTACCCATTTTAGAGAACAGGAAACTGAGGTCTGTCCAAGGCTTGCTAGCAAGTCATTGATAATTCCCCAGGCTCAAAAGGAGTGGAATTTTCCATGGGAAATGTTTTCATTCTAAGCAACATCCAATGTTGCAACTGACTTCCTGCACTTTAAGGGGTATAGCACTTTTTTGGGGTGGGTGGGTGCATGCACGCCACTATGCTCCATCTACTCTGACGGGTGTGACATAGCTCTGTAAGCAGGGAACGGTCAAAATCTTTCGTGCTAGAGTGCGATCAATTAAAGTGCTATCAGTCGAATACTCCAGGAAACAGTATTTAAAAGATACAAATGTTTTCAGCACAAATCTGAAACGGAGTGGCAGAAATATCTAACGCGGTGGCAACACAAAAACGGAGGGGTGTTTTTTAAAACATCGCTTTTAATTAGCGCATTAATGCTCTTACTTAAGCACTATTACGCTGTTGACTCTTAATGCAGCCAAAGAAGCATTTCATGCTGATTACAAAAAAGAAGACGACCACAGCTTTTTAAGTGTTGATTAAAATGCCAGAATGCGAAACCTGCACAGAGATGCTTCCACCCGCCCAACATCAAAACCACACCGCTTTCAAAAGCCAGAAGAGTAATGTTCAAGAAGCGTGGCCACTTAAGAATTGCCAAAAAGAGAGGAATGCACCACCAAAAAAGAGGACAACAGAAGACAGCAATCTGCATAAACTTCGCATTTGCTAACTGATATACAGAGATGCAAATTTAGAAATAATTACTATAACTGAAAGGGAAATACTCCTTAACCACAGCGTGAAGACTGGTGCAATATAGGCGCACTCAGAAATGGACCTATATATGGATATTTGATATGCCTTTATTGACTTTTATGTATAATCAACTTTTACTTTCTTTTTTTAGGATGTTGTACTAATTGAAACGGAGACTTTTAAAGCATGTAGTCGTATTAGTGACACACACACACTTTTTTCAACTTCTTTGCAGTTTCTGTTTTCGGTTTGTTTTGGTTTTGTTGAAACGTACAATAAAAACAGATTAGAAAAAAGAAGTTGGCCACTGTGTGAACAGAATGGTGGGTGGTTCTTCTGACCGGATGGGGGGTGTTCAACCGGTTCTGGATGGGGTTGCACTCCCCCTGAAGGAGCAGGTTCGTAGCTTGGGGGTTCTCCTGGAACCATCTCTGTCTCTTGAGGCTCAGGTGGCCTCGGTGGCACGGAGTGCTTTCTACCAACTCCGGTTGGTGGCCCAGCTACGCCCCTATCTGGACAGGGATGACCTGGCTTCAGGTGTCCATACTCTGGTAACCTCCAAATTAGATTACTGCAATGCCCTCTACATGGGGCAGCCTTTGAAGACGGTTCGGAAGCTGCAGCTTGTGCAAAATGCAGCAGCCAGATAGATAAATGGAACAAGGAGGTTCAAACATATAACACCGATTCTGGCCTGCTTGCATTGGCTGCCTGTACATTTCCGAGCCCAATTCAAGGTGCTGGTTTTAACCTATAAAGCCCTACACTGCTTGGGTCCACAATACCTGACGGAACGCCTCTCCTGACATGAACCTACCCGTACACTGTGCTCAACATCTAAGGTCCTCCTCTGAGTGCCTACTCCGAGGGAAGCTCGGAGGATGGCAACAAGGGAGAGGGCCTTTTTGGTGGTGGCCCCCCAATTATGGAATTATCTCCCCGATGAGGCTCGCCAGGCACCAACACTGTTATCTTTTCAGCACCAGGTCAAGACTTTTCTCTTCTCCCAGGCATTAAACAGCATTTAACAATGCTAAGTTTGTTTGTTTTTTAACGGACCTAGAACCGTTGTTTTTAAATGGATACCGTTGTTTTTATACTGTTTAAGTTTTTGATGGTTTAAATTTTGTAAACTTTTTAATGTTCACTGTTTTTAACTTTTGTAAACCGCCCAGAGAGCTTCGGCTATGGGGCGGTAGATAAATGTAATAAATAAATAAACAGAGTGCCGGACTAGATGGACCCTTGGTCTGACCCAGCAGGGCTCATCTTAAGTTCTTATGTAAACCTTGCCTCCATCAACACAGTTATGGGATCTCGAGAGAACCATGGTACCCAACATGAAGGACTTCTTACAACAATGCAACACACTTCTGGCTTTGGATTCCAAGGCAACCAACCCACCCAGTTGGTGCAAGATATACCACCGAGATGCAAAGTCTATGGACGCCCTTTCCACCTCTCCCAAACTTGACGCTATTGCTGGCATTTCCTTTTATCATTCCGTCTACGTGCGCTGCTGCTGAGTGGTTTCCAGGCGCCGAAGAGAAACGACTAGTCACACAGCAGACGTATCGCTGTAAGATGCCAAGATCACAGGGATGTGCATTAGAACCCCCCCGAGGGATGTCCTTATCGTGAGAATTGCTGCTCTTCTCAAGTGAATCTTTAATTCCCAAATGTTAGAGCCTGCTGGCAGCCACAGATTTTTCCTTTCGAGTAGGAATTTGTTTTGAGTACCAGGACCGAGCTGAGGTCACAAGTCCTTACGCACAGAAATCCGCCTACGTTTATCCCAAGTTTCCTTCATTTCAGCGGTATAATTTAAGGCAGCGGGGAGTCATTTTCTTGACATTGTTGTCAAATCATCAGAAATCCTTGACGATCAACTGCAAATCAACAAGAGAAACCAAGATCTACCTTTTTGCTCAGCCCTGGCGCATCTATCATTAAAATAAGGAAGTCGTTCTTCAAACAGGGTATAGTTAAGCCATAGAATTTACTATCACAAGATGTAGTGGTGGCCACCAGCTTGGGCGGATTGACAAATTCGTGGAGGAGGCAAAGGCTATCAACGGCTACTAGCCCTGAGGGTTATGTGCTACCTCCGGTATCAGAGGCAGGATGTCTATGTACACCAGTTGCTGGGGAACATGGGCAGGAGGGTGCAGTAGTGCTCATGTCCCGCTCGTGGGTCTAGATGGACCTGTGTTCTGATCCAATATCGATTCTTTTTTAGCCCAGTATGGATCTTGTGTTCCTTTCACCTGCTCAAAAACAGTACGTGTGGAATTTCCTCAGTGTGCAAAAGAGGGTAATAAACACTTGCATGTTTGTGAGATGGCATCACGCCGGCGTGCAATTGAAAAAAAAAAGTGGGGGGATTTAAGTCCTCCCTTGTGAACAAGCCCCGACAGACTCGATCCGCCAGCTCTTGAATCTTGTAGGCCTCACCCAATCAAAGACGGGGCGGCATAAAGAAGCCAGCTGCACTGCCCTAAAAGCTTGCCATGTTCATGGTGAGAAATGGTGCAGTAAAGCCACAGCAAGGACAAACCACTAAATCTTCCGAGGCATTTTGGATTTGCAGAGCGGCTTCCCGATGTGCCCGCACGGCCGTTTGCATCCCGAGTGAGGGCCCACTTCTCTTTCCCCCTCCCACCACTAAATTAAGCCGTTGGGGTTGTAGGGGTGGGGGTGCAATGAAACGGGTTGCTCAGGTGGGTGGAGGGAGGACCCCGCCCCTTCACCAGCCCCCGGACGCTTCGCCCGTTGCCGTTCACGCTTCCCTGGCAAACCTATCATTCCCGTTCCTGCCGCAGGTGGGGTGTCAATCACGGCTTGTCAGGATCTGTGAAGCCGCCTACTTCTGTCACCGTGTCCCGTGGCTGCGTGGGCACACGTGGAGGGGGCGTGGCAGCACAGCTCCCTGCTGATCCCAGAGGCTCAGGTGGTGGGTGGCTTTTCGGATCGGGGAGGGGGCGTTTGTTTGTTCTGGAATGGGTTGCGTTTCTCTCCTTCAGTGGGAACACAGCAACTCAAAGCAGAGGAGGCTCTAGTCGTGGGTTCTCCCACACTAGAGGCCTTCAAGAAGCAGCTGGGCAGCCATCTGTCAAGTATGCTTTCAGGTAGATTCCTGCAGTGAGCAGGGGGTTGGACTGGATGGCCTTAGAGACCCCTTCCAATTCTATGATTCTAGGAAGTGGGCGCCACAGAAGCAAAGATCAGGTGGTGGGTTAAGAGAGAGCAGCAGCATAGGGAAGGAAAACATTCCTCAAGTTTGGTCCATTACAAGGGTGGCTAGGAGAAGACCTTCCCTGAGGGCATGACTCACGAAGCCTGCAGACCGGTGTCAAATCTGCAACAGCTTTCTCTCCTACCGTTGTGCACCCCTCAAAGGGAACTTCAGGCAAGCTATTTAGT
Source organism: Elgaria multicarinata webbii (assembly GCF_023053635.1). Lineage (NCBI taxonomy): Eukaryota > Metazoa > Chordata > Lepidosauria > Squamata > Anguidae > Elgaria > Elgaria multicarinata. The sequence continues at coordinate 15,131,799 of NC_086191.1, read as the reverse complement.
GTTTTGCCAGCTTAATCAGGTATCTTAGCATTAGGTTGCCATAAAATGACAAGGTCTGTAACCTGAATCACTGTTAGGTTGATTGATTCACATAAACGACGCCTATTTACGTGGAGATCGACTTCTTTGTTGGACTACAAATACTCAAGACGTGACAGTATGCAGTTTTCTGTCCTCCAAACGTTGCAGCCCATAACTCTCACCAGCCCCCAGCCAGCATAGCCAATAGTGAGGCATGATGGGAGATGTAGTCCAAAACATTTGGAGGGGCACGTTCCTCCGTTTGAAGGCCTGTCCAGTCCGAAGTCCGGTTTATTTATTTTGCTTGTGATATTTATCTACTGCTAAATATAATAAAATCCCTAAGCGGTTTTCCCTAAGCGGTTTCAAGATCAAGAACTCTTAGAAAAGAGAGCAGAGCAGGGGGGCTTAAAGCGGCCCAGAGATCATTTGCAGGACCTGGATGATAAACTGAGCTCAACTGGTCACTGTCTTGCCCTCCAGGGAGCAATGTCTTATGTTCCTATTTACATTATAGTTCAGTTCAGCTCAGTTCTGTTTAATTGTTTATAACTCCAGGACATCACAACAGAAATGAAAAATACTGCTAATACATTGCTAATGAAATAGAAGGTATACATAAATCAGTAAAAAAAAAAAAAGAATTGCTACATTCAACACGGCCAAATCCAACCTAAATCTACAATTCTGTGATGTTGCTTTTCCAATTTCAGTTTTTTTAGAAGAGGCTACTGTAGTCTTCCTTGGCAGAGTTGCACCTGTGTGCATCAATTAAACATATGGAAATTGTATGTAAATCAGTGCCCCTTTTGGGGACATGTTTCCTCTTCTTTTGATGATGCAAAAGTGGCCCTCTTGCTAAGGGGAAAACAACTGCTACAGAACTACTCCATCCCCATGTCACTTTCCCTGGTGTAATAAAGGAGAATGAGGGAATTGGCTAAAAGTGCAGAGAGGCAAAGGAGAAGACTACATAGCAGGATGACAGTGTGTGTGTGTGTGTGTGTGTGTGTGTGTGTGTGTGTGTGTGTAGCTCAATCGTAGAGCTCCTACTTTTCATGTATAACAGCCTTCCTCAACCTGGGGCGCTCCAGATGTGTTGGACTACAACTCCCAGCTGGGGCATTCTGGGAGATGCAGTCCAACACATCTGGAGCGCCCCAGGTTGAGGAAGGCTGATGTAGAAGGTCCCCAGGTTCCATCCCTGGCATCTCCACGTAGGGCTGGAAAACTCCTGCCTGAAACCCGGGAGAGGCGCTGCTGCCAGTCCGTGTCAACAACACTGGGCTAGATGGACCCAGAGTCTGACTCAATAGAAGGCAGCCTCCAATGTCCATAAACATTATAGTCAGGATGTGGCAGAACTCTGAATGCATTTTAACACAGAGAGAGTTTACATTTTAATGCGGGGAGGGGGCTGCAGGACCCTAAACTGAGGTTTAACCCTAACCCTAATTTTAAACTTAGACTTCCCTCCAGCCACGAAACGTCAGTATGCAACCTGTCCTGGTGGCCCACTCAGTCTGTTCGGTCCTGCTAAGTTCTTCCGCAGCTCCGGATCCTGCCAGGGGAGCCATGTCACCTCAACCCTTACCTGAGGATTAAGCCTACCTTTAATTGAAAACCAAAACTTCCCTGCAGCCACTAAAAGTGAGGATGCAAGCCATCCTTTCAGCCCACTCGTTCTGTCTGGCCCTGCTGGGCTCTTCTGCACCACCTGTTCCTGCTAGGCTCTTCTGCGCCTCCCCAATCTTAATCCTAATTTGAGGCTTAACCCTAACTCTCACGTGCCACTGAGACTTTCATGCAATTTTTTAAAAAACAAACAAACAAACACCTTAAAGTTTTGGACAAACCCAACTGAAAAAGACTTAGAAATCCTCAGAGTTTGAGATGAACTGAACGTCGGATTGGAAAAACAGGGGAAAGGAGAGAAATTGATGGATTCATCCTATCTCTCTATCTATGCACGCACAAACACATACATACCCTACACGCTAAGCATTAGCAAAGGACCTGCTGTTTTGCTGTCCACTTGGGAAATGTATGGCTGACGTGAGATTTGAATGGAACTTCCTTAGTTCTTCGCCTCTGTGCTGTGCTGTGCTTGGGTGTTTGTGAGTGGGTGGGTGGGTGGGTGCGGGTGTCAACTCAGCCCTGGACACCCTCGGCCAGCCAACCTGGCTCTCCAGAAAGAGAGAGAAATGGAGGGTTATGACAAACAGCCTCCCCACCCACCCCCACAACCCAATTCAGGAGGCAGCAAGAGAGCTTTTCAATTACCCCAAACACGTCTCAGAGAGTTCAGAATATAAAAAAGGACCACGGGAAATGTCACACACTCGCAAAGCAAAAGTGCCCAGTGGAGAGAGGCAGGGAGGAATCCTACCGGACCCTGAGGGCTCAAAGAAAAATCCCAATTATGAAGTGGAGAAGGAGCCACATTCTACTTCTCACCCCCCACCCCCAAACTCAAAGAAATCAAGCCACTATTCCCTTCATTCCAACTTGACTGAATACAGCCTGCAGCTTCAAGTCAAGGCTTAAGATGCAGCCATGAAAAAGAGAACAGGCAGAGATGACCAAAACAGGGAGGTGGCTAGTCCTCATGCACAAGGGCAGTGGGATTGTTCGTGCCAAGCCAGGCCCCCCCTCAGGCTTCCCTCTGGCACACCCCAGGATGAAAGCCCCATCTCTGCTCGGGGGCAGCCCGGCGGCTGCTTCTCCCTGTGCTGGATTTCCCCTTCAAACACTCCCGGCCGGCCTCATCCATTTTTTAAAAGCCCGCTTTCCTCTTGAAAGCAACCGTTTAAAAATAACCCTTTGAAAACATCTCAGCCACCCCGCCCCCAAAACTCAGTAGAAGCAACAGGAATTGGCTCGTGTGTGTGTGTGTGTGTGTGTGTGTGTGCATGTTGTGTGTGCTCACTAAGTCAGGGATGCAGAGAGCAGAATGAATCCAGAATAAAGAGGGGTGCTCCTTGGTTGGAAGGGGTCTCAGCCAGCGGGCTCAGCCATTCTGGGTTTCAGTCCGAACCTGCCAGATCTCTGGCATTTTATTATTGTAAGCCATCTTGGGAGGGCTTCTGCCCTAAAAGGCGGCCAAGATATGTTTTAAATGAATAAATAAATGGAGCTGTCCAAGGTGTTAAACCCTAGGAATCCTTTCTGGATCTACAGTACTGCTTTATAATGGTTTATAACGGCATTGGGAACTCTTAGGGCCCAGGATGCGTTCCATATACTGTTTTCAAAGTGTCATATCCTGCTCGGTGCAAATCTGGCCTCACTCAGCCTCCCAAAATGAGTCACAACTGCCGCCGGCAGCCCGGACGCTCAGAGCCCCATCAATGGCTCCTTCCCAGTTCCAGAGACCACGCCTTGCGCATGGAGGCAGCCACACTGGCTACCATGCAGGAACACACTCCTTCCCAATGCCGTGCACAACGCACAAGCTTCCACAACTGCTCGTGGGGGGGGGGGGGAGGAAGCTCGCCGTCCTTTGCAGCTCACGGAGCGTGGCCGTGACCACACAAGAAGCTGTTCCACGTCAGCCACAGGCCCGAGCCGAAGCGAAAGCCGCCCCTTCAGTGTGCAGCCGGCTTGAGTCGTTAGCTCATCAACTTGAGACTTTGGGACAATTAATCTTATCCCCTTTCCCTCGGGGCCCAGCATGCCTGCATCCCAGTGCACGGTCGGCATAGCAACCAGCCAGCAGCTTGATTCTGGGATGCTCGTGTCCTCTTGCTGCAATGGAGGAGAAGGGGGTGGAAGTGAGGGAGGGAAGGAGAGGAGGGGGTTCTACAAAGGATGAGAGAAAGACCGGTGTGCCAAACCGTAGGTTGAAGTAGTATTATTCATTGGTGGTGGGGATGAAGGCTTGGCTTGGAGGGGCAGCAGGCTATTCAAATCCTGCCTGCATCTTGGGAAATCCTGGCACCTGCTCCAACTCCCTCCTCCTCCTCTCTCTTTCATACACATACACACACCCTTTTCCCAGTAAATAAACACCACACCAGCCTTTCCTTGGCTACAAGGGAAGAGAAATCAGGACCACGTGCAGCCGTGTGGTCCTCCCACCCACCCCAGAATCTAACCAAACCAGAGCCATCTGCAACCACATCAGGCAAGCATGGACCCTGGTGAAGAATTGGGCATCATGAGAATTAACATCTCTAAGTTTCTAGTTCTTATGGCTGCAAAGGGAAGCTGCGAAGGAAAACACAACCCATGCGCAAACCCAAACCCTTTCTCATAGGTAGGTGATAATGATACACACAACACTCTAAAACAAAACAAATGACCTTATTATTTATAGTATTAAAAATAGTAACAGATTTTAAAATGTGAAGCGTTTCAGCATAAAACACCAGCTTCGGACACAAATGAGGGCATGCTACAATTATCTCCACAAGATGTAGTGTTGGCCTCCACGAAGGAAGCTCGGAGGACGGCAACAAGGCAGAGGGCCTTTTCAGTGGTGGCCCCCCGATTATGGATTGATCTCCCCAATGAGGCTCGCCTGGCGCCAACATTGTTATCTTTTTGGCGCCAGGTCAAGACTTTTCTCTTCTCCCAGGCAGTTAACAGCATTTTTTAACGGACCCCAGAACCGTTGTTTTTAAATGGATACGGTTGTTCTTATACTGTTTTTTTAAAAAATATTTTTTTCCTACAATACTTAAACATACACCATTAAAATTAAAGAAACAACATACTACATAAATGTTGAATAACATCAATATCATATCTATATAACATAATTAAACTTAACATATAAGTGCACCCCCCACCTCGGGATCTCATTCCTGATTCCAAAAATCTCATACTTTCTTCTGCTGGCAGTTTCCCACTTCCCTTAGAAAACACAAATATTAGGAACTGTTTCCAAATTCCTTCAAAATCATTTGATTTAGCTATACCTCTTCCCCATTTAATATTACAAGTCAATTAATCATTAATAGCTATATCCCATACTGTTCTTATACTGTTTATGTTTTTGATGGTTTTAAATTTTGTATACTTTTAAATGTTCACTGTTTTTAACTTTTGTAAACCGCCCAGAGAGCTTCGGCTATGGGGCAGTATATAAATGTAATAAATAAATAAATAAAATAAATAAATGGCCACCAATTGGGATGACTATCGCGTCCATCCCCCTGCTCAATGCAGGAATCCACCCTAAAGCATCCCTGACAGAGGGTTGTCCAGCTGCCTCTTGAAGGCCTCTAGTGTGGGAGAGCCCACAACCTTGCTAGGTCACTGGTTCCACTGTCGTACTGCTCTAACAGCCAGGAAGTTTTTCCTTATGTCCAGCCGGAATCTGCCTTCCTTTCACTTGAGCCCGTTATTCCGTGTCCTGCACTCTGGGAGGATCGAGAAGAGATCCTGGCCCTCCTCTGTGTGACAACCTTTTCAGTATTTGAAGAGTGCTCTCATGTCTCCCTTCAATCTTCTCTTCTCGAGGCTAAACAGGCCCAGTTCCTTCAGTCTCTCTTCATAGGGCTTTTTGTTTCCCCTTTGTTTCCAGGGTGAAATAGACTCCACCAGCCCTGCAGACAGAGGTCATTCTGGAAAGGTGGTCCAAGCGCTTCCAGGTGGAAACGGCTCTTTGGCCTGGCCCAGGGAAACCCACGGCTCCCCTCTGCCCCCAAAGTACAAACTGCCCTTTCTTTGCCCTGTTTTCCAGCTCAAACTGCCTAAAATCAATCACCGCCTTTTGTATATTAATGGCATCTTATTTGTATTGAATGCATCATTAATGTTAACGATCCTTGGGAGTCTTCCTCCGCCCTCCGTGGACGGGGCGTATTAATTGCTCACGTTGTAATTAAATATTAAGGGCTGGGATTTTTCACACTCCACGCAGCAGCTGGCATGGAGCGGCAGGGAGGGGGGCGTGCGAACGTGCCTGTGTGACCAGGGCTGGTGTGAACCTCGTGGAAACCCGGGGCTTGCAGGGAGAGATGAGGTTGTGGAGCATGTATGCAAACATGCAAACAAAATCCACCCCTCTCTCTCTCTCTCTCTCTCTGTGAGCAACACAAATACACATGACCATGGTCAAGGAGGTCCATAATAGCAGCAGTGTAGCCAGGTAATTAATTATACACCCTGGACTTAATGATCAGGTGCAGGGAGGGGTTTTTAGATGCCCACGTGCATGACTTCATTTAATTTTCATCTCAGTTATGACATTTCTACACCCGCCCAATAGCCAACGCTCTCTGGGCAGTCGGCATGAAGCTAAACCAATAAAACTTGCAAAATAATAACGAAACGAAACCATTTACATTCAAAAAGTGTAAAACAATGTAACGCAGCCAACAATAACAAATCCCAAGACCTGTTAAAAAACATGTCATATGCTGACAAATGTCTGGGAGCAGGCGAAGGTCTTAGCCTGGCGCCGGAAAGATGTCAGTGTTGGAGTCAGGTGGACCTCTCTGGGGAGCCTGTTCCCTAATTGTGGGGGGGGGCACCACTGAGCAGGCCTTAGAATCTTAGAATCATAGAATAGCAGAGTTGGAAGGGGCCTACAAGGCCATCGAGTCCAACCCCCTGCTCAATGCAGGAATCCACCTTCAAGCATATGACCTTCATAGAATCATAGAATAGCAGAGTTGGAAGGGGCCTACAAGGCCATCCAGTCCAACCCCCTGCTCAATGCAGGAATCCACCCTAAAGCATCCCTGACAGAGGGTTGTCCAGCTGCCTCTTGAAGGCCTCCAGTGTGGGAGAAGCATTCTCCCTTCTCCCTTGCTGCCTTCCTCTGAACCTATCTCAGAAGAGGCCACTGGAATCCCCACCCTGCCAGGCTTCCCAACTGCTTCTAGATTTCTGACATGTTACAGCAAAACAACAAAACCAACCATTTGTCAGCTCTGATTAAAAGGGAAGGGAAGGGAAGAAATACTCTGAGAACGTGCAGGTTTGCATTTTAAACTCACTTACATCCTAATGCCATCATGACTACAGGAATAATAATAATAATAATAAAGACTTGGCTTCTGCTGCCCTGATTCTACACCTATTTTGTTGCAGAGAAGGATAATCTATATTTAAAGTAAGATAATAATAATAATAATAATAATAATAATAATAATAATAATAATAATAGCAGCCCAGCCACTGACACAGTCCTTGTTTGCCATCACCTGCTGCTCTGTGGCTTGTCATCAGTGTGTGTGTGTGTGTGTGTGCAAAACTGCAAGGCTGTGGATTTCAGCCCCAACATCCGGCCCGAACGTCTCCACTGCAGGCCTCTATTGTGCTCCACCTGAGTTGAGAACGACTTGGAAATACGTACACAACCCTGCCCCACAACCCACAAACTGTTGGATACTCCAAAGTGCGTGCTAATTTTATTGCTTCTATATACAGTTTCTTGTTCAACCGGCAAGAACGAAAATGTAGTGGCGGTAAGAAATTTGGAAATATGTACTACAGAAGATTACGCATCAACCTTCTATGTTCTTCACTCGCTGTCCTTCCCTAGAAATCTGACCCCTGCCACATCAATTAAAGCGGAACAACTGCTCCAGCTATCGGGAGGTATAGAAATGTAGTGAATGAATGAACGAATCACAAAAATTTGGGGAGTGTCTGGTTACTCTTATTGCAGACAGCCTCTGCATCCAATTCAGCTCTCTAGCCAGCCCTGCACACACAGTTTTCAACGGTATAACTTAGAGGCTTGCACACGCAAACAGACGTAAACAGTGGCATGTTTTGAAACCCAGTCGCTCATCATGACAATCTCCAGAGCCGCACACCCCAAGGAAGCCCCCAAATATTGAAACCAGCTGCTCTTTTCACCTTCAGGTCTTTCGTAAAACTAATGGGACTTAAGGCTTCAATCCTATGCATGTTTAGACCGGGGGAAAAGGCCTACAACTCCCAGCATGCTGACTGGGGGATGCTGAGAGTTGTAGGATGTACGTTTTTTCCTCTTTAAACATGCAAAGGATTGCATCCATAGTAGCTATCGACAACCGCAATTGTGTCCCCAGGTTTTTGTAAGCAGCACTGTGAGAGATTAAGGTTGCAATCCTCTGTACGCTTTCCTGGGAGTAAGCCCCATCTGAGTAAATGTGCAGAGGATTCCCCTTTCACGGTACGACCCACAGTGACATATTTACAGTCCTACAAATCCAAACTCCCACATGATAAGCACCGCAGGGTCGTTTTGGGGTTGAGTCGTGGGCGCCGAGTGGCAACGGCCAAGCAAGCCGGAAACCAAGAAATTCCACAGTGGAAGTGGTGTAAGTGGTGGATCCATAGGGCAGGAAGAACAAAGTATAGTTAAATATGGGACGGCTCAGGTTCCTGTCAGTATATGCAAGCTTTTGAGTTTCACAAGACTCCTCATTCACAATCCACATTAGAAGATAGCCAAGTCATAAAGTGGGGGGGGGGGCGATTTAGCAAAACATGTTACAAGATAATAAGCAAACATATTCTGCCAAGCCGGCATTATCTGTCTGCCTTCCTTTTTACCTGATGAAGAGTTCTGTGGACCAAAGAAGCCTGCATAGTCTACGCAACAATCAAGGCTAAGCTAATAATAAATGAACACCCTAATATGCACCTCCTAATCCACCTGAGGGCATTTTGGCTTTGCATCTCACATGGACTGATAGCTGGGGTGGGAGAAGAGTGGGACGGAGGAGTTTGCACTGACCTTTTGATGTCTGATGCACCTCACTGGCTGCTCTGCCTGCCCCCCCTTCGGAGTATAGTAGGGACCCTACTGGAGAAGCAGAATCACAGCATTAGGGAGGAAAAGCCCTGAAGAAGCACATCCATCCACAGGTACAGCACATCCCCCTCACGCACCCCCAGCCAGGGCGGATATCCGGGCATCAGTGACCAGTTGCCCAGTTGCACTTCCTGGGGGGGTGGGGGTGACATAGTTGCACACACATGTGCCAGGAATGGGAAAAGCTCTTTCAGGTCAAGGGCTGAGATCAATTTCAGATGAGCTCCAGGAGGGGGCGCATTCCAGCCAGGGTGGAGCCAGAGGCAAAGGGGCAGGGCCAATGGCAAAGGAGGGGAGGAGCCAAAATACAAAAAAAAAGGCCCGCCTACAGGAGCTTAAAGCTCTGCTTGCCAATAGTTTAGCATTAGGAGAGGCAGTTTAGCCTTTCACAATGAAGGGGAAGAAACTCTGAAAAATCTGGGGGAACACCCAAGGTTGGTCGCTGAGGGGGGATGGGAGAGGAGGCGTGCCCACCGAAGGAGGCCCAGAAGGGTGGGTTTGGCCCCCAGGGCTGAGATGCCCCACTCTGACAGACACACTCACTTGTCTGTCTGTTTGCTCGTTCATTCATTCATGCACAAACAGAAGTTCTGTTTAGTATTAGTGTTTAAACAGAGGCTGGATGTCCTTCTGCAAGGAATGCTGGGGTTATAATCCCTGCATTGCAGACATTGATGGCTTCCAGTTCTATGCTTCTATGATGCTACGGTTACAGAAGCGGTTAAAAACTTATGAAGACAATGCCAGCTCCAGGTCTCTCAATGGGGCCTCCTCCCTCAGCTAGTCCACCTTCGCACTGCCGTGGTCACTGGCTCCTCCTCCTCCTCCTCCCCTCCTTCTCCTCTTCCTCCCCTCCTCCTCCTCCTCCTCCTGCTCCTCCTCCTCCTCCTCACGTCTTGGCTGGAGCGAGAGGCAGGCAGGTGGACGAACAGCTTGCCATCGGAAAAAGAAGGAGCAACTCCAGGGGAGTCTTGTCCATGGGCCCCTCCTGAGGTGTGGGCCCTCAACAGGAGCCCAACCATGCCGACCCGTGACACCAGGGCACAGCAACAGCCTCTATTCTAAATGCCAGAGAAGAGAGAAATGTCTCTGAGCATATGCAAAGTGCACGGTTGCAGCATAGCCAGGGCTCACCCCCAGTCCTCCCTTTCGCTCAGCGCCAGGCCTCGTCTCTCAGACCCGTGAAATAATGATGAGAATTCGTCTCTGAACGCCTTTCCCACACTGCTGAAATATGCACAACCCAGAGACCCAGCCACACAGACGAGAGAGAGGGAGGATTCCAGGGCGGTGCAAGGCTCACACAGCCCGTTTGGGAGGAAGCTTTTTCCTCTGCGGAAGAACTCGCACGGAGGACCCCCCACGCGGGAGACCTTTGCGCCGGAGCAGGTGGAGAAGAGCTGCCAGCTTGCTGTTCTCTCCTGACAAATCTGCCCAAATTGTTGTTATTATTACATCCTCTCCACGGCGCTGCGTTCTTCACGTTGATGCCCTCCTGAAGCAAAAATGTCAGGTCTAAGATCAGCCCCAAGCTACTACAATCCGACCCGGACACTATTGAAAAGGGCTTCGAGGGCAGACAATGCAGCTTCCTGTTTGAGTCAAGGGCCAACACCATTCTTCCAGAAATTGACTACTTATGCTTGCAACGGCTACACAGTTTACCCAGAGTTCAAACCTGCCTGCTGTGGATTATTTCGTACCTGCATTTTCTTGAGTGGCTGTTCAATAGATCGTACTCATGCCCAGATAGCAGACAAAGGGGGTTGCTAGGTCCAGACCATGGGGCCCCTGGCATGAATCCATTCCCCTGAGACCCGAATCCATTCCCCAGGGCCCTTGGGGAGAAGGCTATCAATGGCTATTAATTCTGATGGGTATGTTCATAAGCATATGCTATGTACGCTAGTTCCTGGCGAACACAGGTGGGGGGCTGCCGTCCTGGGAGTATCTGGTTGGGAAACAGAATGCCAGCAAGGTCGGATCCAGCCCTTCTCCTGTTACGTTTATATTCTTATGAGTTCTCTGACCAGCCTCACGAGCCACACATCGCAAGAACCGCAAACCAAACCCTGCCCCGAATGTAAGCCACCCAGGAGACCTCCAGCTATTGGGCGGTACAGAAACGTAACAAATAAATCAGTAACATGCAAGTACTTCAAAGGTTGTCACACAGAGGAGGGCCAGGATCTCTTCTCGATCCTCCCAGAGCGCAGGACACGGAATAACGGGCTCAAGTTAAAGGAAGCCAGATTCTGGCTGGACAGCAGGAAAAACTTCCTGACCGTTAGAGCAGTGCGACAATGGAATCAGTTACCTAGGGAGGTTGTGGGCTCTCCCACACTAGAGGCCTTCAAGAGGCAGCTGGACAACCCTCTGTCAGGGATGCTTTAGGGTGGATTCCTGCATTGAGCAGGGGGTTGGACTAGATGGCCTTGTAGGCCCCTTCCAACTCTGCTATTCTAGGATTCTATGATTCTGCTTGCAGACATAAGACAAGGATGAAAGAAGGGGGAAGGAAGCCTTCCCACCCAACACATTGCAGAAAGGAGTGATCCTATTCAAGAAACTTTATCCTGTTCCTCCTTCCCTCCCAGTTTTCTGGCCTCCAAACAGTCAATGGCCTCCAACCACCCTCAGACCTCATTAGGCTGTTTTGGAGAGTTTCCTCCATTAGGAACATTTTGGGAATATATCGATATGTACAGCCCGCTGACACCTCCTCCTCTCACAAGTACGTGGCGCTATTTCGGCTACATAAGCAACGGCACGCGCCACCGAACATCAGAAATAAAGGGAGGGACAGATTAGGACTGCAGTACTTACAGGACCGCCTCCCCCCCAGCCTTCTATAAATCTGCCCGTCTGCTTGAGACATCTGAGGAAGCCCGTCTGTCCAATTCGCCACCCTCCGAGGCACAGTGGGAGGGGGACGTGCGAGGGGGAGCTTTCCGCTGTGACACCCAGAAGGTATAAATCCTCTTATAAAATAAAATAAATTAGCAGATGGTTATGCAAGAGAAGCAAAAGAAAGGGTACACTTTGCTGGAGTTGCATATTTTATTCATGTTGCAGGTTTTGTTTGTTGGGTTGTTGTAGTTTTTTGGTTTTTCAACATTTCTTTTAAACACCAAATGCGTCCAGCTGCCTTTGTTTCCATCTATACCAGCCTTCCTCAAGCTGGGGCGCTCCAGATGTGTTGGACTGCATCTCCCAGAATGCCCCAGCTTGCAGAATGCTGGGGCATTCTGGGAAATGCAGTCCAACACATCTGGAGCGCCCCAGCTTGAGGAAGGCTGATCTATACCTTCCTCCACGGCTAATGTTTTTTATAAAAGGTGGTACAGGGAACTGCTAAAGCCAGACAGCATCTCTCCCCCAAAGCATGTAAGAAGCACCCATAAATACAGGAACTTTGCACACACATCGCCTCAACTCTAATCCCAGCCTTCAGTTCAGTACCTGGCATCAGTTTATGGATTATTGCAGCTTGCTGCCCTATTGAGTTTGGTTCCAGAAGAACTGCGAGGAGTCAGGTGTGAACTACCACACTGTCCTCCACGCTCCTTGCAGTGCATAGAGACCTGTATAGCCCCGTATCCTGAGCATTTTACTATGCCCATGCTAAAAGTAGATTTCTTCTTTGCACACTGCATCTTACCTCATCCTTTTGAGATAAGGGTGTTATTTTGCTCTCCTGTGAGAAATTAAAGACCCCCCCCCTTCTCCTGAGGGGAATGATTTCTTTCCTAACCTGTGTTTCTCCTGACAGTTTCTAGAATGGATGAGAGACACCTATAGAATCCAGCAGGCTTTTTATTCTCACTTTGGGAAGAGGAAGGATGGCTGCATGCCCAGAGGCCCCTGGGACGACACCCTGTTGCATCCGGGGAACCAATGCAACACCCATTGAAGGGACTGTGATTTATCTATCGAGGGCCATGTGTAAGTTTTCTGTTAAATTTATTGTTTATATCTGCATCTACATTGGGGCTGTGCACCACTTCAGCCTTGGATACGAACTCCAACCCAAAGTGGGCCAATTCCAACGGAATCGGTCTGGTCTTGAAGCAGGTCAAGACCCAGCTGAAATGGATCAAGACCAGGCCGAAGCCATTCATGCCTGTAACATTGCATACATAAGAACGTAAGAACATCAGAAGTGCCTTGATGCTGGATCAGACCAAGGGTCCATCTAGCCCAGCACTCTGTTCACACAGCGGCCCACCAGCCATCGGCCAGGGATGAACAAGCAGGACATGGTGCAACAGCACCCTCCCACCCATGTTCCCCAGCAACTGGCGCACACAGGCTTACTGCCTCGAATACTGGAGGTAGCAGTATTGACACTGCCTGATTTCTGTGTAATTTATTGAATTTTATAATGAGTTTTATTTTTCATGACGAAAATGTATTGTATACTGCGACCACCCTGGGATCACTTTACAACAACGAACAGGATATTAAAAGCAAACTTTATAAATAAAGTAAAATGCCAAATGCAATTCAGTGTAAGCAAGTGTAAAGTGATGCAAACTGGGACAATTCCGCCTCTCCCCCCCCCCCCCCAGTTCATGTCCTACTCACGGTGGTGCAAGGACAGACCTCCAGGAAATGAGACCAGGTCGGTTCCAAAGGCAAGGTCACTGAGCAATCCAAACCACAGGGAGTTCTAAAGAAGAGCTGTGTTACCAGGGAAGAGAAAGGCAGCTGTTTGGGAGTCAATGCACATAGTTCCAGCACTCTTGAGCCTAGAACTGTAGGCTTTTTAACCCTGGGCCTCCCAAACCCCACCCAGAGCACAGCTGCAGGCCATCAGTGCCGCCTTACTCACAAGTATGCCTTTACTCACAAGGAGTCCTTATTCCTCAGGCAGACACTTTTGTATCTGGCAGCCGGCCAGGCTTGCATCTCTAGGCTCCTACACTTCCTGGGGCTACGTGGCCGTTCGGTGTCTGCCTCAGACTCCAAGAAGGGGCTAATCTGGATGGTTTTAAAAGGGGGTTGGATAAATCCCTGGAGGCGAAGGCTATCAATGGCTACTAGCCCTGATGGTTGTGTGCTATCTCCAGTATTCGAGGCAATAAGCCTGTGTGCCCCAGTTGCTGGGGAACATGGGCGGGAGGGTGCTGTTGCACCATGTCCTGCTTGTTGGTGGGCCACTGTGTGAACAGAGTGCTGGACTAGATGGACCCTTGGTCTGATCCAGCATCAAGGCACTTCTGATGTTCTTAATTATGTCTTGAGAGAAAGGGTCAATGCAGTCTCTCCTGAGAGCCTAGGATCTGCCTCAATGTTTCTTGACACAGGCAGCTCCTCTGTAATGCTTGGCTTGGGGGTGGAGTGTGTCTCCAAGTCATCCTTTGAAGAAGATGGCATGGGGCATGACAGCACACACACACACACACACACACACACACACACACACACACACACACAGAGTGATGGGGCCTGAGCTAGCAGTGACTAACCAGGAAAGGGATCTTTGCGGTTAGCTCAATAAAAAAAGTGGCCCTAGTGCACAACCACTCTAAAACCTGCAAATTGTAGGTTAGTGCTCATTGGGATGGGAAATGAAAATAAAACTGCCAATATTCATAATGCCTTTACAGAAATCTATGTTGTCACCATGACTGGAATACTATAGGCCGGTCCGGTCATGGCGCCTCAAAGTATTCTGTCAATTTCTGCTCACAATATTCTCTTAGTTTCTCGCGTCCTTTTCAGGCTACAGGGAACCGTATGCAACCCCCAACTACCTAAATTTGATACCCAGTCATATGAGGCAAATAATTGCCACCAAGTATTTCCTACCATCTATTATATCTCCTACATCAAGAAGTTACAATGCCATTTTCAAAAGGCGAGGCAAAGCGCTGGTTTCTTCCCCAAATCCAGGAACATTGGGGGCTTAAAAAAATGCATAACGAGGGCCTTTTCAGTGGTGGCCCCCCAACTGTGGAATGATCTCCCCAATGAGTCTTGCTTGGCACCAACACTGTTATCTTTCAGGCGCCAGGTCAAGACTTTTCTCTTCTCCCAGGCATTTAACAGCATTTAACGACGCTAAGTTTGTTTTTTAACGGTCCCCCAGAACTGTCGTTTTTAAATGTTTTTATACTGTTGTTTTTATGTTTTTGATGGTTTTAAATTTTGTATATTTTTAATGTTTACTGTTTTTAACTTTTGTAAACCGCCCAGAGAGCTTCGGCTATGGGGCGGTATATAAATGTAATAAATAAATAAATAAATGGCATTGTTGCAATTTGCACAAATTTCGCCCAAAAATTCAAATCATGCAAATTAGGCCACAATTCACACAAATTGCTATTTATGGGGGAATCAGCTTGTGAGAAAGCAAACCGAAGTTGCGGGGGGGAGGTGATGAAAACTCAGTGTGCTTCACTCCACCCGGGATGGATTCCTCCGAGACCCCTACTCTGAGCCCATCTAGAGGAATCTACCAGATCTTCCAAATCAGTTTTGGATTTTTTTGTTTTGTTTTTGCAGTGCCTGCCATGGTCATGGGGAGGGGGGGGGAGAGAATGAGATCTTAGAACCCTCCTCCCAAACTGATAGGAGTCTCTACAGCTCAGGAAGGGGGAATCCAAAAGAATCCTATGTCCCCCAGGGACCATACAGTTTCTGTCTAAAAGTACATTTATTTTGGCATATATTTTTATTTATTTATTATTGCATTTACATGCTGCCTTTTTTCCCCCTCCAAGGAACCCAAGGCGGTATACATAATCCTCCTCCTCCTCTCCATTTCATCCTCACAACAACAACCCTGTGAGGTAGGCTGGGCTGAGAGTGTGTGACTGGCCCAAAGTCACCCGGTGGGTTTCCATGGCCGAGTGGGGACTAGAACCCGAATCTCCCGACTCCTAGCCCAACACTTTTGCCACTACACCACACTTTTGTTGACTAGAGACCACTTCCTCACCTGTATGAAGTGTTACCTGAAGTTGTTGGGTATATATTACTCTATTTTTATACTGTATTTCGTAATTGTGTTTTAACCTGTTGGGTGTTTTACTGTGGTTTTAATTTTTGTGAACCGCCCAGAGAGCTTCGGCTATTGGGCGGTATAGAAGTGTAATAAATAAATAAATAAATAAATACTCTGTGTGCAGTGAGAGAGGTGAAGATCGTGAGCAGCAAAGTCAGAGAGAAACGAGATGCAAAGGGCACGAATTCTGACAACTGCAGTAAAGCTCAAATGTACGTAAAACAATTACAGCGAGTTACATTTAAGCGTTATAGACACACACACATTCAGTTTGAACATAATTGTCACCGTCTGTACTTTTTGCACCTTGCCTCTGACCTCACTCCTCACCATTCCTGCCAAGCACAGACGAACACACCCACCACGGGGTGGCTACTTACACATTGCCCAAAATGAGGTCAAAAGAGGACGCAGGTTTGCATACAGTTTGCCTGTGCCTCTTCCCTCCACACTGATGGCAATTCAGAAACAATACCTCTAATTGAAACAGGCATATGATACATCTCCCCATCATAGTGAGGAAAGACGGTGACTAGGTAATGTGTGTGCCTAGCTGTCCAGGTGATGCTAAATGCGGTCCTGGTGATGCTAAATGTGCCCTTTTCAAAGCCTACAATGTCTCGTCTTGTCTTTTTTTTGGTATGGTGACCAGAACTGTACACAGTATTCAAAGTGTGGTTGCACCATAGATTTGTAAAACCAAGGCAGTGCGATAATGTCGGTTTTATTCTCAATTCGGTTTCTAATTATGCCTAACATGGAATTTGCCTTTTCTACAGCAGCCGCACACTGGGTTGACATTTTCATCCAGCTGTCCACCACAACCCCAAGATCTCTTTCTTGTTCGGTCACCGCCAGCTCAGATCCCATCAGGTCAGACTTGAACTCCCCTAGGAAGGAAGGTTGCCGCCTTGGGGACTTTTTAGCTTTAAAGAAAGGTTAGTGAAGGGGTGGGGGGGGGGACACATGATAGACACTATTCTTCATGGTGTGGAGGGAGTGGATAAGGGACACGTTTTTCTTCCTCTCTCATAACACTCGGACCCAGGGCCGTCCAACGAAGTGGAACGATAGGAAATTAAGGGCCGAGGAAAGGAAATCCCGCTTCACGCAGCACATGGGCGTAATTAAGCCATGGGATTCGCAACCACAAGATGTAGCGAAGGCGGCCAACTCGGACAGCTTTAATAGCGGATTAGACAAATTCATGGAGGAGGATCAAGCTATCAATGGCTGCTAGTCCTGATGGCTCTATATTACCTCCAGTATCCGAGGCAGCGTGACTCGGAATACCAATTACTGGGGAACCCATGCGGGAGGGGGGCTATAAACCTACTCATGTGCTGCTCGTGGGCTTCCCAGAGGCGTCTGGTTGGCCGCTGTGGGAAGCACATGAGGGACTACATAAGGCCGTTCGTCTGATCCGGCATGGCTCTTCCGATGTCCTTTGATCTTGCACAAACGCTACTTGATTCCACCGAGCCTAAATTACGAGTGAGCTCACCTTTGTGGGCCCACGCTTACAAAGTAATATCAGTTTCAGTGCTGCTCCAGACAGCTCATAGAAAGCTGCCTTATTGGTCCAGGTAGCCCAGGACCACCTATTCTTACAGGTCGTGTCTCTCCAGGCAGGTAATGTTCTTGGCCATCTTCTTCTACCTCATCCTTCTGGCTTGAGGTACTGGGGTTTGACACTAGGACCTTCCTCATGGCTCCTGTCTCAGCTGCTGGACCTAGCACTCATCCTAGAATACTTTCCAGCTACTCCTAGAACCACGTAGTGTCATGGTGAATGTGTTGGATCTGGTACACAAGCTCCCACAAGGCAAATCATTCTCTCTGACCCAGTTTGCATGATGCGCCAGGACCAGCACGGGGCAGCACGATTACTAACAGGGACTGGCCGACGAGACCACATCACGCCAGTCCTTTTCTAGCTTCATTGGCTGCCAGTCCAGGTCCGGGCCCGATTCAAAGTGCTGGTATTAACATTTAAAGCCCTAAATGGCTTGGGGCCAGGCTATCTGAAGGAATGCCTCCTCCCATATGTACCTGCCCAGACCCTAAGGTCATCCACAGGGGTCCTTCTCTGCGAGCCCCTGCCAAAGGAAGTGAGGCAGGTGGCTACTAGGAGCAGGGCCTTCTCTGCTGTGGCACCCCGGCTGTGGAATGAGCTCCCTAAGGAGGTTCGCTTGGCACCTACATTATATTCTTTTAGACGCCAGGCGAAGACCTTTTTATTCTCCCGGTATTTTAACAGTCTATAAATTAATTTGAACTTGCTGTTTTAAATTTGTATTTTTGCATTGCTGCTGTTTTTGTCTTGGTTGTGCTTTTATATTGTATTTGATATTATGTTTTTATACTGTTGTTTTATATTTGAATTGTCTTAATTTTGTAAACTGCCCAGAGAGCTTCGGCTATTGGGCGGTATAGAAATGCAATAAATAAATAAATAAATAAATAAATCGTTTGACCCTGAATCAGCTGCAGCATGTACCAGGTGCCGTTTTGAATAGACAACTCCTGATGGCCACGTCATGCGAACCTGGTCACCATGGGTTAATGGGGAGTTAAACAACCTTTGCATAACCCACACTTTGCAGAGGGTTGTTTAACTCTCAAATAACCCACAGTGGCGAGGTTTGCTCAACCCAGCAATCCCCGATTGTGGGGTTGGACTCGATGGCCTCATAGGCCCCTTCCAACTCTACTATTCTATGATTCTATGATTACCCCAATTGGGCATCGTGTATTCAAAATGGTACACACAGCTCTCAGCATGGAACCCCACCGTTGCGCAAAAAGGAGCAAGCTTGCGGAGGCGTCACAGCGAGCTGCAGTTGCTTTAGTTCCTTGGGCACACACAGCAGGAGCTATTCCTCTTGCCCATTTTTTGAGTTAGAAAAATCCAGACCCAGACAGCAACCCTTTGATAAGGCAGTTATGGTTTGCCATCACAACTCACGTGTTCTAATTATT
Organism: Elgaria multicarinata webbii; assembly: GCF_023053635.1. Lineage (NCBI taxonomy): Eukaryota > Metazoa > Chordata > Lepidosauria > Squamata > Anguidae > Elgaria > Elgaria multicarinata. The sequence goes on along the minus strand of NC_086191.1, from coordinate 15,113,023 downwards.
CAGTGGGGGGGGGGGGAGTCAAGGTAAGACTGGGATCAGGAAGCCAAGGGCTTGGAGGGCAGTACAGCACCTGTTCTCCCCCAGGAATGGCACCAAAGACAATTTCCTTCCTTGCCAAATACTGAGTTGCACTAAACCAGCAAGCCTATACTCAATTATCTCATAGGAAGCTCCATCAAATTCAATGGTTCTGAGCAGGCAGGCATAGGACTGCATGGACCAGATTTCCCCAACTTGGTGCCATTCAGATGCGTTGGACTGCAACTCCCATGATTCCCATCGGCTGTGTTGGCTGAGAACTGTGGGAGTTGCAGTCCAACGCATCTAGAAGGTAACTGGTTGGGGAAAGCGGACATAGACTTTCGGGTTTGTTTGTATCTGTGTGCAAGGCACAGAGAGAGGGCGGGGGAGACCCACAGCCAAGCAGAAGTCTCTGCCTCTAGCACAAAGCCTTTTTCCAGTCTTCTTCTTTTTTCCAAGAAAAAATAATAATAAGGGAACGAGCTAAAATCCGGGGGAACTGACATTGCTTAATCCAGGGTGGCCAAAGGGGTACAGTCGAAAAGTAGCACACACCGTGCATTCTGCAACGTGTGCTGATGTGACAGAGAAAGGAAAAGGGAACTCGAGGGCACGCATTTCATCAGAGGAGCACGAAGCAGTCTCGTGCAAGGCATGTACCTCTTCTAATATTAAAAATAATAATAATTCTTTTATCCTGCCACGTTCACCCTGGATGATCAAGAGCCTGCTTCGGAACTTCTGGTGTGGTTTGAGCAACTTCTATGCTGCCGTCAGTTGCTTCTCCACCCACCCTTCCTTCCTGCACTTTTCCATTTTTCCAAACACAGCCCCTCCGCCAGCCTGCACCCCCACTTCCACACTTCCATGTCCACACATTCATGTCCACTTCACCACCGTTCGCTACATGCCACTGGAGGGTAGTTGGAATGACAGAGGGCCTTCCACTGATTTATTTTTTCTAGGGCAATGAGCAATAATAAAATACAAGTCAAGAACAAAATCTTAATTCAAATGTCACAAGGGGGAAACAGGTCCATCGAAATGCAATCAAAACCACAACAATAAAATAGAGAGCACCCTAAAAAACCCAACAGCGACAGACCAGGCTTACATGCCAAAGGCCTGTCTGAATAAAAACAGATTTGCCTTCTGACAACAAAGAGAGGGGAACTTCAGCTCACTAGGGAGTTCTAAGGCCTGGGAGCAGCCACCAGTAAGGCCCTGTCTTGCATCCCCAGCAGACGTGGCAACAGGACAGAGAGAAGGGCATCCCCTGATGATCTTCAAACCTGGGCAGACCTGTACAGGAGTCTTTCAGGCAGCCTGGTCCCAAATTATGGAGGGGGTCTACAGGTCATAACTAGCACTTTGAATTGTGCCCATTGAAGCTCTTGCGAGAAGAAAATCACACACTCCCAGTAATCAACCCTGGTTAACATTCTGGCTACAGCATTCTAAACTAGCAGAAGTTTCCCAATACTTTTCAAAGGCAGCCCCACGTAGAACATGTTACAGTAGTCTAAACAGGATGTAACTAAGGCATGTAACTAAGATTGAGGGGAGACATGATAGCACTCTTCAAATACTTAAAAGGTTGTCACACAGAGAGCCAGGATCTCTTCTCGATCCTCCCAGAATGCAGGACACAGAATAACGGGCTCAAGTTAAAGGAAGCCAGATTCCAGGTGGACATCAGGAAAAACTTCCTGACTGTTAGAGCAGTACGACAATGGAATCAGTGACCTAGGGAGGTTGTGGGCTCTCCCACACTAGAGGCCTTCAAGAGGCAGCTGGACAACCATCTGTCAGGGATGCTTTAGGGTGGATTCCTGCGTTGAGCAGGGGGTTGGACTCGATGGCCTTGTAGGCCCCTTCCAACTCTGCTATTCTATGATTCTATGACCAGATCAGACAACTCCAGGAATGGGCACAGTTGGCACACTAGCATCAGCTGAGCAAATGCACTCCTGGCCACTGCCAAAACCTGAGCATCCCATTTCAGGACGGAGTCCAAGACTACTGTACATCCAACCTGCAAGCCCTAGTCTTCAAGAGGAGGGTGACCCCATCCAGAGATAGAGCTGGGCGTCATCAGCATACTGGTGGCACTGAACTTCCAAACTCTGAACAACCTCCCCAACCACCCCAGCAGTTTCAGGTAGGTGTTAAATAGCAGGGAGAGAAATGTGATAGATCAGACGCTGATAAATTATTAGAGACTGCACTACGGTATTATGGGCCGAAATGAAGCCACAGGGTTTCAATGTAGTGCTGGGTGGGTGGGGTGTACCTCCAATTCACATCGGCTTTTAGAAATGGTGTGAAGACACGTCTTCTTAATTTAGCTCTTTAAATTATTTCAAAGTTTTTAACGTTATTTTGGTTGTGTTCTCATGTTTTAAATGGATACTCACCACCTCGATGGCTTTTTAGCAAAGAAGGCGGTATATGAAAGTTAATAATCAATCAAATAGCCTAAAAATGCATCCAGGAAAGGCGGACTAGAAGTGATGTTAGTTTTTTATGGCCCGTTTGAAAGCATGCACTTAAAACAGCCAAGAGCAATTCTTTCGGCAGTGAGTCCCACTGCCATGGGGCCACGGCAGAGAAGACCCCGCACCTTGAGCACGGAAGGAGCAACTCTGTCTGCAATCTCTTGAGGTCACCCGTGCCACTGAGAGGGCCTAGGTACCTAGGGTGGCCATGTGTCTTAAGTTACAGGGGGCAGTCCTCCATTTGAAGGAGTCCTCTGCTTGAAGGGCTATCCTGTGTAAGCCCGGTTTAAACCCCACGAAGGGAAAGCAAAGCAAGGAACTTAATTATCCAGCCACAGTCATTCTTAACAAATTTGCATCTATACATGTAACTCAGCAGATGCACATATTACGCTAATCTGTGTCCTCTTTTGTCTCTTCTGGTGATGCATCACCTTCTTCCCCCCCCCGGCAATGCATAAGTGGCCACTCTAGGTCTGAGTGCCGCGTGGGACTGCTGCAACGGGGCCCATTACTGGCAGCTCCGACTCTTCAGATTGCACCTGGCCATCTGTTCCCTGCGCAAGCAACACACGCATGGCAGTCTTACACACATGGCTGCCTCCTTCCTACAGCGAATTCAGCTCCTGTTTCATTTTGCAGGCTTTGAAGAAGTCTTGCTAGTTTTTGGTTTGTTCCCTGACTACTTCTTAAAGGGCCGCTGTCCGATTCTGGAGCTGCTGGCACCTATGCTGTGGAGGTGCCGAGGACTGCTTCGGGGTGGTGCCCTCCGAATACGGTAAAGTGCTTTCTACCAACTCTGTTTGGTGGCCCAGCTACGCCCCTATCTGGACAGGGATAACGTAGCTTCAGTCGTCCATACACTGGTAACCTCCAAATTAGATTACTGCAATGCCCTCTACGTGGGTCAGCCTTTGAAGACGGTTCGGAAGCTGCAGCTTGTGCAAAATGCAGCAGCCAGATTGATAACTGGAACCAGAAGGTTCGAACATATAACACCGATTCTGGCCTGCTTGCATTGGCTGCCTATATGTTTCCAAGACCAATTCAAGGTGTTGGTTTTAACCGAATAAAGCCTTACATGTCTTGGAACCACAATACCTGACGGAACGCCTCTCCCGACATGAACCTCCCCGTACACTGCGCTCAACATCTAAGGTCCTCCTCCAAGTGCCTTCTCTGAGGGAAGCTCGGAGGATGGCAACAAGGGAGAGGGCCTTTTCGGTGGTGGCCCCCGGACTGTGGAATGATCTCCCCAATGAGGCTCGCCTGGCACCAACACTGTTATCTTTTCGGCACCAGGTCAAGACTTTTCTCTTCTCCCAGGCAGTTAACAGCATTTTTTAACGGACCTCAGAAGTGTTGTTTTTAAATGGATACCGTTGTTTTTATACTGTTTATGGTTTTGATGGTTTTAAATTTTGTATACTTTTTAATGTTCACTGTTTTTAACTTTTGTAAACCGCCCAGAGAGCTTCGGCTATGGGGCGGTAGATAAATGTAATAAATAAATAAAGTCACATCGACTGGCCTGAAAAGTCCTGCAGGAACAGATGTTGGGTTTCTAGATGAAGCCCCCTCCTTCCAAGTCCTTCTTTGAGACAGAAGGGAAATTGAGGCTGGAGAAGATGGTAATTGGGTGCTAATACTGGCCCTGACTTCTTCCAGATGCAAGCTTCCTTTCAGGTCACACTGTCTTTCAGACTCTCTCTCTCTCTCTCTTTTAGATGAGTTTGGTTTCTGGCATGGTGATGGGTTGAACGTCAATCATTTGCCGGAGGGAAAGGTGCAGATCTTACTTTTCCAAAGACATTTTCTTTACATTACGGCTAACATTTTAAATATGTCACCAAAAAAATTGGGCAAGAGGGTGCTGTTCTGCATAACATTTGCTAACAGATATGTATAGATGCAAATTTAGAAATAATCGTCCCAGTTTAAATAGAAATACAAGCCTAGCGCAGAAGACTGCCACCAGAGGACCTGTGTGCATGTTGCTTCAGGCTGCTGTCCATGTGCTGGTAACGGTGGATGGGCGACAGGGTGAGGGTGGCTTAGCGCTCAGACGAGGGTGGCTTAGCGCTCAGCCCCCAGAACTATGGCCCCTCCTGGAAGGAATGCAGAATTTGCGAGAGGCCTCTCCCAAATTTCAATGATCCATGCAGTCATACATCTTGGCAGGCAGAGGTAGGAGCTTTGAAGCCCAACTCCCAGTGTTCTCTAGCAACAGTGCTAAGAGGAGCCTTGGAACAGGATACCTGCCCACCCACCCCCTGCAGTCCAGCTGATTGGCTGGGCTGTGGGCAGAAAGTGGGCAGCATTCCCAGAGCTCCGCGGGCCACACCAGGAGTGACCGAAGACCGCACATGGCCTGTGGGTTGAACACCCCTGTGTGAAAGGGCCAGTTAGCAGCTATGGCTGGTTGACTGCTCAATTGCGCCTTCCAGATGTATGGCTTTGTACATGGACAGCATCCCAGAAGATCATGCAGGACTGTACCACTTTCTCTCACCAGGGCTCTTGAAAAGAAATGGGGTGGGCGGTTCTGGGTAGAGAGCTCGCTCTCTTCCTCTCCTCCTGAGCAGAAGAGAAAGGCCTTCTCCAGCCTTCCCTACTTAACGTTGTAGTGTTATGGGACGGGTGCCCCCTTCTTCCCCACAGAAGAAGGGCACAAAAGAACAGCAGGTTTTCAGCCCAAGCACTATTATGGGGTGGGTGGAAGCCCACTGCAGTCAACAAAGATAGGAGATGCACGTCCCCCAAAGTAGCTTTGAACTAGTTAAACCCGGGTGTGTGGAACTAACGGCAACCCAACAAGCTGGACCTTCAAGTTTGCTGGCGTTGCAGGAAGCTTATTCTGGAGGAAAAACTGGACGGGGAATCTAACCCTCGCCCAAATCCAGCCCCCAAAGCTTAGGTCCTGGCTGGCTTGTGTTGGCCCTACAGCCCCATCCTGTCTTGGGTGTGTGATGCCAGCCTGTGCCAGCCACTGAATGAGTCCCCAAGAACACATCCAAAGCAATCAATGGAGAAACCACACGAGGCAGTGAATAATCAGATCATCAACGTTAAGTCACACAGTTCATCAAAGCTCTGCAGCGCCCACAAGATGAAACACCATTTTCTTTGGCTCTCTCTCTCTCCGAAACATGCTTTTCCTTCTTCCCCCTCTCTCTCTCTTTCTAATAAACATTCATATACAAAACAACCCCGAAACCAACCAACCACATAATACAAATAAATATATAATTCAGCTGCATAAGCAAACGAACTGAGCAATGTTAGAAAGAACCGTGGATGAGATGGCTCAAGCAGAGGAGGAGGAGGAGAAAACTGGAGAGCGAGAAGGAGAGAGATGGAGAAGGAGAAAGACAGAGAGAGATGGCAAGGAGTTTGGGAGGAGAACAGGAGAAAGTAAAATCTCGTTTGTTGAAAGAAACTTAAAACCATACCTTGGCTGTTTAACGTCAGGTGAGCTGGACCTTGAAGGGGAAGGAAAGAAAAAAAGAAAGAAAGAAAAAACACGAGTCATATAAACGCACGGAAAAAAGGAGGGTTTTCCCCTCTTTGCCACAATTTAAAAGCTGTTTTTAACTTGTGACAGACATCCAGGCCCCCAGGAGATAGAGAAGGGGAAGGGATTGAGGGTTGGATGCCGAAATAAACAGAAAGGAGAGAAGAAACTGAAAATCCCGGACAGAGCCAGACAGAACCAAAGTAATAACAAGAAGGGGGAACAGGGAGAAAACAAAAATTTGGTTTCTTTTAGGATTTAAAAAAAAAAAAAAGCATTTAGGGCAAACGGCCTCATCGCCCAGCGAGAGAAAATGCTTTTTTTTTTCCTGGTTAAAAACAATAAAAATGGTAAAGAAGAACCACACAAACCAAGCAGCCTTGAGGGGAAAAGTGTGTTGAGTTGGCGGCCGGCAAGAACTCAGCATGAGCGAAAACAGCTCCAGGAAGGAAAATCGTTAGTGGTGCAAAAAAGCAACAACCAAAAGATCAGGTCTTTTCCCACTGGAATAATATTGCCGGGGGGGGGGGAGGCATAGGGGGAGGAGGAGAGACTCACCCACCCCAAACCATAGAGATATAGAAGGGCAGGCACCGACGAGCATGTGCTTTCACAGAATCCTAGAGCCAGAAGGCACCTCAGAGGCCATCTAGTCCAACCCCTTGGCTCATGCAGGGCCTCGGTGCAACTGCAACATCCCCAACAGATGGCCACCCGGCCTCTGCTGAAATACCTCCAGCGAAGGAGAACCCACCACCTCCCGGAGTTCTCTGTTCCATCGCTGAACAGCTCTCACCGTTAGAAGACGGTTTAGCTGACATCTGCCATTTGCACCTCTTGGTTCTAGACCTGCCTTCTACAGCCCCAACTTGTGCACGTCAGCCCTTCAGATTTTTGCAGACCACTCTCACGTCTCCCATTAAACTCCTCTTCTCCTGAGTCCCAGCTAAACATAACCAACTTTCTCAGCCATTCCTCAGAGGACTTGATTCCAGACCCCTCCCTATCCTGGCTGCTCTTCTCTGGATGTGTTCCAACTGGTCAATGCTCTTCTTAACATGGGGCACCCAGAACTGGACACAGTACTCCAAAGGCAGCCTGACTAATGCAGAATAGAGCAGAACTCTTATTTCCGTGATTTGGACACCACGCTTTTATTAACGCAGATTGTAGTAGCCCTCTTAGCTGCAGTCTCACGCTGCTGACTCATATTCCGTTTATAACCCACTAAGTCCTTTTCATAGGTACTTATATTTTTGCCCTGGTTTTCCTCTCTAAATGATGTATTGTTTTATAATTTTTTTGTAAACCACTTTGGTGTGGGGGGGTTTAAAAAAAAGGAAGAAAAGAAGCGGTGTATAAATAGTCTAAAATAAAAGAAACGTTGGGCAGCATAAGGGATGAAACAGAACCCTATGAAACCCCGTAGTATAACTGCCAAGAGGCAGAGAAATAATCCCTCCGCACCACTTCCTGGGAAGGGCCGTCCAAGTAGAAGTGGAACGATGGCAAGGCTGTACATTCAATTCCAATGACGAAAAGGACACCATGACCGATAGTATCAGGAGACCTTGAGACATCCAAGAGAATTGATAGGGTCACACACACACACACACACAAACCCTTTCTTGGCAAAAGTCATCCCACAGGGTGACCAAGGCAGTTTCCATTCCAAAACCAAGCCTGAAACCCAACTGAAATTATCCAGATAATCAATTTCATTCTAGGGTGTTGGACATTGACCAACAACTACGTGCTCAAGCAACTTGCCCAGAAGGGAGATATTGGCACCCAACCTACAGTTATTAACATCTTCCAGGTCTGATCCAGGTTAGGTTTCTAACCTATCACCTCCTTCAAAAAGGCCAGGACCGCCTGCTCTCTCAAGGAGGAATCCGTAACCTCCTGGGCCCAGGCAGACATCTTATTAGATGTAATAAGCCATGAAGGACCAGGGTCACGTATACAGGTGGTTGACCAGTCTTCGGCCAAGCACCTTGTCCACATCTTAGACCTCAACAATGGAAAGTCATCCTCTAACATGGATCTATGGTGCATCTCCCAACAATAAAGTGAGATTCCAGTCTTCATGGATCTGAATCAATGGCTGACCACTTGCATGCATCGATCTATGGCTGGCTGGATATCAGTGATCCACAGGCAGCTCGATGAGCACCTCTGGAATGGTTGTGACAGGCTAGGTTCACATTTATATATTATACACAGCGCAACACCAGATCACATCATATGCATTCACTTTGTCCAGATTAACTCCCCAATTAACTGCCCTGGGAACCCGAGTGGTTCAAGGTAGGCATTTACTCAACGAATAAAATAAAGAGGTTGTTGCCTTGAAAAGTTGAGAAGGTTTTCTGCCTGCAAGATAGGCAGGGGAGTTAGTGCAGGCTTGTAAACTGCCAGTCAGTCCTTTGGTTGCCTAGGGTGAGTAAGAAATTGCCTCCAGGCGATCAGCCCAGGGAAGCTGCAATGACTAAGAACTGGAATATGTGCAAAGGCAGGTTACTCAAAATGACCGTGAGGCTGTCAAGGGGCAAATGAATCCTCCTGGAGCAACTGCCACCCGCAGGCCTCACTCCACCCCTAGGCACGCATCCAGTGTGGTTCTGAGCCCAGGATGTCTGGAAACAACCACGGTTCCCCCACCCCTGGCACTCATGCAAGAGATCAGAGCTTCACTCCCTTGCCCCAGGCAGATCCTGGACAATTCATCGCCCTCCATGCTGCAAAGGGTGAATGATCTTCCTGATGGTGGGATTTAGGGTCTCGTCTAGCCGCAAGTCCAAAAAAGCTTCCCAACCTCCCTCGGGTTAAAGGACAGCACCACCTTGACCTCCCTCGCTTGCGCGAGGTTGCAAAACAAGCGCCCGTGATTTCAGAGCGCCCTTGCTGCAGCAAACAAGGGGACATGCATGTACTCACGCCTATTTCATACTTATTTAGGCAGGGCGTCCCCTCCTACTGACTTCCTGGCTTGTGTGTCCACCCTCAATGGCTCTCCCTTCCCACTGCCATTGTCCTCAGCTTCTCCTCCTTTCTTATCCTGGCTCCTACTTGTTTGCTTGAGAGGCAGGGAGCCAGGGGGCAAGGAGGCGTCTCCTGTTCCTCCATCTCACCACCTCCGTTGTCTGGGCCAGAGCGAGAGGCGGGCGAACAAGCAGGTTGCGACGGGAGAGAGGAGGAGGAAGAGCCACGCTGGTGTCTCCTGCTCTGGCCTGGGCCCCAGGCACGTGCCCCCATCGTGCCTTCCCTTGACACCGGTCCTGAAGGCAAGGCAGGACTGCTGTGGCCACAGACACAGGGTCTTGGTCTGCAGAACGGGGCGATACAGAGGCGGAGGGGTCATCGCATGCCTCCCCTGAAGAAAGAGGCTGCAATCAGTCCACGCCGGCATTGCTATTCCTTCCCTGCCACCCCTCCCGTGCCATTCATCACCCCGTCAGCTTCAGAGCCCCCCCATACTGGCTGGCAGCTGTTTCTGAGAAAGCAACCAATTTCATGCAAACGAGGGCTTCTCACTCACTCCCCCATCGCAGCCCACCCCATCCCCGGTCCAATCAATCTGTCAAGCAGCCACAGCCATAAAGTGGCTGCATTCAGTGGTGCAGCTAGGTGATTTTAGACCCTGGAGGACTTAACGGTCTTATTTTTGGTGGGGGGGAGCTTTACAAAACTTGCGTATTATTTCAGTTCTTAAGCATGCAGCTAACATTTCTCTTCCCCTGCCCACTGCTTTATGGCTGCTTCCACATTCCTTTCATGATAGAAGATTTGTCGACCCGGATGAGAAAAAGCCTCTGAGCATGTGCAAACGGTGCATTTTACATTAATTTAAAAAGCACAGCGCCATCGCAACGCCAGAATGCCGCTACGTTGCGCTCTTCCCAGGTGAAGACATTATTATTATTATTATTATTATTATTATTATTATTATTATTATTATTTTCCCAGGCATTTTTAACCCTTTTAAATCAGGTTCTAGATTTCAAATCTCTGCGTTGCTGCAAGGTTTGATTGTGGTCTGCCCTTTCGTGTCGTAGCTCGAAGCGTTTACGTTTTAGAAGGTTGCATTTTCGCGCCTTTCGTTCTTGCGAGAGGCCCGGAGAGCTTCGCCTATCGGGCGGGACAGAAATGTAAAAGAGAAATAAATACGGACATCCGGGTGTAAGATGCGGGTTTGCCTGTCCTACTCAGCCGTTGCTCTCTGAGCGGTCATTTGGGAGGCCGGGGGGGTGGGGTGGGGTGGGGCGGACTGCGCGACGCTGGACTTCAGAGCTACGATGCTCCAGCACTCCCGCCGGCTGTGTTCACCTGTTCCACACCTCCAGGGCCCACAGAAGCAGAGCGCCTCACCACTGAATAATGCAGCAGGAAACGGACTTAGTCCGACCCTGATGAACTCCGGATTAACAGAGACAACGGCGTGATACGCCTCCGTACGTGCGATGGTCGGGAGGGCGTCGCTAGACAGGGGGGCTGAAGCCGGGGAGGGCCCCCGACCCGAGCCTTCCAACTCCTGTCAAGTGCCTGAGCTGCGCAGAGAAGGAGAAGGGAAGCTGAAGAACCCATTAGGATGCTTCTCTCTCCTCCCGTTACCATGGAGACCACTCCAATGATCCCTCAGGCATGACGGAGGAAGCCATATTGTTCTGACTGCTGCAGCTTTCCTCCCCTGCCCAACTCCATCACCACCACGACCATCCCATGAATGAACCAGAATTGCCTCTGGGTCGGTGGGTGGGTTCTTGCAGCAGGACAAAACTAGGAGGGCGTCGCTCTCAGACCCAATTTGCATGGGAGGAGGAGGAAGAGGAGGAGGAGGAGAACCCCTCCATCGTGCTCCGCTACGGCGTGTTCTCTGTGTGTGACACATAACACACCTTTGTTAACATGGTACTTTACCGACAGGCCGAACACAACCTTTGCTTGCTTCCTCTCTCGCTACAAACCCACACTCTTCTGAGCCATGCACAAGGGCACACCCGTGGCCACGCTCCCAGTCCACGTAGTGGAGCGGTAAGAATAAATCCCCAGAGGATGCTGTGAAGCCAGCAAGCCTCACCTTGCTCTGCCCGCCCCTCCTCACTCCTCCAGGTGGAAGAGAGGAAGGAACAGGTAAGTGGGGAAATGAAACAAAACACACACACAGCTGAAGGTATGCTGTACTACACACACACGTTCACAATCCATCATCCGTAGGCCTTTTCTTCCTGTTTCTGCATTACGTATGAAAGGGGTGTGCATGTTACCTTTTTCTAATAAAGGCATTTTTATTCTCCTCTAAACTGTTGCGTGCATGAGTGGACATCAGTGCATCAATGACGTATTTGGTCTCTGAGGACATCCGAGGGCACGCTCCTGGTGGTTCCGCATGGACGTATGGCCCCATTAAAGCCTACCTGGAGAAAAGCCTTCCACGTGGTGGCCGCCTTGTCTATGAAACTCCCTGCCTCTGGAGGTCAGGCAGGCGTCGATACCGTATTGTTTCCAGTGCTTCCTGAAAACATCTTTATTCCAAGAAGCCTTCCTTGAGTGCTTTTATCAGTAACTCTGTTTTTAAAACAGAACAGTTCGAAAATACGCCGTTTTATTTCTTCTAACTTTTTATTAACTTCATTTTTTTTTTTTTATCAGTCGGCATTCCGGAATCTGCTTAGATGTGGAGCGGTATATAAATGCTGTCAATAAATAAACCATGGCAGCCACCTCTCTTAGCCTGTGCCAAATTTTAACAGGCAGGAAATGAGAACCTGTCATAAATTCTGAATAAATGGCTTGACGTCAAATCAGTAATAAATTCTAATTTCCAACACCAACATTCCTGGCCGTCGGCCATGCTAGCAGGGGCTTCTGGGAGTTGAAGTCCAAAATATTTAGAGATTCACCTTCTGCCTAACCCTGGCTCTACTCCTCTTCCATGCTGGTCTCGGGCACCGATCCACAGGTCAGCACATGCAGCAGGAAGCTGCAAACACACACGCGCACAAGAATCGCTTCACATTCACTCCCAGAACATCATTAGTGTCAGGATTGGGATTTATTGACCCACAAGGCAGAGGTGGCTCAACTAGGGGGCCCTTGAGCTTTAAAAGTTCGAGAAGTGCTTTCCCTAAACGATTCCTGCGAAACAATTCTCTGTCTCCCCCCCCCTTCCCCACAATACACACACACACACCCAGCATCACAGAAGTAATAAATGCGCCCGGCACCAGCTTGCCGGGCATAGGGTGGCTACGATAACATGCCCTGCCTTATCTGAGCGCACTGCCTTAATGACAGCGCCCTTAATCAGGATGTCACGGCTGCCCAGGTGATTAATAACAAAGCGGGCACCGGACACATGTAAATCACATCCTGGGGCGATTTGCCAAGCATTAGACTATTGGCTGCATTATGCTGCTATCTGCATCTCACGGACCCATTTGCACAGAGACAAGGGCTTTATTTGCATGCTAACAGTTCATTGGGCTGTAGTCAACAGGGTGGTTATGGGAGGAAGAAGGGCTGGCATGGGTGGGGGGTGGATGGCCAGGGGGGATTGATGCCCCCCATACTCAACATCGAACCTATCTTCTACACCCCATTCATTATCCCGGAAAAGCTGCCACGCGGGAATGCAGATGGGGAAAGGACACGCGTCATAGCTAGGGATGCGTGGGGATTTCATTTTGATTCATTCGAGGCTGGGAAGTGCCCTCTTCTAACCCCCGAACATGAGCGCAGGGTTCGGGAAAGGCCTGCGTCGCACTCCCAAGATTGCACTGGTGCCCAAAGAAATACGTACGTTATGGGGGAGCATCAAAGGCTGATCGCAAGGAGCTGTGATCAAGGAGGTGGAAAGTAGCGAGCGCTTGGACCTTTTGGGCTTAGAAAAAAAGGCAGATGAAGGCAGACATGAAGTAGGTGCATAAGCTAAGGCAGGTTTGGGGAACCGCTTTCAGCCCGAGGCACGCATTCCAGTGTTGGGCGTGGCCACTAGCAAAAGAGGAGGGGCCCAAATCCCAGCTTATTTCAGCTTGAAGTTCTCACTGCCAACGAAGCCTCGGGAAAGGCATTTCCATCTTTGAGAATGAGAAGGGGGGGAATGCAGAGGAGATGAGAAAGCACCCCCAAAATGGGCGCTTGGGGAAAAGGGAACGTGGCCGACTGGGGAATCTGGGACCCCAGGAAAGCAGAGTCAATGGGTCTGGGTTTCTGTTCACGTGCCCTACACAAACCAGCCACAGAAACCTGGATTTCTGGCCGGAGGCAGCCCTAATGGATGGTATTTATTTATTTATTTATTACCTTTCTATACCGCCCAATAGCCGGAGCTCTCTGGGTGGTTCACAGATTCGGGGTGCCATTACGAGGTGGCAGGTAGAGGGCGGAGGCACAGCTGACCCATAAAGCATCATCAGCTCTGGAAAGCTCCATCCAATAACAATTGTGCAGGAGATCTTCCCACTCTATTGTGCCGGATGGCTGTGATGGATTTTATTTTTTTAAAAAAATAAATCCTGGGGTGGGGGGTGCCATTGGGATTGCTCAGCTCAGTCCCCAAGACAACATGGGCCTTACACCTTTTCCCGTGGCCCACATTCCAAAATCAACCCTCCCACCCAAAAAATCTCACCCACGCAGACTTTCAAGAACCCAACTGCAGATCTAAGGAACCCCGCTTTTGGGGGATCTACATTCTCGCCGCAAACCATTTGGGTGTCCCCCAGTCTAGGCAAGGCTCCTTCCGGTCCTTAAATCAGTACAAGGAAGTTTCCACTTGCCTTCCTCCACGGAAGGTTTATCTCAGGTAAACTCCGGAGCTCACGGCGATGAAGCAAACTAGAACACGAGTGGAGAAAGACTCCAGAGAAAGGATCACTAGTACGTGATCCACGTTTAGCCTACTGTGTGACGGCGAAGGCAGCCAACCAGCCCTACTCCGCTGCCTCCTCCCTATGCTCAGCTTTTCTGCGGGTCGGGTTTCGGGGCTTGTTACACACTGGCCCAAAGGGCGTGGCTGAGCCCTCGGCGGCCCGCGGCAATTTATTTGCTAAGCATTGTGAGGATAAAACCGCTTGCATCTCTTGTTAAAACGCCAGTGTTTTAGCAAATCAATCTCTCGTGCTGTCCAGAGAGCCATCTAGCCCAGTTTTATTGGATGAGTTTCAGTTAGTATGTCCCGAGGATGGGGTAAGATTCTTAGACAGGACTACACGACACCCTGGATACTTTCTGCTTGTGGCTAGTAAAATCTAGAAAGGAACGGGCAGCTCACTTTGGCCACTGCTTTATCCACTTTACGCAAAGATCCCTGCTATGTGGGCAGACACAAGTGCAGGGGAGGAACAGACCGTGTGCCCCCCAACACCAGCGTTCCAGCGCAAGAACACACTTCATGTACACTTCCAGCTGCCTTTGTTTCAAGCAATGATGCAGCCTGCTGCTTCAACACACCTCATTAGGCGGGGTAGAGGTGAGACAGAGAGACCTCCTTCCATTTGAGGGGTCGGGGGCGGCACAGGGAAGCAGAAAAACTGCCCAGGCCCCTCCGGGCTCCAACACACCCCGTCCCACCCCGTCCTCTCTTCCTTTCCTCTTTGGTTTTTGTTCCAGGAAGTCACAACATCAAGAGCAAGTCAAAGTCACAGCGCAAGGCACCAAATCTTATCTCGCTGGCACAGACGCTTAGCTGTTGTGTCGGCAGCGGCGTGTCCCCCCCCCCCCCCCCGCTATGCAGGAGTGCTGGAAGGCACGGCGCCAGTGAGAGAAGCCAGGAAGGAGAGCTGGGAATGCACACAGCCTCCAACACTCACCAGGAGGTTCAGCATCTAAGATAGGCATGCTGGGGTTGCTGCCTTTAGGGTGCAATCCTATACATAGAATCATAGAATAGCAGAGTTGGAAGGGGCCTACAAGGCCATCGAGTCCAACCCCCTGCTCAAGGCAGGAATCCACCCTAAAGCATCCCCGACAGATGCTTGTCCAGCTGCCTCTAGTGTGGGAGAGCCCACAACCTCCCGAGGGCACTGGTTTCATTGTCATACTGCTCTAACAGCCAGGAAGTTTTTCCTGATGTCCAGCCGGAATCTGCTGGATATCATGTTTAGACCCTGAATGCACCCAATCCCATCTGATCTCAGAAGTTAAGCAGGGTCAGGCCTGTTTAATGCTTGGATGGGAGACTGCCTGGGAATACCGGGTGTTGGACTCGATGGCCTTGTAGCCCCCTTCCAACTCTACGATTCTATGATTCTATGACAAAAGGCCAAGTAGGCATGGTTGAGGACCTGCCGAGGACAGGGGCCCATGGATGGGAGCCTTTGGGACCTGCTCCCGCTCTTCCCCAGGGCGACCTGCTTGTTCACCTGCCCTTCGCTTGGGCCAAGGCATCAGTGGTGGTGAGGAAGAGGAGGACCAGCAGACGCCACGGCCCACTTGCTCATTGCCTCTCTGCTTGTCAAGCCGGCAAGTGGCAGCCATGAGGAGGACGACGAGGAGCAGCTTCAAGATGGGATTCAGAGAACTTCAGCCGGTTCAGATGCTGCTGTTTTGCACATCCCCGAGTTTGGTCTGGCAGGAGCCGCGCCATTGAAGAATTCAAGCCAAAGCCAATTCAGCCTTTAAATGGAAGCATCAACGGCAAAAGATGGACACACCCGTGAATGGGCTCCAGTTTGGATCGCTGCACATGCTTCATAGCGGAGCTAGGGTGGCCAGGTGTCCTCTTTTGCAGAGGACACTCCTCTATTTGAAGGTGTGCTTTGTCTGAAAAGCTGTCCTGCCCAATTCTGGTTTAAAGGTAAAGAACCGTCAAGAATTAACACCTGGAAAGAAGACAAGTCTTCCGTAGTATGGAGAGTTGTACCGTGCTTATATTTCAGTCAGCGTAACGATATCTAACTTTGCAGATATACTTATAAATTAGCCTATCCAACTATTATGCAAATGCGTGTCCTCTTTTGCCCTCTACTTTGGTGAGGCCGTTTCCTCTCTTTTTGGTTAATTCATAAGTGACCACCTTAAACAGTGGCGAGCCCGAGTTCAAATTAAGCCTGGCGGAGTGTGTGGGTGAGGAGAAGCAGAGGAAGAGGGGACCGTTTTCAGTCCAGTGCCACAGGTTTATACCTTAAAAAAAAGATGACCTGTTTTGAAACCGTCCCTTTAAAAGAAGAGTTAGATCATAAGTGGAATCGATGAATCCGTCAGGAATGAAGAATAGCAAACGCGTGAGAATAAACCAAGCGTGCCCCTGAGCATGTACAGTGTGGGTGAGGAATACTTTTTTTCAGCCAGAGGGGTGCACATTCCATTTCGGAGAAGTTCTCCTGGGCTGCATTGCAGTGGTGGGAGGAGCCAAAGAAGAAAGTGGGAGGAGCCAAAATAAAAGACATCAGCCTATTTGAGCTTCAAGCTGTTACTGCCAGTCACTAAAGCCTTAAGAGAGGCATTTGAACTACACAAAAAGGTGGGAAAGCACCAAACGCTCAGTGGTGAAGGGGAAAGGAGCATAGCCCTCTGGGAACGCCAGCAGGCTGCATTGTGAACACCCAGGAGGGAACCATAGGTCCGAGGGTCTCCATCCTGGCTGGACAAGTGTGTTTCCCCCACTCGGAGGTGAGTAATCCCAGCTCCACAGATGGCATTTAGAGGGCTTTGCTTTCAGGTGAGGGATGCAACCTTCAGCCAGCGGTGAGCCATGGACCTTAACCCACTCGGAGGCACAGCGGGTGCTGGGAAGAAAGCGGACTAGGGCAGCGTCCGCTGCGCCCGCGCTTTCTGCATCCGTGCCCCGGCTCCCGTTAAAAATGGCTCTGTCTACGTGAACAAGGGAGCCGGCAGGTTCCTCGGCGAAAGAAGTCAAGATGCCACCAGCGAGACAACGCAAGGAAGGAGCGGCTGGGAGATAAGCAGAGGGTGATGGAGTGCGAGACGCCGCCGTCGGCGGGTTTAATCTCAGGTCCCCTGCTCCAGGCGGCACGGAGGGTCATTTTTCTTGGAGATGAATGTGGAGTTCTGGCAGCAAGCAGGAGGGGAAGAGGCAGCAGGAGACGACCAAGCGCATAGCAGAGGATGCTCTCACTAACCACTAGGCTCCAGCCCCTTTTTGCAGCGGGGGAGATGAGCCGGGCTGCCCATTTCCAAGTGGAGACCCACCTATAACCCATCAAGCCTAAGGTTCTGGTTCCTCTCTGTTTGGCCCTGGTTAGGCCTCATCTAGAGTATTGCGTCCAGTTCTGGGCTCCCCAATTCAAGAAGGACGCAGACAAGCTGGAGCGTGTTCAGAGGAAGGCAACCAGGATGATCAGGGGTCTGGAAACAAAGCCCTATGAAGAGAGACTGAAAGAACTGGGCATGTTTAGCCTGGAGAAGAGGAGATTGAGGGGAGACATGAGAGCACTCTTCAAATACTTAAAAGGTTGTCACACAGAGGAGGGACAGGATCTCTTCTCGATCCTCCCAGAGTGCAGGACACGGAATAACGGGCTCAAGTTAAAGGAAGCCAGATTCCGGCTGGACATCAGGAAAAACTTCCTGACTGTTAGAGCAGTGCGACAATGGAACCAGTTACCTAGGGAGGTTGTGGGCTCTCCCACACTAAAGGCCTTCAAGAGGCAGCTGGACAACCCTCTGTCAGGGATGCTTTAGGGTGGATTCCTGCATTGAGCAGGGGGTTGGACTCGATGGCCTTTTAGGCCCCTTCCTACTCTGCTATTCTATGATTCTAAGCCTTGCTGTTTACCAAAAGCCACAAAGAGAACGCAGAGATCCTGACTCCCTTGTGCTAAAAGCCTGGGGGAAAGACTCCACTGTTACCCCTTGGAGAGCTCCTTTAGGGTTCTGACTGGTTCTGACTGAAACCCGGAGCGGATTCACCACCCTGCTGACATCAGAGCCACCAGCCTCCACTGGAGAAACTCCCTAACAGAAGCAGCTGTTTGGCAGTTCCAGGAGGCAGCATTTAACCCCGAAGGAATTCAGCAGCCCCTGGACATGTGCAAGTTGCAAGGTCCATCAGTGAGCAGGGGCTTGGACATGGCCCACCACATGAAAAGAATCTGAAAGGAAGGTGAATTGGGCCACAACATGGTTTTAACAATAAACTCATGCTTTCCGTGGCCCGATCAGGAAATGCAGGAAGGGAAGCATTTCTGAGCCTTGGTTGCTGAACATGGCACACAGACATGACAAAACCATCAGGAAATTGGCCGGTGAGAGCCTGCCTGAGTTTGGGCATTACACTAAAAGGTTTAGCAATAGGTGCAGCTGCAGGAGTTTTGACCATTGCTGCTGACCTTTCACTTCTCCAACACCGTCACCGTCTGTGCTTGGCATGGCTGTCTTGAGCATGTGTCAGATCTGATTGCCAGCTGCACCCATCATGGGGTCATTTTGCTCACGCCGCAAAACCATCTTTATGGTGCGGAGCTGTATTGTGACGTGGGCTTTTTTCCTGATTTCCTAGCAATTTGCAGCCGGCGGTGGAGGAAAAGATATGGAAGAGATTTGTCTGTTTTGGTTCAGGAGGTGCCAGAAATGAAATTTGCTTCACAGGATGTAAAGTAGCATTAGGAACACAGCCCAGATGCTGTTTTCGAATTCCCATTTTGAGGCTTACATGAAAGTACAAGGGATGTACAGATTTTAGCAAATCTATTCTGTCTGCATTTCGTGGATTCTCAGGTGTCTGTGGCTGCATCACCCACCCATAGACAGAATCAGATTTATTCTTTTCTTTTTTTTAAAGGACGTAACAAACATTTTGTTCGACTTGCGCAAGTGCGCATGAACGTTAATTAACATCAGCGCAAGTGCGAATTTACACCAAGCGAAAAACAGGCCCGCAAGTCCACAGAATCCGCGGGACTTGGGGAAAAAACGGTGCACTATGGAATCTGCAGGTCAGATTCATGGAAATCCAAATTTATTTGAAACTGTTGCGTACATAAGCCTTCCGCAAACTGGTGCCCTCCAAATGTGCTGGGCAAGAGACCCCATTATCCCCAGTTTGAGGATGGGATGTGTGCGTGTGTGAAACTCTCCCACTCCACTGCTGGCAGTCCAGCCCCACTCGCCCCACAGCGAGGATGCTTCATTCAAGGGCAGCCGAGCACAAAAGAAGTCCGCCGTGAGAATGTACCAAATCTCCCCAACTCTGATGTTAAACTTTCCATAACTATTCATCTCCACTCGGATCGTCCCCAAAGCATGGGCTGCAGGGCAGCAAAAGCCACCAGAAGGAAAATAGTCTAGACAATGCTATTCAAAAGGCAAAGGAAAACACAGAGTACAAATATCTTTCCTGTTCTCCAGGTCTCCACCTTGATTCTGGATGAGCTTGATATACCTCAGTACCCTGCAGACTGGTCAGTTGGGGGACACCACTAAGAAGGCAGCAAAGTCCAGAATATGAAACCTACTAAAGAGAGAATGGGCTATTTCTGTTTAATTGAGCTGCACCTTTTGTTTGTAAAGACAGCCTGTGATTCAACAAGGCTGAAGGGACTTTAGAGACTCCACCCGATATAAAATAAAGTTCGTACAGATGATTTAATCTAGGAGTTCACAACCTCAGGGCTGGGGGGGGGGGAATCCAGGCAGTCCCCACCCACCTCATCCCCAGGACTTTGGGGTTGCCTGGCACACAAGATATTTAACAAGCATGTTTATGGCAAATGTCAACAGTTGGTGACATTTATGATAATTCTTAACATTCAGGAGGACAGCGGAAATGCCAGAAAATCCTGCCACGTCCAAGTAAACATGAACTCCAGTCCGGTAGCCCTGGTCATAACAACTACATTTCATTTTCACTTCCATAATTTAACAATTGACGGACAGTATTTCTTGGGTGTAAATGCTGAAAACAAGCTGCCCAGCTAAGTAATTTCTAACATTCACTGGTACAGCCCAAGAACCCCCAATAAATTACCCATTTTTAAAAAAGAAAAATTACCGTCCTGCCTTTATCAATAGAAGTCAGCATTTAGCAAGAGAGGCTGGGAATTGTCCAGCATTGCGGGGGAAAATTAATTGCTGTTCAGACATTTCTCCAACATGTGTTGTGACTTCTCCAAAATCACAACAAATATACTAATACGTGTATTTATCCCAACGAATCGATGGCAGCAGACATGCAAAGGATGGCACAAGAATAATTAGGGAGATAAGAGGCAGGCTGAAGCACTTACTCATGAGTAAATCTGTGGCTGCATTGATTGTTTTAGTGCTGCTTTTAATTTACACAAAAAAGCAAAAAGAAAGAAAGAAAGATACCTGATTAACGTAGCTGGATTCGCCATGAGCGAGATGCAAAAATCCATATTAGTGAAATAACTTTATCTAGGCCAACCAAAAGATCACCAAAAATGTGCAAGCTTTCGAGACGTCCAGATCTCTTCATCAGACAAGAAGCTGTTAATTTAATAGCTCTTGCTGTTTTAATGTTTCTTGGTGTCTGTCATTTGATATTTGTGCATGATGTAAGCCAACTCTGCGATATTTGGGGCAAATAGCTCAGAACTTTGCAGCAACCGTAGAACCTCCTCAAAACACTGCCAACGGGCTCAACTCACTGCCCATTGAGTTGGGCGTCGCTGTGGGAACTGAAACCAAGTTCGGGGGAGGGGGCTGAGAAAATGCATCAAACTCCACCCCCCCAAACGGGTTTCTCTGACATCCCTGTTTCGATGCGCTATGCGCTGCTTTGGGCAGCCTGCCCCAAGTGGCTGAAGGGGTTACAGCAGGCTTCAACCCCAGGGACAACATTCCAATTCTTTAACATTAATTAATGCATTCTAAAAACAAAATAACCCTGAAGCGCACACCTCTGGGGGCTCCTTGGCGTGCACGCCAACTTTCAGGTGCCTCGGTTCCACGCCCATAGCGCTGTTGCACGACCCCTGGATAGACGCGCAGCCTCTTTTATAGAAACGCGTCTGCTTGGGACTGACTCATTCATTCACAGGGGTGTTTCCCACCGCTAGGAAGCTACACTTTGGCGCATGCATAGCCAAAGACACCTAATTAACATACATTTTCCAGAGGTGTCACTGTATTCGTCTGTTGCGGCGAAACCAATGCGGAGACTTGTAGCACCTACCTCAATATAGACACACGCATGTGTTGTGGCATATGCTTTTCAAACTTGGCAGGACAGCCCTTCCCAACATATGTATGTGTGTGTGTGTTCAAGGCTTACCTTAGTTATACAAGGTGGCTGAGTCCCCCACCCACTCACAAATGCAAGGCCTACCAGCTGTGTCTCCTGTTCCAGAGCACACCTATGCGTGATGCAACATTCCCAGGTGCATCACGGAGGTGGAAACACAGCCAGCAGCTGTACAGAGCTATGCACTGCCGTCAGAGGCTGCATGGATTTTTCAAAGGTTAAAAAAGAACGCCAGGATATAATTATGGTTAACCTCTCTACCAGCCCACACACACACACACCAAGATTTCTACAAAGTTGGTCCCTGAACACAGGTGACAATACACACACACACACACTTTCACGGAGGACAAACAGTCTTGCAAAAGTGTGATTTTCAGGGCACCTTTAATCTTTTAGGCCAAGAGGTGAGCAGAAGATAGATGGCCAGCTGTTTTGGACTGCAACTCCCAGAAGCCCCTGCCAGCATAGCCCATGGTCAGGAATGCTGGGAGTTGAAGTCCAAGCTAGCTGGAGGTCTCCTTTCTTGCCCAACCTCGTTTTAAGCAGCCTTCCTCAGCCTGGTGTCCTCCGGAAGTGCTGGACTATAACACCCATTATCCCCAGCCAGCATGGCGATTGGGATCACGAGCATTGTAGTCCAAGACATCAAGAGAGCCCCAGGCAACACTCTTTGTAGTTGTCGAATTAATATCAAAAGCTGATTACGAGCTATTTGTACATCTTTTCCTTCAAGTCGGAAGTGTAATCTCAAGACGACGAGGTACTTCTGCTCAAAGTAGAAAGTGGAAATTTGGTGCGTGCCTAGACTAGAAGATGCCCCCAATAACTATAAGAACGTGAAAACTGGATATATTTAAAGTGAAAATTTCAGATAGCCTCCTCAGCACAGAGCAAATCCAGCCACTCAAAGGATCCAACACTTGGAATGGGACATGGTTTCCGCTTCAAAAACCTGAAACCAGGAGAGTGAGGAGGCCACAGGAACGGGCATCTAGGATTGCAGAATGCCTGTACTGATGCCATTACTAACTGTTCCCCGTGCAAACAGTTCTCGCGTCACCTACGCGTGCAAACACACCTGCTCTTCATCAGCGTAGCCCTCTAAGCAGAGGGGGAAAGGGCAGACGGAAACGCTCAGAGGGAGCCCAGATACCATCTGATTATGACAACACTGTCACAACACAGCCGCGCCACAACTGGAACGTAGGAGGAGAATGCTTTTTACCAGGACTGACTATTCGTCCGTCTAGCCCAGGGGCATCTATTCTGACAGCGACTCTGGAAGGTCTCTCAGGCAGAGAAAGACCTACGTGAACCTTTTTTTAAAAAAAGAGGCAACGCTGGAGGTAGAACTTTGAGACCTTCCGCGTGAGCAAAGTGGGTGCTCTACCCACTGAGCTACTCTGCTCCTCGGTGACCAGTCGCACGTTGAGCAAAACGCAAGGCCAAGAAAGAAAGGGAACCACAACAGCATTCCCCAAACTGGTGCCCTCTAAGCATATTGGACTACAATCCCCATTATTCACAGCCCCTTGGGAGATGATGGCATTTCTGGTCCAACAAAACCAGAGACCACCATTTTGGAGGAGTCTGGGCCTATATACCATCATTATTATTAGGTTTGGAGGTGTGTCAGCCAGTTCTGGATGGGGCTACACTCCCCCTGAAAGACTGGGTTCGCAGTTTGGGGGTGCTCCTGGATCCGTCGCTCCAAATGACAGCCCAGATAGATGCGACGGCCAGGAGTGCCTACTATCAGCTTCGGCTGATACGCCAGCTGCGCCCCTTCTTAGAGTCAGAAGACCTAAAGACGGTTGTGCGCGCGCTGGTAACCTCAAGGCTTGACTTCTGCAATGCGCTCTACATAGGGCTACCATTGTACCTATTTCGGAAACTTCAACTAGTTCAAAATATGGCAGCCAGGTTGGTCACCGGTACATCTAGGGGTGAGCATATTACCCCAACATTAAAATCACTCCACTGGCTGCCAATTAGCTTCCGGGCAAAGTACAAAGTGTTGGTCATTACCTTTAAAGCCCTACATGGTTTGGGTCCAGCCTACCTGCGGGATCGCCTTTTCCCGTACAATCCGCCCCGCACACTCAGGTCCTCTGGGGAGAACTTACTTCAGTCAGCTAAAACTAGGCTGACATCAGTTTCCCAGAGGACCTTTTCTTCTGTCGCCCCCAGATTGTGGAACGGCCTGCCGGAGGAGATTCGTAAAATTAACTCTCTGTGTGATTTTAAGGCAGCTTTAAAGACTAGCCTCTTCCGGCAGGCCTATCCAGATCAATGTAAAATCAAGAATTTTTAAGATGTATTGATTCCTGTTCTAATGTTGTTCCCCGCCTCGATCCAAAGGGAGAGGTGGGTAAGAAATAAATAAATATATTATTATGATTATGATTATGATCATGATCATGATTTAGTTTGAATGGGTCGTGAGGTGTCCTATCATAATACGTTTTGGGGACCTCTTCCTCCTCCTCTCTTCGTCTTCTTCACATAGGGGCCATTCAGAAGATACCTTAAACCATGGATTTAAGCTAGAGAGCCAGACCGTGTTCAGAAGACACCTTAAACCACAGCTCTAACCACAGTGAATAAGGCTTTTTGCTTTATTCACCATGGTTAAAGCCATGGGTTAAGGTGTCTTCTGAACACGGTCTGGCTTTCTGGCTTAACCACCATGGTTAAAGCCATGGGTTAAGGTGTCTTCTGAATGGAGCCTATATAATCTCCCATGTGGTGGTTGCAACTTTCTTTGGGCCAGGTTGCAACCCAAAAGCGGTTCTTGACCCTCCAAGCTGAAGACCTTCTGCAGATGTGGGAGGACTTCCGTTCAGGATGCATTTTGGTAAGGACTTCCCAAACCCATACTGCTGTAGAATTGGAAGCAGCCATTGAGTCCAACCACCTGCTCAGCGCAGGAATCCAGTTTGGATTCAAACAGATGGTTGACAGATGGTTGTCCAGTCTCTCCTTGGAGACCTCCAGCGACAGAGAACCCACCACCTCAGTTCCGTTGCCTGACTGCTCTGACAGTTAGGAGTATCTTTTTCCAGAAGTTCAACCGCAATCTGCCTCTCTGCAACTTAAGCCGTTATTTCGTGTCTTAGATGACAGAGAACCGGTTGCGGCCCTGTTCTGAGTGACAGCCTTTTAGTACTCAGAAATTGCTCTCAGACTTCTCTCCTCAAGGCTAAACAGACCCGGTTCTTCCCACCTTTCCTGGTAGGACTCAGTTTCTAGACCCCTGAACCTCTCACTTGCCCTCCTCTGAACTCGCCCCAATTCCGGATCTTTCCAGCCGCAGCGCAACTGTCAGGACTGGCAGCTGAACTGTCTCCGTCTCTTTAACCGGCATTTCGCATCACGTGCCCCCCATCCAGCCACCGCTTTGCACCTGGCTGTGGTTAACGGACCTCGGAATTCTAGCAAATAAACAAAGTGGATCCCACAAGCTGGAAGGCAGCCCACCTGGGCTTTCGGACAAGGCAATAGACACCCAACGCGGACCCACCCAACGCTCACCCAAACGGCCAGCTCTAATCCCGCTACGTTGCTCCCAGTTTCGTTCCTCAGCACACAATGGGAAAAACTGGAAACATCATCAAAGTGAAGGTGGGGAAGGCACTTTTATTTCCTGGAAGTTCTGCACCTTTCCCTCAGTCTGCACCACCCCCCGGGGAAGCGAGAACGGAATAGATTCGCAAGGTGCCTGTAGGACTTTCGATAAAGGGAAATGCCAGCCTAGTGTTTACCCACTGGAAGAAAATAGAAGAGGGCATCTCAGAATGTCCCAGCACCCCTCCCCTCCCAATAATGGCATACAGACCTCCTTCTAATCTTCATGAAGATACCCCCCTCCACGCCCTCACAAAGACTATGACCAAAAAGAAAAGGATTCTTGGCTCACCCACCCACCCAAACGACTCACTCCCAAGAAAACAATTCCCTTTCCATTCAGTGTAGCATAGATCAGAGGCTAAGTTGGGACACAGACACACCCTGTTCCATGAAACAAGCCTCTGGAACTCACAGCAAGCTTCTGCACAACACGGAAGTGAGCAATCCCCTCCCTTCCTCGCCCCACCCCTGTCCTGGAAAATAAATAACCAGACCACCCGCATCGTAACACTGGCATCAGAAAAACAAATAAAAAGGTACTCACCTTCCATCGTGAACTCTTCTGCAGGAACACAGCACAGGAGGCAGGCAGGGGGGAAAGAGAGAGAAAGGAAACGTCAGTCCACCTGACTTCTGAACAAGCAGACTTCACAGGCAGGCAGAGGGGCAGGAATGCAGAAGGAGCTTGTTTTAATTTGATTTAATTATTTACAGGCTTAATTAACTTTTAGCATCAAATGGCATTTAATAATAATAATAATAATAATAATAATAATAATAATAATAATAATTGATTTCTTACCCGCCTCTCCGATTGGATCGAGGCGGGGAACAGCAGCAAGCATAAAATATGTAAAATACCGATTAAACACAGTATACGCTGTAAAAATCATCCTAAAAGCATATTAAAAGCATCCTAAGATCAACACAGCACCCTGAGTTTGGGGGCTCCCTCTTGGAGGGCGTGGCTCTGGGGACCGTCAGGATGAACGCCCGCACCACCATTTGTGGGTGAAACCTGAGTTCTCCGCATACAGTTCTACATTTCCGACTGCGGTTGGAAGAGACCCATCTGCAAATCTGAAGCCTGACGTGCAGGAGACTGGCACCAGCGACTGGCATTGCTGGTACTAAGGCCCACTTCCCACCAGGGTCCTGCTACTGACAGATTTATTTGCAGTTATTCCTTTACTCCTTATTTTTAATTGTACTCAACCACCTTTTAGACACAGTCACGCGATAACGGTTGGCTAAGTGACTTCACAAATCCATGCAGACTCTTCTGTGGGCATATTGTAGTCTGTTGAACTACAATTCCCAGGATAGAATCATAGAATAGCAGAGTTGGAAGGGGCCTACAAGGCCATCGAGTCCAACCCCCTGCTCAATGCAGGAATCCACCCTAAAGCAGCCCTGACAGATGCTTGTCCAGCTGCCTCTTGAATGGCTCTAGTGTGGGAGAGCCCACAACCTCCCTGGGTCACTAGTTCCATTGTCGTACTGCTCTAACAGTCAGGAAGTTTTTCCTGATGTCCAGCTGGAATCTGGCCTCCTTTAACTTGAGCCCGTTATTCCGTGTCCTGCACTCTGGGAGGATCGAGAAGAGATCCTGGCCCTCCTCTGTGTGACAACCTTTCAAGTATTGGAAGAGTGCTCTCAGGTCTCCCCTCCATCTTCTCTTCTCCAGGCTAAACCTGCCCAGTTCTTTCCGTCTCTCTTCATAGGGCTTTGTTTCCAGACCCCTGACCATTCTGGTTGCCCTCCTCTGAACACGCTCGTTTGTCTGCGTTCTTCTTGAATTGTGGAGCCCAGAACTGGACACAATAGTCAGTCAGCATGGAGGGCCCCAATTTGGGGAAGGCCAGCAGAGAGACTCTACCATCTACTTCTGCCTTAAGGACATAGAAACCCAAAAGCTAGTTTCCCAACCATAGAACACTCATGGAAAGAGCTCTACTGAGCATGTACGACGTGCCTCCTGCTCATCCCTACCTAACCACAGCAAGCCATCTGCTCTTTCTAAGAACCAAGGGCAGAGCAGAACGGGATCCTCTGAGCACAGACATGATCAACCAGAGCCCCACCCAGGGCCATTCTCAATTCGCTTTCCTCGTCGGTGATTAATGACTCAATCCGTCTGATTTATTGGTTTGTGCTTCCAGGCCAACATTATTCATATTTTAAATCCTTATTACGAACCTCATTTGGAAACGTTTGCAATTCTCCCCCATGGAAAACAAGTCCTACGAGGAAAAAGAAGCGGGTATGTTGAGCCTGGGGAAGAGACGGCTGGGGAGGCGGGGGGAGAATTGGGGGTGGAGGGCATGTAGAGCTCTCTTCCAATACCTGAACAGCAGTCTCATATTAAAGGACAAAGATTCATTGGGTTCAGAACTAGCAGGCTGAAGTTACAGGAGGGCAGATTTCAGTTGAACATTACGAGAAATGCCTCAAGGGGAGAGACAGGTCGACATCGGGACCCATAAACTAGGATGGGGGTCTCTCTCTTGCTGGATTTCCAGCCTAGGGTCTGGAATAAATGGCCTGAAAGACCCCAAGGATTCCAGGCTAGAACTCCCTGCCCCCTCGTCCTCAGTTGCCACCACCACAAAACAAATGTTTCTAAGGTCCCGTTATCCGAAACGAGAACCCCTCCTCCAAAACCCTTGTGGCTGAATTGGTGGGATGTGCTTAGACAGCGCCGTGGAGAGGGGTGTGTGGATCCTGTTCTTTTCAAAGCCAAGATTTCCGCTTCAGTGGCTTATTTATTCTCACAGGCAACGTTTGGTTTCGCAGCCTTGTTACGAAAGCTCCCCACGTACCGGCCTTTCGTTCTGGTGAAAAGGAGGAGGGGAAGGAGAAACCTTGCTCCCTGGCCTCCTTGCTCCCTGGCTCTCAGCCTGTCAAGCAAGCAAGGGGAAGGCATGAGGAGGAGGAGGAGGAGGAGGAGGAGGAGGAGGAGGAGGAGCAGCCAGTGACCATGGTGGTGAGAAGGTAGGCTCACCGAAGGAGGGTCCCCAGGGAGGGTGTCTTTCCCAATGACCCTCCAAAACCTGGAGCCGGCACCAATGACACAAGCTGTGCGGGACAAAACCAAAGCTCTATCTAATGCTCTTCCCATAGTGGCCACCTACGCAAAGCCACAAAGCAAGACTTCAGTTCAACTGCCCTCTCCAGAATATAGGCAGACTGTCCCTGATACAGAGGTAGCCTTTCGCAATTGGGGCAAGAAGCCACGGATGGCCATCCCCTCCATGAGGGTCAAAGCGATTGGCATGGCCACTCTTCAAATACTTAAAAGGTTTTCACACAGAGGAGGGCTGGGATCTCTTCTCGATCCTCCCAGAGTGCAGGACACGGAATAACGGGCTCAAGTTACAGGAAGTTAAAGGAAGCCAGATTCCAGCTGGACATCAGGAAAAACTTCCTGATTGTTAGAGCAGTACGACAATGGAACCAGTTACCTAGGGAGGTTGTGGGCTCTCCCACACTAGAGGCCTTCAAGAGGCAGCTGGACAACCATCTGTCAGGGATGCTTTAGGGTGGATTCCTGCATTGAGCAGGGGGTTGGACTCGATGGCCTTATGGGCCCCTTCCAACCCTACTATTCTATGATTCTATGAATATATGCAAGGAGGATATACGGAAAGCTCCTTTCTCCCCTTACCCATCTTGCCAATGGAAGACAGGGTTTGGTGGTGTGAAGCTACCGCCTGGATCTCAACGGCTCCTTCTGCCTGCAGGGAAACAAACTCAACCGTTCCCTCCGCCAACCTGCAAACAGTCTGACCCTTTCTTCTGGCCGCTCAGCCAAGAGGGGACTTTCAGCCGAGTGTCGCTTTGACAGCAGGGTTGGGAAAAGAGAGCCCCAAACGTCCACAGGTTTTTAAGGATAGAATCCGTGGGCGCAAGGTGGGCTGACGCCCGCCGGCTCAAATGACAGTAGGAGACCGGCAGCGGGTGTGTGGCAGGCTGCAAAGAGCACCAGGGTCATCGCCTCTCTCACCCAGCATTGTCTGCTACTGGATTTATTTATGACGAGCGAACAGAGCAGCTTCGCACACCCGTTCGGTTGACACTTACACAGCTGTCAGGTAGGACACATTGTACCCATCCGGTCTGACTGAAGCCAGGCTCGCTGGCACCCTTAGCCATGAAATTACTCTCAGATCCCGCATTTCCACCAAAAATGGAAGCAGCCCCCCATGGACTTATTCAAAGACAGGTCCTACTACGGAGGCACGAGGATTTTCTTCCGGCACGCTGCATGCAAAACCCTGAAGCAAGAGCAAGCCTCCGCGGAAAAAGTTCGCTAATCGTTGCCAACCGGCTCGCGCTCGCCTCGCTTCCGATTCCAAGTTCGACGGGCGCAAATTTCCTAATTTGCACACATTTCTTCAGTAAGCTAAATCAGGAACACTTTAGTCTGTGTCAATTTCGGGAGATTTGCACAAATCTCCTGTTAGATTCGATTGGCACAAATCGTAAACAGGAATCCAGCAGGAGGCGAGACAGTGAGACCAATGTTTGTCGAATCGTGGCAATCTCAGACATTGCTTGTTTGCCTAGCGCTAGGTCTTACCTTTCACCAGCTACCTGGTCTAAAACCACAAACACCTGGAGATGCTGTGGATTGAATTTGGGACTAGGGATGCACCGATTTCAGAAAATCCCTTCCATCTGCATTTCTGGGATTCTCAGGTGCCTTTCGTTCCATCCTCCCCGAATGTCCCAAACTTGTGCAAATCCACACTTGTGAAAATGCACAACCTCCTCCTCCCCCTCCCCCCATCCCATTTTCATGTTTTGGCCTGAAATATGCATTTTCGGACAGTCTTTGGTTGTTGTTTTAACTGTTTGTTTTTTACTTTACATATTTTTCTACGATTAAATTTAGCAAACTTGCAGAAATTTCCTTTTTAAAAAAAGCCTTGGGAATCATCATCATCATCATCATCATCATCATCATCATCATAATTTTATTTGTTACCCGCCTCTCCCTCTTGATCAAGGCGGGGTACAACACAAATAAATACACCATAAAATACATACAACTAATTCAAACGTTTAAAACCAGTGCATCATTAAAAGAAGCAGACCGTTTAAAAAAGGCATCTTAAGATTCAACTGGGTCGGCCTGCCGGAAGAGATCAGTCTTTATGGCTTCCTTAAATTCTGGAAGACTGTTAAGTTGACGAATCGCTCCCGGCAAGCCGTTCCACAAACTGGGAGCGGCAGAAGAAAAGGTCCTCTGGGTACTAGTTGTCAGCCTTGTTTTCGCTGGCTGGAGGAAATTCTTCCCAGAGGACTGGAGTGTGCGGGGCGGATTGTACGGGAGGAGGCGATCCCGCAGGTAGCCCGGACCCAAACCATGTAGGGCTTTAAAGGTGATAACCAACACTTTATACTTCGCCCAGAAACTAATTGGCATCCAGTGAAGAGATCTTAAAACTGGCGTAATGTGGTCACCCTTAGGTGTACCGGTGACCAGCCTGGCTGCCACATTTTGAACTAGTTGAAGTTTCCAGACTTGGCACAAAGGTAGCCCTATGTACAGCGCATTGCAGAAGTCGAGCCTCGAAGTTACCAGTGTGTGCACTACTCGGGAGACGCCAGCCCACTGCAGAATCCGCGGGTTGGAGTTATGGAAATCCAAACTCACTTGGTTCCGTTCAGGATTTCTCCAACATCCAAACTTGGGACCTTCCGCTTGGCAAATCAAGTGTTGCACCCCAGAGCTATCTCCCCTAGCTGACAGCATAAAGAGTTGCACTGCACCAAGGTTACACCACTGACCCATTTAGTTCAGTCTTGTCAGCACTGACCGGCAGCGCCATTCCAGGGTCCCAGCAAGGGTCTTTCAGATCAAACCGGACGCTTCCTGCTCGCAGAGGAGGCCCTGTTCTATGGAGCTGCAGCCTTCTCCTCTCAAGACATATTGACTTTATTTGTCTGTTTATTATGGGAATTTATATCCAGACCTTCAAATAGACTCCCTGGGCAGCTTACAGTATTTAATCAAAGTACAAGAGGAAAACCATTTAAACGTATACAAACACCACGGTCGAAAAGCAACAGGTTCTGGGGAAAGATCACAGCATAGAAAGCTCGCAGTGATAAAATCAGTTTAGATTTAAAGGCCTGGGAATAGGAAATTCCCTTTGCCTAGTGATGGAGAGACATCAAAGTAGGTGCCAGGTGAGACCCTCCAGAGAGAGCATTGCACAACCATCACCAAAAAAGCCCCATCTCAGTAAAAAAAACAAAAACAGCATTGCACTTCAAACGATGGAAAAATCCCAGGAAGGACCAATTCACCCAGCCTCCAAATGCGTTTGGACCACAACTCCTATCATTCCCAGACAGCATGCTGATTGGGGTGATGGGAGTTGCAGTCCAATACATCTGGAGGTTGCCAGGGTGCAGGGGCATTGCTTAGGAATGAAAGTTTTTGAGGGGGGGGCAGGCCCAGAGGACACTCATCCGCATAAAATCTGCATGTGCTAATTCATACCTATATATCCAGATTTAGAAAGAATTACGAGGTTAGGTTTAAATTGCACAGGAGGCTAAAGCCAGCCCATTAATCTCAACTCCAAAGCATCTCAAATAAAAATCCATTCTTCAATTAATTTGCAACCTGGTCCTAGTTGTTTCCCAAACCAATGAAGGGGGGAGGAGTTTTTTTAATTGCCCTGAAGAAGATTTGGGGTAGGGGTTAGAATTGCAGCATGTAGGAAGGAGGGGGGGATTAACCCTTCCCTCCCCAGCTGTAAACTCTCTTGATACTTGCCTCCATATGGCAATTAAGATAGGGGGGGGCGAAAATTGTCCATTAGCATCAATGGATGCTCAGATTTTGTGGCACCGATTTGGGACCCTGTGGAATCATTCTGGACCCAGACCTAGCAAAGCCTCTGTTATGAGAGGTGCATGTGGAGACAGGCAGTCCTTCAGATATCCTGACCCCAAGCCAGGACAGATCTTAACAGTCAAAAACAGGCATGTCAAATTAGGCCTGGAAAAAGGCCCAAAGCGTACACGGTCTGCCAAGCACCTTCATGATATGATCATATAACACAGCCTTCCTCAACCTGGGGCGCTCTAGATGTGTTGGACTACAACTCCCAGAATGCCCCAGCCAGCTCTGCTGGCTGGGGCATTCTGGGAGATGCAGTCCAACACATCTGGAGCGCCCCAGGTTGAGGAAGGCTGATATAACACCTGGCCCTCCTTCGCGGCCTTGCAGCTGTCTTTTGGACCTATTATATTTCCTGAACCAGCTTCAAATGGCCGGCCCCCACTTATTCAACCTTGCAACAATCTAACCTGGACGTTACCAGAGTATGGGTAACTCAAGCCACGATACGGCCTGTCACGATTCTGGCTGTTTTCCTGATGCGGTGTAATTAGGTTTCATTTCCTCTGCTAGCGACGCGACGTTTTCTGCTGCAATTTGTTGGTTTTGGTGCTTTTGCAATTGTGTCCTTTAATATTTTATGCTTTATTTGTGAGCTGCCCGGAGAACATTACTATGGGGCGTTCCATATAAAAATCGTTAACGGAAAAAATAAAAATAGACCAAGAGGATTTACATTTGGGGAACCTAGAAACAGCTTTAGGCACAGAACTATTGGTAAAAGACTAAGAGCGCAACCCTATGCATGTATACTCAGAAGTAAGTCCCATTGAGTTCAATCTTACTTCTAAGGTTGTATAACAATGTCGTTTCCGTTCACAAATAGCACTCTTCAAATACTTAAAAGGTTGTCACATAGAGGAGGGCCACAAGCTCTTCTCGATCATCCCAGAGTACAGGACACGGAATAACGGGCTCAAGTTACAAGAAGCCAGATTCCAGCTGGACATCAGGAAAAACTTCCTGACTGTTAGAGCAGTATGACAATGTAACCAGTTACCTAGGGAGGTGATGGGCTCTCCCACACTGGAAGCATTCAAGAGGCAGCTGGACAACCATTTATCAGGGATGCTTTAGGGTGGATTCCTGCATTGAGCAGGGGGTTGGACTCGATGGCCTTGTGGGCCCCTTCCAACTCTGCTATTCTATGATTTCAAAGCACTATCATGTCTCCCCTCAGTCTTCTCTATGATTCTAAATCACTAAAAAATGCCACATTCGTAATGAAGTTTGGAGGATTTCAG
Source organism: Elgaria multicarinata webbii (assembly GCF_023053635.1). Classification (NCBI taxonomy): domain Eukaryota; kingdom Metazoa; phylum Chordata; class Lepidosauria; order Squamata; family Anguidae; genus Elgaria; species Elgaria multicarinata. Next base: position 15,080,025 of record NC_086191.1, on the reverse strand, counting down.
CGAGCTCAAACATCCCCTGCTTCTCCAATCCACACTTACTCTCAGGTAAGCAAATATTGGGTTGCAACCTAAAACTCACACCAGGGCAGCTCCCATTCCCTAGCTTTTATCCCTGGCTTTCTGCATAGGAACAGACCTTTACTCCATCTAGCCCAGTATTGTCAACACTGACTGGCAACAGCGTCTCTCCATGGTTTCAAGCGGGATTTTTTTCAGCCCTACCTGGAGATGCTGGGGATCAAACCTGAGGCCTTCTGCATGCAAAGCGGGGCCTCTACCACTGCACCACACCTGGGCATAGGCACACACTACACACATCACAATACCAGCTATTGGCTGAGGCTCCTTGCATGTTCAGGCAGTGTCCTGTTCGACTTGGTTCAAGGCCCCCAGAGGTGCTCAAGGCAGGTGCAGGTAGGATTTAGCAAGTGAGGCCCACTCTAGTCCAGTCTAGGTAGACCAAGTTCAGTTTAGGGTGCTGAATAGCCAGGCGAGTTAGACCAGGTCTTCCAGCACCTTGGCCAGTTCCAAGCTAGCTGAGACTCAAGCAAAGGAAGCTGTTGACGCTGCAACAGCCAAAAGCTTTCTGAAGCCTTTTAAAGACCAGGAGCATAAGACCAGCTGTTAGCTCCACCCTCTCAGAGAAGCCATTTGTCTCTTAAAGGGCTACTGCCTGATTTGCAGCCACTGGCTCCTACAGGGTATAACAGGGGAGTGTCCTCTTCATCTGAAGATTGAAGTAGAGGCACGTCTTCTGGTCTCCAAGGTCCTGGCTAAGCAGGGGTTGGATTAATGGAGTGGGTCCCCTCTGCCTCTGAGTCCTCTTTGGAACCCGAGGAGAGGTCAAGGATGGGGAACTTCGCAGAATGATAGCTTAACTCAACCCAGGTTCAACTTTCACGGAAAAGGCCTTTCTCTGCCGTCCCAAGCATCCGCATCAGCTAAGATTTCAATTCCCAACACTTTCAAATGCTTCCAACGTCCATGAAAGGAAGTTCGAGTTAAGGGGAAGGGCGGGGGAGGAGGAATGAAGAAAACAAGCCCATCACACTGGTGACAAAATAAAACCAAAATAATTAATGCAATTACTAGGAAATGATGAGCTCAACACAACATGCAACGTCGCAGCAATTATCCGGAAACTCAGAGTTTTCGCCATCTGTGCAAATCCCCACGCACCCAGGGGTAGAAAGTGAGTCGCCTTCTCGCATCAGGACCATGGAGAGCAGCCGGACCAGAGACTCAGATGGGATGTGGCAAGGAGAGGACCTAGCAGAGGTGTCCCCTGGGGACGTTCCTTGGCCTCCACCCCACCCCCCTTCATCCCAGCAGGGGCATCAAAGGCAGCCACAGTTAGAGACCGAATACTGGGAGGCTTGTTTCGGGACCCTGATTAGGTTCTCCTTCCCCCAATGTGGGCTGAGTTTTGCGCCGGTCACCATATTGGTGAGGTCAGAGTCTGGCTCAATAGAAGAGCTCCTACATGGTGTGCAGAAGGTCCCAGGTTCAATCCAGCGTTCTACTATAAGTCTGGTGCTGACCAAGGTTGGGGACAAGGCGTATGTCTTCAGGAGACCAGAACAGCACCGTGGCGATGGGCTAGAAACCAGACAAGCTTTTTCTGTATTGACTGCATTTGGGGGTTTACAGCTGTCCCTGTAAAGTGGCACCCTCAATGGACCAGTGGCCTGACTCTGTATTTGTCTCCGTCTCGCATAACACTAGAACCCAACGGGTGTCATCCCATGCAGCTGATCAGGACAGACCAAAGGAAGGACTTCTTCACACAGCGCCAAGTTGACCTATGGAATTCGCTGCCACAAAACGGAGCAACGGCCACCAACTTATATAGCTTTAATTAATTTATTTATTTATTACATTTTTATACCGCCCAATAGCCGGAGCTCTGAAAGGCGTTTAGACAAATTCCTAAAGGATGAGGTTATCCAGTATCGGAGGCAGAAGGCCTATATGCACCAGCAGCTGGGGAACATGGGCAGGAGGGTGCTGTTGCACTCATCTCCTGCTTGTAGGTTTCTATTGTGGCATCTGGTTGGCTGCTGTGTGAACAGAATGCCGGACCGGATGGACCCTGGGTCTGACCCAGGAGGGCTCTTCTGATGTCTTCATGCCGTTCGTATACGACAGCTTCCGACATTCAAGAGAGCTAGTGTGGTGCAGTAGTTAAGAGTGTTGGGCTGGGACTAAGAGACCTGGGTTCTAGTCCCCACTCAGCCATGAAGCTCACTGGGTGGCTTTGAGCCTGCCATTGACTCTCAGCCTACCTCGCCAGGTTGTTGTGAGGATAGTACGGAGAGGAAAGAACCACGTGAGCCGCCTTGGGTTCCTTGCAAGAGGAAAACACCGGGATAGACATGTAATAATAAAAAGTATGCACAGCCCAGGCTGAGTTGGTGGAGGTAGCCATGGGTTATTCCCCTACGAGAGTTGGCACACTGCCTCCTCTGTCCCTCCTCCTCCAGATAAATTTTAGATGGAGAACTTGGCCATGGCTCAATTCCCCAACACAGGCCAGGGGAGTCCTCTAGTCACCACCTGGAGATGCCCGCCTGGCACAACGATGCGCAAGAGACGGGAGCCGTGCCCCCAGAGATGCTCCTCCACACGGGGAGGGCAGAGGGCTGGGTAGGCATAGCCCGTGCGCGCCTCGCATCCTTTGGCAGTGTACTTGGCAGCCGACCTTGGGCTGTCCTTGCGGGGAACGCCAAGTCTAGCTGGGCCCAAAGCCCCCTGCGACAAAGGAAGCAACTCAGCAGAAGAAAAAAGGGGGGTAGATCTGCACCCATCACAGGGAGTGCAGCTAACGGGAGTAGGCAGGTGGATGCCACGAAGGCCTTGCCTGTGGGTACAGCGGGAGGAGGGCCGAGGCGGAGGGAGACTGGTGCAAAAATAAAAGGAGAGGAAAAGCAGGCACAAACAGACATGAGACCTGGTGAAACGGCCTCAGCACAACCCGAGAGAGAGAGAGAGAGAGAGGGAGAGGAAGGCAAAGCAATGAAAGGGGCAATCAAGTCAAATGCAGGCAGATGCATAAGGGGTACAGAGGGGGCACAGAAGTGACGGAGCCCAGGACTGGAAAAACCCATTCCATTCTAAGATGCTTTAGCAGAGGGCATCGTTTTAATTTTTGCACTTCAGTCTTGCCTTTCCGCAGAGGAGCTGAAGGCAGCCTATATAGGACACCCGGAGGGACGCTCATCTTATCCTTACAATGACCCTGTGAGGTAGGTTAGGCGGAGACAGAATGAATAGCAAAGGGTTACCCAACCTGAGCTTTATGGCTGGGCAAGGATTCGAATGTAAGGAGAGCCCTGCTGGATCAGACCAAGGTCATAGAATCATAGAACAGCAGAGTTGGAAGGGGCCCACAAGGCCATCGAGTCCAACCCCCTGCTCAATGCAGGAATCCCCCCTAAAGCATCCCTGACAGATGCCTCTTGAAGGCCTCTAGGGTGGGAGAGCCCACAGCCTCCCTAGATCACTGGTTCCATTGTCGTACTGCTCTAACAGTCAGGAAGCTTTTCCTGATGTCCAGCTGGAATCTGGCTTCTTTTAACTTGAGCCCGTTATTCCGTGTCCTGCGCTCTGGGAGGATCGAGAATGCAGGTCAATCTAGTCCAGCATTCTACCGGCTGCCGCAATGGAAAACCCACAAGCACGACGTGAGAGCAACAGTGCCCTCCTGCCCGTGTTCCCCAGCGACTGGTGTACCTAGGCACAGTCCCTCTGATGCTGGTGGTAGCACAGAGCCATCACGACTAGTAGCCACTGAGAGCCTTCTCCTCCATAAATTTGTCTAACTGTGTGGTGTAGCAGTTAGAGCGTTCCACTGGGAATCAGGTGATCTGGGTTCTAGGCTCACTCCAGCCCTTCTTGGCCACGTCTCGCCTTTTCTCCTCTTCCTGTCTCCACACCAGTGACGTGAAAGGAAAGGACAGCAAGAAGAAATTGAGAACCAGTGTGTTATAGTGGTTAGAACATTGGGTTGGGACTCGGGAGATCTGGGTTCTAGTCCCCACTCGGCCGTGAAACTCATTGGGTGACTTTGGGCCAGTCCCAGACTCTCAGCCCGTCCTACCTCACAGGGTTGTTGTGAGGATAATAGGGAGAGGAAGATTATGCGAGCCATCTTGGGTTGCTTGGACGGAAAAAAGGTGATAATAATAATAACAATAATAATGATAATACCTCCAGTATCCGAGGCATTAAGCCTGTGTGCACCAGTTGCTGGGGAACATGGGTGGGAGGGTGCTGTTGCACCATGACCTGCTTTATTGGTCCCTGTTTGACAGCTAGTTGGCCACCATGTGAACAGAGTGCTGGACTAGATGGCCCCTTATGTTCTGAATAATAATAATAATAATAATAATAATAATAATAATAATAATAACCAATTTTAATATGTTGTTCTTATTCTGTTTTTCTTCCTGTATTCTATCTGTTGTTCACCACTCCAAAACCTTTTGGATGGGGAGCAGTATATAAATATTGCACATAAATCAATAAAAGTTCTAGTTCTACTGGAGGGGGGGACTGACACACACACACACACACCAGGATGTCACAAGATGTCCCCAAATGAAACGTGACAGCAGGAGGACAACCTCCGTCAGAGCAAAATGTTGTGGGTGACCAGGGGAAGGGGAGGAAGCAATTGAGCCGCCATCCAGCAAAAGCCCCCCCCCCTCCGCTGACAGCCAATGGCTTCTTCTAATCGTGCACCTTCAGCCAACGGCCACCTCTACGCACCCCCATCGCCGCCTCATGAAAGTTTCGTGCGCAAGCATGCAAATGACCAGACTAGCGGCTCCTGGTTTAAATATAGGCCGTGCCAGCGGGGCACCCGTTAGAAACCAGGAGCACACAAGGACAGAAGAACCCCTGGGGAACATTGTCGGCTGCTTCTGAAAATCCGTGGCACAGAGGGGGACGGCGATCTTCTGGGCAGCGGCGCAGGGAGAAGGGTCAAAAGACCTGCTTGGCAGAGTTACTCGTGCAGCGGACTACAGACACCCGCACATCCCCTCTCTCTGAGAGCAGCAAGTAAGAGGCAGGAGGACTATTCATCAAGAAGCCCCCAGTTCAAATCTCACCTCTGCTGCAAATGTATTGGGAGAGATCTGAGGCAAGGCACGCCAAGGCTGACCTGACAGGGCTGTTGTAAGGATGACAGCGACGTCACACTGGAAAGGCTGCACAAAGGGGAAAGCGCAACGGCTATTTTCAAGCAAAAGATCGGGAAAACTGTGCAAGCCTTGGAGATCTGCAGAAGTCTTCATCAGGCAACACGTTGCAAAAAGCAGCCCAGTTTTTAACCTGTCCTAGACAGGTAGCAAGAAACAGGAGCCTTGTCAAGCCCAGAGCTGCATTTAGCTTGGCGGGGGCACACAAGCTGGTGTGATTATTCCGTCGCCCAACGTTGCCTCCACACAGTTAGAAATCCAAAGCCAAAAATAATGGGGAACCCCACGAGGAATGCCAAAAATAGCATCGAAGACTGGCGTCTGATGAGTAAACAACACTGGTTACATTATATTAAATTGCTCTGAAGAAGGACCTGAGTATGGTCCAAAACATTGAATTAAATATCCTCTTTGTCTAACCCAGAGCTCGTAGCTTTTTGGCATTCCCCGCAATTCAAGCCAGGGTTCAATCCAAAACACACCAAAGTATAAAGATGTGCCCAGCGCCTTCCCTTATGGGGGGGAACCACTTACTCCTTGGACAATCTGCAACTCCCGGGTTGATTTAAAACAGAAAAGGACCTGCGGGTACATTAACTACCAATACATGAGAAGCAGCAACTTTTTCCTCACCCAGACGTGCAAAAGCAAACGTGGTTACACCACAAAAGGCCTCTGTCCGCCTGGGTCAGCATGCTCCGGCACCGGCAGGGCAAAAAAAAAAAAGTCCTGCAGTTGCTCTTCCTGTTCACCCTTGCAACCTGCTCGTTCACCTCTGGCCCAGGCAACGGTGATGGTAAGGAGGAGGAGGAGGAGGAGGAGACACCATGGTCTCCTGGCTCCCTGCCTCTCTGCTTCTCAAGCAAGCGGCAGCCAGGAGGAGGAGGAGGAAGGAGGAAGGAGGAGGAGAAGGAGGAGGAGAATCATAGAATCATGGAATAGCAGAGTTGGAAGGGGCCTACAAGGCCATCGAGTCCAACCCCCAATCCACCCTAAAGCATCCCTGACAGATGGTTGTCCAGAATGCCTTTAGTGTGGGAGAGCCCACCACCTCCCTAGGTCACTGGTTCCATTGTCATACTGCTCTAACAGTCAGGAAGTTTTTCCTGATGTCCAGCCAGAATCTGGCTTCCTGTAACTTGAGCCTGTTATTCCGTGTCCTGCACTCTGGGAGGATCGAGAAGAGATCCTGGCCCTCCTCTGTGTGACAACCTTTCAAGTATTTGAAGAGTGCTCTCATGTCTCCCCTCAATCTTCTCTTCTCCAGGCTAAACATGCCGAGTTCCTTCAGCCTCTCTTCATAGGGCTTTGTTTCCAGACCCCGGATCCAGAAGGAGAAGAAGGAGAAGAAGGAGAAGGAGAAGAAGAAGGAGACGAAGACGAGCAGCCAGTGACCATGGTAGTGAGAAGGTGGACTCACACAGGGAGGGGGCCCATAGAAGGGGTCTTGCCCAAGGGCCCTCCGGATCCTGAAGCCAGCCTCTGCCTGCCTCCCAAAATGCACACACACCCAGCTACACGCACCCTTCCGGCCCTGTCATTGAGAAACCACCCACTTTGAAAGACATCGGGTGCATTTCATTCCAAATCCAGCTGCCGGCCAGGCCAGCGTTTCCACGGCAACAGGCCAAGGCCACAGCTGCCCAGCTGTCCGTCAAACCAGCCCCCTTTTGCTGAGGGGTTCAGTCGGCACAAGCATCCGTCAATGCCTGCCGGAGAGCCAACATAGCCGCCACAGCCACGCCCCCTCCCTCTCAACCGGCCATCTTCAGTTGCCACCACCCTCTGTTTGCCGGCCTCCCTTCCCCAGGGATCGGGCAGCCGGTGCTGTGCGTGTGCGCGGGCTTCGCCGAAGTGACTGTGTGGGTGGTGAGACAGAGAGAGTCTCCTTGACGTACGTGATCCACATTTGGTGACTTGTGCGAGACGAGGGGCGTGCTCCGGGAGGGATTATGTAAACCGAAAGCGTCTTCCATGCTGCCGAGTTCCTAAAACTGTCGCTAGCAGCCTCAAGCGACAAAGGATGTGTGGAAAGGGCAGATTGGAATAATGCACAGACGGACCGCCAAGGCGCAAGACAAGTAGTGCATAGATATTTAGCAGCCCCGAAACTGTAAACGGGCAGGAACCCAGAGGCCAGTGAGTCACTTCCCAGGACTACAAGGAACGGGTCCAAGGTGTTTTCCTGCCAGAGGCAAAGCCCAAAGAAGGACTACTCTTGCAATTCCATGTACAAAATTCAGTTCATTCCCAGGCTCAATTCAAGGTGCTACAAAGCCCTCCATGGCTAGAGGCCAGAGCGGGCAGAATCCAACAGTGACGCTCCACAAACTCGAATGGCGCAAGCGGAGCTCTGCTGAATTTTTCCGTTTTGCAAATGGGTGCCCATTTGCACAACGGCTCGCACAAGTGGAGTGTACAACTGCTTGCACAGCAGGTGACTCACAGCAGAAATGTGCAACCGGTTGCGAAGGATGGCGGAGAAATCCGAGGTGGGCTGAAAGAAATTCAGATTTCTAAGAATTCAACTAGTGGAAGCTGCTGCGGAATCGTGGCCTCCTAGTTTCCCCTAGCACTAATGGAGGGACACATTTGCACTAATGGAATGACACGTTTGGATACTGCCCGGAATTTAAAGGACCGCCTCTTCCTATATGCTCCTGACTGTGCCCTGAGATCAGCATCAGAGGTCCTGCTGCAAGTAACCCCACACTGAGTTTCAGTGGGTTGCTACTCATGAACGGGCTTTTTCGTGGTGGTCCCCAAATCGTGGAATGCCCTCCCTAGAGAAGTCCGCCTGGCACCTACTTTGTTGACTTTTCAGCACCAGACAAAGGACTTTTTTATTTCCCCAGGCCTTTTAAAAGCATTTCACAGATAAGGAAAATTAAACAGAGCATCCAGAAGATATAAAATGAGGAGGAGGAGGAGGAGGAGGAGGAGGAGGCCACCAATCTGGATGGCTTTAAAAGGGGGTTGGAGAAATCCCTGGAGGCAAAGGCTACCAATGGCTACTGGCCCTGCTGGTTGTGTGCTATCTCCTTATGTTCTAGAAGAAGAGGAGGAGGAGGAGGGCAGCAACAAGAAGTCAACAACACCTCTGATCATGCACAGAACGCTAGCATTCCGCTCACTACTGAGTAACCAAAAGCTGTCCCCAATCCAACAGAGATTAGGACCCAGGGCCTTTCTCCCCATGAGGAACGGGTTCCAGGAGCAGAACCTCGCTCTCTTTCTCTCTTCCTTTTTAAAGAGATGACATCACGGGGATCTGCCCGCTAGTGCTGGCTCAGAGAGAGGCAGGGGAATTGGGGGTGGGCGACGCAGACGTCCCCCCTGCAGGGCCTCCCTTTCCCTCCCACACCAGCTTCCCCAGTGCCGGCTGCCTGCAGCCCACGCTGGAGTTTTGCCAGCACAGCAGACGCGGCCATAAACAGAGAAGTAATCGCTGAATAAATTGCATGTAGCTGGGGACCGGTCTGCCTTTGACCCACGAGATGTTTGGTTCCTCTTCCCGGAGCGGCTGCTACGGCCACTTCTGCGATGCGGCCCCCTTCACCGCGTGCCAGGTGCTGTACCGGACAGGGAGAGCATGGGGGTGCCCCCAGCTTACAGCCCACACCACACAGAGCTTTGTTTAAAGCAGGGCAGCCCATTTACTAACAGGGACTGGCCGGTGAGATCACATTACGCCAGTTCTTTTCCAGCTTCATTGGCTGCCAGTCCAGGTGCGGGCCCGATTCAAAGTGCTGGTATTAACATTTAAAGCCCTAAATGGCTTGGGGCCAGGCTATCTGAAGGAACGCCTCCTCCCGTATGTACCTGCCCGGACCCTAAGGTCATCCTCAGGGGTCCTTCTCCGTGAGCCCCTGCCAAAGGAAGTGAGGCAGGTGGCTATTAGAAGGAGGGCCTTCTCCGCTGTGGCACCCCGGTTGTGGAATGAGCTCCCTAGAGAGGTCCGCCTGGAGCCCACACTGTACTGCTTTCGTCGCCAGCTGAAGACCTTTTTCTTCTCTCAGTATTTTAACACTTAATTTTAACTTAAATTTAAATTTTGCTGTTCTAACTCTGTATTTTAATCTTATATCAATTTTGCTGCGTGGTTTTATCCTGGTTGTGCTTTTTATATTGTGTTTTGTAATTGTGCTTTTAACATGTTGGTTGTTTTATTATGGTTTTAATTTTTGTGAACCGCCCAGAGAGCTTCAGCTATTGGGCGGTATAGAAATGTAATAAATAAATAAAATAAATAAATAAATATAAGAGAGGGGAGAGAAACCCTGAATTACAGCAATGGGGGAATCCTATATAACAGAGGGGAAGTTAAGGCCAGGGTTGTCCGCAAAGCAAAGACGCACAAGGAATGAGTTACAGATCGTGAAACATGAGGACTTGCCCCCTGCGCAGTCCTCAAACACTTTGGGGGCGGGCAAAGCTCACATATTCCTGAGATGGCTATTGTGCTCTAAAAATGTATTCATTTGAGTGGGGGGAGTGCACTCTTAAAAGCTGCACTGTGTGTGTGTGTAGGGGGGTGATGTGCATTTTCATGATTTAGTTGACGGGGGCTGTACACATTTGGACGCACAATTTTGAAAAATGAGCACTTTTTCCATTCAAGGGACAACAGAAGCAGGGTTTGCATTTAGGAACAGGGATGAGGTGAACCCAGCTTTGAAGTGGACATTGGAGAAGCTCGATTATCTCAGCCGTTGCTGATTCATCCAACCTGACAACCTGCTTGAATGAAAACGTCTCTGCCTGCTGGCAGAAGGACAACAGAGAGGGAACCAACCTACGCTCCCTCAGCAGTGAGTTCCCGAGCCAAGGTGCAGGCCACCAATAAGGCCCTGTCTTGTGTCACCATTAAACACGGCTCCGATTTCAGCAGAAATGAGAGAAGGGCCTTTCCCAAAGATCTCAAAACCTGGGCAGGCTCATATGAGAGAAGGCAGTCTTTCAAACAGCCTGGCTTTATAGGTCATAACCAGTGCTTCGAATTGGGCCCGGAAACAGACTGGTAGCTAATGAAAGAGCAGTACGACAATGGAACCGGTTACCTAGGGAGGTGGTGGGCTCTCCCACACTAGAGGCCTTCAAGAGGCAGCTGGACAACCACCTGCCAGGGATGCTTTAGGGTGGATTCCTGCATTGAGCAGGGGGTTGGACTGGATGGCCTTACAGGCCCCTTCCAACTCTACTATTCTATGATTCTATGATGCTGTTGTAACATGTGCCTCCCTTTAACCAGCCCCGCTCAACAGTCTGGTCATAGCATTTTGGAATGACTGAAGTCTCTGAACAGTCTTCCAGGGCAGCCCCACACAGAGAACATTACAGTAGTCCAAACAGTAACGGAAGGTTCTTACCTTCACTGCAAAACTTGCCCTGGAAGCCGGTGAGGCTGCAGTCACATTGCACCTCGCTGTTCACCACGGTGCAGATCCCGCCGTTGACGCAGGGGTTCTGCTTGGCGCACAGGTACTCCGTGTCGCTGCGGATGCCTTGGCTGCCCAGAAGGGTGGGAGGCATGTCCCCCACCTTGAGGTTGGCCACCATCCCTCGGAACGGCATCTCGTACTTGACGGTGCTGAGGGTGAGGGCCGAGAGGCGGACGTCCGGCGGGATGCCCCCCACGAAGAGATCGCTCTCCACCGTCATGTCGCGCCGCTTGGACTTGACCTCGGCCATGCGGGCCTCGCCATCCACCACCAGCATGGTCTCCCGGTAGTTGCGGGTCAGGAGGAGCATGTGCCAGCGGTCGTCATTGACGGGGGTCTCCAGGTGGAGGCTGGCGGGCTCGGCACACGAGATGGTGAACCGCAGCCGGAAGCGCCCCTCCAGGATCAGCAGCTCCAGGAAGTCGCAGTCGCCCCCGTCGTCCAGGTACAGCACCAGCGCCCGCGACACGTTGGTCTTGAGGCTGAAGCTCAGCTCCCCGGTGGAGCCGGCGTCCCAGCGGGCGTAGCGGGCCCATTGCCCCGTCGCGCCCCCGAACTCCAGCGCCGCTCCGCCAGCCCCCGGGCCCAGCGTCAAGGCCACCAGCAGCGCCAGGGGCAGAAGCAGAGGCGCCCGCTTCGCCATGGCGGCCCTCCTGGCTGACGGCGAGGCAAAGGACGCCCCCCCACCGAGGTCCAGCTCAGATCCGCATGAGACAGGAGGGCGTTCCCCCGTGGAGGCAGATCCAAAGGAGAGGCTTCCTCCGCCCAGGTGAGGAGCCTTCAAGGGTTGTCCAACGCGGGGAGGGCGCTCTCGCACAAGAAGGGGCCAATTTCCACCTGTCCCGAGACCAGCGTGAGTGGAGGGCCTTCGGCTTCTCCCGTCCCCCCTCCCCGAGGCGACCCTGATGCAGCTGCTCACAGCATCTTGGTCCGCCGAGGGCTGGGTTGGGCGGGCGGAAATCCTCCCAGAAGGTGAGCGTCGGCAGCCCTCTGGATGCTCCCGTGGGCCAACAGTCCCTCCAGATCCACCGAACACGTGGCCTCCCTCCGTTCCTCGGCCGCTCGCCCAAGTCCGTTTCGCGTTTAGTCCGGAATGCGCATCGCAGAACGCTCAGGCCTGGGGAAAGGGGAGCAGGACGAGAAAAGAAATAGTCAGCCGCTGGAATTGTGAAGATAAGGAAGCCACCTTCCTTTCTTTACGGAGGCAACCAAATCAAATGGATCTCCCCAAAGCTAGAATTAGCCTCCCCAAGACTGCTAGGCAAAGTTAGGGCCTTTCTGTTTACACGTTTACCCTCCGTACGCTCCATTCCCAGTGTTGGTCGTGGGGCACAGGTCCAATTCACACACACACACACACGCACATACAAGATGTCCGTTTCACACCTGCTTGCCAAAATGAAATGCTGAAAGGAGGAGGAGTCACACACACGCACCAAAAAACAGATGCACCTGGTTACCTGAGTGCCTAAATTCTTTCTGACGCACCCAGGAAATTCCCAGTGGATTTCTAGCTAAAACGTTGCTCCTAAAGCTGCATTTTGGAAGACAGGAATTTGGGGAAGTATTTTCTCCATCCCTAGTCATTTGCATCACCCGCTACATTACGGCAAGATCTGAGGGGCGGTGTTTCTACGCAAGACCAGATTTCCCTAACCTGCTGCCTACCCTTCCAGATGCGTTGGACTACAACTCCCATAATTCAAAACAAAACAAGGTAAGTGTACATTTTTGCATTTGGTTTTGGAGACACTCCTTGAGCCCTAAGAGTTTTAATCAGGCTTTTGAAACCTGCCTTTTCAGGAATATGAATTTCAAGCTGCATTCCTGCCTCCTGTTGTGCTTGAAAAGGCACAGATATGGACAGCCTGGTCTGGACTGGTGCTTCAAGAAAAAACTAGATCCTGCACAATTTGGCAAGGGTGCATGGTTGTGTGTGGGAGAGAAGGCCTCCGTCCATGTCAGAACAGTAAAAGAAAAAACCTTCTCTCCTAACACGATTATTAGTATTTGCATTTGTATTAGTATCACTTCCCAACATAAAAACCAGTCTTGAAGAGTGACACACACAAGTAACAGAAAAACATAATGAATATAATGGGACGGACACACCCACCCACACCCCAAATCAACATAAGCCATAACCAGTGCAAATACACAAATGAAAATGAACACTATAAACACACAATCTCAAACAAGACAAGACAAAAAGTGTCAAAACCTTTCCACACCGTGTCTCGAACGGAAGGCCACAAAAGCTGCCCACAACGACTGAGGCGTAATTAATGTCCAAAACGCCTGGGAAAATAAATACCTCGTGCCCAAAAGGTGACAGTGTTGGTGCCAGGCAAGCCTCCTTGGGGACAGCATTCCACAAACGCGGGGCTACCACCAAAAAGACCATCCCCCTGAGCTTCTCTCGGAGGGGTCACACTGAGAAGGACTTCTGAAGCTGACCGCAGGGACTGGGTAGGTTCCTAGTAGGAGAGGCGGTCCTTGAGGTATTCACCTCTTGAGCCATATCAGGCTTTAGAGGTTAAAAGCAGAACTTTGAATTCGGCCCAGAAACCAATTTAGAACCAGTGAAGGCAAGCAAGCACTGGATGTAGTGTTGATTAATCCATTTATTATGTTCTAAATCTGGCCCATAATCAGGGTCCTCGGGCAGACGTTTGCACCATCTCATCCAACACAATAACCTGGCAACCGAATTCGCCTCTAGCTGCTGTTTCCAAACCATTGACTTCATCTGAACCCACAGCACTTCCAGACCCACATCCACACCACCCCCACACATCAGAAGAGCCCTGAGGCTGGATCAGACCAAGGGTCCATCTAGCCCAGCACTCTGTTCACACAGTGGCCAACCAGCCATCGGCCAGCGATGAACAAGCAGGACATGATGCAACAGCACCCTCCCACCCATGTTCCCCAGCAACTGGTGCACTCAGGCTTACTGCCTCGAATACTGGAGATAGCACACAACCATCAAGGCTAGTAGCCCTTGATAGCCTTTGCCTCCAGGAACTTATCCAACCCCCTTCGAAAGCCATCTAAATGGGCAGCCATCACTACATCTTGTGGTAGTGAGTTCCATAGTTTAACCCTGAGCTGTGTGAAGAAGTCCTTCCTTCGGCCTCTAATCAGCTTCATGAGATGACCTGTTGGGTTCTGGTATTATGAGAGAGGGAGAAAAATGTCTCCCACTCCACTTCCTCTATATACCACGCATTCACTTTGGACACCTCTATCATGTCTCCCCTTAGGTACAGATCTCCCCAAATTCCACCCCCACCCCTGGCCATTTCTGTGTTCTTCGCACGGACGGCGTCAGCATCCTTCCCGCGCCCTGCGCAGGATCTGGGCCCTGGTGTCACTCACCGCACTAATGCAATGCAAATTTCATTCCCGTCAAATTGCCTTTTTGGAATGATTACCCTTGTAACTGACTGTCAGAGAAGCAATTTATTTCCCCCCCCCCTTTCCTCGCTCCCCCAACACCGGCTGCTCAGGGAGGTGGGTGCATTTGCATCTTGTTACTGCATAAGAGCTTGATTATTTATAGCATGGGGAGGGTGGGGGGAGATGTACTAGAGGGAATGGAGACAGGGTAGGGAAGAGAGAGAGAGGAGGAGGAGGAGGAGGAGAGAGAGCCCCCAGCCTGCAATACCAGCAAAATAAATTCTCCCACCCCCCTCCAGTGCAACAAAGGGAACCCAGAATCAACGCTGGACCGGCAAGGTTTTTGGGGGAGGGGGGGTAATGCAAAAAAAGTTCCCATTATTATTTTTAATAGGATTTTCCTTTTTCCATCTTTCCCCCCATTTCTGTTTCACTTTATAAGCTAAAACAGCCTTCGCTACCTGATGCTCTCCAAAGCATCATTTTTAATGCTCCAAAGCATCCATTTTTAAATGGATACTGTTGTTTTTATACTGTTTTTATGTTTTTTAAAATTTGTGTATACTTTTAATGTTTACTATTTTTAATTGTTGTAAACCGCCCAGAGAGCTTCGGCTGTGGGGCGGTATATAAATGTAATAAAATAAATAATAAAATAAATAAATAAAGGTGTTGGGCTTCCCAGCATGCTGGGAATTGTAGTAGCTTCACCCCACCCGGTGCCTGTTTACACTTCCCTGTGCCTGTTTGCATTCTCTTTCCCTCCTTATTGTTTACTACAACTTTATTAGATTGTAAGCCTATGCGGCAGGGTCTTGCTATTTACTGTGTAATCTGTACAGCACCATGTACATTGATGGTGCTATATAAATAAATAAATAATAATAATAATAATAGTCCAACACCAAGGCTGGGCTAAAGGGACCCTTCTCTGAGGAAGCTCAGAAATCATCCGTAAATCAACCGCGAAGAAACGATGAACTGCGCGTAAAAGAACAGATTGAACGGAGAGATTTCTGTCCGGGGCATGACATCAGAGACCAAGGGCAAGCCTAGAACAGCTACCACCATAGAAGATGAGGCTGGAGACCAGATGCAACGGTAGATGGGCTCCCAACCCCAGAGAGAGAGCAGATATGACCTTAAGGGCGCCATTCTATGCCTATTTAGACAGAAAATTCCTACAAGTCCCAGCATGCTCCAGCCAGAATGCTGGGAGTTGTAGGATTTTTCTCTCCGTCTAAACAGGCATAGGATTGCGTCCGAAAACGCACAAACATCAAAACTCCCCACATACACCTTGCTGAGCTCCGATGCCAACTTAAACAAGCATCCTTTTGGAGGGAGGGAGAGGAGGGGAGGGGCCGGTCTCCATAGCGACGGCAGCGATACGGCATCATGCAAATGAGCTGCGCGCCGGGGTTATTTATAAATTCTCCCTCGTCTGCTGCACCTCATTGGGTAATGGGCATAATTAACATTCGGCTTCTAATTAGCCAATCAAATTAAATTCCGCACCTGCAATGGGTGCTTGATTGAAGTCGGAGCTGTAGCTGGAGACTCGTTTCTCCCCCAACACACACACACACACACACACCAGACTCCCACACCTCTAAAAGGCTGCAAAGGATCTGGAGCTGAAGATTGCCCCCCCCCCCCAGACACACACACCCTCTTTTCTACCCCACCCAAATGCTATTAAGTTCAAACAGTCCATTTAATGCTCCGAAAAGGTTAAACGCAGAGAAAAAAGTACAACTGCAAAGACCTGGGCAAGGAAGCACTTGAGGTATCTGGTCTGCAGCCCCCTCCCCAAGAAGCAATTATTATTATTCCTGTCATTATCATTATCTTTATTATTGTTACATACAAAGCCCTTCAGTCCTCTATCTAGCTTTATCACACGTCCCCCGAAAACTAATTTCACTGGGGTACAAACTCTACCATCACTTGAATTTGGGGTGGTATTAACCCCCCCACACACACACACACCTCATTTCTTCAGGAATGCTTCCTCTTGGGGGAGGGATGTGAACACAGTAACCTCTTTCTTTTCTCAGGGCTCCTGCGTCTTTCACGACAGAATGTCAGCCAGAATTCAACAGGTGAAGCTGCCGCATTGGAGGCAACTTTATAAGTGAAAGTTCCGCCCGCAAGGTAGTCGTCAAAGGCACGGAAGAGCAACCCAGAGCACTTGCAGGTGAGGAAAAAGAGTGCCTCTGAGAACACATTGAGTGCCACCTCTCCAAATTACTGTAACGTTCCGGGTTCAAGTTGAGTCACCCACAAAAAGCACCCGTCCTTGGAGGAAGAATCATAGAATCGTAGAGTTGGAAGGGGCCTATAAGGCCATCAAGTCCAACCCCCTGCTCAATGCAGGAATTCACCCTAAAGCATCCCTGACAGATGGCTGTCCAGCTGCCTCTTGAAGGCCTCTAGTGTGGGAGAGGAGGAGCCGAAGCAACGCGGCCACTCAGAAAAGCCACTTGTGGTGCTGAATCCTGCAGCAGAGAGTTCCACAGCTGAATGTCGCTGGCCCCATCGAGACCAGCCCTTCCTACGAAGAATGCATTAAGTCGCACAGCGGCTGCCTTTTTGCCAGCTGCCGTCGCACCCTCTGTACAGCTCAGTTTCCCTCCGGGGGCCAGCCAGCCATGTCAGCCCCGGGGTGTCACATCACATTAAGACTGTCACCAAGCATGTGAAGACAAGTGTGAACTGCTTTCTCCCCTCCCTCCTCTCAGCACTGCTCTGTCCCCCCCTCCTGCCATCTCTCCCAGCCTGTGTGCCTGCACTGCCCCTTCACGCAGGGCGCGGACGGCACAGCGGCTCAAACTTTGTGCATGTTGCATTCTCCGAGAGAGCTGTGCCCTTCCCAGTCTTTGCCCACCACACTGTGCTCTGCAGTCACGCAAGGGCACGCCATGCTCCAGGGAAGTTTGAGCGAGCAAGCGTGAGAGCCAAACGAGACGGGTCGTGGGAGCGCGGCCCACTTTTGTGCAAAGTGCTGGCACGCCGTGCAAAAATGCCCACTTCAGGACGCAGAGATCTCCCGCACAGTAAGATCTTTTCATCATCAGTGTTTCCCCATCACGTCATCCGGCTTTCTTTCCCACTGCAGAAAATTTGTTAAGGAGAAAAGGTCCAGATCCTTCTAACAGACGGGTAGGGAACCTCTTTCAGCCCACAAGCAAATACAATTGCATGGAAGACGTCCAAGCTCGCATTCCAGTGGTTGGGCAGGGCTGAAGTAGGAATCTACATTTTGCAATTCGGTCAAGCGACTTTCCTTCCATCATCCATCCAAGGAAGAATCGGAATTGTTCCAATTTCTCAAAATTTGCGCAAATTCGCCCATTCGCAAATTTGCACATCCCTCCAAAATGTGCATTTCCATGCTTTGGCCTGTGGGGGGAAATGGGCTTTTCCAACCAGTGGTGTTGGTGGTTCCTTAAAGCCAATTCCAGCCAGAATGTGCGCAAATGAAGCAAATCATGGCTGGAAATTGTGCAAACCACACAAATTATCTATTATCTTTGCATACTGCCTGTTTTTATGGGTTTAAATTTTCGTACAGCGATTTTTAATGTATAGAAATGTAAATAATGACGATGATAATAATAAATTGCACCTACAATTTGTGCAACTTTCTATTTATGGGAGGTGGGGAGGACCAGAAAAAAGTTCCCAGACTTGGGGGGGACGAGACATGGCTGCACTCGGAAATGTTAACCAAAGTGGGGAGACAGCAAGAATCCATCCATCCCAAAAAGAGCCTAATCAGCCAATAAAATCAGACATCCCTGGAAGGGCTACAAGGAGAAGATCCCAATATCTGAACCCTCTGCAAAATTCTGGGAAAGAAACAATTGGAAGCCCTCCAGTTTGCTACCATGAGAAATGTTTTTCTCGGACAGAAATCCTGTAGAAATACAAGCAGTCAGAGGAGATACTCAGGCTAAAGACGGACAAAGAGTCTAACCAGGTTGAAGGCACGTCCCCTCCTTTTCCAGCTTCTCTGCCACAAGCTTCCACAAGACACCCTTTAAAAATAAAGGTGCATCCTGCCATCGGGGTGCTCACCTCTGTCCCTTCACCTTGGTGACCTCTCAGCACGCTGAACTCTCAGCAAAGTTCCCTGACACCCCACTTCGAACCGCCACACAAACTGGAACTCAGCGAGCCTTCAAAATGCACGATTTTTCCAAATTTCTCAGCAGAGTTCTCTGACGCAAAAATGCATGCAAAAATGCAGATATTCCAGAAAGTAACGTCAAAATAGGCGTGATATTAGGAAAACGGCTTGCTAGGTAAAAACGCATTCAAAACGCATTGGGAGAAAAATGCACATATACGTGCACTGATTTTCAAGCAAACATACTTTACAAATTGTAAAGTTTGAGGCGAACCAAACTCAAGACTGGAGACATTCTCAAAGTTTGAGATGAACCGAACTTGAGAGGGGGGGGGGGAATGAAATCAACGAATGAAAGCGAAATTGACCGATGTGTTCATCTCTAGTTCTGCAGGTTGGCAGACCTGTGGGCGCTAATTGATACACTCAGAGGTGAAAGGACGAAACGGGGTTTCTTCTGCTGGTGTGCCCCGCACCCCTGCGCACTGCGCTGGCCTCCCCTTCCCCCAATGAAAGCACCGCCTGGGGCAGCAGGGCTCAAAGTAGCCGATCCTCTCTGACCTGAGCAAAAGCAGAGAGCGCCTGAGCAAACCTCTCCACCCACAGCGTGCCGGCAGCTGGCCTGCAGCACCCGCTGCTATTAATAAAGGCTTCCGTCATGCATGGGCAATGTTGGAACTGCCAATGGCATCAGCTATAGCACAGCAAACAACCTCACAGCGGCTCCACCACCCAAGAGAGAGAGAACAGGAGTGAAGCAGAGAGACAATGTGAGAGACGGGCCATGCAGCCTCCTCATTGCTGCAGTGCTCCCACTCCAGAACCAGGAAGCCTCTTTGCTGTAGCGCCTGTTCTGCAATCCTCGGCCCTCGAACCACTAGGAAACACTTCCCTTCGACAGCTAGAGCAAGGCAAGAATCCAGGCTCCCTTGCCTTCATCACTCTTGGAGAGAGACAGACAAGACCTTTTGCTCCTATAGGCAAAGATGGCGCCCCCTCCCATTCCGTCTACAAAAGCAGACAGGGCTCTTGAGGACTCTGTCTTCCATGTCCCCCCGCTGCACCCGTTAAAGAGCTTAAGGGGCACGTGACACACGGCTCTCTCCTCCAGCATTTGGCTGCTGCCTCACTCGGCCTATCAGCAGGGCCGGCCCTGGAGAGAGACCTACACCATTCTATGCCCTTGAGACAGACACACCCTTCAAGAACAGGCCACCGGTCCCTTTAGCACAGTGTTGCCGACACTGACTGGCAGCATCTCTCTGGCATATCATCCAGATGCCAGGGATTGGACTGGGGACCTTCTGAATGCAAACCACGTGCTCGACCACTGAACCACGACCCCTTCCCCTTTTAGGGTCTCAGCCCTAAATGCACCACATTCTTCCGATCCTTCCAGAAAGAGACACTGGTGTCCTGACTCCCAGGACCCTTCATCCTTGTTTTCTCACACACTTGACATTTATCTCTCTCCCTCCCCCATTTTTCTAGACTCAGGGAGCATCACAGTCCCCATAGCCACGCCCCCCCCCCAAAAAGACAACCTAAAAAAAGGTAGCTGTGTTGATCCATATCTATAGATGTGCACGCAGGGGGACGGAGGTATTTTATGTTTCTGTGTGTGCATATACGCAAAAAGGAGTCCCCAAATCCTGGTAGTTCTGTGGATCCATTTCAAGACACCGTTTTCATTGCCACCAAGAGCAGATCCTCCATAAAGCAAATAGGTCTGAATTGCCCATTTAATGCACCCTAAAATACTTTGCATTGCAACAGAGAACATTATGTGGTCGCTGAGAAAATTCATTTCCCCTCCCAGCTACTGTGAAGATTGCAGCTAAGCTCAGAAGAAGCGGGGAAGTCTAAGCAGGATGGCAGATGAGGTCAGCATCCCCTGCTAATCAGAAAGTGCGTTGCACCCTGGACTCCTCTGCACCACTAAAATGAGATCTGGACCCATCACATCAGAAGCAAACAGAGTGGATCAGGCTCGCCACGATCAGATTCCAGAGGGGTCTCCGTGTTACGTCTCTGATCGTCCAAAACAACAAAGAGCCTTGTGGCACCTTAAAGCTGAACAAATTAATTCTGGCATGAGCTTTAATGTCCACGAAAACCGACGCCGGAATAAATTTGCTTGTCTTTAAGGACCCACAAGACTCTTTGTTGTTTTGGGTGATCAGAGACTCCTAAGTCGCAGGGAACAAGCCAGGGAGGCAAGAATCGAACCGCCCAGAGAGCTTCGGCTATTGGGCGGTATAAAAATGTAATAAATAAATAAATTGACTGGTTAGCCAGCTTCCAGAGCTATCCATAAGGCAAAGGCATTCAAAGAAATCCCTCCACCTCTTCCAATGACCCCTGGAAAATCATGGCCACCTTTCATAGAATCATAGAATAGCAGAGTTGGAAGGGGCCTACAAGGCCATCGAGTCCAACCCCCTGCTCAATGCAGGAATCCACCCTAAAGCATCCCTGACGGATGTTGTCCAGCTGCCTCTTGAAGGCCTCTAGTGTGGGAGAAGAGCCCACCACCTCCCTAGGTCACTGGTTCCACCGTCGCACTGCTCTAACAGTCAGGAAGTTTTTCCTGATGTCCAGCAGGAATCTGGCCTCCTTTAACTTGAGTCCATTATTCCATTTGGGGACAGGAACCTCTTTCAAAGAGGTTCCTGTCCCCAAACCCACCTTTATATTCAGAAGTATTTACTTCTCTCTCTTTTTTCATCCCAGCCTTGTAGAGCGGCCGCTTACGATCACACACACACACCCCAAAACAGAAATGCACTACCCAAAAAAGAGGACAAAAGATAGCTATGATTTGCAAACTGTTAGCATATGCTAATTGAGATGCAAATTTAGAAATAATTGTTACAATTCAGCCAGAATCGTGCGCGTTGTTTAGCCAGGCTACAGAGGGAGAAAGCAAAAGCAGTGAAAGAAAAAGAAAAAAGAAACCTCTATAAATACCAATAAGGCAGTTGGGATACAAAGAGGGAGTGGGCAAAGGAGGAAGGAAACATACAACCTAGGGAGTGATAAAACAAACCATGGGTAAGGGAACAAACCATGGTTTGAATAACCCATAAATCAGTATTATGTATGGCCTGGAGAATGATTGGCTAAAGGTGGAGGGCCAGGATCTCTTCTCGATCCTCCCAGAGTGCAGGACATGGAATAAGGGACTGAAGTGACAGGAAGCCAGATTCCTGCTGGACATCAGGAAAAACTTCCTGACTGTTAGAGCAGTATGACAATGGAACCAGTGACCTAGGGAGGTTGTGGGCTCTCCCACACTGGAGGCCTTCAAGAGGCAGCTGGACAGCCATCTGTCAGGGATGCTTTAAGGTGGATTCCTGCATTGAGCAGGGGGTTGGACTCGATGGCCTTGTAGGCCCCTTCCAACTCTGCTATTCTATAATTCTATGAACCTGTCAGTTTCAAACATAAATAGATCTGCCTGTCAGCTGTCATTCATCCTCACGCCTGCTACTCTCTGCTAGAAGCTGGGGTGATGGGAGGTGTAGTCCAAACACGGCTGGAGGGAGGCTGTTGTTTCTGCAATGTACATTGATGGTGCTATATAAATAAATAATAATAATAAAATAATAATAAATGCTCAGAAAAGGCCTGCAAACGTGTATGGAATGTGCATTTTATGGGGAGGGGCATGAAATTTAAATGTGAAGTGTGTGTGTGTGTGTGTGTGTGTGTGTGTGTGTGTGTTTGCAGAAAACGGGATAGAACAGGCTTATGGTTGGACACGTGCAAAACTGACAGGGACCGGAAATAGAGGGGTCTGTCCATTCCGAAAATCTCTGGAGGCAACAAAAGTACAAGGTCAGGCATAATCGGAGAAATACTAGCCATGACATTTGCCAGGGGGGCGGGGATGGAGGGGGGTGGGCTGGAGAACAGCACTGATCACAATCTTTCAACTCTGTCCCCTGGTCTAGATTACCAACAGAGACGGGAGACAGCACAGGATGCTTGGATACCTCCCAGGATTTTGGCTAGGGCAGCGCTGACAAGACAGAGGATCCTAGCTTGGGGGTGGGTGGGCGAATCTGATTATTTCCCAGAAATTTAATAGATTTTATATTGAGTGTGTGTGTGTGATTTTTCTTTCTTTCTTTCTTTCCCCTTTTAAAAGAAACCACACGCATGTCGAAGAGCAGAAACGGACAGGGGCCAACTCAGCAGCCACTAAGGGGACGTGACCACGATGGGAAAAATGCAGAGACAGGAGCAAAAAATAACTCATTAATACAATAAACAAAGTGATTAAGCAGGCCACAGAATCGATCGACAGGCTCATTACCGCCACCCTGACAGTTCCTTAAGGGCAGAGCTGAAGGTTAAGCAAGAAAGAGGGGGGACGGGACAGGGTGGGGGGACAGGGCGGGGAGGAAAGATGGACGGCACCTGATGCCGGGGCTTTGCTTGCGTCAAAGTTGCTGGCTCTCACCTAGAAATCTCGTCCCTCTTAATTGCAGATATTTAGTGGCAGGTTGGGGGGGGGAGACTGTAATTGCACTCTGTCCATGCTTAGAGGCACCCTCAGTGTCTGAATGACAAAAGAGCCAGAAGGGATCTGCCCCCCACCCACCCACCCACCAGTTAGCTTCTATTGCTTTAGAAGATTACATTGGGTGAAGGGGAATAATTTGGCTACAAAGGTCATATGGATTGAAGAACATCAGAAGAGCCATGCTGGATCAGACCAAGGGCCCATCTAGGCCACCATTCTGTTCACACAGTGGCCAAGTAGCTGTCAACCAGGAACCAACAAGCAGGACACAGTGCAACAGCACCCTCCCACCCATGTTCCCCAACAACCGGTGTTCCCTTCCACAGTTCACCATCCTAGCCAGGGTTTCCAGGCAGAAATGAGCTGCTGAATCATAGAAATCCATCTCTGGTGTTAGGTGAACTGCACACCTAGACTTTCTCTCCATGCATCGGGTTACAGGCAATCCTACTTCTTTCCTTTCCTTGGATGGGTTTCCTACTTCACACTAGTCGTTTAAAGCAGGGGTGCGAATGCTCTTTCATCCCAAGGGCCGAATTCTATTGCGGAGAAGCTCTCAGGGGCCACATGCCGGGGGTGGGCAGGGCCAAAAATCAAAAGAGACCATCGTATTAAAGGTGAATGTTCTTTACTGCTAGTAACTGAACCTTAGCAGAGGCATTTCAACTATTTAGAATGTGTGGGGGGGGACACTGCACAGAAGCTTGGAAATCCACCAAATGGTTGCTGGTTGCAGGAAAGAGGGTGGGGGAGGGGAACTCCGAAGGACCAGATTGGGACCCTCTGAGGGCTGGTTTTGGCCCAGAGGCCTATGGTTCCCCACCCCCGGTTAAAAGGGTAAACCCTCCTTTGCGGGATGGTTTGCTTTCGGATGAGAAACCAAACATTGCATTTCAGCCGGCTGGAGAACATTTGTCAAAGCTCAGTGCGTTTTACCAGTTAAACCTATATGCAGTCAGAAGCCAGTGCCTCTGAGTTCGGTGGCACTTACTCCCAGGGTTGCAATCACGCGGATCCTAATAGCTTGGGTATTATGCAATGTACTGTCCTTCTTTGATGGGTAGGCAGGGCTATATGGTGACAAGGAGCACATGCATGGCGAAAGGTACCACTACACCACGGCTAGAGTAATGTGAAAGAAGCAACTATGGCCATACACACACACACACACACAGAGAGAGAGAGAGAGAGAGAGAGAGAGAGAGAGAGAGAGAGAGAGAGAATGAGAGAGAGAGAGAGCTTACCCACTCCTACTTTGCCTGCATGCGTTCAGGCTTGGGGACGCTGCCTCTCCTCAGTCCGCCATTAATCATAATTTCCCACTGCATGTCAGACACTGCAGTGCAAAGTGACTGAGCAGAGGCATGTAAAGAAGAGACAGAAAGCTGGGAGGGAGATGGGGCGGCAGGAGAGGAGAGGAAGGAAAGAGAAGGCCGTCTTGCCTTACAGACTGGGCAAGGCCCAGAAAAGGAGCAGATGCCCGGATCGTATTTGATTTGGGGGCTCCAGAAACGCAAGCAGGTTCTTGATAGGAGAACAGTCTCCAGATTTCTAGGTGCAAAACGTGGATGGTGAGAACGGTGGTGATAAAAAATAATAATGACCAATGAGGAAGGAGGAGGAGGAGGAATTTGAACCAGGATTTGAACTCCAGATGTATCTATTTTAATTGGACTAAGAGGAAAAAATCTCATTCAGGACGGTGAAGATAGAGCAGTTTACTTGAGATCAAATTCTCTGGTTTCTATAAACAGACGAGGATTTTTTTGGCTTTCAGGACATGAAGGAATGATTGACTCCAACCCAGACACACATCGCCTTGGCATGAGGAAACTAACATACTTAACGTGGACCAAGCAACGATGACTATGAAGCCGTACCATATATGCCTCGCTTTCTCCTCCTGCCATTCCAAACACACAGCCTCTTCAAGAAGGCTAGAGGACTGCCAAGCTAAGGGGACGCCCACTTCATTAGGACACGGACACACCATCCAGAACTCTAAAGGAGAGGTCCAACGTGCTGAGCCCTCTTCCCAACCTCCCTCTTGGTAAGCCCCTCTGCCTTGCAAGCAGAAGGTCCCCGGTTCGATTCCCGACCTCTCCAGGTAGTGCTGGAAAAACTCCTTCCTAAAACTCTGCCGAGCTGCTGCTGCTGCTGCTGCCAGTCCGTGTTGACAATACTGGGTTAGATGGAAACAGGACCTGACTTTGTACGAGGCAGCCTTACTGCCACACCGTTACTAAAGACCCCAAAGCCTCTTTTTTGGGGGGGAGAGAAAGGCACTCTGCATATGTTCAAGGGAATTCTTCATTCCTCTTTCAGAGGTTCCAGGGCCCAGGTCCATGCTGAAGACACCCAGGTCGTTGTCTTTTGGCTACAAGAGACATCAATGCAAAACCTGTCCAGAGACGCAACCGCTCGCCCACGTACCCTAACCTATTCCCTCCCTCATACGTGCAAACCCATATTGCTGTGGTCCGTTCTCAATAATTCAAGCGGAAGTCTGTTCCGATTAGATCTGAGCTTGTCCTGACGGGATCAGGGATAAATAAAATATCGCCAGTTATTACCCGCCGACAACCGCGCAAGGGGGAGAGATAATAAGGACGGGGAAGCAGTTTTAATAAAAATGCTTCTGAGCTTTCGCCTCTGCCAATGGCTGGGAGTGGAAGGCTTTCCACGCCCTAACAAGATCACGGCACTCCATGAACCGCCACCTGCCAGGCACGCTTTTTTATGCAAACCATCAGTGCTGTTCTTGGCGGAAGCAGGCAGGACAATGAACAAGGAGGGCAGGACCGCACATTACTTGTCCGGTATGCACTGTCCCAATCACAACCAGAGCGAGAAAGGAGGAAGCATAAGAATGTAAGAAGAACCCTGCTGGATGAGACCAAAGACCATAGAATCATAGAATAGTAGAGTTGGAAGGGGCCTCTAAGGCCATCGAGTCCAACCCCCTGCTCAAGGCAGGAATCCACCCTAAAGCATCCCTGACAGAGGGTTGTCCAGCTGCCTCTTGAAGGCCTCTATTGTGAGAGAGCCCACAACCTCCCTAGGTAACAGGTTCCATTGTCGTACTGCTCTAACACCTATCCCAGCGTTCTGTTCACACAGTGACCAACCACATGCCCACAGGAAGCCCACAAGCAGAACGTGAGTACAACATCGCCCTCCTGCCCATGTTCCCCAGCACTGCCTCTGATCCTGGAGGTTCTATGGAGGCATCAGGACTTGTAGCCATCATTAACCTTCTTCTCCATCAGTTTCTCCAACCCTCTTTTAAAGCCATCGCTACAAATCATGGTAGCACGCCCCACAGTTGTGTGAAGGAATCCTTCTTTTTATCTGTCCCGAATCTCCCACCAATCGGCTTCATGGGATATGATTTGAGTCCTGGTATTATATGAGAGGGAGAAAAATGTCTCCCTCGCCACTTTCTCTACACCAGGCATCATTTTGTACACCTCTACTAGGTCTTCCCTTACTCACCCTTTTCCTGACCTAAACAGCTTCAAATGTTGTAACCTTCCCTTACCTGGGACCAGCTCCGTGAGCATCTGGCTTGCCCTTTATTCTATTTTCCCCAGGTCTACGATATCCTTTTTCAGGTGACCAGAACAGCGCACAGGACTCGCATGTGTGGTCGCACCATAGATTTGTATCCGGGCGGTGTGATATTGGCAGTTTTATTCTCGATTCCTTTCCTAATTATGCCTAACATGGAGTTTGCCTTTCTCACAGCAGCTGCACATGGGCCCAACATTCCCATTGATCTGTAGCAATCAGCAGCCTTGTTAAAGAACCCAACCCAAATTACTAGCCAGCAGAAAAATGTTACCAGCTTGCTGCAGGCTGGCAGGAGAGAGGGTAAGAGTTCTTTTAGAAGCCTGCTGTGTTACTACACTGGGCTTCCGTCCTCTCCAAGCCTCTCCAAGTGGGTTGCATACTCCGTGCCTTCTCCGACAACCACTCACTCGCCTGGGAGGAATTCCTTGCCAGTGATGGCGACCAGGCTAGTGCTTAAAAGCAAGGCTGGAATTGGGATGAATGCATTGTGCACAAACCATTCCATCTGCATTTCACGGATGGTCTGGTGCCTTTCATTCCACCATCCGCCCATCGTGGCATCTGGGTTGTTGTTGTTTTAGTTTCCGAATTTCCACAAATTCGCACATGCACAGATTCACCCCAAAGGAGCAAATTCCCCCCGAATTTGTATTTTTTACACTTAAGCTTATGGGGGAAATGGGCATTTTTAGCCATTTTTAAAAAATGCATATTTTTCAGTTATGAAACTTGCGCAAAATTCCCAACGGTTAGGAAAATGGCTAACAAGTCCACAGCTTGATGGGGAAAGCCAGTCCACTGCAAAATCCATGGGTCAGATTCATGTAAATCCAAACTCATTTGTTTCCATTGCAGATCATAGAATCATAGATCATAGAATAGTAGAGCTGGAAGGGGTCTATAAGGCCATTTAGTCCAACCCCCTGCTCAAGGCAGGAATCCACCCTAAAGCATCCCTGACAGATGGTTGACCAGCTTCCTCTTGAAGGCCTCTAGTGTGGGAGAGCCCACCACCTTCCTAGGAAACTGGTTCCATTGTCGTACTGCTCTAACAGTCAGGACGTTTTTCCTGATGTCCATCTGGCTTCCTGTCACTTGAGCCCATTATTCCGTGTCCTGCACTCTGGGAGGATCGAGAAGAGATCCTGGCCCTCCTCTGTGTGACAACCTTTCAAGTATTTTTAAGATTTCTCCCTAGGTTGGAGTTTGATGTTCTTGGTGGATTAGGGTTATTCCTTTATCCTGGAGACTGACAATGGAGTCCAAAGGTAAAAACAGACAACGATTTACTGAGGGATTAGCACACGGCTAGTCCTGACGTATGGCCACTGCTTATTTAGCAAAAACTGCACGAGGGGGAAGGACCAGCAAAGTTGGAGGGAACCCAAAATGTAAAGAGCTGAGAAAAATCGTTAGCAGGGGAGAACCGTTAGGATTCGCTCAGCGCGAGCCGGAGTGTGAGCCGGCTCTCCAAAAAGCTGCACACCTGGAAAAAAGCAGCTCAGAAGGCAGCTAGCCAGGCCCAAATGCCTGGCTCTGAAGGGATCATTGCTGTACAGATCACCTGTACTGCTCAGCTTCAAGCCTTTTGGGGCTGTGGTTCCAATGCGAAGTTGGTTCCTCTGCTTAAGTTGCCATCCTATGGACATTTAGACAGGGGGGAAAAAGTCCTACACCTGGTGCAAGTTGCAGGACATTTTTCTGCCTAAGTGTCCGTAGGAATGCATCCTTAATTGCCCCAGAGGGAGCAATATTCAACAGGGATTGCAGCTGCAGAAGGGAAGGTTGACTCTCCCTCCTCTCCACATGCTTTGACAATGCCCCCTCCCCCCCCCCCCCAAAAATCTTCCTCTGCATGGGAATAAAGCTTAGAGCAGGGCGGGGATTGGGACATTTTCCTCTTCTGGATGATCAAGGTCATGGGGCAACTTAATTGAAGGTTTTATTTGATTTAAGATCATTTGGATGAGAAATTAATTGGCTGGGTTTGCCTCCTGCGAAAATTAAATCAATCCTAGTTGCTTTGCCTATATTTGCCTCCATAGATTAAAAATTAGCATATGCAAATGTGCATCCGCTGGGGATGGGCGCTGAATTTTTTTAAGTGTCTGGCAACACCCCTGGCTTTGCTGCCTAGCCTGAGGAACCCCTCTGTGAGAAAAGGGTGACCATCTCATCTTCCTCTGGTCTTCTGGAGGCCCATGTCTACCTTCTCCTGATGTGGCCATTGGCTTGATTGAACCACGTCTCTCGGTCCAGATCCCCCACTGGGGCCTTGCAACAGTCAGAGCACCCAAAGAGCAGGCACGTTTTCAGTGGTAAATCACTGGTGGCTCCGATGTCTGTAGGCCTTCTGGGCTTCAGTCAGAACCAGCCGGAACTCTAAAGGAGCGATCCAAAGATTCAGCAAGTTGGACGGCCTCCAGCCTCCACTGCATTCCGCAAATTATCTTTCCCTTCCATAATGGAGTCCGTGACCTTGGGTTTGTTCCATGGACCTCTGCAGCCCACGGAGCCAAAGGCTTCTCCAAACTTTCTACAATAATCCCTTTCCTGAGGGGCAGGAGTTAATTGAGAATTGTAGCACCGCTGCACAGGCTGGCTGTGGTGCCTCACTCAACGTCAAATTTATCTGCCATGTTATTGCTGGGCCATTGCATCTGTTTGCTGAAAACACTTCTTTTTCCTTTTGGAAGGAGGGTGGAATTACTCTCCCACAGCCTTTGTTACCTCGGATGGCTTCAAATCATCTGCAGATTTTGTACCCTTAAGCTGTGCTATTCCACAGTTTCGTTATTAGAATTTCTTTTAAAGGTAAGAACCCACACGTAGGGTGGCGCTTATGAGCGGACAAAAGGGAGGAGATACATCAGCACACACACACCAAAAAAGAGGACACCGAAGCGTACAAAATCGGCATAGGCTAATTTATATGTACAGATGCTAATTTAGAATTAATCGTTTCAATTTAAACAGAAATATAGCACTTCTCAGCATAATACGGAAGACTCAGACAGGTGACCAGTGTACTGGTCCTCTTCGTTTGCTGCAAAGGTGCTCACAGGTTCAACTGTTCTTTAAACCTGAATTGGACAGGGCCTCTTTGATTAGCCGGGATGCGAACGTCATCTGCGCACACCCTCGGGGTTCCCAATGACCCATGAGCTTCACTACAATGCTCACACTTTAAGCCACAGCGGGATGAGCGGGTTCAGAGGAGGGCAACCAGGAGGATCAGGGGGTCTGGAAACAAGGCCCTACGAAGAGAGACTGAAAGAACTGGTCATGTCTAGCCTGGAGAAGAGGCGATTGAGGGGAGACATGATAGAACTCTTCAAATACTTGAAAGGTTGTCACACAGAGGAGGGCCAGGATCTCTTCTCGATCATCCCAGAGCGCAGGACATGGAATAACGGGCTCAAGTTACAGGAAGCCAGATTCCGGCTGGATATCAGGAAAAACTTCCTGACTGTTAGAGCAGTATGACAATGGAACCAGTGACCTAGGGAGGTTGTGGGCTCTCCCACCCTCAAGGCCTTCAAGAGGCAGCTGGACAACCCTCTGTCAGGGATGCTTTAGGGCGGATTCCTGCATTGAGCAGGGGGTTGGACTCAATGGCCTCGTAGGCCCCTTCCAGCTCTACTATTCTATGAGTCTATGATTCTATGAGGCACATGCCGGCAGCCATTTTGAATATTCAAGCACCATGGCTTATCATGGCATCTGAACCCGGCCAGGGTGGGTTGTGGTGGCTGCAGTGAACAAGCCACCCCCAACCCCGAAACAGCCTATAGGTTGTGGGTGGTTAACCACACCAACCAACCGCCCCCGCTGCGTTCTGCCGACACAATAACCCAGGGAAAATGCCCACCGTGACTTGAATTCCGTCAGCCACGGTGAGCCGCAGTGAACAGATATTGTTGTGAACTTATCCTGGTTGTAACGCAAACTATTCAGGGATGGCTTGGTTGAATGGGCAACTCAGACTCTTAAGCTGTACAACAGACCTACAAAAAGGTATCTGCAACACACACAGAGATCCACAGCTAGAAGTGTCTGCAGCAGTGGCTGGTGCCTCCGCTGTCAGTGGGGCAGTGAATCCACTCTGGGTTTTAAATTAAAACCAGTCAGAAGTCTAAAGGAGTTCTCCAAGTGGTTGAAGCACCTTGAAGAACTCCTTTAGAGCTGTGACTGAAAGCCGAAGCAGATTCATCACCCCACTGACCTCAGATCCACCAGTCTCCACTGGCCAGACCTCATCTCAGACTTGTTCCAACATTAAGCCAAACTGTTAAAAAGTACGCACTGTTCCTGTCCAAACTGCAAGGGGCTTTTGACAGGTTGCCTTTCCCCACACTGCTAGGCCCCTGGTGAACAATTCTTTGTAGAGAAAAAGAAGAAGGTTGCAGCGATTCCATTATCCCTATACCCATTTTCAAGAATAAGTCAGGCCAGGCTCTGTAGGAGCATCAGTGGGCAACTTTTCTGTCAAACGGGCCGCAAGCCAAGCCCGGAGAATGAGACACCATTCTGATGCAGAAAAGAACCCACTGGAGTTCAGCGCAGCGCTTGTGTGTCATCGTAACTCTGTGTCATGGCACTGTTAAAATGCAAATATAAAACCACTTACAAAAAATGCTAAAAACAACAGTCATTGAAAGCAGGGTGTGTGTTTTTTTAAAAAAAATCCAACCCACAGCACTTTTTAATAGAACACAGTTTGAAACAAATAGATCTTTATGGTCCATTTATGGTCCTACTTCTTCTAGGAGAGAGTGTCTCAAAGATAAAGGGGGCCACTGTGGAAGAGGCCCCGTCCTTTGCGCTCCCCAGTATGCAGTATGCAGGGGCTCAGAAGCTGATCTTAAATCTTGGGCAGGTAAGAACAGGTACCCCCTGTCAAAGGCCACAACCTGGGTTTGGAGGTGTGTCAACCAGTTCTGGATGGGGCTACACTCCCCCTGAAAGACTGCGTTCGCAGCTTCTGGATCCGTCGCTCCAAATGACAGCCCAGAAAAATGCGACGGCCAGGAGTGCCTACTATCAGCTTCGGCTGATACGCCAGCTGCGCCCCTTCCTAGAGTCGGAAGACCTAAAGACAGCCGTGCACACGCTGGTAACTTCGAGGCTCCACTTCTGCAATGCACTCTACATAGGGCTACCTTTGTACCTAGTCCAGAAACTTCAACTAGTCCAAAATATGGCAGCCAGGTTGGTCACTGGTACATCTAGGGGGGATCACATCACACCAGTCTTAAAATCTCTTCACTGGCTGCCACTTAGTTTCCGGGCAAAGTATAAACTGTTGGTTACCACCTTTAAAGCCCTACATGGTTTGGGTCCAAGCTACCTGCGGGATCACCTTCTCCCGTACAATCCACCCCGCACACTCAGATCCTCTGGGAAGAATCTACTTCAGTCAGCAAAGACTAGGCTGACAACCATTACCCAGAAGACCTTCTCTTCATCTGCTCCCAGACTCTGGAAAGGCCTGCCGGAGGAGATTTGGCAACTTGACAGTCTTTCAGCATAAATTATTATCATCCTGTGCCCACAGATGGCATCAGTGCTTAGGATGTGAACAGGATTTGAACGCTGAACCCCCTCCCTTCAGAGCCATCTTTCCCTATCCATTTGGACTACAACCACTCGAGGGTTTTACCAGACTAGGTTTTCCTTTCACAAGACATACATAGGAAGCTCTGGAGAGAAGCTTCCATAGAATCATAGAATAGCAGAGTTGGAAGGGGCCTACAAGGCCATCGAGTCCAACCCCCTGCTCAATGCAGGAATCCACCCTAAAGCATCCCTGGCAGATGCTTGTCCAGCTGCCTCTTGAAGGCCTCCAGTGTGGGAGAGCCCACCACCTCCCTAGGTAACTGATTCCATTGTCGTACTGCTCTAATAGTCAGGAAGTTTTTCCTGATGTCCAGCTGGAATCTGGTTTCCTGTCACTTGAGCCCGTTATTCCGTGTCCTGCACTCTGGGAACAGATGAGGCACAGATCCATTGCCGTGTGTGTGTGTGTGTGTGTGTGTGGGCGCGTGTCCAGATTCTGCTGTGCTTCCCTGCAATTTGAGTTTTCACCTCTATCCAAGTCCTGCGAGCAAACCCTGGCTTCATTTTATCAATTCACTCCCAAAGCTGCTCCACCTGACATTACTTGAGACAGCTCTGCAGATTTATCAGCTGAAATTAATGGCTTGGGTGGGTGCGTTTGGGGCGGGAAGGGGGGGCCTCTTCATTATCCTACACCCTTGAAATGGGTGCATTTGATGCCTTTGTACACTGCTGCACTCCCGGGGAAAAGGTGGAAAAAGGAACACCCAAGAGAATCATAGAATAGTAGAGTTGGAAGGGGCCCATAAGGCCATTGAGTCCAACCCCCTGCTCAATGCAGGAATCCACCCTAAAGCAGCCCTGACAGATGGTTGTCCAGCTGCCTCTTGAAGGCCTCTAGTGCGGGAGAGCCCACCACCTCCCTAGGTCACTGGTTCCAGTGTCATACTGCTCTCGCTCTCTGTCTCTGTCTCTCTCTCTCACACACACACACACACACACACAATGGGATGGTGTAGACTGCAAAAAAAGAGAAGCAAATCAAAAGGAGACATGACAGACTTGCCCAAAATGATGCCTGATGTGGAGGATGTAGAGAGGGAGACATTTTTCTCCCTCTCCCATAATACTAGAACCCAGTGGGGTCATCCCATGAAGCCGATTAGACAGCTAAAAGGAAGGGCTTCTTCACACAGTGCAGAGTTGGACTATGGAATCTCCTACCACAAGATGTAGCGATGGCCACCCAGTTCTGGATGCCTTTAGAAGGCAAAATTCCTGGAAGAGAAGGCTATCGCTGGCAAGTAGTCCTGATGGCTGGGTGCTACTTCCAATATCAGAGGGAGTGTACCTACATACACCAGTTGCTGGGGAACATGGGTGGGAGGGTGCTGTTGCATCCGTGTCCTGCATGTGCTTCCCTGTTCGACAGCTGGTTGGGCATTGCGTGAACAGAGTGCTGGACGAGATGGACCCTCGGTCTGATCCAGCAGGGCTCTTCGTAAGCTATTATTAGGATACCTGAGAGAGCGCCTTCTCCCTTCCCAACCTGCCCGGTCACTGAGGTCATCCGAGGGCCTGCTCCTGGAGGTTCCACATAGTTTCATCCTCCGATTGGAATCCACCAGGGGAAGAGCCTTCAGCGTGGTGGCCCCCCTCCTGTGGAACTCCCTGCCTCTGGAGGTCAACCTTGTACTCCTTTCAGCGCCTCCTGAAAACATCTTTATTCCAAGAAGCCTTTCTTTAACATGCAGCCTTGGATTACTGTTATTGCTTCTTTTAAATTTTGTTTTAACTGTTTTTATTCTGTTTTTATTTTACCTTGTACACCGCTCCGAAATTGTTCAATGGGGATCGGTATATAAATATTCTTAATAAATAAATAAATATTATTAAGAGCAAGTGTGCTGTAGTGGCTAGAGTGTTGGACTGGGAGTCGGGAGATCCGGGTTCTAGTCCCCACTCGGCCATGGAAACCCACTGGATGACTTTGGGCCAGTCACAGACTCTCAGCCCAGCCCACCTCACAGGGTTGTTGTTGTGAAGATAAAATGGAGAGGAGGAGGGGAATTATGTACGCTGCCTTGGGTTTCTCGAAGGAAAAAAGGCAGGATATAAATGCAATAATAATAACATTATGTTTTTAGGAGATACTTTGGTGTGCAGGATCCTGGCCGTGCCCCTCCCTGCTACTATCTCTTTGCCTTACAAGGTGGTCATCCTGCTCCTAGACCCCTCTCCCGTGTTTAATTTATGGCCTTCCTGTCCTGTCCTGAGCTCCTGTGCCTCAAAAATGCAAGGGGAGATAGTTGGGGCAGGCCCAGTGCCTGCAGCCGCTGTTGCTGCTCCCAGAATGACATCATGACTAGGATCTAAAAGGGGGGGAATGGCACCCCCTTATGTCCATGCCAAAATGTTTTACAGCTGCTGGTAGTTACTCAACACCTCTCTCTCTCTCTCTCTCTCTCTTTTGGAAACCAAACAATATTAGATTGGTCTGGATTTTAATGCCTCCGTAATCCTTTCAGGCCAAGGACAGAGAGACATGTATCTCCTCCTCCTCCATTGAGTAGAAGCAACGACCTTTTCCCACCCAGAACTCTGGTGGGCCATTAAGGATCCATCAAAAGTCAAGGTGGAAAAGGAAGCTGAGAAATAGCTCAGTGAGTCAAAAAAAAGAAAAGAAAGAGCAGGTGAAAGAAAGAGGGAGAGAGAAAGAAAGAAAAAAAAGGACCATTCAAGCTTCTAATGGCCAGGCAATCTCTGGGACCCCCTGGGTGGAGAATCACAAAGAAGGAAGCAGTTGCTATAATCTCCCCAAGAGCAAGTAAGTGGCTGAACAACCTTTTGAGAGCCAGAAGGAGTCGAATTTGTGCGAGAAGCTTGATCCTGAAGTTTGGGAAGCTGGAACCATCTTTGCAAAAAAGAAAAAGAGTTTCTGCTTTTCTCATGGCCAAGATACTACTGTTGGGACTCTCTCTCTCTCTCCTATACACACACACACACACAAACACGTATGTGCACACACACACTTCCTCCACGCACCCACTTCTCAATTTCCAAAGCTTTGTTTACTAAAATGTGGGGTTGGCATTTGACTGCCTCATGCCTGAAAAGGAACAGAAAACCAGAAACCAACAGGGCCTCCCATCCACCTCGTTTGCACGACTGCTGCAGCCCACTGTGGCTTATTTAAGCCACGATTTGCAGGGCACCAAGTTGCCTAGTCCACCCTCAGCTGCAGC
The DNA here is from genome assembly GCF_023053635.1 of Elgaria multicarinata webbii. Lineage (NCBI taxonomy): Eukaryota > Metazoa > Chordata > Lepidosauria > Squamata > Anguidae > Elgaria > Elgaria multicarinata. Next base: position 15,044,935 of record NC_086191.1, on the reverse strand, counting down.
CTGTCGTCTTCTCCAGACTTGGGCCTCATGGCCGGTTGGAGGGTTGGTTCCCCCCTCCCTAAACTGCGCCACCCGGGCCGTGTCACCTGCCTTGCGTGTCCTAAGCCAGCCAGCTACTCTCAGGTGAGTTTGGCCATTGCTGACCCATTCCCCGTCTCAAGAGAAGACTGAGTGGCTGGACTGGTTATCTTTCGTACATGGGTCAAAAGGTGCTCCGTGTGATCCAACTAGTCACCATCAGGAAACCGGGCTGGACCAGATGGGTATCTAGCCAGGGGGTGTCGTGGTCAATTCTGAAGTGCAGAAACTCATCGTGACCGTCCCAGAGCCACACACACACACACCCTCTAAGGAGAGTCCAAAAGTCCCGGCAGCTGTGGGGATCTATATCCACCAGCCAGTTCTAGCCGTTTTCATAGCCACTAGGACCAGGGTCTTGTGTAAAGGCAACAGGTGTGAATTGCCAACCCAAACCACTTCACGTGACAGCAGGGAACTAAAGATTGCCTGCTTCCACCCTCTCCAAATTAAATACACGCCAGCAAAGCTGCCGGATCCAGGTCCCGGGACTCTATTTGAGTGAGGGATTGTCAGGGGTAAGCCCCCAGACCTTTTTTCCTCCCGAAGCCTGAGTCTCAGGGAGGCTTTGGGCATGTATCAACCACTCTCAAGTCCTTCTGTGAGTTTTCACATGCCCCCAATCCCACATTGTTCAAACCGTTCTGACCCTGCTGGTATCTCTCTTACTGCCTTAGCCTGGGGCACCTGTTCCTGGGGACAGGGCACCTGGGTCTCTCTCTCTCTCTCTCTCTCTTTCACACACACACACACACACACACACACACACACCCCGCAGGTCCTGAGTTCCAGCTGGGGCTATTTCACTCCTCTCCCCCACCCATCCCTTAGCTTGTCCTATTGACACTTGTTTTCCAATCGCAACTCCACTTCCCAGTCAGCTTTGCAGCTGACCTCAGCCTGATCCTCAGCCAGCAACAGGACAACTTGCCACTGGGTGAATTCCCCAACCAGGGGCAGCGTCAAAGGTAAGGACAGTCGGGCACGTGCGAACGGCCCACAGTCCAGCAGAGGGGCCCTGGACTTGCTCTCCTTCTTCGCCCTTGCAACCTGCTTGTTCACCTGCCTCTCGCTCTGGCCTAGACAAGGGTGGTGATGAGAAGGAGAAGCAGGAGATGCCCCAGCCTCCTGGCTCCCTGGCTCACAGCCTACCAAGCAAGCAAGCAAGCAGTGATCATAACAAATAAGAGAAGGTGGAGAAGGAAGGGCAGCAGGTGAGAACACAGCGGTGAGAATGGCAACCCAAGTTTTAAGCAACCCAGAGTTCACAACCCAACAACAAACCCTCTTTCAGGGTTGTTATAGAATCATAGAATAGCAGAGTTGGAAGGGGCCTACAAGGCCATCGAGTCCTATGCAGGAATCCACCCTAACGGTGGTTAACAAACCGTGATTTGTTAGCACTGCTGGGTTCGCACACCCCGACAACCCAGAATTCAACAACCCATCCCATAGGCTAGAATAAGGTGCGAACCAAACCATTCTTTGAACTTTGCCCAGTCAGCCTCTGCCTGCCTCAATTCTCCGATCTACAAAGTTGGAATAACCCTCGGAGATAAGCAACAGGCTTTGTTTGCTATGAGGAGAAGCAAGCTAGATTATAAAGCCTGTTCCACATTGTCGTGTTAATAGATTTGCGGGGCCCTTTCGCCCGGTGTGCACAGACAGTAATATAAATTTAATCTTTGTGGAAGGAGATGACGCCCCGTCCTCGCTTTCGGTAGTGCCACCCGTCTGGCGGGTCTTTCTCTCTTGACAAGATCAGCTTTTAAAACCAGTTTGCAAGATCAGGTTCAAATCCTTGTTTGCAAAAAAAACCATAAAACATAAAACCCAACAACAACGGAGAGATAGATAGGAAATAAATAAATAAAAAACCACTCACCGCCGCAAATCACATTTCAGGTGCCCAGGAAAGAAAAAAAAAGAATTCAATTATAGTCAGCCCAAGGGCTTATTTTGTGTATTTTCTTGCTGCAGGGAGAGAAATTATTCATGTAAAATTTATCTGGGCCAACACTTTAAACCACTCCAGAAAAGGACGAAGGAGCATGAACCCACAGAATGACACGTCTTGGAGAGACAGAAGAAGGCGCAACGGGAGGAATTGAGAGGCCGCGTTCTTCTTTTCCACATCTTGATGAACCCTCAAACGTACCAATTTGCTACTGCGGTGATTTTGTTTCATAATTGGAGAGGGGAGGGGGGGAAGAGAGAGAGAGAGAGAGAAAAGGAGAGAGGTGGGCTGTGAAGGAAGGAAGAAAAGCAACTGAGTTGGACAGGAGGTCCTTTTAGAAAAACTGGTGCCGGCAGCCAGGCACGCACAATCTGGAGCGAATTAAAGGAAGTTGAACTCTGGTGTGAACATTGTACAGCTCTGATAAGGAGCTACAACAGAAAGGAGGATTCTCAAGAGGTTCTTGCTGGTGGGTTTTTTTATTTTATTTTATTTTTATCTGAAGTGATAACGCCTCCTCCAGAAAAATATTCCAAGGGGAAGCTCTGTAGACTATACAACAGGAATATATAGAAAGAAAGAAAGAGAGAGAGAGAGAGAGAGAGAGAGAGAGAGAACCCTTTTAGAAAAAAATGTCTCCTGCTATAACCCCAACAGCAGAACTATGCAAAGTCTAGAACTGGTCCAAGATATACAAATGAGACACAGGCAGGAAAGCAAGCACACACACCCCAGTTAATGCAGAGTACAGACAATCTCTCCTCCTTAAAGCTTGACCAAAATTACCCATGATGCACTTGGGCAGCTCGCCCTTCTTTCTCTGGCAGCACCCAAGGAGGGACAGCTCTCCCCGTCTCCCACCCGTAACGCCCATGTGTTACCCAAAAATGCTGTCAATACAATTTACGGAGCGCCTTTTAAAACGGGGTGCAAAACATCGAACCCAGATGGCCCCGCCTCTTCGCTCTGGCCCCGCCCCCTTTCCCATGATCACTGATCATTTTCTGGTTTCCTGTCTTTTGTCCCGTTTTCCCCGCGTTCTAAAAGACCGAAATGCTGCTCCTAAGTCTTTAGTGACTGACCGGAACAGCTTTGAGCTACAATATTAATTTTATTTATTCTTACATTCCTCACTCGGTTTTTTCCTCTTGCAAGGAACCCAAGGCAGTAGACATAATCCTCCTCCTCCTCTCCATTTTATCCTCACAACAACAACCCTGTGAAGTAGGTTAGGCTGAGAGTCAGGGACTGGCCCAAAGTCACACAGTGGGCTTCATGGCGGAGTGGGGACTTGAACTCAGATCTCCTGAGTCCCAGTCCAACACAATAACCACTACACCACAAGCTGGTATGTTTGGCCATTCGGCCCCGCCCCTTCACCTTTGACTCCTCCCACCACTGAAATGCAGGCCCCAAAACCTTCTCCAAAATAGGATTCAGGCCTCAGGCTGAAAGATGTTCAACAGCTCTGCCGTAAAACATGCAAATGCTCTATCATCTCTAACCCATACAGGTGTGTATGCTACCACCTGTCAGGTATGCTTTAAGGTGGATTCCTGCCTTGAGCAGGGGGTTGGACTCGATGGCGTTATAGGCCCCTTCCAACTCTAATCTTCTATGATTCTATGAACTCTTCAACCAGCAAACTAAATCAAATCACAGCATCCCATTCAGTCTAAAAACAAATGGAATTCTAGTGCACTGGCTCACTGGCTGGCTGAAGGGCCTCAGGATAAAGAAGGCTCCACAAATGGAATTCCAGAGAAACGGTGCTGCTCCCATTTTACAGGTAGGAAGGAGTGAGGCAAGCCTGCCCCAGGTGGAGATCAAAGAGGAACACCTGCCTCCCAGACCCATGGCCAGCTCTCTAGCTTGTCCTGGGCATGGGTGTGTCCACATCAAAGGCCTTCCAATGGTTGTCACCCCATTCTGTGCAGGCCCACTGGATCAGCAGGAGGAGGCCCTGAGTCCTCCACACCCCCTCGCAAAATAAAGTCCATAGCAAGGAACTAAATGCAGAAAGGCAACACCAGACACCCAGGCACCAGACGCTTCCACATGGCGAGTTAACACAGACCAGCAGCAGTTGTGCAAAACCTCCATTTCTCAGCCTTACCTGGAGGTGCCGGAGATCACACCTGGGGTCACCTGGAGGTGAAGCAAGGACTCTACCACTAAGCTACAACCCTTCCAGGGGGGTGTAAACCAAGAAAAAAAGATTCAAGTCTGATGAGATTCAAGTCCGATGAACGACAACTACGGACAGTTGTAGTTCATTGGACTTGAATCTTATTTTCTTGGTTTCCAGCCCCCTGGAAGGGCTGTAGCTTAGTGGTAGAGTCCTTGCTTTGCATGCAGGAAGCCCCAGGTCCCACCCACCACACCCTCTACTTGGAGGAACCACATTCTCTGTGGGGTATTTTTTTTTTTAAAAAAAAGAGTCCTATAACATAAGGAGTTGCCCGATATTGAGTCAGTAAACCAGTCCCGTGTACAGTGAACGGCAAGAGCTCTTCAGGGTTTCAGACAGTGATCTTTCCCCCATAACTACTATCTGGAAATTAATCTGGGCTCGTTCACATCCTAAGCACGTATTTATTTACTTGTTTATTAAGTGTATATACTGCCCAGCTGGCAGATGCCTTCGGAGCAATTTACAATCATAACCAAAAAAGCCCAAAACAATAAATACAACAATGGAAATGTTAAACTACATTAAAGAGCCAGCTTAATCATCAGAGAGGCAGATTAGAAAGCAAATGCCTGCTGGGAAGGAAAAATCTTAACCTGGTATCTAAATGTATACAGTGAAGGCGCCAGGCGGATCTCCCTGAGAAAGACATTCTACAGACTGGGGGCCACTCCGGAGAAGGCTTTTTTCTGTCTGTTCCACCATTCTGGGTCACAGTACCTACAGAAGGGAATCCACAGCGAGTGGACCAGAACTTATGAAACATAAGATGCTCCTTTGAGTACTCTGTTACTGAGTATGGCCTTTACCCTAAAAGGTAAGTAAGATTCCAGTCCTCATGGTGATGAATCAAGGGCTGATTTAAATTGGAACAAAGGAAGCTGTCCCATACCAAGTTGGGCCCTAGCTCAGTTTTGTCCACACCAACTGGAAGCAACTCTCCAGGGTTTTAGTCCTAGCTGGAGAAGATGGAGATTCGAACCTGGAACCTTCTGCAGGCGAAGCCATTGCTATGGACCCGTCCCCACCTTCCACAGCTGAGGGCACCTTTTCAGCACAACAGCTATCAGACCACAAAGTTAGTCTGCGGGTCGGCATTGCACATAAACAAAATTCCCAAGGAGAGACGGATTGACTGAAAACATTTGCATTCCACCTTTCCTGGTGTTTCTGGTGACTTATGGCAGATGGATTAATATGGTTTGTACCAAACACTGCTTGGTAGAGCAGTGCGACAATGGAACCAGTGACCTAGGGATGTGGTGGGCTCTCCCACCCTAGAGGCCTTCAAGAGGCAGCTGGACAACCATCTGCCAGGGATGCTTTAGGGTGGATTCCTGCATTGAGCTGGAGGTTGGACTTGATGGCCTTGTAGGCCCCTTCCAACTCTATGATTCTATGATATTGCAGCATTCCCCAACCTGGTACCCTCAAGGTGTGTTGGACAACTGCCATTCCAGATATCCTGTCCAGGTGTCATAGGCATCTTAGAGAAAACTGCAATGGAATCAAATGAGTTTGAATTTCTATGAATCCGACCATGGATTCCACAGCGGATCAGGCATTCCCAAGTTGCACAAATTCCTGAGTCACACAGATCCCTTGCAGATTTTTTTAAAAAACTTTCTGAAATTTTACACAAATTCAGTTTAGAAAAATACGTCATTGGGATGAAAATGCACATCGTCGCCATAAGCTAAAGCATGAAAAGTTGCATTTTGGAGGGATGTGTGTTCATTTGAGCGGTGGGGTGGATTTGCATATTTTTGCAAGTGCGAATTTGTGCAAGTTCAGGAAATCCAAATTCCCCCAATGAGTGGAGAATGGAACGAAAGGCACCTGACATTCCAAAAACACAGACAGAACTGATTTTCAAAACTCCATACATCCCTCCTTGTTTGTGAGCCATCTCCAAGCAGCCCTTAAAGAATCTTGACAGATGGACTTCAGACACTACGTCCAAATGACCACACCCTGCTTAACACCCGACAACAAAACCCGGAATCTCTCCCCAAACTTGGCTCAGTTCTTATCATTGTTAACTTCCACTAGAATCTCCCGAGTCTACTCAGTTGGAATCACCCTGCAATCTTCAACCGACTGTGCAATCTCTCAGCCTCAGTTCCCCTGTTCTGTAAAATGGGAACATCACCCCTCTCCTCCAGAGGATGGAAAGGTAGGTGTAACAAAAACAAAACAGAACAGACTTATGGATAGGATCTTGTGGGTTGGGGGATGCAAACGCAAGAGACCTGAGCAGACTTGGGGAAGTCCCCTCCACCTTTCTCTCTCTCTCTCTCTCTTTGCTTAATCCTCCTCGCAGGGCTGTTGTGAAGAGACACTAGAACATTATCAGAGTCGCAGAATGCCCCATAAGCTGCAAACCACATTACGCACGTTAAAGAGGATTCCCAATAGATCTGACCACTACTCACGGCTTGGACAACGGAGGTCTTGTTCGCAGGGACGTCCCAACAGGACATACCGCCTTGACACCCAAACAGGAGGGCTCCACCCACCCATCCACACACAGGATCTGCCATCTCCCTGCATGAACAAAGCCAGACGGTCACACAGGAAGGAAGGGCCCAGCGCCACTCTTTTCTGGGCCAATCCACTGCTTCCGAACCAACAAAAATGTCCCCAAAAGCCACATGCCAGAGGCACAGTCCAGAAACCTCAGAACGGCCGCGTGTGCTTCTGCCACGCACACACACACACTCTCCCTGGGGCCAAAATGCCAAGGCTGCAGCAGGTGTGCTCCAAAGGAGGGCCCTGCACCTGAGCCACCGTAAATACCTGCCACTGTGATTTTTCTTGCCTGCACTCCCTTCGAAAACATATTTGTCATGCTCCCTTCTCTCGCCTTGTCGCCACCTCCCCTACTTGGACCTGGGCTGGCGCAAGCCGAGGACGGCCGTCTTCTTGGGGGCCAACAAATATCCCTTTGGCTTCTTAATAAAAATTAATTAGTGCCATTGAAGACAATCGTCGTGCCCCTTTGGAAGCAGCCAATTTTCCCAAAGAGAGAGAGAGAGAGTCATGGAGTGGTTTTATTTATTAGCGAGGGGGGAAATGGGGATTTCTTTGCATTTCTGCGTTTTAATCCCAAGGAAAGGGCCCTTGTGAATAAAAGCAAATTGCAAACACCCATGACAGCCTTGTCAATTTATCTCCTAAAAAAATAAAAAGTCCCCCTTCAAGCCATTATATTGCCACTGATGTTGTGATAGAATTTGATGCTCTCTCTCTCTCACACACACACACACACACAGAGACACACACAGAGAGAGAAAATACAGGACTTGAGCAATCCACAACACCAAATGCATAACATAAATATCTGCAACACGAAAGGAGCGAAAACTACCAGCCCCTCTCCCTTAGGAGACCCAAGGTTCTCACAGCCCCACTTCGTCAATTCTTCCCACAGGATCAAATTCCTGCTCCTTTCTTCACACCCCTCCCCATTTTCCTTAAAAATCCCTCATTTCCGAGAAAGGGAGACAGTTTTTACGCTGCACGACAAAGATTCAAGCCATGCCTGTTTTGCAGGGATTTATTTTCCGTATTTGGGGGGGGGGGGGTTTGTATCCTCCCCCCTCCAAGTCACCAACACACACACACACACACACACACAGCACCACCCCAACAGGAAATCACTCCTGCAAAGCTCCCAGGACACAGAGAAAGGTGGCCAACCCCTTTGAGGAAGGAGGCAAGAAAGATATTTTTTTTAAAAAAAAAAAATTGCATTTACATCCGTCCACATTAGACAATCCAGCTCTCTGTCCGGGCATAAATGCAACACCAAGAAGACCATTCTTGTGCCTTTTAGAACCGACACACACACACACCACTACATATACAACACAGCACACTTGTGCAGTGATGGGGTGTGTTTTTACACACACACACACACACACGCCAGGGTGGGGGGTAGCGGTTTGTCAGCCTGCAGACAGGCAAAAGTATGCAGAAAATAACAGTGCCCCTTCCTCAAAATAAATAAAGCGTCCAGCAATGTCTGGCTAAAGGAGGGGGGGCAGAGTGTTGGTCTCATATCCCCCCAATAAATATTATTACTTCATAACAAAGGCTACCAGGCAGGGTAAAGAATGAAGGTAGGGCAAAACCGAGCTAGCATTGCAGATTTGGTGCTGCCATAGAATAATGCTAATATTACCCAGATCTCAGAAATTTGGAGTTTCTCAAGGGGGGGGAGGGGAGCAGGGATGCTGACAATGCCTAAAGCCGCCTCCAGGTATTTAGGCATTGAGATTTTTTTATGTGCATTAACAACGCCAGATGATGGTGATTTGAGTATATCTGGGTGTTGGGAGGGAGAAAAGGTGGTCCAAAGGGCATCAACGCCGAGATCAACAACAAGCCCCAAACCTACCAGGGAGGCTCCGATGTCAAATCTCCCCACCCTGCAAAAAGAGGAAACAGCCTTGGCGGCTGGCGAAAGATAACCTCAACCTGGCAGATAAGGCGTGATGGACAGAGGCCATTATCTCTTGCTAGAGACGCGTGTCAAATAAATATTAAGAGGGTGGGCGAACGGCGGCGGCGGCGGCGGCGGCACAGCCACCTCGCCTCGGAGCCCCCCCCCTCCCCAAAACTCCCTCGTCACTGCCGCCAAAATGTCCTCAGCTCCCCCCCCCAGCATTGCATGAGACCCCCACCCACCCACTACTCCGATGTAGCAAGACATCCCCGCAGCTCCAAACATGAAGCGGGACCCCTGAGCTGGTTCCGCAGCCCCCCCCCTCCTCTCCAATCTTGGTACCCAACTGCGGAGGGGGGGGGGGGAGAGAAAGATGTTTGGTGGAGCAAATCATGGATGTCTGGTTATCGGCGGCGGCGGCGGCAGCAGCCCACACCCCATCCAGGGCTCCCCCCCACACACACCAAAGAGGAGGTCGTTTCTCCCTCCCCCTCCTTCCCCCCCCCCAATGCCACAGGATGCAAGGGAACCCCACCCACCGGCCCCCACCGCAAGGGCGCAGCCTCTGGGTACCTGGCTCGGAGGCAGGAGGTGGGGAGGCAGGAGGAGGCGGGCTCGGTCCCGACAAGGCAGCGCCGGGCCCGGAGACAATGGCACACGAAGACGCGGCTTCTCCTCCGCGTCGCCTCCGGCAGGGATGCTGCGCGGGTCCGGATGCTGGAGGATGGAGATGATGGTGGAGGAGGATGGAAGAGATGGAGGAGGAGGAGGACCAGGACCGCGCTGCAACCCGGGGAAGCAGCAGCAGCAGCACCGCCGCCAAGCGCCGCCCCGGCTCAGCTCCGCCTTCCTTCTTGCCTTGCCTCCCTCCTAACGACCAGGCCGGGGGACCCGGGTCTCCTGCACCCGCCCGGGAGGCGAGACTCACACGAGTCAGCCTCCCCCGCGCCCTCCCACCTGGCTCCGCCCCTCACATCTGAAAAAAGCGGGGGGGGGGAGAGGCAGAGAGAGAGAGAGAAATTGGGGGGGGGAGGGAGAAGGTGAACAATGAATGCACCAGCAGCTCCCGGACGAAGGCGCCTGATTTATTTTTCCTCTTCCTCCCCACCACTCCCATTTGGAAAGGGTTGTCTGCCCCACCAGGTAGAGCCACGACCTTTAACCTCCAAGTACTTCAGGTGAACCTCACACACACCCCATAGGGCGGCTGGGGTGTGTGTGTAACGGCAGCACTGCAGCGCTTTGCGTATGCCCAGAGGCATTCTGTGGCTGGCGTTGTTTTACTATTACTGCCGTGTGTTTTATCCCACCCCTGCTCCAAGGTCAACTGACACAGGTCCCCAACCGGCCCCCAATTTTATCCTCACCACAATTTTGCAAGGTAGGTCAGAGAGAGAGAGAGAGGGAGGGAGGGAGGGAGGATGGGACAGAAGAGAGCCGGTGCAGTATAGTGGCTAGAGTGTTGGACTGGGAGTCATAGAATCATAGAATAGCAGAGTTGGAAGGGGCCTATAAGGCCATCAAGTCCAACCCCCTGTTCAATGCAGGAATCCACCCTACAGCATCCCTGACAGATGGTTGTCCAGCTGCCTCTTGAAGGCCTCTAGTGTGGGAGAGCCCACAACCTCCCTAGGTCACTGGTTCCATTGTCGTACTGCTCTAACAGTCAGGACGTTTTTCCTGAGGTCCAGCCGGAATCTGGCTTCCTGTCACTTGAGCCCGTTATTCCGTGTCCTGCACTCTGGGAGGATCGAGAAGAGATCCTGGCCCTCCTCTGTGTGATAACCTTTTAAGTCTTTGAAGAGTGCTCTCATGTCTCCCCTCAATCTTCTCTTCTCCAGGCTAAACATGCCCGGTTCTTTCAGTCTCTCCTCATAGGGCTTTGTTTCCAGACCCCTGATCATCCTGGTTGCCCTCCTCTGAACACGCTCCAGCTTGTCTGTGTCCTTCTTGAATTGTGGAGCCCAAAACTGGAGATCTGGGTTCTAGTCCTGCTTGACTATAGAAGCTCATTGGGTAACTCTGGGCCAGTCACAGACTCTCGGCCCAGCCTACCTCAGAGGGTTGTTGTTGTGAGGATAAAATGGAGAGGAGGAGGATTATGTACACCGCTTTGGGTTCCTTAGAAGGAAAAAGGAGAGATATAGGTACAATCCATTCATCAAAAGAAACTGGTCTTCTATGGAATCCAACTAGCTCAGTACTGACTCCAGCTAGCTCAGTTTTGTCAACACAAATACATTTTAACTGTTTTTATGTCTTTTGTGATTGTAAGCCGCCTTGGGAGGGCTTCTGCTCTGAAAGGCGGCCAAGAAATATTTTAAATAAATGAATAAATACACCAAGGGTAGGCAGAAGGCGGATCGATGCAAACCCAACACAACTGATGCCGTTGCCGCTTGCAGGGGCAGAGCCAAAATCCTTAGAAGAAAAGACAGAAGATGCACCACAACCCCGGCTGACAGGGAGCCTGACCTGTGAGTAACCACTGGAGAATTTCTCTTCCCGCCCAGAGAAATCTGGCAAACTCGTCTTCCCAGTTTATTTTCCCACAAAGAGGGTGGAGAATTTTGAGAGGCCCTTTGTGCACACTTCGGCTCCTAACACGGGGTTGGAAGCAGTCCAGGGTCTAAACCAGGAAGGTCACACAAAGAGCACAGCACCAGGCAAGGATGAGTGCAAGGCAAAAGGCTTATAGGAAGCCCAGCAGAAGCTAGGAGGCAAAGACATCAGGGAGCAGAGCTTTGAAAAGACACTATTCCAGCAGCCCTCCTTTGCATGCCTAGGCCTGAGATTTATAAACTGGTGTTTCCATAGCCCCACCCAAGACCCAGCTGCAGCACATCAGAGGCCTCCGGAACAATCCTCCTCATGAGGAGATCCCTTTACTCACAAGGAGACTTCCTCTGCAAACTGGCACCTCTTTTCACAGGGGTTCTTTGGAGCTGCCTTGTGAGACTGTGACACTCTCGGGGGGCTAGGGGGAGTCACACAGCTTCCATGTCAGAGGAGATGACCTACCTCACAGGGTTGTTGTGAGTTTAAAATGGAGAGGAGGACCACATACGCTGCTTTGGGCTCCTTGTGGGAGGTTGTGGGGAAAGGCAGGATATGAATGTAATAATAATAATAATTAATAATGACGAAACAATACCTTGCAACAGTCATAGACAAAAAAACAAAAACACACATACCTCATCGACATAGCAATACCGAATGACAAAAGTTTGTTGAAAAGGAAGAGGAAAAGAGAGAGAAATATGCACCACTGGCCATGGAGGTCAAAGAACTATGGCAACAGGAAAAGATCACAATTATTCCATTTGTCACATCAGTCATCAGCATCACATCAAAAAAGCTATACAGAAAACCTTCAGAAAGTGGGCCTACCAAAATACATCCACAGCAACATGCAGAAAGCAGTCCTACCTAAAACATGCTCAATTGTCAGGAAATTCCTGAATCTGTTAAAGACAGTATGATTTGGCAAAGTCTGTCATGTCCATCTAGAAAAACCGCCATGAGCAAGAAAGAGATAATAATAATAATAATAATAATAATAATAATAATAATAATAATAATAATAATAATAATAATATAAAGTCCATTCCAGATACACCTGGTAGATCCATTCCAGATATACCTGCGTGCTTCAGAGTGCACCTAGCATTCAGAGAGCACTATTATCCCATGGCTTAAGCCATCCTCCAACAGAATGTTCCTCCAAAATCAGCTCCCCACTGCTGTCCCCTCTGGCCTTTTAGCCCATAATGCTTTGCTCCTTCACTGCTGCCAGGCCCTCTCCTCCCAAAATCTCACTGCAATGTGCTGCCTGCTGCCCGGACAGACAGAGCATCTCACTTGTCATTTGCATGAACACGGCGCGGAGCGCTAATGCAATATTGATCCCTGGGAGTCCAGCCAACAGCTGACAATGGCAGATGATTAGGGAGGGGGAGGGGATCTAGAAATGAAAAGGACCATGGGGGGGGGATGGCGGAGGGAGGGGTGCTATGGGGCACTCTCCTTGCCGGGATGATGTCGCCATGGTTTTGAAATTAGAAACAGGCTTCCGCCAATGAAGCCCAGCACCACAGCCACATCCTGCTGTTGTCGAGTGAAATCGCAGACCCTCCAGATAGTTTACTGCTTGTCCAAAAGGCAAGGACAGCCCCCAGCGTCTCATTTTTTAAATTTATTTAAACGCTTCCTTTCCTCCAAGGATCAGCGTACCTGATCCTTCTCTTCCTCTCCGTTTTTACCTTTACAACAACCCTGTGAGGTGGGTTAGCCTGAGAGGCAAGTCACCTGCTCCTCACCACATGCCAAAGCCAGAGCATGGGTTGATCATGTCTTGTGGGTTCTTGCATTGTGTGAACCCAGCTGAGCCAACAAGCCATGGTTTGTCAACCACGAACAACTCACAGTTCACAACCCAACAAAAAACCACAGGTTCCCTTCTGGGTTGTTTGTAGTTAACAAACCATGGTTTCTTAGTGTGGCTGGGTTTGCACAACACAACAACTCACGATTCGGCAACAACCCATACCCAGCCCACACAACTTGTTGTGTGAAGCCAGTTAAGTGACTGGCCCAAAGCCACCCAGTGAGCTTCTTGGCTAGGAGGGGACTAGAACACAGACCTGAATCCCAGTCCAATACTCTAACCCAGATGTAGGCCATGTGGCTTCTGTGTGCACCAACGTGCCCTCTGGACCTCTGCCTTGGCATCCACCAAGGTGCCCTCTCCATCCCATGCATTTTTAAGAAATTAACACATTTTCTTACCAGACACTAGGATTGCTGAGAAATACATTTCTGCTGATATTGAAAACTTAAATGAGTTGTTTAGCATAGAATCATAGAATAGCAGAGTTGGAAGGGGCCTACAAGGCCATCGAGTCCAGCCCCCTGCTCAATTCAGGAATCCACCCTACAGCATCCCTGACAGGTGGTTGTCCAGCTGCCTCTTGAAGGCCTCTAGGGTGGGAGAGCCCACAACCTCCCTAGGTCACTGGTTCCATTCAGACCCCACCTCTGCCTTGTACTCAGCCTTTGGGGCAGGTGACTTGTCTTTTGCCACACCTCCCGTGGCAGCCATTTTGTAGTCATGCCCAGGACAGTTTCTCAAATCGACAAATCCTCCCACATCCCCAAAAGCTTACCTACCCCTGCTCTAACCACTACACTACACAACACTGACTGTCCATCAGCTGATAGCCCCCACACTCTCACCACAATCAGACAAACGGAACCCACACAGAGGAAGTGGCGCACAAATGTGCAGGTCGCTCAAGGAAATGAGCCAAGCCACCTTCCCCAGGGGCTGCTTGGGGGAAGGAGGTGAGACTAAGAGATGAGGGAATTCCCTTTAGGAGCCTTAAACATGGCAGCCAGGCAGGCAGGCAAACCCCAAAGTCACAGTGTCACCCCCTCCCCAAAAAAGGGTGCAAGTGTGAATCACCAAATTTCTTGTCTCAAGCAGTGCCAGAATGCCTGCACTCCCCCCAAAAAAGGGTGGGATGAAACCCAAAATTACACGTGAAGGAAAATCTACATCGATAACCGAAGAAGGTTCGATTGTGACCTCCGGTCAGCACATGGGTTATGGGATAGGCTGGGTCTTTCACATGTGTTCAATTCTGCCTTGAAACTGGAGTGGCTCTTAAACCCCAGTTATTCAGTGAATCAATCCCCCAGTGCCGTCTCAAGCGCTATTGAGAGTTTGATTTCTCTGTTGAGGCTTCCTAAACCTGAGCACTATGGATGGCTGTGTATTTACACGAGCTAGGCAAAAGTGAAATTGCTCCCATCATCTCAAGATCAGAACACGGTTGAATCATCCCGAGAATTCCCTGAACACCTTAACTCAGGCTGCTCCCATCAGAGATGCTTAAAAGTTGGGATCGTAAATATTTAAAACATTTCCTGCATCTGGAGGGGGGGTGCGCGTCACAGTAGGTAGCATGACTGTCCAAAGCTTTAAGATTTTCCAAACAGAAATATCAGACACAGAATAATGGGCTCAAGTGACAGGAAGCCAGGTTCCGGCTGGACATCAGGAAAAACTTCCTGACTGTTAGAGCAGTATGACAATGGAACCAGTGACCTAGGGAGGTTGTGGGCTCTCCCACCCTAGAGGCAGCTGGACAACCCTCTGTCAGGGATGCTTTAGGGCGGATTCCTGCATTGAGCAGGGGGTTGGACTCGATGGCCTTGTGGGCCCCTTCCAACTCTGCTATTCTATGATTCTATGATCCCCACCCTTCCATTTCCCCACATGCACCTTCCTAGGATGAGCAGACAAAATAAATAACAAGCACAGCTCCCCTTGCACGGATCAGGGCCCTCATGGAGGCCAGGAGGGCTTTAACCTTTTGCCCCTGTAACAAGCCAATTTCTCTGCACCTCCAACCCTGCGATGCAGGACATGCTGCAAGACACACACACCATTTGTCTATATTCCTCAGAGGTGACGCTGCCCTCACTCATGCGTAACTTTTTAAATATTCCTTATCCTGCCCACATGCAGTGGTGCAACCGTAAATGTGGAAGCACAGACGCTCATCATGACAGCCCCCTCATAGCCACGCCGCCATGGAAAATCCAAAATTGCAGGCAGCTGAGTTTATCCATATCAACAGACCTGTTTTAGCAGTTTTCACCCCACCACGAACGGGTGTTTGGCAAAGCAAATGGGTCTTCATGGCCCATTCCAGTCCAAGCCACAGGAAACATTTTTCATGGCAACAATATATTAAGGACATCAGAAGAGCCCTGCTGGTTCAGACTTTAGGGTCCACGCTGTCCAGCATTTTGTCCACACAGTGGCTAACCGGCTGCAGGAAACCCAGTCGATAGGTAGAGTTAATTCGCCCCCTCCTGCTGGGTGAGCAGCAAATGAAGTGGCTGACAATAAATTGCAAGCGATAAATGACCAAGAAATCCGAAAGCCAACACAATCCTAGGCCCAAGTCACAGAACAGTCACTACAAGCCAGCCAGGTTGCCGGCTCCAGCACCGAACAATACTGTTTGGCTCCCTTCGGTGCTGAACCCAATTTCCCTGCCTCTGATGCCAAATACCAGACGACCCAGTTGGAGCGATCCAACGTCATAGAATCATAGAATCATAGAATAGCAGAGTTGGAAGGGGCCTACAAGGCCATCGAGTCCAACCCCCTGCTCAACGCAGGAATCCACCCTAAAGCATCCCTGACAGATGCTTGTCCAGCTGCCTCTTGAAGGCCTCCAGTGTGGGAGAGCCCACAACCTCCCTAGGTCACTGGTTCCATTGTCGTACTGCTCTAACAGTCAGGAAGTTTTTCCTGATGTCCAGCTGGAATCTGGCTTCCTTTAACTTGAGCCCATTATTCCGTGTCCTGCACTCTGGGAGGATCGAGAAGAGATCCTGGCCCTCCTGTATGTTATAACCTTTTAAGTCTTTGAAGAGTGCTCTCATGTCTCCCCTCAATCTTCTCTTCTCCAGGCTAAACATGCCCAGTTCTTTCAGTCTCTCCTCATAGGGCTTTGTTTCCAGACCCCTGATCATCCTCTGAACACACTCCAGCTTGTCTCCGTCCTTCTTGAATTGTGGAGCCCAGAACTGGACGCAATACTCTAGATGAGGCCTAACCAGGGCCGAATAGATCCTGCCTTGAGATCCTGCCTTGAGATCATGCAACCAGCTTCCCTGTAAAGCCTCAAAGGACCATCGAATAGGGCAGCCTTTTCTCATTCCAGTTGAGATTTTGAGCAGCGGGCAAAGCCGGTCAGCCAGCCCTTTGAGGAGGGGCGGGGACTTGTGTGTGTCTCCAGGTTTGTGTTGGGTGGGTGGGTATAACTGTGTGTATACATGGTGCACCCCAAGCATGTTTGGGGTGCACTCCAGCAACGAGGGAGCCCTGCCCACGACTACCAGACAGACCTCAATGTGCTTCTTTGGAGCCAATTTGCCTTCCTCCTACCAAAGTAGCTTCCTCTTCCACCACCACTTCAGATTAGCAGCCATATCAAGTCATCCATAGTATCCTAAAGCTGATACACCAGCTGTGCCCCTTCCTAGAGTTGGAAGGCCTAAAGACGGTCGTGCACACGCTGGAAACTTCGAGGCTCAACTTCTGCAATGCGCTCTACATGGGGCTACCTTTGTGCCTGGTCCGGAAACTTCAACTAGTTCAAAATATGGCAGCCAGGTTGGTCACCGGTACACCTAGGGGGTACCACATTGCACCAGTTTGAAAATCTCTTCACTGGCTGCCAATTAGTTTCCGGGCAAAATATAAAGACCTTTAAAGCTCTACATGGTTTGGGTCCAGGCTACCTGCGGGATCGCCTTCTCCCATACAATCCGCCCCACACGCTCAGTTCCTCTGGGAAGAATTTACTCCAGCCAACAAAAACAAGGCTGACAAATATTACCCAAAGGACCCTTTCCTCAGTACAACAATGGAACCAGTTCCCTAGGGAGGTTGTGGGCTCTCCCACACTAGAGGCCTTCAAGAGGCAGCTGGACAACCACCTGTCAGGGATGCTTTAGGGTGGATTCCTGCATTGAGCAGGGGGTTGGACTTGATGGCCTTATAGGCCCCTTCCAACTCTACTATTCTATCATTCTGCTGCTCCCAGTTTGTGAAATGGCTTGCCAAGAGAGATTCATCAACTTAACCATCTTACGGATTTTAAGAAAGCCGTAAAGACTGATCTCTTCCGGCAGACCTACCCAGTTGAATTTTAAGATGCCTTTTTAATAATGTGCTGCTTTTAATAATGTATTAGTTTTAAATGTTCTAATTAGTTATATGTATTTTATGGTGTTTGCATTTGTGTTGTACCCCTCCTCGAACCATATTATTATTCCCTGACAGCCGTTTTCAAATGGAAACCCGAGGCCAGCTGAAAGAGACATGGCCGGGGCTACGCAATGAGTCTGTGGCGGAGATGCAGCTTAAAACCCAGTGTCCAAAGTCTGACTTTTCCCACCCGAATCCATCGCAATGTAGAGTTTTTGGTCATCTTCTCCATTTAGGATAGAGAGCGCCCCCTGGTGAGCTCCAAATCTGTCACATTTATCTAGATACTGCATTTTTCATTTTTGTAGCCTGCCCTGGAATCTATCCAGACGAAAGGTGGTATATATATAAATACATAAAATAAACCTATAACCTCCCACACACGTGCCAACACACTATTCACTTTTAATACTACTCCACTGGTGTCCAATTCAGACAAATTCCTCTGCATCATGTTCTTTTGTAACATTCTCTCTCCAGTTGAATCCCCCGTTTCAAATTTAGAAAGGAGCAACCGTGGCTGTGTATTTATCTGTAGCCAGTGAATTCATAAATAAGAAGGCAAAGGTAGTGAATTCCTCTGCTGCTGCCCAGAGGAACAAGGGATCCTGAGTCCAAGAATTGCAGCTTCATCACTCTTTCTTCCTCATGCAACGTCTGTCTTGCTGTGGTCGCCTTGTTGGACAGGTCCCCTGCTAACCTGAATCTTCCTGGTCTTTGGCTTGCTGGACAGCTCCTCCTGGCCTGGCAGGATTTTGAGACATAGGGCAGGAAAGCCCTTTTGTGGGGAGTGGATTTTTTAAAGAAGTATATATTGTGACTTGTCCCGCATCACGTACGTACAGCCCTTGATCAGGCCAGAAAGGATAGAATCATAGAATAGTACAGTTGGAAGGGGCCCACAAGGCCATCGAGTCCAACCCCCTGCTCAATGCAGGAATCCACCCTAAAGCATCCCTGACAGATGGCTGTCCAGCTGCCTCTTGAAGGCCTCTAGTGTGGGAGAGCCCACAACCTCCGGTAACTGGTTCCATTGTCGTACTGCTCTAACAGTCAGGAAGTTTTTCCTGATGTCCAGCTGGAATCTGGCTTCCTGTCACTTGAGCCCGTTATTCCATGTCCTGCACTCTGGGAGGATCAAGAAGAGATCCTGGCCCTCCTCTGGGTGACAACCTTTCAAGTATTTGAAGAGTGCCATCATGTCTCCCCTCAATCTTCTCTTCTCCAGGCTAAACAGGCCCAGTTCTTTCAGTCTCTCTTCGGCACTTTGGTGGTAATAGTAACGGTCGTGTTCAGACAACGTGCTAAGCCACGAGGGTTAAGCATTTTGAGCTAACCATTATGGCTTAGCATGTCGTGTGAACGACATCCCCACGGTTTAACCATGTTCAGTCAGCACTTGCTGCAAAAGGGTTAGCGGCCTCACCATGGCTTAGTGTGTTGTCTGAACAGGCCCAATGTTGGATGTAGGGCTCCTAACACATGCCCCTTCTCAGGTACGATAGGGAAGTCCAAATGACAAAGGCGGAGTGTTGGCTAGGACTAAGGAGATCCAGGTTCAAATCCCCCCATTCGGCCAGAAAGTTCAATGGCTGATTTAGTGCCCGTAGCACTCTGTCTCACAGGATAAAATAGAGGGCTTTGCAGCGATGCAATACAGCAAGAGATGCTGGTCTCAGAAGCCAAATTATTTGGGGGCGACTTGGTCCCCAGGGGGCAACACAGACCCATTAGCTGTACCCAAGACCTGCTCCTGTTGGAGATGAAATTGCCAGGACGGATTTGTTGATGTGGATCAACGCAGCTGCCTGCATTTCTGGGCTCTCCTTGGGGGGTTGGCTATTGCGGAGACCGCCTGCATTTCTGCATTTATCATGACACCACCCGGCACGCCACTGGTCTCTTAGAACTCTCTTTCCTTTCCTCCAAATGCCGCGATTTCTGCCCTTGAATACATGAAGCAACTCTAAGGAAGGAAGGACCTCTGAGCACAGTGCTAAGGCATTGATTTCACTTTTTAAAAAAGAAGCCAGGTGGAGAAGGCTCTCTGAATATGCCCAGAGGCACTTTCTTCTTTAGTACTGCTTCAGCGTACACTCCGTCTGAATGCTTTAACATTGAAAACTCACCTCTGGTTCAAATTAAGCCCCACTTGAGGAGCAGCCGTGGAGACACGAGTGTGATGCGTGCCTCTTGCAGCGCTCTGAAGGGAAATCCATAGCTTGATCTATAAAGGTCAGGCTGACCGTGTGGCCGGAATATTGCTCATTTTCTCCCAACCGCTGCTGTGGTTGCTAAGGCCTGCAAAACTGTGGCTGCCTTTGGGATGTGAAACATAAAGGCTGCAGCACCGGGGGTGGGTGGAATCATGACTCTCTCTATTTAGGAAATCACAACACCCGTAAACACCATGAGTAGGGAATGATGGGTGCAAAATAAACGCCTTGTTGGAAAGCTCTACCATCCAGTTACTTCTTCCTCCTACCCAGCAGCTACGTTACCCTTTCGCTAAGTTAGGGAACTGCTCAGGAGAAAGCCGCACAGTCACAGATCTCACCCCTGAAGTTGTGTGTCTTAGCTCAAAATCCTCACGTGCTAGTTGAGCAGCGTGGTAGTCCGTTGAACAGCCTTATGTGGTCAAATCCCTCCGCTGACAGCAGGTGGCACCAGTGCCTCGCTGGACTCTGGAGGACAAAAACAATCTCTCTGAAACCACCCAGGCCTTCTCGCTCAAAAAATAGAAGCCTGCTAATTGTTGCCGACTTTTCCGAGGGCACTGAGCTATGCACAATTCCTCTCCAGCAAATTGACTCACGGCTACACCCCTTCCTCTTCCTCCTCCTCCTCCTGAGGAGCGGCCACGCTCCTCACCACCCCTCCATGGAGGTCAACCCATTCTATTAGCCCATTTTCCGCTCCTCTGCCTTTATGGCTCAGTGCCCTCACAACACGCTAAATTTTCAATTAGGGACCGTTTGCTTTGGGGGCGGAGAAAGGGCCGACACTGCTATCAAAGGAGAGTTTAGCATCCTCTGCGCCCCCGAAAGAGACGCGTTTGCTATTGTTTCTCCTGGTTAATTATCCTAGGATAACAACCCATAATTTATTCCAGCCTGAGATGTATCGATATGCTCAAAGGGTGCGACAGAGGTGAAGAGAGAGAGGGAGGGGGGGTTCAAACAAAGAAATGCACAGACACACCTTCAGTGGGATCAGGAGAGCCCGAGACATTTGGTTTCCTGAGCATCAAATAGATGCACCACCTCAACGTCAAACTGCAGAGCGAAATTGAACTCAGCCCTGTTGGCTGAAAGAAATTCCCTTCTCTCGTGTTAAAGGCACAGGAGTCTCTGTTAGGGACCGAAGTTGGCCGCCTAAGCCGGTGACGAAGCGAATCAAAGCCTGCTCTTCGGTCGATTCGAAGTATTTATATTCCACCTTCCCCCAGAAGGCCTTCGAAGTGAGCGTATGATCAACAATGAAATATCAGATGCAAGCAATCCACACGAACTGAATGGCAATGCCAAAATCGCTTTTTCAGCCAGTTCACACATGCATGAATATCCAGTGCCAGAGAGGGTACTGGGCACGGCAGATGCAGCTTAGCCATTACGTGCTCTTAGTCAGGAGCAGAACGTTTTGTCCATTTGATTTAATTTATACCCTGTCTTCCAACACACACACACAAATGGCGCTCAAGGCGGCTTACAAAAACGATTCCAAATAGATTAAAACCCGTGAAAATACAATAAAAGTGTAGCGATCGCAGGACAAAAACAGCATCCGATGCCTCCTTGAATAAACTAGCCTCTGCTTGCCAACGGAAGGACAACAGAGGGAGAGAAAGCTCAGCCTCCATTGGGACCAGCCACCGAAAAAGCCCCGTCTCACGTCGCCATCAAACGCGCCTCCGATGGCAGCGGTTTTCCAAAAAAGGGCCTCTCTATAAGACTTTAAGGATGGGGTGGCGGTCTTTCAGGTCCAGTAACAGATGTTTTGATTTGCAGGTGCAACTGCACTCTTTGGGGGCCTCGCGGGTGACGTGACACCCTCTCGCCGGCCTCGGGGGCGTGCTTATGACGTACGGTGACTAACCCCCTCCCCAGCTCCGTCATTTCCACCCCCTCCCGTTCCGTCTTCTCCCTCTCCCCTAAGCACTCGATTGCACCCCGCTGGCCTCCTTGCTGCAGCCCACCCCTCCCCGCCCCCTTTCCGCCCTCCCTCCTTCCCTGCCCCGCATAGCTTGATTTTAATTGCTT
Source organism: Elgaria multicarinata webbii (assembly GCF_023053635.1). Taxonomy (NCBI): domain Eukaryota; kingdom Metazoa; phylum Chordata; class Lepidosauria; order Squamata; family Anguidae; genus Elgaria; species Elgaria multicarinata. The sequence goes on along the minus strand of NC_086191.1, from coordinate 15,023,209 downwards.
CTGCCATTCAAGGGCACGAAAGGTCGTCCACTGCTCCGTGGGGGCTCCCCTGAGCAGCCGCCAGCCGTGTTAGCTTCAGGGCTGCTAGGCAACGCAGGCAGAACCACTTCCAGGACTGGGGGGGAGGACACAGGGGGTGCCAGTCTGGCACAACTATGCCACACATCTCCTACGATCACCTCTTCCCGTTTCCATACCAAGGGAGGAGGCAGCTGGACATCCTTTCCTTAAGCCACGCAGCCAGGATATTGCTGCCTCCACCCCCACCCCTACACACACCATGCCCCAATTTCACTGGGCATGATGCCCGTGCGTACCGCCAGAGTTTTTGCCACTTCCTCTCCACCCTTTGTTCCTCTATTAAAGCCTAATTTGGCCACTTAAAAAAAACACACACATCTCCGCAGTGGCGTGACTGCATTTCCCAGGGCATCAGCTGGGCACAGCGGCACAAAAGTTGCTGGCACTTGGCCCGCCTCCTCCGTGCCCTAGGTCTGAAAAATGCCACTCCGAATGCCAAAGGCCTTTAATGGAAAACTCTTGTTCTGTGGAAAGAGCTGACCCTGTGCTCCGATCTTAGGGATGGTCACCTCCGGATCAGCGGGCTGAAGTCAGCAAGCTCTCCTTACATGGGCAAGAGATGTCCGGGTGCTTTACTCAACCCACCCATCTCTTGCTCCTTTGTTTGGGTCACTCACAGGTTATATTATTATTATTATTATTTACATTTCTATACCGCCCAATAGCCGGAGCTCTCTGGGAGGTTCACAAAAAAAGTGTGCTGTGGGCATACATAAAGGACGCTGCGCTAACGAAAGAAAAATCCCATTTTGAGCCCAACAGCTTGAACTTACTGTCCCTTTCATGCCCAATGGAGCCCTATGAGGAGAGACTGAAAGAACTGGGCCTGTTTAGCCTGGAGAAGAGAAGATTGAGGGGAGACATGAGAGCACTCTTCAAATACTTGAAAGGTGGTCGCACAGAGGAGGGCCAGGATCTCTTCTCACTCCCCCCAGAGTGCAGGACACGGAATAACAGGCTCAAGTGACAGGAAGCCAGATTCCGGCTGAACATCAGGAAAAACTTCCTGACTGTTAGAGCAGTACGACACTGGAACCAGTGACCTAGGGAGGTGGTGGGCTCTCCCACACTAGAGGCAGCTGGACAACCCTCTGTCAGGGATGCTTTAGGGTGGATTCCTGCACTGAGCAGGGGGTTGGACTTGATGGCCTTATAGGCCCCTTCCAACTCTACTATTCTACGATTCTATGCCACATCTAGCTTCGGTGCTGAGTTGCCCATTTGGGAGACTCTGTGGGTACACGGCATCATGGCCGGCCTCCATGGGAAGGGCTGTAGCTCTCCAGGGTTTGTTTATTTATTTATTACATTTCTATACCACCTAATAGCCGGAGCTCTCTGAGCAGTTCAGGCTACAGGCAGAGTTCGTTCCTAGTCCTACACCGGGAATTGAATTTAGGACCTTCTGCATTCAAAGATGGGGCTCTCTCCCACCCAGCCTCGGCCCACCCGAGCAAAAATCCTGCCTGAAAATCATAGAATCATGCCCTCCTCTGGGTGACAACCTTTCAAGTATTTGAAGAGTGCCATCATGTCTCCCCTCAATCTTCTCTTCTCCAGGCTAAACAGGCCCAGTTCTTTCAGTCTCTCTTCATAGGGCTTTGTTTCCAGACCCCTGAAAATCCTAGAAGGCGGCTGCTGTGTTCAGTGTCAACAAAACTGGGCTAGATGGACCCAGGTTCTGACTCAGTCTAAGGCAGCTCCCTCTATTTCTCCAGACCCTAGGAGTTTCCCCCAGAAAGACTCCTAGTCTTACTCATCAGCTTTTGAGCTGTGACTTATTTTTAAATTGTTGGTTCGATGACGTTGATAACCTGCCGTTCTTCCAAGATGGCCTAAGGGAATGTTCTCCCCAGTGGCGCCGTCCAGGTAGGACTTTGGATTAGAAGCTCAGGGTCCCAATGAGCAGAATGCACCAAGACCAGCTTAGCATATGCATGTATTAGTAGCCTGATAGCTGAATAACTCTCAGGGCGACGTACGCTAGAAACACACCCGCAACTAAAACCCGTATAAGTCAAATCAAAACAACGTCATAAAACAAACAATTAAAGCAACGGTGAAGAGGAACGGAGACCAGCGCGAAGCACCAGAAGAAACTCTAAAAGCGCCGTGGAGATAAAATAACGTGAAGACACAATACGGCAGCAGAAACGGAAGGAGATTAAATGGCTTGAGAGGATAAATGGGTGGTGTGGCTGGTATCAGAAATTTAACAAGGGAGGTGGTAGGCAGACTTCTCTGAGGAGGGGGTTCCATAAAGGGGGTGGGGGCTGCTAACGAAACAGCCCCATAGCTGCTCAGCATGTGAGGACCCTCGGAACAATCGCAGGGCTTGGGTAAGAGAATATATGATCAGAGAGGCCAACCAGGGTCCATTTGGTAGCTCCGAATCAAGCCTCTGAAGCAGGTTGGGGGGTGTCCCTGAACAGCCCTGGTTAGTCCTCTCCTCCTGCTCTACTATTCTGTAAGGGGGGTAAGCATCCGCTCTCCTCCTCTTACACCTACGATCAGCCCTGCAGGTGATGCGTTAACCGTTGCCGTCAAACCGTGGGCCCCAGAAGGGCAGGAGACGTGGCAGGACCATTCATCACTTTAAAAGTCACCAGCCTCCTTCCCTCCAGGATCCCAGGAACGAGCAAATGGGGAGAGCAGACAGAGACAACAGAGAAGGGAGACGCTCTGGTCCGTGGGCACGTCTTGGGCAACTTAAATCCAGGCAGATTTTTAAACCCAAACACCTGTCTGGTTAGGAAGGAAGAGTGTCCAGAGTCTGGCATTTTGAGAAGGCGTTCATATTGTCCATCAAAAGAAGTGCTGGACCTCATCTCTATTAGACCTAGAAGCCCCTAACTGCGTGGGGGTAGATGGCCACAAGGCACTCTGCATGTGCTCAGCAGCACTGTGGCCTTGCTGTTTCATGTTCTCCAAAGACAAGCCTTAAAAACAGGTTCCGGGGCACTCTGCATGTGGTCAGCAGCAATCTGGCCTTGCTGTTTCACGTTCTCCAAGGCTGAGCCTTAAAAACAGGTTCCGGGGCACTCTGCACATGCTCAGCAGCAATCTGGCCTTGCTGTTTCACGTTCTCCAAGGCCGAGCCTTTAAAACAGGTTCCGGGGCACTCTGCACGTGCTCAGCAGCACTCTGGCTTTGCTGCTTCACATTGTCCAGGGATGGGCGTTAAAAAGAGGTTCCGGGGCCTAGCCTTGTGTGAACCCCAGCTCTGAAATTGCCTGGCCTCCTTTGATGTCTAGCCAGACAGGGGCATCTCACCTGGCGATGAGAGGTGTGCAGCTCTCTCTTCATATAGGAATTCTCCGCCCTGCCAGACCAACCGCCTCCCAGTGGCGCAGGTAGACTGGTTCAAGAGGCCCAAATCCTGGCCCCTGGGGGCGAGGCAGAAATGAGAGCGGCCGGTGATGGAGAAAACAGCAAGCAGGCCTAGAGGCACCACCAGGGCTGCCGTGGGTGTGCTGGGTCCGACCAAGACGGATGCCGGTTGACACAGCATCCTTTTGCTCTTGGGTTTGTTTATTTCTTAAACATTTTTATAGATTGGGGGCAAGCAGCCAGGCATGTACAGAACTACAGAGGCCCATTTTGTTTTATTTTTACTTTTTAAAATACATTACCCTTTCCTACCACAAAATGGCACTCATCCCCAGGTCAATGTGTTTAACGTCGGGGCAGCAAAAGCAAGCTCCGTTTTATTCCTGTCCTCATGAGAGCGCTTCGGTTTGAGCGAGTTTAAGGGCGGAATCCTATGCAGGTTTTGACCGGGGGAGGGGGGGTCATAGGACTTTCCCCCCATCAAAACCTGCATAGGATTGCACCCTAAAATGTAAAACAGCACCTGCTCAAAATTGTTATTTATTGTAGCTGTTTTAATTCAGGGTTAGTAAGCAGTTTTGGAGTCATTATTGAACATAGCAGGTACGTAGAAGCAATTGTAAAGCATGGAACAGTGGTTAGAGGGTGAAGAGAAAAGTTATCCATGCGCCCCATGACTGAAATAACGCTCACGGCCGTCTAGAAGAATGCCCCATAGCGCCATTACATCCAGGGTCCAAAATACCCTAGCTGCACCACTTCCATCCACCCACCCACCGTCCCCATAGATCTGAAATTAGCAGAGGGAAATTGCAGGTGAAGCTTCAGTTTCAAAGAAAGGACGCCCTCTCCTTGCTTCTTTGCCACGCCAACACCCGGAGAGTCGCTTTTTCTCCTCCGAACTCATCGCTGCAACACGGCCAGGCCATTTCGTGTCGGTCTGTGTGCGGAGATGCCCGCTCCAGATGACAGCCGGGTCAGGCAGGGTGACGGACAAGACCTTATTAGGAATCCAAACAGCGGCACCACTGGAAGGACTTCTGCCCTCTCCCTTGCTCAAGTGAAAGAACCGCAAGGAGGTCTTTTCCACATGTCAAGATGTGGAAAAAGGATGCCGTTTTCCTTGGAGGAGGGTGGTCCCACACAGGGCCATAGATAGGAAAAGTTAGACTCTGGACTTACTGCTCTTACAAGCACACACACACACCCCTAACCCTCTATGCTGTCCCTGGATCTTCATGTGGCATTAGTAGCAAGGATTGTGTTTGCACAATTATGCTGAGTGCATCAGCTGAGGCCCCTTCCTAAATCACCCTGCTTTGGCAACCGTCATCCGTATCATGGCTTGGTTACACCCTATTTAGACTACTGCAATGTGCTCTTCGTGGGGCTGCGCTTGAAGAGTGTCTGGGAGCTTTGCTGGGACCAGCACGTGGGCTGGGCACCATATTATACCTTCCTGAAAGACCTGTACTGGTTTTAGGTGCAATTCAAAATGTCATAACTAACCTTTCACGTCCTAATCGGCTTTGGACCTAGCTACCGAAGAGATTGCCTCTCGAAACTCAGCGGACCTTTTCTGGTTTGGTCCTGTGGATCTTGTTCTGTTTCCCCACAATGGGCATCAACTCAGCTGGTAGCGAGTCCAGCCAATACGCGGATTTCGGGTTTGGTTTTGTTGTTTACAGTGGCACCATGGCCAATTTGCGGAGTTCGGGGAGGTCTGGAAACTTGCACAAATGGTGTCCTTATTTCTTTTAAAATATTTTTTAAGTAGCAATCTTGCACAAGTACGCAGGATTGCAAGTCCACCTTGCAGAGGCATGTTCCTGTGGTCAATACCCTCGTCAGTTTCATCCCCTCTGCACACTACTTCCTTTAACCCAGCAGAGCCAGAAAGAAACCCTGACGCCCTCGCCGAGGGAGGAAGAAGATGGCCGCCTGGCGAAGAAACTCACTGAAGTCCTGGACAGGCACCAAACCGATACCCCATTAAGCCATTCCTGACCGCTCTCCTAATGGAGCAGGAAGCTTCCAAGGGGCCGTCAAATCACGACAGGAAAGAACCCGCAAAGCGTTCAATGCAAGAATAAAATAAAATACAAAAAACAAACAACCCACCACTAATTAGACACAAGCTCTGATGCTCAGAATTCTCTGCAGCTGCCTCGTCAGCGCCCCTCACCCACCCCCAAATCCTATGGTTTGCCAGGAGAGAAAGCCAGGGCGCAATTCTTGGGCAGGGGTCATTACAGCGGAAACTCGCCCCAAGTTACTGTTAGTAGGTGGTCTGTCTGCCTGGCTAGGTGATGTTCAACCCGCTCCCCCTAAAGGATCAGGTTTGTAGTTTGGGGGTGCTCTTGGACCCAGAACTGTAACTTGAGGTGCAGGTAGACTCAGTGGCATGAAGCACCTTTTATCAGCTTAGGCTGATATACCTTTTCTGCACAGATAGCCTAGCTACAGTGATCTATGCTCTGATAAACTTCTCGACTGGATTACTGTAAGGCGTTACATGTGCGGCTGCCTCTGAACACAGTCTGGAAAGTTCATCTGATCCAAAACAGGATGGCCAGATTATTATCATAGACTGGCCAAGGTGATCATATTATGCCAATACTTTCCCATCTGCGCTGGCTGACAGCCCATGTCCGGGCCTGACTCAAAGTGCTGGTATTAACATTCAAAGCCCTAAATGGCTTGGGACCAGGTTACCTGAAGGATCACCTGCTCCCATATGTGCCTGCCCTGACCCTAAGATCACCTTCAGCAGTCCTTCTCCGGGAGCCCATGCAAAAAGAAGCGAGGCAAGTGGCTACCAAGATCTCTTCTCAATCATCCCAGAATGCAGGACCCGGAATAACGGGCTCATAGGAAATCCATTTGTCCATAAGGCCACTTACCCTAAAATATGAAGGCAGGCCTGACCATCTACATGATAGCACTCTTCAAATACTTAAACGGTTGTCACCCAGAGGAGGGCCAGGATCTCTTCTCGATCCTCCCAGAGTGCAGGACACGGAATAACGGGCTCAAGTGACAGGAAGCCAGATTCCGGCTGGACATCAGGAAAAACTTCCTGACTGTTAGAGCAGTACGACAATGGAACCAGTGACCTAGGGAGGTGGTGGGCTCTCCCACACTAGAGGCCTTCAAGAGGCAGCTGGACAACCCTCTGTCAGGGCTGCTTTAGGGTGGATTCCTGCATTGAGCAGGGGGTTGGACTCGATGGCCTTGAAGACCCCTTCCAACTCTGCTATGCTATGATTAGAGGTAACCGTGCCCTGGACTAGAAAAAAAAGGCTGCATAAATGACATGCAATTACACAACAGCTCAAGGACAGTAAAAATAAAAGTCTTTAAACGATGAGCAATTGTGGTGGCGATCTGTTGCCTCAGGACCACGTCTGCCGACTGACAAAACCACAGTGGGATGGGGAGAAAATGTTCCGAAACTCTTCCCTGTTAAGGCCCCCCGCCCCCCCAGGTTCAAACGCAATCCGGCCTCCATTACAGCCTGCCTTTCGACAGCAGGACCCCTCCCGCCCCCACACAAGGCACGCTCCATCGACGATTGCTAAACACTTATTTAATAATGCATCATTAATTCGCCACAAATAAATTATTCAGCCTAACCCTCTGTCCTTTTATCACCCCCCGCCTTCTTTGTTTTCCCCCCGTTGGCGTTTGTGCGAGTCAAAACGCGCAAAGGGAGGCGATCCAGTTGGGCACGAAAAGGAACGAGGTCCCCCAGGTCGGGAGCAGGCAGGGAGAGGACCTGGGTGTTCACCTTCGCTCGTGTGAACGCAGCCCTCGGACTGCTCCAAGTGCCCGAACCACGGGGAACGTAGAGGAAACGTCCGAATGACATTCGCAACGGACTCCCCCCATTTTAGACAAATCCTTCCTTCTGAAAACAGTTGCTAAGCCAGGGTGGGGGGGATAATGGGTCCTTTTCGCCTGAGTCCCAATTGCTTAGTGGTAGCTTTTGTGCAGGTTTATCCCCCTCTTCTAAATGTTTGGAATCATTATCATCATCATCATCATCATTTGTATACTGCCCCATAGCTGAAGCTCTCTGGGCGGTTTACATAAGATAAAAACACTTAAAAACAATATACAAAAACCACACAATATACACATACATTTAAAACCACTATCACAACTAACTATGAGCCTAAAAGAACAGACCCAGGCGCTCCTAATGTACACGTACATTTAAAACCACTATCACAACTAACTATGAGCCCAAAAAAACCAGACCCAGGCTCTCCTAAGTCCTCGCTCCTCGCAAGAAGAGCTTTAAGCTCAGAGACTCTGGTCTTTGGGGGGGGGGGGGTTTGGCTTTGCCCCGCCCACCGCTGGAGAGAGCTTTTCTCAGGATTTCTCCAAAATGGAACCCAAACTCCCAGGCTGAAAGAGACCCCTGATACAAACAATACATCAAATTTAGGTATAACTATACTTATTACAATAAAATCATACATGCAAGTTTATCTGGCATATTTTGCATATACCTGTTCATTTAAGGCATCACTCACGCAACTAGATATTACTTGGGAGCCAAACTCTTGAAGACAGGAGGGAGTATCGAGTCCCCCCTGTCTTCCTTGTTACAAGTTTGAAGATTAACAAGAGCCAACTTTGGGTCCGATAGAAACTTCCTATATCTGGGGCATAAAAAGTCGTGTTTTTTTAGTCGTTGGAAAAGAGGGCAGGGCTCCTGCGGCTTTTAACTGTGGTGAGGGCCAGAAACAAAAGAGGGCAGGGCTCCTGCGGCCTTAACTGTGGTGAGGGCCAGAAACAAAAGAGGGCAGGGCTCCTGCGGCCTTAACTGTGGTGAGGGCCAGAAACAAAAGAGGGCAGGGCTCCTGCGGCTTTTAACAGTGGTGAGGGCCAGAAACAAAAGAGGGCAGGGCTCCTGCGGCCTTAACTGTGGTGAGGACCAGAAACAAAAGAGGGCAGGGCTCCTGCGGCTTTTAACTGTGGTGAGGGCCAGAAACAAAAGAGGGCAGGGCTCCTGCGGCCTTAACTGTGGTGAGGACCAGAACCAAAAGAGGGCAGGGCTCCTGCGGCTTTTAACTGTGGTGAGGAAGAGGGAATTTCACCAGGAGTCGCATGCATACGAAGGACACCTGCTGAAATTCCCTGTTCAAGACACAGGAGCCCTGCCCTCCTTTCCTTTGGGTCACCCTAGCCCAGCCTAACTTCTTGGAATTAATAGTCTCCCATTCTACAGACTGCTACTAACAAGGTTTTGAGGGGTGTCTCCCCTGGGGTGAGGGCTTACCTCAGGACAGGAGCGCAGAGACCTCTCCCAGCAGCAAGCAAAGGCTCCAGCTGCGAGAAGCGACCAGGTGTTGCATTCTCGCGATGGGTGTGGCTGGAAGCAAAGGGGGTGGAGCCAAAAGGGGTGCGGCCCAAATAGGAGAGGAAACCAGTCTATCATAGCTTCAAGCTTCTATTGCCCAGTTAACTCAGCCTTAAGAGAGACATTTCAGCTTTTTTAGAAGGGGAGTAAAAACTGCAGAAAAGCCAGGAAACCATCGAACGACCACAGCTGGAATGCATTAGAGCGACGCTAGAGGCCTTCAAGAGGCAGCTGGACAAGCATTTGTCAGGGATGCTTTAGGGTGGATTCCTGCCTTGAGCAGGGGGTTGGACTCGATGGCCTTGAAGGTCCCTTCCAACTCTGCTGTTCTATGATTCTATGATTCTATGACAGGGGCATTGTGGGTAGTTTAAAGTGGTCATTCCCATCCCACGTTCCTCAGCGCAGGGCAGTCCTAAGTGGTCACAAACACCAGTGGGCCCCAGCTTTCTTAGGCTTAGGGTGACCCTAGGGAAAGGAGGACAGGGCTCCTGTATCTTTAACAGTTGTACTGAAAAGGGAACCTCAGCAGGTGTCATTTGTATTTATGGAGAACCTGGTGAAATTCCCTCTTCGCCACAACAGTTAAAGGTGCAGGAGCTATACCAGAGTGACCAGATTTAAAAGAGGGCAGCTTTAACTGTTGTGATGAAGAGGCAATTTCACCAGGTTCCCCATATATACAAATGACACCTGCTGAAAATTCCCTCTTCATCACAACAGTTAAAGCTGCCCTCTTTTAAATCTGGTCACTCTAGTATAGCTCCTGCAGCTTTAACTGTTGTGATGAAGAGGGAATTTCACCAGGTTCTCCATATGTACAAAGGACACCTGCTGAAATTCCCTTTTCTATGCAACTGTGAAAGATACAGGAGCCCTGTCCTCCTTTCCATAGGGTCACCCAATACGAAGCCCAAGGGAAACCACTGGGGAGCCTGGCTGGGCAATCAGAGGGAGATTGGGGATGAGTACTTATGGGAGGACATCAGATTGGTGGATTGGGGGGTGGGGAGCACCTTTGGTAGTCGTGCTGGGCTGCAAAAGGTTGCCTTGGCCTAGTTGCCCTGGTCCTTGCTATTGGCTTGGGACTAGAACTCCCTACCTATGGAGGAGGAGGAGGAGGGTGACCATCTGAAAAGGAGGACAGGGCTCCTGTATCTTTAACTGTTGTGATGAAGAGGAAATTTCACCAGGTTCTCCATATATACAAATGAAACCTGCTGAATTTCCCTTTTCTATGCCACTGTTAAAGATACAGGAGCCCGGTCCTCCTTTTCAAAGGGCCACCCTATTTTAGACTAATGGACGCTGGCTGGGAGCCAAAACAAAAACATGTTGGGACCTTTATTTGCTTGGTTGTAAATTCATTTGTGGTATTTTTTTTTAAAAAAAGATTCCTGAGTGGTGAACAGTAAACATTTAAAAAGGCATATTAAAAGTCATATTTAAAATCAAGTTTCTGTATGTTTGTGTGTCTGTCTGTCTCTTTCTCTCTCTCTCTCTCTCTCTCTCTCTCACACACACACACACACACACAAACACACACACACCCCTGGACTCCTCAAGGCTCTTCATAAATCAGGGGCAGGGCATTGCCACCATTTTGCGGAGCGCCAAGGCGAAACCCAAAAGACCCTGGAGGTACAAACACACACTCCGTGCCCCGGCTGCCCGGAGCAGCAATTTGTCTTGGGCTGTAGGAGGACAAATTTGGAGGGACCGCAGCTGTTTCGGCTCAGAGCCAGGGTGGTAGAGTTGTGGAGGGGAGGCAAAGAAGTTGCCATCGGCAAAAAAGGTTCTTTCCCCGAAAAGGGCACGTCCTCCTTCCAGCTCCTTAATCCGCTTAGCGAGAGGGGAGCTGGGAGCACAGCCCTGTTTACCTGCCTGCTTAAGGCTGCCTGGCGCTTATCGCTCATGCCATCCATGCACCAATCAATACTTTTCATAATTCAATTTTCCTCTCCCCTGCTTAACGGCCCTAGATTTCAAAGGGGGAGAAGCTCCCCGCCCCCAGAACACACGCACGCAAGAACCTACCTCTCTTTCCCACAGAAGCACCCTGCTGAATTGGACCAGAAACCTGCCCAGCCCACATGCTGGACAGGTTGGCAACAGAACCTTCCTTTGTTCTGTGCCCACAACATTTCTCCATCAGGACGCTTCACAGCTGTCCATCGACGTCCTCCTCTATACACCTTTATTTACGCCATCTTAAAGCAAGGGTTCCTCTCCCCCTAATATTAGAACCCAACGAGGTCACATCCCACGAAACTGAATGGTGGGAGATTCAGGACGGGCAGGCAGAAAGCCGCCTTCACACAGCACAGAGTCAGACTATGGAACTCACTTCCAAAAGATGGAGTGATGGCCACACATTTGGGTAGCTTTAAAAAGGGGGTTGGATAAATTCCTGGAGGAGAAGGCTATCCATGGCTACTAGCCCTGATGGTTATATGCTACCTCCATGATCAGAGGCAGTGTGCCTATGGACACCAGTTGCTGGGGAACATGGGCTGGAGGGTCCGGTTGCACTCACGTCCTGCTTGTGGGCTCCCTAGTGGAAAGTTTCATCGGCCACAGTGTGAACAGAATGCTAAACTAGATGGTCCTTTGGTCTCTCACAGCCCAGCTCTTCTGATGTTCTTAGGGTACAACCCTATGCATGTTTAGACCCCCCAAAAAAGCCCTACAACCCCTGAAGCACACTAGGAGTTGTAGAACTTTTTTTCTGTCTAAACACACACAGGTTTGCACCCTTTTAAGTTTAGAGCTGTGTTTGCACCTTGGAACTTGCAAAGTGATGAGGCTGCCTTTTAAACAGACTTGAAGGATCGCCGTCACCCGTTATCAGCCTGCCCGTACTTTAAATCCGAAAGAGAGGACCTTCTCATTTTCCCACCCGTGAAAGCAATTAGGTGGGTGATCACACGACACAGGGCCTTCTTTGCAGCCGCCCCACGCTTTTGGAACAAGCTCCCATCGGAGGTCCGCGTGGCAGGCTTTTAAGACGGCCTTGAAAACATATTATTTTACCCTCCTCTTAATAGGGCTGCTGTCATTTTTTCCGCTTTTAATGTTTTAATCATGTTTATGTGTTTTATTGCTGTAAGGCACCTTGGGAGCACTTCTGCCCTGAAAGGCAGCCATGAAAGGTGATAGATAGAGCATGGAAAGGAAAAGAACCTCTCGTGCAAGCACTGAGTCATTACTGACTCTTGGAGGGATGCCAGCTTTCACTGACATTTTCTTGGCAGGCCTTATAGCGGGGTGGTTTGCCGTTGCCTTCCCCGGCCGTGATTACCTTTCCCCCAGCTAACTGGGTATTCATTTTACCGACCTCGTGAGGATGGAAGGCTGAGTCGACCCGAGCCGGCTGCCTGAAACCAGCTTCCGCTGGGATCGAACTCAGGCCGTGGGGAGAGTTTCGGCTGCAGAAACTGCTGCTTTACCACTCTGCGCCACATGAGGCTCTAGATAGAGCATGGGCAGAGTATTTTTCTCTCACCACTGGGGCAAGCACTCCCACTGCCCCCCCCCACCTCAAATTTACACAGCTTTTCTAGAACGTGTTGTGAGGAGGGGCAGCAGTGGCAGGTGGGGAGAGATAGTTTATATCTTGTTATTTTTAGCAGCCTCAGAGAAGGAAAAAGGAGGCGGGGGGGATCCCTCTGTGTCAGAGCCGGCAGAACAGAAAGAAGCCTTCCTTGACAAGCTCAAACACAGGGCAACGAAGAAGGAAGGACTGGTGAGTTAAAGGCCTTGCAAGTAATTCCAGGCCACTGTGACAAGAGCATTGACAAGAGCAATGTGGAATGATAAACAGAATCTCTCACAGGGGAGACGAAGAAGAAGAAAAATCAATACAGGTTTTAATTCCCCCCCCCCTTCCTCTTCCGTCCTTATTCAACTTGACGACAAATGAAAAGGGGTCGGGGGGATTAAATAGATATTTTATCCAACCCACTGGGCCGCCGCCTCTCACTCCGCCTTCTCCATTCAATTCGTTTTTCCCTCAAAGGTTCCAGCCCCTTCTCGCCCAGAAAGGCAGTTGTGTCATGACGGCTTGGGTTCTTCGTTTCCTGCAATTTTATTCCTCCAGCACAGAGGAATTTTGCACCTGCTAGAAAGGAGTTTTGCAGCATGGAGATGCAGGGACAGAGGGAAGCTTTGCCTGTTGAATTTGCACCTGTGACGCCGCTGCTAAAGGGACCAAGGCTCGGTCAAGAAACCGGGTGCCAGATGGGGCTAGCAGAGGTGGTGGGGGGCTAGCCCAGCAGGCAAAAGACGGAAGGAAATGGGTGGATAAATTAGGCCAACGTGGGCTATCGAAAGAAGAGCCAGACCACCATCCCGGGAGACAAATCCCCCCAGGACTTCGGCAGGCTCTTCGGAGGATGGAACAGATTGATATGCAGGAAGTGTCAAATTTATTATCATTATTCTTACACCTCGAAATCCAGTTCTTGATACAAATATACACACGTTCTGGAACAGCCTGTGATTGACAGCAGAGGCCCCAATCCTTTCGCCCAGCCAAGGAAACCCTCGCCGAAGCCGGTGTGGAAGAGAGAGAGAGGTGATCCAAAGAAGGTTCCCTAAGCCGGGGGTCTCAGCGGATCATCTCTCAGCCTACCGCACCCACCACCACCACCACCACCACCTAAAAACACACACAGTCGGGAGGAGGCGGGGACATCGCTGGGACGCAGCAGAGGACTTGCTGGTACGCTGGCTGAGGATAGCAAGAAGAGAGAGACGGGGAAGTTTCTGCAAAGACAAAACACAACAAGGAGAGTGAAATAAAAACTACCAATCCCACAATGCACTGGGGCAGGGAGCCGTAAGGCTTCATCCGGTCCTTCTGGATTTCCCAGATGGCCACGCCCTTTCTCTTAGCTCCACCCCCTTCCCCTATGCTGACTGAGGCATGCTGGGAACCGTAGGCCTTTTTTCAGACACCATCACCCACTTTTTTTGAAGGTTTTGTGGGGGGATACTTCTGCCAACCACAAACCAGCCAACACCTCCCTCATCTTTTGCGGAGTCCCCAAATTTGCCCTCATTTCTGTCGGCACGGGAGTACCGAGGTCAGGATTAGAGGGAAATCACGGTCACCTCGCTGTAGGCTACGGAATCGCTCCCGACAACATCACAAAGGCTGCATCTGGGCAGGATCTACACTACTGCTTTAAAATGGTTTATAACTGTAGTGACAACTCCATATGCAGTTTTCAAACCGTTTTCAAAGAGTCATAACCTGCTCGGTGTGGATCCGGCCCAGGCTGCACTTCTAAAACAAGCAGGGTGCAAAATCCGGGCTCCAAATAAGAACCACAACAATATTGCAACATGTCCTGCTTGTTCATCCCTGGTCGATGGCTGGTGGGCCCCTGTGTGAACAGAGTGCTGGACTAGATGGACCCTCGGTCTGATCCAGCATCAAAGCACTTCTTATCTTCTAATGGCGCAAGGATCTTCTGCTAGGCATTTTCCTCTCAGGCGGCGAAATTCCTCTGTGACAATCACCTGATGCCTGGATTCCAGGCAGCCCCTCAGCGTCAGCCTCATAGGTGGACATCAAAGACCCCGTCTTCCACAGCCTGTGTATCTTCCTCCTGGATTTCTGCAGAGAGACAAGGATGATCAGGGGTCTGGAAACAAGGCCCTATGAGGAGAGACTGAAAGAACTGGGCATGTTTAGCCTGGAGAAGAGAAGATGGAGGGGAGACAGGATAGCTGTCCTGTGCTGTAGCTGCCCAAGCATCTCCAAGGAGTCAAAACTAAGGAAAGTTCTTAGGCCAACCTACAAAGCTTTATTGAAAACAATTAACACTTCTGTAACACAAACTAGGCAACTTTATGGGAAAATCCCCCCTAGGCAACGCTATGCAAATTAAGCAAAACAAAGGAAAGAAAAGGTTTTTCAAATGTCCCAAGCTTCAAGCTGGAGAAGGATGCATAGATGCCTTCTCACGTGCAATCTCTCAGACTGTCTCTTTGCTGCTAATCTCACTGAATGTTTTAACTTCTGGCTATTCGCTGTCTCCTGAGAGCATAGGATCTGGCTTTGAGGAGACAGACTCTGGGAGGGGCGCATTCGCAGCTGGAGGCTCTCCCTTGTGACCTTCCTCCCCCACTGGCTCAGCATCTTCTGAATCAGAATATGTTTCTGATTGATTACCTGCATCAGCTGCTCCCAACACAGGAGCAGTAGGGGCATATATGACAATAGCACTCTTCAAATACTTGAAAGGTTGTCACACAGAGGAGGGCCAGGATCTCTTCTCGATCCTCCCAGAGTGCAGGACACGGAATAACAGGCTCAAGTTACAGGAAGCCGGACATCAGGAAAAACTTCCTGACTGTTAGAGCAGTACAATGGAACCAGTAACCTAGGGAGGTTGTGGGCTCTTCTCCCACCCTAGAGGCCTTCAAGAGGCAGCTGGACAAACCTCTGTCAGGGCTGCTTTAGGGTGGATTCCTGCACTGAGCAGGGGGTTGGACTCGATAGCCTTGTAGGCCCCTTCCAACTCTACTATTCTATGATTCTATGATTCCATAAGCATCTGAATCGACCCGGGTGTGAACTAATGTGGATTTTAAAAAAATGGTTTCCTGACTACCCCACCCCATTCAACAAGCAATCCAATGGACCTGTTCACACAACACGCTGCGGCTGAGTGTTTAGCGGCGCCCCTGCCAAGGGAAGCCAAAAAGAGGACGCCTGAGAGGCCAAGTTCCGATTGACTTGGATCAATACAGATGAACCGCAGCTGAATTTATTCCAAACTCGCTGGCGCAAGACAGACTTAGAACACCAGGGGGAGTTGTTGCATCGCCATCCAGGGACTACAAATAAATACTATATTTATCTATTTATTTGTTTGTTACGTTTCTATATCTCCCCAATAGCCAACGCTCTACTATCAGCAGATATTTTGCTGAGTGGATGTGGGGCAGAAGGAAATGGGGCACAGGTTGGCATACAGAGATCCTGGAAGTTTTAACAGCATTTCCAGAGGCTGAAGGATTTAAAACAGCAGCTGTGATTTGATTCCAGAAGCAGAGGAGGGGGGGATCTCAAACCAGCAGCCCAGAGAGCTGAAGTGTGACCCCCCCTCCTGCCCCCCGCCAAGTGAAAACACACACAGGGAGTGACACACACACACACACACACACACACAGGAAGCACCCGTCTGAAAGCTGTCAAGCAGAGAAGTGCAGAGGGCAGGAAGCAAAACTGGGCTGAACCGTTTATCTGGGAGGAAAAGCTGGTTTCCGGCATTGGGTGTGGCTCAACCGGGGTGGGGGTGTGGTGGGGGGGCACAACCAGACTTGGGGCATCGAGTTTCTAAAAAACAGCTTGCGATCACAGATGCTACAAGACGACAACTCATGAAAACGCAGCCAATATGGGCTGGAAAATACAGAAAGAAAGACGCCCCTGCAAGAAGCGATTCATTCATTCTATTACATTTCTAAGCGTGTCAATTACATTTCTATTCTGTGTATTTCTTGCTGGGTTTAATTGCCCTGCAGCTGACGTTAACCTCAGCCTTCCCACATTCTAGGGGGGGAAGTTTAACCCAAATCCCCCCCCCACCCTACACACACACACACGCGCGCACACACACACAAGCTTGGTTGTTAATGGAACCTTTTCTTCTAAGAAGAAAAGAGGTGTGTCCTATGGGCCTGGGCCCCAAATCTTTAACCACGTAGCGACACCTCTGCCGAAAGAAGCCGTTCCAGACAAGACAACACGTTAGCCGTGTTGCTATGAACTGGGTCAACACAGAGGCCCTACCTGTATGCCGCAGGGACGTCCGCCCAGGTCGTGGCAGGGAGAAGCTGAAGGAACGGGCCGGCAGTGCTGCTGGTCCATCCAGGCTGACGCTCTTGGTGCGTTTGCGACACTCGACGGAAAGGAGGTCCCGGCACTGTTTGTGACAGCTCACGCCGCAGGCTGAACGGCGCAAGGGAAGAGCGTTACGGCACATGTCGCTGTCGTATGATTTCTCTTACAAGGTTAACCTTCAAGTTCCGCCGCCGCCCCAACCCAATAAATGACTTGTACTGGCTACTTTCTGTACAATAGGGGTGGGTGCCTCTGTACACATTGGCTGGGGTCACACAACATGTTAAACCACACTCAATGGTTGAGTGTGGGTTGTTGCTGAACCGTGGGTTACTGCGTTGTCTGAACGCTGCTGCATTTTCTGCAGGGTGTCCTGCTGACCATGCAGCGTGGCTTTTTAACAACCCAACAGCAAACCACGGATTCTCAAGGTAGCTTGTGCACGAAAAATAACCCACGTTGGATGGTTAACAAGCCGCCCGGCGGAAAATGCGCTGCATTCAGACAACACTGTAACCCACGTTCACTGAGTGTGGGTTAGCATGTTGTGTGAACCTAGCCACTCAAGTTGCATGCACCCCATACCTGCCACCAATCTCCGCCCCCCGCCTCACACTGCTACGACTTACCTCGACATTTTAGCCCCTGCTTGTAGAGTCCAAGGATCTGGAGAGAGAGAAAGAGAGAGGAATGTCCAGTATGGGTGAGTAAAAGGATGGGTGTTCAGAAACTAGTCCCGCTGTTCACATATTGCCCAAATCAACTCCTTTTCTTGCTTTTGTGTACCTCTTCTTCTTCTTCTTCTTCGAATCATAGAATAGCAGAGTTGGAAGGGGTCTACAAGGCCATCGAGTCCAGCCCCCTGCTCAGTGCAGGAATCCACCCTAAAGCATCCCTGAAAGATGCTTGTCCAGCTGCCTCTTGAATGCCTCTAGTGTGGGAGAGCCCACAACCTCCCTAGGTCACTGGTTCCATTGTCACACTGCTCTAACAGTCAAAAGTTTTTCCTGATGTCCAGCTGGAATCTGGCTTCCTTTAACTTGAGCCCTTTAACTTTCTTCTTCTTTTTCTTCTTCTGGTTCACCACAATGAAAGAAAACTGGAGTCAAAATGGTTCCGAGGATTTGGATCACTGAGCCAACTGTGTTGGTAAAATAGAATCACACGCGCTAAACTACACAGATCTCTTCAGCAGGATAAAGAGACCTGCCAAGTTTTAAAAGCTTGCTAGCATTATGTTAATGGAACAGAAAAAGAGAGAGAAGGACTTCTCAGTCGCCTGAAAAATAACGTATCAAGGGCCAAATACAGGTCAAGTAGCGAGACGCTTCGTAAGGGGCAACCCTAAAATCAAACATACTCAATCCAATTAACAAAATGACCCTGTTCAGAAGACACCTTAAATCACTGCTTGAACCACAATGGTTAAGCCAGAAAGCCAGGCTGTGTTCAGAAGACACCTTAAACCCCAGCTTTAACTCCAGTGAATAAGGCTTTTTGCTTTATTCACTGTGGTTTAAGGTGTCTTCTGAACGGGGCCATAGTCAGGATGACCCTAAAAGCATTCCTTCCGTAGAAACCCAAACATGACATCAGAACAAACAGGCAAAAAAGATAAAAAGAGTAAAAGATGTTATAACAGTGTGGACTAGCAGCTTGTTGGTTGGTTTTTAAATGCCTTTTGGAAGAATGCTCTTTTAGAAATCTACAGATTTTAACAAGAACGAGGAGGCACTGAACAGCCAGCCCAAGCTGTCTTTGCTTTCACACTAGGCTGTTTATCTGTAACTCTTGTTCCAGCGTTTAACCACACCACGATTAAGCACATTCACTTGACAATCACACCCAAAGACACACGCCAGTTACACACACATCTGCGTAGCCCTGGATGTGACCCCGAGACCACACACACGCACACACCCTGCATTCCAGGAAGCTTTTTCTTATTATTTTTGTAGAAGATTCGGAACGGGGCAAAATTGTAGAGCTTAAGGCTGAAAATGTCACATTTTTTAGATTAAAAAACAAACTCAAACCTTACATCCGAGTTCTTCTTTATTTTGATTTTATTTCTTTTACCACCATGCTAGCTATTTGACTTGCCAAATCCGATCGTTTCCACCCATTTTCCCCCTGAAAACAACTTGATTCAAACAACCACATAGCTGGTAACGTCACTAGGATCTCTTCTCAATCCTCCCGGAGTGCAGGACACGGAATAACGGGCTCAAGTTACAGGAAGCCAGATTCCGGCTGGACATCAGGAAAAACTTCCTGGCTGTTAGAGCAGTACGACAATGGAACCAGTTCCCTAGAGAGGTGGTGGGCTCTCCCATGCTAGAGGCCTCCAAGAGGCAGCTGGACAACCATCTTTCAGGGATGCTTTAAGATGGATTCCTGCATTGAGCAGGGGGTTGGACTCGATGGCCTTGTAGGCCCCTTCCAATTCTGCTATTCTATGATTCTAAATCCAACTGCAATCCTACTTAAAGTAGACACATTGAAGCGAGCAGGACTTCAGTTAGTCATGACCCGCTTAAGACCCATTCGTTTCAACGGGTCTACTCTAAGCGGACTTTAGTTGGACTCTATCCAATAAAACTGCCTTGTAACATGCTTTTGTTTCATTAGCCCAGGGGTGGGGAACTTCAGACCTGGGGGGGGGGGCAAATCCGGCCCTCCTGCAGTTCCAATCCAGCCCTCTAGGGTTCCCCAAATGGCCACACCCCTTCCCCTAGCTCCACCCCATTTCCCCACAGAGACACACGCAGACAGAGAGAGAGAAAGAAAGAAAGACAGACAGGGAGAAAAACACACACACAAAGGCAAAAAAACTCTCAGAAAGAAACACACACAGAGGCACACACCCAGACACACAGCAAACAGCTCACCAGGCCCTTGCAGTGGCGACAAGCCACCGGGCGCAGGAAAGTGGTGTCGTGGAAGCTGTGGATGAAACCCATCTTGCCGTTGAGCTCCATGCTGGACTTCATGAAGTAGGAGATCATCTCTTCCCGACTAATGCAGCCGTCCCTGTGTTCCAAAGATGCCCATTAAAAGCGGAAAGACGACGCACGTGATTTGGGCACAGCCCGTCCATGGGCAACGCCCTTCCCAGATCTCCCAGAGCAAGGCCACCTGTCGTCCAAATACAACCCTGCCCCCTTTCCCCCAACCCACAACCACATGGGGGGGGGGGTTTCCCCGTTTTTTGTGCAGTGATTTCTCCATTCTAAGGTTGAAATATCTCTCCCAAGATTTAATTACAAGCAGTAACAACAGCACTACGTAAAATATCAGTAGAAGCTCTGATGTCCGTGGGCCGGTGAATCTGCCCCACATTTGGAAGAACCCGGAAGCTTTTACACACCACCGTGTGACATTTGCATTGGCCCAACTAAGACAATTGCCTTAACGTTGCCTTACGAGACACTGTGGCTTCCTTTCTGCTTTTCGAGCGACCGAGAGGACCAGTAACGCAAACCGCTTTGAACAACAGCCTTAACCCCGGGGCAGGGGAGCCATTTCTCCCACCCCTGGAGTAACCACAGCCTGAACTGCCACATCAGAAATGTGCTTCAGAGCATGCTTAAAGTGAAAACCTCCGGTCTCTCTCTTTTGCAAAGTTAGGGCAGCTGCAGGCGAAACGTATTATTTCACCGCGGCCTTTTCTTTTTGGCATCCCTGGTGTCGTTGCTGCTGAAGGTGGCTTTATTGCTGGGTTTTATTGCTTTCTTTGCTATTTTACTGTGTTTATGTTTTACGGCTTTTAACATTTTTACTGTTTTAATGTATTTTATCGCCCGAAGCAGCAGCCAAGAAATACCTTAATTAATTAAGAAAAGGCGTCTTAAGAGACTGTCAGGTCCAAAGCGCAGCATTAAGGGAGCCGTGGCGAGCCCTTTTTGGCTCCCACACACTTTGAGGGAAGCAGCAAGTAGCGGAAACCACAAAATACGAGAGGAAACCCCCCCCCCCGTGTTTAGATATGGGGCTGCCCTGGGGTGGCACAGCTGCTCAGAGAGGCAGGTCACCAAATAAGGAGTGATGTGGCGTTTGATGCCGAACAGGGAAAACCAGGACTCAGGCCTTGTAACTCTCGCTCCCAGAAGAGAGTCACAGTAAGATACAAAGGGAGGGCTGGGAGCCAGGTCTCCTGGGTCCTCTCCCAGGGGATGGATGTCGCCATAAAATAGCTGGGCTTGAAGTCCACGCCTGCCAGAAGAACACAGAGTTCCCTCCCACACACATCTTTCCGTCTCTTGCTTGCTCACACACGCATCCCAGATGCAGGCCGGTGTCAACTTGCCTTTTTCCTCTCCAAAAGTAAAACTTGGCCACGAGCAGAAAAGATGCCATTTTAAATGTCGGGAAAAGGCTTTAAGCTGCCCTCCCGCTGCTGATGCAAAGCGACGGAGCTAAAAATTGTTTCTGGGTGATGGGTGGCAGCAAACGCAAAGAGGAGGCTTGTGCCGTCTAAAAAAAAAAAATTGGCAGGAACTTTGGGGGAATAGGGTCCACTCCATCAGGCGCAAGGAAGTGTCAGCCTTAGCGCCAGCTGAGAACACTTCATCCCTCCGACAAAGTGAACTCGAAAACCCAAAAAATGCCTGACACAGGGGGAAATCCAACATAAAATGACAGAAGCCACCGTGGCAGGTTCTAAATGGAAACGAAACGGTGGGATAAAAATGTTTTTATATATATAATTAGAAGTTGGACCGTCCCAGAGAGGCACTCACTGATTCTCATCAAGGTCTCCAAATTTGCACAGGTACGGGAAATTGTTTCGGATGATCTTGAACTCTTCCTGGGAAATGTGTCCATCTCCATCCACATCAAAGTTCCGGAAGACAGACTGAAAGACAGATGGGGGCGGGAGGGAGGAAGGAGTGGATCCCTGTCTCATGACCTTAGGAGCACAGGACACGGCCTTGAATTCTTGCTATTGGTGCATTGTCCACAGTGACCGGCACCAGCAGCAGCCCTTAACAAAGCTCAGCAATAAAGCAGTCGCTTCCTGCAGGCTTACAGGAACCGCCCAGAGAGCTTCGGCTATTGGGCGGTATAAAAATGTAATAAATAAATAAATAAATAAATTACAGTCACGACACAAAAGGAAAGGGAACTGGGAGGGAGGAGGAATTGACACACACCCACACACCCATCACTCCGACCATTGTGAATGGAAAATGGAGTGATGTATACACACAAAAGGTATGGAAAGTAAACCCACCCACCCTATCAAAGCTTGGAAAATCTGGGGATGATTGGAGTTGTAGTCCAAGAGATCTGGCTGGTGGCAGCTTGGGAAGGACACATTATGAGCCAAGGCCTTATCTTCCACATCTTCCTCTATTTCCCCAACCCACCCACCCCTCTGCTGCATCCTACCTCGACCATCTTCTCGATGTGTTTGCGCACAACCGCCTGGTCCGGCTTGGGTTTGGGCACCGATGCCCACTCCTCAATCACGACGGGCTGGGGTGGTGGGGTGGAGGACGTGGGGCTGGAAGGCTGGAACAGAGAAGAAAAAGGGGTGGGGTGGGGGGCGGAATACACATTTGGAAGGCAGCAAAGGGATTGTACCTGCTGGAGCCAGAGGCAGCTGACTCTGGGGTAGTGCGTGGTTTGATACGCGAAGTCCAGAAGGGAGAGAGCCCTCCTTCCCTTCCTGCATGTGTTAACTGCACAACTTCGTTTTGCTCTAACACAGCCTTCCTCAACCTGGAGCGCTCCAGATGTGTTGGACTGCACCTCCCAGAATGCCCCAGCCAGCAGGCTGGGGCATTCTGGGAGTTGTAGTCCAACACATCTGGAGCGCCCCAGGTTGAGGAAGGCTGCTCTAACATATCAGGTGAGTAGAAGCAGTTGTAAAGCATGGAAGATGATGTATGGAGAAGGAAAGCATAGTTTGCTCTGTGTTTCGCAACTGAAGCAATATATGTGGGGATCTAAAGTTTGCCCCCATGAGACCGTAAAGTCCAGGGTGTAATATGACCTAGCTGCACCACTGACAACACCCCTGGGAGCCAGGTTAGATTGAGACGTAGGAGGCTGGGCCCACGCCTGCCCAGGTGAACTCTAAGGGGCTACCCTTGAATATGGATTTTCCCCCCCTCATACAAACAGCGCCGCCCAAGACATTTTGCTGCCTGAGGTTTAGCACAAGATGGTGCCTCTTTCCATTCCATGTAGAGAAGCCAACTGGACTAGCAGCTGAATTTCACTTCCATACAGGAGATGGATCAGCAGCACGCCCCAATGTACTACCTGAAGGCAACAGGCTAGCTTAGGAGCCGTAGGGCATAGCTCAGGGCTCTCTCCTCCAAGGCCTGGCTTCCACTCCCAGCGTCTTCCGCCTGAAGGGACTCTTTCACTCTGCCTTCTGGTAGGGCCGGCCTGCTCCAATCCTAACGCGCCAGAGATTGCGTTATGCTGATTCTCCGCAGGCCACTCTCGCAGAGTGTAACGTACAACAACCACTGCTCAGCACTGCGCGGGCCTCTCTTACGGCAACCCCATCCTCCTCTCCGCTGGGGCGGGAGAGAGGGAAACAGAGGAAGAAGCCGCAGAATCGGATCTCAAACATACAGCTGCCTGCAGCGGCTGCATTCCCTGGCAACAGGAAACTTATCCCCCAGGGAGGAAGCCTAGAACAGGCTGTGAAGGAAGGATAATTCAAGCCCCACCATCGCAGTGTGACAAACATCAGCGGAGGCAGCCTGGACACTCACGTGAGAGAAAGGGTGAAGGAATGGGCTGGGATACAGACGGGCAAAGATCGCAGGACGACGTGATAGAAGGAAGACTGACTCAAGTCACAGCTCTTGCACCAGTTCCAGGAAAACCCGTGCTTACCGTGGACTTGTTCCGTGGCTCCCGTTGTAGAGAGAGCTGGTAGATCTCCTCTTCTGTCTGGTACTGGTCCAGAGAGACCTGCCACAAGTACCATAAAGTCAGAGCTAGGAACACAACCTCCCTGCACAAACGCTGCGGAGGCTTAGAGCACATCCATTTAGCTGGAAAAGAAGCTAAATTTGTCCATTCGGACCTCTGTTGCGACCCAGAGGGTTAGAACCAGGGCTTTGTGAATCACCAGAACCCGACTCACCAAAGTTCTCCGAATTCCATTGTATTTAGTTTATTCGGCTGATACACCAGCTGTGCCCCTTCCTAGAGTTGGAAGACCTAAAGATTGTCATGCACGCACTGGTAACTTCGAGGCTCGACTTCTGCAATGCGCTCTACATGGGGCTACCTCTGTGCCTGGTCCGGAAACTTCAACTAGTTGAAAATATGGCAGCCAGGCTGGTCACTGGTACACCTAGGGGTGACCACATTACACCAGTCTTAAAATCTTTTCACTGGCTGCCGATTAGTTTCCAGGCAAAGTATAAAGTGTTGGTTACATTTAAAGCCCTACATGGTTTGGGTCCAGGCTTTAGGGTGGGTTCCTGCATTGAGCAGGGGGTTGGACTCGATGGCCTTGTAGGCCTCTTCCAACTCTGCTATTCTATGATTCTATGATTCTATACCTGCGGGATCGCCTTCTCCCATACAATCTGCCCCACACACTCAGGTCCTCTGGGAAGAATCTATTTCAATCAAACAAAACCAGGCTGACAACTACTACCCAGAGGACCTTCTCTTCTGCTGCTCCCAGACTATGGAATGGCCTGCCGGAGGAGACTCGTCAGCTTGACAGTCTATCAGCATTTAACAAAGCAATAAAGACTGATCTCTTCCGGCAGGCCTATCCAGTGAAATTTTTAGAATGTTTTAAAGATGTTGTAATCATGTACGGTATGTTTTTAATCAGTTCTTAATGTGTATTTTATATCATGTTTTTATACTGTTAGTTTTATATTTTGAATGGTTTTAGTTTTCGTGAACCGCCCAGGGAGCTTCAGCTATTGGACAGTATAAAAATGCAATTAATTAATTAATTAATTATTATTATTATTAATAATAATAGCAATAATAAATCATAGCACTGTTATCCCGCCTTTAAGCCAAAAAAGGCTCTCAAGGTGGCTTACAAAAATAATTCTTGAGACAGTCCCTGCCCACAGGTTTACAAACTAAAAAACATGACATGAAAGGAAAGAGGATGGGGAGGGAGGAGGAAAAAAGCAAAGCAAATTCAGGCACTAGATTTGTAGATCCGCAGCGACTTCCTCTCCCTCTAATAGCCTCATACAGATCCAGGCACGATTGAGAGGTGCCCGGCTCCTGCTTCCTTTCAAACCTCATTCAGATGTGAGTCCATATCAGATTGCTTTAGTTTATGTTCAGTTTTTAAAATTGTTGCCATATATGGCCGCTATTTTGAAAACAGCAGCCGTTACGTACCTCGAAAACTAACCTTACATACGTATAGAGCACTTTATGATCCAGAAATGCATGGTTTTCCCACTCTCCCCCCGGCCGTTATCTCTCATTGATTAAAGCCTGCGTGCGTGCATTTTTACAACAGGGACAGGAGCATGGGACATGAGATCCCAGGAGTTGCCGGAGGAAACCGTACCATGAGCAAGTTGAGGAGGTCAGGGTTGGCCTCGAACGGGGGCCGGATGCTCTGGACCATGGCCAGGTCGCTGAGGATGCTGAAGAGCTGCTGCAACTTGTTCCCGTTCAGGCACGTGTGGGCGCGGTCCAGCCAGTCGGGGAGGGCCACGTGGACGGCCACCAGGTCTTTGAGGTGGACGCCCAGGATGGGGAACTTGAAGCCCACGCACTCCGCGAAGCGGCGCCGGTAACGGCTGTAGTTCCCTGCCGACGATAGCAGTTCGAGGAGCGACTCCCAGACCTGGATGGTGCCCCGGGAAGAAGGCAAACGGAATCAGCTGAAGAGGAAGAGCTATGACAGACGCACACCGTGGCTCACTGGCAGAGCATCTGCTTTGCAGGCAGAAGGTCGCCGGTTCAATCCCCGGCACCAGGGGAAATTCCTGCCTGAAGCCCTTTGCTGTCAGTGTTGACAGTGTCAACCCAGGGTGTGACTCAGTAGAAGGCAACTCCTCTGTCCCTGTGTGTCCTAAAACCTGGAACCAGAACCAGGTTATTCGTTCCCCAGGACCTGCCCTCCGTCATCCCTCCACCCACACCCTCCCCCTGCTCCCAAGCCCCTTCCCTCGCCCACCTTGGTGGTCTCGGGGCTGACGAAACTGTGGGTCTCCTTGAGGCGAGAGATGGAGCTGTGGCTGAGACCGCCCACCACGGCCATCAACGTGTTGAAATTCTGCAGCTGGAGCAGCCTCTGTGAGCGCCGCCGGAGGGACGGATCCAGAGCCAGACATGGGCGAGGAAGAGAACGGACAGTGGAGGAGGAGTCAGGGCCACCCTCCTGGTTGCATCGGAGGCATATTTATTGTATTATTACATTTACATCCTGCCTGTTTTTCCTCTTTCAAGGAGCCCAAGGCGGCTTACATAATCCTCCTCCTCCCTGTTTTCACCTCACAACAACCCTGCGAGGTAGGACAGGCTGAGAGTCAGAGACTGGCCCAAAGTCACCCAGTGAGGGTCCTGTTTGAGCAGGGACTAGAACCCGGGTCTCCCAAGACCCAGTCCAATTCTTTAACCACTATGCCACACTGACTTGTGATGAGTCTGGATCACCAATGGTGTATGGACTCTCTAACTTCCTGAAAGCCACGCCCTCTGCTTGGCCTAATCCAGATTTGGCCAATCTGGTGCCCGTTACATGGGTTGGACTACAAGGCCCATCATCCCAGGGTGCCAGGTCGGGAGAAGGCCGGTCTAGTCCAGGGGATTTCAGAGAATGCTTTCTCTCTTACCAGCCTGCCTAGTCACTAAAAAAACTCACAACGGATCCAAATGAATTTAGAATTCTATGAATCAGACCTATGGATTCCGCACTGGACTGATTTTTTCAGTTTCAAGATGAACATCAATAAAAACACTACAGCCTTTCTCGAAATATGCAAACATCTGAGAGGGCCTGGCTGCCTTCTACTCGCTTCTTGCCTGGACCAAGACCCAGGTTCGCAGCAACAGCTCCTCGCCCTGGGTGCTTCCAGACATAAAGCTCTTAGCGGTGGTGTAGCAGAAGCAGGTCTCACAGGACACTTTTTTTTATCAGCAGGGTCTCTGACATCATCAGCCACCTCCCTCGGATTTCACTGCTCCCTCTGAGCTTCACTGAAAGCCTCACAGCAGCTGGGGGTGGGAATGAATTTTTGCAGCAACAATATATTTTCCCTTCTATAATGCAAAGTCTTTTAGGGTGGGTTGAATGGGAAATTAAGACCCGTTCAGCTTTACCAAAGACCTCTTCCTGGTGGAGATTAAAACTGTCAGAACTGGGGTGTTGATATGCATCCACACGGCTGCCTGCAATGTTGGATTCTCCTAGGGGGCGTGGCGATCAAGACTGTTACGAGGAGCGCCTGCCTTTCCAAACGGACCACCCCACCGTCGCTCCTCACCTGGGCCACCATGACGAAGCGGGTGATGACCTGGGCTCGCTGCTGAGCGGTGGGTTTGCTGAGCACCATGAGCTGCACCCACTGGGAGACGCTGTTGAAGAGGGTGATGAATCGCTCCAGGATTGGGTTGTCCACTGTGCAGCCGTGCATGACGAAACTGTGGTAGTCCTGGAACTGGGGGAGGAGGTGAAGGGGGCAGGCATGAGTTAAGACGTGACCAGGGGTCTGGAAACAAAGCCCTGTGAAGAGAGACTGAAAGAACTGGGCATGTTGAGCCTGGAGAAGAGAAGATTGAGGGGAGACATGAGAGCACTCTTCAAATGCTTAAAAGGTTGTCACACAGAGGAGGGCCAGGATCTCTTCTCGATCCTCCCAGAGTGCAGGACACGGAATAACGGGCTCAAGTTAAAGGAAGCCAGATTCCAGCTGGACATCAGGAAAAACTTCCTGACTGTTAGAGCAGTACGACAGTGGAACCAGTGACCTAGGGAGGTGGTGGGCTCTCCCACACTAGAGGCCTTCAGGAGGCAGCTGGACAACCCTCTGTCAGGGATGCTTTAGGGTGGATTCCTGCATTGAGCAGGGGGTTGGACTCTATGGCCTTACAGGCCCTTTCCAACTCTACTATTCTATGGTTCTACATACTCCAAGATGGAAACCTGAACATTTCAACACACGTGAGTTTTGCTCAGTTTGAACGTCCATCGCTGGGGAATCCATTTCTTTTTTGGCTCCACAGAGTTCCGCAGCTCACAGTCTTTGTGCCTGTGAGCTGAGCTGCACAGATGGTTCCCCAAACTCCGGGAACTTCCTTGTGCTTTTTTTTAAAAAAAATTAAGATTCTGCAAATTTGTACAGAGGATGCCCGAATTTGCACAAACGTTAAATTTACACAGACGGTGGCCAGATTTTTGTGCTTTGCCGCCCGCCTCCGCAGATTTGCCCATCTGTCTCTAACCCTCCCCCTCCGCCCAACACGCACACGCATGTCCAACCACTGCCATCTTACTCACCAGGATTTTGCTGAAGGAGCGGTACTCCAAGTGGGTGAGGTGTTCCGCCAGCTCTCCGGACTCCAAGTGGTCGAAAAGCAGCGACGTCTTGCGCTTCTTCTGTGCCAGGGGTTGGCGTTGGGTGACTTGCCTCTTCCACTTGTACGTAGGGCTGGAAGGGGGACAGAAGAGGCTAGCCTCCATCTGGGACGTGCAAATGGCCATGTACGGATTGGCAGGCTGCTCAAGAAAAAGGTTCCGGGGCTGAGGCCCACCTGGCAGTTTGGTCCTCTATCCCAGATGTTGTGGGGCTGGTTGCAATTATTAACTGTTGGAAATTGGGAGGATTAATCTTATTTTTAAACCCACCAGCGCTGCCACCTTACAGGTCTCCCTATAAAACAAGCCTCAAAGGCAGGTTACAGGAATCCCACACACACACAATATTGCTAAAACCAGGACGAAAACCAGTTCGCTGGAACAGCTAAGCAGATATCAAACCCCTAAGAACAGCTTCAGCCAGAGGTGACGTGCACCTGCCTTAGCCAAAGCGTTCCCCAGCTTCGTCGACTCTGCTTCCTGCTGTGTGAACTTGGCAGGCCTGCCTCAAGATGCGAACACCACAAAGAGAGAGCCACCACCAAGAAGACACTGCTTTGGGAAAGGCGGCCTGCATGTGCTCTGAGCCACGCCTTTCTTTATTATCTTGACACATCCCGGAGCTGAGCTCAAGGATTCAGGAAAGACGTTTCTGGCCCTCCTTGCACACTTCCGAAAGGCCAGATTCACTGCCAAATGTTTGTGTACTGGAACGGCATCCAACCCCCTCCCAGGACGTAACCCATAAACTCAGGCCCAAGGGCCAAATCAAGCCCTCCAGAGTTCCCCAGAAGGCCACACCCCAGCAGCAAGCATAGCCGACGGAGGCCTTGGGAAGATGGGACGGATGGTTGCAGAGGGTTCCCTTTCCACTGTTTACCTACACGCTCTCTATGTCAATGAGGCTGCTGTGGCACTGGTTCCCCTCCCGGCCCAGAAGTTCCTTCAACTCCTTGATCTGCTCTGCCAACTCCGGGTTAAGATCGAATTCTGCTGGGAATGCCGAGATCCAGTATCTGTGACGAGGCCGAGAGAGACAGAAATCAGTCCAGACCACCAGAAATCACCCACCCCTACCACCAGCAGAAACCACAGAAACATCTGTCGTAAAAAAACCCCACACCTCAAGCACTCCCGATAAGGTAACTTTACCCTTCCCTCCAGAAAAATATCTGCGGACGCCCATAATGGTAACCTTCAACAGCCAGCCATACCGCTGCTGCAACACTTACCTGACCAGGTGGCATGTTTTCACCTGAAGGGAACTGTTTTCGGAGCCACGGGATTCCTGGTAAGTTCAGGGCAGAGTTAAGGAGAGTTAATGGGCTCAATGAAAGTAAACCAGATTCCGGCTGGACAACAGGAAAAACTTCCTGACTGTTAGAGCAGTACGACAATGAAACCAGTGACGTAGGGAGGTGGTGGGCTCTCCCACACTAGAGGTCTTCAAGAGGCAGATAGACAACCATCTGCCAGGGATGCTATAAGGTGGGTTCCTGCATTGAGTGGGGGGGTTGGACTTGATGGCCTAAGAGGCCCCTTCCAACTCTACTGTTCTATGATTCTATGTTTTGCCCTTGGGATTGGAGAGGCCATAAAGGACCCATCCACCACGGCGACCTGGAGAATAATGGACTGCTTTTCTCCAAACAGAAGTCTTTCACTGCCAGGTGGGCGGCTGCCAGTGCTAATAAATCAATGCGTTTCCACTGTTAGCTACAAAGGGACCTGCCATTGACTTCCCACACTAATGGAGAAATTGGACTTTTTTTCTCCCCACAATGTTCCATCCACACCAGTGGGCGTGACAGAGCCGATACATGTAGGTGGGAAAGGAGAAGAACCCAATTCATCTCAGCGGCCACTGGTGGGGAGGGGCAGCCTGAGCCGTCCTTTAAAAAGAAAACATCAATTATTTATATAGCACTAATTGCTTGTTCCTTTAAACACGATTGCTCGTTACGACCCCTGAAATGTCATTAAAAAAAAAAAAAAACAGCTCAGCGACAAAGGAGTGTCAAAGAACAAAGAGTTTAATGCTTCTTCTGGCTCGGAAGTGTAGATTGGGGGGGGGGGGTTAATTAGGAAAAATGTGGATTTAGGCAACCAAAATTTCCCAAAATTCACATATATGCTGATGCTGGCAGTGACTGATGGAGAAAGAGTTCAATAAAATTTCGACCCGGTGTGCTCTGCTGTGAAATGATTTTAAAAGGAATTGAAAATTTTAAAAAGCCAAGATCATCCTGCCCTCATACAAATCCGTGGTGTGACCACACTTGGAATACTGCAAAAAGTTCTGGTCACCGCCCCCCTAAAAAGGGTATTCTAGAACTGGGGAAAAAATGCAGAAAGTGCAACTCAAACCACACCTCTTTAAAATAAATATAGACTAGTTGTGGCGGATCTACACCTGTGGAGATGGGGCTTCTCTTCCATTCTTCTCAGGAGGAGGAGAAGGAGAGGAAGAAGAAGGAGGAGAGGAAGAGGAAGAGGAAGAGGAAGAAGAAGAAGAAGGAGGAGGAGAGGAAGAAGGAGGAGAGGAAGAAGAAGGAGAGGAAGAAGAGGAAGAGGAAGAGGAAGAGGAAGAAGAAGGAGAAGGAGGAGGAGGAGGAGGAGGAGGAGGAGGAGGAGGAGAGGAAGAAGAAGGAGAGGAAGAAGAGGAAGAGGAAGAGGAAGAAGAAGGAGGAGGAGGAGGAGGAGGAGGAGGAGAGGAAGAGGAAGAAGAAGGAGAGGAAGAAGAGGAAGAGGAAGAAGAAGAAGAAGAAGAAGAAGAAGAAGAAGAAGAAGAAGAAGAAGAAGAAGAAGAAGAAGGAGAGGAAGGAGAGGAAGAAGAAGGAGAGGAAGAGGAAGAGGAAGAGGAAGAGGAAGAGGAAGAGGAAGAGGAAGAGGAAGAAGAAGAAGAAGAAGAAGAGGAAGAAGAAGAAGAAGAAGAAGAAGAAGAAGTCTCTGCAGTAAGAGGAAAAGCACTGAGGAAAACACAGGAAGTTTACAAACAGGTGAAGATGTGTTTACATCCCACCCCATAAAACGTGAGTGAGTGAGGCATGGTGATTCCACACCAAACGCCTCAAATGTCTAACCGAAATGTTGATGTCTGGGAAGAGCAGGACTCCAGAATCGAGGCGTGGCCGGGTGAGAAGGGAAACGAAGTGGACAGCGGCTCCTTCTCCAACCTGGTACCCTCCAAATCCGTTGGACTGCGACAACGGCCATCATCTGGAGGGCTCCAGGTTGGGGACGGTGGGCATAAGCCATCTACAGAAGGAATGGAGATACTGGCTGGGAATGAAGGTTGGAGGGACAGAGGGAGCTCAGAAAGGATATATCTGAAGTAACTTGGCTGCCAGCGCGGAGGAAGGGATGTACCAGGGGTGCATCATGAGGAACATGCGGACCACCTGGGGGTCGCGGACTTTGCCCTCGTCATCTGCAAAAGGAGCACAAAACAAGTCACAGCAAGCCCCTTAGCGCTTAATAATA
Source organism: Elgaria multicarinata webbii (assembly GCF_023053635.1). Taxonomy (NCBI): domain Eukaryota; kingdom Metazoa; phylum Chordata; class Lepidosauria; order Squamata; family Anguidae; genus Elgaria; species Elgaria multicarinata. Next base: position 14,991,541 of record NC_086191.1, on the reverse strand, counting down.
ATAATAATGTATTTCCCAGCCACCTCCTGCCCCACAGAGGGACACAACTGCAACCTTGCTCCTTCCCACCACACATTGGGACCAGGGGGTCCTCACAGAGTCATCCACTCAATCCAGGCCGCAATGACACCTGGAAGAAGCCCTGATCAGGCATGTGGAACAACACCTCCCATCACCCATCCCCAGCCAGCATGTGAGGGTAACAGGGCTGTGCACAGACACCCCCCCCCCCGAACGGCTTCGTGGCCCAATCTGGAACTTTCGGGTCGATCCGACCCTCCCCTGCTCCACTCTGCGGAGCGAGATCCGGTGGGCTGGATCGAGATTTTGCCCCCCCTTCCCTACTTACTTGCCTCCGCAGCGGACAGCGGAGGCAGGTAAGTGGGGAAGTGGGGACAAAATGGGTGGCCGAATAAGCCCCCTCCCCCGCTTCGCCTCGATCCACAGCTCCCCTGACCCGATTCGGATCCGCCTTTGGTGGAGGCGAATCGGGCCGCTCCGCTCCCGCTTCTACGACTCGAAACGGAGCGGAGCACAACCCTAGCGGATAATTGGAGATGTAGTCCCACAGACATCTGGAAGGCACCAGGCCGGAGACAGCTGATTATTAGATGCAAAGGAAGATCAAAAGGGGAAGACGTAGATTGCGGCAAAAGAGGAGAACGTTTTCTCAGACGTGCCCAAATTTACTCGCTTTTAGGGAACCAGCGTTTCCTTCCCCCGGGGCAATCGACAACCTGAAAAAGCAAACTCCTTCATTTTCTTACAGCAGGCTCAAACAGCGTCTGCAGGTTGCCGATGGCCAATGAGGAAAGAAATGCAGAACACCTTGAGCTATTATAAATGTTGGCATTTCTGGGGATGGACAAAGTAGGTCCATTTCGAGTACGGTCAGTTTCCAGTACTCCCATTCCCACCAGTGAAAGAGACACGTCTCAAAACGCCGGAACAAAAGAGTTGCCGGTGAATTTTACTAGGAGATAGGATGGCAGGAATCCCTGCAGAAGTTTTTATAACCCTTTCAAGACCTTAAAAAAAATCACAGCATTTTAGCATCGTTGTTTTAAATCTGTATTTGAAAATCTCTGCATTGCTGTTAGGTGTGTTTCCAAGCCCAATTTAAAGTGCTTCTTTTAACTTTAACACTTAAAACAGTTTGAAACCAAATTACTCAAAAGGACTGCCTTTATCTGTATCAGCCTGCCCACCCAAGAAAGGCCGTTCTTCTGTAAGAGCAGTTAGGTGAAAGGGCCTTCGCTGCAGTGGCCCCACACCTCTGAAATACGCTGCCGTCAGGGGTCTGCCATCCTCCATCATTGTAGGCTTTTAATAAGGCCTTGAAAACGTATCCTTTTACTCTGGCCTTCCCCTAATACATCTGCTGTTGTTGCCAAGTTTTAGGAAGGGGTGCTGCTGCTGTACTGCTGGGTTTTATTGCTGCTTTTATGTATCCTCGCTGTTTATATTGTGTTTTTATCGCTCTTAATATCATAGCGGTTTTATGTGTTTTATTGCTGTGCACCACCGTGGGGGAGGCTTGTGCCTTGTAAAGCGGCCAAGAAATATTTAAAATAAATACATAAATTGTGCCATAGCCAGGCTGAAAGTTGCCCCCTACGACCTCGGCTGGTTGTGGCATGCATTAAGCTGCAGGTTGCATTTTCTACTTTGTGCCTAGTCCGGAAACGTCAACTAGTTCAAAATATGGCAGCCAGGTTGGTCACTGGTACACCTAGGAGGACCATATTACACCAGTTTTAAAATCTCTTCACTGGCTGCCAATCAGTTTCTGGGCGAAGTATAAAGTGTTGGTTATCACCTTTAAAGCCCTACATGGTTTGGGTCCGGGCTAACTGCGGGATCGCCTTCTCCTGTACAATCCGCCCCGCACACTCAGGTCCTCTGGGAAGAATTTCCTCCAGCCAACAAAAACAAGGCTGACAAGTATGACCCAGAGGACCTTTCCTTCTGCCGCTCCCAGTTTGTGGAACGGCTTGCCGGGAGAGATTCGTCAACTTAACAGTCTTCCGGATTTTAAGGAAGCCATAAAGACGGATCTCTTCCGGCAGGCCTACCCAGTTGAATTTTAAGATGCCTTTTTTTAATGGTGTGCTGCTTTTAATGATGTATTCGTTTTGAATGTTTTAATTATATGTGTTTTATGGCATTTGCATTTGTGTTGTACCCTGCCTCAATCCAGAGGGAGAGGCGGGTAGCAAATAAAATTATTATTATTATTATTATTATTATTATTATTATTATTATTATTATTCACCCGCCCCCTTCACTTACCAAAGGCCTCGATGCAGCCATGTAGAAGTTGGTCCACTGTGCACCCCTTTTCCAGGTCCAGAGTCTCAGTCATTTTGGCCACCTGAACCTGTCGCTCAAGACAGACTCACTACGGCCACCAGGTTGGCGGATACGTATCCCCAGGAGGGGGGCGGAGCCTAGGAGGACAAGGGAAGAAAACGATTAAAGGTGCAACCAGCCCTGAATTTGCAGTGGAGGGAGCTGATTTTTCCCTCCCAGGCCATGGCTAGACCAGGCCTATATCCAAATGACACACACGGCATCCAAATGACACACAGGGGATCCAGTTCTGTAAGGGTTCTATAGGCAAAGTCAACTCCAGAATGGGCTTCATTAAGGACTCATATTTTGGATACAATATGCACCGACCATATTGGATGATCAGAGGTCTGGAAACAAAGCCCTATGAAGAGAGACTGAAAGAACTGGGCGTGTTTAGCCTGGAGAAGAGAAGATGGAGGGGAGACATGAGAGCACTCTTCAAAGACTTAAAAGGTGGTCACACAGAGGAGGGCAGGATCTTTTCTTGATCCTCCCAGAGTGCAGGACACGGAATAACGGGCTCAAGTTACAGGAAGCCAGATTCCAGCTGGACATCAGGAAAAACCTCCTGACTGTTAGAGCAGTACGACAATGGAACCAGTGACCTAGGGAGGTTGTGGGTTCTCCCATACTAGAGGCCTTCAAGAGGCAGCTGGACAACCATCTGTCAGGGATGCTTTAGGGTGGATTCCTGCATTAAGCAGGGGGTTGGACTGGATGGCCTTACAGGCCCCTTCCAACTCTACGATTCTACGAGTGCAGTTTGATCATTTGAGACAGTCTTACAGGTGTGGGGAGGTCGCTTTGGGTGCTGATGTGTATTAGGGCACACTCCTATGCACTTTTAGATAGAAAAACATGTCCTCCAGCTTCCAGAATGCCCCAGCCTCCCTAGTGACTTATGTGTAAGCAGTAAAACAGGAGAGCCCTTGCCTGAAGATTTATAATCTAAAGAGAGCTTCAGCTATTGGGCAGTATAAAAATGAAATAAATAAATAAAATGACACGACACACAAGGAGAGAAGAATGGGGAGGGAAGAGGAAAAATGTAATTGGGTAGAATCGTATGCATGTTTAGATGGAGAAAGAGAGTACTTATATGCTGGTTGGGGAATGCTATGGGTTGTAGGTTTTTTTTCCCTGTCTAAACATGCACTCACTTAGCTTCTTTTAAGATGTGACACACAGCCTGTTTCCGAAGCAGTTTGACGAGGTGGGCACAAGCCACCCTCATCCCATGAGACACAAAACTCTCCTTCACTCCATCTCCAAATCTAACAGCAAAAGGCCCAGAATTCTTGGCTCTGAGAAAGACCTCCGGCTGTTTTTGGACATCCAGGTCTAAGCCAAGTGATCTTCGGTCACCGGCCCACAATTCTCTCCGTCTCCGTTCAGTAGGAAATGGAGCGGGGGTGAGGGAGAGGAGGAAGGCAGAGTTGGGGAGCAGGATTCATTTCCAGCTTGTGACGGGAGACAATGTCTTCTTCTGCAAATAGGGCCAGGAGCAGCTCATGTCCTTGGGGAGCCGATGGCGCAAAATCACAGCACGTCCTCGTCCCTCTTCTCTTACACACACAGGCACACACACACACGGGCCTTGCAAGTTTAAAAGGACTGGATTGTTTGGCCAGCCCCGTCGTCCCGAACGAGGGAAACAGCCGTGGAATGCTTGGAAGGCAGGCAGGGACCCGGGGCGTTTGCCAGGCGATGACTCAGGGCTGGCAGCTGAGTTTAGACAGGCCCCTCGGCCTGGGAATTCCAGCCCAGCTCTCGCGGGGCTTGACCGTGGAAACGCAGATCGGCGAGAGACCGCCCGGCCTGAACCGTGGCCTCTTTGGAGGGAAGTGTTTGTCCGGAGAGATGAGTTTGGCTGTGACACGGCCTCATTGGATGCTTCCCCATCCCAAGAACAGCTACCAATTGCAGCACCAGGCTCAGGACACACGAACGATGCTACAAATAGGCCTCCGTCCCTTCCAAATGTGGTTCATGTGACCATTTTTAAAAAACAAAACCAGGACATGCATTCAGAACAACCTGGTGACATTTCCACAGGAGTTCAGACCCTGGTGGGGGGCAAATCCGCTCCCTTCCCTGGACCGACCCTTTCCCGTCAGCCACCAATCCTTTCCCGGGTTTTGTGCAATTTCTCCCACCTTCTAAAAAGTGGGCACAAAGGCTTTAGTTTCTGGCAGCTTAAATATGCTGAGATTCCATTTGCCATTTTGGCCCCTCTCCTTTACTGCCCTTTGGCCCCGCCCACCGCTGGAATGTGATGCTCGAGAAGTTCTCCAATATGGAATTCTCTGGCTGAAAGACGTTCCGCGCCTCTGCTTTCCTATGCAACGAAGAGCCCGTTAAGGGATCCCTCGGGGTTTCATCCAAGCCGGACATTTTCGCTCCAGATCCTTTTATCTGGAGTTGGCTTCAGGAGCCCCCGCCGGTGCCCTTGTCCTCTCCAGGAAGACTGAACCCAAAGGGAGAAGGCAAACGAATGGACCGCAAGAAGGCCCTCCAGGCATCATGGCCAAATACCAATGCCCGGCCTTGGAATAGGAAGATGATGAAAGCAGCACTCCTGAGCACGCACAGTGTGCAGCTCCCCCCCCCTTCTGAGTACCCGCCCACCCATGCCCAGGATACAGGGCATGGACTTGAAAAGCAAAGGGCATCACTCTGAGATCCCTTAAGGAACAAAACGAGACCTCAAGCATTGATGCCCCTGCATGCAAAAAAAAACAAAAACGGCGGCTCTCCAGAAGGACATCGCCATCAGCAAGCATGCCTGCATGTCTTACTTTTCAATATGAACATCTATAAAAACATGACAGCCTTTCTCCAAAAATGTGCAAATGTCTGAGAGGGCCTGCTGCCTTCTGCTCTCTTCTTGCCTTGACCATGACCCAGGTTCACAGCAACGGCTCCTTGCCTTGAGCGCTTCCAGAAAGGCTGGGCTATCATTCCCTGCCTGTCCTATTTCACAGGGTTGTTGTGGAACTGGGTTCAAATCCCCACTCAGCTACGAAGCTCACTCAGTGACCTTGAGCCGGTCACTCTCCCTCCGCCTAGTCTACCTCACAGGGTCGTTGTGAGGGTGTCAGGGCAATGGCCAAGAGATGAGCTCCTTGGAGGAATGTGAGGGCAGCAAGGGAAAGAAGTGGGAATTCGGCTGTTCTTCCAGCCTTCCCTCCAGCACAGCAGCGCATGGAATCCCTACACACAGAACGCCTTTGTGTCGTAGAAGACGATTATTATTAATCTTTTAAAACAGGCCTTTGTGCTCGGAAATAGTGGGTTGGCTTTTTTTTTTTCTGATGGAGTTATTTTTAGGTAAGTTCTCTCTCTCTGTGTGTGTGTGTGTGTGGTGTGTTTTTATGGGCTCAACACCCAGGCAAATGATGTGGGGGGCAGAAACCGCAACATCCAGAATTCTGTCGCTTCAGTGGTAAAGGGCTACTGTGTGATAGCCCTTCTTCCACATCTCACATCTTTTTGGTTTACACTCATCCTGTCTTGTAAACTGATTTCCCTCCATCTCCCCCCCCCCGCTTTCTTCCTCCTCCTCCTCCTCCTCCTCCATTGCACACTTAAGGCCTACTTGCAAAATATCAGTCACACGAAGAACAACACATTGCAAAATGTCATTTCCCAACTTCCACCACCTCCTTCCCCGGCAGGATAAATATATTGAGAGCAGATTGTACGGCACAAACATTTATCAACACCGGCAGCTGCTGCACACACAAAAGGGCGCAAGCCACTGATGTGCGGCAGGGAGAAGGCAGTCGCGCCCTGCACAAAAGGCAAAGCCCACACATTCAGGGGAGGCGGATGCAATGCTTTCACACGAAAAGGAGTGCAAGCAGACCCTCTCTGCGCCACCAGACCTGTACATAAACCTCTCCTGAGGCACGCACGCATGCACACACACACACATATCCTTCTTGCACCGACAAGATGCAGTCACCACGCTGCAGTGCACAGCGAATGTCCCTGCCACAGCCGCGCACTGAACCCCCCCACCCCCCCACAAAGGCGCCACAAGACACCCATCGCCGTGCACCGAAGAGGCAATATTCACGATCAACACAGAACAAGAGTCCTGCAATTAAAAAAAATTAAAATAAAATCCATTGGCTCACACTCCGTCGCCCGATGTCAAGGGAGGCAAATTGGGGTATCTAGATGGTCCATCTGCTCTCCCCCAGGAGAGGCATTTGGGCGACCGGGGTGGGGGGGTTGTCAAGTGGCTGACAGTCACGCCTCGGGTGGGCACGAAGCGACACCTTACGTGATTGCAAATTCAGCGCAGCAGTGGGGTCGTGGGAGGGGGGTTCCTGACCTACCCCTGAGTCTCTCTGCTCTTTTTTTACGAGGTTGCCATTTGGGCGAGGAGGAGGAGGAGGTGAGGGTTCTGGCCAGCCCTTTCCCCGCCCTCCAGCCTCAATTCCACTCTCAAAGGTAAGGGCAGGGCAGCGTGGGAGTTCAGAGGTGATCCCGGGAATACCCACCCGCAGCGCCCTTTATCCATCCCCAGGTGAGCTACGTGGGAAAGGCGCTTCGCATGCACCCAGAGGCACTCTTTTGCCCTCATTATTCCCCAGAACAGATCTGGAAGTCGAAGCCCCACAATCGTTTCAGCCTCCAACTCCCTTGCTGACCCCCCACCCCACCCGGCCTACAACCTTCGGCGTCCTTTTCGACTGCCTAGAAGGGCATTTGGGTAGATTCCCCACAGCCACTTCGGGTGCTAGTCCTGATGGAACTGTTGTCCCGTCATCCCAGGTGACCCGGGGAGGAGGGCAAGGGTAAGTGGCGGGGCGCACACTCTGCACATGCCCCGGCGGTACACTTGCCCTTAGCCTTCAGGAGCTGCGGGGGGGGGGAGGGCGTGGAGCGGCGCTCCGGTCGTTCTCTCCCTCCTCTCTCCGCAGAGGAGGCGAGGAAAGGCAGGCTGCTGGGCTCCATCCCCCTCCCTCGTCCCTCGCCCCCCGCCCCACCCTTCAGGGCGACGGCACTCACCGTGGCTTCGGGGCGGCTGCAGCCCGGTCGCCCCGGTGCGCTCCGACAGCCGCTCGAGCCCGGCTGAAGCTCGGTGTGCGCGCAACGCCGCCTCGTCTCGCCGGCGGAGGGAGGGAGGGAGGGAGGAGGGAAGGGAGGACACAAAATCGCGGGGGGGGGGGGCTGCACCGACCGCCTGCCGTCCGTTCACCGCCAGCTCCCGCGTCGGACGCCCCTCGCCGTGGCCTCGCGTCCGTCTCCCCCGGCGACCCGCGCGCTAGGCGAGCGCACTGCGCAAGGCGTAACCCTTTCGCTGACAGAGATCAGAGGCGGAAGGAAGGAAGGAAGAGGCGGGGGGGGGGGGAGAGAGGCAAAGAAGCCACCAACACGACCCCCACCCCCGGCGCCCGAATCCCGGAACCTCCTTTTCACCTATCCGGCTCAAGGCTGAGGACGCCAGGGTAACTCTGAGCATGGACAGAGTGCCTTCGCGCACCTTATTCTCGAGAGGCTAGCTGCCGCCGCCTAAAAAAACCAACCCGTGGCAAGCCAACTTTGGAAGGAGGGTCAAAGCTGAGGACGAGGGAGCCATCGGCGCCAGGGTAACTCTGAGCATGGACAGAGTGCCCGTGGCAAGCCAACTTTGGAAGGAGGGTCAAAGCTGAGGACGAGGGAGCCATCGGCGCCAGGGTAACTCTGAGCATGGACAGAGTGCCCGTGGCAAGCCAACTTTGGAAGGAGGCTCAAGGCTGAGGGAGCCATCGGCACCAGGGTAACTCTGAGCATGGACAGAGTCCCCGTGGCAAGCCAACTTTGGAAGGAGGGTCAAAGCTGAGGAAGAGGGAGGCATCGGTGCCAGGGTATCTCTGAGCATGGGCAGGAGTGCCCATGGCAAGCCATCTGTGGAAGGAGGCTCAAGGTTAAGGACGAGGGAGGCATTGGCACCAGAGTAACTCTGAGCATGGGCAAAGCACCTTCCTGCCCCCTTACTCTCGAGGGACAAGCATGAAGATAAGAGATTGACCTCTGAGCTGGATCCGGCTGGATCATTCTCTTCTCATTCAAACAAACAAGCAACCCGCGGCAAAATAACTTTGGCATAATTGGAGACCGGTCAGAGAGAGGAATCATCCATGAAAGGGTTCCCCAGAGCACGTGCAGAGTTCCTCTCCCCAAACACAAAAAATAAAAGGAAACGGCAGAGTGCCCCAGAGCATGTTCAGAGTGTGATCCCATCCAGGGGTATTTTGGGAGTGGCAGAGACAGAGAGGAAAAGGCGGTAGCAGCAGCTCATACCTCCTCTTCACAGGTGTGGAAGGGGAAGTATTTTGGAAACGCCTGCAGCAAAAGGAAGTCGGCGAAGCATTTAAGGATGCTAAATATTTAACTGCATCAGCATACCAAATGCTAATTGGGGGAGGGGATCTCTTTGTTCAGGTGTGGGGAGGGAAGATTATTTTTAATTCGCTTGAGAAACAGGTGTTTCACAGACCCCACTGAAATGAGAGCGGGGGGGGGGGGGTCCTCTTTGGAGTGCCTAAAACTGGAGGCGCCTGAGTTCAAATCCCCACTCAGCTGTGAAACTCACCGGGTAACCTTTGGCCAGTCCCCCTCCCTCAACCTTACCTACCTCGCAGGGTTGTTGTGAAGGAGAAAAATGGAGGGAGGAGAACCGGGTACCTTGAACTTAGAACCGAAAGCAACAAAGGAGCGTCTCGTGCTTTAAAGGCTACCAAATTTATTCCTGCATAAATTTTCGGGGATACGAACGCCAAGGGCCCACGAGGCTTTCTGTGGGTGTTGTGTGTGTAAAATAACAGGACCGTTTAGGTCTATCTAGGTCAGCCTTCCTCAACCTGGGGCGCTCCAGATGTGTTGGACTGCATCTCCCAGAATGCCCCAGCCAGCTGGCTGGGGCATTCTGGGAGGTGCAGTCCAACACATCTGGAGCGCCCCAGGTTGAGGAAGGCTGATCTAGGTCAATAGCTGACCTAGATTGGAAATGCCTTCCCCAACTTGGTCCCCTCGAGGTGTTGGACTACAGCACCCAGTATCCCCAACCACCCCGGTCGGAGAAGGCTAGGCTAGGGGTTCGAGAAAGAGAACAGGCTTTTCCAGAGCAAGCCAGATCGAACCTGGGAGCTTTCTACCTGCAAAACAGGTGCTGTACCACTCAGCTGGTCTCCCCCCCCCCTTCCCGAGAGTTTTGCACAGGAGAACATCTCCACGGATCACGCCTCCCCCCACCATTTAATTTGCAGAGGGAGGGGAGGGAGGGTTCAATCCAGACCGGCCCAGAGTACCTTTTGCACTGGGGAAAACAATCCGCGTCAAACCGAGGAATCGCATTAGCGCAGGGTGTTTTCTTATTATTATTTGGGGGCAGTGGGGAGGCGCGAAGCAATCGACTCGCACGGCAGAAGGAGAGAGCGCTGATGCAGCCAGTAGGGTGCCCGCTGGGCCGTTGGGGGTGCCCGGGGCACAAAGACCAGATGTGAAGGTGCAGTCACAGCCCTCCGGGGGTCCAGTGATTGCCTCGCCTGCCTGGCAATGCAGCATCCCCTGGTTGCTATAGCAACCAGCTCTGCGGGTCTCTGATTGGAGAGGGATGGAGGCCCTGGCACTACTCATCTCCTCACCCACCCACCCACCCCAAATACTGCTCCTGTCTCCTACCCTATGAAACAGGTTGAGTGTGAGAGAGATTGAATCAAGAACCCGCCTTTGTTTCCAGGAACAGAGGCGCTAGGGACTTACGCCTGCCTGGAGACACGCCCTCCACCAAAAAAAAAAAAACCCCTGTCGTATCTGCAAATTGCTCATGGCCCTTTTGGGATGAGCAACCGGCCTCCTGCTAGAGAAGTGGGGATCTGTTCATTTTGGTTTCTCTCCCCCCATTTGAATTTCTGACATCTCGCATTCTTTCTCTCCCTCCCCCGAAGGTGAACTTGGCGAATTTCGGTCAATTCTTATCCAAAAACAAACCGGGACGAAATCCTCACCTGTTTGCACTGGCCAAAATGAGTCGGTTCAGCTATTCCCGGCACGGAGAGAAGGGCCGTGACGTACCTGTGTGCTGCACAGCTATTAAAGGTGAGGATCTTGTCAGGAAAGGGGAAAAAAAGAGGTAGTAACTCTAATTCAGTTCACACACAGTTGAATGCCTCTTTTGTAACACTGGTTTTGTTGTTGATTCGTTAAGTCGCTTCCGACTCTTCGTGACTTCATGGCCCAGCCCACGCCAGAGCTTTCTGTCGGCCGTCGCCACCCCTAGCTCCTCTGTAAACTGCCCAGAGAGCCCTGGCTATGGGGGCGGTATATAAGTGTAATTAATAAATAAATAAATAATAAAATAAATCATAGAATAGCAGAGTTGGAAGGGGCCTCTAAGGCCATCGAGTCCAACCCCCTGCTCAACGCAGGAATCCACCCTAAAGCATCCCTGAATGCTGCCTCTTGAATGCCTCTAGTGTGGGAGAGCCCACAACCTCCCTAGGTCATTGGTTCCATTGTCGTACTGCTCTAACAGTCAGGAAGTTTTGGTTCAAGTGATTCAGGCCATACTTCTGCTTATCTCCTATATATATAAAAACGTTGTCTCTGTTTTAAACTTCTGAAGAATTCCATTAAAACCCTCAACCCGCATTAAGACGATTCCATTAAAACCCTCACCCTCAAACCATTAAAATCCCTCATGGAAGAGGAAGAGAGTTCGTGACCTGCAATTGCATCGTGTGACTCAACTGGCGGTCAGCTGAGTCAAAGGGACTTTGTGTTGTCCGGTCAACAGTTTGCTTTATCGGCAAGGCTGTTTCGTTCAAAAGAGGAGCCCCTGTGCTTTATCCGATCAATGTTTCAACTTGAAAAGAAATCTGGGATGCAGATGATGAACAAGAGCTACGGAAGCCTCGTGTAGACAGGAGGACCGAATGAGGGATAGAAAACGTGGGAATTCCTGGGTGCAAAACCTAGTTTGGGTCAGGGAGTGTTCTTCTATCTTGCCCCTCCCCCCCAACAGGGATCTGTAGCACAGGCCAGTGGGGTGTAGTGGACAAGCTGGAGCGTGTTCAGAAGAGGGCAACCAGGATGATCAGGGGTCTGGAAACAAAGCCCTATGAAGAGAGACTGGAAGAACTGGGCATGTTTAGCCTGGAGAAGAGAAGATTGAGGGGAGACATGAGAGCACTCTTCAAATACTTGACAGGTTGTCACACAGAGGAGGGCCAGGATCTCTTCTCGATCCTCCCAGAGTGCAGGACACGGAATAACGGGCTCAAGTTAAAGGAAGCCAGATTCCAGCTGGACATCAGGAAACTTCCTGACTGTTAGAGCAGTGTGACAATGGAATCAGTTACCTAGGGAGGTTGTGGGCTCTTCTCCCACACTAGAGGCCTTCAAGAGGCAGCTGGACAACCCTCTGTCAGGGATGCTTTAGGGTAGATTCCTGCATTGAGCAGGGGGTTGGACTCGATGGCCTTATAGGCCCCTTCCAACTCTGCTATTCTATGATTCTATGATTATTATTATTTCCAAACTTTTCCCCAAAACTGGGACTCAAGACGGTTTTACAAATTAAAACATGTACAGTTAAAACAAAAAGGGATATGCAAAAATTAAAACAATCATTAAACAAGGTACAATATTAAAACATTTACTCTGTGCATGTCCACATTTTAAAGTAACTTAAATCATAGCGTCATCACAGCTACAGGAATAAAATGGAGCTTGCCTTGGTTTGCTCAAGAGTAAGTAGGAAGGAATGCCAATGTGGTGTTGTGGTTAGAGTGTTGGACTCAGCGGATCTGGGTTCCAGTGCCCCACACTCGGATGTGAAGCTCACTGGGTGACTTTGGGCCGGGATTCAGGAGACGCGGGTTGTAATCCCCACATGGCCACGAAACCCAGTGAGGGACTTTGGGTCAGTCACTGATGCCCAGCCTATCCCCCAGGGGATTGTCGCTATTTCTCAGCCTTGCCTACCTCAGAGGGTTGTTGTGAAAATAAAGTGGAGAAGAGGAGGATTTTGTATGCTGCCTTGGGTTCCTTGGAGGACAAAAGATTTGGGATATGAATACAATAATAAATAATAAAAGGATAATAATAAAAGGACAATTCGTTCCCCTTGACGAAACACCTGCTCCTGGTGGAGATGAAAATGACTCGAACTGGTTTGATATGGATCAATGCAAGAGTCTGACATTTTGGACTCTCCTTGGGGGCTTGCCTCTAAGGACTGTTGCGATGAGTACCGGCACTTCTAAAATGACCCCCACGCTGCAGGGAAGGTGGATGTAACATCGGCTGTGTAAGCACGCCCACCATGCCTGTGGCCTCCCCAGAGCGGAGGCGCCCGCGTTTCTGTGTGCTGCTGCCCTCCGCCTGCACTCAGCGGCACACTGCGTCTGTGCGACGTCAATTAATCCCCATGAATCCAGCCAACGGCAGATCCAATTACGGCTCTGGTGGCCCAAAGCACGAGTGCCCGTTCCCCTCCTGCGGAAGGAGGCAGGGGGCATGTGGAGGCGATCAGAGAGAACCCCCCTCCAGCCGCAACTTCAAAGCTGAGGAGCGCGACTCCAGCAGCTCACCTACCTCAAGGCCTTCATTGATGTCATTCCGTGCTGACATCCCAGGATCTATTTTTAAGGTCTGTTCTGGGCTGCTGAAAGTCGTAAGCGGAGAGTACCTCTGAGCAGCTACAGACTACCTTTCCTTCAACGGCAAGCCCGCAATCCATTAACGTCAGCCCTGGAGTGCTTGAAGTAAAGCCGTGCCCTCTGAACGTGCACAGAGAGCCCACTGCTGCTGGATAACCTTCCTCAGCCACACGGCTAGGATCAGCAGGCGCAGCTAAACGCTATAGGCTCAGTATCTCTTCTGCTTTGATCACACACCTTATTTGCACTCTGTCTCTCTAGAAGACCTGCTATTCAAGAAGATATATTCAAGATATATTCAAGAAGAAATGCCATCCCCCCCTCCCCGCAAAAAACCCAAAAAGCGCTAATGTGGAAATCAAGCCTCCTGCACAGCTGTTCTAAGAATATCTAATATAGCCACCTTCCCCAACCGAGTGCCTTGTAGACGTCTTGGACTACCGACCCCACCATCCCCAGTGAGCACCACCCTTGGCCATGCCGGAGGGGGATGAGCGGTGTTGCAGCCGAAAACATCTGGTGGCCATTGGGTCCGGAAAGGCTACTGTATAGTTACTGTTTCTAACTCATCATCACATAGACAGGAATGGATCTGCTTCTGGGAAGCGGGCTGATGTGGTTTGAAACATAAGGAGCCAGGCGCCAGTGCCAAGAACACAAACAGGCATAAAAATACCAGCCTGGTGTGGCTTAGAGCCGTTACTGCCAGTAAGCCATCCGTTCGAGAGGCGCTTCGACTTTTTAGGATGGGGGGAAATGGCACAAGAGCCGAGAAATCGCCCAACGACAGGGCAGGGTGGGGAAAAGAGGCGGGGCCACAAGAAGAAGGCGGGGCCATCTGGGGATCTGCAGAGAGCTGCATTTGGCCGCCATTCCTGGAGTGGAGCTTGAGACAGAGATCATAGAATCATAGAACAGCAGAGTTGGAAGGGGCCTATAAGGCCATCAAGTCCAACCCCCTGCTCAATGCAGGAATCCACCCTAAAGCATCCCTGACAGGTGGTTGTCCATCTGCCTCTTGAAGGCCTCTAGTGTGGGAGAGCCCACAACCTCCCGAGGTTACTGGTTCCATTGTCGTACTGCTCTAACAGCCAGGAAGTTTTTTCTAATATTTTGTTGTACTGCTCTAACAGTCAGGAAGTTTTTCCTGATGTCCAGCTGGAATCTGGCCTCCTTTAACTTGAGCCCATTATTCCGTGTCCTGCACTCTGGGAGGATCGAGAAGAGATCCTGGCCCTCCTCTGTGTGACAACCTTTCAAGTATTTGAAGAGTGCTCTCATGTCTCCCCTCAATCTTCTCTTCTCCAGGCTAAACATGCCCAGTTCTCGCAGTCTGGTGTGGTGAGGTGGCGTGGTATAGTGGTTAGAGTGTTGCTAGGACTAGGGACATCCAGGTTCTAGGCCCCACTCGGTCATGAAGCTTGCAGGGTTCCTTGGATCAGTCGGCCATCTCTCATACCTGTCCGCCACTCCCTGCCACTTGAGGCCACTGCCTCATTCTTCTTAAGGCTAAGGCCGGCCCTGTATGACTTCTTCTAAGCTCACACTCTTGTGCACACAGACAAAACTTGGCCAGCCCTTTGATGACCAAGAACACAGCAGGTGCATTTACTGGGGTGCTGGGGGGGGGGGGGTGAAACTATTTTTAGTGCCGACTCCCTGGGTGCAAAAGAGCAGCTGTTGTGGCTGGCTGGCTGGGATCGTGGAGGGGGGGTGCGAGCATTCTCAGCAACCCGTCTGACGCCTCAGGGACCATCACTGCCCACTTGGGACAGAGAAGGGATTTGCTCAAGGACATGGAGAGATATAATATCTGTAGCTTAGGCTGCACTGAGCCTTGAGACTTGGGTCAGTGTGCCCATAAGGACATCAGAGCCACAGTGGATCGAACCAAGGGTCCACATAGTTCAGCATTCTGTTCACGTGGTGCCCAACCAAAGACTCGCAAGCAGGACATGAGAGCAACAGCACCCTCCGGCCCATGTTCCCCAGCAACTGGTGCATATAGGCTTACTGCCTCTGATACTGGAGGTCGCACATAGCCATCAGGGCTAGTAGCCATTGATAGCCTCATCCTCCAAGAATCCGTCCAATCCACTTTTAAAGCGATCTAGATTGGTGGCCATCGCTACATCCCGAAGTTATGAATTCCATAGTTCAATTCTGCATTATGGGAAGAAGTCCTTCCTTTTCTCCATCCGGAATCTCCCACCAATCACCTAGAATGACCCTGGTGGGCTCTGGTATTCTCACTTGTTGAGCATGTGCAGAGGAGGCTGCCACAGATTGCTCTACGAAGTGCTGGTATTGACATCCAAAGCCCTAAACGGCTTGGGGCCAGGTTATTTGAAGGAACGCCCCCTCCCATATGTACCTGCCCGGACCTTAAGATCACCTACAGGGGCCCTTCTCCGTGAGCCCCTGCCAAAGGAAGTGAGGCAGGTTGCTACTAGGAGGAGGGCTTTCTCCGCTGTGGCACCCCGGTTGTGGAATGAGCTCCCCAGAGAGGTCCGCCTGGCGCCTACACTGTACTCCTTTTGTCGCCAGTTGAAGACCTTTTTATTCTCTCAGTATTTTAACACTTAATTTTAACTTAAATTTAAATTTTACTGTTCTAACTCTGTATTTTAATTTTATATCAATTTTGCTGCGTGGTTTTTATTCTGGTTGTGCTTTTTATATTGTATTTTGTATTTGTGCTTTTAACCTGTTGGTTGTCTTACTATGGTTTTGATTTTTGTGAACCACCCAGAGAGCTTCGGCTATTGGGCGGTATAGAAATGTAATAAATAAATAAATAAATATTTCCTGAAGCCACTTCAACACACAGCAGCGTTAAGCTCAGCGGTGCGGTCAGGGATTTTGGACAAATCCACAACAGATTCTAATGAGTTTACGATTCTCATGAATCTGACCTGCGGATTCCAAGGGCAGGATTCTGTTTCGGAGAAGCTGTTCGGGGGGCGGGGCACATTCTGGCAGTGGGCGTGGCCAAGGAGGAAAGGGTGGAGCCAAAAATACCAGCCTGTTTCAAGTCCTTCCTGCCAGGAGCTGAGCCTAAGGAGAGGCATTTCAACCTTTTAGAATTGTGTGCTATCCCCAGTATTCGAAGCAGTTAGCCTGTGTGCACCAGTTGCTGGGGAACATGGGTGGGAGGGTGCTGTTGCACCGTGTCCTGCTCGTTCATCCCTGGCCAGTGGCTGGTTGGCCACTGTGTGAACAGAGTGCTGGACTAGATGGACCCTTGGTCTGATCCAGCATCAGGGCACTTCTGATGTTCTTATGAGGAAAGTTGCTCAAACGCCAGGAAACAAGTCAGTGGTCACTGGGAAGGGGGTCAAGGGAAAGGCACAGGGGAGGGGGGCTGGGTTGGTCCCCCCCCCCAGGCCTGAGCTTGATTCCACATCACTTGGCCCACTGAAAATGCAGCCTTGCTTGATTCCATCGCAGAGTTGCAGGTGCCCTTGCGTTTCCAAGGACTCTGACAGCATCAGCACACGACGCGTGCAAAATGGCCCGCTCGGAGCCCAAAGCGAGAGTGGCACGCCATTTCTCAAGCTCTCGAGCCTTCAGTCGGCTGATACAGTTGCCAGCCCTTGTCTCCACTGTGTCTCTTTTCAGGTCACTGAGGGAAAGCCGCGTCAGTCTGTTGCTGCAAACACAGCAGAGAATCTTCTGGCACCGTAAAGACTTAGCAGATTTATTTTGGCTGAAGCTTTCGCATGGATCGGAGCCCACTTTGTGTAATTCTCAGCTGGCAGATTTATATACATATATGGATAGAGGGAGAAAGAGTGGGAGGAGGGGGAGGCTGGAAACTATGGGACCGAACGGCAAGAACTAGAGTAGCTGTGCGACATTTCTGCACGAAGCTCAAACGTTTGCAAAGTAAGTGCGGTGATCATTCGCAACAGCCACAAATGATGATCATCACAACCCTCTTAGCTTTGTTTAACTAATTTCACATCTGTTGGGGGGAGAGATAAATCCCCTGTCTTGATAAGGACCGACATGAATAGAATCAAATTTAACATCTGTTGGGGAAGCGAAGTCCATTTTGGACGAAGCACGAGCAAAATCAGGCTGGTTCTGTCCCTTCCTGAGTCAAAGTGGGCGTTTCTCAGGCCGCAGAACCAAATCCACGCCGGAATGCAGCTTCATTAGCGGCTTGTGTTTCAGATCCACAGGAAACACAAAGGCTTTTTTTTAAGCTTCTACAGAAAAATAAGAGTATTTAAAGTTTTGTTTCTCTGACCGTTGAGCAGGAGCAAGTAGAGAAGGGATGGAAGGACTTCAGTTAAGTGACCGAGAGGTCCACCTTGTATCCTAGGGCTTGTTTGACCAGGATGCTCTCATCATTGTGATTTTGGAGAACTGTTGAGTTCTACTGATTCTTTTATAAAAACACTCACCACCTTCCATTTCTCTCACTTATACATACAGTGGATGTCAACGCTCAGGGTGATCTTGAGAAGGAAATCATAGAATCATAGAATAGTAGAGTTGGAAGGGGCCTACAAGGCCATTGAGTCCAACCCCCTGCTCAATGCAGGAATCCACCTCAAAGCATCCCTGACAGATGCTTGTCCAGCTGCCTCTTGAAGGCCTCTAGTGTGGGAGAGCCCACCACCTCCCTAGGTCACTGATTCCATTGTCGTACTGCTCTAACAGTCAGGAAGTTTTTCCTGATGTCCAGCTGGAATCTGGCTTCCTTTAACTTGAGCCCGTTATTCCGTGTCCTGCACTCTGGGATGATCAAGAAGAGATCCTGGCCCTTCTCTGTGTGACAACCTTTTAAGTATTTGAGGAGTGCAACCATGTCTCCCCTCAATCTCCTCTTCTCCAGGCTAAACCTGCCCAGTTCTTTCAGTCTCTCCTCATAGGGCTTTGTTTCCAGACTCTTGATCATCCTGGTTGCCCTCCTCTGAACCCTCCAGCTTGTCCTCATCCTTCTTGAAGTGTGGTGCTGAGAACTGGATGCAATACTCAAGATGAGGCCTAACAAGTGCCAGATAGTGAGGCCTCCAAACAAGGAAGTAATAATGGGTGACTTCAATTTCCCCCACATTGACTAGATAAAGCCATGTCCCAGTCACGACAAAGAGGTTAAAATCCTCTATGCCCTAAACGATGCTGCTCTAGTTGGGCACGGAACCGACCAGAGGGGAGGCGACCTGAACGCTGTCGCACAGGACCTAGTACGAGATGTGAATGTTGTAGAGCCATTTGGAAGCAGTGACCACAGTACTAACAGTCGTAACATGTATTTAAGTGGGAAATTGCAAAGGAAGTCCAACACAGTCACTTCGAAAGAGGAAACCACTCTAAAATGAGGGAACTGGTGAAAAGGAAGTTGAAAGGAGGAGTCGAGAGGATTTAATCCCTTCAAAACACTTGGAGGTTCCTCAAAAACAGCAATAACAGAAGCTCAGCTCGAATGTATCCCACAGGTTAGGAGAGGCTGCAAGTAAGTCAACGAGGTCACCGGCATATTAAGGAAGCCGTTAAAGAAAGCTTCCCTCAGAGAATGGAAGTTTTGCCCAACTGAGGAAAACAAGGGGCATCAGATTGCACAAAGGAGATGCAAGCCGACAATAAGAGGTGCAAAATAACAACAACAACAACATCATCAAGGCCAATAATAAAGAAGCCTTTAAAAATATCAGAAGCAGAAAACCAGCTAGAGAGGCTGGCTGGGACCATTCTGGGCTCCACAATTCAAGAAGGAATTTCTCGATCCTCCCAGAGTGCAGGACACAGAATAATGGGCTGAAGTTACAGGAAGCCAGATTCCGGCTGGACATCAGGAAAAACTTCCTGTTAGAGCAGTACGACAATGGAATCAACCCCCTGCCAATGCAGGAATCCACCCTAAAGCATCCCTGACAGATGGTTGTCCAGCTGCCTCTTGAAGGCCTCTAGTGTGGGAGAGCCCACCACCTCCCTAGGTCACTGGTTCCATTGTCATACTGCTCTAACAGTCAGGAAGTTTTTTCTGATGTCCAGCCGGAATCTGGCTTCCTGTCACTTGAGCCCGTTATTCCGTGTCCTGCACTCTGGGAGGATCGAGAAGAGATCCTGGCCCTCCTCTGTGTGACAACCTTTCAAGTATTTGAAGAGTGCTCTTATGTCTCCCCTCAATCTCGTCTTCTCCAGGCTAAACAGGCCCAGTTCTTTCAGTCTCTCTTCATAGGGCTTTGTTTCCAGACCCCTTCTATGCCTCTTTGTAGACTCTTTTTTCCTAAGCTAAACAATCCCAGACATTGTGATCTTTCCTCATAGGGGAGTTGTTCCTGCCACTTCATCATTGTAGTTGCCCTTTTTTGCACTTTTCCCCACTCTCCAACATCCTTTATTTTTTAGGTGTGGTGACCTGAACTATACACAATATTCCAAGTGAAGCCACATGATATAGAATCATAGAATAGCAGAGTTGGAAGGGGCCTACAAGGCCATCGAGTCCAACCCCCTGCTCAAGGCAGGAATCCACCCTAAAGCATCCCTGGCAGATGATATGAACACCCAGCAGGGTAACAAGCTGGAGAGAAATCCTATCATTCCATCAACCTTCTTTTTCTTTAAAAAAAAAAAAAAAGAATTCCCATTGCCGGTGGCAGTTTTAAAACCTTTATTTGTCTTCATTTGGCTTTTGCTTCGGTTTGGAGGCCCCGTCCCCCCAAATCTGACACTGCCCCGTCGGACGAAAGAGGCGAAGGTGCCACTTTGCAGACGAGAAAAATCAAACCCATGCTCCCTTCCTGGCAATTCCCCCTCTTCAGAATAAAAATGGGACAGAGAAGCACCTTTGAAAATGAGGAGGCAGTCGTCAAGACACACAGACACACACCCGTGAAACAAACCCCTTAGAAATGAAGGCGGGCAGGGTGGGAATCCCCTATTAGAAAGCAGAGACCTGTTATAAAGAGGAGGGGACGGAAGCGGACGGAAGGAAGGAGAGGGGGCTGGACTATGACCCTACACGTGCCCATCAGCTTTTAGCTACAAGTGATGGGCAGATCCTAGGATGTAGAAGGTGGGAAGAGAGCCGTCCTCTCTCCTCCTTCCTCTTACAGACAAAAAGTGATTGGACATTTGGAGCTGGGATGGGAAAAGAGGGGGTGACCCATTGCCTTGCAGCTGCCCTGTTGGAAGTGGCTGGTGGTGGTTCAAAGGGGAGACGGTCACGAGGAGAGGCTGGGGGCTCATTCCCGAGGCTCGTCAGGGGCGGGGATCTTTTGGCGCGTGGGCTCGACGCCCCAGATTTCACGGGCGTACTGGGCGATGGTGCGGTCGCTGGAGAACTTCCCGGAAGTGGCGATGTTCCTGATGACCGTCTTTGTCCACTCCTTGGTGTTCTGGGTGGGGGGACGGAAAGGAAAGCGGAGGGCCGTGAGAGGGAAGGAAGGAAAGGATGGAGCCATCGCTGCCACCTCCTTATCCCCACCCCGCCATTTCATGCTTTGAGGACCCCGGGGACGACCCAAGACCTTTTGCTGCCTGAAGCGAAGGGCAAAATGGCGCCCCCTCCTGTTCCAGGTGCAAAAGCCAACTGAACTGGCTGATGGATCTGTCTTCCGCCTTGATAATGGGACAATATCCTGCCCCTAAAGGCTACAGGTTAACTTAGGGGATGAGGAGCAGGCCACATGGCCTACAGTTGTCTCCTCTTAACACCTTGCCGCCGCCTCCCAGTATTTGCTGCCTGAGGCAACTGCTTTACTGTGGCGAATGGTAGGGCCGGCACCGAGTTCCCTAAGTCAACAGGGATGGCCCCAGAAATGTTGCTATCTGAGCAGAAAAGAAGCACAACTAGGCTGGTAGCAGGATCTTCCTTCAATACTGTCTACATATGGCTCGGGTCCAGGTTATTTCAAAGACCCAATTCTCCCTTCTGAGCCTGTCCGTGCTTTGAGATCTTCTGGGGAAGCCCTTCTTTCAGTCCCACCATCTTCACAGGCGCGCTTGGTGGGAACATGGGACAGGGCCTTCTTGGTGGCTGCTCCGGTGCTCTGGAACTCTCTTCCCGGGGAAGCTAGACTGGCTCCCTCCTTGATGGGCTTTCGGAAGCAGGCTAAAACTTTTTTGTTCCAGCAGGCCTTTGGAGAATAATCTGGCCCTCCATCTATGTGAAGGACTTATAATTCTGCCGTGTATTTTAAACGTTTATGTTTTATATTGGTGTTTCGGAGGGGTTTTTTTTGTACATTTCTTTTCCTAGGTTTTACAATGTATGTTTTAAACTTTGTAAGACCGCCTTGAGGCCCAGTATTGGGCAAAAGGCGGGATACAAATAATAATAATAATAATAATAATAATAATAATAATAATAATAATAATAATAATACATGAGAAAGCTCCACCACTTCTCCTCAGGGTCACAAGCCCTTTAGAGGATCAGGACGGGCTGCACGCAAACAATTCTTTCCTCCAACAGAGAATTACAGCTGGGTGAGGTTCAAGCAGGACAGCCGAGGACCCACTTCTGCCACCACCCAACATTTGCTGCCTGAGGCACTTGCTTCACTTTGCCTCATGGCAGGGCCGGTCCTTTTTGGCAGCCAGCTACAAGCTGCTCATCTTGTGCCTCATTCCTGTTTACGTTCGCAATCACTACTCGCTCCGTGCAAACAGGAAACTTGTGCAAATCAAGCCACGATCAAACTGGAGATTTACGCAAATTCCCCCCTGTTTGCACAAGTGTCCTAATTCGTGCAAATTTCTTCCACAGCCTAAACCAAAACCGATTCGGTCCATGGAGGAAATTTGCAGAAATTATGAAATTCGCGCAATGCAAATTGGCAACCGGGAACAAGGTGAACGTAAGCGTGCGTTTGACAATTTGCGAATACTTTCAGCGGACGAAGTTTCGCACTCAGAGCTTCGAACAGGGCACATTCGCATCTTTTGAGAGCAAAACCTAAATTCGGATACATCCCTCTCTGTAAAAAAGCCAGGTTGGGGAAGACTTGAGTAGTAGCCCTATCGTCACAGGGCCAATCCACCCTCACCTTCGGGCACGCTGGGTCCGACTCACCTTGTAAAGCGCGTTGACCTTGTCTTGACATTTCATGTAGGCGTCGTAATCGGCAAAGACTTTGAACCTACGGAGAGGGAAGGAACGGAAAGGCAAGAGGCCGTTTTATCCCTGAAAAGGGGCAGCTGCCTTGAGCAGGGGGTTGGACTTGATGGCCTTATAGGCCCCTTCCAACTCTACTATTCTATGATTCTATTCCATTTGCGGGGTGATTTATTTATTTATTTATTTATTTATTACATTTTTATACCGCCCAATAGCCGAAGCTCTCTGGGTCCCTTCAGACAAGCAACCCCAACTTAAGACTGCCACCTGCTGGTCACAGCGGCATAACCAAAGACCCAGAAGCGGCAGGTGAGTTGCCAAATTGCAAACCTGCCTCCACCGCCTTTATCGCCCCCCTCCTGGAATCCTCCCTCTTGCTGCCTGCCTCTCCTTCCTTGAACCCTCAAAAGCAGGACAGTGGTGGTGGGATTTCAACCCCTCGGAGCCCCCTGGAAACGGCACCTCTGTCGCTGTCCCCGGAATCTGGCAGCAAAGCACTCAGCGGTTCGCGAACCGCAATGTCGTCCTAAACAGGCCAAATTCAGACTTACAACAGGGCACGGACCTCGTTTGAAAGCTAAATTTGGCCTGCTCAGGCCGCCGTCGTGGTTTGCCGATCCTTTGGCTGCTGCGGCCTCCTCCGCAAGAGAGCCAGGGCGTTCCAGGAGTCCTTTGGAGAGATTCACTGCTGTTCCCCTTCTGAACAACGCCGTTCTCACCTGTCGTGGTACATCAGCATGTTCACGATGTCCTTAAAGAGATCCGGCTGCTTGGGGGAGAAGAAGCCACTGCTGAGCTGGTCGATGGCTTGCTTCAGCTCAGGCATGTGGTCGTAATAATCCTTGGCGCAGTAGCTGTGGGGAGAGAGGAGAGTCAGGGAGTCACGGGGCACGTGGCAGCCACGGCCTTCTGCTCTCCTCACGGTTCCATCCCGCCCCACCCCGGCTGCAAATCGCCTTCCCTTTGGTTCCATTCAACAGCTAGTGCTGCAAAGGGCGCTGGTTTTAATTCGGCTTCTTAAATGGTTCGGACTGAAACCCGGAGCGGATTCGTTGCCCCCCTGACATCAGAGCCAGCAGTGGGTTAAAAAATAGGGCAGAACAGCTGCAGGAAGTTGAAAGGAAACGGGGAGGAAGTCTTTGCAGCTGAGCCCACGGAGGGGGGACCTCAGCCCCGTCCGGTGCGTACCCCTTCCGGTCCAGCTCCTCCACGTCCTCCACCTGCATGCCGAAAATGAACAAATTGTTCTGGCCAGCCTCCTCGGCCATCTCCACGTTGGCTCCATCCATGGTGCCAATGGTGAGCGCCCCGTTCAGCATAAACTTCATGTTCCCAGTGCCCGAGGCCTCCGTGCCGGCCGTGGAGATTTGCTCGGAGAGGTCAGACGCGGGGATCACTGCGGGAAACAGCGGAAAAGGTGAAAGCCTTCGGGCCAGCATGAAGCCCAAAGTGGCAAAAAACGTAGAACTGGTGCCTGCATTGTGCTTATTTTTCTCCTCCTCCCTCCCAATCCATTTGCCTTTTGTGTTGTGTCCTTTAGATTATTAAGCCTCAAGGGCAGGGACGGTCACATGACGAATGAGCGTCCTTTTGGGGTCTGTAAGTAAACCAATACATGAGGGACCAACCTACCTTTCTCGGCCAGTGAGACGCGATAATTCTCCAAGAAGATCATTTTCAGCCGGTCGCCGATGACGGGGTCATGATTGACTATGTCTCCGATGGACGTGATGAGCTTGATGATCATCTTGGCCATGTGGTAGCCAGGGGCAGCCTAGCAGGAGGGATTGAAGATGTGGAGAGGGAAATCTAAGCATCCTATTTGGCAGGGAAACACCAGGTCTTCCCTTCAGTGGAAGACTCATAGCTCAGCAGAAGAACACACGGTTGACATCATGGGTGCAGAATCTCGGGATCCGAAGGCCCAAATACAGCTCTCTCAGCTTTCCCCAAGGGAAATGCCACCTTTCCTGGCTCCATCCTCTTTCCCCTAACCTACTATCAGCTTCAGCTGATACAGCAGCAGCGCCCCTTCCTAAAGTCAGAAGACCTAAAGACGGTCGTGCACGCACTGGTAACTTCGAGGCTCCACTTCTGCAATGCGCTCTACATAGGGCTGCCTTCGTGCCTAGTTGAGAAACTTCAACTAATGCAAAATATGGCAGCCAGTTTGATCACTGGAACACCTAGGGGTGACCACATCACACCAGTCTTAAAATCTCTTCACTGGCTGCCAATTAGTTTCCGGGCGAAGTGTAAAGTGTTGGTGATCACCTTTAAAGCTCTACATGGTTTGGGTCCAGGCTACCTGTGGGATCACCTTCTCCTATACAATCCACCCCACACGCTCAGGTCCTCTGGGAAGAATCTACCCCAGCCAACGAAAACAAGGCTGACAGGTATTACCCAGAGGACCTTTTCTTCTGCCGCTCCCAGACTGTGGAACAGCCTGCCGGGAGAGATTCATCAACTTAACAGTCTTCCAGAATTTAAGAAAGCCATAAAGACTGATCTCTTCCGGCAGGCCTACCCAGTTGAATTTTAAGATGCCTTTTTTTAATGGTGTGTTGCTTTTAATGATGCACTGGTTTTAAAAGTTTGAATTAGTTTTATGTATTTTATAGTGTTTTTATTTGTGTTGTACCCTGCGTCGGTCCAGAGGGAGAGGCGGGTAACAAATAAATAAATATATTATTATTATTATTATTATTATTATTATTATTATTGACCATTTCATGTTTGCCTGGATTTCATGCAGTTTTTCCACATCCTCAAATCATAGAATCATAGAATAGTAGAGTTGGAAGGGGCCCATAAGGCCATTGAGTCCAACCCCCTGCTCAATGCAGGAATCCACTCTAAAGCATCCCTGACAGGTGGTTGTCCAGCTGCCTCTTGAAGGCCTCCAGTGTGGGAGAGCCCACCACCTCCCTAGGTCACTGGTTCCATTGTCATACTGCTCTAACAGTCAGGACGTTTTTCCTGATGTCCAGCCGGAATCTGGCTTCCTGTAACTTGAGCCCGTTATTCAGCGTCCTGCACTCTGGGATGAGTGACATTTCAAAGATTGAAATGTCTCTCATAAGGCTTAATCCCTGGCAATGAGACCTCCAAGTTAAAAGCAGCTGGGTTTTTTTTTGCTCTGCCCATTTTGCATTTGGCCACGCCCCAAGAGATTCTTCAACATGGAATTCTGCCCTCGTGCCTGTAAGGTATTCTGCAGGGAGACCGTGGAGCAGTCTTTCCCAAAAATGATGCCATCCAGATGTTTCGGAATATCATCACGCCTTGCCATTTATGAATTGTTTTACTTGCTTACTGTACTGTCAAACCGCTCAATAACTGATGTACAAATGCAGATCTGCACCAATGCGAATTTGCGCAAATTCGCAGAACATTTTTTCCAAAACTTCAATTCCGTCAATGAGCAGGAAATGGAACAAAAGGCACCTGACCCTCCATGAAACACAGATGTGACTCCCCACCTGCCTAGGCTGATGCCAAGGGGGCAGGCCCCAAAGCAAGAAAGCATGGGGTCAAAAATCCCCAAAAATGTCAACATGTTATAGCTTCGACTGTCTCCCTGTTATTAACAAAGGCTTAAGAGAGGCATTTCCACCTTTTAGAACAGGGAGAAAACTGCACAAAAGCTGAGAAAAGGCCAAAGGATTGATGGGCCGGAAAACAGGGGTGGAGCCTGAGGAAGGGGGCGGGGCCTTCTAGCGAAATCCTGGAGAACCAGATTCGGGCCCCAGGAGGGCCGGAGATCCACCACCCCTGCGCTCACTGGACCAGTGGTTTGGCCTGGAATGTTAGCTTCCTCTGTTTCCAGTTTCCTGCCTCTTTCTCCCACGTGCCCCCTGCTTCTAATAACAAAGCCCCAGCGTCCCCATCGCTTCCGGTTCTCACTTTGCCTCCGATCATGACCGTCCGCGGCACAAAATGCTTGTTTGGTTCTCTCTTGATCCCTGTAAACCGGGGTGGGGGGAGGATAAAACCACAACACACACGTACGAGAGAGAGAGAAAGAGAAAAAAGAGAAAGAGAAAGACCAGCTGGAATGGCGCACCTCTAGGACCTCACAGAAAATCGGGATGAATGCACTCCCGACATGAACGCTGGAGGTCATGGGTGAGCAGCGACTTTGAGGTGGGGAGCAGGGAGCAGGTCAAACCCCCCCCCCACCGCCCCGTGACCTTCTTGCCTGTCCAACCCCTTCCTCCAAAGGCAGGCAGAAGGAAAAGGAGGGGAAAGGCCCGAGGGAAAGTTGGGTCGGCGTCAAGGGTAGGCAACGAAAGGTTGGATAGAAATGCAACAAATAAATACATTTCAAGAGGTCATACAGGGAGAGAAGAGGACCAAAAAGCTTCTAGGGGCTGAATCCAACCTGAGGGGCGCCAGATGCCAACCCTAAACTCAACCAGTCACATCAGGGGTGGGGGGCACCCAGGACTGTGAGGATGCTTCCCCACATCAGGCAGGGGAGTGGGGCACCAGCGGAGGCTGGGGGCTCCGATATCGGTGGGACCGTGAACCCAGGTTTCATCTGGAACCAGTCAGAACTCTAAAGGAATGACCCACCCAAGGCGCTGAACACTCACGGTTGTAGAGCGTGATGACGTGGAGGCAGTTGAGCAGCTGCCGCTTGTACTCGTGGATCCGCTTCACCTGGACGTCAAAGAGCGAGTTGGGGTTGATCTTCACTTTGTACTCCTTCTCCAGGTAGGCGGCGAACTTCAGCTTGTTCTCCTGACGAGCACAAGACAGCAAGAGCAGATGAAGGCAGGGGACACATTTGGCCTCTCCCCGAAACACAAAGGGGAATGCTGATGAAATTCCATAGCCGATGGTGAAGCCAAGGCAGGGCTCATGACACATTTTATTAGCAGGGTCTCTGACATCATCTCCCACCACCCCGTAGACTTCGCTGTTCCCTCTGGGCTTAGCTGCAATCCTCACCATAGCTGGGAGGGCATGAATTTTCCCAGCAACCATATATATTGCTCCCTGTTGTCATATGAAGTATTTTGGGGGCCCTTGGTTTTGAACGGGCAATTCAGGCCTGTGCGCTTTGCCAAAGACTTGCTTCCGGAGGAGATGAAAGAGAGAGGGAAGGTGACTAGTCTAGGGTCACCCAGAGAGTTTCATGGATCGCTGAGGAGAGACATGATAGCACTCTTCAAGTCCTTCAAAGATTGTTTCACAGAGGAAGGCCAGGTCTCTTCTCAATCCTCCCAGAGGGCAGGACACGGAATAAGGGGCTCAAGTTACAGGAAGCCAAATTCCGCCTGGACAACAGGAAAAACTTCCTGACGGTTAGAGCAGTATGACAATGAAACCAATTGCCTAGGGAGGCCGTGGGCCGTCCCACACTGGAGGCCTTCCAGAGGCAGCTGGACCGCCATCTGTCAGGTGCACTTTAAGGTGGATTCCTGCACTGAGCAGGGGTTGGACTCGATGGGCTTATAGGCCCCTTCCAACTCTACTATTCTATGCTCAAATGGGTGGGTTGGTATGGCTCAATCTGAAATATTGGCCTCTCCTCGGGGGCGTGGCTAAGGGGAGTGTCACGAAGAGCGACTGCACTTCAAAACGGACCACCACACCGCTGAGAAACCGTAGGTAAGATCACCTGTGCAAGCACGCTCGCCAGGTCACCCCCTTCCTTCTCACCTGCTTGATTTTTGCCACATCCCGGATGAAGCCTTCATCTTCCACGAAGTTCAGGAGCTTCTTCAGTTGATCCAAGTCAGAGATGTAGTCCTCACCGATGCGCTAAAAAAGGTGGAAAGGGGAACGTCACAACAACAGCCGAGTTGCCGGCTGCAGCCTCTCTTTCACTTTCTTAAAAACTGTTCTTAGTAGAGGGGCGTGTCATGATGGTGCTGTGATTTGTGGCTCGAGGGTCCCGTTCTCCTCGCCCTGCTCAGCCTCACCTCAGCGATGACCTCAGCCAGCCCCGGGTTGCACAAAACAAGCCACCGGCGAGGGGTGATCCCGTTGGTTTTGTTCTGGAATTTGTGGGGCTCGAACTCGTAGAAGTCTTTAAACCTGGAGGAGGAGGAGAAGAAGAAGAAGAAATTAGAAGGACGATTTTTAAGAAGGAGGACTATCATGGCTAACCCTACCACCCCTGTTTTGGGAGAAGATGTTTCAGGTAATCAACCAGAAACAGATTCAGAACTAGAAGACGCAGCGCCGGACACCAGTGTGGGAGGAAGCTCTCACGGGCAATGCCCCACCTGGGAGTCAGCCCTCTCCAGAGCTTATCTCCTCAAGGCCAAATTCTACACACTCAGCGGGAAGTGAGCCTTCTTCCGGAGGTGAGCGTCCCAACAAGCTAGCTGATGCTAGGCTCCGCCGGAAGCTCAAACGCACAGTGTAGAAGGAAGGTGTGAGAAAGTCAGTTCGTTTACGCCAGAACCTGCCTCCGCACCAGGCTCTCGGCGTTTGAGAAGTGGCTTCCTATTCTTCTTGAACGGCCATTGTCTTGCTTACTTTGCACACTCACACTCTTCCCTTTCTCCCCGTCCTTCTGCATTGCCACAAGTTGACTGGAAATGGAAGATACAGCTTCCAGTTAACTGCAGTTCAGTGTGACATGCAAGCGCTAAACTGCGGTTTACCTTAACTATGGTTTGTTGAAACAAGCCAGCTTTGTAAACTATGGCTTGAAGTTGGCTTGTTTCAGATTAGCCATAGTTAAGATTAATTGCAGTGATGCAGCTAGGACATTTTAGACCCTCTTCTTAATAGTCTTGGGGGGCAGCTTTATGGGGGACCATCAACATCTGGTGGACCACTGTGTGAACAGAGTGCTGGACTAGACGGACCCTTGGTCTGGTCCAGCAAGGCTCTTCTGATGTTCTTAAATAGCCTGTGCATCACTTCAGTCGTGAAGCACACGACTCACATTTCTCACCCCGCTTCTATTTGCCATGCCAGGCGTTATAACTGCTTCTACACTGCCGATACCTGAGAACAGCCACAACACAACGGTTCGCCAACCCCGATTCAACAACAACGGAGCATGCTTAGGCTGGCATTGGAAACCCACTTAAATCATAGCACTATCACGACCACGGGAATAAAACGGAGTTTCCTTCTGCTTCCCTGATCACCCGCCGATCTCTGGGTGGTCATTTGTGGGGGCTGCCTGAGCTGCAGGAGCCCAGAACACAGCCCCAAAGTACCGGACCAGCTGCACCGCCAACCACAATTTGACCCGTTCAGACGAAACGACCAGCTGCATCAAAAAGAAAAGCAGGCGGTTCCAAACGCAGCAGCGCCCGCGGAGAAGGGATGGGGCAGCACACAACCCTGGGTTCACACCACCTAAGCCTCGTTCCCATCACAATCAATCGCGGATTATCGGGACGTCCGAACGCAGCCATTGAGCGGAGAGGTGACCTCTCTCCCTAAATGTGTTTTGGAGACGGAGGGCACAGCTCGAGTGCCGTGGGACTGAGTACCTACACAGTGGCCTTCAGGATTTCAGAGTGGATGCGGGCCACTCCGTTGACGGCGTGGGAGCCCACGATGCAGAGGTGAGCCATGTTGATCCGCTTCACGCTGCCTTCCTCCACCATGGACATACGACGCAGCCGGTCAAGGTCTCCGGGGAACTTGGCATAGACTCTCTGTGGGGACAGAGAGAGGCCTCAACACCCATCCCCAGTCTTTCAGCAAACCCCCCCCACCTGCCCCATCCTTGCTTTAAGCACAAAAACTGAACCAAAGAAACAGAAAGAGTGCTTGAATTACAAGAAGGAGCCCTGGTCCCATTCCCTTTTGTGGGTCTATATTTGGGGCAAATGGGGGGGTGACCCCTACCTGTCCCCTGCCCACTTGCAGCAGGGAATCCCCCCCCCAACATTTGCTCCACTGCTTCCCAGTGCCAGGCACGGTCTTCTCCTCCAGCCATCTCAGCCCCATGCCATGTCTAACCCTACTGCCCCTGTTTCGGGAGAAGGGGTTTAAAGTAATCAATCAGAATCAGAACTAGAAGACGCAATGCGAGACACCAGCCAGCCCGTAGCAGTGGGGGAGGAAGCTCTCACGGGAGATTCCTCAGCTGAGAATCAGCCCACTCCAGAGCTTATCTCCTCAAGGCCAAATCCTACACACTCAGAGGGAAACGAGGGAGGTTTCGGATGTGTGTGTGTGAGAGCATTCTGAAACACTAACTGATGCTAGGATCTGCCGGAAGCTCAAACGCACAGCGCATAAAGAAGCCGGGAGAAAGTCGGAGAGATGGCACCAGAAACTACCACTGCAACAGGTGCCTTGAAGTTACAGGCATTTGAGAAGTAACTCCTCTCTCTCTCTCTCTTCTTGAAAGGACAATTGTTTTGCTTAGTTTGCATAATAATTGCTTAGGGCAAAGATTTCAACCCCCAGCACTCCTGACCTTTGGCCTTGCTGGAAGGGGCTTCTGGGAGTTGAAGTCCAAAGCATCCGGAGATCAATACCTTCTGCTCGCCCCTGTCCTGGTAGACTGTGAGAGTCCCAGGGAGGCCTCCGCTGCGTCATCTCCCCCTCCCCTCCCTCCCAGATTTTGCGCTCACATCAAGGAAGCGCTGGTTGATTTCGTAGATGATTTCCAGGTGACGCGGCAGGAGGGTCTCTAAGAGGTGGGTGGGCCAACGCTCCAGAGCTTCTGGCAGGACGGTGTGATTGGTGTAGGCGCAAGTCCTCACTGTGACATCCCAAGCCTAAAACACAAGGAACATAGGAAGCATCCTTAATTCCAAAATGGTCACCCTTTTCTTGCACAGACTGGCAGCAGCGGCTCTCCAGGGTTTCAGATGAAGGGTTTTCCCCAGTCCTACCTAGCGATACCTGGAATCGAACCAGGGACCTTTTGCACACAAAACAGGTTCTGCCACTGAGCTATAGAGCTTTTCTCAATGGGGCTGTTTAGGCTGCTGTTTTCACTTTCTACGTGGATTGTTTTCCTTTCCTGCCTTCCTGTACTTTCAGCGACATAACCTCTAGGTGGTGCTGTGGTACAGCGGAGTAACACAATTACACTCAAGGGGATGAGCGCTTGGTTTCGCTTTCCCCCAAAAGCCTGGATTTTCCCCACTCCAACCTTCACACACACACACACACACACGCAAAATTGAATCTGTCTAAACATGCATAGGACTGCACCCTTCATTATTTCCCCCCTCTTCCCTCCCCATTCCTCTTTCCTTGTGTGTCGTGTCTTTTTAGGTTGTAAGCCTGCAGACAGGGACCTTCCCATTGTACCAATTATACTAAGGAGGCTTTTGTGGCTGAGAAGCAAGTTAAAAATACTCTCAATAAATACAGGCAACATGATTTTCCTGCAAGCTGCGGTGGGTTTCGCTGTTGCTCCCGTTTCTTTGAATTAATGGCATCTTATTACTGCGCCTTTATTGTGCATTCCCTTTTCTAATTCACGTCAGGGGTCCTTGCCATCAAGGTCAGAAGGCGGGGTGGAAATGTGTGACTGGAAGGTGCAAAGACGCAAACTTCCAGGCAGGCTGTGTATGACCAACACCCATTTTATTTTATTTTAAATGACGCATAGCCTCACCTTGTCCCATTCAAGTTTCTCAATATCCACCAAGACTCTCATGAGTTCCGGGATGGCAAGTGAAGGGTGGGTGTCGTTGAGCTGAATAGCAACCTGGAAGAGACAGTAAATATAGAAAGGGAAGGTTGGAGGTATAACACCAAGATTGTGCAGCTGCTGGCATTTCCCCGCCCCCCTTTCAAGCCGCCACTAAACCAGCCATTTTTCCATTGAGGAAACTGAGGCAGCGAGTGTGTCCTAGGGTGCACATAAATCCACAGCATGATCAGTTTTGACATTTTGAGGGTCTCCAAAACATAGAATCATAGAATAGCAGAGTTGGAAGGGGCCTATAAGGCCATCGAGTCCAACCCCCTGCTCAATGCAGGAATCCACCCTAAAGCATCCCTGACAGAGGGTTGTCCAGCTGCCTCTTGAAGGCCTCTAGTGTGGGAGAGCCCACCACCTCCCTAGGTCACTTGGTTACATTGTCGTACTGCTCTAACAGTCAGGAAGTTTTTCCTGATGTCCAGCCGGAATCTGGCTTCCTTTAACTTGAGCCCGTTATTCCGTGTCCTGCACTCTGGGAGGATCAAGAAGAGATTCTGGCCCTCCTCTGTGTGACAACCTTTTAAGTATTTGAAGAGTGCTCTCATGTCTCCCTTCAATCTCCTCTTCTCCAGGCTAAACATGCCCAGTTCTTTCAGTCTCTCTTCATAGGGCTTTGTTTCCAGACCCCTGATCATCCAATATGATCGGTGCATATTGTATCCAAAATATGAGTCCTTAATGAAGCCTGTTCTGGAGTGGACTTTGCCTACAGAACCTTACAGAATTGGACCAAGCCAGCCTGATTCTGCTTGAGTTTCGTACTTTGTCCAAGGCGGACTTTGTTCAAACCTAAAACAACCTAGAGAAACCTCTCACTTTGAGACCCACAAAGCTAAAACTCTGCCACACCCACCACGCAGAAGTCGCCTGTGGGAACGTGGATTATCACATCTGCGGCTTCAGTTTCTCTGCGCGTGCACGCACAAAGAGACATGCAGACGGCATCACCCATACCTTGTCCGGGAAGGCGTCAAAAGAGGTGCGGACGGGATCGCGGCTGCCAAACTTGGAGGATTTGAAGCGTCGGATGATGTCCTGAAGCGTGGCGGCCACCACGAAGTATTCCTGCTTGAGACGGAGCTCCTTGCCTTCAAAGAACTGCAGAAAGAGGGAGAATCGGGGAGCCAAAATGACCCACAGTGCAGCAACAGGTCGGGTAGACCTTCTTGGATGTTCCTTGCGCCCCACACCTCATGGAGCTGGGGGGTGCGGGGGTACTCAAAACGACGCGGGAGGGGACCTACGTTATCATTGGGATACAGCACGCGAGAAATGTTCTCCGCTAGGTTTCTGTCCAACACCGCCTGGATGTAGCCGCCGACGTTAACTGGGAGAGAGGAAAACAGAAAGCAAGAGAAAGCAAGTGATCAACACAATTAATTTAATGTGTTGATCCCTGTCCATCCCTGACATATGGACAACCACCTCTCAGGGATGCTTTAGGGTGGATTCCTCAGGGATGCTTTAGGGTGGATAACTTGAGCCCGTTATTCCGTGTCCTGCACTCTGGGAGGATCGAGAAGAGATCCTGGCCCTCCTCTGTGTCACAACCT
This sequence comes from Elgaria multicarinata webbii, assembly GCF_023053635.1. NCBI lineage: Eukaryota > Metazoa > Chordata > Lepidosauria > Squamata > Anguidae > Elgaria > Elgaria multicarinata. The sequence continues at coordinate 14,958,241 of NC_086191.1, read as the reverse complement.
TTTAAGTATTTGAAGAGTGCTCTCATGTCTCCCCTCAATCTTCTCTTCTCCAGGCTAAACATGCCCAGTTCTTTCAGTCTCTCTTCATAGGGCTTTGTCTCCAGACCCCTGATCATCCTGGTTGCCCTCCTCTGAACACGCTCCAGCTCGTCTGCGTCCTTCTTGAATTGTGGAGCCCAGAACTGGACGCAATACTCTAGATGAGGCCTAACCAGGGCCGAAGAGAGAGGAACCAGGACCTCACGTGATTTGGAAGCTATACTTCTATTAATGCAGCCCAAAATAGCATTTGCCTTTCTTGCAGCCATATCGCACTGTTGGCTCATATTCCGCTTGCGATCTACAACAATTCCAAGCTCCTTCTCGTTTGTAGTATTGCTGAGCTAAGTATCCCCCATCTTGTAACTGTACATTTGGTTACAAGATGGGTGATATCTTGTAGATGGGGGATATCTTGTAGATGGGGGATATCTCCACAATTCAAATAGGAACACTGGAAGTGGTCCTATATTGAAAAAGGGCGTCTAAATCCACCTAGCTCAATACCGTAAACACGGATTGGCAACAGTTAACTCGCCAGGGTTTCAGGAAGAATTCTTTCCTAGCACTACCAGGAGATGATGGGAACTGGGACCTCAGCTGCTCCACCACTGAACTATGGCCCTTTTCTGAGAGAGGTACAACCTCTGACATTTCTCCACCTTTGTGCACCTATAAATGCCCCTGAGTAATTGCCGGCAGTCCTCTCCTGTCTAAGACAAAGGTGGGCAGAAAGCACAACTCCAGCTGCTTTGGACTTCAGTTCCCAGCATTCCTGACTATTGGCCATGCTGGCAGGGGCTTCTGGGTGCTGCCGTCTAAAACATCTGGAACTCTAACATCTGCCCACCCCTGGTTTAAGTTGAGGAAGTAAGGCTTCTTCTAGGACCCGAGGTGTCACTGAAACCAGGCTGGGGCAGCAAACTAATCTCAGAAGAAGACCACCTTAACACCCCTGTACCTTCCCAGTTCAAGCTCCTCCACCTTAGTCCTTGTGCAATGACATCGGCTATACAAGACTTGCCCCGATCCACCTCTACTCAGCGGAAAGGGAGTTCGGGTCACTTACAGTCCTTGAGGTTGAACTCGTTCGGAGCCCGGGCAGACCACAGCCGCATGGTGTTCACGGTGTTGTTGCGGTAGCCAGGAATGGGGGTGTCATAGGGCAGGGCAAGGACCACCTGCAAGGCAAAGAGATTGGGGCATTCAGGGCCGAGGCCTCCTGCAGCGCCTGCCCTGCTCAACGCGACCGACGTTCAAAGCAAACGTGCGCGTTCTGCTAAGGAGCGTGACACGGGTGAGATTCCCCTGCATTTAACAAGAAGGACCAGGAAGGAGCCACCATAAATGACCACACTGGGCTTCTCTCCCTTGCCAAATCGTCTCTCTCTAGACTGTGCTGGACTCCTTTCCTTCCCTGCTCCCTCCACCCCGTTCCTACACTTTCCACCTCCTTTCGCACACGCTCCCTGCCTCTTTCTATTGGTTCATCGCTTTAAAGTGATCACTGCTGTTTTATATTGCCCCCGTTCAGAAGACACCTCAAACCAGTGGCTCTCAATTAGCTAAGTACTGCGATCCCCTTGTTTTTCAAATGCCAAGCCGTGGACTCCCTACTTTTGAAAATTTTGTTATCTCTACGGTAGGTACCTGTGCGAAGCAATTTTTTGGAGAAAATAAGGGGTAGCCCCTCATAAGCAAAGAATTTTAGGTATACTAAAAAACATTTGTGATATTTGTGATACTACCAGGCAAAAATGACAATGATTTAGTAAGGGATATAAAGACGAATTTAATTTTACTAATGTCTAGTTTACAATGGAACAAATTATGACATATCTAATGGCTGCTAAACCTAAATGTGATGAGAGAAATCATGCCCCTTTTTGTCCCAAACAATCCCTTCCACATCCGGTTCAATATTTCCTACTTTTAATCTCAAATCTGGATCAACATTGAGTGTATTTTCTTTTATTGAAATGCGGACCTTGCAGAGCTAATATGTGAATGGTGCCACGAACCCCCTGGATGGGTTACGTGGACTCCCTGGGGTCCACGGACCCCCAATTGGGAACCACTGCCTTAAACCATGGCTTTAACCATGGTGGTTAAGCCAGAAAGCCAGGTCGTGTTCAGAAGACACCTTAAACCACAGCTTTAACCATGATTAATAAAGCAAAAAGCCTTATTCACCATGGTTAAAGCCATGGTTTAAGGTGTCTTCTGAACCCGGCCTGGCTTTCTGGCTTAAAGCCATGGTTTAAGGTGTCTTCTGAGGCCCCTTTCATTGTTAGCTGCTTTGGAGCCTCTTTTAGAGTTGAAGAGCAGGGTTGAAATCCCCGCAAAGGAGTAAGATCATCTTCAAGGTTCCAGTCCTCATTATTCAAGAGCTTCACCCCACCAACCCCTCGGACTGCATGAAACTCCCTTCTTTCTGCCTCTCCTGCCTCTTCCTGCTGGTTCATTGCTTTAATTGGATCGTAGCTGTTTTAAATAGTTAGGTCCTTTTCATCGTTAGATGTTTCGGAAGCTCTTTTACAGTTGAAGAGTGGGGCGGAAATTTCTGCAAATAAATAGGTTCCCTTTCAAGTCTGTAGTCCTCATTACTAAAGATCTGCAACGCTCCACCCATGACTGAAACTCAATCTTTATCTTCACCAGCATAATTCTTTGCTCTGCAAAAGCTTCCCTGTCATGCTTCCTCCATTATACCACTTCATTGGGTCTGACGCATCTCTAGTTCTCTCTCTTTCACACACCCAAGTTCCTGTTTCTTCGGTAAAGGGTTCGAAACAGTGCATTCAAGCCGAAATGGAAGCCTTCCAGGGCAAGGAGGCACTGCTTTCACTTCCATGCCTTTTGTCTGGTGTTCAGAGCAACTACTGCCAAGGAAATATTAATAGGGCCTTGATTCTGCACTCTGAGAAAGCACAGAGACTCAGAAGCATCTGCATGGCCCCCGGTTCGAATGCCACCTCGCATTTTTCAGGGCCTTACATGCCCTGCTTTTGTCCACACGAGGGAGCCCATGCTGACTTTTGAGAGTCACACCAAACAGGTCCACAACTTTGCTTAGGGACAGCCTGTATTTGAAAGATTCACAGCACACAGCAAATAAACGTGTGTGTGTGTGTGTGTGTGTGTGTGTGTCAGTGTGTTAGAATGGGGAAACCTGGGTTCCTTCCCCACTTGATCATGAAGCTCACTGGGTGACTTTGGGCCACTCATTGGCGCACAGCCTAACCAACCCCACAGGGTTGTTGTGCGGATAAAATGGAGGATTTTAAAACCAGGATGATCAGGGGTCTGGAAACAAATCCCTATGAGGAGAGACTGAAGGAACTGGGCCTGTTTAGCCTGGAGAAGAGAAGATGGAGGGGAGACATGAGAGCACTCTTCAAATACGTGAAAGGTTGTCACACAGAGGAGGGCCAGGATCTCTTCTCGATCCTCCCAGAGTGCGGGACATGGAATAACGGGATGAAGTGACAGGAAGCCAGATTCCGGCTGGACATCAGGAAAACCTTCCTGACTGTTAGAGTAGTGTGACAGTGGAACCAGTTACCTAGGGAGGTGGTGGCCCCTCCCACATTAGAGGCCTTCAAGAGGCAGCTGGACAACCGTCTGTCAGGGATGCTTTAGGGTGGAGTCCTGCATTGAGCAGAGGGTTGGACTTGATGGCCTTTAAGGCCCCTTCCAACTCTACTATTCTATGATTCTACGATCTGGAGTAGTAGCCATTGATAGTCTTCTCCTCCGTGCATTTATCCACCCCCTTTTTAAACCCATCCAGATTGGCGGCCATCATTATGTCCTGCAGTACTGAATCCCATAGTTTAACTATGCGCTGTGTGAAGAAGTTTTCCTTTGGTCTGTCCTGAATCTCCCACAGATCATTTTCATGGGGTGATCCTGTTGGGTTCTAGAATTAAAAGAGAGGGAGCACTGCAGCGTTGGACTGGAACTCAGGAGACCTGGGTTCTAATTTCCACTCAACTATGAAGATCACTACATGATTTTAGGCCAAGCACTGCCTCTCTGCCTAACCTCTACCTCACAGAGTTGTGAGGATAAAATGCAGAGGATAAAGACCATGTGTGCCACTTTGGGTTCCTTGCAAAAATGGGAGGAGGGGGGTGAGCTATCCATGGTGCTGAGCCCTATCCCCTAATGAGGCCAGCACCTTAGATAGCTCATTTAGACTTTGGCTGGATGAATCATAGAATCATAGAATAGTAGAGTTGGAAGGGGCCTATAAGGCCATTGAGTCCAACCCCCTGCTCAATGCAGGAATCCACCCTAAAGCATCCCTGACAGACGGTTGTCCAGCTGCCTCTTGAAGGCCTCTAGTGTGGGAGAGCCCACAACCTCCCTAGGTAACTGGTTCCATTGTCGTACTGCTCTAACAGGAAGTTTTTCCTGACGTCCAGCTGGAATCTGGCTTCCTTTAACTTGAGCCCGTTATTCCGTGTCCTGCACTCTGGGAGGATCGAGAAGAAATCCTGGCCCTCCTCTCTGTGACAACCTTTCAAGTATTTGAAGGGTGCTCTCATGTCTCCCCTCAATCTTCTCTTCTCCAGGCTAAACAGGCCCAGTTCTTTCAGTCTCTCTTCGTAGGGCTTTGTTTCCAGACCCCTGATCATCCTGGTTGCCCTCCTCTGAACACGCTCCGGCTTGTCTGCGTCCTTCTTGAATTGTGGAGCCCAGAACTGGACGCAATACTCTAGATGAGGCCTAACCAGGGCCGAATAGAGAGGATCCAGCACCTCCCGCGATTTGGAAGCTATACTTCTATTAATGCAGCCCAAAATAGCATTTGCCTTTCTTGCAGCCTTATCGCACTGTGGGCTCCTATTCAGCTTGCGATCTACAACAATTCCAATCTCCTTCTTGTTTTTAGTTTTGTTGAGCCAAGATGTAACTAAAATCCAGAATGGAATCTCTGCCCCACTGAAATCATAGTCACCAGCCTTCTCTGCACAGGGCTGGTGTGAGGATAAAATGGAGGAAGAGGAGAAGGTTCCTTATGTACGCTGCCTCGGGATCCTTGCAAGACGAGGAGGGAGACAAAACGTAACAAATACGCACATAAATCAACCCAGCCAGGGCTCTTGTTTACCTGTGTGTCGACCCATTTCACCCCATCCGGGCCGTGCTGCACGTGTCCATAGAAATGCACGGGGATCATGTACTCGGGGCGCGCCTTCTCCCAGGGGTTGCCGTAACGCAGCCAGTCGTCCGCCTCCTCCAGCTGCCAGCCTCCGCAAATCTTCTGGTTGAAGATGCCAAACTCGTAGCGAATGCCGTAGCCGTAGGCTGCCAGGCCCAGGGTGGCCATGGAGTCCAGGAAGCAAGCTGGGGGGCACCCGTGGGGGGGAGGCAGAAATAAGGAGAAGGCAGTCAGCCAAAAGAGGCCAGAGCAAAGCCATGGGCTGATGTTGGACTCTGGGCTTCAGCAATGCAGGCAGAACCGTCACCTTTATCAAATAGTCTGCACTGGCTTCTGGAAACTATCTAACAGGGACTGGTCAGCGAAGCCACATCATGCCAGTCCTTTTACAACTTCATTGGCTGCCAGTCCAGGTCCAGGCCTGATTCAAAGTGCTGGTATTGACATTCAAAGCCCTAAACGGTTTGGGGCCAGGTTATTTGAAGGAACGCCTCCTCCCGTATGTGCCTGCCCGGACCTTAAGATCATCTACAGGGGTCCTTCTCCATGAGCCCCTGCCAGAGGAAGTGAGGCTGGTGACTAGGAGCAGGGCCTTCTCTGCTGTGGCACCCCGATTGTGGAACGAGCTCCCCAGAGAGGTCCGCCTGGCACCTACACTGTACTCTTTCCATCACCATCTGAAGACCTTTATATTTTCTCAGTATTTTAACACCTAATTTAACTTAAATTTAAACCTTGTTTTAATTCCTTATTTTAACCTATATCGATTTTTGCTGTGTGGTTTTATCCTGGTTGTGCTTTTTATATTGTATTTTGTAATTGTGTTTTTAGATAGTTGGTTGTTTTTATGCTCTTTGTGGTTTTAATTTTTTGTGAACCGCCCAGAGAGCTTCGGCTAATGAGCGGTATAAAAATGCAATAAATAAATAAATACATATTATTACTTTATTTATGTATTTATTTAATACATTTCTACGCCACCCAATAGCCCAAGCGCTCCAAGAGGCTCCCGAAAATTAAAACCACAAGTACAGCATCAAACAGTACGAGATATCAAAGCTTAAAACTGCAACATAAAAGTAGAACCAGAATCAAGCCCGGCAGCAACGCAGAGATTTTAAAGCAGAGATTTAAAACAGCGGAACTAAAAGATCCGGACGTTAAAATACGCATTTAACAGGTGACCCTGGTACTGATCTTCTAGTATGAGGGAAGTCAAATTTCCACATAGGCCAAGAACACTTTTCCTCTAGACCAGCCTTCCTCAACCTGGGGCGCTCCAGATGTGTTGGACTGCATCTCACAGAATGCCTGGCTGGGGCATTCTGGGAGTTGTAGTCCAACACATCTGGAGCGCCCCAGGTTGAGGAAGGCTGCTCTAGATCCATTGCTTGCTAGATGAGGCCTTAAATTCAAGCGGTCAGTAATGACTGATGGTTCTCTATAAACATCCATTGACAGTTGTACACAGGGCAGAGTAAAGCACGTCCTTAGGCGGCAGATGTATGGGAGGCGGCAGCCACAACGCCCTGGCTGTTCACATGAACCTGTCAGGACTCTAAAGGGGACAAAGAGCTCCTTTAACATTCTGACCTGGATCCACCACCCAACTGACATCGGTGCCATCAGCTTCCACTGGGCTTCCCACGTCCAAAGGATGTGCTATGCATCTTCCGTTTGATGCTCACCTGCCAAGCGCCCAAGTCCTCCGTTGCCCAAACCGGCATCTTCCTCAATCTCCTGCAACTCCTCCATATCCAGGCCTAGCTATTGGACCAAAGGAGAGTAAAAAAAGAGAGATGGGGGGAGTCGCCACCACCAATAATCACCACTAGCCCCCTCCTAAGACTACTAGTTAATTAGTTTTAGACTCCAGACTGAATGGACTAAAGCGTGGTGCTCTTTAAATTAGGGGGTCTTCAGCCCTTTTTTTTCAGCTCATAGGCACACTGGGAATTTTGAGAGGGTGTGTCGTGGGCACTGACACAAAATGGCCGCTGTGCCACCATGCCCATTCACAAGATTGCTGTCATGGGAGATGGACCTTCTCTTTCTTTGACAGCCAGCTCCTCACCCCAATCTCGGACAACTAGGGACGCCCGTGTTTTGAAAATCCGGCCCTTTGGAGACCCAACGGCTCCCCGCCGTGCGCCCGGCTCAGCTTGCATTCACGAACTGAGCCACTGGCTTTCCCCAAAATCCAGGAACTTGTTTTCTTTGTTTTTTACTTGTAAAGAGGAAGTTGTGCAAATTCTGGCTGAAATTTGCATAATTTGCACAAGTGACAGCCGCAATGCATGCAAATTAAGCAAATTACCGGGGGAGGGGGGGGATGGAAAATCTGGGAATGATTCACCTCACGGGGAAACGAGCCAGAGTCCGAGTGCGGGGAGCTGATGACACCCCTATTCCCAGCACACAGAATGAGAATGAGGGGGGGGACGACTAGATCCAGACAGAAAGGGAAGAGAAGAGCAGGAAACAAGAAAAACATTTCCTCTCTTAGCTACAGGAACTTTTCCAGACCTGAGATCACTCCCCTGCTGTGTTTGGGGGCCTAGCTGCTCTTCCTCTGAGTGGGGGTGCCTAAACCTCTGCCCCCAAATCGTAGCCTGAACTTTCACAACTTTCCACTCCCAATCATCGCCCTCCCCACCCCCCAAAAAAAAGCCCCCCCCCCCAACCCGCTGGCAGGTCTGCAAAACCTGGTAAGTCGCTTCATCACAGGCATTCTGCAGAGCCAAGTTGACCATGGTGTTCTGTAAAGTTCGGCCCATGTAGAACTCCAAGGACAGGTAATAAATACGCTGAGAGAGAGAGAAAGAGAGAGAGAGAAGGGGTGAGTTTGGAGATGTCCAAAACCTGAAGGGAGGGTGGGGGGGGTTTCCCCCCACCGCAGGTAGACTGGTGATTTTGTGGGATGTTCTTGGAAGGACAGGTAAGCTGTAATCTCAAAGATCAGACCAAATAGGTTTTGGATCCTTCGGTTGTTTTTGACAACTTATAAGAGGACTCCCCAACTTGACGTTCTTCCCAGACGTGTTGGGCTATAATTTATCAAGGGTGCAATCCGATGAATGTTTAGACAGGAAAAAAGTCCCGCAGCTCCCAGAATTCCCCAGCCAACTGTGCTAGCTGGGGAGCGCTGGGAGCTGTGGGAATTTTTTGTTTGTCTAAACGTGCATCGGATTGCACCCTGAGATGTCTACAAATCTCCATCCCACCAACTCTGCTAAAAGACCACTTTGTGGTTTTCCGCCCTCTTCCCTCCTCATCCCGTTTTCCTTGTGTGTCGTGCCATTTTTTTTAGACTGTAAGCCTCCTCAGGCAGGGACCATCTTGTTTCATAGATCAATTGTGAACCCCTATACCACCCTGTCTCCCTGACAAAAAAGAAAGACCCTAGGGAGGTGGTGGGCTCTCCCACACTAGAGGCCTTCAAGAGGCAGCTGGACAACATCCGTCAGGGATGCTTTGGGGTGGATTCCTGCATTGAGCAGGGGGTTGGACTCGATGGCCTTGTGGGCCCCTTCCAACTCTGCTATTCTATGATTCTATGAAAGCAACATTACTCTGTGTCTTTGCAAGAGTGCCTTTTCCACCAATTCTAACTGGTGGAACCCTCTGTATTGGATCAAGCCTTGGCATTTCCTACTAAATGAGGGGCTCTGCTCATGTTCAGAGGCACTCCTTTTATTATTAACAATCTTCTAAATATTGCAGGGCATTGCAAACAGATCCTTGGAGTGGCTACCAGCAGACAACTAAGCCCCTTGCAGAGGCGGTCTCACTGACAAAGGGCAGGAATCGGGGAGAGAAAAGACATTTTCTGTAGCATACTGATCCTGCAGCCCGGTGCATGCTTCCCCAGAAACAGAGAGCGCGGCTCAAAGTCTGACCTTTCAGAGGCCAGTGAAGCTAGCTCATCCCATGTTGGGTGTGCAGTTGCCTCCTGTATCTGGTATCTCATCCCCGGAGCCCTGGTGCTGCTGACACAGGCCTATTCCTAAATTAAATGGCAAAAGTTCACAGCAAATGTCAGGCCGGGCTAAATTTAAAGAGAAAGGGAGCCCAGCTCTGCTGCTGCTGCTGCAACTACCACCTCGCCTGCCGTAGTTAATCCTGCAGCCAGGCAGAGAGATAAGGCAATTCTTGGTAGACTTGCACCTTAGGCTTCTTCAAGTCTTAAAGGAGGGGTGCAAAACCTCTTTTAGAACAAGAACCAAATCTTTGGGGAGGGGGCGTGCTCCAGTGGTGGGTGGAGCTAAAGGCAAAAGGGGGGAGGAGCCAAATCTCCAAAAATATTATCGGTTAAGGATGCATCTTTAGACAAAAAAAGGGTCCTACAATTCTCACCCTGTTGTAGCTTTGGAATGCACGTTGAGTGAGAGAGAAAAGTCCTACAATTCTCAGCATTCTCCCCGCTGAACCTGGGCCCCTGTTCAACCTGAAACACAGGGGTTTTTCTCTCCCCCCACCTCCTGTTAACAGCCCCCATCCCAAGGAGGACAGACCGCCCAGAGAGCTTCGGATATGGGGCGGTATATAAATGCAACAAATGCAACAAATAAATGCAATAAATAAATAAATATTCTTCTTCTGCACCCCTCTATTGCCCCCAAATCCCCCTCCTTCACCCCCTCCAAAATACAGGTGGGGGCTGGAAGGATTCCTCGGCCCTGGGTGGCACTTTTGCGGCTTCTCCTTCGCCCTGATATGCGGCTTGGAACACATCCCGGCGTGCCGTGTCACATCTCAAGTAGCTATTAATATCCTGCCATGGTAGTTCAGATCTCTGCCACCCGCCCCTTCCTGCAAGGGATGAGGGTGAGCACCCTGGAGTCCCGACTCCTGCTCCTCCTCTTTCCCCAAACCAAGCCGCTAGTCCTCAAGAGGGAGTGGAGGGGGCAGAGGGAGGGAGCTTTGGAAGTGCAGCTGCAATGCGGGGAGAGACCCATTGAACTCGACGGGGTTTTCTTCTGAGCAGCCATGCAAAGGGTCAGCAGGAGCCAGCAAGAAGACCAGGGCCTTGAGTGTGGAAAGGTCTTTGGCCTGAAGAAAAGGAGAAGTCGGAGAGGACAGCGGTGAAGTGTGAAGGCCGGCTGGACGTGCCGCAAGGAGGGCTTTCACCACACGGCTTGCCCTTTCCGACAACATACTCTCGGTCACAGCATTGTTGCTTACAGTACCAGCTCCAGGTTTTGGGGGGCCATTGGGCAAGGCACCCTCAACGGGGGGGCCCTCCCTCAATGAGTCCACCTTCGCTCCACCATTGCCCCCCTTCCTCTTTCTAATCATGGCTCCCACTTGCTTGATGGGCAGAGAGCCAGGGAGCAAAGAGGCCACAACGTCTGCTGCTCCTCCTCCTTCTCACCAGCCCCCTTGTCAGGGCCAGAGCGAGAGGCAGGGGGCAGGGAGGCTGCAATGGGGAAGAGGAGGAAGAGGAACTCCAGGCCGCTGTTGTCCGTTGGGCCCCTGCTGGGGTGTGGGCCCTCGGTAGCTGCCCACTGTGCCTACCGGCCCTGTTTGTAAATTTCAGGTGTAGAGGAAACTCTTTGCTCCAATAATAACTATCATCTTCGTTTGTTTCTTCCATCAGCTGGAAGAAAGGAGGGATGCAACCTGAGCGCACCCCACCCCCACCCCTGAGAAAACCAAGAGGGCTGCCCCCATTGCAGCGGGGAGGGGGGGACGGGGACTGACAACTCCTCCCCTTCAGACCCCGCCCCCAGACTTTGCTCTCCAGCCTCAACACACACACACACACATCCCAGGTCTCCTGACACCCAACCAGAAGGAGGGGGGGCAATCCTGGGTCTACTTCTCCACTCCAGACCCGGGAAAGCCAGCCTGCCCCATCCCAACGACCAAGCGAGCCAGAGTCAATGGGTTCAATCCAACAGAAGGTCTACTTGGAGTAGACCCACTGAAACGAAGGGGACTTAAGTTAGTCCAGACTAACTGAAGCCCCACTCATATCAATGGGACTACTCTACGGAGGCCCACAGGCTTTTACCCAAGGATTCTGACAGCTGGTTGGAGAAGGAGAAAAGGAAGCCACGCTGGGGGGGGCGGAGGGGAGCCCTCACCGTGGCCTTGGGGCGGCCGAGGCTCGCCTGCCTTGCGCCCCGCAGGAACGACGGGGAGGCTGGGTCTCCCCCCAGTCCACCCCCTCCTCCAGTGGAGGCTGGTGGCTCCTCTTTCAATGGGTCTCCGCCAGAGCTCTAAAGCGCGGGACCCTCTGGCCAAAACCACTCCAGCACCTTGGAGAGCTCCTTCAGGGTTCTGGATTCCCGGCCCCACCGAAAGAGGCGCCCCCCCTCCCCAGCCCCCCAGGGCTCTCTCTCTCTCACCTTGGGGTCCTTCTCGTAGTAGTGCTGCTGCGTGCGGATCCAGCGGCCCACCAGGTGGTCGCGCACGGTGTGCGCCAGGGCGAAGTAGTAGTCGCGCGTGGTGGCCACGTTGCGGTCCTTGACCAGCGTGAAGTGCAGGTGCCGGTTGAAGTTCTTCTTGAGGTCGGTGACATTCTCCACGCCGGCCAAGCCGCGCACGCTGATCTGCTTCCGCTTGTCGTGGTCCGAGAGCGGCCGGGACATGTTGGCTGATGGGCGAGGAGGACGGAGAGACGGGGCGAGGAGGCTGGCTGGCTGGCGGTGCACCGGGAGGGAGCGGCGATCTACACTCGGCACGCCAGCAAATGCGCCCCAGGCCCCTCCCCTCATGCATTATTAAACCCCCCGGCCCTGTGCATTATTCAGGAGGGGGAGGGGTCCTGGCCCTGGCCCCGCCCCCGCCCCGCTTCAGCCCCGCCCCCTGGCCCAAAGAACGCCGCTCCTCGCTTGGAGGGAATCCAGTCGCGCGCAGAGACCCTACTTCAGTTGGGCGTCGTGTAAACACACAAGACCAGCCCTGCTGGATCGGATCAAGGGCCCACTTGGTCCAGGCTTCTGTTCACACGCTAAAGGCCCACAGGAATCCCACAAGTAGGACATGAGAGGAACAGCACCCTCCCGACCATGTTCCCCAGCAACTGGTGCACATAAGCCATCAGGGCTACTAGCCACTTGTCCCAGGCACTACTGTGGTCAGCTAGGATGGTGCAGGAGCTAGAATGCAGGGCTCTGACTGTGAAAAGGCCAGTGGTAGAGCCCATGTGTTGCATCCAGATGGTTGTGGGTTCGATCCCTGGCATTTCCAAGTAGGGCTGGAAAAATCCATAGAATGGTAGAGTTGGAAGGGGCCTTTAAGGCCATCAAGTCCAACCCCCTGCTCAATGCAGGGATCCACCTCAAAGCATCCATCAGATGGCTATCCAGCTACCTCTGGAAGACCTCCTGCCTGAAACCCTGTAGAGCTGCTGTTGCCAGCCAGTGTTGACAATACTAGACGAGATGGACCAATGGTATGAGGCAGCATTTTAATACTAAAGCTAGGGAGACCCGGGTTCAAATCCCCACTTCTTCAGGCCTCGCTTATCTCACAGGGTTGTTGTGAGGATAAAATCAGGGGAGTGGGAGAACTCCATACACCACTTTTGAGTTTCTTAGAGAAAAGAGGATATAAATATAAATCATTATTTTTAAAATAACACATCTAATGAAAAGACCCCAAAGGGGCTATTGTGGTCCTGCACGTTTGAACTGGGGGTCCCCGGATTGGGAGCGGGGGTACTGCTTTCATGGCCACCTGTGAGCTTTCCAGGAGCGCCTGGAGACCAGCAGAATGCTAGGTAGGTGAACCCACCTTGGCCCAGGTAGTTCATACAGCCCTCTTTCCTCCACATTGCACAAGCGATGCTTCGAAATCTCTCTTCCCCCTTCCAGGATGAGTTATGACAAGCAGGTGCCACTCAAACTTCGGCTATCTACCCTCTCTCAGCCAGCACCCCCAAAAGGGATCAATCTGGGAAAGGCGCCCAGTTACATTCTGTTCTATTTTGGGCTTCTTCTGCCAGGCCTTGCACCGTGCGTATCTCACCAACAAAATCTCACCAGCAGGGCCTTTTATTATTTACTTGGGTTTTGGTGTGTGTGTGTGTGTGTGTTAGAATCTCCCAATAACCACAGTTCTCCGGGCACCGTACCATATATGAAAAACAAAGCCCAAACGGCGAATAATAATAATAAAAAAACCAGCACAGAATAAAACCAAGACAAAACTAGCAGCAAAGAATAAAATCACGGCAACATCATGACACCAAATTAAAACCAGCAGCAAAGTACTAAAAGCACAGTCCAGACAGCTCTTCAACTGCCCAGGAGAATAAAACAGCCTTTACCTTGTACCGAAAAGACCGCACCATAGATGCCAAGTGAGCCTTTCTGTAGAGTGTGTTCCACAAACAGGGGGCCAGCCCTGAAAAGGCCCTGTGCCTTGTAGCCACCTCCCTCCCTTCAGTTGGCAAAATGCACCTGTATAATCGTTTTTAATATGTTGATCTTTTGTAAGCCACCCAGAGAGCTTCGGCTACAGGGCGGTATAGAAATGCAATAAATAAATAAGAGGAGCCCAGGACCACCTGCTGGATCAGCTTGAAGCTCCATCATTCTGTTCTCACATTGACCAACCAGCTGTCCCAATGGGAAGCTCACAAGTAGCTGCCCATGTTCCCCAAAAAATGGCGTACCGCCTCCGATACTGGAGGTAGTATGTAGCCATCAGAACAAGTAGCCTAATCCTCCATCTCCTTTTAAAGCCATCACTACATATAGCAAATCCCACTGTTTAACTGTGTTTTCCTCTTACTCCAAATGACCTTCCAGTTCTCTCACAGAAGCTGCACTTTTCTCAGCAGTCCGCTGCCGACATCTTCCCAAAGCAAGTTAGAATTATCCATGACATCACAGCAGTTCAGCCAATGGCAGGAGACACACTGGCAACGGCCAATCTTTTATTTTTATGTTGTTCTTTAGAGAGTGGGGGTTCATTTACACTTCAGCTACGTTTTAGGCAGTGCTATGAAAGTCCCTATGAAGTATGCCAATAGTACGTTCATATTTCCGCGTTTCTTTACGCCCAGTCCCTCAGTGCTTTCCCTGTAATCCTCCTTAATCTGGGCTCCTAATGTTCTTCTCCCTAATTCTCTTTCTGTTGATCCTTATCATCAGTCTACCTAATTTCATTCAATTTCTCTCTCTAATCTTGTTACTAGCCTTAATCTCCCCAGTCAATTCCTCACACTGCTATCCAGGTAGACGCTCCCTTCGATCCTGGTTTTGTTCTTGAGTTGCAGAGGAATGGGCGTCTTGAATGCACCCAGGGGTGTCATGGAAAATTTGGAAGTGCCAACACATGACAGCCCAGGAGAGTCCAAAACTCTCATTCCCCCAGCTCCTGCGAGGACTGCAGAAAGAAGGAAGATTTCTGAGTAGGGAGAGGATTGCCAAAAGATGTCAGTGCTCCTGCTAACTAAAAAAGTGCCCGGGCTCTGTGTGTGTGTGTGTGTGTGTGTGTGTGTGTGTAAAGGATACACAAAAGGGTGGCACAGGGAGGGCTGTACGTACACTGTTTCCATTGCTACAGAAATTAGGGTCCGAAATAATGGGTGTAAGTTACAGCTACCTAGATTTCGATTAAATATGAGGGGGAATCCTGACGTTAAGATCTGTAAAACAGTGGGACAGTTAGAAACATAGGAGAGTTGGAAGGGGCCTACAAGGCCATCGAGTCCAACCCCCTGCTCAATGCAGGAATCCACCCTAAAGCATCCCTGACAGATGGTTGTCCAGCTGCCTCTAGTGTGGGAGAGCCCACCACATCCCTAGGTCACCGGTTCCATTGTCGTACTGCTCTAACAGTCAGGAAGTTTTTCCTGATGTTCTACCTAAGGAAGTTGTGGGTTCTCCATCTCTGGAGGTTTTTAAGAAGAGGCTGGACAGAGCCACCTCTCAAGGGTGGTTGAATTGGTTTTTCTACACATCGCAGAGGGTTGGACTGTGTGAACCTTGTGGTGCCTTCCAGCTCCACAGTTCTATGATTCCATGTGTGTGTAATTTCCCCTGCTGTATATAATCTCCCAAACTTCAGGAGGGGTTCCGGGGGTCACTTTCTGACTGAAACCCAGAGAGGATGCACTGCCCCACTGACATTGGAGCTACCGGCCTCTACTACTTCGTGGCCTTTGCACCTCTATTCTGTCAGCAGCGCTGCGCCCATTTTACAGGTGGGGAAATAAGGAACCCAAATTTACCATCAAGTCCAGACCACACTGAGAGAGAAGTTGCTTTCTCTCTCTGAAGCCTGGAGGGCTGCTCCAAGCCCAAATTTCTGCCAAGACAAGAACACCTCCCCTGTGCCTGCCACTCAGAGCTATCAACATCCCTATAAATACAGTGACTTTCAGAGAAAGGTCATTTTACTTGGCCAGGATCCAGCCTCCACCACATTTAGCACAATGCCCTGACACTCGCTCGGTTTTGCACTGCGCCCTGCTGTCACCAAGGCATACTGGGAGATGTAGTCCGGTCAGTTTTCTAGGTAACAGTTCCCGACAAATAGTGGCTAAGTGTGTTTGGACTGGGACTCAGGAGATCTGGGTTCGAGTCCCTGCTCAGCCATGGAGTTCACTGGGTTGGTCACAGACCCTCAGCCCAAAACTACCTCACAGGGTTGTTGTTGTGAGGATAAAATGGAGAGGATTATGTATGCTGCCTTGAGTCCCTTGGAGGAAAAAAAGGCAGGGTATAAATGTAATAAATGAATAAATAAAAATAAAACATCAGACTCCCAACAAGTCAAGGTTCAGACCTTGACTGCATCACTGCCTGCACTTCACCTTACCCCATTTCTAGCAGTCGGCCTTTACTCCAGCATGGCCAAAGGCCTGTAGCTCAGTGGATAGAGCCTTTGCTTTGCATACAGAATGCCACAGGTTTGATCCCTGGTACCTCTCCGCAAGTTTCATTTCGTTTCGTTTATTTATAGCTGTGCTCACAGGAATTAAACTCAGAACCTCCACATCTCTCTCTGTTGCACTAGCCCCCAGGCAAGGCCAGGGATCCACAAATGACCATCCACAGAGCAGCAGGTGAAGGGTGCAGCAGCAAACTGACCCATAGAAGCATAGAATAGTAGAGTTGCAAGGGGCCTATAAGGTCATTGAGTCCAACCCCCTGCTCAATGCAGAAATCCACCCTAAAGCATCCCTGACAGATGGTTGTCCAGCTGCCTCTAGTGTGGGAGAGCCCACCACCTCCCTAGGTAACTGGTTCCATTGCCGTACTGCTCTAACAGTCAGGAAGTTTTTCCTGATGTCCAGCCTGGGCCGGCCTAGGCCTGCTGCAACACCTTCACTCCTTATTGTTAAAAACCATGTCCCCCACTAGTACAGGGGACATGTACACGGTTTTAGATGCTAACTTTTATCATTCCCACTTCAAAAAGGATATTATCAGTTTCTGCAGCAAAAAAAAAAGGAATGTGTTTAGCATCAGCAGAAGCAAACACCATTTTATTCCTGCGGTCGTAACGGCACTCTGATTTAAATGTATTTAATATGCAATACTGCTTGTGCTCGGAGTATTTCTCCCCCACTCCCATACCCCAAATCAGACCCAGAATGTGGAAGCAACTGCAAAATACAGAACAGAGTAATGTGCGCTGGTTGTGTTTTGCCATTTTAGTATACACATGATTCCATAAAGCCCCCAGCGCTGATAACGTGAGTGCTGTGTGTCTAGGGACACGTTTCTCGGTGTGTGCTACCTGTTTATATGTAATTTTCGTTAACATATAAACAGTCATTATTTAAAAGTTTTAATCTTTGTAAACTGCCCAGAGAGCTCTGGCTATTGGGTGGAATAGAAATGTAATAAATGAATGAATAAATAAGACCACAGAGTCCAAGGACGAGATGTGGGGAAAATTCACAACGGAATCAACTGAGTTTGAATTCCTATGAATCCCACCAGCGAATTCTGCAGTCAGCTGGATTTTTCCAAGACATGAGGATTTTGCAGACTTGTGGACCATTTTTTTAAAAACTCTAATGCTTGCGCAAGGGGAACTCTCTAATGCTTGCGCACACTTCTAAAACAAAATCTGATTCCATCAATGAGCCGACCACGGAGCGAAAGAGGCCTGCCAATCCGTGAAACGCAGATGGAAGGATTTAACAAAATCCACACACAAGATCTAAAATTATTATTATTATTATTATTATTATTATTTATTTATATAGCACCATCAATGTACATGGTGCTGTACAGATTACACAGTAAACAGCAAGACCCTGCCGCATAGGCTTACTGAGCTGCACCACTCTTAATGTCTTCACACCGCACACGTAGGACCTGCAAGGAGAAATCCGAGGTGGCTGGTTGGTCTTGCAGACAATTGAAACCCAGACGCCATCAGACAGATCCAATAAAAGGAAGTCAAGAACAGGCCAGTCTCCTTCCTTGCAGGCATCAGCCAGGTGTCATAATCCCGTTACTTCAAGCTCAGCCACAGCTAAATTTGGTCTGCTTAGCGCAGCAGGAAAGCAGTGCACCTGCAGAAAAGGTGGACCAGCGCAAATCCATCCTTTCTGATGGATGTGGGAGCGTGAATTTGGGAAGGCGTTGCTTTGCCCCGCAGGGGATTCCAACATGCCACCATTAACCTCCAAATTAGATTGCTGCAATGCACCCTACGTGGGGCAGCCTTTGAAGACGGTTCGGAAGCTGCAGCTTGTGCAAAATGCAGCGGCCAGATTGATAACTGGAAATAGAAGGGTCAAACATATAACACCGATTCTGGCCTGCTTGCATTGGCTTCCTATACATTTCTGAGCCCAGTTCAAGGTGCTGGTTTTAACCTATAAAACCCTACATGTCTTGGGACCACAATACCTGACAGAACGTCTCTCCCGACATGAACCTACCCGTACACTGCGCTCAACAGCTAAGGTCCTCCTCCGAGTGCCTACTCCGAGGGAAGCTTGGAGGGTGGCAACAAGGGAGAGGGCCTTTTCGGTGGTGGCCCCTGCTATTATGGAATGATCTCCCCAATAAGGCTCACCTGGCACCAACATTGTTATCTTTTCGGCGCCAGGTCAAGACTTTTCTCTTCTCCCAGGCATTTAACAGCATTCAACAACGCTAAGTTTGTTTGTTTTTTAACGGACCCTAGAACAGTTGTTTTTAAATGGATACCGTTTATTTATTTATTTATTTATTACATTTATATACCACCCCACAGCCAAAGCTCTCTGGGCGATTTACAACAGTTAAAAATAGTAAACATTAAAAAGTATACAAGATTTTAAAAACCATCAGAAACATATAAAACAGTATAAACGCCGTTGTTTTTATACTGTTTTTTTTTATGGTTTTAAATTTTGTATACTTTTTAATGTTCAGTTTTTAACTCTTGTAGACCGCCCAGAGAGCTTCGGCTATGGGGCGGTATATAAATTTAATAAAATAAATAGATAGATAGATATTGAGTCCTCTTTTCACAAGAGACAGAGCCGGCCTCCTGCAGTGCATTGCCTGGACCGGGTGGTGCCGTAGGCGCTTGGTTGTCCTTTTCGTCAACTCCGCTCCCCTGCGACGGATGCGGCATGCAGGCAACGATGAAGAACTGAAGGAGCTTTGAAGGCCATGTAAGCCAAGCCCCTCCCCATGGTTTCCCTCTCTGAGGTGCAAAAGAAAAAGGCTGAATTTTCGGAACGTGGCAATTCCATAATTAGCACCAGCGCAATCACTAGGACCCAGCACTCAAAAGCTGACCGGATCACCCGATTCTCACCTTTTAACCGTGCAACACACTTCAAACCCAATTACATTGAATCCAAGGAGATCGCCGAGGCCCAGGTTAAATGGGGTAAGGGAACACGGAGCAAATACACAGCCACAACGTAAAATACTTCTCAAGACCATTTGCTCGGCTTCCTCTGTTGTAGGGCGCAAGAGACTCTCAGTGGCCTCTGAAACCTGCACAGCCCTGGAAAAGGAGAACTCCATCCAGAACGTTGGTCTTGATTGAATTTATTTAAAATATTTCTTGGCCGCCTTTCAGGGCAGAAGACCTTGCAAGGCGGCTTATGGCAATAAAATATCAACGGCAAGTCAAGGGTTTCCCCCTATTTGGATCTGTGTCCCCAAGTCCACAGCCTCGACCTGAAGCC
The DNA here is from genome assembly GCF_023053635.1 of Elgaria multicarinata webbii. NCBI lineage: Eukaryota > Metazoa > Chordata > Lepidosauria > Squamata > Anguidae > Elgaria > Elgaria multicarinata. The sequence goes on along the minus strand of NC_086191.1, from coordinate 14,938,922 downwards.
ATTTCCTTACGCCTAACGTGTTAAGGTGTATTGCACAAAACCCTTTGAACTGAAGAACCTGGCTGCATCTCAAAGTACAGTTGGATGGGAGAGGGTACTCCAAGTCGAATTTTGGGCCAGTGGGGGGGGGGGGGTATGTGACCTCCAGCTCCTTTGTCAGGCTGCTTCGGTTCAGGGCTGTGCAGGTTTCAGAGGCCGCTGAGAGCCTCTTGTGCCCTACAACAGAGGAATGTGAGCCAACAGTGTGACGTGGCTGCAAAAAAAGCAAATGCTATTTTGGGCTGCATTCATAGAAGTATAGCTTCCAAATCGCGTGAGGTACTGGTTCCTCTCTATTTGGCCCTGGTTAGGCCTCATCTAGAGTATTGCGTCCAGTTCTGGGCTCCACAATTCAAGGACGCAGACAAGCTGGAGCGTGTTCAGAGGGCAACCAGGATGATCAGGGGTCTGGAAACAAAGCCCTATGAGGAGAGACGGAAACAACTGGGCATGTTTAGCCTGGAGAAGATTAGATTGAGGGGAGACATGATAGCACTCTTTAAATACTTGAATCTTCCCAGAATGCAGGACACGGAATAACGGGCAGAAGTGACAGGAAGCCAGATTCCGTCTGGACATCAGGAAAACCTCCTGTTAGAGCCGTACAATGGAACCAGTTACCTAGGGAGGATGTGGGCTCCCCCACACTAGAGGCCTTCAAGAGGCAGCTGGACAACCATCTGCCGGGGATGCTTTAAGGTAGATTCCTGCACAGAGCAGGGGGTTGGACTCGATGGCCTTGTAGGTCCCTTCCAACTCTACTGTTCCATGATTCTACTCAGTTGCATGTCAAGTAAGAAACTGGGAACTAGGAACCAACTTCAGCACCATTATCAGTATAACCCAACTTTCTCCAACCTAGTGTTCTCCAAATATGTTGAGACTACAGCCCCGATCCTCCCCAGCCAGCCTGACCATTGACCAGGCTGGTTGGAGATTATGGGAGCTGTAGTCCAACGCACCTGGTTGAGGAAGGCTGATATAATTCCTTAATTCGGCCATGATTAGTTCAGGTATAGCCAACCCTCTTTGACCACTTTAGAAGCTGGTTAGGAGGACATGAACGCTGCCTGCCAGGAACCACAGCTTTCGATGGCGATTGAAGATATTATTCTTTAGCTTTACATAGAACTGGTAGATTTTGTGTGGTCCTTGCCATTTGGTCCAGTTAAAAAAAAAGAACCATACGCAAAGCCAAACTTGCCAATTGAGAATGAATTTCCTTGCTTGGCGTTATCAGTTACAGCCACAGAACTGGACTTAGCCGAAAATATTTCTGGGGAGGTAAGAGGGAACACGCACAGGAAAGCAACTGGTTTTGAAACTTCTTCTTCAGCATCTGTTAGTACCAGAACTCTGCAATTCTCTTGCAGTGTCCAGTTGTGTCAAGGAGAGATAACACAACACCCTGATGGACAGCGTCAACTCTCCGGTTTGTAGCCCATAAACCACCGCAAAAGGCAACAGTCCGTGTGGTTATCTTCCTTCAGACTGCCAGCTCCTTGACGGCCCGTTTAAATTACATACGAGAACCTGAACCTTATTTCAGATGCACGAAGCAGTTAAGAGCAAAGCAAGGAGCGAACGAAATTCCACCATGCTCCACCAAAAGGTCAGGCACAGGGTGACTCAGCCAGAGACGAAACCGGAGAGGTTTAAAAGCCCTGCATAAACGCGCAAGGACAGCAGACCCTTACATACGCCCCATCTCCCTTCGAGGATAAACTCTTCCCTTCTCCAGGGGCAGGAAATACCCTGAAGTCCTAGTTTTCTGTAAACACACACCCCTAACAAATTCAAGGCAGTCAGGGTCCCCATCACGATAGCAAATAGGTTTGCAAAGTACACCTCTCCATTTGTCCTTGCACTGCAAGTTACACCATTGGCCTGTGCAATTTGCTTCTGAAACTGGGTTCTTCGTATTCCAAGAGCCAATATAATTGAGATTAATGAAGAGCCGAGGAACTGCGTTCAAGTCCTTCTGCCAAAACTTGGGGCCTGTTACCATGCTTCTGCATCTGATCTGTAGGAAAACCTAGCTCGACAGGTGCCGGGACTTGCTAGCTTCACCCTAGGCTAGCTTGCGTTCAACTGTTCTGAGACGAAGTGCTGGTTATTCATTATTGCAGTGCTCTTCATTTTATATCACGTGCAAGCAGGTTCCGTATGCGTTTGCCTGGTGAGTGGGCTACTTCACAACCTCTGTGCTTGCCTTCTTCTCCACTCCCCATATGCCATCTCTGCATAGGATAGCAACTGCTCCCGAGAGAAGTTTGCTGGATTTGCCTCTTGCTCTGCTCCCGGGGAGCTGGCCCCGAAGCTCTCTCCGTGGCTGTTTTGAAGGGCGATATCCCCGTTTGTAAATCACCAGTGATGCAGCCTGAAAGAGCAGCTGCCCAGGACTTCGGTAAACCCAGAAACTAAATGCCAGGAATGTGGCTGATTTTAGGATTTTAGAGAAAGGCGGTCAAGGTTTTGTGCCCCAGTGAGTGCACACGCTCCCAGGTTAGGGGCCTACACACACTTTTCCCACTCACCCCCCTCCATCTCAGCATACAGGCAGGGAGATTGGCGGCTCAGATCAAGGCATGGGATTGGGTTGGAGAAGTTTAAAGCCTCCTTCCTCCCCCACTGAGATCCTGAGCCAGTCCGCTGGTTCGTCGCCGCTTTAGCAGCAAGAAAACGGCCACCTCTGCATCAGGACTGTTGAGAGGAAGGCAAGGCTGCATTGAGCAAGGGGTTGGACTCGATGGCCTAGTAGGCCCCTTCCAACTCTGCTATTCTATGAAGGCTAAAGCCTCTCTTCACCCAGCGATCCCAATCCAGGCCGGTGTTTCTCTGCTGCTATTGGTATGGAAATAGCTATGTATTCGATTCCTATTCCTGGCCAGCACATCACTCACATATACGATTTAGGCCAAGCAAACCAGTCAAAGAGCCCGGCTCTCCCCTTGCAAGCCATCAAAGTTCAGCCTAAGGCTTTGAACTCCTTTGGCTGCTATTAGATGTTGAGTCTCTCAAAATATCTTTCCAAGTACCCCACGGCTGGCGTGTACACGGACCATCGAAATGTTCGGAAAGGCAGGACCCCAAATAAATGCTAGCGTGCGGAATTGAAAATTCTGAGCCTCGTCGGGAGCCAGGAAAATGAGGGAGGCGTCATGTTTTACTTTCAGTGCTTTTCAGGGAGAGGACGGGAAATAGTGATGGGTGATGTACAGCCGAAGCATCATCACCAGTTCAAAGCAGGTAACGCAGCCTTCCAAAAATGGCAGAGTTTTTAGCCACAATGACATATATCCCCCCTCCCTCCACAGTAACTGGATTTCTGTGCAGTTCAAAGGCTGTTAATAGGGCGATTGATGCAGGGAAGACAACGTACTCCTTAAGCTCTGAACAGAACGTTCTTGCTTTGAGAGCCTCTTGTATTTACGGTAGCGCATAAAAGGCACCAACGAAGAGCACAAGGAGAGACGCAAATATGCTGGCCACTGACGTAGCCATGCCATGTTACGAAGGAGGAAAGCGCTTACTGAACCCCCAAAGCAGATGCAGGGAGGGTGGCTCGTACGAAACGCATCCGTTTCCCGCCACCATAGATGCTCCATCTTTTCTTGACCCGGGGAAAAGCAAGCTGTAAATTTAACAGGATGAAGCAGATGTGCACACTCAGGCTTCAGATAACCATTATTCAGCCGGCCAATAGTGTTCAAGGCTACGCCGCTTTGAGAAGGGTTTCCCCTCTGCCCCTGCATATTGCACTATTTCAACGATGGGGCAAAACTGAGAACGCTTTTGCAACGGCAGAGCAGAAGCTATGCGTGTGGGTGAGGTGAGGGCAAGGCGGTAAAACCTAGCTGAGCTGAAAGGGAGCCAGTGACGACCATGGTAGGGTCCGAAGGGACAACGGGAAGAGCCCTCTGGCTTCAAACAGCCCTGGCCACAACTCAGGCGGAAAAGGCCAGCTGGCGTCGTGGAACTTGGCCCCCACCTACTGGCAAGCAGACACCAGCCACGAAACGCCTGGGCTCAACGCCCCTGCCCACGGCTCTTTCAATGAATGGGATGCACAAGGACAATTTTAAAAGCTGCATTTAATTTGAACCTCCCCTTCTACTGCAGTTTTATTCTTACATAAAAAGCAATTAAGAAAATGGTTACAGGGGACCGAATGAAGCGTTGTACACTCACGTCATCGTCAACAGAAATCATTCAGTCTGGGGGTGGGGCCACCCCAACCACAAAACACTCGGATGTGTTTAAAAAAAAGAAAGGAAAAGGAAAAGGAGTTTCCAGGCAGATGGACGAGAGACAAACTTGGCTTTGAATGCCCACCCTGTGCTGACTCCATCTTAACTACTCAGTGAGAGGGCGCAGGTGGGCTAAGAGCCCATCATTTGAAAGGCAGACCCACGGCGTGAAATCTGCCTTTCCTCTGCTAAGGACTGAGAAGAAAAGCAACAGACAATTCCAACTCAGCAGTGGTGCACTTGACCTCAACTCCAGAGAGAGACAGAGAGAGAGAGAAAACGCTACAGAAATCCATTTGCTTCTTCAGCTGTACTGGCAGAAGTGTTTTCACAGAGGAGATGCAGATGGCCGTGGAAAACTGGTGTCTCTTAAGAGGAGGTTAAAAATCTAGAAGTTAAGATTAACAAAAGCCATCGTTCTGCCCCAAAGGGCAAGGTCGAGACGCATCAATTCACAGAAGGGGCCCTCGCTGCCCACAACGCGGGGGCTGTGGCAGGGTCACATGGAGATTTCCGAGCGAGTACACCCCACAAGCTCCTCGTTCCCACTAGGGGAGGGTGGGGCAGCCCTCACTTCTGAGGGGAGACTCAGCACTAGTGTCCTGATAGGTAAAAGTAGGTTCTGCTATTGAAGCACACCAGTCAGTCAATCAAAACAGGTATTCGGTAAGAGTCACACACCTCTCTAAATACAGAGTAAAAGGGGGGGGGGATATTTCCGTCATGTGCTCCTGACCTGGGTTCACAAGTCTCCCCCCTCCAATTCCTGGCTCCATACTGGCGAGAAAGACAGCTGTCTAGAAAAAACCATTCTTCAGTTCTGTGGCGGGGGTGGCGGGGGAGCAGGGGGCATGCCGAACGGTGGCAAGGCCGGCACCCCCACCCCCATCATGGTGACGAAGCTAGAAGGGTCCATGGGAGGCGGGGGAGGGGGAGGGGCGTACATCATGCCCGCGGAGCCAGGCGGTGGGGGCGGGGGAGGAGGCGGGGCCCCGGGGGGCAGCGGAGGCTGGACCCCGGGGGGCAAAGGCACCATGGAGGGGCTGCCTTGCATCGGCGGGCCCCCCGTAGAAGTTGCCGCCGCCCCCTGCTGCTGCTGCCATGGAGGGATGGCCCCGGTGCCAGCGCTCGTGGTGGTGGCGGTCGTCGTATCTAGGATTTAAAACAGCACAAGGTCACCCTCGGAGCCGGGAGGCCCAAGTCCCACCAAGCCAAGGAACAGAGGAAGCCTCCCTCGGGAAGGGAAGAGGCCCAGTCCGCTGGCATCACCCCACAGTCAGGCCAGAGCGCGTGCATCCCTAAGGCCACCCCTCCTGACTGGGATCTGCCAGCTTTGTCTCCACCCTCCCCAATACGTCTGACCGGCAAGCCAGACGGGCCCTTGCAGCCAACCAAGTAAAGTGTTCAAGCCCTAAGAACTGGGGAATTGCTCCAGGACAGAGGGGGGGGGGGGGCAATCGAAGAACTCCCTCTATAAGGTTAGGCTCACACAGGCACATAGCTGCAAGCCAAGTGCAAAGGGGGGGGGGGGGCGCTTTGGTAGGCGCTAAAGACCGTTCCCCCCAAATGCAGCCCCGCGCAGAGGCTCAGGTAGAGAGTGGGGAGGGACTGGCTGACGGCCACCAAGGCGCAACGAGCTGTGCTCAGAGGAGAGTGGAGGGGGGGGTGAAATTAAAAGAAGTGCTCTTACTCACTTTGCTGCCATGGCAAGGGAGTACTGCTGCTGGGAGGCGGGGGTGGAGGCTGCTGCTGCTGCTGCCATGGGGGGAGAGGACCAGAGGGAGGCGGGGGAGGCTGACCACTGGGCGGAGGGGGCGGAGGGGGCATCATACCCATCGGAGGCGGCATCATACCTGCAGAGTCAGAGGGCCGGACAGGCTATGAAGAAGCAGAACCCGGGAATGCCCTCCTCTTCCTCCTCCTTCACCCTTTACCTGCCCCCACCCCCACCTGCAATAACTCACCTTTTCCTTGGAGGCGATAGACCCCAGAGCCCACTGGCGCATTGCCCAGGTACTGATCTTAAGGGAATGAGAGACCGCAGCCTTAGCAACAGCTGGAAGAGAGGCTCCCCTGCATTACCACCACCACCACCCTCGTCACGGAGCCAGCCCCAGAGAAGTGGCCTCAGCAGGTGGCGCCGTAGCCGGCCCCGCTCTGCCCACGAGGCTGCTGAGGCCATCAGCTGGCCGGCCGGCCGGCCCCAACCTCCTTGGAAGACTCCCCATGACGACAACGTTCTGGATTGTACTCACCCATATGGTGGGGGCCTGGAGGGCCGTGAGGATGCGGCCCCTGGTTCATGGGCGGATTGTGAGGCTGCATCCAAGGCGGAGGGCCATTGGGGTTGTGCTGCATGGGGTGGCCCCCGTGGCCCCCCATGTTTGACATGGGGTGAGGGAAATTGTGAGGGCCCCCCGGCCCTGCAGGGCCCCCTCCTCCTCCGCCTCCTCCTCCTCCGCCTCCACCTCCTCCGCCTCCTCCTCCACCACCGCCGCCGTGCATCCCATGGAAGGGGCGGTTTTCAGAGGGGGCAGAGTTCATCCATGGGGGCCGGTTCTAAGAGAAGAGAGATGGGCATAAAGCGTCACCATTCCAAGCACTCACCAGCGAAGGCGGACATGGGGTGCAGACGCTGCGCTAGTTCTGCCCAGTGCTAAGCACCACAGCCCTCCTTTTTCCTGCTCAGGTCCCCCTCTGGCTCCGGGGATTACACCCAAGCATTGCTCAGAGCTCTGCAAACGGGCCTTTGCAGTACCCAAGTCAGACCCCCGCTTTCAAGCTCCTGTTCTTTTGTGCGCCGCGTGCAAAACTTCCTCCCTTCCCACACAACACACTAACAGCCTTTGTGCCCTAAGCAATTGTTCTATAGGTATCCCCACCAGGGTCACTGTCCCAATCCCGTCCCCTAGTGCTGCCTTCTGAAACGTAAGGAGTAGACGCCCCATGATTCCAAATTTGCCCCAACCGAGATCTCCTAACGATGGAACAGAGGGCCGGTTCCTTACCGGAGGCGGCTGGTTGTTTCCTGGCCCGGAAGGTCTCGGGCCGCTCGGCAGCGGCGGGTTAGATGGCCCAGAAGATGACCCCACAGATGCCGGTACAGGAGCTTCGCCCAGCTCGGCCATCAGGGACAAATACTCCTTATCCATGCGCGCCTTGTCCTGAGCCGACTGTGGATCTCCAGGCCTGTAAAAGGGAGCCAGTCACGGTTGAACTCTGGCGTCTAGGCCAGGCAGAGGCCAGTATCCCAGCCAGACTATGGAAGAGACCGACAAGCCACAGGTCTCGTGAGCGCAGACCAGCCTTCCGCCAAACCGGCATCCTTCAGGGATCTTGGACTACAAATCGTACCAGTTTTGTATCAAATCGTACACCAGTTTTAAAATCTCTTCACTGGCTGCCAATTAGTTTCCGGGTGAAGTATAAAGTGTTGGTTATCACCTTTAAAGCCCTACATGGTTTGGGTCCAGGCTACCTGTGGGGTCGCCTTCTCCCGTACAATCCGCCCCGCACACTCAGGTCGTCTGGGAAGTATCTACTCCAGTCAACGAAAACAAGGCCGACAGGTATTACCCAAAGGACCTTTTCCTCTGCCGCTCCGACTGTGGAACGGCCTGCCGGAGGAGACTCGTCAACTTAACAGTCTACTAGCATTCAAGAAAGCTATCAAGACTGATCTCTTCCGGCACGTCTATCCAGTGGAATTTTAATAGGTGGCTACCAGGAGCAGGGCCTTCTCTGCTGTGGCACCCCGGCTGTGGAATGAGCTCCCGAAGGAGGTTCGCTTGGCACCTACGTTATATTCTTTTAGGTGCCAGGTGAAGACCTTTTTATTCTCCCAGCATTTTAACAGTCTATAAATAAATTTTAACTTGGCGTTTTAAATTTGTAATTTTGCATTGCTGCTGTTTTTATCTGGTTGAGCTTTTATGTTGTATTTTTATATTATGGTTTTATACTGTTGTTTTATACTTTGAATGATTTAAATTTTTGTGAACTGCCCAGAGAGCTCCGGCTATTGGGCGGTATAGAAATGTAATAAATAAATAAAGATGTTTTAAAAATGTTTTTAGGATGTTTTTTAACAACGTATATTATGTTTTAATTGAGTATTATGTATTTTATCGTCTATTGTTGTTCAAAATGGAGAGGCGGGCAAGAAATATTTTTAAAATTATTATTATTATTATTATTATTATTATTATTATTATTATTATTATTATTCCCCGCTAGCACAGCCAGATTGGGCAAGGCTGGGTTAGACACAGGCAAAGGAAAAGCAGTGGTGTCGGGTCCCCAATTGCAGATGTTCACATCTAAGTCACTGACAGGAAGCCGTTCAAGGCACCACCAACGGTCTTGTAGTCAGACCACACAGGTGCTCCCAACTGATGAAGCCGGAAGGCGCGCCGCTGCCCATTCCTAAGCACAAGCAATGCCACCACAGGCCCTCAAAGGTGAGGCTTACCTGGCAAACTTGCAGTCTGATGCTATGTGACCGGCTCCGCCACACTTGGTACACACTGTGGTGTTGGTGATGCTGCGAGTCTCCGTGTTTTGCCACGGGCGAAGGATCCTGAAGAGGGACAGCCGTTAGGTCAAGCGAGTGGTGAATGAGGCAAAGCCCCTTCCCACAGCACGGAACCAAGACTGACCTGTTGTCATCTTCACGCAGGGTCCCGTTGAGGCGGGCCAGTTCCCGCAGCTGCATCTTACGCAGGTCATTCTGGTCCTCTGGGGTCTCAATGCCTTGCTTCAGGATGTTCCGGATCTGGGAGAGGAAGAGGACATGGAGCTCCATCACCAGGGCGAACGCACCCGCCCTTCCGAAGGGCGTCGAGGGCCACTGGCACAAAGGACGGATTCCGGTGGGTGGGGTTTTACTTGCTGCCACAAATCCCTCGCCAGGGGGAGCTCTGGCCTCAGAATTTGATGAGCAGCTATTCCCCAAGCTGTGCCTCAGAGCGAAGCTACTGCGATCAGCCTTCTACAGACTTCTTCCAAGGTCGAAAGTGCCTTGGCGGGGGGAGGAAGCCTGGCTCAAGAAGATACATGATAAGGGCAAGACTTTTACTCCCAATGTCTCCGATCTCTTTTCAACCTTGATATGCTCATTCTGCTTAGATCAGTAACGCACACAGCGCATGCCGGCATGTGGAGCATCTAGAGCAGTTAAAGTATTTTATTTATAGACACAGAATACCTGGGGGCCCTCCCTCTTGCTGTGGCCTGAAACGTTATTATTAAGTCAGCCGGCTCTCACGGCAATCCTGGCGCGGCCGTTAAATTGGGCAGAGCTAGGGTGAGATGGTGGTGGCCTGGGGCAAGGCCCAAAGCTGGTAGGCGGCAGCAACCTTCCTGGGAAGCCCCCAGGAATTTGAATCCCATGATGGAATAAAGGTGGGTTAAAAGTTAAAGAAATAGTAACAGCAGCAGCGTCTTTTCCCAACCTAAATTGCCTAATGAAAAGCTTTGCTTTCCCCTCTGCAGTGTGCAGCTTGGTTCACCAGCTCCCCGCAATCATAGAATAGCAGAGTTGGAAGGGGCCTACAAGGCCATCGGGTCCAACCCCCTGCTCAGTGCAGGAATCCACCCTAAAGCATCCCTGACAGATGCTTGTCCAGCTGCCTCTTGAAGGCCTCTAGTGTGGGAGAGCCCACAGCCTCCTTAGGTAACTGGTTCCATTGTCGTACTGCTCTAACAGTCAGGAAGTTTTTCCTGATGTCCAGCCGGAATCTGGCTTCCTTTTACTTGAGCCCGTTATTCCGTGTCCTGCACTCTGGGAAGATCGAGAAGAGATCCTGGCCCTCCTCTCTGTGACAACCTTTCAAGTATTTGAAGAGTGCTCTCATGTCTCCCCTCAATCTTCTCTTCTCCAGGCTAAACAGGCCCAGTTCTTTCAGTCTCTCTCCATAGGGCTTTGTTTCCAGACCCCTGATCATAAATATAAACCTCTGCTCTCTGCTTGCACACACATTGCAGCCTAGACTGCTTTTGCTGACATTTCTGCCTCGCCACAAAGGGTTGGACTGGATGGCTTCTCTCTCCCCCCACCCACCCCACCCGCCTCTATGGTGCCCTGCGATTTGCCCTTTACCTGCTCCACAGCCTTCTTCACGTTCTCCATGGTGTTGGCAGTGACCAAAGCATGAAGTGGTTCATCCTCGCCAGGCAGCATCTGGCCATCTTTCCTTCCCACTTTTCCTTCTTTCACAGACCCTTTGCCTCTGATCATGATTTTGGCATTGCATTCCTTCTCAATGTTCTTCAGTGTGTTCCCTCTGGAAAAGAGAAAAAATCCAAACCGACGCTCTGAAAAACATTTCTTTGAAAGAGAAAGCACCTCGAATACCCTGAAAACCCCAAACTGGGAGCCACTGGACAGGATCGTGGAGGCTGTGGGATGGCCAAGAAAATTCAGGGAGAGAAACTATACACCTAACAGAATTCATCTGTGTTACTTCTGCAAGAAGGCCAGGCCAGAAAACAAGCTTTGCCTCAAAGTTAAGGCCTGAACTATCCTGGAAAGACTGCAGAGAAACGAGAATGGTTTGAGGACGCCCCCCAGGTACTGAATTCACCAATAATTATAAAGTAGTAAGCTAGGCATTTTGTCTGAAGTAGTCCCTGCATCCAAAACACTGCCCCCACCTTTCCTGGAACGTCTCATGACACAAACAAATCACTTCCCTCTCCCCCTCCCTAGATTCTTGACCAGCATACATTTTGCAGACTCCACAGGAAAACCGTATATTCTCACCTGGGTCCAATCAGAAGCCCAACAAAGTTGATCTCAGGATATTCATCCTGTGGGATCATCACCTTGTCACTCACTCGAGTAGCTGGAGGTCTGGGAAGGAAGGATTAAGACCGCAAGGATCAAGATCTGGTTGCCCCAGTCACACACAAAAATCCTTCACCGAGCTCAGAAAACAATTTAAGACACATGGGGCCAACGCTGGTTAAGAGGAAGCCTTGCAACAGGCCCTTGCCTCAGTACAGAACCACCTGGGCAAAACAGGTAAGGCAGCTGGGCTCTCCTTCAAAACAACATGACCCGGCCACAGTTATTCATGCTCTGATAACATTTAGACCATTTTACTGCAATGCAGTCTATGTGCGGCTGCCTTTGAAGCTGTTTTGGGAACTTGAAGCAGTTCAGAATTCAGCGGCAAGGCTGTTAACTAGCACAGATGACAGATAGCACATCCTGCCAAGGCGCAAAGAATTAAATTCCCTTCCAATCTGTTTCCAGCACAATAGCAACTGATGATCAGCCACTGAAGGCCCAAACGGCCAGGGTCCGAGGTAAAACCGGAGCCAACTGACCATTTTTTATTCTGTTTTATTTTTAAAATTCTGAGCCTGACCACGAGGGCAGGATAGGGCCATTTCCGATAAAATCAAGTGCGAGATAACAGAGGAGCCATCCCACCCAAAGTCGTCTCCATCCTCCTGCTTACTTGTAATCGGCCGGAGGCTTGAAGTCGGGGTTGAGTGCCACCATCTCCGTGATCAGGTTGTGCCTCTCTTCCTCCAGCTTCTTGCGGGTGCGGAACTCACGGGTGTTCAGCCGCTTCCCTTCGCTATTGTAAATCGGTTCAGGGGAAGGAGACCTGCAGAGGAACAATTCCCAGTGACTCCTCGTGCAACTGAGCCCTCAAGGCCACTTATCAAGTACAGGTCCCCCTCAAATCTAGTGCAATTTAGAAAAATAAATAAGTAAGAGACCACAGGAAAGGAAGGCGTCAACTCAACTCATGCCCGTTAATGTCACATGGACAAAGTGGTTGTAGCAAACCACTTGACTGCTACCAGGAGGGGGGGAAAAACTGGGGTGTTTTATTGAGGGAGGAGGGAGTGCAAAGAGGGGAGTGGGGTACATACACAGCCATGACAACAGCACTGCCATGAGTGTGCCTGGTATTAAAAAAGGGGGAGAAGGGCAGGGAAGATGGAGAAAGTTGATTCACACAGAGAACAAACTTTCCAACTTCATTATTCCATGGAGCGAAACATTTAGAAAGAACCCTGGCGCAGGAGGTAAATCAATAAAGAATTATTCAGGTTAACTCTGGAATATGTTTTGTGTTTTTTTTTTAACATCAGAAAAGTAACAAGACAGGTTACACTTCTATAAAAGTCTTTCTGGCAGTACAAATTAAATCTATTTCACTGGCACCATATGGACGGGTCAAGGCTTCTGTCTTGGTTTTACCTCCACTTTGCTGGCTGCATCAAGGCCGAATGAACCTGTTTTACTGTGTTTAAGAGTTAAGAGAACGGCAGTGGGTACAAGCTGAACAAGCCCACCTTTCTCATGCCACCATCTGGGCCTGTAAACCGCGAGAGACAGACCGGCTTTCTCCATGTGGTTTAGGTGCCCAGAAAGCAGAGGTTCTAACAAACAAAAATGTTATAATTAAAACTAAAAAGGAATCACTTTGATTTTACCACAGCGGTAAAAAAAAGCCACACGCCTAGAATTCTGCTTAAGTTTATGGATTTCCCCCCCCCCAAACATATTGAAATAAAAATTTAGAGTTAGCTGCAAGAAGGGAAGAGATATTGGTCATGTTATTAAAAAAATACATCCTTGAAGTAATCAGAAACCTAAACCTTGGGATTTTAGTTAAACAATCTTTCTTTCTAGCTGGTTAAAGGAGTGAATAGAGCCAGTTGATCCCAATGTCTTCTCAGCCTGAAGTGAATCATCAACACAAGAATATGAAATAAAAAGGTCAGATTTGGTCAGGAGTGATCACGTCTAAATTACACCTCCATTTCTAGGACTTGAGAAGGCCTAGCACTCCCAAAGCAATGTGAACAATTTCTCTCTCCCCCGGTCCATGTTTACTATTCCGTTTAAAATAAATTCACCCACTAGCTTTAGTAGATTCTTTTAACACACAAAGAGATGTATCGTTAATAAAGTGATTGGTTCCAAGATTAAACCTTAAGAAAAAAAAGAGTTTCAAGCTGAACGTATCTAATCGTATCATGCCTTCCACAGTTAAGAGTTGCCCTTTTGCATGTAAGTGAGACAATTCAATTTTACTGTATGTTAATGGTATCAAATCGTTTAACCAGTATGGTCTCATTCCAAGAAATGGCTGTACAAGCACCCTATATATACAAGGCAAAACAGTAATGGCAAACCCCCCTTGTTCAGCATTTAATTTCCCATTCACCTGTTAAATTAAGACCAACTACCCCAATTCATTCTTACTCAGCACAAAAGGAAAGCACACATAGATCTACTCCCACCAAGAATGAATACCCCTATCACGTTTAACCTAAAACCCCATTATGGTTAAAAGAACACACGGAAAATGTGGTTTGCGATGTCCAACCGGCAATATCGTGTCCCAAGAACTAGAATTAAAAAGGCTTCCAAAACTACTGGCAGCCTCACCACATTTATTTACTCTCTAGATTACAGTTTTAGATGGGCTGTATTTAAGGAAAAAAGGGAATTTCACTGTACTCCTCTTTCGAGAGCAAGGACTGGTTTACGAGTTGTGCAACATGCTGTAACACAACAACTCCCAGCATATACCTTCTCATAGAATGCTTACAAGCCAATTTTTAAAAAGAAAAACACACACGTTATTTTGTTGGATGACACTGAAGCCCAACAAAACCACCGGTGTCCAATTCTGCACACTTGCAGGTGCAAGGCATTACTTTGGTCCCCAGATCCCAAGATACTGGGCCACTGCTGTGTAGTAGCTGCTACCAAAGAAACTCGTTAGTACCCATCTGTTGTTTTTGTGTGTTTTTAAAAAAAACATGCTCAGCCACCACTTGTCAAGCATTGCAACATCAGCAGTCAGAAAAAGTCCCCAGGTTGCTCAGATTCAGTGACTGTGCTGAGGATTCCTCAGTGTGAACCTGCGAGAAAGACCTTTGGACATTTGCCCAAGACCGGCAGTGCACATGTTAAAAATTATTTGGCCACCATATTTCTCTCTCTCTCTCTCTCTCTCTCTCTCTCTCTCTCTCTCTCTCTCTCTCTCTTAAGTCATTAAACCTTAGGATGGCTTAGAAATCCCACACCAAGTATGGCAAGTTATCCCTTTCTGCTTTCACACCTTCCCTAACTGTTAAGATCTCAGCTACCACCAGTCAAATCAGACCGCTGAAGGCATTTCATTTGGAAGGAATTTCATTGAACTGACATTATGATGCCACCAAAAGTTTATTGAAAAAGGTAAAAAATGTTACTGTCAGTTGGTTAAAACTGTTTCCCAACCTGTCCTCAGGGTTAGGGGGGATGCCCAGGTCTCCTGTGCGCAGTTTACGAGTCAGGTCTTCTATCTGCAGTTGCACTGGAAGAAACCAGGTTAGGAAAGAAAAAAGGATGGAAAAAAAGACAATGTTACCAAAAAACATCTCAAATCTCAATATCAAAGCATGAAGAACTGGAGAATTTGCAAGGGACGACTGATATGTCAAACATAAAATCAGCAGATTTTACAATTGTTATGTCAATCAAATATGTTGATCAGGAATCCAGAAAAGGCCCTCCTTATTTCTAGCAAGTCTTCAAAAATAATTATTCATCAGGAAACAAAGCATTCATTTGAGAGTTAGCAAAGTATCATCTAATCTTTGTGAGCCGGACCAAAAGACAACCATCCTGACTTGCTATAACTGGTAGTGAACAGGGACTTCCCACAGGAATGGTGGACACCGTGAATTCTTCTTTGTAAACATCAGAACACTCTAGATTTGTCATGAGGGTATGGGCCAATTTGAGATGAGAATTCAAAATTGGACTGTTTGAACCAGTTTAGCAGGAGTAGCCTTTCTTGAGATTGCGGATTATAAACCATAATGTAACCCTTTGCTTACTAGCCAACCCTAAATAATTAAGTGCATCATTAAGCCGTAAATTGCTGGCTACCCAATCTTGCACACAGACACCCAATACCTAGATGTCGAACTTTTAGTAACTGTTTTTCAGACCCAGAAT
The DNA here is from genome assembly GCF_023053635.1 of Elgaria multicarinata webbii. Classification (NCBI taxonomy): domain Eukaryota; kingdom Metazoa; phylum Chordata; class Lepidosauria; order Squamata; family Anguidae; genus Elgaria; species Elgaria multicarinata. Next base: position 14,923,652 of record NC_086191.1, on the reverse strand, counting down.
ATCACACGATGACTCTGGTTCACCCAATGGAGAGAGCAAGGTAATTAATATTTACTCAGCTAGTGAAGAGCATCAAAAGGGCAAAGCAGCAGCTGGTTTGGGGTGCATCCCTTAAGCTCCCTGTTCTGACGTGGCTTTGTTAAAGTGTCACTGACATCTGTCAGACCACACTGGAGAATTTGGTTTGTGAACGGCAAGCCAAACCACTAAGCAAAGGTACAACTGCATCCATATTAATGAGAGACTTATCATACATGTAATAGAATATATAGAAGATGGAGGTAATCCAGGCCTTGATAAATCCACTCACTTGCTACCGGGCCACACAGCAGCACACACTGCTCTCACCATCGCTCCAGTTCTCTATGAATTGCAGAGAACTTGAGGAAGGCCTCTTATTTCAAACTGAGACCCTCTCAAGTGTGCGGGAGAGAGAGAAAGAGTTCTCTGTGTTGCATGGAGCCTTGGAGCAAGTAGTAATACAAGAGACTTTGACGATTTCTATTCGATCCAAAGCTTGACACAACGGCATACTACCAATACCTCTCCTCCAAGTTCTTTGGCAAATGCACAAATCTCGGAGGGGAAAAGCTCAGTAATAAAACTAAGCAGTACTGGCTACTGAGCCATGCCAAAATTTGGGGACCTCTGAAACAACTGTTCGGCTATCACAGAGATCAAACTTGGAAAATATTATGAAGAGCTAAAATCCCTTACAATTGAGAAATTCCATAGGGATAAGACAGGGATGTATATTCTTCCAGTATCATATTAGTTACTGATAATTAGTACATCTACTGAACAGAATTCAGTAAGTCCAAGAATTCAATGAGTCTGGGGTGGAGGCCTACTCAGAGAACATTTTTGTGAACCGCCCAGAGAACTCCGTCTATTGGGTGGTATAGAAATGTAATAAATAAATAAATAATCAAACAAACATAACAAGGGTATATCCTCAATGTATTGCATTGTTTTTGCTGCCCTGGTTAATTTACTGCTTTTTTTTTTATTTGTTTTAATATGATTTCTTAACCATCTTACGGGTCCCTTTCAAGACTGGAAGGTGGGACTATAAGCATTAATGTATAGAAACTATGCCAGAAAATGTGATTGTCAATTTGTCCAGCTGCAACTTTACAAACAGGATCGGTATTAAATGGGGGTTTATACACATGTCGAGAATATAACACATTCCAGACATCAGCTGAACTTTTTACACTGATGAGACAGATTAAACTAGCGATTACAGAGAGTTTCTACATTGATCAGACTATACATTTGATTCAACTCATACTGTAGGCAGTTAGTGGCAGGTCTATCATTCCAAATCCACATTTGTCCCCGCCAGTTCAAAACCAATTGGAAAAACGGTACTAAAGGATTCGAATTTTGGTCAGTAACAATTATGTTTTATGGAGGCAGACAGCTGCAGGATTCTTCTTTTATTAGGGACATGAAAAACTTCCAACAAGCTTAGTTCTCCACTAACTTCTTTGTAATGTCTGAACACCCGATGTTAATATATTTTGGAACGTGTCGGCAGACCGACTGCTTGTTGGAATCAGGAGAGCTAAAATTTAAGAGAACCTCACAATTATCTCCAGACAAATTTGGGAAGTCATTTCTTGTCTTGCCCTTAGAGGAGCCCTGGTGCTTGGATTTTTAACACGGTTCTTTCTTTGTTGTGATTCAGCAATACTATGAGGAGGTTTGACAGTATTTCATCTCTCACGGTAAAGATACTAAATGGTAAAATGTCAATTTACATAATATACTCTAATTTCACATATAAAAGGTCTCTCAAGCCACCCCACCCACCCCCTCCATTATCAATGTTCAGGTACCTTTGCTTGGTAGTACTTTCGTTCAACAGGGATCACATCTCTACCACTCCTGCCCATCTTTACCTAGTTTAACGGTGTGCTGCAAGACATATCTTCCCCGTTGCAATTAATTAAGTAAATGGAGCACTCATATCGTCTCAAAGACTGAGAATTCTGATTAAGCCTATCCATTCAGAGAGCTGTTTCGGCTAGCTGAGTCTGTTAGAACTGCTAATCCAATTACATACCAGCTTTTTCTGGAAAAAAACAAAAAGTAAAACTGCATTTCTAAATGCAGGGGCTCAACATCAGGACTGGTTTCTTAAATCTAGCTTTTCAAACCAACCATGCTTGTTCCCACATTAATTCCACTGCCCATTCTGTACAAACTAAATCTGCTGAGTTATACTTCTGTGAAACAGGGGTGGGACCTTGCAGCCCTCCAGCTGTTTTGGCTCCCAACATGCAAGACGTAGGGCAAAACAGCTGGAGAGCTGCAAGTTTTCCATCCCTGCCGTTAAGAGTATACGCTCAGGGTTAGGAAGCGTATCTTGGTTAAACTGAGCCTCTGTAGAGGTAAGTTAGAAGACAACTTCAGAAACGTGAAGAAAGTAGCCCTTTCTGGAGCGCAGTACAGAACTTGAGATAAGAGACCAGCTTTTCCCACCTGCATTAAGTGCCACACCTTTTCGAAACAAAAGTTTTACCCAACTCTCATTATTCTGCACTGAATATAGACGTTGACTTTTTAATCCTGAAAGGAATCTATTAACAGGCTGTGGAGCAGCAAAGCAGCTCTCAGTAGTGTTATGGATAGCGGAGTGTTATCAAAATTCTCAGGTAATTTATGCACAAGGAAGGAGTTAAAGCTTATTTGGCAACCTAATGACCTGAGCAGGGTTTAAATGGCCTTGTGTTAAGAGAAACTTGCTTCATATACAAGGTAAGGACTGCACCTGATGATGCACCGTTAGAACACCCTCGGATGATTTCAGTTCAAGCATTGATCAACGTTCACAAATAAAGGAGACACACCACGTTTCTCAATACAAGATAATCTTAATACTGTTCTCACTCCCATGTACAGTACAGTAACTTCTGCCACTCCCTGGTTTTCACAGTTAACAGTTCCAACATTATCATTCCCATGAACCAAGCAGTATCCCTTTCCCAGCAATTGCGTACATTTGAGTGCAGAGTACGAACCTCACCTAACAAAGCCCACCCTTAAGTATTTGAAGATATCCAAAATCAGAAGTTAGAAGACTTTCCCTTGTTTTGAGTGGCGTCACCAATCTTCACCACCCTGGAGGCTCAATTTTAGCTTTCAAGAATTAGCATAGCAACGTAAGAGAAAGTCAGAAGGGAACCATGGTTAGGTTAGTTGATAATATTCCACTGTGAAAGAGGTACTTGCTTCTAAACAATACAGCTTGAAAAGGGACTCTTAGTGTTCTCCGCCAGCATAGGAGTCTGTGGAGCTAACCCCTGCTGATTAAGAGTTTAATTGCCAATTAAGTGAATGTCAGCAAGTTTTAATTCCCCATCACCTCTAAGGACTTTAAGCACTTCTACTTTGCCTGTGGAGGACACTGTTCAGGCAAACAGGACAAGGAGCTGGGATGGAGCACAATTCACTTTAAGCAGAAATATGATTATCTAATTCAAGTAACGAAAACAAGGCCACAATAATCCGAATCTTTGAAAACAACACACATTGAAAATGCCTCAGACACGCAACAGCTAAAAACAGTCTCTGGATCAGTACTGACATGAACACATGGAAGAACAGAACAAGCATTTACCTATATAAGCTCTCTCTTGTTCACGGGTAAGCCCGGGAGGGATGACTGTGGGCATTCCTGGGATGACCGTCTTCTGGTCCATAGCATCTTGGTTCCATCTGCTCCTCTTCCTCTTTTTATTAGGGTAATCTGCGGACACATTATGTTTCTTTATAGGAACACTTAATACACTTAATACGTTCAATTTGTGCTTTAGTTCTAAGACATAATTAGTACTGCCCAAGCGCCTAACATAACACTTTGGGGAGGGGGCGGTACTGCCACATGGAAGTATTTTGTCCTAAAAACCAGTTTAAAGATGCAAATCTCCCTGGGAGGGCAAGAGCATTCTCCCATTGCTTGAGATTATTACGACAACAGTCAGTGGTGCAGATAGCACTAGACTTCAGAGCTGAAGACCAAGAGACGCTCAAACGGCCACCCACAAAGTAGCAGGGGATGGGGGCCTAGCAAGGGTGATGCTACAGCATCCTTTCGTCTAAAAGTTTCTTTTCTAACTGCATCTATACTCTTGCATTCTGTCACTTCTTTTCAACAGGAACAAGTACAAATAATTTGTCTGGTGTACTTCATTGTGGAATAATGTTACTATTTGCACCTTCTGGATTTTGCAACGTCATAATTGCTTGGGGTTATCTTTTTCTTACAGGAGATGTCAGTCTCCATGTTCAGCAACTGTGCCTCAAAGAAAGACTTCCCTATCGCTGCACATTCTGAAATGTAAGTTCAGGCACACATGTGCAGCCTCCGGTCCTGTTCTAGTAGCATCTATTTAGTCATTATTTGTTAACACGGCTAACAAATCCGCTAACAGGCATTCCAAAGTTACTTCCTTAACCCCATTTACATGACAGTGTCATATTTTGTAGAACTACTTACTCAGTAGTTCTAAAGAACATGAAAATGCAAGCAAGCCCCTTAAAAATAAGACGAGGGAGAAAAACAGCAAAGACAACAGAGCAACCTCTCAAAATCCATTTCCATGAGCATTTCATCTTCTTTAATAAGTCTTATCCATCCACACCCACAAGAAAACAGGCCTCAAGTCTTCCAGTAGCACCAAAATCTGGCTACTGCTTACCTAAAAGTCTTCCTCTAAAATCATTCCTCCCAGTGATTTCTCTTGTCCAGTCTTTTCTTCTCCCTATTGCTTGTGTTATATGGGCCTAGCTACCTCTTTTGGTTGGGATTTTATATGCTTTTGTAACCCTTCACATCCCAAAGGCTAAAAGACAGCACCCCCACTTCAACCAAGGAAAAAAATGCATTCACTTTTGTGTATAGGACACTTCAGTCACAGATTCAAATCCTCTCTTGGCTATGAAGCTTACTGGCTGACCTTGGGCTAATTGCTCTTTATATGTTTCTAATTGTTGCATATAATCATCTAATTGGACACTCTCCTTTCCTGTTGCATAAAAGAAAAAATCCTTAAAATAAGCACTCCAATTGTATTTTGCGGTTTTAAGTTTTTGTGAACTGCCCATAAATCTTTAGTTAATGGGCGGTATAAAAATGTAATAAATAATAGATCCGCTTTTAAAGTTGTTTATAGTTGTTTTAAATGTATATTTCTGTGTATGTCATATGTTTTTGCAGTTTTAAATTTTGTATATTGTTTTTAAGTATATGGGGCAGTATAGAAATAATATAATAACTACAACAATAACTAAAACAACAACGCCATAGAACAGCCTTGTGGCACAAAAAGTACTGACATGAGCTATCAGTCACCTCTTTTACATATTGTATAAACCATGGCTGGGCAGACATTAAATCTGGATCTACTGGCAGATCTCTGAGTGATTTACAGTAGATCAGCGATAATTTCTGACTTCCCAATTTTCAAAACAATATTAGCAACAAATTATTTGCTTCCCCTTCACCCCCAAATTATACTGCTGAAATAAGAAAAGCTTACGCTAATCAGGGCTGGCTTTGTCAGTACAAGGACCATGAGTTCCATTTAGTTCTGGTATTCAAAACATAATTCCTGGGCTCAGAATTTTTTTAATTCTATGTGTCTGGCTTTTGCATTAGGCTGCGGTTTGTGGATCTATTAAAACAAAGTTGATCTTGAAAGTCTGATGGCAACCTGGCCCTGATATAGATAAGTAGTAGTTAAATGTTAACTGTTATTTGTTATATTTAGCAGGCCTTTGGAGAATAATCTGGCCCTCCATCTATGTTAATGTCTTATAATTTTGTTGTGTATTTTAAATGTTTATGGTTTTGTTCCCCCCATGTATATTTTAAACTTTGTAAGGCCGCCTTGAGGCCCAGCATTGGGCAAAAGGCGGGATACAAATAAATATAATAATAATAATAATAATAATAATATCCTTAGAAGATGAAAAAGCACTGGATGTAAACATAACAAGTAAATAACAGTATACATTTAACCACTATACCCCACTGTCTTAGCACATGCATGGTCTGTCTATACATTGCTTTTAACAGATCCCCAAGACCCATCTTGGGATTTCTTAGAAAAACAGGGAAAGGTGGGCTATGAGTATAAAAATAAATATAAAATGTTCATTTATTTATATCACAGCCCAGACAGCAAAATTGACCTGGGCAGCAAGGAAAATATTTGCCAAACTCCAAACAGCTTAGGAGGGAATGATTCTGACCCAGTGGGATAGGAACAGTTATGTTTATATAAACATTCAATTGTACTGTACTATTGTTGTGGTTTTCTTTTAAATTGTGGTAGCCTACAGCTCTAAACAATAAAGCTACTACTACTACATCAAACAGAGATCCTTGAGATATAGGGCGGGATATAAATGTTTTAATAAATAAATAAAGTCATAAATGGGTTCTAGTCCCCACTCTGCCATGGAAACCCACAAGCCTGTCGCGGACCCTCAGCCTAACCTCCCTCACAGGGTTGTTGTGAGGATGAAATGGAGAAGAGCACAGAAGCCACCTTGGGATTCCTTGCAAAATGGGGGGGGGAGAGAGAGAAGGTGGGCTATTCATATAAAAATAAATATAAAATGTTTATAAAATCAAGAAAAGTATATAAGCCACCTTTGGATTCCTTGCAAAAAGGGGGGGGGGGGAGAGAAAGGGAGGCTATAAATCTACACTTGATCTTAGCCAAAAGGCCGAGAAGCCTAAAAATAAATATCAAATGTCTATAAAATGGAGAAAAGGGGCATATGGGATTTCTTGCAAAAGGAGGAAAAGGGGGGGTACAAATGTAATAAATAAATAAATAAATATCAAATTCCTATAAAGTAGAAAGGGGGGCATATGGGATTCCTTGCAAAAGGGGGGAAAGGGGGGCTATAAATGTAATAACTAAATACCAAATGCCTATAAAATGGAGAGAGGGGGGCATATGGGATTCCTTGCAAAAGGAGGGAAAGGGGGGTACAAATGTAATAAATAAATAAATAAATATCAAATGCCTATAAAGTAGAGAGGGGTCATATGGGATTCCTTGCAAAAGGGGGGCTGCAAATGTAATAAATAAATAAATACCATATGTCTATAAAATATAGAGAAGGGGCATATGGGATTCCTTGCAAAAGGGGGGGGAGAAAGGGGGGCTATAAGTGTAATAAATATCAAATGCTTATGAAGTGGAGAGGGGGGCATATGGGATTCCTTGCAAAAGGGGGGGAGAAAGGGGGGCTATAAGTGTAATAAATAAATAAATACCATATGTCTATAAAATGTAGAGAAGGGGCATATGGGATTCCTTGCAAAAGGGGGGGAGAAAGGGGGGTTATAAGTGTAATAAATATCAAATGCCTATAAAGTGGAGAGGGAGGGCATATGGGATTCCTTGTAAAAGGGGGGAAAAGGGGGGCTAGAAATGTAATAAATAAATAAATATCAAATGCCTATAAAGTGGAGAGGGAGGGCATATGGGATACCTTGTAAAAGGGGGGAAAAGGGGGGCTAGAAATGTAATAAATAAATAAATAAATATCAAATGCCTATAAAGTGGAGGAAGGGGGCATATGGGATTACTTACAAAAAGGGGGGGAAAGGGGGGGCTACAAATGTACTAATTAAATACCAAATGTCTATAAAATGGAGAAAAGGGGCATATGGGATTCCTTACAAATGCAATAAATACCAAATGCTTATAAAGTGGAGGGAGGGGGGCATATGGGATTCCTTGCAAAAGGGGGGGGAAAGGGGGGGGGGTATAAATGTAATAAAAGCATCAAAAATAAACCCATCCATCATGAGTAACGTCTAGCCACGCGGGGATTGGGGTGGGGGTGGGGGGCTTCGGCTCAGAAGGATCCAGGGCGGGGGATCCATCCATCCATCCGTGCAGTAATGAAGAAGGGGGGGGGTCATGGTTGAGGCCTTCCTTCCTCCCTCCCTCCCTCCCTTCCCCCCCCACCCCCGCCCCCACCCCCGCCCCCACTTGCCTTGGCTGCCGGCCCCGGCCTGGCCGCCCTCGTCCTGCTGCGGGTGCAGGTGGAGATGCTGCGGCGGCGGCGGCGGCGGCGGCTCGAGGCCCAGCGGCTGCTGAGGCGGCGGCGGGGAGGGGAAGCGGTACTGGCCGTACTGGGCCTGCTGCTGCTGGGGCTGCTGCTGCTGCTGGGCCGGGGGCGGCGGCGGGGGCTGCTGCGGGGGCGGCTGCGGCTGCTGCGGCGGCGGCGGGGGCGGAGGAGGCGGCGGCGGAGGGGGCGGCGGCAGCGCGGCGAAGGGGAAGGCGGCGGCCGCCATGAGGCTGGGGATGGCGGGCTGCGGCTGGGCCTGCTGGGGCCCCGGCGGCGGGGGCGGCGGCGGGCCCTGCATCACCAGCCCCGGAGGAGGCAGCGGGTAGCCGGCCTTGCCCGGCGGCGGGGGCGGGTGGAGCTTCCCCAGCGGCGTCGCGTTCGCTCCAGTCGCCATAGACGGAGGGACAAGGGACGCTCGATGGCGGCGGCGGCGGTTTCGCGAACCTTCCACACGCCACAAGGCTTTTTTCCCCTCACAAAGGCGGCGGGCGGGGATTGGCCGCGGCGCGCGCCCGTCACGCCCCCGCGCGGCGGCTCATTGGGCGAGACGGGCCCGGAAAACGGGGCGGGCGACGGTGGGGCCAATCCGCGGCTGCGCGGGGGCGGGAAGCGCGTCACCGCGGACGCCGATTGGCTCAGGAGGCGCGGTGGGCGGGAAAGCGAAAGCTTGGGGAGGCGAGACGGAGGGCGGGCTCCCCAAACGATGTGATTGGTTGAGCTCGGTGTCTTTCACACAAACGCGGCCTACCCCCCCCCCTCAGGCTCCTCTGATGTCTGCGGAGGACGTGAGAGGCTCGCAACGCAGTAAAGACAGAAGGGGGTGACGTCAATGAGATGTCTCGACGCCATTGGATGAAAGATTAGGCGTAGGAGACAGACATCTTTGATTGGCACACGTTCTCTTAGCGCTGATTGGTGAAGAGCCGAAGTGGCCCGCCCACGCCACGCCCTTTTCCAACGGCCCGATGAAGAGATTGATGGGAGTTACAGCCTGCAAAGGCTTCTGGGAGTTGGCCATTTATGCCTAGGCTGCAGACCAGTCTTTTTTAAACTCAAGTGTTGAGACTATAACTCCCAGAATCCCCAGTCTGCTGGGAGTTGTAGTCCAAAACATCTGGAAGACACCAGTTTGGGGAAAGTTGCCTTAGACTCTAAACCTGGTTCAAATGTCCCCAAGTCAGAAAGGCGTCACAAGGCAACTTTGGGGCCAATCACGCACACTCTCTCTCAACCTAACCTACCTCGCAGGGTTGTTGTGAGGACATAATAAAAAGACCTTTAATAAATTTTATGTTCTGTTGCTATTCAAACTTTGTGCGGCTAAGGATAGCATGGACGCCATGATCCCATCCCCAACCACTGATATTTCGGGGTATTTTCTGGTTTTAATGCAGTTTCTCCTCCACCCATTCTAAAAAGCTGAAATGCCTCTCCTAAGGTGTGAGTGGCAGGAAGAGCATTAAGCTACAATAGGATGGTATTTGAACCCGCCCTCTTTACCTTAGGCCCTGCCCACCACTGGGATGTGGCCCCCGAGAGTTTCTTTGAATGGAATTTGGCCCTCGGGTCGAAAAAAGGTTCCCCATCCCAGCTTCGGGATAAAGGATTTGAACTGTGCAACAAACCTTTTGAGTGTACTTTTATACTAGCTTTAAAAACTCTGAAACTTGATACACACATAGCTGTGACTGAATAGCAGCAAAGTCTGATGATGTGACAATTTCATATCCAAGAGCCCTGCACAGAAAAAGCAAGAGCCCATCATGGGATCTTTAGGTGACCGTAACACTTTTTTTTAAAAAAAAAAGGATATTGTAGAATAGGAAATGGTGCAGAAGAGGGCAATCAAAAAGATTTGGAGTAATTCCCCTATGAGGAAAGGTTACAACAGCCTGGACTGTTTAGCTCAGAAAGAAAAGGTGAGTAAGGGGAGAGATAATAGAGGTGTACGAAATTATGAAGAGTGTAAGGAAACTGGAAAGGGAGACTTTTTCTCCCTCTCTCATAATACCACAACACAATGGGGTCAACCTGTTGTTGCAAATAGCTCGTTCCCTGGTGTCAGCAGTGGGATATGAACCCACACCTCCATGGAGGACTGCGAACGAAGGTGGATAAAAGGAAGGACTTCTTCACACAAGATGCAGAGAGGGCTACCCATCTGGATGGCTTTAAAAGAGGATTAGGCAAATTCCTGGAGGAGAAGGCTAAATAGCCACTAGCTGTGATAGCCATGTATTACTTCCAATATCAGAGGTAGGATGCCTCTAGCTGCTTGGGACACACAGTGTGAAAGTGCTACAAAAGTCATACTTGTGGGTTTCCTGCAGGCAACTGGCAGGTCAACCCCTGGTCTGATCCAGCCTGGCTCTTACATTAATGTTAATTGAATTGATGTTCAATTGCTCCTTCGCACACTCTTGAAATGGCCATCTCTGGCATCAACCAGCTACATGTACCTTTACTTGCAGAATACAAGTTGTATTTACTAGCATACATGGCTCTTACTGACATTCTAAATTAAGGTCCAGTGGAGTGTAACCCCTACATTCCCATCTGACCCCCGTTTAGGTCCGCCTGGCTTCTAAGCCACTTATCAAGATGCATCGTCACAGCAGCATGATGGAAACCGAGACAAAGACCATTCTTGCTATTACAACAGAACTGTTTCTCACAAACCTTCAGCCCAACTCTCCCCCCGCCCCAAGAGACGCCCCCAATTCATTAAGCAAAAGAAGTCAAATCCATTCTGCCAGGGAGTAAAATACCACAATATAATATCAATCTCTTTGTTAAATAGCCATTTTTTTCTTTTCAAGTTTGGTTTTCTCAGGACAATAAAATTCCAGCTTTAGCCATTAAAAACCACAGAGAAAGTATTAGCAGCCTTCTGGGAAGGAACGTTCTAGGCCTCTGAGTTAAAACGGGGTTTGCAGCTGGCCACCCAAGGTTGAGATTCCAACTGGGAGTCTGTTTGGGGGTCCTAAACCCACCCACCCTACCCAAATCTCAAAGCCTCGAAGTGGCTTGCACAGCCTCCACTCACAGTCTCCAAACTCTCTGAATCATACACACAACGCTAGCAGTCTTTGTCCTCTGGATCAGCTGGTCGATCAGTAGCACATGACAGTCCTGTCAGTAGTCATTCAAACAACGCATCACCACTACAGCTGGCGAAGCAGAATTTGAAGAGTAGCAGGAGGCTCAATAAACCTGCCTTAGGGTAAAAAGCAGAGCCAAGGAAAGGTATAGTTGGGCAGAGGACCCATGGAGGGGGGGGTCTTGCCCACGGGTCCTCAAAAACCTGGAGACAACCCTGGTCAAAAGCTATGCTACTAAAGGACGGCAAACCAGGCACGATGTTAAATGTCTGACTACATTGAAATATGCTTGGCTTTAAAATTAACAGTCAGGAGGGTTCAGGATTGGAGCTAGGGTGGGCGGTTCATTCTTCCCACACTGCAGCAATCGCAATTTTAAAAAACCCAACACAACCCTTCGAGCGGTTCTTTGGCCTTGAAGAGAAAGATGCTATGGACACCGCTTCCTGGCAATTTTCATCAGGTGCACAACACCGGGGGGGGGGGGGGGAGAGTTAAAAACAAAAACACCTCATTGCATGCCATGTCCTGATCCCGACAGGGCCTCCCTCCTCTGTGGCTGCTATTTGAAAAGCAAACGACGAACAAAACTCAATGTAACATTTCTCCCCTTAAGAAACAACCAAATGAGCCATCGGCAAATGCACGCACGCCTTTAACGTTTCATCTAGTTTGGCCCCAAATGTAAACGATCTCTAAATCGGTTTTGCTCTCTTCTCCGCTCCAGGAGCTGCGGACTTGTAGTTTTGCCAAAGTCCCCATAGCAATTTGGTTAAGAGAGTCATTGCTCCTTTTTCACGGCGGAGTAACCGTCTTGGGAAAGCGGTCTAAAGCCTACGCTTGCACCTGGTTTCCTGAACCAACTTGCTCTTCTTGGTGCTGAGCTGACAGGCAGCCCACCCACCCTCTCTCTCCCAGTTTGCCAATCTCGTCATTCAACGAACACTCTGCTTAACTACCCACACACAGAGCCAAACACCCACAGGCATTCCAGCGACAGCCAGCCATCCAATTCTGCCCATCACGGGCATGAGCAATTTTTCCCACTGAAGTCCTCCAGCTACAAAATAAAGCTCTGTCCCTGGACCCTGTTGAAGGGAGACAAGCCAGGGTCTCAAAAGTGCCCTCAAAAGACGTTTAAATTAAAGCTAAGATGCTAAGGAAGGGAGGTCCCTTTTGCAGCCTTGGCAAAACGATTGTCTTCACACCGGCAGCTGTGCCGGGTCATGGCACCCACACAGTGTGGGTGACTTCTAAGGATTAAAAAGAGAAGATGAGGAGGTGGTGGTGGAGGAGGAAGAGGAGGAGGAGAAGGAGGAAAGAGGACAAAGAAAGCATTCAAGCAGGCACAAAGTGTCAGCCAGGAAAGACTGCAAATTCTTCCAACTGGCTGGTGGTCAAATTATTGCAGAAGTATCTCAGGAGATGCTGGCCCAAATCTGGGGGAAAGTGTCCGTCCCGGTGGGCAGCAAAATCTCAGGAAGACTAGAAGGGTGGAGGAAGAGTGTTTCCGGAGCACCGCCGGCGTGTGTCCAGTGCACGTGGCAACAGTAAAGGGTGGACTGTAACCCTTTCCCCCTCGTGCACACACTCCTGTTTCAGTCGGCTTTCCTCAGCCCCGGATCGCAGGCCTCCCGCCATCTCCAGCAACGGTCCACCACGAGCCTGAGCACATCCAGGAGGCATTGAGAGAAGGAGCTCAGTAGCTGTTCTCGTGACCTGTCAGGATGTAGAGGTTGCTCTGTGCGGTGGGGTTATCCGTGGGCGTGCTCTCCAGAATGATATCTCTGGCAGGGAAAAGAAAGAATCGTAGAATAGTAGAGTTGGAAGGGGCCTACAAGGCCATGGAGTCCAACCCCCTGCTCAATGCAGCAATCCACCCTAAAGCATCCCTGACAGAGGGTTGTCCAGCTGCCTCTTGAAGGCCTCTAGTGTGGGAGAGCCCACCACCTCCCTAGGTCACTGGTTCCATTGTCGTACTGCTCTAACAGCCAGGAAGTTTTTCCTGATGTCCAGCCGGAATCTGGCTTCCTTTCACTTGCGCCCGTTATTCCGTGTCCTGCACTCTGGGAGGATCGAGAAGAGATCCTGGCCCTCCTCTGTGTGACAACTTTTCAAGGATGTGAAGAGTGCTCTCCTGTCTCCCCTCAATCTTCTCTAGGCTAAACATGCCCAGTTCTTTCAGTCTCTCTTCATAGGGCTTTGTTTCCAGAACCCTGATCCTCCTGGTAGTAAGAGGGAGAAACCAAGGCACACGTCCCAGGAAAAGGCAGGAACTGCATAAGGGAAGTCGGTGCTCCGCCTTTACCAGGGTAGGCCAAAGACTAGCGCAAAGAGGCAGGCGTGGAAGCGTGTTTGAATGTTAGGCGGGAAATTGTAGAATTGAGAGACCACCTAGTACTTTCCCCATCTGCTGAGAAGCCTTACCTGTGGGCACCTAAGACCCGGAACACCCTGGACTCATCCGTGACTTCCTGCGTCACCTGTTGCGGAAGAAAAGAGAGCTTAGCAGGAGATCCTCGTAACCGAGGGATGGTCAAAACTTCTAACTCTTTTCCCAGAGAGGTGTCTGAATACAACAGCCTTGTAGACCAATACGTTTGGAGCGTGCCACTCGGGGGAAGACTGCAGGAAGTCCGGATCCATTTTTGCTCCCTGGACACACACTCTGTGGGCACCCAAAAAGGAAATCTAAAATGGCATCCATAGTGCCCAAAGGGTCAAACTGAGCTTGTGAACAATGTTGACCCTTTTAGCGCTCCTCAGTTGCTACAGATGCCAACTGCGCCCTTATCTGGACAGAGATAGCCTAGCTACAGTTATCCATGCTCTGATAACCTCTCCTTTGGATTACTGCAATGCGTTATACGTGGGGCTGCCTTTGAAAACGGTCCGGAAACTTCAGCTGGTACAAAACAGGGCAGCACGATTACTAACAGGGACTGGCTGGCGAGATCACATTACGCCAGTCCTTTTACAACTTCATTGGCTGCCAGTCCAGGTCCGGGCCAGATTCAAAGTGCTGGTATTGACATTTAAAACCCTAAACAGTTTGGGGCCAGGCTATCTGAAGGAACGCCTCCTCCCGTATGTACCTGCCCGGACCCTAAGGTCATCCTCAGGGGTCCTTCTCCGCGAGCCCCTGCCAAAGGAAGTGAGGCAGGTGGCTACCAGGAGCAGGGCCTTCTCCGCTGTGGCACCCCGGTTGTGGAATGAGCTCCCTAAGGAGGTTCGCTTGGCACCTACATTATATGCCTTTAGATGCCAGGTGAAGACTTTTTTATCCTCCCAGCATTTTAACAGTCTATAAATAAATTTTAACTTGGTGTTTTAAATTCGTAATTTTGCATTGCTGCTGTTTTTATCTGGTTGAGCTTTTATATTGTATTTTATATTATGGTTTTATACTGTTGTTTTATACTTTGAATGTTTTTAATTTTTGTGAACCGCCCAGAGAGCTCCGGCTATTGGGCGGTATCGAAATGTAACAAATAAATAAATAAATAAATAAATAAATAAATATATTCGGGGACATGTTGCCCGCCTCTGAGAGAGAACCTTATTCTGATCCAACTTGGTGGTTCGTATGTTCTCATCGCCAGGCTGGAGGTCTAAGGACAACAGCCATCCTCCGGCAGTTTTGCTCACCTCATTGGATTCCAAGCTCCGGCCTTGCATGCCGTGTTTCCAGAAGGCCAGGACGCTGTCTTGAAGGCACACTGTAGCAGAGCAGAGAGTTAGAAGCCATCCCTAAGAGAGCACTCAGGGCCCCACAACCTGTGTATTCCACCCATCTGTGGTTTTGCCGTGCAAGCGCAGAATTCACGCTCCTGAGATTCACAGCCTTCTTAACGGCAACGACAAATGCCAGCTTCTAGCCCTTCTAAGCAGAAATGGGCTTGAAAATGCACGGGGGATTCCTGGCAAAGTGTCAGGAGCAGGCTGAGGAGAGCTGAAGGGGTTGGGGCTGCTTTGCATGTGGAAGGTCACAGTTTCAATCCCCGGCTTCTCCAGGTAGGGCGAGGAAAGAATCCTGCCTGAAACTAGAAAGCTGCTGCTGCCAGTCCATGTGGATAATACTGGACTAGATGGACCAAGAGTCCGACTCTGTATAAGGCAGTTTCTGATGTTCCCAGTTCGGAAGCCTCAAGGAATCTGCCTGCCTCCCATCCATTTGCCATGGGACCCCCACTCACCAATGGTCTCGATAGGGAAGTTGAAGAGTAGTTCAGGAGGAAGGGCGCCCTGAGGAACACCACAGAGGTTCACTACCCTCACACAGCCTGTGGGAAATTAATAATAATAATAATAATAACACACTTATCTCATTGACATAGCAATACCTAATGACAAAAATGTTGTAGAAAAGGAAGAGGAAAACAGAGAAATATATACACCGCTGGCTATGGAAGCTAAAAAACTGTGGCAACAGAAAAAAAAGGTCACAATTATCCCATTAGTCACATCAGTCACCGGTTTCACATCAAGAAACTATACAGGAAACCTTCACAAACTGGGCCTACCAAAATACATCCATACCAACATCCAGAAAGCAGTCATATTTAAAATATGCTCAATTGTCAGGCAATTCCTGAACCAGTAAAAGACAGCATGGCAGGGAAAGCCTGTCATGATGGTCTAGAAAAACCGCCAGAAGCGAGAAAAGAGACAATAATAATAATAATAATAATAATAATAATAATAATAATAATAGCATGACTGCCTGGCAATGAAGCAATTCAAAGGCAGGAGGGGAGGTCGACCATGACCAGGTCAAACTGGAAAGCAACTTACGCTCAAAACACACAAGGACAGTGTCTCGGTCCATCTGAGTGACGTGGCTGGCCATGACGAGAGGCCGGCCTGCAAAAGAGAGAGGAAGAGAGGCTTTCTGAGATGTGGGGGAATCGGGGGCACGTACTCAGTGGGAGAAAGGCTGTAGCTCAGCGTTAGAGCCCGTTTTGCATCCAGAAGGTCACAGGTTCGATCCCCGGCATCTCCAGACAGCATTTGGGTTTTATTTTGTTACATTTATATCCTGCCTTTCTGCCTCCAAGGAAGTCAAGGCGCTGGCCCTGCCGGCTTTCCCATCGGCTGCCCGCCTCCACTAAACGTTTTCTCGTACCTGAAGGGCTTGAGGTGACGACGCCGGTGCTGAGGGGGAGGGTGCTAAAGTGCAGCTCCGCCCCCGGCTGATCGCTGCCGGTGACCCCAAAGCACACCTGGGGGTATTCCTCCGTTTCCACGACCAGTAGCTCAAACAGGGTCAACGGGTCCGGCAGAACCACAGGGACGTGCTGGGAAGGACGAGAAAGGGGGCATGGGCGGGTTTCTCAGCGGCCCGACACCCCCACACTCTTCTCAGTCCCCCCCCATAAAGGAAAGGAGGGTCCCACAATCCCGCACCCATTCGTGACCATGAACCTACCTTCAGCAGCATGAACTTCTGCAAGGGCTCGTACCACTGCAGCAGAGCTAGGCTGGAGGGCAGCGCCGCGCAGAGGAACGTGCTCCCGGAGTAGGGGTTGCGTACTGAAATAGGAAGGGGCTCAGTTAGCCCCCTGGCTGCCTGGGTAGTGTCCAGGGACAGCCCCCCCCCTCCGGTCTCACGACCCCATGCCGTTCAGGCCTTTCATCTCGTGTAAATGGGGCTTTGCAGACTTGACGCAACTCCGGAAATACGCAACTTCCAGAGACGAAATTGTTGCACACAGGTTAAGCTGGAAAAAGCCTTCCAGCAAGGACAGTCAACAGCCAGGTACTCACCCACGCGGCACTTCAAACACCCTTTGGTATCTGTTATCTTGGCCGACAGCGCAAACTTCCTGCTAAGAGAAAGGAATTGTTTCAGACCGGAGCAAGGAAATCGGGGTGTGTGTGTGTGTGTGTGTAATAGATCAGAGGCAAAAAATGTGACAAAAAGAGGATTTAGGAGTTGGGAGGTAGGAGAAACCCAACTGCCTGTTGCTTGCGTGTGCACACACACACATACACACACACACACACACACAGAGAGCTCCTTCTTCTCCCATCGCACAACAGTCCACCCTTTTCTTCCAAAACAATGACGGAATTGTTCCACGACTTTCCGTATTTGAAGCCTCAGAACCTGCTGGGCACATCAGAGCCCGGTCTGCTAATATATGCAATAAACCAGAGGCTGCCCTCTTGGAAAGTGCAGAGCGTAGGGCCCTGCCCTGGAACATGCAAAACAGTCATACACAAGAGTGCCCGTGAACATGTGCAGAGAGTGTTCCGTGAGCGAGCAACCACAATTAGCTCCCGCAATCGAGGGGTGAGGAAGGGGAGGAGGGGGGAAGGTGTAACCTTGGCGTTTTAAAGAGGTAATTTACCAATTCTAAAGTTTTAAGATGAATTCATCTTATCATAGAATCATAGACTAGCAGAGTTGGAAGGGGCCTGTAAGGCCATCCAGTCCAACCCCCTGCTCAATGCAGGAATCTACCCTAAAGCATCCCTGACAGAGGGTTGTCCAGCTGCCTCTTGAAGGCCTCTAGTGTGGGAGAGCCCACCACCTCCCTAGGTCACTGGTTCCATTGTTGTACTGCTCTAACAGTCAGGAAGTTTTTCCT
This sequence comes from Elgaria multicarinata webbii, assembly GCF_023053635.1. NCBI lineage: Eukaryota > Metazoa > Chordata > Lepidosauria > Squamata > Anguidae > Elgaria > Elgaria multicarinata. The sequence goes on along the minus strand of NC_086191.1, from coordinate 14,905,852 downwards.
GATGTCCAGCCGCAATCTGGCTTCCTGTCACTTGAGCCCATTATTCCGTGTCCTGCAATCTTCCCCCACCCCTTTGAACCACACACACCGGCAATGATAGAGGGTATCCCAATTTATTTCGCAAGCCCTCTTCAGCTGCAATCCGGTGCACGTTTAGATGCAGAAAAGTCCTACATTTCCCAGCCAGCCATGGAAGCTGAAGGACTCTTTTCTGCCTGGACATGCACCGGATTGCACCCTGGGTCCCTCCTCCCCCTCACCTCTCCCCACCTGGGGATGATCCGCTCCGTCAGCCGGTTGGTGGCGATGGAAAGAGGAACCGGCCTTTTCTGCAGCTGCCGTCGCTGCTCAAAAAGACCCAGGAGGTTGTGGGCTGAGACCTGAGAAGACTTCCCTGCAAAGCAGAAGTGCGAAGACCCGGATGAGCGGCACGATTTACTTATTTATTTATTACATTTTTATACTGCCCAACAGCCAAAGCTGGAGCGCTTGGGCTATATTGGGTGGCATAGAAATGTAATAAATAAATACATAAATAAATAAAGAAATAAATAATATTTATTTATTTATTTATTATTACATTTTTATACCGCTCATTAGCCGAAGCTCTCTGGGCAGTTCACAAAAATTAAAACCACAAAGAGCATAAAAACAAGCAACCATCTAAAAACACAAATATAAAATGCAATATAAAAAACACAACCAGGATAAAACACCACAGCAGAAATTGATATGGGTTAAAATACGGAATTAAAACAGTAAAGTTTAAATTTAAGTTAAATTAGGTGTTAAAATACTGAGAAAATAAAAAAGGTCTTCAGCTGGCGACGGAAGGAGTACAGTGTAGGTGCCAGGTGAACCTCTCTGGGGAGCTCATTCCACAACCGGGGTGCCACAGCGGAGAAGGCCCTGCTCCTGGTAGCCACCTGCCTCACTTCCTTTGGCAGGGGCTCACGGAGAAGGACCCCCGAGGATGATGTTAAGGTCCAGGCAGGCACATATGGGAGGAGGCGTTCCTTCAAATAACCTGGCCCCAAACCGTTTAGGGCTTTAAATGTCAATACCAGCACTTTGAATCGGGCCCGGACCTGGACTGGCAGCCAATGAAGTTGTAAAAGGACTGGCGTAACGTGATCTCGCCGGCCAGTCCCTGTTAGTAAACGGGCTGCCCTGTTTTGTACCAGCTGAAGCTTCCGGACCGTTTTCAAAGGCAGCCCCACGTATAACGCATTGCAGTAATCCAAGCGAGAGGTTATCAGAGCATGGATAACACAAAAGGAGGCACTTCTCAAAACACACCCCGTCCCCAAAGATAAAGAAAGGAACCACTTAATTATAAAGTGGGTATAATTGTGGCCAGACAATATAAATACTATTACAAATGCTGCAGCCAGTGTGTATGTGCGTGCGTTGTTGTCCACCTGGACACTCACCAGCTAAGGTCAGTAGCACATTATTCATACAGTAGACCCAAGAACACCTGTGCGGAAGGAGCTGTGGAAGGAACAGGTTGAAGTACAACAGGAAAAGAAGTGAGGGAGAGAGAGACAGAGAAAAGACATCTGTTGCCTGTTGAACCCTGCGTTTATCTTCATTGCATGAAACAGGACAGGGAAATATACAAAAAAAAACCCGTTCCAACTTCAATACAAGGAACCTAACAAGAATTATATACTGCTTTAAAAAGAAAAAAGGAGCCGGCAATGATCCTATATAAATTATTACACTCGTAAAAAGGAGCCAGAATGGATGATAATAATGATGATTAAGACAAACTGGTCAAAACTGTTTTGTGTTCTTGACTAGAATTCTGAGATCAGATTCTGTGCAAAAGACAGACACTTAGAATGAAAGAATTCTGAGCCCAGGAATTCATGTTGAGAAGCCCTTCTAGGCAAAAAACCCCAACCCATTCCTGGATTCCCCAAGCTCTCTTTATTCCAGCCGTATAATTTAGGGCTGGGTTGTTGAACCTCAATAATAATAATAATAATAATAATAATAATAATAATAATAATAATAATAATAATTTATTTCTTACCCGCCTCTCCGATTGGATCGAGGCGGAGAACAACAGCAAGCATAAAATACTGATTAAAAACATAGTATACACTGTTAAAAACATCCTAAAAGCATCCTAAAATTCTACTGGATAGGCCTGCCAGAAGAGATCAGACCCTCAAGGGCCGAATTCACTTTTGGAGAACCTCTCGGGGGGCCACACATCAGTGGTAGGGCCCTCCGATTTGGCTCTTAGGTGTGAGGTTCCACACCCATGGTTGAGGGCAAGGGATGATTTTGTTGCTGCTATAGTTAGAAGAATTGGGAGCCATACATTCTTGCTCATCTAATGCAAATCAACCCGATACCTTCTGGCAGATCCAGTTCTGCTCACCCTTGGATTAACTCTGGACTCTTTGTGGGCCAAGACCGCTCTGATATGCGTAATGGATTATCCTCAGTTGGTTGACCACCCTTCTGTCTAGTGCTGTAGCTCTCCTCCCAGCCCGCTCTCTATGCTAAGGCCGCCTCCACCCCTCCCTCCTGTGCAGGGGACTTACCTTCTCCATCGTATCCTCGTGGAGTTCGTGAAGATTGAGAGTGTAGATGCCTTCTTCAGCGCCAACCACGAGGTAGAGGTCTGCAAGGAAGAAGGGAAAGTCACAGATTCAACCTGTGGCAGCCTTTGTCAGGTCTCCAGCCTTCCTGGAGTATAGTCAAACAAAGAGATGAATCTCCAAGTGACACAAGGTGAATAGTTTAACTAAAGATCTCTTTGAGGGATGCACAACAGTAGGGCCTTTCTGCAGAACCTGAAAGGCGTTCTCAGTCCTGCTCTGAGGGAGGGCCTTCCCCTAAAGACCTTTGGGGGCCAAGCCGGGTAGGACGCCTTTACCTCCTTACGCCGCTCCTCCCTCTTGACTCTACGTCGGATCCGTGCATCCCTCACTCTCACCTCCTCCTCTGGGAGTTTCAGGGCTCCCACCGAAGGAGTAGTTAGGGTTGGGCTTTGATCCAACGGATGAGCCCGTGCTTCATCGCCTTCAGCAACGTAAGGTTGGGGTTCCTCCCTCCCTACTCATTATCTGACTCCACTTCCACGGTCTCGGCAGGGAGCGCAGGCCCAATCCTGACACCCTTATAACCAGCGGCTGGCAAAGCAGAAAGAGGGTGCGGGCTCCTACCTCGCGTCTCCGGGTGAATCCACGTCGTGGCCGAATTGATTTTGAGTGGGCAGCCGTTGAAGACTTTGGAGAAACAAGCGCCCATCTGGGAAAGGGGGGGAGAACAGAACACACGGGGTGGGGACCGTTCCCCACTGCAAGCGGACCTGCAATGCTGTCTACACCAGGGGTGTGGAAGTGCTTTCAACTCGGGGGCCGCATTCCAATGGTGGGCAAAAGGGGCGGGGCCAAAACTACCAGCCCATCAGAGCGTAAAGCTCTTACGGCCAATTACCGAGCCTCTGGAGAGGCGTTTTTACCTTTTAGAATGGGTTGAAAACGGCATAAAAGCCAGGAAACCGGGTGGTTGGAGGGAAAGGAGAGGAGAAGCCTGGGGAATCCCAGGGGGCCGAATTCGGCCCCCAAGACTGTGGCTCCTCACCCCTGATCCCCATCACCCTCTTCTGTGAGCCAACCCACTCCCCCTGCCCCCCCCCCAGGTCTTGTTGTAACCCCCATCCCTGCCCCACAAGGGAACGCTGCCAATGGAAGAGCGAATGGAACTCACGTGGACTTTGGGGGTGGGGGGCAGGCCGTGACAGAGCAGCCTCTGTAGGGGGGTGGTAAAAAGAGAGGGGAGGGGGAAAGGGGCAGTCACCAAAAAATACAGAACACCTCGCATTGCTCTAAAAAGCCAGGACACTGGACTCCTCCCTCGTCCCATCCCAATAAGAGTCACAACTTTACGCCCTTAGGCAGGGGGAATGGGGAAGGAACTCACTGCTACTGGGAAAAGGAGACCAGGGTCTCCACTAGAGCCACTTGCATATAGGGTTGCCATATTCTGAATCCACAAAACCGGGACAATTTTTTTGGGGTGGGTGTGTATAGGATTTTTTTAAAAAAAAAAAAACACCTGAGCAATATGTAAAGGTCTAGGGAAAGAAAGAACGCTATCTAAGCTTTAGTTATCTAACACTGCAATCCTATGTGTGTCTACTCAGAAACAAATCCTATTAAGTTAAATAGGACTTATTCCCAGGTAAGTACGCACAGGATTGCAGCCTAAAGCACTTAAGCACCTGCAAATAAATAATAGGCAAAGAACAGTTTAAGCAAACGAACAGAAAAAAATGAGACTAAATTACATTTCTCCACTAGTTCTCAAAAGCTAGAGGAGAGTTCAATACGGAGGCTTACACTCCAATTACCAGGCTCAAGGCACCATTTCGGAGGCTGGAATTTCTCCAGCCGGCTGGAACAGGAATCTGGGATTCTTGACTGACTGGCCGGGACATTTTGGAAATTCTTGGAAACCGTGACGTTCCCGGTTTTCCGGGACATCTGGCATCCCTACTTGCATAGCTAAAGCTTAAGCCCAGAAGTTCTGCCTCTTATTTATTTATTTATTTATTTATTACATTTCTATACCGCCCAATAGCTGGAGTTCTCTGGGCGGTTCACAAAAATTAAAAACATTCAAAGTATAAAACAACCGTATAAAACCATACTATAAAATACAATATAAAAGCTCAACCAGATAAAAACAGCAGCAATGCAAAATTACAAATTTAAAACACCATGTTAAAACGTTGGGAGAATAAAAAGGTCACCCGGCATCTAAAAGCATATAATGTAGGTGCCAAGCGAACCTCCTTAGGGAGCTCATTCCACAGCCGGGGAATTAGCCTTAATAACCTCCTACACTTAATTATCCCCTTAATAACCTCCTACACTCTGTTAAACTCCCAGATTTGGGGACAGAACTCAGTAATCCCACCCCAAACACACACAGAGTTTCCGCTGAGTAGACCCAGGTCTCATTCCATGAATTCCAGGTGCCTCCCACCCAGTTTCCTCGCTCAAGCGGTGCGTTCACTGATTCTCCACGTACCCACCCACCTCCGGTCCCAGGCCCTTCTGCGCTGAAATGTTGGGTCCCCACTAGACTTACGGTAGCCTCTTCCTTCTTCTTCATAGTTGCCCACTCCGTGGAAAGGAGCGAGTCCGCAGGCTTTGGGGAACCAGTTCCGGAGAGATTTGGGGCATCACCCAAGCCTGTGCTGCCTGTGGACAGAAGATAACGTCACACCATTCCCGTAAAAAAACAGTAGTCAGAAACGGAAGCAAAGGAACACAGGAAGCTGTTTTATACTGACCCAGTTTGCACGACACGGCTGGCTCATGGCGGGTTCTTTAACCCTTGATGGGCTTTGGCACATGCCGTTTTGATTGTGCTATCCCCAAATTAGGGGTGGCGCCATGTTGTCCGAACCGAGTCATCATGGGTTATTCGAGGGTTAAACAACCCTCACTTAACCCAAAATTTGCATTAGCAAATTTGCATTTCTCTTTTCTCAGGCTTTTGGCAGAATATGATGAGTTTTAATCAGCTCCTGGATTTGTCTTCTAATTGATTGCTTAAAGCTTTCTTTAGATAGATATTGTCTCTGTATACTTTCTGTTTGCGTGTTTATATGTATTTTTTAAAAAAACTGTAAACTGCCCAGAGAGGTTTGTCTATGGGGTGGTATAGAAATGGAATAAATAATAATAATAATAATGTAAAAGAAGGGGGAAAATGGCTCAGTTTGCATAATCTATCATGCTTGCAGAATTCAACTTTCCAAGGTGTAAAATTTGGTCTGTTTTGGCACATGCATGCAAACAGAGATGAACTGGAAAGTCCTCTGGTGATGAACCGGTCAAGCTCAGAGGGAAACAGCTTGCAGCGTTAGCCTGCTCTGCGCACAGGACGGTGCCTGTGACGTCACCTTCCCACCCCATTCCCCAAAGCAGCCCTCTGGATGTGTTGGCTGCCCCAGAACTATTTCTAGCTCTTTCAGATTGGGGTTCTTTTTAAAAAACACAACTCTCCTATTCCAGGAGGAGTGAAAGCCCCCAATCTACTCTTGGGCTTGACTCCAGCGCCCCCAATTACCTGGCGAGGTTTGGCACTCCAAGTCTGGGAACTCGGGGCCCCCTTCATGCTCCCAGGGAGCTTTATACGTCAGCTCCAGGTTGAGAAAATCCCACAAGGGCCCTCTCTTGATGGTGTCCTGGTCACCCTCCTTGGTACCACCGGGCCGCTGTTCCACGTGGGCCTGAATGGAGAAAAGTCAGACGTATTTCAAAGTGGGGGAGGACAGTGGCTGCTTAAAGGGATGGATGCAATTGTGCGGCAAGGAAGCCTGGGACATACCTGTTCAGTGGGGCGTGCGGGTCGAATAGTTAGGCTCCTACAGAACACAGAGGGTTTAAAAAAACCATCAAACACGAGAATGAAGCCAGTGGGAAAAGGCATTTTAAAAAGTGCATATTTAGGGCTCAGTTTGAGTCCGCACGTGCAGGCGAGGAATTCTCTGCACTTTTATTACACCTACTTTACAAAGAAAAGGAAAAAATGTCAGGCAGATCCAATAAACTTTATCTTTCGGATCCGGATTCTCAGATTATTGATAAGGCGGCCGGGTTTTCTGCAGCTGATAGTGCCTGCTGCAAACTTTTAGTAAAATAATACTATTCCACCAGGCTGGTCCTCTGGGGTCATGTCAGAGGCGGGTGTTTCCCCCCTGAGCTTCTGTATAATTATGCACGGTGTGTGTAAGTATTGTACACGCTAGGTGCTGATTAATGATCATCGTAAAAAAATATCTGTTTTGATAGATAATAGGTGTGCAGAAGTCCCATTGAACCTCTGGGATCTCTAGTTGAGAAAGGATTATTTAGCAGGTGAGGTGGAAGAGATTTCTCTGTTTGAGATGCCTGAGAACAATATTGTAGAAATAAGCAGGCCAGTCTGTTTCCTACATGCCCTAATTTCACCTCCACCCAAGCCTTATTTTACCTCTCCTCTAGCGCTTCTTCCACCGACTGAAGGAGGCTCCTGAAAAATAAATCGCAAAGAATTATTCATGTATCCAGGAGTCCTGACTTCCAGGTCCTCACTCACACACACACACACAGGGAGTCCCGGTGGCCACGTTCCGTCCTCTTTGGTCCACGAAAAAATCCACCCCGCTTCCTTTTAGAGCGGCCACGTCCCTCTGGAAATGTTCCCGTGCCTTTAACAGCTGCTCAAACAGGCAGACATTCAACTGGTGATGCTTTCAACATCACGGCTGGGGGAGGAGGGGGAGTGGTGAGTTGTGGCTGATTAATTCTTCCCTGCTCTGCAGCAAAAGGAGCAAAGCTGGCAGGAAGGGAAAGGTGGCAGTTCTATTTCACTCTGTTGGGGAAGGAAAACCGGGGGGGGGGGGGATCAACCTCCCATCTTCCAGTCATTCTTTTCCAACCCCCAGTAATCCCTTACTCTCCGTCTCCTAAAAGCATCCAATTCTCTTCTTCCTCTTCCTTCTGCAAAACAAACAAAAAAGGCTGTTAGCAGCTCCGTCCAAGTCTAGAATAAAGGAACTTGTGTGTCCATGTGCCCAACTGAGGGACGGACAGTAGCTCAGTGATGGAGTTCATGCTTGGCATTCAGGAGGTCACGGGTTCGAGTCCCGGCATCTCCAGTCAGAATGGTCAGGTGGCAAGAAATGGGGACAGGCCCACCTCTGTCCTAGGGACAGGCCAGAGAACCATTTTACATTATCCACCCAACACACACACACACACACGCCTTACCAGATTGCACCACGGTTCGGTTTCTTTCCTTAACGGAGGCCCAAATTTAACCTGGTTAACTAGAAAGGAAAAACAACAAAAATTACTAGCCATCTTCAAAGAAACGGGCTCTCAGCCGTTGCTTCTACACAGCAAAGACTGTATGAGCACTCCCGAAATCAGGGACAGGCAATTTAATTCCTGCTTGTTAGGCCTAATTTCAAAAACTCTCCATAAAGCGGAGGTGTGGAACCTTCGGCCCATGGGCCAAACCCGGCTCCCTAGAGTTCCTAGGTGAGTGGAAGGGTGGGGCAAGGGGAGAATGTGATGGTCAAACTTACGCTGGATCTCTGAGAGGGTGCTTTCAACTTGCCCGTGCTGCCTATGGGAATGGATTTTGTCAGGAAAGACTTCATACGCCTGCAAATAAAGAAAACAAACCAATATTTAATATATATATATTTAAAAAACCATGTAAGAACTATCCTGCTCAATCAGACCAAAGTCTGTTTACATCAGCTTTCCGCAACCTGATATCCTTCTGATGTGTTGGACTACAACTCCCATAATTCCCAGCCAGCTTCAAAAACAGCTGCAATAAGAACATAAATGCCCTGTGATATGCCATCAAACCCCTGGGAGTAGAGGGAAGTCTTAACCAGGCCCCAAAAGGAAGACAACATTGGCGCCAGGCAGGCCTCACTGGGGAGAGCGTCCCACAGGGGGCCAACACTGAAAAGGTCCGCTCCCTTCTAACGCTTATTCTAGAATTCTATACCTCCTGTTCGAAGAAATATTTGGGTGTATGCTCTGAACGTACAGTGAACCACAAACCCCACCGCACCGCCTCCGTTTGGCCCATACCTCAAAATCCCCATCGTCCAAGGCTGCAGCTCCCAAGTCAGGATTCGTGGCTTTATCGAGTAGTTCAACGGCTAAGATCCGGGCCAACGGCTGGGAAACGAAAGGGTGCTGGAAGACAGAGAGATGGTAACTTCAAGGCTCCACTTCTGCAATGCGCTCTACATAGGGCTACCTTTGTGCCTAGTCCGGAAACTTCAACTAGTCCAAAATATGGCAGCCAGGTTCGTCACCGGTACACCTAAGGGAGACCACATTACACCAGTCTTAAAATCCCTTCACTGGCTGCCAATTAGTTTCCGGGTGAAGTACAAAGTGTTGGTTATTACCTTTAAAGCTCTACATTGTTTGGGTCCAGGCTGCCTGTGGGATCGCCTTCTCCCGTACAATCCGCCCCACACGCTCAGGTCCTCTGGAAAGAATCTACTTCAGTCAGCAAAGACTAGGCTGACAACCATAACCCAGAGGACCTTCTCTTCTGCTGCTCCCAGACTGTGGAATGGCCTGCCGGCAGAGATTCGCCAACTTGACAGTCCTTTAGCATTCATTGTTTACTGTTTTTAACTTTCGTAAACCGCCCAGAGAGCTTCGGCTATGGGGCGGCATATAAATGTAACAAATAAATAAATAAGAAAGCTATCAAGACTGATCTCTTCTGGCAGGCCTATCCAGCGGAATTTTAAGATGTTTTTAGAATGTTTTAGGATGTTTCTTAGGATGTTTTTAACAATGTATATTATGTTTTAATTCAGTTTTATGTATTTTATCTCTTATTGTTGTTCCCTGCTTTGATCAAAATGGAGAGACGGGTAAGAAATAAATTTATTAGTAGTAGTAGTAGTATGAGTAGATTATTAAATGAATAGAGAGGCGGGTTTGAGGCCTTCCCACGTTTCCTCCGACCCAGAGTTGGCATGAATGACATAAACTGATTAAATAACAACATCCTATTTTAACATTTTTTTACTAGTATACATAATCTAATATTAGTAATCTCATTATCCTGATTTGGACAGCTTTTTGTGTTCTATTTTTTTTTGACATTTGTCATTCTCTGTCTTAAAGATTTAAGGGTAGAGTTATGCCCCCTCCCCACTGGGGGTGGGATGGGACCCTTCAACCCTGCGTCACCTGCAGAAGTTTTTCGGCCACTGGACGTTTCTTGGGGTTCTTAGTCAAGGAGAGTTTGAGGAAATGGTGAAAATCCGTGGACCTGGAAGAAAGAGAAAAGAACATGTGTGTAAATCCGGCCAGGAAGAAAAAATTGTCCCGTTCACTTCAACGGATCTACTAAGCAGGACTTGCGTTGGGTTTTACCCTATGCCCTCCTGTGCACCTCTCGGTCTTCTGCGACCTGTCTCTTCTTTCCAGTAGAATCCACCAACGTGTTTTACATTTACAAACCTAGACTTGAATCCTCACGATCTCTTCACCAGCCTTGTGTTTTAACCAAGGGTGGCCAACCTCATGCCCGGGGGCCAAATATGACCTACAGCGTTCCCCATCTGGCCCCCTGAGGTTGCCTAGAGGGCCACAACCCTTTATTATGCTGCTGGGTTTTTTTTTACTTTGCCAATTATCAATAAAGGTCCTATCCTAAACTAAACACAAGCGAAGGAGCAAATTCGACTCAAGGACGCTTACAGGCAAATAAGGATAAAAATACTACTGCAATAAAACAGACTTTGTTAAGGTGACTAGTCTAAGATACAGAATATAGGGAATTATTTTAATGTTTTTTAAATAAAATTAACAAGAATTCAACAGTCTAGCATGTTGCATACACACATAATAAGGATACTGTTTTCCAAATGGCTGTTCCTAATATACTTACAATGCAAAAGGCTATATTAATACAAATGATCATAACCCAAACATGTTTCATAGAATAGTAGAGTTGGAAGGGGCCTATAAGGCCATCGAGCCCAACCCCCTGCTCAATGGAGGAATCCATCCTAAAGCATCCCTGACAGGTGGTTGTCCAGCTGACTCTTGAAGGCCTCTAGTGTGGGAGAGCCCACCACCTCCCTAGGTCACTGGTTCCATTGTCGTACTGCTCTAACAGTCAGGAAGTTTTTCCTGATGTCCAGCCAGAATCTGGCTTCCTGTCACTTGAGCCCATTATTCCGTGTCCTGTACTCTGGGAGGATCTAACATAGTGCTTTAACCAAAAGGAGTTGCTGCCTAGAGACTTAGGCCTTAGCTAGACCTAAGGTTTATCACGGGATCGTCCTGGGGTCATCCCTATTCACGTAAATGACACACAGGATATCCGGGAGCAGTCAGGGATGATCTCAGGATAAACCTTAGGTCTAGCTAAGGCCTTAGCATCTGTTCCTAGATTCCAACTATAACCTGAGGCATTGTTGATCTGACTGTAGTTTGCATAATAAAAGGAATAGTTTGCACTTCAACTTCACAAAGCAGAACAGAGGCTGGGCACTGGGCACTCCTGTGTACACGTGTACTCACCAGCACGCCTTATCTTTTAGCTTGGGAGGCTGGAAGCTGCTTTTTGACATTAGCATCAAGGCCCTAGATGGAATGAGAAACAAGACTTTTTATTTGTTAAATTGTTAAATTGTTTATTTGTTGTTTCAACCATCATGGTCATATCAACTTTACAAATGCATTTATTTATTTCTATTTATTTATTATTACATTTATATCCCACTTTTTTTTTCCTTTTGCAAGGAGCCCAAATTGGCACACAGGGTCCTAACCCTCCTCTCCACTTATTATTTATTATTGTATTTATATCCCAAATCTTTTTCCTCCAAGGAACCCAAGGCAGCATACAAAATCCTCCTCCTCCTCCTCCTCCTCTCCATCTCATTTTCACAACAACCCTGTGAGGTAGGTCAGGCTGAGAGTCAGTGACTGGCCCCAATTCACCCAGGGAGCTTCATGACTTGAACCCGGAACTCCTGAGTCCCAGTCTGACACTCTAACCACTACACCACACCGAAAACTCTCCACCTGATCAGAGGCAAAAACGTGTTTCCATCCTGTCAAAACAGGACTGCAGAACTGCCGGCCCATCGTAAACACCCCACATCTATTCTCCAAGGGTCTAAGAATCTTCCTACCCTCTCTACATTTGAACGCAACAGTCTAGAGTCGCCAGCCTTGTTCAGATACCTACTCAGACCTGGGGCCTGCTTACACTCATGTGCATATCTAAGAGATGAGTGTTGAATTTTTGTTGACGTTGTTGCATCATTGCGAACTGCTGACAGCCTCTGTTTGTTTTGTTCTATTGCAAGCTCTCTAAAACTCAAACAAGGTAGGCGTCCCTTTCCTTTCTCTCTTGCACCGTCGTTATTCTAGAATTTTTGCTTGCACTGAGAAAAGGGACAACTACTTAAGACTCAGCACAGACCATTCTCATCCCTTCTTACTGACAACCCTGCAGAGTAGGTCAGCCCTACAGGGGCGCTGAATTTGAGGCACTGTGAAGGATCAGTCACAATGTCACGCTAGCCCCATTTCGAGAGCCAGAAAAGCCGGTATTTCTGGAGAGGTGTCTATTTCATGTTGTTGAAACTCGCCACCCACAAGAAGCCCGTCTGGGTACTCCGCCTGTCCTCACGGGACTCCTCTTACGAAGCACCCAAGGTGGCTTACTGAGTCCTCCTCCTTCTCTCCATTTTAGCCTCACAACAACCCTGCAAGGTAGGTCAGGCTGAGAGTCAGTGATTGGCCCCAATTCACCCAGGGAGTTTCATGGCCAAGTGGGGACTAGAACCCGGCTCTCCCGACGATTTCCCCCACAATGAAAACACCTGGGGGTTTTCCCCTCTGGCCTCCACATCTCTAAGGGGGCAGAGTTGATTCGCAAGCCCGAAAACAGCCCTCACCTCATCGGATGGAGGTCAAACAGAGGCGGCTGCAGCTCAGCGAGTTCGATTGCCGTGATGCCGAGCGCCCAGATGTCGCAGAGTTGGTTGTAGCCGCCTTTCTTCTCCACTGCGGCCACTTCTGGTGCCATCCTGGAAGAGGGGGCGAGATTGCGAACTTGGGGAGGGAGGAATGCAAACAAGGACAGCGTGCAGCCAGGCCGAGGCAACCAAAGATCACCCTGTCCTGTTATTTCTGCTGAATGCCGTAGACTCTTTCAATCCCCATTCCTCATGCAGGGGGATAAACACACACACACACACACTCCCCTCAATGACTCTCAAGCACTGAATTCTGGAAGCTAGAATAGTAACGTTGAAAGGGGCCTCTAAGGCCATCCAGTCCAACCCCCTGCTCAATGCAAGAATCCACCCTAAAGCATCCCTGATAGGTGGTTGTCCAGCTGCCTCTTGAAGGCCTCTAGTGTGGGAGAGCCCACCACCTCCCTAGGTCACTGGTTCCATTGCCGTACTGCTCTAACAGTAGGAAGTTTTTCCTGATGTCCAGCCGGAATCTGGCTTCCTTTAACTTGAGCCTGTTATTCCGTGTCCTGCACTCTGAGAGGATCGAGAAGAGATCCTGGCCCTCCTCTGTGTGACAACCTTTCCAGTTTTTGAAGAGTGCTATCATGTCTCCCCTCCATCTTCTCTTCTCCAGGCTCAACATGCCCAGTTCTTTCAGTCTCCCTTCATAGGGCTTTGTTTCCAGACCCCTGATCATCCTGGTTGCCCTCCTCTGAACACGCTCCAGCTTGTCTGCGTCCTTCTTGAATTGTGGAGCCCAGAACTAGATGAGGCCTAACCTGGGCCGAATAGAGAGGAACCGGGACCTCACATGATTTGGAAGCTATACTTCTATTAACACAGCCCAAAATAGCATTTGCTTTTTTTGCAGCCATGGGTTCCTTTGCTGAGGCAGGGACCCCTCCCAAGCACTGAATTCTGGAAGCTAAAGTCTGCCATCTTCTACTGAACGGTTTCATTCAGCTCTATTACGCTCCGGCGTTTTGATGTGAAAACCTCCCGTTTCGGAATATTCTCTCCAAAGAGATTTACTATCTTTCCAACAGCAGGTTAAGACTTCTCTTCTCATGCGGGCATTTCAGAACGGCAAAACTTTTCAGACAGCCTTTGTAATGGAAATGGGATTATTATTTTTTATCGGCTGTCTTTTATGACGGCAGTTGGGATGTTTGGCTTTGCTGTACTGCAACCTCCTCCTTATGGGTTGTACTACAAATTCCATCATCCCCAGCCAGGCACTGTGCAGAACCCGATCGCTTGGGGAAGATGAGGGCGATGGAGGGCCCTAGAATAAGGTAGGCCGTTCCGTTCTATTATGTTTCAGAATAATTTATAATGCACACAGCCTTGGGATCTCATGGGATATGGAAAATGGCTAGAAAAACTTAAAAGTTAAACGTGCTTCTCACCCTCTTGCAGGATGGACAGACAAGCTGAAAGGCTCCTTGCTCAATAAAACAACCAATCACAGTCACCAAACAACGTCCCGAGGAAGCCAGCTATACCCAGGGAGAAGGCCACCCCCATGACACTCTGCATTTACACAGCACTTTTGCTACGTAAAAATTACACCCTACAAATTATAGTCTCCCTATTGAGGCCAGTGTTGTTTGCTCTGACTGGCAGCAATTCTCCAAGTTTCCTCGGCAGGGAAGGCTCTTTTCCCATCACCTGCGATACCTGGGATCGGACTGAGGACCTTCCGCGTGCAAGAGAAGTGCTTTACCGCGGATCTGCTCCCGTTTAAGGGCACGAAGCGTTTCACATCCAGCAACCCGATACAGGAGGTCAGCTGTACGATGCATGAAGTGGCGAGTTCCCAACTCCGCATCCCGCCCTCTGGACAGACAGCACAGAGCCCGCAGAGACAGCAACAGAGGTAGAGAAAGAAGGAGGCTCAGCCCCCTGCCTTACCAGTAGGGAGTCCCAATGAAGGATTTCCGCTTCGCCACCGACGCCGTCAGTTCCGCAGAGACGCCGAAATCCGCTGCGGGAAGGAAGGACGGATGGGCGTGATTTGGGGAGAGGGAACGGCTAGACTTCCCGCCACGGGGAGGAAAGCGTGGGCAGCAGCACACTGGGCTCAAGCCCCCCATGAGGAATCGCTAGCCCATATACACCAGTTGCTGGGGAACATGGGCGGGAAGGTGCTATTGCACCATGTCCTGCTTGTGGGTCTGGTTGTGAACAGAGAGCTGAACTAGATGGGCCCTTGGTCTCATCCAACAGGACTCTTCTGATTTATTATTATTAAACAACGGTTACCCAAAGGACCTTCTCTTCTGCTGCTCCCAGACTGTGGAACGGCCTGCCGGAGGAGACTCGTCAACTGAACAGTCTACCAGCATTCAAGAAAGCTATAAAGACTGATCTCTTCCGGCAAGCCTATCCAGTGGAATTTTAAGATGTTTTTAGGATGTTTTTTAGGATGTTTTTAACAATGTATATTATGTTTTAATTCAGTTTTATGTATTTTACCATTTAATGTTGTTCCCCGCCTCGATCAGAATGGAGAGGTGGGCAAGAAATAAATTGATAATGATGATGTTCTTAGGAGGGGGTGCTGGGCCAAGTCAGCAAGCCCAGGACCAGTAGAGGCTGACAGCCCCGATTTCAGTGGGGCTGTGAATCCCTTCCGGGTTTCAATCAAAACCAGCCAGAATTCCAAAGGAGCCACCCAAAGTTCTGTACCCAATCTCAAAACTAAGTTCACCACTTTGGGTATGACCCTTAGCATTCTGGCTGGTTCTGACTGAAACCCAGAAGGGATTCACACACCCCACTGGCCCTCCTCTGTGTGACAACCTTTTAAGTATTTCATAGAATCATAGAATCATAGAATAGCAGAGTTGGAAGGGGCCTACAAGGCCATCGAGTCCAACCCCCTGCTCAATGCAGGAATCCACCCTAAAGCATCCCTGACAGGTGGTTGTCCAGAATGCCTCGAGTGTGGGAGAAGAGCCCACCACCTCCCTAGGTAACTGATTCCATTGTCGTACTGCTCTAACAGTCAGGACGTTTTTCCTGATGTCCAGCTGGAATCTGGCTTCCTTTAACTTGAGCCCGTTATTCCGTGTCCTGCACTCTGGGAGGATCGAGAAGAGATGCATAGCACTGCCCCCTTAATAAAGCACAGAAGGGGGAAATTTTGGAGTGACGGCTTGAATAGGAAATGGTTTCTCAAAGCCGACTGAACACAAGGGGAAGCTGAGAAAAGGAACTAACCGAGTTTCACGTCGCCGTTGGCTGTAAGCAGGATGTTTGCTCCCTGAAAAAGAGGCAGAAGGCATAAGAAAGGAAAAAAACAGACAGCTATGGGAGAAGATTCTCTCTCTCTCTCTCTCTCGCCTTCTCGGCTTATAGAAGCAGACTCCAAAACTGAGGTGGGCAACCATCCAAAATCATTTTTTTAAAAAACAAAATTAAAACTGGCATCTGTAACAGCCATTTCAACCTGTTATTGACTCCTTTGGGGTCAAAAATAAACCACAAAGAATCAAAACTACCTTTGCAAAGAAGCACGTTTTGATCCTTTGGGTGGTCCGTTGCCCTTTCGGACCCCCGTTTAAAATAAAATTAAAAATCCCGAGCACTTCATGTGTGTGTTTGTGTGCAGTCCGTGGGAGGGGGGGAGGCGACTGGCACGTGGACCTCCCAAAGTTGGCGACCCCTGCTCAAAACGATGCAGGTTTTGGGCAGAAAGGAGGCATACAAGCCAAATAAATAAATAAATAAATAAGGGGGTAATTTAAAGTTTTGGCCATGCCCAAGATTCTGTTGGAAAGTCTCACCTTAATGTCCCGGTGCATTTTCCCTTTGGCGTGTAGATGGTGAAGGCCCTGGAAAGAGGAAGCAATTAAAGATGTTATGCGTGTTGTTACTAAACTCGATGTTTCCAGACGGACACCTCCTAACGCCAGCCATCGAAAGGCGTTCCCCATCGCTTCTGTCTCCTTAACGCACCGTTTGTGGAGAAAGACAAATGAAGTGGGTGGGAAAACACAGGAGGGGTGCAAACAGGAGACACCGTCGTGTGGAACCCCTTGTAAAATTCCATGAACGAGCCAGTGCAACGGTAAAATATAAAGCCCTATTTGAGAGGGAGCAAAAAATAACCCCGAGGTCCACACCACTAGGATTTTTTTCGCATGCAGGCCGAGTTTCAAGTTTCACCGCCTTTGAGCTATGCAACGGACGGACAGATAGATGCAGGTCCTTTGATTATTACAAAGAAAAAGATGTTTAAACATGTCTGCATGGACTTCACACTCTTTTCTCAGGTGACAACGGGACAGATGCTGCACAAAAAAAGCCCCTCTTGATTTTCCTCCCAATCTAGGAGATTTTAGGTCGTTAGGTTGGAGTTTCTTCAATTGCTAGATATGATCACCAGGCCGAAACATTGCTTGCTTTAATTGGGTTCTCCTGTTATGAGACCAAGAGGGGAAAAACAGCTCGCAAGCCACCTAATTTGACACACCTTGATCGTGCCTTGCCTGACCCCCTTAGACGCTTTTCTCCTACGCTGAAACGCCCCCCTAAGTTATAACCTCTCCTCGTAGCGTGGGCACGCAGCTCTATCCATCCCGCGACCCGCACAAACACAGAGATGGTGACCTACATTCCAAACTGCCAGGATAGCAGTTTCTGCTACAGCAACACAGGAAAAGAACAGAGCGAGCAACGGAAAAATTGAATTTCCTCTCAAAGGTGCAGAGGTCTTGGGTCAGACTGCAGCATCACAGGGCTGGGGCGGTGAGGAAGGAAGGCCAGAAACCGCGGCTTCACTTGGGCAAAGAGAAAGAAAGTCTGCAGGAACCTTGCTTACCTACACTCTTCCTAATTCTAGGTTTTAGAAAGCTAGTTGCGGTTGTTCAGTGAGCAAACGGGACAAAAAAAAACTCTTCGCATGCTCTGGGAGGTCCCTTTTCATCGGGCCCTGGAGCTCACCCACGGCACGGCGGTTCAGGTTAAGCTCCGGAAAAGGATTCTGGCTCCCCAACCGGCATTTTTGGAACTGTGCCCAGGCTGAGGGGGACGAGAAGGTAAAGGAGAGCTTGGCCAACGCTGAATTTCGCCCTGGGCACAGATACCGGGCACCAAGGAAACTGGTGCACACCTGCTCGGTTCAGCTTTTATGGGCACTTGTAAAGAGAAAGCAGCTGCCAACGCCACCTGGACACGGCTCTGAGCAGAGATGCGCCGTCAGCTCAGCTGCACACTCACCTGCAGGGTTTCGCGGCAGACGTACGCGATCTGTTTTTCTGACAGGGGTCCGGTGGCTGAAAGCAAAAAGAAAAAGAGAGAGAGGCAGAAACAATGATTCAGCATATGATGAAATTATTATCCTAGCAGACATTCCAGCAGGCTAGACTGAGCAAGACGAGAGGGGAAGGAGGACCATTCCACCGGCCCTGCTGACTTCATTTTTTCCCCCTCTTCCCTCCCCATGCCTTTTTCCTTTCATGTGGTGCCTTTTTAGTTTTTAAGCTCATAGGCAGGGACCGTCTTGCTTTAGCTGCTTATATGCAAGCCACTCGCAGGAGTCATTTTGGCCGAGCAGCAGAATAAAAAGGCTTTAAACAAATAATAATATCCAAGTCCATCAGATGTAACTGCCTCGCTCTTTACTTCCGCCAGCAGACATGTCAACTATGAAAAGCAACTTTTGCCTTCACAGGCCGTGTTCAGAAGACACTTTAAACCATGGCTTTAACCACGGTGGTTAAGCCAGAAAGCCAGGCTGCGTTCAGAAGACACTTTAAACCACGGCTTTAACCATGGTGAATAAAGCAAAAAGCCTTATTCACCGTGGTTAAAGCCGTGGTTTACCATGTCTTCTGAACATGGACGGCTTTCTGGCTTAACCACCATGGTTAAAGCCATGGTTTAAGGTGTCTTCAGTACAGGCCCATAGTTGACAACCAGACTTGCCTTAGAGTGAACGTGGGGATTCTTCTCTCCAAGGCAGGAGGTGGTCTTGGGGAAGGAGGGCAGCCCAGGAAGGGTGCTCAACCCTCTGTGGGCCGGATACGGCTCACGGGCCATAGGTTGCCCTCCCCTGCTTTAGGGAAACACTGCAGGTGTTGGATCGGGGGCAGAAAGAGAGACCTTCCTTTTTCAGGATGGACACCCAGGGCGGTTGAACTCGCTGGGGAATGCTGGAAATTGTAGTATTTTTCCCCTGTCCAAACATGTATAGGATTGTGCCCGTAGCCTCCCTTTTCCCTCTCAGAACCTCCTCAGAAACCTGTCGCGATCTCCTCAGTCCAAAATAACTCTGAGGGCCTAAAAGGCCGTGCTCCAGGCATTCCACAAGCGACCACTTGTTACCCTGGGAGAAGCAACGTCTCCTAAATTTCTCCCCCCGCGTGCAGTTGTTAAACAGGAGCAAAAATCCTCTATCAGGCTAACCAGATTTCCTCTTCTAACTTCTTTCACCCCCTCACCCGAGCACACAACTTATGGACAGCAAAAAGGGGAAGTAAAACCCCTCAGAAGTGAAGCATCCTGTGCTTTATTACAGCAGGCCAGACAGAGCAGTTCCCCTTTTTGTCAAGGTGGTGTGGTGTGTGTCCGTGTGGCTGGTCTACTTCTGCACGGGCGGGAACATTTTTCTACTCAGAAGTAAGCAGGACAACCTTCAGAAGTAAGGAAGGCTAATTCCCTCAGCAGTACTTCCAAATATTTGCTGCTAGCACCACCTGCCGTGTTCGTCTCTGCAACGAATTTAGATTATAAACCTGGATGGAGCTCGAAACGGCTCAGACCCCACGGAGTAAACAGGGCAGAAACTCACTATGGTAGATTTCCTGGAGGGACCCCCCGCCACAGTATTCCATGCAGATCCAGAGACGATCATTCCTAGGCCATAGAGAAACAGTCGATATAATCAAGAGATATAAACAGAGATAAATCTACCCATTATTGTACAGATGTGTGTGCATGTGAGGGGTGGGATGGAGGTGTCCGTTTGGGGCAGGATTTCTAGGTGAGTTTCGCTTTCAGACTTTTAGGGAAATCTCTAAAACAGGCGGTCCCCAGCCTCGTTGGGTCCGTGAGCAAATTTGGAATGGTGGAAGAGAGCCGTGGGTGCTCTCACAAAATGGCTGCCATGGGAGCGCCGGGGCCATTCGTAAAATGGCCGTCATGGTGGGCACTCATTTCTCAGAAGGCAAACTGTGCAAGAACCTAAGGACAAGACAGAGATGGGATGTTCGGGCGGTATCCAAAAAGGCTCTTCCTCACGTGCCTCTGACCACATGCAAAGAGACCTTGTCTCACCCTATCGAATATATTCTGTTGGGCCATCCATGTGGAATTGGGAACTGGGAGTTAGGGAGAGTTTTCAAGTCAGACGATGAGGCAGGCTTTCAGCCCACACAATTTTTGAGACACTTGTGAACGCGAAATCCCTCTCCCAAATGGGCGAGTCCCTCACCTGAGGTAGCTGCCAAAATAGGCCACGACATTGGGGTGACGACAATCCCTGAGAGTCGTGATTTCTTGCTGAATGGATCCAATGTCGTCCCCTGAGGAGATGAAACGGAGGAAAGCGTACCACGATTATGCTTGACTCCTCACAACCAAGCTGGGAGCCTGGCTGCTATCGTACCCATTTGAGTTCCAGGTGAATAATAATGGGCGATTTTTACAACATTGAAACAAAGCAGGTTTTTTGGCTTTGGCTTTTAGAGTGGCCGGTATATTAAGGCAGGAATCCTATACACAAAGCTGGGAGCAGCGACCTCGGATGGAAAAATTTCCACAGAAAATGTTATTTTTCCATTTTATAAGATCATAGAATCACAGAGTCATAGAATAGCAGAGTTGGAAGGGGCCTACAAGGCCATCGAGTCCAACCCCCTGCTCAATGCAGGAATCCACCCTAAAGCATCCCTGACAGGTGGCCTCTTGAAGGCCTCTAGTGTGGGAGAGCCCACCACCTCCCTAGGTCACTGATTCCATTGTCGTACTGCTCTAACAGTCAGGAAGTTTTTCCTGATGTCCAGCCGGAATCTGACTTCCTGTAACTTAGAATCATGGAATAGTAGAGTTGGAAGGGGCCCACAAGGACATCGAGTCCAACCCCCTGCTCAATGCAGGAATCCACCTTAAAGCATCACCAATGCATCTTTCTGCAGAAAAATGTCCTACAACTCCCAGCATTTCTTAGCCAGTCATGCTAAGAGTTGCAGGGGTTTTTTTCTGTCTACACACACACACGGGATTGCACCCTAAGGGTCTCTTTAAAAGTGTCCTGGTTTAAAACGAAATCTGAATACAATACACAATCTTATATTATCTTCAAAATGAATCACGCAACCCTTTCACCAAACACAACGGGCCAATTTCGTACACAATAGCCTCATTCACATGTAATGTCAACCCCGAGTATGGGTTGTCGCTGAATCGTGACTTGTCATTACATGTGAATTCTGAAGTATGGGTTGTTAACATTAACCCAGGACAAACCATGGTTTTTGGGTTGTGAACTCTTGGTTGTTTGTGGTTAACAAGCCATAGTTAAAACACAGCACACATAACGACAACTTACAATTCAATGACAATCCATACTCAACCTATAACTCTGGGTTGTTGTTACGTGCGAACCAGGTCAAAGAGAAGCCAGAATTTCTGTGAATTTCTGTGGCTTATCGTTGACAGTATGCTGCTTCTAAATTCATAGTAATTCTGGTTTCTCATTCAGTGCAAACGGGGCCAATGAGTTCAAGCAACCTGGCTGGGGATTATGAGAGTTGTAGTCCCAACACATCTAAATCGATGCTGTTTTTAAATCGATATTGTTTTTATGCTTTTGACGGTTTTAAATTTTTGTATATCTGATTTTAACGTGCATTGTTTTTAACTTTTGTAAACCGCCCAGAGAGCTTCGGCTATGGGGCGGTATATAAATGTAATAAAATAAATAAATACAGGGCACCCAGTTGGCAAAGGGTGATTTTACAATACTGGAAGACAGGGTGAGCATTTGCCGATACAGAAGCCATAAACCCTGAGCGTGGAAGAAGTCCAGATCCTCTCTCACCTGGATCAATTTTTACGATCTTAATGGCCGCCAATTCCCCAGTCTCTGTATCACGGGCCTGAAGAAGAAACAATTAAAAAATCCAGGGTTAGAACCGGTCTAGTTTTCAACCCACCCTTTCTCCAAGGATTCCAGGGTGGCATACATGACTCCCCCCCACATCACCTTCACAACAACCTTCTGAGGTAGGTCGTGCTGAGGTGTAGCGGTTTGGCCAAGATCATCCAAGAAGCTTCAAGGCTAAATAGGGATATGAAGCCAGGTTTCCCTGGTTTAAAGCCAACCTTTTAACCACTACGCCACACTGCCCTTTTCATACAGGGCCTTCTTAACAATCCCAAGTTCCGTCTCTTGATTACATAGGAAAGCAGGTTCATTGAATCCAGCAACGGCCCAAGACATTCAAGAACAAGATGGCGCCCTCTCCCATTCCATGTACAAAAGCTGACTGTTCCTTCAATGGGACACCATCCTCCGTTGCACCTGAAGGTACAGGCTAGCTTAGGGGGCACAGGGCAGGCCATTCGGCACTCAGCTCTCTCCTGCAACACCTTGCTGCCGCCCTCCTAGCATCTGCCACCTGAGTCAACTGCCTCCCTCTGCCTCGTGGTAGGGCCGGCCCGTCTTGAATCTGCTGCCATAACCTCAACGTCTTTCTTGAGTACTTTCCCAAATTCTAAGGCATATACAATTATGCTAAGCAGTCTGTGCCACATGTCTTGCCAGGGCCTGGAGTCCCTGAGCGCATGCCTCACTGCCGCCCTTCACCACATCTAGGATTTCAGGAGTCAAGAAGTTGTCGGTCAAAGCCCCGGGGCGTGCAGAGCGGTGTCCCCGCTGCTCTGCTCTTTACCCGGAACAGGCTCGCTGCGAAGCGCTCAGCGAGGGAGATCCGTCCCGCTTCTTTTCATCACAGCCAGACAGGCGAGCTGTGCTCCTGCCTGGCAGTGAGGCAATTACCTGCTCTCCTTGCAGAGCCGGCTCGGCTAGCAGAAAAGGCGTGATGTGTGTGTGTGTGTGCGTGTGCCTGCGTATGAAAAGCATCTTCACAAGACTCCTGCAAAGGAAGGAGGCGAAGCAAACTTCCGCTCACCCCGAAGCCTTCAACACATTCTCCAACCCGGCGCCCTCTGGAGCTCCTGGACTGCAACTCCCAGCATGCTGGGAGTTGTGGTCCAACAGCTATGGAGGGCGCCGGGTTGGGAAAGACGCCCGGACATCCTCGCATTGCCCTGAGGCAAGTGCCCACGGCAGGCACGTGCAAAGTGACGCGTTCTATTTTTAGGAAGGTCCCTCGCTTTTCCACACCCTGTTCCTGGCTCGGTTTGGGCGTGCTTTTGAAACAAAAACCGCCCTCAAGAAAGACGCCAGGCCAGGTCTGTGGTCTCAAGGAGAAAGAGGTGCGCCTCGCAATCACTGGAAACATCGTGGGGGGTGCAGGGGTGGGGCGACGGCACTGTTCTGGCGCAACTTTCGGATCATGCCACAGTCTGCAACAGACTGGCAGAGTTCGCTTCAGCCGCAGCGCTTTCGACAACCGTCCCCAAACGCATCCTCTCTGGGGGAAGGGGTGGGTTGGACTACCACCCCTACCATCCCCAGCTGGCCAAGGATGATAGGAGCTGTAGTCCAGCCACCTTTTGGAGAGTGCCAGCAAAGGGGAATGCTAAAGTAGAACTACTGCTGTGCTCCCAAGAGGTCGCTGGGATAGTTTCTACAGAGTTCAGCCCCGGATCCAGAACGTATGAACTAATAGGCAAAGCATCCTCTTGCGCATGTGCAGAGTGCCCACCACCATGACCACCAAGTCTCGCCACAGCTAGAGCCTCATCCCAGGAGGGCTTCTAATCAGTCCAACACTGGTTATGCTTTCAGGCCCTGTTAATTCCCTTCCTTCGTTCCATCTCCAGAACAAAATCCAAGGGACCTTTTCCCACGACGCGGCTGAAGGCGGGAGAACCCCGGAATCCAGGATCCCAGCCCATCCTCCTCAACCCACCCCAGAGCTGAAAATAGAACCCAGGAGTCCTGGCTCTCTGTTGCCCTGCGCTAACCCATTCCTGTCTTAAGAATCTCAGGAAATGCAATGCTGAGTTCTGAACAATGCTTCTTCCAAGCATCCTATATCCAAAAGGAGGCCGGCGGTGAGTCCGAGTCAGGACTTAAATTTGGCAGGAAAAGTGGAGAGAAGGTTGAGCGGCAAAGGGTTGCTTTTCTCCAGTGCCCGGAGAGCTTAAAAGAAGACACACACCCCTATGACGACGCCGGCGAGTCAAAAGGTTTGAGGACTAGGAACTTGTGAGAATGTATCTGCAAGACCGCTTTTAAAACTGCGCGGTGGCTCAGCTGTTGCCAACTTTAACCGCGCCTCCCCGAACTTCACTGTCCAACACTGGCAGCCAACATCTCAGCATTGGTGCGCAAGGCCCATTTTCTCTATTGGACAGCTGCGTGCCGCACACGACTCACCCAGTAACAAGACGCCACATGCAGTCATTTAAAGCAACATGCACACGGCAGCAGAGACACAGAGACCGACTTGAAGCCGGAAATATTTTCAGATGCTATATTTGGGTTCCTCTGCCAAGGAACTTAAATCAAAATATTCATTTATTTATTTATTACATTTATATACCGCCCCACAGCTGAAGCTCTCTGGGCGGTTTACAACAGTTAAAAACAATGATACAAAACAAAGTATACAAAAATTTAAAACCATCAAAAACATAAAAACAACAGTATAAAAACAACAGTATCCATTTTAAAATAATAGTTCTGAGGTCTGTTAAAAAACAAACAGTGTTGCTAAATGCTGTTAAAATGCCTGGGAGAAGAGAAAAGTCTTGACCTGGTGCCGAAAAGATAACAATGTTGGCGTCAGGCGAGCCTCATCGGGGAGATCATTCCACAGTCGGGGGGCCACCACTGAAAAGGCCCTCTCCCTTGTTGCCATCCTCCAAGCTTCCCTCGGAGTAGGCGCTCAGAGGAGGACCTTAGATGTTGAGCGAAGTGTACCGGTAGGTTCATGTCGGCAGAGGCGTTCCATCAGGTATTGCGGTCCCAAGCCATGTAGGGCTTTATAGGTTAAAACCAGCACCTTGAATTGGGCTCGGAAACGTATAGGCAGCCAATGCAAGCGGGCCAGAATCGCTGTTATATGTTTGAACCTCCTTGTTCCAGTTATCAATCTGGCCGCTCATTCTGCACAAGCTGCAGCTTCCGAACCGTCTTCAAAGGCTGCCCCACGTAGAGGGCATTGCAGTAATCTAATTTGGAGGTTATCAGAGTAAAGACAACTGAAGCTAGGTTATCCCTGTCCAGATAGGGGCATAGCTGGGCCACCAAACAGAGCTGGTAGAAGGCACTCCGTGACACAGAGGCCTGAGATAAGAAAACTATGAGTTATGGACCGAGAGGGTGTCCCCCGGCACCCTCATTCCACCCTCCCTGAACGTACGGCTTTTATTGAAAAAATTAAAGTTTCTAATCCAGGGATGGCCGGTGGCGTTGTGGAGGCAGGGCGTGCCAGGGACACAGCCCCGACATTTATTCACGAGCAGGGACACCGCCGTCACCTGCCACCTCCATTGGACTTCCCTGTTCCTCCTGAGCTTGCAATCCTCATTATAGCTGGGTGGGGGGAATGGGTTCTCCCAGAAACAATTTTCGCTGATGTCATGCGAAGTATTGTGGGATGTCTTGGTCTTGGAAGTGGCAATTCTCTGCAGAGGCCATCAGTGGGGGAGGAAGCAGCGGCCAGGTACCTCTCCATCGTGCCTGGATGAAGCCCCCTCCCTCCTCATAGCATCGCAGAGTTGGAAGGGGCCTACAAGGCCATCGAGTCCAACTCCCTGCTCAAGGCAGAACTCCACCCTAAAGCATCCCTGACGGATGTTGTCCAGCTGCCTCATGAAGACCTCTAGTGTGGGAGAGCCCACCACCTCCCTAGGTCACTGGTTCCATTGTCGTACTGCTCTAACAGTCAGGAAGTTTTTCCTGATGTCCAGCCGGAATCTGGCTTCCTGTCACTTGAGCCCGTTATTCCGTGTCCTGCACTCTGGGGTGCTGGATGAGGATGAGGATGAGGATGATGATAAGTTGCTTATAGGTATATTAGGGGAAATAGGCAAGTACTAACACTCTATTTCAACCAGATAAGAATATAAGAAGAGCCCTGATGCTGAATCAGACCAAGGGTCCACCTAGTCCAGCATTCTGGACTAGTCAACTGTGCAAAACCCACGTGAGCAGGCCGTAAGTGCAACAGCACCCTCCTGCCCATGTTCCCCAGCAACTGGTGTCCAGAGGCATACTAGAGCCATCAGGACAAGTAGCCACGGACAGCCTTCTCCTCCAAGGAATCCGTCTCACCCCCTTTTAAAAGCCACCCAAATTGGTGGCCATCATTTCCTCTTGTGGCAGCAAATCCTATAGTTTTAACTCTCCTTCCTTTCGTCTGTCCTGAGCCTCCTGCCAAATGCTGTTGGGAAACCCGCAGGCCGGTGCTCCGATCCTGCTGTGGTCCACAAACAAGTGGTTTTCAGAGACTGCCTCTGAGCCCCAAGGGAGCAGCAGTTTGCCAACCACCGATAGCCTAACCCTTCACGAATTTGTATAGTGTAGGTCCGGGCAGATCCGACATCTAGAAGATGACAGAACTGATCACACAAGGAGGACAGGCAAGGAACCAGCCATGTTATTCAGTTCCTCTGAAAACACCAACGTGTGTGTGGGTTCAAGGGATTCCACTCAACGATCAAATGCCCCACCCTGCACCCAGATCTGGTGCAACTGTCAAGAACCCACCAGCCCATTAAAACCCCTCTTCTCCTCTTCCCCGAAGGCCTTGCAGCCTTACTCCAAAAACCACTGAAGCCATGGGTTATCATCAGAAGTGCCGGACCAGACCGAGGGCCCATCTAGTCCAGTGGTTCCCAAACTTTCTCAG
Source organism: Elgaria multicarinata webbii (assembly GCF_023053635.1). Classification (NCBI taxonomy): domain Eukaryota; kingdom Metazoa; phylum Chordata; class Lepidosauria; order Squamata; family Anguidae; genus Elgaria; species Elgaria multicarinata. The sequence goes on along the minus strand of NC_086191.1, from coordinate 14,879,302 downwards.
GTCACCGCCCCCTTGGTTCCACAACTCATGCCCAGCGCCTCCTACTCTACACTATAAAAATCATTATTCAGAATAGTGGTTTTCAACGACCCACTAAGGAAGATAATAACAATAAAATTCAAAACAGTAACAATTAATGGAATATTTATTCCAAAGCACCTGCCGCAGGCTTGCCGAGGGAGGGAGGGAAAAGAGAGCGAACGCCTCTGTTTTGCAGCCGGCGTGGCGGGGCACACCAAGCAGGGTATGTCTCTTCATTAGTGTTTTGGTGCTTTTGAAATATTTCAATTCACCGTTGAAAGGACTCTTCTTAAATAGTATTAATACATGTGTGGATTCTTCCCCTATATGGCTTAGGACCAAACTACCTTCTCCCATAAAAGTATCCCTGGGTTTTAAGACCTTCTGGAGAGGCGCTTCTCGGAAAAGACCACCTCGAGCGCCCCCCTGCTGCTTCCTTGCCTCTTAACGCCCCCCTATGCAATCCCACCGCCCCCAAGGGGGCAATACCGCCCACTTTGGGAACCACTGATCTAGTCGAACACTCTGTTCACACAGTGGCCGACCAGCTGTCAGCCAGCGACCCACAAGCAGGACACGGTGTCAACAGCACCCTCCCACCCATGTTCCACAGCAACTGGTGCACACAGGCTTACGCCTCGAATACAGGGGAAAGCACACAACCATCAGGGCTAATAGCCAGGGATCATCTCCTCCTCCTCCTCCTCCTCCTCCTCCTCCAGGGTTCCTCTCCCACCTTAATGCCTCTCTTCTCCGCCCCTCCTTCGGTTGCTATCAGCCAATCTTACCAAAGCGCCTGCAAAATAAAAAAGGGGAGGCTTTTCCAGCAACAGCGAAGATCAATTGGTTTTAGGGAGAGTTTTGTTTTGTTTTTTAACCAGTGCAGTAGCAGCCAGGATTGCTGCCAAGTAACAGCCCATGCCAATCCCTCGAGCTTATTATATATAGAGAGACGAAAGAAAACGCGCCGTGGTCACTGGCGGTGGAGGGCTCCACTCAAAGCAGAAAAGCAACATCAGGAGAAGCGCGGGGGGGGGGGGGGAGAAGGGGGGCAGAGAGAGAGAGAGAGAGAGAGAGAGAGAACGAACTGGACCAGCTGCCTAAACAGGGCCAGTTAATCAAGCCAGCTCCGAGAGATTTGGCCCTGAGCATCTCATCCAGCCCAAGGGTGTCCCTTGAAAAGGGCCCACTTTCCTTGGGCACAACTCCTCTAAGATGGAGAGGGGCACCCAGAAGCCAAAGACAAGCTCCCCCATGGCAGGGAAGGAGGGGGGGGGTCCCGTCCTGCCTTAACTTTGGCGGCCACCATGAAATGGGGGGGATCCCCAACCCCCCACAAAAAGACACCAGATCTCCAAACTCCCCACTGCTGCACGCGCCCATGGTGTCCCCTCCAGGAAGCTCTCCCCAAGTCACAAGGAAAGAACCGGGGGGGGGGAGTCCTGGCGGGCTTCCACACACACCCCCACCCCCGCAAGCCTCCGGCCCTTCCTGCCTCCCCGCGCTCCCCCCGGGGGACCCAGGCGCCCCGGCTGCCGTGCGCCCAGGGCGCGCGCCCCGCCGGCCGGCCGGCTGCGCTCACCTTGTACACGTCGCCGTAGGTGCCGGAGCCGATGCGCTGGACCAGCTCGTACCGCCGCCGCGGGTCCTGCAAGGAGACGTCCCGCAGGGCGCTCATGGTCCCTCCCCGGGCGCAGCCAGGCAGGCAGGCAGACCGACCGACCCACGGGCGGCCGAGCCGGGGCGGGAGAAGCGCCGCCTCCGGGGCGGAGTGGAGAGCCGGCCGCTGGGAAGGCAGGCAGGCGAGCAGGAAGAAGGCGGCGGAGAGGCGTTAAGCGCCGCCTGCTCGCCGCCCCCGCCGCGCTGCAGCAGCGTCAGGCGGGGAGGGGCGGGCCGGAGGCGGCTCCACGCCGAGGCACGGGGTCCCTGGGCGCGTGCAGAGTGCCCAGCCGCGCGGTGACTCCGCCAAAGAGCAGCCGCACTGGGGCTCCAAGCCTGCTCGAAGGCACGAGTGGGGCGGGGTGTGTGTGTGTGTGTGTGTGACTCGACACGGAGGGCCAGGGAGGCCTCTGGGCACGTGCAGAGCGCCCAGCCGTGGGGCGGCTCGATACTGAGAGTCAAGAGCCAGGGATGCCTCTGGGCATATTCAGAAGCTAGCATCCGCCAAGGAGAAAACGTATTTGAATTCCAAGCACGCTTCCTGCTCCTAAGCAGGGGCGGACGCGACTTGCCACAAAGATCCAGGGAGGCCCCTGGGCATGTGCAGAGTGCCCAGCCTCCAGACTCTGCCAAAGAGCAGCCGCGCATGAACTCCAACCACCCTGGCTGCTCGGTCCCAGCTGGGCTTACGGATCTCACCTTGATAAGGCTTGAAAATTTCCCAGAGCAAATCTCCCCTCCAGACCAGACCGTTCAGTCCTGGGGGGTGCGCTGAAAAGAGGACCGGGGCTGTGTGGTTATGGCAGGACCCTGTCCTGCAACCCCATACATGTTTAGACAGGAAACTCCCAGCTGGGAATGCTGGGAGTTGTAGGACTTTTTGTCTGTCTAAACACGCATGGGAAAACACATTTTATTATTATTGTTGTTGTTGTTGCATTTATATCCTGCCTTTTTTCCTCCAAGGAACCCAAGGCGGCATACATAATCCTCCTCCTCTCCATCGTATCCTCACAACAACAACCCTGTGAGGTAGGCTGGGCTGAGAGTCTGCGACTGGCCCAAAGTCGCCCAGTGGGTTTCCGTGGCCGAGTGGGGACTAGAACCCGGACCTCCCAACTCCCAGTCCAACACTTTAGCCACTACACCACTCCGGCTCTCGTTTAATGGCTTAAAGCTTATTTGGAAGGCTATTACCAAGTCTGGGATAGACTGACCTGGTTTGGTTCCCCCCCCTCCCCTTCTGCCCAGCCCGTGACGCTGATCTGGGACAACAGAATGTGGCTGAGTAGTCAGCTATTGAAAAGAGACTAAAGCAGTGCTGTCTGCTTGCATCAGCAAGAAGGAACTCAGCACAGAGATGGCCGGAGGGTGGATCTCTAGAGCAGGGGGAGATATTCCACGAAGCTTTGATCTTAAGCATGTCTTACCCCCTCCCCCATGGGAAAAATCAACGCGGATAAAGGCGAGGCATTTTCGTTTCACTACAGATTATTAAAACAGCAACGGGAGAGGGCTCTCTGAAACTCGGGAAGCACCAGGCACGGAGAGCGTCATTGGACCTGACAAGCCGCCTCTTCTACCCACAATCCAATCTGCCCGCCTCTAAAACCGCGTTCCCCTTCGACAAAGTCCCCAAGCGTCCAAAAGAGACAACAGGAAGATATGCGTTGGGAAAACCAACCACTAGAAGGAGCCGTTTCTTTCTTTTTAGAAAAAACTCGCAAAATTTATTAATCCAACTATCTCTTAGGAAAAAACCCCCGACAACAATGCCCATCTCGGCTGGTACAAATGCTAGCCTCGTTTCCCTTTTATGCAAATGCGGTAACCGAGGAGGTAGCGATCCTCTCCCTTAAGACACTCATTTCTCACACGTCCCCTCCCCTCTGCTCCCCAATTCTACACCCCCAACTTCCTCGGCGCCTTGAAAACATGTGCCTCTTGGCTGCTGCGGCATTCGAACCCGTGCCCGAGCTCTCCGCTTCCAGGAAAGGGCTGTCAAGCGAGCCGCAACAGTAGGGAAGAGCCCCCCAGGAGCCCTTCCTCCCGCCTCACGACCCGAGCAGGGTCATCCTTTCCAAATTCTCTTGCCTCCGGGGAAGGTGAACAATGGCCGACCAAAGAGAGCGGAGCGCCCAACAAATCCCGCCGCTGTAACGTAGCTGGAAAAGTCCTCAGAACTGCGCATCGCCTTCCCGGATTCCCGGAGTGACGCCGGCGCCCGGGAGCCTCAGAGGGACTTCCGGGGCCGTTTGAGGAAGGACAGGGTGTAGTCCCGGGGGGCAGAGGCTTTCTGCTTCTTCAGCTGCACCTGGGACTGGGCCGTGAGCTGCAGCTTGATGGCGCTGGAGTTGATCTTGGCGGCCACCAGCAGCTCCTTCATGCCCTTCATCTTCTCGCTTTGGAAGGTGAGGACGGGCCCTTCAGGAGGTGGGCTCAGGCCGCAACTGGGGCCCTCCTCCTTCTCTGAGAGGGGTCTGTCCACCCGCTGGCCGGAGCTGGGCCTCCGGCGCTCGGTCACCTTCTTTGGCAGAGGAGGCTCCTCCGGCTTGGACTCCCGGCGGGGCCCCCGGCGGCGCCCCTCCCGCGGATCCTCGCTGCCTTGGTCATCATCGTCATTGGCGTCCACCTCCCGGCTCACGAGGGTCACCTTCTGCCGCACCTGCGAGGGAAGCAAGAAGCAGCTCAGGGATGCTTGAAATTATTTGGAGATTCTGGTGATTTATCCCTTTTTGTAAGGACTTGTCCGTGATGGAGAATAAAATAATAATAATAATAACAATCCAGGATGCTGTTTTGATCCACGCCCACAAACCAGTTCTAGCAGGTTTGTCTCCATCACCATTCAAGCCCGAGCTCAAATACTTTGAAAGATAAGAGAGGACAATATAGCGTAACCAGGAAAATTAATTCCCTCCCCCTTACTTGTGAGGAGTGCAGCTAAGCTCACAGGGAAGAGGTGCCCGGGCTCCACTACAACCCCCAACCTGCTGCGAAAAGGGCAATGCCTCACCATCCCGTCAAAACGGCTCAGAGACTGGACGAGGAAAGTGGCCCAGCCCACGTGGAGGACTGGCGTGGGGCTGCCCTCTTCCCATTTGCAGATGCCGTCGTAGAAGCGTAAGAGGTGCGCGAAGCACTCGGGATCCTGCAGGGCCGATCCGCCTCCTTGGGAGGGCGAAGCCTAGGGGAGACAAGGAGGGGCGTGACAGGCTGTCGTGCGAAGAGACGGACACACACACACACAGCAGATTCTCAAAGCCACACCTTCTCATCCGTGAGTCTCGAATCCCAGTACCGCAGCGGTGGGCGGCAGGTGGCCTTGAGTATATCCCCTTCAACCCCCAATTTCAGTGCTGAAATTTGGCAGTGCAGTGGCCAAAACATTGGCAGTTTAACCCCCAATTTAAACCTCCATACAGGTGAGCAGGCTGGCAGAGGAGAGAGGCGTGCCACAACACAGTCGCTTTACCACCGGCCTGTCCGCGGACACTCCCTGCTCGAGCCTGAGGCGAGGGACAAACACCACCTTTCTACAAACTATGCGGAGAAAGGGGTGAAACAGGAATGATTTCAGGAATAAAATAATGCGCTGTGAATTATAGGTGCTGATGGTGAATTAATGTCAGAACGGGTGTTAGATGTATATAACTGCAGAGGATAAACGCCAAGGAGACACGTGGGATTTTGGTGGTAGTGAAACAAACTGAATAAAAATTTATTTCAATGTTCACCAACATTTGTTTCATAATAAAACTTTTCAGACCCTTGTTAAAAACCTCTCATCCAATCCTTTCTCTCTTCTCTTACACTCTTTCCTTTCTCTCACACCTTCACTCTGGAACTTTCTTTATTATCAGGATTGTTTAATATACACCCACTATCTGCACACTACACTCAAAAGACAGCCTTCTTTACCCTGATCCTCTAATTCTCCCTCGAAGCAAAGTACTTTTATAACACACACGCCCCCCTTATCACCCCAGTCATTCCCTTATATATCCTCCTCCCCGCTCCTAAGATATTCAATCTCCCCCCACTCAGGTCAATCTTCGAAACGCAATAGACTTACAAATCCATTAGGATACATTAGGAAACTGACTTGTGGGCTGTAACGCCACAAGACGCACTTCCCATTCCTTAATTCATTAGGCGTTGTGAACCACACAGAGAGCTTCGGCTGTTGGGCGGTATCGGATAAATAAATAAATCCCCCCACTGCAAGCTCTCCTGGTTTCTGCGCAGACAGACGCAAAATCTGTCCTTCGCTTCTGTTCTTTCTCCACCAGCCTGTTCGGTAGAAAGATTGTTTTTTACCAGCTGGCCGCGGAGGAAATAAATGTGCAGGCTAGTCTCTTTTTGCGGGCATGTTCACAAGGCTGGACAGCGTCGCTTCTACGTTCTCTAGCGCCACAAAGATAGCGAGTGCGGAGGGATCTAATTCCTCGTCATCCACAAGTGCCGGAAAGGCACCACGTCCTCGCTCCCCCCACATCAAACCATCACCACCCAAATCCCCGGCTCTACTCCTCACCAATCCTCTTTCCCCCTTTTCTTCAGCTGCGTCAGCCAGGCTGGCCACCTCTTTTAGCAAATTCGGAATCACGTCGTTGGCCACATCGAAGAATTCCTTGTAGATCTCCTCGTCTTCTCGGCAGTAGTTATAACTACAGTTGTGGAAACGAGAACAGGGAGTCAGGCGGTGGCAGCACGGAACTTGGGACAGGCTCACCTTATTGTCCCAGGCATTTTAGGCCTCCTGCTTTCATAGAATCATAGTAGAGTTGAAAGGGGCCTACAAGGCCATCGAGTCCAACCCCCTGCTCAATGCAGGAATCCACCCTAAAGCATCTCTGACAGATGGTTGTCCAGCTGCCTCTTGAAGGCCTCGAGTGTGGGAGAGCCCACCACCACCCTAGTTTCCATTGTCGTACTGCTCTAACAGTCAGGAAGTTTTTCCTGATGTCCAGCTGGAATCTGGCTTCCTGTAACTTGAGCCTGTTATTCTATGTCCTGCACTCTGGGAGGATCGAGAAGAGATCCTGGCCCTCCTCCTTAAAACCTTTTAAGTATTTGAAGAGTGCTCTCATGTCTCCCCTCAACCTTCTCTTCTCCAGGCTAAACATGCCCAGTTCTTTCAGTCTCTCCTCATAGGACTTTGTTTCCAGACCCCTGATCATCCTCTGAACATGCTCCAGCTTGTCTGCGTCCTTCTTGAATTGTGGAGCCCAGAACTGGACGCAATACTCTAGATGAGGCCTAACCAGGGCTGAATAGAGAGAAACCAGTACCTCCCGCGATTTGGAAGCTATACTTCTATTAATGCCGCCCAAAATAGCATTTGCCTCTCTTGCAGCCACATCGCACTGCTGGCTCATAGTTTTTAAACGCGTCATCGCACTTATATAGACCTTGACGCTGCCGGAAAAGGAAGGGAGAAAGGCAAGAAAGGAACTCACTCTTGGATTACAGTGGCGGAGTCGGCCCAGGCCTCCAGCGCTTCCTTGACGTTTTTGTTCCGGCAGTGGTACCCAGCCAGATACATGTACGGGTAGATGTGCTCATTGTGGTAATACTGCTTGGCTGAGTTGATGGCCTGTGGGGGCGGAAGAAGCGTGTGATCAGAGCCAGACATTCAAGGCTCCGGGATTATTTGCAGGCAGCCCACCATACCCAGGACAGGTTGCAAACATTGCAAAAGCGCACACATTTTAAGGAAAGGGATGATCAAGCCCGTTCAGGTAGGAGAAACTAGAGTGACCCTATGGAAAGAAGGACCGGGCTCATGTGTCTTTAACAGTTGCATAGAAGAGGGAATTTCAGCAAGTATCATTTGTATATATGGAGAATCTGGTGAAATCCCCTCTTCATCACAACAGTTAAAGCTGCAGGAACCCTGCCCTCTTTGCCAGATACAACATAGGGCAGGGCTCCTGCAGCTTTAACTGTGGTGATGAAGAGGGAATTTCAGCAGCTGTCATTTGTATACATGCAGCACCTGGTGAAATTCCCTCTGCATCGCCACAGTTAAAGCTGCAGGAGCTATACCAGAGTGACTGGATTTAAAAGAGGGAAGGGCTCCTGCAGCTTTAAATGTTGTGATGAAGAGGAAATTTCACCAGGTTCTCCATCTATACAAATGACACCTGCTGAAATTCCCTTTTCTATGCAACTGTTAAAGATGCAGGAGCCCTGTCCTCCTTTTCATAGGGTCACCCTAAAGTCTACCTACCTCTGGAAGTTGACATAGTTACTGATAGCTTTAAAAACATAGCCTACAAAAAGAAGAGGCATATAATTAGTAGCAACAGGCAATTATAGAAGTTGAATTTCTCCCAGAAGGTGAACTTCTTTTAAGGAAGAAGTGGAATGCTATGAAATATTGGTTAAAAACTTATTGTTTGCCACTAGGGTGACCACATGAAAAGGAAGACAGGGCTCCTGTATCTTTAACAGCTGTCTTGAAAAGGGAATTTCAGCAGGTGTCATTTGTGAACCTGGTGAAATCCCAATATACATCCGTCACCCCACCCCCCAACCAAAGGTACCACTCCCCGTAAACGTCCTATGAACGCAGGAAAAATACCTGATGGTAAATGTAGAGGGGGTCGGGGCGGCCAGTGGTGGGTTCAAGCTCTTCCAGATCCGCCAGGTTCCCCAATGCCATCGGGTACCTACCAAGGAAGCCAATCAGCTGATATGGTTATCAGGGCCGAAAAGGTTGAAAATGCCGTGGCTGAATGGCGTGCAAACGGCCCCAGATTCCAGGGTAGGCTTGGAAAAACTGCTCCCTGAAATCCTGGTGAGATGCTGCTGCCGGTCCGTGTTGACAATACTGGGCTAGATGGACCCAGGGTCTGCCTCGGTATTTATTTATTTGTGACATTTATCTACCGCCCCATAGCTGAAGCTCTCTGGGCGGTTTACAAAAGTTAAAAACAGTGAAGTATACAAAATGTAAACCATCAAAAACATAAACAGTATAAAAACAACGGTATCCATTTGAAAACAACAGTTCTGGGGTCAGTTAAAAAACAAACAAACTTAGCGTTGTTAAATGCTGTTAAATGCCTGGGAGAAGAGAAAAGTCTTGACATGGCGCCGAAAAGATAACAATGTTGGCTCCAGGAGAGCCTCGTCGGGGAGATCATTCCACAGTCGGGGGGCCACCACCGAGAATGCCCATTCCTTTGTTGCCATCCTCCAACCTTCCCTCAGAGTAGGCACTCGGAGGAGGACCTTAGACGTTGAGCGCAATGTACGGGTAGGTTCACGTCGAGAGAGGCGTTCCGTCAGGTATTGCGGTCCCAAGCCTTGTAGGGCTTTATACGTTAAAACCAGCACCTTGAATTGGGCTCGGAAACATACAGGCAGCCAATGCAAGCGGGCCAGAATTGGTGTTATAGGTTCGAACCTCCCTGCACCAGCTATCAATCTGGCCGCTGCATTTTGCACAAGCTGCAGCTTCCGAACCGTCTTCAAGGGCTGCCCCACGTAGAGGGCATTGCAGTAATCTTCCCTCGTTCCCAGGTTGTGAACCCTTGCGAGGCAAGACCAAACCCTCTCTGAAAGACTCACCTCTCCAGATGGCCCAGGTCAAAGAGAATCCACAGTAGCTTCTGCAAGGGAGAGAAAGAGACAGGGGTGAGAGAGTGGTCACCCACAGAGATGGTCATGCAGACTGTGGCAAAACAGGGTGGGGTGCATGCCCTTGCCCCGAACACACAGCCCAGGTGTGGATGTTCTGCCCCAGAGGTCCTACAGAGGCAGGGGGCATGTGAAGACAGACGTGGTCCCTGCAGACAGGACGGCAAAGACACGGCAGCTCACCTGTTGCAGCTGCAGGAGTTCCAGGCTGTCGGAATGCAGGTCTATGGAAGGGTTGATTGCGCACACCATGAAGACCACCTCCATCTGGCGTGTGCAGCACAGGCAGGAGCCCTTCAGGTACAGCCAACTCTGCGAAAGGGCAAGGGAGTTTGCAGGCGGGGATTCTGGGCCGACATAAGGCCCGCGACACCCCAGCGGCAGAAACGTGGGAATTTCCAGAAACAATCAAAGCTAGGAAAAGGTTTTAGACCAGCTCCGTCTCTTTATCCACGTCTACTGCTCACTTGGGGAGATTCTCCAGGGTCCCAGGCAGAAAAAGGGACGTTTTTCTATCACCTGGTACCTGGAGATGCCAAGATTGCATGAGAAGGATGCCGTTTACCCCTCAGCCAGAGGAGGCTCCGATGTCAGCGGAGCAGTGAATCCGCTCTGGGTTTCAGTCAGAACTCTAAAGGAGCTATCCAACGCGCCTTGGATAGAGTTCTGCCTGAAACCCGAGTGGACTCACAGAGAGAAGAGAGACCAACCTTCCCCAACCTAGTGTTCTCCAGATGTGTGGGACTACAATCCCTATCACCCCCATCCAGCCAGGGAATAGAGAAGACTGGTCTAAAGCGATCGCTTCGTTATTATTTCATGCATTTAGTTGTGACTTTGATATAGCGCTGAATAGAACAGAATCTCGCAGCGTTGTCACAACAGAGTCTGCAAATATGCCGGGGGCAACGAGGACTGACACGGCCTGAAATGCTTGTCTGAATTCTCCCTGAGATTTCATCCGAAGGAAGGTGTTGTTTTTCTTTTAAAAAAAAGGGCAGTGTTCCTCTTTCCCAAGGCGTTTTTTACCCGTTCAGCCACGCCGGAGTTGACGGTCTGCCCACGCCGGTCCTCGTTGCCTTTGCCGTGCCACGTCACCTCCGCGGTCTGTTCCCCGTCCTTGCCAAAGACCACCCAGGCGTGGTCCTCGGAGAGGGCCAAGTGGACATCCAGGAGCCCCAGTGCCTGGCAGGCACCCACCACCGCAAAGGCCACCCCAGAGCTGTCTAGCTTGGTGCCTGCAAAGAAGAAAGACGTGGCTGAGCTCAGATGGACACGGGCACAACGCAGCAGAGCAAAGGACACACACACACACACCATCCTCCGAGGTGCCACAGGAACCAGCCACAAGAGTGTCAAACGCCGGGTCCTGCAGCCACTCCGCTTTTCAAAGTACCCAACTAGAGTCGGTAATGGGGTGGATGAGGAAAAACAAACTGAAGCTGAATCCAGACAAGACGGAGGGGCTCGCTGTCAAGGGCCACAACCTGGGTTTGGAGGTGTCTCAACCGGTTCTGGATGGGGCTACACTCCCCCTGAAAGACTTTGTTCGCAGCTTGGGGGTGCTTCTGGATCTGTCGCTCCAACTGACAGCCCAGATAGATGCGACGGCCAGGAGTGCCTACTATCAGCTTTGGCTGATACGCCAGCTACGCCCCTTCCTAGAGTCGGAAGGCCTAAAGACAGTCGTGCACACACTGGTAACTTTGAGGCTCGACTTCTGCAATGCGCTCTACATGGCGCTACCTTTGTGCCTAGTCTGGAAACTTCAACTAGTTCAAAATATGGCAGCCAGGCTGGTCACCGGTACCCCTAGGGGTGACCACATTACACCAGTCTTAAAATCTCTTCACTGGCTGCCACTTAGTTTCCAGGTGAAGTATAAAGTGTTGGTTATCACCTTTAAAGCCCTACATGGTTTGGGTCCGGGCTATCTGCGGGGTCGCCTTCTCCCGTACAATCCGCCCCGCACGCTCAGGTCCTCTGGGAAGAATCTACTCCAGCCAACAAAAACAAGGCTGACAACTATTACCCAGGTGGATTCCTGCATTGAGCAGGGGGTTGGACTCAATGGCCTTGTAGGCCCCTTCCAACTCTGCTATTCTATGATTCTATGACCTTCTCTTCTGCCGCTCCGAGTTTGTGGAATGGCTTGCCGGGAGAGATTCGTCAACTTAACAGTGTAGTAGCATTCAAGAAAGCTATAAAGACTGATCTCTTCCGGCAGGCCTATCCAGTGGAATTTTAAGATGTTTTTAGGATGTTTTTAAACAATGTATATTATGTTTTAATTGAGTATTACGTATTTTATCATTTATTGTCGTTCCCCGCCTCGATCAGAATGGAGAGGCGGGCAAGAAATCAATTTATTATTATTATGTCAACACAGACTAAGCATCACGCAACAAAATGGCCACCTGGCAACCAAGATGGAGGGCGCCGTCCCTTCAAAGCCCCACCTGTGATGAAGCTGAACAGTGACTGGATGTGAGCCCGGTCCTTGAAGTACGAGCGGCTCAAGCTGTTCCAGATGACGTCCGAGACTTTCTTGACCAGCTCCCGCGAGGAGTAGCCATCCGGCCGGGGGTAGAGCGAGAGATCGACGGCGCCACGGATTTGGGCGGTGAAGCGGGCGTGCAAGGCCCCGATGATGCTGAGGTCGGCCACCGGGAAGTAAGTCAGGCTGTCGGGGCCCTGCGCCGGCTCAAAGCTGATGCCCGGCACGTTGGTGGGCAAGACGCGGTTGACGGCCAGGAAGTGCTCCACGAAGCCCAAGACCAGCGAAAGTAACACCAAGTCAGGCTGCTCCCGTTGCAGCTCTAGTTCAAAGAGATGTACCACGTCCGACACCGAACGCAGCGGGAAGAGGGCTTTTTGGGTGGTCTTCAGCCCCATGGCCGAGAGAGGCACTAGGAGAAGACAAGCAAGTTCAAAAATACTTCTGATGGATCACCAGTCTGCTAACTTCTGAAGATTGCTAACTTCAGTTCCATCCCAAGAATGCCATCCTATGCATATTTAGGTAGAAAAGAATCCCTTCCACTCATAGCGTTCCCCAGCCAACACTGTTGCCTTTGAACAATCACGTGCCTCACCCCCCGCCCCCCCCAAAAAAGTAATTTGAGGCTGCCATCCTGTACCCACTTACCTGGGAGAAAGTCAGATGGGAACTAATGGGATTTATTTCTGAGCAGACACGTCCAGGATTGCACTGTAATAAACTCCGCTTAGGGGGAGGAAGGGGGGAATGCAAAATCCACAAAATGTGCAAGCTTTCGAGTCCTCCAGAATTCTTCATCAGGCTGGATGGTACAAACAGCAGGGATGGGGGAAGAGACCGTTGCTGCTTCTTGTACCAACTCCAGCCTGATGAAATGTTACGGAGAACTCAATTTTGTGGAATTTCGGCTGCTCTTAATAAAGATATCACCGATTTGGGATTCTTCTCCTCTGCCCTTTGTTTAAAACTTATTTAGGACGCCATCCTCTGCACATTTAGACAGAAAAGAGTTCAACAACTCCCAGAACCCCCAATTTGGGAGGTTGTAGGAGTTTTTTCCTGTCTAAACATACATAGGATTATGACTTAAATGCACACTGGAATCAAAATACTCAAGACGTGTCGCAGTGGCTTACTAAAAACACCCACACAAAGCGGAGGTTAGAACACACAGAACAAGGAGTTTCAACCTCGGTTTAACGCGCCAGCAGAAAACCTGATTTAAGGAACTTTGCTCAACCAAAGCTGCTCGAAAACTCAGTTTCGAGGCCTGGCAAAGCTCAGGAGAGTATCGCAACTGACAGTATAAGCAGCAATCTGAATGCAGCAGCCGTGCTTTGGAATAAGGAAGTATACCAAATTAGATCCTTGGTTCACCTAGCTCAGTATTATCAATCATAAATGGCATCAGCTTTCCAGGACTTCAATAAGGGTTTTTCTCAGCCCTATATGAAGTCATGGAGGAATCGTAGAATAGCAGAGTTGGAAGGGGCCTATAAGGCCATCGAGTCCAACCCCCTGCTCAGTGCAGGAATCCACCCTAAAGAACCTTCTGCAGGAAAACATGTGCTCTTTCACTAAAAAATAAAGCAAGCCCCCAGTCCTCATGGCTCTGAATAAAGGACTAATTTAAATAAGAACACAAGACGCTGCTTTATTGGCTGATTGAGCACAGTACTGTTTACACTGTGCAAAAACCATGGGTCCATCAAGCCCAGTATTGTTCACTCTGACTGGCAGCGTCCCTCTTAAAACGGCAGGAGTCTTTTCCAGCCCTACCTGGGGATGCTGGGTCTAGATGGACCCATGGTTAATACTGAGTCGGGGTTCTATTCCCTTATTTAAATCAGCCTTTTATTCAGAACCATGAGGACTGGAAACTTGTTGTTGTTGTTTAGGGAAAGAACCCTGGCTGTATGCAAAGCCTCTGCTCTGCATACAGAAAGCCCTAGGTTCGAATCCAGGTAGAGCAGGGGAAACCCTTGCCTGGAACCCTGGAGAGCCGCTGCTGCCGCTGGGCTAGATGGACTTCCTAATTTCCTAAATGCAATTCCTACTCTAGTCTGGGAACAGCTTCCTGGGTGCTAAATTATATATATATATTTGCACCAACATTTACGCAGGAGGAGTCCATGCAACTGGATAAGGGCTGGGAAACCGATGCATGGCCGCCCCCTTGCATTTTCCGCGCCAGAATTGCAGCCCAAGAATTGCAGAGAGACCCCGCAGCCTATTTAAGCCCCCCAATTCTGTCCTTCCTCCCCTGCACTTTGCAATGGCAGCCCTTTCTCTTGCATCATTCTCTTTTGGGGGGGCTCCACTCATAAGTGGAGCCCCCCAGCCCCGACACACCCCCTTCATCTCACCTCTCTGAATCCAATGCGCAGCAGCAACGCTTACAGACCAGCCCCGCGCGCAAGAGAGCCTGGGAGTTGGAGTCTTGCGTTTTGCAAGGCCTGCCGGGAAGGACTTAGAAAATTTCAGACTCACACAAGGTAGCCGCCTTCCGAATTCTTGTAGACCCGCCCCTCCCCCGAATGGAAGAGCTGCCCATTCAGTACAATGGAGAAATAATCCAGGATTTGGGTGCAGGTGTGACTGGCAGGCCCCCACCTTTCCACAATAGGTAGCAGCAAAGGCACTGTTAATGCTCCCTCTCTTTCAGGTAGATTCCTGCAGAGTAGGGGGTTGGACTAGATGGCCTCGTAGGTCCCTTCCAACTCTGCTATTCTATGATTCTAGGAGTCTTTGCATGCATGTTAATGGAGGGATGCAGTCCACCTTGCAAGGTTGTTGTAAAGCTTCTTCTTTGCACACCCCTCATTAGCAAATAAAGACGCAATCCCAGTTTAATTTTAAGATGCCCTTTAATAATGCATTAGTTTTAAATGTTTTAATTATATGTATTTTATGGCGTTTTTAATTTTTGTGAACCGCCCAGAGCGCTCCGGCTATTGGGCGGTATAGAAATGTAATTAATAAATAATAAATAAAATTTGCATTTATGTTGTACCCCGCCTCAATCCGGAGGAAGAGGCAGGTAACAAATAAATAAATATATTATTGTTATTATTTCTCCCTTATTTTTTAAATGGGCAATTCAAATTCCACCCACCGGGGATTAAAAAAAGGAACCAAGAAGTTTCATCACCACATAATGGAGTTATTCTACATTTTTCTTACGTCTATGGTCTTTACTTGAGGTTCTTCTTTTTTTCTTTTTTCTTTTTTGGAGAAACTAGCCAGCAGGGCTGTGCGCCTCAGAGAACCGCAGTGCATCCTGGGAGACGTGTATTGTTCACCATCCCTCCAATGCACTCTGGGACTTGTAGTCTTTTGCCGCCGCGCCTTTTGCAATCGAGATAAATCCAGTTTTGCAGGGGCAAATTTACTACATCAAGGGTGGGAGTGTTTTAAGGAAAAGCCTTGCTTGCTCTTGCAACTTAAGTAATTCATAAATCCTTCCACAGTTGCAGCCTTTTCATTCTTTCCCCGCTCCTCAAGGTCACGTGCATCCTAAAAAATTATGGGTTGTACCATTGCTTTGCAGAGTGGGCGGAGGAGGATTGCTAATCATTTTGCACGGATCCTTATCTTTTCATTTGCAAAAACAGCAATAACAATAAAGCCTCTAATTTAACACTATTCCATTTATTACTAACTCCTATTCCTTTCCACGTGCTAACTTCTACACGTGAAGCAAAAGAGAGCGAACGCCTCTGTTTTTGCAGCCGGCGTGGCGGGGCACACCAAGCAGGGTATGTCTCTTTATTAGCATTTTGGTGCTTTTGAAACATTTCAATTCACCATTAAAAGGACTTTTCTTAAACGGTATTAATACATGTGTGGCTTCGTCCCCTATATGGCTTGGGACCAAACTACCTTCTCCCATAAAAATCCCTGGGTTTTAAGACCTTCTGGAGAGGTGCTTCTCGGAAAAGACCACCTCGAGTGCCCCCCTGCCTCTTAATGCCCCCCTATGTAATCCCACCGCTCCCAAGGGGGTGGTACTGCCCATTTTGGGAACCACTGCTTTAAATAGAGGAGTGTCTTCTTTAAAATCAGGATACCTGGTCACCCCTGGATAAAAATACTAGCTTATTTGGTAGAGATAAAAGGGGGGATAAACATAAAAACCGGGGTCAAATGGATGAATGCGAGAAGCCAGGTCCGTTGACAATTCAATTAGTTTGTATGCATGCAAAATAAGGAGTGCTCTTTTGCAAGAATGGGTGATAATTATCCAGGCATTGCTATGTTAAATTGTGTCAACACCTGCATTAGCTCATTCAACCTTATCGAGATCATGGCCTCTTGCCCCATTTGTTGTTGTTGTTTCGTGACTTCATGGACCAGCCCACGCCAGAGCTTTCTGTCGGCCGTCGCCACCCCCAGCTCCCCCAAGGTCGAGTCCGTCACCTCCAGAATATCATCCGTCCATCTTGCCCTTGGTTGGCCCCTCTTCCTTTTGCCTCCCACTTTCCCTAGCATCAGCCTCTTCTCCAGGGTGTCCTGCCTTCTCATTATGTGGCCAAAGTACTTCAGTTTTGCCTTTAATACCATTCCCTCAAGTGAGCAGTCTGGCTTTATTTCCTGGAGTATGGACTGGTTTGATCTTCTTGCAGTCCAAGGCACTCTCAGAATTGTCCTCCAACACCCCAGTTCAAAAGCATCTATCTTCCTTCGCTCAGCCTTCCTTACGGTCCAGCTCTCGCAGCCATAGGCCACTACGGGGAATACCATTGCTTTAACTATGCGGACCTTTGTTGTCAGTGTGGTGTCTCTGCTCTTAGCTATTTTATCACAATTTGTCATTGCTCTCCTCCCAAGAAGTAAACGTCTTCTGATTTCCTGGCTGCAGTCAGCGTCTGCAGTAATCTTTGCGCCCAGAAATACAAAGTCTGTCACTGCCTCCACGTTTTCTCCCTCTATTTGCCAGTTATCAATCAAGCTGGTTGCCATAATCTTGGTTTTTTTGAGGTTTAACTGCAACCCAGCTTTTGCACTTTCTTCTTTCACCTTTGTCATAAGGCTCCTCAGCTCCTCCTCGCTTTCAGCCATCAATGAAAGCCCCATTACAGGTCTTCAATTAACATACCCAAACTGTTATCTACCACATATTACTGCTGTTATGAATAGTTGCTTTCCTGGTCTTAAGTAGCTTTACACAGAATCGCCACAGATTATACTTTATTAAAATTTCACTGTCATTTGATCACAACGTTCTCTGGCCACAGTCCACAGTGAAGGCTGGTGGCTTCGATTTCAGTGGGGCTGTGGATCCATTCGGGGTTTCAGTCACAACCAGACAGAACTCTAAAGGAGCCATCGGAGGTGCAAAACCTACCAGCCTAAACTGGGTTTTTAATCCCTTAATGTTAGGGGATATTTGCAAACTTTGGATGTTCCTCCAAGATTGCTAATACCTTCTTCATGTCAGCAGATAATGCCGTTCTGGCTACAGAAATATCCGCCCTTGGAGAATAAGGATGAACGAGAACTTCGTTTCAGTTCATTAAACATCAGAATTTGCCCTGTTGGCAACCTTTTGTAAACCGCCCAGAGAGCTTCGGCTATGGGGCGTTACATACATATAAATAATAATAATAACAACCACCCCAAATACAGAGGCATTTTTGGAGGGCAAAGCCCACATATTCCCGAATTTGTGATTGTGTTCAGAGAAACATGAGCTTTCAAAATGCGTGTTTTGAAGAATAAAAAAAGCATTTTCACACTTTGGTCAATGGTAGGGTGACCCTATGAAAAGGAGGACAGGGCTCCTGTATCTTTAACAGTTGCATAGAAAAGGGAATTTCAGCAGGTGTCATTTGTAGGCATGTCGCACCTGGTGAAATCCCCTCTTCATCACCACAGTTAAAGCTGCAGGAGCTATACTAGAGTGACCAGATTTAAAAGAGGGCAGCTTTAACTGTTGTGATGAAGAGGGGATTTCACCAGGTTCTCCATATATACAAATGACACCTGCTGAAATTCCCTTTTCAACACAACTGTTAAAGATACAGGAGCCCGGTCCTCCTTTTCATATGGACACCCTAGTCAATGGGAGAAAAGTATACATTCGGGGGTACACTTTTAAAAACACGTTCACCCAAATGTGCACATTTCCTGTTCAGACAACAGCAAAGAAGAACCCGCATTCCGGAACTGGGGCGGGGTAAACGAAGGGTCTAGATGGAAGTTGGAATATCTCAATCACTTCGAGTCTCCATTGAAGAATAAATTTAATATTAGTATATAAGAATATTTCCCCAAGGAGTTCAAAGGAGCACATTAGAAGCACTGCAACGTGTTATTCAATTAACGCGCATCATCAGGGTGTCTGATGCTCCCTGCAGATTGTCGCTAAAATCAGAATCAGACACCGACCATTTTTATAGGTTGTTCCTTCTTTTCTTTTTCTTTAATTAGCAGATTAACTTTGGAGTTCGTTTGTTTGTTTCCCCACCAACATCTATTATGTACAAAAAAGGAGTTTTATTTCTGAATCCTACAGAAACAAGTGCAAACCAAATGCAGTTTTCTTTTTAACCCTAACGATAAACATCCGGTGTGTTAGGGAGCAGGAAAAAACAGGGATAGGTAGGGAACCTATAAGAAATATCAATGCCCCTTCATCGTAGCCGGTACAAAAAGAAGAAGAAGAAGAAGAAGAAGAAGAAGAAGAAGAAGAAGAAGAAGAAGAGAGTCTTTAAAGAACCGTCTTGCTGGATCCAAACGAAAAGGTCCTCCTGCCCCAGTATCCAGTTTCCAATAGCGATCAGCCTGAAGAGGCTCAACATGGGCAGAGGAGGAGTGAGGAAATTGGTACTCATGAGCTCATTTTCCCTTTCTTCCCCACTCCATCCTCTGGTGCATGCTACAGGCTACCGCTGGCGCTGGGGAATGCAAATCCCAAGAGACCGGGACCGGACGTAGCCTGACTTGCAGCTGCAACGATAAGAACCGCTGGTGTTCACACAACGTTCGGTCTTACACAGAAGTCCTCGTTGGTTCAGCTCCCGGCACTCATCGACATCTACAAGGAAGGAAAGAAGGACAGGTGCGTACAGGGCTTCAGCAGCAATTGGCATCCTTGCGTACTTTCCGGAGCCTCGGGGCCATGGCAAGACCATGGATTCCTGCATTGAGCAGGGGGATGGACTTGATGGCCTTAGAGGCCCCTTCCAACTCTACTATTCTATGATTCTATGGAAACATATTTGAGGATTACTCAAGGCAGCCGACCTAGGAAGGAAGGGTAGTTTTGGGGGAGGTGGACGGCCCAGCTGGAGAAGAGGTGAGAGCGGGTGGTTTGGCTCCTTACCTGTCCGAGAGGTCTCCGAAGACAAAGGCTCCCACTAGGACTCAAGTGACAGGAAGCCAGATGGACATCAGGAAAAACTTCCTGACTGTTAGAACAGTACGACAATGGAACCAGTTTCCTAGGGAGGTGGTGGGCTCTCCCACACTAGAGGCCTTCAAGAGGCAGCTGGACAACCATCTGTCAGGTGTGCTTTAAGGTGGATTCCTGCATTAAGCAGGGGGTTGGACTTGATGGCCTTATAGGCCCCTTCCAACTCTACTCTTCTATGATTCTATGACCCATGACTGACAGTTAGTCCTGGAAAAGCTCCTCCCCTTCCTCCCCAGAAGCTGGGCACTTTTTGTCAGCTGGCTCTAACTGCCATTTTCAATTTCCCTCCATGTCCCAGGTGGAGCATCACTCCGTGGCATTGTGGGCAATTTAAACACCCAATCTTTCAGTGTTGCTCAGAGCACCAGATGATGCTTTGCACAACCCTCACCCACCCCCAAACCTGGAACTGGCCTGGCATTGGGAGGGGGGAAGAAATAAAAAATATTTTCCCGCATTTAAGGGGAAAGGAACCTCTCGTGTAAGCGCTTGAGTCATTGCTGACTCCTAGAGGGACGCCTGCTTTCGCTGACATTTTCTTGGCAGACTTTGTAGCAGGGTGGTTTGCCACTGAAGGGGAGAGTGTGGGAAATTCAGTTGGCCCCTGCCCACACATTCAGGGCACAGTCCTATACACGTTTAGACCGAAAAAAAGTCCTACAATTCCCAGACTGGGGAATGCTGGAAGTTGTAAGACTTTTTTTTCCTGTCTAAGCATGCATAAGACTGCACGATTGATTGATTGATTGATTGATTGATTACATTTATATATCGCCCCATAGCTGAAGCTCTCTGGGCGGTTAACAAAAGTTAAAAACAGTAAACATTAAAACAAAAATACAAAATTTAAAAACATAAAAAAGCATAAAAACATAGGATTCTTATAAAGAACAGCTATTCTGGGGTCCGTTAAAAACAAACTCAGCATATGTTGTTAAATGCCTGGCAGAAGAGAAAGGTTTTAACCTGGTTCCGAAAAGATAACAATGCAGGCGCCAGGCGAGCCTCATTGGGGAGATCATTCCATAATTGAGGGGCCACCACTGAAAAGGCCCTCTCCCTTGTTGCCATCCTCCGAGCTTCCCTAGAGTAGGCACTCGGAGGAGGACCTTAGACGTTGAGCGCAGTGTACGGGTAGGTCCATGTCGGGAGAGGCGTTCCATCAGGTATTGGGGTCCCAAGCCGTGTAGGGCTTTATAGGTCAAAACCAGCACCTTGAATTGGGCTTGGAAACGTATAGGCAGCCAATGCAGGCTTAATGAACTCATTGGTCTCAATCCAACAGAAGGTTTTCCTGCACAAGCGACATTTACTCATTACATTGCTACCCCAACCAAGAGAGCTTGTGGCTCCAATCTCTGTGGTACAGAGAGTCCGTTCTGGGTTTTAGTTACAACCAGCCGAGAGTCTAATTATTATTATTATTAATATTTATTTATATAGCACCATCAATTTTCATGGGAACTATCCAAGGTGCTGGAGTCATTTTGGGGCTTAGGGCCCATCACCTTGGAGAGCTCTATTAGCCTCTTGGCTGGTTGTAACTAAAACCCGGAACGGAATATCTGGACCACCGAAATTGGAGCCGTCGACCTCCCCCTGCGCCCAACCTGAAATGTTAGCTAAACATTTAACATACAAAATTTAGAACAATTACCAGTAAAACTAAAAGGACGCGATAAAAAAAAAAACTAACATTAAAAAGCCCCCCGCCAAACTAACATTAAAAAGGAGAGGGAAGTCTTAACCTCGCACCAAAAAAGATTGCATTCAACGATCAGGGGGGGTCACCACCAAAAAGGCTGTGTTGCTGCCGTTGGAGGAGGTTCTCAGGGGAGAGCCTCAGGTGTCAATCATAGCGTCTGGGTAGGTTCATGTCGGGAGAGGGGTTCCATCAAATACTGAACCACGTAACGCTTTATAGGTCAAAACCAGCACCTTGAATTGGGCTCGGAAACGTATAGGCAGCCAACGCAAGCGGGCCAGAATCGATGTTCTTAACTCAGGCCTTCTGGACCCTGTTATTAATCTGCTTCCAAACCATCTTCAAAGGCAGCCCCACGTTAGAGCACTTTGCAGTAACTTAATCTCTACTGGAGTTTGCTTGTTACGAGTTGTAATTTGTGCAATAAGGACTGCATATCCTCCGCTTCAAAAAAACCCCAACATTTTAGTAAAAGGAATGTGCTGAGGGAACCCAAATTCTGCATCAGACACCCCTGCATCCAGCAAATTTTATTCCGGCGCCAAGTGAAAACATGGCTTTTTAACAAAGCTTTTAATGGTTGAATTCGCTGTTGGCACATTGTTTTAACTGTTTTATTAGTTTTACTGCTTTTAAATTATATATCGTTTTAACTTGGTTTATGGTTTAATTTGTTTTTAGCTGCGAATATTTAACTGTTTTATACTGTATGCTTTTATCTGTACGCTGCCCTGAGATCTTATTGATATAGGGCGGGATATAAATGTTTTAAATAAATAAACAAATAAATTCTGCAAGGCCCCACATATTTCTTGCATAGTGTAAACTCCACGTGTGTCCTAGGGAGGGGGCAGAGAGTAAATCCCTCCATCTGCCTTGCTTGGAAGCCCTTTACTTATTATTACATTTATTTAATAATAAATAATTTATTGAATAAAAATAAATAATTTATTGAATAAAAATAAATAATTTATTTAATAATAAATAATAAGGCCTTCAAGAGGCAGCTGGACAACTATCTGTCAGGGATGCTTTAGGGTAGATTCCTGCATTGAGCAGGGGTTGGACTAGATGGCCTCGTAGACCCCTTCCGACTCTGCTATTCTATGATTCTATGATTCTACTTTCACTTGTCTTATATCTTTGTGCAAAGAGTTCTACAAATTTGAATAAATCAACACATAAAATGCATAAATGAACCACTGTGGGGGGGGGGACTGCAATGTGAATTCACTGTTTGGCTTGACCCAGAAAGCTATGTCAGTGCATGCCAGGGGTGGGGGGGAAGCCATGCCCCCCCCTTACCCAAGCAGCGGGTGCGGGTGGTGTCAAGATGGAAGCCCGACGGGCACTCGCAGATCAAACCCTGCTGGGTCCGGACACAACGGCCGTTCACACAGCGACATTCGTCAGAATCCTCTTCTGAGCTGTCAGCATCTATGGAGAGTAAAGGACCAAGCCAGTTTCAGTGTCCACACTGCAAAAAAACCCAACCACCCATCTTCACAGGGATCAACTTCAGAAAGAACCAACAAGAAGGGAAATCGTCAATTGTAGCCAAAGGCAGAAGAGGAAATGGCCTCAACGTTCAGAAAAAGAAAAGCTTGAATAAGTCCTGCATGTTTTTGGAAAGTTATTCCCTTCCTTGGAGGCTGCAAATAAAATCTCGTCGTAAAAACATTGTCAACCTTTTAAAGAGCATCTTCAACAAGTGTAAATATATATGCTCACATATGTACCAAGTTGCAAAATTTTATTTCAACAATTGCACCCAAAGTTTCTTTCAGGGATAAACCATAACGTTCTATTGGTTTTAACTCTGTCATGTAAGCAAGCAGTTTTACTAGTGCGAAGGCTTTTGCGTATACTAGCAGGTGGATCCAAAAATAAGGATTATTATTAATTATTTTTCATTTTAGGATGCTAGGCTGACCCACCCCACAATAACTCCTTTTAACATGGTGGAATGCTCTTTCTACTGAGCATCCTTAACACAGGGAACATGGCCGTGTTCCCTGTAATATTATAACTCTCCTAATACTGGAACCCAACGGAGCTCAATGGAGGGAGATTCAGGACAGAGCAAGGGAAAGACTTCTTCACACGGTGCAGGGTTCAACTACGGAACTCACCACCACAAGACGTAGCGACGGCCACCGATGTGGATGGCTTTCGAAAGGGATTGGACAAATTCCTGGAGAAGAAGGCTATCCATGGCTACTAGTCCTGATAGCCATATGCCATGTCCATTATCACAGGCAGGATACCCATGTTCACCTGTTGCTGGGGAACATGGGCGGGAGGGTGCTGTTGCATTCATCTCTTGCTTGTGAGTTTCCCATGGGCATCTGGTTGGTCATTGTGTGAATTGAATACTGAGCTAAATGGGCCCTTGGTCTGATCCAGCACAGCTGTTCTGATGTTCTTAGTATTTATTTATTTGTTTATTTATTACATTTCTATGCCGCCCAATAGCCGGAGCTCTCTGGGCGGTTCACAAAAATTCTGCTCCTTCTGCTCCGTGAATTTGCCCAACCCCCTTTTAAAGCCGTTCTGGCCGGCAGCCGGCACTGCGTCTTGTGGTGGTGAGTTCCATAATCATGAAGTTCCCCATGGAGGTAGGCCCTCGCCCCTCTCACCTTTGTGCATTTTGCCGAACAAAGCGCTGAAATCCCAGAAGGAGTTACTCTCGCTCGGAGTGGACTGGCAGTTCAGGCCTGGGGGGGCGGGGGGGAGAGACACAAAAAAACCCAGTCACCATGGCTCTTGGGGCCACCCCCAAAAAGACACCCTCATACTAACAGGCAAAGGATTGGGAGAGGTTACTTTTCAGTGGGGAGGGGAAAGGCACTCTGCACATGCTAAGTAACACCCCCATCGTCATTACTTCTCTGCGGTTCCGACGACCGAGGTGATTCTTGGCTCAGGGCCCCCCGGCATCACGGGCCCAAACGTGGGAAATGGATCCGCCTGGGCCCTGGCACTCACGAGGGCCTCAACAGCTCTTTCCTTTCTAAGCCCTGCCAGGTGGAAGCTAGGGGAGGGGGAAGGCACTCTGCACGTGCTCAGTGGCCCTTTCCCCCCGTTTCAACCCGCCTCTTCCGCTCCACCTTCCCGCCCCGTACGGTTACCTGGGCCTCGCGGCGGGCAGGGGTGGCACTGGTTCCCCCACCCTTTGCCGTAACGGCAGCAGCACTCCTCGTAGCTGAGCTGGTGGCCGTTGAACGGAGAGGAGCACATCCCGTCCTCGCCTCGGAGCTGCCAGCAGACGTCCCGGTGGTCGGCCACCCTGTCTGGGGGGGGGGAGCAAGCAGGAGAGGAGAGGACAGACCAGGGGGCGGCTCAGCAGTGCTCATGCACAGGCACAGACCTTGTCCTCTACCAGCCGGCCCGGCACACACTAAGGGCAGTCCCAGGGTTTTGGGGGGCCCTGGGTAAGACACTGTCCATGGGCACCTTCCTTCGGCAAGTCTATCTTTCTTCCACCCCCGTTGCTCCTCCTCCTCCTCCTCCTCCTCTTCCTCCTCCTCCTCTTCCTCTTCCTCCTCCTCGCCACCACCATAGTCTGGACCAGAGCGAAAGGCAGCTGAGCAAGCAGAAGGAGGAGCGCTGTCCGTGGGCACCTGCTTGAGTGCAGGCCCTTGACTCCTGCCCGAGCGCGCCCACCCTTGACGCCCACCACGCCCCACGCAGCAGAGCCCCGGGGCTTACCTGCCTGCGTCTCTGGAAGCTGGCACTCCTTCCCGCTGGGGTCCACGGTCAAGGGAGGGTGGCATTTGCAAGTGAAGGAGCCGACGGTATTGGTGCAACGGCCAAGTTTGCACACTCCGGGATCCTGGCATTCGTCCACGTCTGTAGGCGAGAACGGGGGAGCCTGAGCTTCGGTGACTGGGCGGTGTAGGAATGCGATCAGTGAACAAAACAGCCACTGCTACCTATGCGTTTGTGCCCACACGCACAGCCTGCAGCCCCTCTGAACAGACGGAGGGCCGAATTTCCCACCTCTAACTCTGAGGCATACAAACATATAATAATCATGATAATAAAAACTTTTCAGGCTACCTCTGCAAGATACGAAATGACCCATTCGTCACTGAGTGGATGGAACTACTCAGGAACGAGATCAACTCTCCAGGCTTCTGCCCCGAGTCTCCATTAATGATGGACGCAAAACAGCCCAAGGCCCTTTTCTCTCAGAGGGTAAGAGGCGGGGATACACAAGTTCTAAGATCGGCAGCAGACAGAACCTGCTCCCCTCTGCTCTTAGGCAGTAACCCAAGATTCGGAACGGCGGAAGCAAAATATTTTTCAATGCTTAATACACCCAAATATCAGCGCGCGCGAACTCTGGCAAGATTTAACGCCCTGCCATCGACTCCGTTGCAGGGGAGGTGTCAGAGAATTACTTTTCACGATCGCTTGTGCCCATGTGGAAGCAATGAAATTGAATCGGTTGTCCACGTTTTACTCTGTGGTTGTTTTTATACAAAGATTAGAGATAAATTATTACTCGACACCAGTTTAGAAATTAAAGTGCTTCCTCATTGCTTCAGGGCCACAGAGGCACAATCGAGGCTTTGGCAAAACTCTTTTTGAATGCTGGGAGAATAAGGTCTCTCCAGAACGGATTCCGCTGCACGCTTTTCAAATCTGGATGTAATTTTGCCCTACTCTCGTGCACGTGGAAAGTCTGGTCGGTGACTGTAATAAAGTTGATGATGAATAAAAACTTTGTTCACAGCCCGGCGGCTGAATCCCATTTCAGAGAAGCTTTTGGGAGCCAGATTCTGACGGTGGGTGGGACGGAAGGCAAAAGGGGTGTGGCTAAAGGTAAAAGGGGTGTGGCTAAGGGTAAAAGGGGTGTGGCTAAAGGCAAAAGGGGCGGGCCCCAAATAACAGCCCATTGTGACGGAAAGCTCTTCCTGCCAGCGAAGAAGCTGCAGTTGTTTTACAATCACGTTATCTTCCATCCTTTTCGCGGAGTTTATATTCTACAGTGAACCCCAAATGTCATCCGTGTGAGGTTTTTCTTCACGTTCCCTCTTCCCGAGAAGCAAAAACCCGGTTCAAACTTGTAACGTAGCCACCCTAGCAACCTTCTAAGTGAAAGCCTCTGGCTACCTGGATTTTTCTTAGGGTACAATCTTAGGGGAGCTGTCGGACTTTTCCCGGTCTAAACACGCGCGGGATTGTGCCTGTAGTTAGAAACAGACTTCTGTGCTCCGATCTCGAAGTTCAGAGGACAGCGTGAGGCCGGAGAGGGCAGGACTCACCGAGGACAGCGGGCGCCATACACTTCTTTTGGACGGGGTCATACGTGGTCAAGGCTGGGCAGGCACAGCGGAAACTGCCCCGGGTGTTCTCACAGCGCCCGTTGGCACAGTTTGACTCGTCCAAACACTCGTCCACATCTAGGAGGAGAGAAGGCGAGACTGGAATTCAGATCCTGGGGCTTCTATGTTTATACACACATTTATGCACGCACACGTAGCCACGGAGAACCCTTTGCCAGTAATGCAGCTAGGGCTGGACTCTCTCTCTCTCTCTTTCTCTCTAATAATAAATATTATATTTATATTACACCTTTCTTCGTCTCCTCCTCCTCCTCCTCCTCCTCCTCCTCCTCCTCCTCCTCCGCTCCATTTTTCCCTCACAACGACCCTGTGAGGTAGGTTAGGCTGAGCGAATCAGTGACTGGCCCAAAGTCACCCAGTGAGCTTCATGGCCCAAGTAGGGACTAGAACCCGGGTCTCTCCAACCCCAATCTAACACTTTAGCCACTACACCCCACTGGCGTTTTATTCCTGCACTCATGATGGTGCCTTGCATTGTAGGGGGGTGAACTTTTGTCCTTCCAGTGTTGTGTTATCAGTCTTTTGGCAGGCAAATGCTGCGGACTGCTTTGACAGCTCCACTGAGCTGTCCATCACAGCCCCAAAAGCTCTTTCTTGGGCAGTCACTGCTAGCTCAGCTCACATCTGTGAATATGTGAATTCGGGATTCTTGGTTTGCTATTCAGCAAACATCTCCAGGTAGGGAAAGGGGGTGGGGGAATCTGTCTGAAAACTTCTACTTCCAGTCCATGGACTGGCAGACCAGGGGTCAGCAAAAGGTAGGGTGACCCTATGAAAAGGAGGACAGGGCTCCTGCATCTTTAACAGTTGCATAGAAAAAGGGAATTTCAGCAGGTGTATTTTGTATATATGGAGAACCTGGTGAAATGCCCTCTCCATCACAACAGTTAAAGCTGTAGGAGCTATACTAGAGTGACCAGATTTAAAAGAGGGCAGCTTTAACTGTTGTGATGAAGAGGGAATTTAACCAGGTTCCCCATATATACAAATGACACCTGCTGAAATTCCCTTTTCAATACAACTGTTAAAGATACAGGAGCCCGGTCCTCCTTTCCACAGGGTCACCCTACAGAAGGTAGCTCTCCAGATGCTTTGGACTTCAACTCCCAGAAGCCCCTGGCAGCCTGGCCAATGGCCAGGAATGCTGGGAGTTGAAGTCCAGAACAACTGGAAATCCCTTGCCGTAGACAACACTGTGGCAGACGGACCAGGGGTCCAAACGGACTTAGGCAACGTCTTCCTATATCAGCATTCCTCAACACGATTCCCTCTATGTGCCTTGGATTACAGCAGATGGGATGTCGTCCAAACACATCCAGAGGAGACACACGCGGACACAGAAGCCTTTCCCCTTACCGACACACTCCAGGAGATTCCCGTCATAGTAGAAGCCTTGCTTGCAGTAACATTCGTAGCCGGGCTGCGTGTTGACGCATTTTCCTTCCTTACAAATCTCTTCTCCAAAGAGAGCGCATTCATCGATGTCTGCAGCAATGAAGAACGGGCAGGAGGAAAGGCCGTTAGCCCAGGCGATTCCTTGGTGCCCTTTCTCGTATGGGCAAGACCCCCCGCCCCCAAAACAAACTCCTGACCGCAAGCATTCTAAGCGACTCACCACGGTGTGCCGGAATGCCGTAGTTGAGGATGGTTTCATCCAGGATGAACCCTTTGCCGTCTGGACAAAGAGTGTGGAACTCAACTAAAAGGCAGAGAGATGTCAAAGAGCTTGTAATAAATCGATACTGAAGTCACAGGCTCCTATTTATTTATTTATTTATTTATTACATTTTTATACCCCCCAATAGCCGAAGCTCTCTGGGCGGTTCACAAAAGCGGTTCCAAGGAGCATCCAGTTATGGCCTGCTGGGGGATCATAGAATCATAGAATAGTAGAGTTGGAAGGGGCCTACAAGGCCATCGAGTCCAACCCCCTGCTCAATGCAGGAATCCACCCTAAAGATCGTTGAGATCGTTCCAGAATTGGGGGGCCACCACTGAGAAAGCCCTCTCCCTTGCTGCCGTCCCCTGAGCCTCCCTCGGAGTGCCAGTACCCGGAAGAAGGCCTTAGTTGCTGAATGTTACAGGGGCTCACATGCATATTTTGGTATGGATCTGGAAGGTGATGGAAACACACACACACACACACACACACACACACACACACACAAGGGGAGCACCCCCTCCCACAAACTTACTGGAGTTGAGTACAGGGCAAGGATAGATTTCGCAGTGGTCTCCCCAGCCTGCTCCAAGAGAGCAGCAGCATTCCTGGCGGGTAATATTGGTGGCGAGAACGCTGTCGCAGAAGACGGTGTCATCGAAGTTCAGGTAGCACTCCCTTTTGTCGTGAGGCAGTTCTGGGGACGGAGGGGGAAGTCACTCTTCACCCCAAAAGACTCTCCCCCCCTGGACCTACCAGCTCCTCCTCCAGCCGGACTGCAGCTCTCGGGGGATGGAAAAGCACTCACCCCGTAGCGTTCATCCCTGCTCTGACCCCTCCAAGGCGTGTCCCGCTCACCCTCGCAGCTCTTCTGGTCTTCAGAAGGAGCGTATCCCTCGTTGCACGTGCACACGAAGGAGCCGTCGGTGTTCTTGCATGTCCCGTGCGGCTGGCAGAGGTCGGAATTCTTCGCGCACTCGTCGATGTCTGGGGAGGCAATGGCACGCTAGTGATGTCGGAGGAATTTGGCCAGGGGGGTAACGTTCATCCCCCGCATGGGGTGCGACTCGACCTACCTCGAATTGGACCGGTTTATGGAATTCTGGGTTTTGTTTTGTTTTTTCTTAAATCAACATGTATGCAAAGCGTGCTTGTGATTTGTGAACATTCGCACAAACTGCGCTTGTGATTCGCTTCATTTGCACAATTTCGCTTTGTTCGCACAATTTCGCTTTGTTCGCACAATCTCGCTTCGTTCACACAATTTCGCTTCGTTCACACGATTTCGCTTCGTTTGCACCCACTGCAAGCTCTGAGTCGCACGCATTAAGCAAGTTACGGATGCGACTTGTGCAAATTACAATTCCGGGTCCCAAGACTGTAGGAAAGGGGAAACAGGGAAGGGGCTCACGCACCTCGGCACTTCCGGCCCCCCTCCAGCTGGTAGCCCGTCCGGCAAAGGCACTGGTAGGAACCCACGGTGTTGCGGCATTCACCTCCGACACAGGCTGCTGGAAAGTCACATTCGTTCACGTCTGCAGGGACCAGAGGAGGAAGAAAGGACTGGTCCATTTCTGATTGCAAAAGGCGCTGGAACGCACAATTTGCCTGAACATCACACCTTCCGGCCCAAAGTCACCAACTCGCCAGGGAGCTAGTGAGGGTTCTTCAGCACTGAAAAGGAACTCTGTACATGCTCTGTGGCATTTTCATCTCTAGCAGTATTTCTTGTGCTATGGGGCTGAACCCTGGCCGTGAGGGGGAAATAGATGCACACATTCTCCGATGCCAATACACGGCCAAAATTCACATCGCTACTATTCAGATCCGGGGGTGCGGGGGTTAAAGGGAATTGCTGGGCCCAAACCTCTGGCATAGGATGCCCAGGCACTCTGCACACACTCAGAGGATCTCATTCCTGAATAGTTCTCCTCCTTCTAAAGAGCTAGTGGAATTCAAAACTGGGTTTGTTTATTGATTGACTTATATAATTTTTTTAACCCATTCTTCAGCCAAAGAAGCCTCCCAAAACAGCTTAGAAAGATTAATAGTAAAACAGTCCCTGCCCTGAGGCCCGTGACATGAAAGGAAAAGGTATGTGGAGGGAGGAGGAGAAAAAAAGCCAAACTCAGACTTTTGGTGCCAGCTGAAAGAAAGCCCCTACTCAGAGACACACCCCAGCCACAAGCAAAGCCAAAACAAATTGTAAAAGTTTATTGCTCTGACCTTCACAGCGCGGCCCGTCCTTCACCGCTTGGAAACCCACGGGGCACTGGCACTTAAAGGACCCCAGCGTGTTCACACACACACCATGGGCACACAGGGAACCGTTCTCACATTCGTTGACATCTGCAGGGAGAGAAGCAAATTGGCCAAGATCTGTCACGCCTGGCAAGTAGTTCATTGCGTTTTTCTCCTCTCCTTCTTTTCCCCCACAGGAGCTGGGGACTACAGACATAGATCTTCACTCTCTTCCTCCTCTTCCTCCTCCCAATGACCCTACGAGAGAGGTTAGGCTTAGAGGTAGCGACCAGCCTCAGGGTTACGCAGGCAGCTTCACGGCTGTGCGGGAATCTGAACTCGGATCTCTCTCAATCCTTAATCCAACGCTCTGAACCTTGGACTGAGCACTCGGCCAACTGAGCTCAGCTTGGAGGAGGGGCCTCTGTGGGCTGGACAGGGAACCTTCCGAGGGCCACATCAGGCCCATGGCCTGGAGGTTCCTCATCCCTGATGTAGGCAATGCTGAGTCAGATGGACCAGTGCATGGACCCAATGAGGACCAGAAACTTAACTTCCCTTTTAGGAGGAACATAACAAACATTCCTGGGCTTTTCGAAACTCGTCAGTAGGATTGCTGAAACCTGTGTTTAGCATCTGCTGCCTCCCCTCTTCCTATTGGCTGTGCTGCTGTGATGTCACAGACAACAGACCAAGCTGGTCTCCTCCCACTTAGCAGAGCTTTGCGTGCTGATGTGTGTGTGCGCGTGTGTGTTGGGGCGGATTACCAAGACAGCTGCGGGAATCGGGTGCGACAGCAAATCCATCGCCGCAGGTGCAGCGGAAAGTTCCGGCCATGTTTTCACACCAGCCGTGCTTGCAGGCACCGTCTTCAGAGCACTCGTCCACATCTGGAGGGGGGGAAAGAGAAATTCAATGAATGTCCCCCCGAACCCAAGCCCTGGTCAACGGAAGAAGAGAGCTGAAGCAAGGCCGGGCCTGAAGTGCCCGCCATCCCATAATCCACAGCCAGAGGCCACAGCCACCTCACTCAGCTTTTCCACAAGTGCCATCCAACCCTCTACCAGGATCGTGGCCAAACCAGACCACTGCACGCCCCAAGCTGAGAATCCAGAGTTTTGCACGCCTAAAATGAGTATGATGTAGTGGTTAGAGCATTGAGCTGGGACTCGGGAGACTCCCTGGGTGACTTAGCGCCAGTTGCTGACTCTCAGCCCAGCCGACCTCACAGGGCTGTTGGGAGGATAAAAAGGAGAGGAGGGCAATTACGTATGCCGCCTTGGGTCCGTTGGAGTGGTATAAATGTAACCGTAAGTAAATAAATAAACCGCAGATGTGCAGAGGATGGCTAAGTGGTACAGCCCCTGTTTTGCATACAGAAGGCCCCAGGTCCCATCTCTAGCAGCATCGCCTGTTTAAAGGAAACAGGAAAGGGACCCTGGAGAACCCACAACCAAAAATCAGAGACAACGCTGGACTAGATAAACAGATAGAGCATTTCTACACGAGGCTGTTCATCCCCTGTGTCTACTTTCGGTTTTGCCACAGAATTGGGATCCGAGCACTACGCAAAAGAATGTTTCTTTCCCTGATGTTCTGCTACATGGCCTCTAGGTGGCACTGTGGTATAGCGGAATACTGCAAATACACAAGAGGAAATCACACTATCTTTCACTTTTGCAATGAAAGGCTGCATTTTCCCTGCTCTTAAAAAGCAAAATCTCTGAAAGTGCTAGTTAGACACAGAAGCGAAACCGGAGGGTCACGTCTAAAGAACCCATAAACAACCGTGAGTAAGGAATGATGAGAGAACAATAACTGCCTTGTGTAGAAAGACCCACGGTCTGACCTAATATATATAAGGTGGTTTCCTCTGTTCTGCTGGTTTGGGAAAGGCCTTCAGCATATGCCCAAAGGTACTCTGATATTATTTCAAAGCATCTAGGGGAGGATCCTGGCATCGGAAAAAAGCATCCAGACTCAAAGTGAAGCCTGTAGGTCGCATCTTACCGTAACACACGCCATTCTGGCCCCGGAAGCCTGGCTGGCAGGGGCTGCATTTATAGGTGCCAGGTCTGTTTTCACACCTCCCGTCGGGGCAGGTCCCAGGGTCAAGGCACTCGTCAATATCTGCAAAAGGGATGGTAGTAATAAAACACAAGAATGGAAGACCAGAAAGAGATCTCAGAAAGGACAGATTAAGAACTTGTAGATTGCAAGTAGATTGTTTGTAGATCACAAGCTGAATATGAGCCAACCGTGCGATATGGCTGCAAGAAGGCCAATGCTATTTTGGGCTGCATTAATAGAAGTATAGCTTCCAAATCACAGGAGGTACTGGTTCCTCTCTATTCAGCCCTGGTTAGGCCTCATCTAGAGTATTGCGTCCAGTTCTGGGCTCCACAATTCAACACAGACAAGCTGGAGCGTGTTCAGAGGAGGGCAACCAGGATGATCAGGGGTCTGGAAACAAAGCCCTATGAGGAGAGACTGAAAGAACTGGGCATGTTTAGCCTGGAGAAGAGAAGATTGAGGGGAGACATGATAGCACTCTTTAAATACTTGAATCTTCCCAGAATGCAGGACACGGAATAACGGGCTCAAGTTAAAGGAAGCCAGATTCCAGCTGGACATCAGGAAAAACTTCCTGACGGTTAGAGCAGTATGACAATGGAACCAGTGACCTAGGGAGGTGGTGGGCTCTCCCACCCTAGAGGCCTTCAAGAGGCAGCTGGACAACCACCTGTCAGGGATGCTTTAGGGTGGATTCCTGCCTTGAGCAGGGGGTTGGACTCCATGGCTTTGTAGGCCCCTTCCAACTCTGCTATTCTATGATTCTATGATACTTTAACTCAGCAAAGGCGCAACTCAACATGGTTGAGTTCCCTGTTCCCCAAACGGGTTCAAGCACTGGATAAGGCAATACAGAAACGTTCTTCCTCCTCAACCCTCTCTGCTCTGACAAGCAACCGTAATCCAGAGTCTCGGGCACAGAAGGGCTTTTCTGTACCTGTTACAAGGCGCCGGAGATTAACCTGGGACCTTCGCCTTGTTGAGCTATGGTGCCTCCCTGTGCTGTGCCATGGTGATCTTGTTAGCGTCACTGCCCGCCCCTCCCAGGACCCGAACCCTGCCTCAAAATTAAGCTAGTGCCTTCCCACACATGTCCCTGCCCTTCCCATAACCCTGTACCTGTCATGGCTAACCTGACTGCCCCTGTTTTGGGAGAAGATGTTTCAGGTAATCAATCAGAATCAGATTCGGAACTAGAAGACGCAGCGCCAGACACCAGCCAGCCTGGACTAGTGGGGGAGGAAGCTCTCACGGGCGATTCCCCAGCTGGAAATCAGCCCCCTCCAGAGCTTATCTCCTCAAGGCCAAATCCTACACACTCAGTGGGAAGGGAGCCTTCTTCTGGAGGTGAGTGTCCCAACAAGCTAGCTGATGCGAGGGTCCGCCAGAAGCTCAAATGCCCGGGGCGGAAGGAAGGTGTGAGAAAGTCAGTTCGATTATGCTCCTCACCAGGCACTCTGAAGTTACAGGCGTTTGGGAAGTGGCTTCCTATCCTTCTTGAGCGGACAATTGCCTTGCTTCGTTTGCATAGTTTTGCCTAGGGGGACGTTTCCAAGAGGTCAGACTCCCTTCAGGTAGAAGAGACGTTTGTTGCTTAATAAAAGCTTTGTGGATTACTTAAGCAAGCCTCATCATTTGCCTCCCATTGAAAGCAGGAGTTTTCTGAGAAACCCGACAGCACCAGCCCTGTACCTTCACAGAGCGGCTGGCGAGACGACTTGAGCCGGTAGCCCGAGTGGCATTCGCACTTGTAGTGTCCCGGGAAGTTGATACAGGAGCCGCCGTCCCCGCAGACGTTGGGCTTTGAACATTCGTCGATATCTGGCAAGTGAGGAGGGGAGGAGAAACCGTGAGGAGGGAGGATGGTGGGGACTCCCCTGGCCTCTCTCTCCCTCGACCCACAGATGTCTCACCCATGCAGGACCGGACTCCCTTGTGGACCTTCAGCTGGTAGCCACGGTTGCAGTGGCAGGTGTACGAGCCACCGGTGTTCATACACACTCCTTTGCCTTTGCCGCAGGGATCCATGTCGCACTCGTCTACGTCTGAGGCAGAGAGAGGAAGGAAGGCGAGAGGCACGTCAGAACACAGCTGTGAGGGAGGAGCGCCTGGGCCAAACTGAGCTACATTTGATTGTCCCGTTTCTCCATCTAGGCGTCAGGGATCATCCACCTGACGGGGGTGTCCAACACGGTGGCTCCGGGCACCAACATGCCCACGGAGGCCTCTCTTGGTGTCTGCCAGGCTCTCTGCTCCTCCTAACTTTTATTTTCTTTTTAAACATTTAAATGGGCCCGCTAGAGTAGACACCTTTAACCACGGTGGCTAAGCCAGAAATCCAGACCGTCTTCAAAAGACACCTTAAACCACGGTGATTAAGGCTTTTTGCTTTATTCACCATGGTTAAAGCCATGGTTTAAGGTGTCTTCTGAACCCAGCCCTGCTTTCTGCCTTAACCACCGTGGTTAAAGCCATGGTTTAAGGTGTCTTCTGAACCCAGCCCTGCTTTCTGCCTTAACCACCGTGGTTAAAGCCATGGTTTAAGGTGTCTTCTGAACAGGGCCAGCGTCTTCTTTTAAAAATATGTATGGGAGTTTGGCATGTTGCAGAACAAAGTGTCCCCTTTATCTGCGTTCCCCAAAAGGGGGGTTGTGTTTCGGAGCTCTGACACCCCCTCCCTGCCTTGCAATTAGGTTTTTTCTTTCTTTTATTTAGTACATTTCTATATCACCCCAACAGCTGAGGTTTTCCGGTGAGTGGCTTTTCTTTGAGTCCTGACAGTTTGCTTTCTGGGGGAATGAGTGGTTTAGAACCGGCCATGTCACCACAGTCGCCATTTTATGAATGAGCCACCCACCCCCAAGGCAGAGTGAGAGCCACTCTGTGCATGCTCAGAAGGCCTCCGGGGGGGGGGGGAAGAGTCTCAAATTAACACCTAGTGGAGGACAGAGGAGTTTAGATATTGCAATCAGGTACCTGGGTGATGACTTTTCTGACACAGGTAGGTCCAGGGAATGTATGAGTGAGCGAAGAATTCAAGGGAAGATGGCCCTTACCTACGCAATACCTGAGTTGAGGATGCCAGCGATATCCTTGGTTACAATGGCACGTGTGCACGGGCGTTCCCGGGATGCATTCACCGTGGCCACAGATGTTACGGTTTACTTTGCAGATGTCTGTCTCTGGGGGGGAGTGGAGGGGAGGGGGAGAAGAGGAGGAAAGAGACATACAGGAGAAGAAATGCATTCAAGGCACGGGCGGCCCTGATCAATCTTCATCACCATCATCATCATCGTTCTATTTCCCAGCAACCGGGACACAGAAGCGTGGTGCTCTGGTATTGGTCAGTCTGACTATGACTGACAAAAGATGCAGGAAGGGAAAATAGCACCGGTAGCAAGAAGACAAACCGGCAAACGTGTCCCCAGTGCCGGAGAAAGAAGCGGGGTTTTTTTATGCAAAGGCTCTGCGCATTTCAGGGAGGCATTTTCTGCTTCGTTCAAAGCGACGGTCGTAGAATCATAGAATAGCAGAGTTGGAAGGGGCCTACAAGGCCATCTAGTCCAACCCCCTGCTCAATGCAGGAATCCACCCTAAAGCATCCCTGACAGATGGTTGTCCAGCTGCCTCTTGAATGCTTCTAGGGTGGGGAGCCCACAACCTCCCTAGGTAACTGATTCCATTGTCGCACTGCTCTAACAGTCAGGAAGTTTTTCCTGATGTCCAGCCGGAATCTGGCTTCCTTTCACTTGAGCCCGTTATTCCGTGTCCTGCACTCTGGGAGGATCGAGAAGAGATCCTGGCCCTCCTCTGTGTGACAACCTTTTAAGTATTTGAAGAGTGCTCTCATGTCTCCCCTCCATCTTCTCTTCTCCAGGCTAAACATGCCCAGTTCTTTCAGTCTCTCCTCATAGGGCTTTGTTTCCAGACCCCTGATCATCCTGGTTGCCCTCCTGTGAACACGCTCCAGCTTGTCTGCGTCCTTCTTGAATTGTGGAGCCCAGTCTTCTCCAGGTCACCATCCTTCGTTCTCCAGTGAGTGTTACCGAAACATTTGACATTCATATAAACCGACTGAACATGGTGTGTTTTGGTAACCCCCACGGTCCCTAGCAGGGAAGACCCTTTCCCCAGCTGCAGCTTCATCAGGTGGGGAAAGGGTCGCTTTCACAGCGGTCTGTTCTGGAGACTTGGTTCCTAGCGGCGAAATCACAGCTCAGTAGCTGGGAACAAGCAACACGGCCGTAAGCTCGCTTGTGACCCACCCCCCTTCCTCTGTGTTAACATCATGGTTTAATTAAACCACCATTTGAAGTTGGTTTAAGATCCTGGCTAGTTTTCTACATAACAGATCGATGCGGTTTAATTTAACCAGGTTGCCAGGGGAGGGAAGTGACGGTGGGTCACGGTCCTGCCACTTCTTCCCGGCCGCTACCTTGTAGCGTAGCGAGCCGGGAATTGACCGTCCGAACCGGGCTTCTGCATCCTTCAAAAGAAAACTTTTAAAAAACGGCATTCGGATGTGAATTTCGCGATTCACGTGATTCCGATTCTCTGGGGCCTCAGTGCTCATGCACCGTCCAGACACAAAAGGTTATCCGGAAGTTTGCGGGAGCCTGATGGGACAAGAAATGTCCAGCAGCGGGGGTGAAGAGACCAAGAAAACTTTAAAAGAGCCCAAAGAAAACTGAGAATGCTTTAGCGGGCACTGAATGCAGACTGTCATGGGCTGTGGAGATAGAAAACCTGGGGATGGGGGCGGCAGGGATGAAACAGAGCACCTGGAATCCTCAACGGAAGCACCCCACGCTGCACCATTTTGTTGCAGTTCTCACTTTTCCAGCTCCGTTTGGCCTGGAGCGCCAGTGAATGCCTTCAGGAAAAAGGCAGGAGCGAAGCAGAGAACTGGATGAATACGGCCGATTTCCGGCACCGCGAAAGCGCTTCGTCGAGCTCACCTGTCTCCTGTGTGGCGGAAATGCCAAATTCGTCCACGGTCTTGTCGTCCTCGGGATACTTCACCAGGACTGCCGTCGTGGGCTTGGGGACCACGGCTGTTCAGCCAAAAGCAAGACACACGGTTCTAGACGGTGGTGTAGCAGCAAAAGCAGAAGTGCAGGCCATGCCCCGCCCCCAGGAGAGTCCCCAAAATTGCAGGCAACTGCTTTGATCCATTTCAACAAACCACGTCCAGCCGCTTTCGTCTCCACCAGCCAGAGGCGGCCTTTTGTACATCCAAGGGGCCTCCCGCTGCCCACCCACGACCAAACCGTGTGAAACTCTTCGCACGGCAACAGGGCAAATATATTGTCGCTGGGGAAATCCGTACTCCTTCCAGATACTGCCAGGATTGCAGCTACTCTCAGAGGAAACAGGGGAGTCTGGGGGGCAAGGCGCAGCAGAGTACGTCCGTGTTCCCCGCTCATTTAAAAAGTGCCGGGGCTGCGTCCCTGTGAGACCTGCCGTCACGACGCCCCTGAACAAGAGTCTCATTCTAACATGGGAAGATCAGCTAATCTCAGAAGGAACAGGAGTTCTGAAGGCAGAGGACATCACAGACAGGGCCAGGGCCAGACTATTTTGCACCCTAGGCAAGGCGAACTACTTGCACCCCTCCAAAAAAAAATTGCCAACTTCGATTTTTAAGAACAGATGTTTTGTAGAAAAAATAAAAAGCACAAAACTTGAACTTTTGCAGCTAAGATTGTAGTGCCTGAATTTCCTTTCCTTTCCCCCCTCCTCCTCCCTCCCAATCCCCTTTCCTTTTGTGTCGTGTCTTTTAGATTGTAAGCCTGTGGGCAGGGACTGTCAAGAAATACTTTTGTAAGCCGCCGTGAGAGCCTTTTTTGGCCGAATGGCGGCATAAAAATGCTTAAATAAATAAATAAATTTATTATGTCCCCCCCCCCCGCTTAAAACAGCTGATTTGTATAAAACTGTGACCCTTAAAGGTCAGTACTGCACCCCTCTGAGGTCTGCGCCCTAGGCGGCTGCCTAGTTGCCTTAATGCTAGCGCCGGCCCTGATCATAGAATCATAGAATAGTAGAGTTGGAAGGGGCCTACGAGGTCATAGAGTCCAACCCCCTGCTCAATGCAAGAATCCACCCTACAGCATACTTGACAGAGGGTTGTCCAGCTGCCTCTTGAAGGCCTCTAGTGTGGGAGAGCCCACCACCTCCCTAGGTAACTGGTTCCATTGTTGTACCGCTCTAACTGTCCGGACGTTTTTCCTGATCAGTGTCCCTGTTTGTAAAAAAAATCCCGGGGCTGTGTCCCAGTGAGCCCTGCCTTCCCAACCCCACTGGTTACAGTTTAGGAAACTGATGCCACGAGGCTCTTGACCGGCAGTGCCCCCAAGCATAGGACGGGGGCACTTTCGCCGAGAGCATTCCCACAACCGTGCCCCCCGGCATCACCGAAATCCTTCCTCACTCACCAGGGTAACGGGGCCCGAAGGTGGGGGTGTTGACGAAGAACACCAACTGTTCCTCCGACGTCGTCACGTAGCTGGGCAACTGAAAACAGGTGGAGAACGAGAGAAGAAAGGGATGAAATTATAGGGCGAGGCAGGTCTGTAAATTGCTAGCTTCTGGGCACTCTGCGGCTGAAACAGTTGGGCCCCCACCCTTGTAAGGCTCACACTTGAACGAAGCGATACGTTTGGGGCAGGGCGGGGGAAGCGGGTCACATCCCTTTTTAAAAGCAGTCACTCCACTCTTTTCCATCTCAGTTTTCCTCGTCCTTGGTCCGGCACCGGGGCCGGCACTTACCGCAGCTGGAGTGATGGCTGCAAAACACAAACCAAGAGGGGACCGTTAGAGATTTCTGCAAATCGCGCGCATGCTTGGGAATGAACCGGCTGCAAACCGCGGGTGGCGTCTTGGGTCCGCGGACGGCCCGAAGCTGCGAACGGGGCAACTCCTGATCGAAAACGAACGGAGGAATTTCTCCCACGGCCCTAGTTGTTTGACCGCAGCTTCCATCACCCCCAGCCTGCTGCTCTGGGCCTTCTGGGACTCCCTCACCACTGTTTTTCCCCACCTGGCAAGGACTCACCTTCTGGCTCTTGGGAGTCGCTGCCTGGAGGCGCGCGGGTAGGCAGCTCCATCTGCTGCTGCTGCTGCTGCTGCTGTTGCTGCAAGTCGGTGGTTCCGTCCGGGTGGATCTGGAGGGTGAATTCGCTCTCGCCTTGGATCGTCAGGGTCTGGTGCGAGGTCAAGATGTGGTAGCCTTTTCCCGCGGGGCAGATCTCTCGGAAAGAAGCTGGCAAGATGGCGTGGGGCGGGCGTGAGGGGAGGGGAAAAGTCACACGATGGCGGCGTAATGCAACGGTGTGACGCTTCAAGAGTGCATCGCCCCTCTTTGCCCGAAGGAACGCGCCCACGGCTCTGGCTGAGAGTTCCCTGGTACGGCAGGCTCTGGCCGTATCCGTCAGCCAGAGAACCAAGGGCCGCTGCGAGGCCTGTACCCAGGAAGACCACCGTGGCAAGGGGGCGACCAAATCAGCCTCCTGCATCGGCCCGAGAAGGAACGGCTGCGGGGAGCTTGTTTTCGACCAACCCTGCCTTAAACAGGAGGAGGAGCAGGGCTTTCTCTGCTGTGGCACCCCGGTTGTGGAATGAGCTCCCCAGAGAGGTCCGCCTGGCGCCTACACTGTATTCCTTTCGTCGCCAGCTGAAGACATTTTTATTCTCTCAGTATTTTAACACTTAATTTTAACTTAAATTTAAATCTTACTGTTTTAACTCTGTATTTTAATCTTATATCAATTTTGCTGCGTGGCTTTTATCCCGGTTGTGCTTTTTATACAGTATTTTGTATTTGTGCTTTTAACCTGTTGGTTGTTTTACTATGGTTTTAATTTTTGTGAACCACCCAGAGAGCTTCAGCTATTGGGCGGTATAAAGATGTAATAAATAAATAAATAAATAAATAAACAACACCTATGAAACGAAGAACCTGAGTTTCGGTTTTCCTCCTCCCTCCCAGTCCAGTTTCCTTTTGTGTCACGTCTTTTCAATTGTAAGTCTGAAGTCATGGGTGGTTCTAGGGCAACTGCCCAGAGAGCTTCAGCTATGGGGCGGTATATAAATGTAATAAATGAATAAATAAATAAACTTGGGCCCCTCTGGATATGTTGGGACTACAACTCCCATAAGGCTGGAGGATTAGAGGAGTTGGGAGTCCCAACACATCCAGAGGGGCCCACGGTGGGGGAAGGCTGTTCCCCGGTGATGCAAGCGACGTGACTCACCCCCCCCCCCCGTGTTCGCACCACGTGACAAGCCACGGTGCCCGCCCGCTACGGCTCCTGCATTCAAAATGGCAGCCGCCACACCTCACGAAGCCTGCATGTGATGGGTTTAATTTGGCTAAGGGGCAGTATATAAATTTAATAAATAAATAAATAATTGTGCACTGCCCAGAGAGCCTCAGCTACTGGGCAGTATAAAAATATGAATGAATAAAAAAAAATTCACTCAATTCATTCAAGTTAAAGGCTTAAATTAATATAATTTAACGGCTGGATTCATTTAATTAATTTAAATGAATCATTTTTTTTTTGCCCTGTGGGCTCATTGCCCCACGGCGGCTTGTCCTGACATGCGAACACGCCCAGCGTCGGCAGTCCCTGGCTAGAGGGACCAAGCGGTGCGACCCGGCTCGCTACGCCCCTCTCCTACTTACCCGTCCCGTCGGCCGGGCACCGCTCACACTGCGCCCCCCAGGCTTTGCCCACGCTACAGCAGCAGGTCTGGCGGGTCAGCTTGGTGGGCAGCGGGTGCTGGCAATGGTGCTCAGCACTCACCAGCCGGAAACACAAACTCTTCTCGCCAGCCTTCTCCGCTGTCCTCCCCGTCGAAAAAAGAGAGAGGGGGGAAAGAGGAAGGTCAGAACACCGGAGTGGTGCAGAGGCTTCATAGAATCGTAGAGTTGGAGGGGGCCTCTAAGGCCATCGAGTCCAACCCCCTGCTCAGTGCAGGAATCCACCCTAAAGCATCCCTGACAGAGGGTTGTCCAGCTGCCTCTTGAAGGCCTCTAGGGTGGGAGAGCCCACCACCTCCCTAGGTCACTGGTTCCATTGTCATACTGCTCTAACAATCAGGACGTTTTTCCTGATGTCCAGCTGGAATCTGGCTTCCTTTAACTTGAGCCTGTTATTCCGTGTCCTGCACTCTGAGAGGATCGAAAAGAGATCCTGGCCCTCCTCTGTGTGACAACCTTTCAAGTATTTGAAGAGTGCTATCATGTCTCCCCTCAATCTTCTCTTCTCCAGGCTAAACATGCCCGGTTCTTTCAGTCTCTCTTCATAGGGCTTTGTTTCCAGACCCCTGATCATCCTGGTTGCCCTCCTC
Source organism: Elgaria multicarinata webbii (assembly GCF_023053635.1). Lineage (NCBI taxonomy): Eukaryota > Metazoa > Chordata > Lepidosauria > Squamata > Anguidae > Elgaria > Elgaria multicarinata. The sequence continues at coordinate 14,837,665 of NC_086191.1, read as the reverse complement.
TGAACACGCTCCAGCTTGTCTGCATCCTTCTTGAATTGTGGAGCCCAGAATGGGACACAATTTTGTGGTTGACCCCAGGAGAGTTTCCTCGAATTCCCAAATGGCCCCAAAAGTTGCCTGCTCCTACATCATTTCTGCATGCCTTCTCTCTTTCTCTTTACCACCACCACACTCTTTCTGCCCCAAAGAGCTTATAAACCATACCACAGGGAGAAGATGGAGAGGAGAGAGAGAGAGAGAGAAAGATTGGGGGTCGGCGTGAGTGGGATAAGGGAGATACATACGCACACAATGGGTCCGGGAAGGCCCCAAGACCTGTCCTGGTTTACATGCACAGCGGAAGCTCCCTTGGGTGTTCAAACACTCTCCCCCCTGGCACACTCCCGGCATGGCACACTCATTGATGTCTGCAGGGGGGGAGAAAGAAATGAAGGAGAAGGCTTTCAGTGGCTACTCATCACGATGGTTCCACGTGACCTCTAGCATCCGAGGCAGTATACTGGGGAAACCGAGCCAGAGGGGGCCACTGCGCTCAGGTCCTGCTTGTGAGTTTTCCCCAGTGATCCACACAGAGAGACCCTCTTTCTCTCATACCTTGGCAGTGGCTGCTGTTCAGTCGCTTGTATCCCTGTGGGCAGTCGCTCCCCAACGTTTTCTGAACCCCCACGTCTGAAAGAGAGGAAACGCAAGCCTTCAATGAGCGTCACGCGCAGTGCAGCCCCACTGACCCACATTCTCGAAGCGGAGGGGAGTTCTTCCTTTTTAAATATATGGTTTTTCAAACTTAACAATACATGGAGGGAGCAATACTATGGCCCGTTTGCAGATTTGGGGCGAGGAAGGATACTTTGGACTCCTGGATCCGAGGTCAGAGCTAGCACTCTGACCTCGGAGCCAGGAATCTGAGCTCGCCCCCTTCGCCTTCACAAACCGGTCTCCGGAACAGATCTGGGGTGAATGCCCCGAAAAGGAAAGTCTGGGAAAAGCCCTATGGGAATCAATTGTGGGGGGTTACAACCGCCCGCCTGTGTGTTTGCAAAGTCCCCCTTTATAGAATCCTAGAATCATAGAATAGCAGAGTTGGAAGGGGCCTACAAGGCCAACCCCCTGCTCAATGCAGGAATCCACCCTAAAGCATCCCTGACAGAGGGTTGTCCATCTGCCTCTAGAAGGCCTCTAGTGTGGGAGAGCCCACAACCTCCCTAGGTAACTGATTCCATTGTTGTACTGCTCTAACAGTCAGGAAGTTTTTCCTGATGTCCAGCCGGAATCTGGCTTCCTTTAACTTAAGCCCGTTATTCCGTGTCCTGCACTCTGGGAGGATCGAGAAGAGATCCTTTGTTTCATGACGGGTCTTGAGACGGGGCTGTTATCTGAATGCCCATTGGCTACACCTTGTCTGGCCTGACCACCCAAGCCTAGGATGGCAACACGTTCCGCAGCGCCAACGCAATGACGTGATGTGTGCCCGGGGGAGGCAAAGCAAAGCACCTCCCGCCTCCGTCCGCTGGGCCATGTTGGACATCAAACATGACATTCTTGCGGGGAGGGAGGGGTCACGGGGAGGCTGCCGGGTGGGGGTGTGTGTGTGACTGCCAAGCCAGCCAGCCATCTGCGGGAAAGCGAGGAGGAGGCCGGCCCGCTGCCTCGGGACTAGAAGAGAGGCGGAAGAGCAAAGAGGCCAAGCACATTCCAACCCTGGTCCAACACAAACACACCCATCCCTCTGCATGGCAGTGGCGGGGACTGGAAAATCCATTAAGCCGGGGCCCAGGTGGGGAGCCGGGTGGTGGAGAGAGAGAGAGAGAGAGAGAGAACCGGTCCCGGCTCCGTTAGTGCCAGCCCCACGACGACGCTGCAAAGCCAGACGCGGCACACTGGGTGCAAAAGGTCCTTTCCCGTCGACCCACACCTTCTCTGCAAAAGTCTCTTCTCCCTAACTAGGATCCACTCTCTGGTTTCCACTCCCCGACCCTGGCAGAGGGCCTCCGCATTTAGCAGCGGCAGCAATTCAACAGGTGCAGCTTCCCCCCCACCCCCAGCCGCCCGGCTAAGGTTGAAATGCCTCTCTTAAAGAGACAGGAGGCGCAAGGCGACTCACACTGCAGGTGGGGGCATTTGTGGCATTTGCTCTGGCCCCAGGAAGTGCCAATACTTCCACAGCAGTCTTCTTGCTTGGTGAGGCCTGGAAGAGGGTTGCTTCCACACTGGGAGAGACAAAGCCAGAGAAGAAAGAGAAGAGGCCACAATTTTTTATCCTTCAGCTCCTCCACCCAATCCTCACCCCCTGTGCCACCTGAACTCAATCCTCACCCTGCATGGAAAAAAATAAAATCCACCCCAAGCGTGAAAACAAATATATCAAGAGGCTGGCTGGTTTAATTTTTGTGTTTCAAGTGACTAGCTCTCATTGAGGGTGTCTAAAATGCACGCTGCCAATTTTAGCAGGGGGAGCAGCTGCGACCGTGTGGCTTGTAATGCAGGGGTCCCCAATCAACGGGCCACGAACCGGTCCCAGTCCGTGGCCTGTTAGGAACCGGGCCGCGCAGGTGAGCTGCTTTCACCCACCCACCCCCACCCCAGCGTACCTGGGCGCAGGGCACCATCTCACCGGGACACAGGGGGGGCTTCCCAAAAAAAACCCTCAAACCCACCCACCCCGGGTCTGTGGAAAAATTGTCTTCCACGAAACCGGTCCCTGGTGCCAAAAAGGTTGGGGACCGCTGTAATGTTGTAAACTGCTCAGAGAGCTTCGGCTGTGGGGCGGTATATAAATGTAATAAAATAAATAAATAAATAAATAAATAAATAAATGTACCTTCTCTCCGTCTCCCAATATATGCAACTATTTCTCCTGCAATTTTTTAAATCTATCTATCCATCCATCTATCTCCAGGCTGGGTTGGCTGAAAGGTACATCTAGTTTTCAGCTCGGTCTCCAGCCATTCACATGGCTGTTTCTCCTCAACATCTACTGATCAGGTATACTGCTCCTGAACATGGAAGTTCCATTTAGGTAAGTAACAAATTGCACTTTTAAAACCATATGTGTTTTGATAAGTTTGCTCTGAAAAGGCAGCATATAAATACACTAAACTAAAAAAAATAAAATGTTTCACTGTGGGGAACCTCTGGCCTAGTCTGTTGGACTACAATTCCCATTATCCCTGCCCATTGCTAGCTGGGGCTGATTAGAGTTGGAGTCAACAATATTTGGAGGACGGCAAGTTCCCCACTTGTGTTGAGTGAACATCATGTCTCTAAAAACAAAAAAATTGACCACCAGTCGTGCGTCAAGTTTATAAATTGATAGATTTTAACATCTAAAAATTAAAATATTGAAACATATAGATCTTTTATTTATTATTTACAGTATTTATATACTGCTACACATCCAAAGGATTTCAGAGCGGTGGTTGTATATGTATTTTAAAATGTGAAACGTTTCGGTATAAAACACCACCTTCAGTCAAAAATAAGAGCAGGTTACAATTACAATTACAAACTGAGACAGGACCAACCATGTCTCTGTTTCGGTGTCACTTCCTTTAATGCTAAAAAAAAAAAGTTTCAACCTTTCTAGCCCAACGGCTTGATCACTTCAGCTGCCTTTTCTCTCATTCTTTCTGTTCTCCGGTCATAAGAACATCAGAAGTGCCCTGATGCTGGATCAGACCAAGGGTCCATCTAGTCCAGCACTCTGTTCACACAGTGGCCAACCAGCTACCGACCAGGGCCCCCCAAACAGCACATGGTACATCAGCACCCTCCCGCCCATGTTCCCCAGCAACTGGTGCACACAGGCTTATTGCTTCGAATACTGGAGATAGCACACAACCATCAGGGCTAGTAGCCTTTGGTAGCCTTCACCTCTTCCAGGAACTTATCCAACCCCCTTCGAAAGCCATTCAGATTGGTGGCCATCACCACATCTTGTGGTAGTGAGTTCCTTAATTTAACTCTGCACTGTGTGAAGAAGTACTTCCTTTTATTTGTCCTGGATCTCCCACCCATCAGTTTCATGGGATGACCCCTTTGGGTCCTAGTATTTTGGGAGAGGGAGAAAAATGTCTCCCTATCCTCATTCTCCAGACCATGCATGATTTTGTCCACCTCTGACACGTCTCCCCTTAGCCTCCTCTTCTCCACACTAAACAATCCCAGTGGATGTCACCTTCCCTCATAGGGGAGATGCTCCAACCCCTTAATAATTTCAGTTGCTCTTTTCTGCACTTTTTCCAGCTCTATAATATCCTTTTTCAGGTGTGGTGACCAGAACTGTATGATTACTTTGCCGCACCAGAATCACCAAGACGGCGTCCCACTCACCGACTGCTTGGGCATCGTCTCCTGGAAGCAGCGTCCGAGGGGCTTCTGGGTGGGGGGTCTCGTGTAGGCGGGTTTGGGGGCCGGGTGCTGGATCAGGTGCTGCTGGCTGCCCGGCCCGCCACCCTCCGAGCTGAGGCTGTCGATCCGGTGGACTTGCACCGAGGCGTCCGGGGGATGATGGACCCGGACGTTGACCAGCGGCTGGTGCACCTGAACTGGAAGGCAAAAGATGGCACTTATTCTAACCAGCACCAGCATTTCAGAGGACCCCCGGGCAAGGGATCCCCAGTGCGTCTACGTTCTCACCACCACTGCTCCCCTTCTGCCTCGTCTTTCCCACCATGGCTCCCATTTGCTTGCTCGAGAGGCAGGGAGCAAGGGAGCCGTGGCGTCCCCTGCTCCTCCTCCTCGTCCCGACCGTTGTCTGGGTGAGAGAGAGAGGCCGGCAAACAAGCAGGTTGCCATGGGGAAGGGGAGAAGCGAGGCCAGGGGGCTCTTGCTGGTAGGCCCTTTCCTGGGGTGTGAGTAGCGGTGTCAGAGAAATGTGCAATGGGTTCAAATGAATCCAGATTTCTATGAATCATAGAACAGTAGAGTTGGAAGGGTCCTCTAAGACCATCGAGTCCAACCCCCTGCTCAATGCAGGAATCCACCCTAAAGCATCCCTGACAGATGGTTGTCCAGCTGCCTCTTGAAGGCCTCTAGGGTGGGAGAGCCCACCACCTCCCTAGGTAACTGATTCCATTGTCGTACTGCTCTAACAGTCAGGAAGCTTTTCCTGATGTCCAGCTGGAATCTGGCTTCCTGTAACTTGAGCCCGTTATTCCGTGTCCTGCACTCTGGGAGGATCGAGAAGAGATCCTGGCCCTCCTCTGTGTGACAACCTTTTAAGTACTTGAAGAGTGCTCTCATGTCTCCCCTCAATCTTCTCTTCTCCAGGCTCAACATGCCCAGTTCTTTCAGTCTCTCTTCATAGGGCTTTGTTTCCAGACCCCTGATCATCCTGGTTGCCTGATCATCATGTCTCGGTTTCAAATTAAGCCTTGCAGTCAGGCTTAATCTGATGGATTTATTACAGACCTCTTTGTAATCCCCTCAGAGAACATTGGTTATAGGGTGGATTAAAAATATAACCAATAAACTACCCACAATGCCCACCCACTCACACCCCACAGCCAGAGCCTGCCCCAAACCCAACCCATCAACCCCACTCCTGCAAATCTCCCTCCTTGGGTACCTTCGGACGAATGCTGCCCTGGTCCAAGGGGCACCATAAAGGTGGAGTGGCTGACGGTGCCTTTCGAGCCGGGGCCGGAGGGAGTGTCACCGTGGCTGTCCGAGATGAGCTGGACCGCGTAGATGGCGTGTTTGCTGGAGCCGGTCTCCATGGGGAGGCCTTCGCTTAGGAGTCTGGCCTGTTGGCCATGGCCATGGCGGCCTGCTGGCACTTGGCAGAAGCGGCCTGTGAACTCCGGCGGGCACAAGCAATGGTTCCCGGATGTACACTGGCCACCGTTCATGCAGGGCAGAGGACAAACCACTGTATGTATAACGGGGCAGGGGGAGAGATGGATAAGAGAGAGAGAGAGAAAGAGAGAATCATATATTAACGTCACAGAGCCGGCCCTACCAAGAGGCAGGGTGAGGCAGTTGCCTCGGGCAGCAGATTTAAAAGGGCAGCAAACAGTTAGCTAATTCTGCGCTCAACATCTAAGGTCCTCCTCTGAGTGCCTACTCTGAAGGAAGCTTGGAGGATGGCAACAAGGGAGAGGGCCTTTTCGGTGGTGGCCCCTCGACTGTGGAATTATCTCCCCGCTGAGGCTCACCTGGCTCCAACACTGTTATCTTTTAGGCGCCAGGTTAAGACTTTTCTCTTCTCCCAGGCATTTAACAGCATATGCTAAGTCTGTTTGTTTTTTAATGGATCCCAGAACTGTTATTGTTTAAAATGGATACTGTTTTATACTGTTGTTTTTATATTTTTGATGGTTTTAAATTTTGTATACTTTTTTTTAATGTCCACTGTTTTTAACTTTTGTAAACCGCCCAGAGAACTTCAGCTATCGGGCGGTATATAAATGTAATAAATATAAATAAATAAATAAATAAATAAATTCGTGAATATTGTATTATGTACTTGCTAGAGATGAGAAAAGGCGCTTGTGGGATTTTCTGCCTCATGTGCCTAAATAATGTGTCTGGCTTTGCGTCTCTGACATGGGTAGGGTCCTTTTTTAAAAAGCTTTGACGTTCACTAAGTACAAGTAGAATTAAATGCAAGTAGATGACTCTCAGGTTGATCTAATTTAGGGGAATGAGAAAGATTTCCCTAGCAAGGTTTATGATGATGATGATGTTCCTAACCTGGAACTTTTACCATTGGATCCACCAGCCTAGCTCTGTGCTCAGCGTGGAACAAACCAACGCTGTGGAATCTCCAACTTTGGAGGGACGGATTCGGTTTAAGTGACACAAGCGCCTGTCAAGAAATCCATTTCAAAAACACGTCCGCTGCGGTGTTCCTTACCCAGAGGAGAAAACCTTGGTAAAACCGCCTCTGGGAAAAAGAAGGAGGGAAAGGCAGGCTTCCTAGCTGTTTATCCCAGCGCCAGGGAAGAGGCCCCACTTGCAACAACATTTTTCAGCCTCTTTGAATCCTGAGCCCTGAGTCAGCAGACAGGAAGCTGGCAAATGAATGCCCACCCCCACTGCTCCAACACTGCAGGTTGATCCCGCCCCAATGCCTCCATTCACAAAAAAGCAAATATAAGGACAGGGCACAGAGCCCAGCTATGCAAAGACCAAATCCAGCAGGGAAAGGCTGGGGATTTTTCAGTTTGGTTTTCGGGAGGGTGTGTAGACATTCTTAAGACTGCTCTAGTCAAAGCCAGACAACTCGTTGCAGGTGCCCGTACCTTCCTTCAGCAGGTGTGGGGAACCACAGGGGGGCACAGGGGTGGGGGGGAATCCACCCTATCTAGGGTCCCAATCTGGAGTTCCCCAGACGACCACAGTGCTTTCCACCAGTTCCACCCCTTTTTCTCCAACCACCACTTTAGTCTTCATCTGCTAGAATGTGGCCCCTAGGAACTTCCCGCAGGCTAAAAAGAGCTCTTCAGGATCATTTATATCATCAGCAATCCCAGCAAGGCCATCTCAAAAAGTGGTGCCAGGAGGCAGAGAACCCTCTGCGTTTCCACTAGTTATGCCGAATTACAATCCATGGGGAAGTTCTTCTGTGGAAGCCCCCAAAAGAAGCATGAGAACATCAGAAGAGCCCTGCTGGATCAAGCCAAGGGTCCATCTCATCCAGCGTCCCGTTCACACAGGGGCCGACCAGCTGCTCACGGGAAGCCTGCAAGCAGGACACGCAGGGGACAGCACCCTCCTGTTCAGAACTCGCATCACAGCACGCCCAGAGGGAAGAATCTCAGACAGGTGGGGACATATAATTCTGAATCAATACATGACTCAGAAGTTGAATCATCTACTGAATGGGAACGGCGGTGGCACCACTTCCTAAGAGCCCAGGAGAGGCGTGCAGGTGTAAACTTCTGCCTCCTGGGCATGATTTGCAATCTATGGGCCTGGAAGCCTAAGCGGGGACGTCTGAAATCATAGGATCATAGCAGAGTTGGAAGGGGCCTCCAAGGCCATCGAGTCCAACCCCCTGCTCAATGCAGGAATCCACCCTAAAGCATCCCTGACAGATGCTTGTCCAGCTGCCTCTTGAATGCTTCTAGGGTGGGAGAGCCAGGATGATCAGGGGTCTGGAAACAAAGTTCTATGAGGAGAGACTGAAAGAACTGGGCATGTTTAGCCTGGAGAAGAGAAGACAGAGGGGAGACATGAGAGCACTCTTCAAATACTTGACAGGTTGTCACACAGAGGAGGGCCAGGATCTCTTCTCGATCCTCCCAGAGTGCAGGACACAGAATAACAGGCTCAAGATAAAGGAAGCCAGATTCCAGGTGGACATCAGGAAAAACGTCCTGACTGTTAGAGCAGTACGACAATGGAACCAGTGACCTAGGGAGGTGGTGGGCACTAGAGGCACACTAGTGCCACACTAGAGGCATTCAAGAGGCAGCTGGACAACCACCTGTCAGGGATGCTTTAGGGTGGATTCCTGCACTGAGCAGGGGGTTGGACTCAATGGTCTTATAGGCCCCTTCCAACTCTGCTATTCTATGATTCTATGATCTAGCCTTGAAAGGAAATGGTCCTGGATAAGGCAATTCCACCGAGCAACAGGAACCTTTCAGAGGTCAGGAGATATCAAGCCAGAGAGGTACGGGGACGAAGGGGAGGCGCACGGCAGCTAAGAGCAGAAAGCCATCAGCTGGGAGAAGGAAGCAGGAGTCCCTTCACATGCTGGCCTTATCTCTTCAACCAGCAGCCTCCTTCCCCAGCTGCAAATTCAACAAACATGGTGGCTTGGGGCCCTTCGGGTATCTTGAACTTTTGTGCGGGGAAAACAAAACACAGGAAGGAAACAGAAAGCCAGATCCAAAGTGCTCGGGGAGCGGGGGGGGGGAGAGGAGAGTGCAGAATGTGGGAGGGGGTGGTGCCCCCTTTCTGGCCTGGAACCAGAACCAGACTGGACGAATTCAGAATCTTGGCTCTCTGCATGTTCCCAGAGGCTCCACCTCTACCTCTCTCCCGCTCTTGGCGAGCGAGAGGAGTTTCCCGGCCAAAGTTCCACCTCTGGATTCCATTAGCTGAAAGGACATGAGCTTCTACCACCCTTTCCCACTCCTGTACGCAGACGGCCCCCGGCCAAGACAAATCTTCCGCGAGAGCGCCCCAACCACCCTTTTTTGCCTCCAGCCATCAGTGGATTTAAAATGGGGGAATTGGCAGCCACGTCCGAGCCCAGCTGGTAAAGAAATCCATGCAAGGAAGACGACTGCAAACGCAAAAGGCCGCTGTGCGCGAAAAAGGGGCGCTCTTCTGCGTGTGTGAGTGTCTCCGGCCACCTCCAGACGCAACACCCGCTCCAGAAAAGGGGCGTTTCAACATTTTCCAACGTTGTTTCCCTTTGAAACCAAAAACGCGAGATGAGAAACCTTCCTTTTACTCCACATCCGCGCACCGTGGGGCGCCCCCTTTTCGGTTTTAAATACTATTTGGCATTCGTCTCTTGGTGGCAAAGTGCTCCTCTATGTACATTCTTTCAGTGAGTCTTAAAACAATCCTGTAAGGCAGCCAAGTTATTTATCTATATACTGGGTGGGGAACCTCCTCCAAGCAGGGGTGGGGGGTGGGATTCGGTTTTAGAGACGGTCTCTGGGGCTGGATTCCAGGGTTGTGCAGGGCCAGGGGCAGACTCAGGAACACCACACACATCAAAAACATCAGCCCGTTGTAGCTTCCAGCTCTTACGGCCGGTAAAGCAGCATTTCAAACTTTTCAACTGCCGGGGTGGGGGAATGGCAGAAAAGCCAAGAAACCACGAAATGACCGCTGGTGAGGGGGACGACAGCGTGTTGTTCTGGGGAATCCGAGAAGGCAAGTTGGGGCCCCAGGATGGCTGGATGTGACACCCCCAGACCTGAATTTCCCCCAACCCTAACGTAAGGTTGTCTACCAGGAGGAGGGCCTTCTCCGCTGTGGCACCCCGGCTGTGGAATGAACTCCCTAAGGAGGTTCGCTTGGCACCTACGTTGTATGCCTTTAGACACCAGGTGAAGGCCTTTTTATTTTCCCAGCATTTTAAGTCTATAAATACATTTTAACTTGGTGTTTTAAATTCGTAATTTTGCATTGCGGCTGTTTTGATCTGGTTGAGCTTTTATATTGTATTTTATATTATGGTTTTATACTGTTGTTTTATACTTTGAATGTTTTTTAATTTTTGTGAACCGCCCAGAGAGCTCCGGCTATTGGACGGTATAGAAATGTAATAAATAAATAAAATAAATAAATAAATAAATAAAATAGGGGTGTGCGAATCCAAAAAAAAGCTCTCTAAATTCCATCCAGAAGCGGGTTCCGACTCAAGCCCAAATCAAGGTCGCGCTATTTCCTTTCTTTCTGAGTGAAAATCCACGCATGTTTTTCCAAATGCAGGCCTCAATTGGGCGTAACTACACAGTTTTGCTTCATATGTATGCGCAACCAATGTGCATGGCGATTTACAGAGGCCAAGTTCCCAGTTAGCAAAAGATTCTCTCCGCGTTATCCACTGACAGACCAGAGCTCAATGTTAAAGCAAAGAGCCATAGATGGAGAGGGACCCAGGTTCTCCAGGTAAGAACTTCAGAACATCAGAAGAGCCCTGATGCTGGATCAGACCAAGGGTCCATCTAGTCCAGCACTCTGTTCACACAGAGATGAACAAGCAGGACATGGTGCAACAGCGCCCTCCCACCCATGTTCCCCAGCAACTGGTACACATAAGCATCCTGCCTCTGATACTGAATAGAGCCATGGGGCGCCTTCTCCTCCAGGAATTTATCCAACCCCTTTTTAAAGCCATCCAAACTGGCGGCCATCACGACATCTTATGGCAGTGAGTTCCTTCACTCCCCTTCTTAGTCCTGCCCAAAAGTGACGGAGCTCTGTGTAGCTTAGCGGCTGACTGTCCTACCTCGGGGCCATCCGAACCCCAGGCTCAAATTCTGAAGGGAGGAGGGCCGTGGCGGCTCACAATTTAATTACAGGCCTCTGCCTGGCACTCGAAACAGGCTCTGGCGTTGAGCCGTCAGTGAACTCCTTCCGAAACGAAGCCGCCTCCTAGGTCCTTTCGGCCTCCCTCTCTGGCCAGCAAACGTCCTGGCAGCCGTTGGCGTGTTTGCCTCGGCAAGGCAGCGTGGTTCTGTGTGTGTATTTGTTTGGCTAACAGTTCTGAGCTCAGCTGCCGCAACTCTGAGGCCGTCGGGCCCCAAGAGACGGGCCGGGACATGAGGTAAAGTTTTCCGCCAGCCAAAAGCAGTTGAGGGAAGAATAGACAGGGGGTGGGTGTTGAAGAAAGAAAGAAAGAGAGAGAGAGAGAGAGAGAGAGAGAGGGAGGGGAGAGAAACTGGGGAAATAGTGTGTGTGTGCGCAATGCAATGCGTAAACAGTGCGCAAAATTAAGGGCCCTCGAGTGAGAAGGCCGGTGGCAACCACATCCCAAAACAAACACGTCAGGAGAGCGGGTCTCGCTCTGAAAATAAAACCCACTTAAACGCCCCCCCCTTCCCCAAAAATGATGAGGGTTCACTCTGGCAAAAATCACGCCATGCTTGCATCCCGACACACGGCAGTGTCGCCACACGTTGGGATTTAGCGCGCACCAGAGAGCAGGTCAGGGCTGGCGGTGTCAGAGGGCGCGCACCGCCGGATGGAGGGGACGGCTAGGTCTGAGCGACATCTGGGACAAATGTAGCCCAGGGGTGGACTACAACTCCCAGCATCCCCCAGCCAGCTGGGGGATGCTGGGAGTTGTAGTCCCGACACATCTGGAGGGCCTCAGGTCAAGAAAAACTGGGTTAGAGAGAGGAAGAGTTAAACCTCTTGCTTGGAAAACTTTCAGCCCTGTGTTCCAAATACGCAATCCCAATTTAGGTCTGTTTGGAGCTAAAGACCCGCCACCCTCCTGCCTTTCTCGGACGCAGCCTGATTACAGATCCCATCAGCCCTTCCCACAGGCTCTATGAGCCCTGTGGCGATGATGGGAATTGTAGTGTGGTGCCTCAGGCTGGGCTTGAGCAGGGCCCAGCATCCTTGGTCATGGGGTCTGTGGGCCCCATGAAGGTGATGGGCGTTTAGTGTGACACCCATGGGGATGATGGGTCTCTGCGTGCCCTCAGGGGATGATAAGTGTTGAAGTCCAGCAAGATGAAGAAGGCTGGGCTAGAGTAGGAAAGAAGCCTGTAGCTCCCCTGGGGAATGATGGGTGTTGTAGTCTCTGGTGCCTCAGGCTAGTGGAGGCTGGGCTAGAATAGGAAAGAAGCCTCTGCCTCCCCCCATGGGGATGATGGGGCTCTGTGGGCCGTCAGGGGATGATGGGAGCTGTAGTGTGGTGCCTCGGAGCAGAGAAGGCTGGGCCAGAGCAGGAAAGATACCGGTGGGGAACGATGGGTGTTGTAGTCTCACCCATCACTACAACACCCATGGGGAATGATGGGTGTTGCAGTCTCTGGCGCCTCAGGCTAGAGGAGGCTGAGCCAGAGCAGGAAAGGCGCTGGTGGCCCCCCGGGGCCCGACGGGTGTTGCAGCGTGAGCTGGGCTAGTGCCCCCTCCCCGGCCGGCCGGAGCCCTCCCCGTCTCGCCCGCTCGCTCACCCACGCGGAAGCCGGAGCCCGTGAGGGTGTCCATGGAGTGCCCGTTCTCGCCGATGAGGGTCATGTTGCTGCCGGGCTTGCAGCTGTCGCGGCACTGGCCCTTGTGGCAGGTCCGCTTGCAGATGAGCGGCGCGAAGACCACCTTGAAGCGCTCCCGCGCCAGCGCCGTCCGCTCCGACGGGCCCAGCGAGGAGGACGACGAGGACGAGGACGACGAGGAGGCGGCGGCGGCCCCGGGCCAGCCCCGCAGCGCCAGCAGCAGCAGCAGCAGCAGCAGCCCCAGCGGCACGGCCGGTCCCGCCGGGGGCATCTTGGCATGCCGCGCTCTCGGCCCCGCCGTCGGGGCGCCCCTGGGGCGGGGGCGCGCGGGGGGGAGGCGGCGGCGGCGGAGGGGGCGGCAGGGCGGAGCGCGCGCGGGGAGGCTCGTCGCCGGGCTGCCAGGCTGGAAGGCGCTCGCCCGCCCGCCCGCTCGCTTGCCCGCCCGCCCGGCGCAGCCAATCTCCGGCCGGGGGCAGGGATCTGGGAGCGCCGCCAAGCTCCGCCGAGGGGCGGAGGAGGACGAGGAGGAGGAGGGGCGGTCCCGGCCGGAGCCAGACGGGGGCTGGACGGGGCGGCAGGGGGCGCGGCGGAGCCAGAGGGAGAGAGGGAGAGCGGGGGGACGGGGGGGGGACGGGACGGGGAGGGCCAGGAGAACAGGAAAGAGGCGAAAAGTGAAAAAAGGAAGGAGAAAGGAAGGAAAGAGGAGAAAGAAAAGTGAAGAAAGAGGAGAAAAGAGAGAGAGAAAGAAAGAAAAGTTGAGAAAGAAAGAAGAAAGAAAAGAGGAGAAAGAAAAATTGAGAAACGAAGAAGAAAGAAGAGTAAAGAAAGAGGAGAAAGAAAGACAAAAGAGAAAGAAAAAAAGAAAGAAGAATAACAACAACAACAATAATAACACATTTCTTACCCACCTCTCCTTCTGGATCGAGGCGGGGAACAACAGTAAGTATAAAATACTGATTAAAAACATAGTATACACTGTTAAAACATCCTAAAAGCATCCTAAAATTCCACTGGATAGGAAGGAAGGAAGGGCAAAGAGGAGAAAAGGTCGGATAAAGGACTAGACGGGGAGAACAAGTGACAGGAAGCCAGATGCCAGCTGGACATCAGGAAAAACTTCCTGACTGTTAGAGCAGTACGACAATGGAACCAAAGACCTAGGGAGGTTGTGGGCTCTCCCACACTGGAGGCCTTCGAGAGACAGCTGGACAACCATCTGTCGGGGATGCTTTAGGGTGGATTCCTGCCTTGAGCAGGGGGTTGGACTGGATGGCCTTGGAGGCCCCTTCCAACTCTGCTAATCTATGATTCTTGCTGCTCCCCTCCCCAGCTAGGAGGAAGCGCCATCCTTCCCCAAGCAGGCACCCTCCAGATGTGTGGGACTACACATCTGGAAGGCGGCCGCTTGGGGAAGGCTGAGCTCACATCGGTTGGCCGCAGAACGTCGCTTCGGCTTGAGGACCCAAGAATAGCCTCAGAACATCAGAAGAGCCCTGATGATGCTGGATTGGACCAAGGTTCCAGCCAGTCCAACATTCTGTTCACACAGTGGCCGACCAGCTTCCTGGGTGAAACCCACAGACAGGACATGAGTGAAACAGCACCCTAGCACCCATGTTCCCCAGCAACTGGTGTACACAAGCATATCGCCCTTTCTTGCTTTATACTTTGAATGGTTTTAGTTTTTGTGAACCGCCCAGGGAGCTTCAGCTATTGGGCGGTATAAAAATGCAATTAATAATAATAATAATAATAATAATAATAATAATAATAATCCCTACACAGCTCCCATGATTCCTTACCCTCAGATGGGGTTGATGGGAATTGGCGCCCCAGCAGCCTCCAGAGGTCGGACTCCGTTATCCTTTGAAATTTGCTCTTCTCCGCATTTTGCGTCCGCGTTCTCTAATATTCGGGGGGAAATCGTGACCTCTTGAGTGAAAATAACGTTCAAAATTGCATTACATTAGGAAAACACTGCTTGCAAAATATGTTTTCATGGCACAAAGTTGCATGGAAAATATGTGTATTAGGATAAATGTTTATGCAAACTTTAAAAACCAAGAATTTTTGCACTGAAACTAGTTCTAGTGGTTTGGTTTTTTTTTAAAGAAAAGTAGATTGCAGATACCTGAAGTCTTATCTACTTGTTTGAAGCTAGTCAGTTACTGTAAAAGGAATGAAAACAAAAGTTATTAAAGATCTTTGTTTGTTTTTAGTTTGTTACTAAGTTGCAAAGTTCCCCCTCAGTGTTTCAACATGTCAAACAAAGAAAGAAACAAATCCAACAAAATGCAGCTACATTGAAGTTTTGGTAACAAGACAGTTCTATTTACACATTAATTGGTGGAAAAGGCAGATCAACTAACAATTCCCTAATCAACAAATGACCTACTTGGTTCAAATGGCAGGAAAGTGAATTTGGTGTAGGCTAAGGGTGTGCGACCTCTTTGAGCCCGACAGCGGAATTCCATTTCGGAGACATTCTGGGCACCCATTCCTCTGGTGGGTGTTACCAGAGGCGAAAGGGGCGTGGCAAAGGCAAAGAAGGTGGGGTCAAGATGCCCAAATCTTTGCATATTGTAGTTCAGTAAATAAGTCTTAGGAGATGCATTTCAGCCACTTCAAGTGGGGTCAAAATACATAGATTGGCTTCAGCGTTCAAACTATTCTTATAGAATCATAGAATCATAGAATAGCAGAGTTGGAAGGGGCCTATAAGGCCATCCAGTCCAACCCCCTGCTCAAGGCAGGAATCCACCCTAAAGCATCCCTGACAGATGGTTGTCCAGCTGCTTCTTGAAGGCCTCTAGTGTGGGAGAGCCCACCACCTCCCTAGGTCACTGGTTCCATTGTCGTACTGCTCTAACAGTCAAGAAGTTTTTCCTGATGTCCAGCTGGAATCTGGCTTCCTTTAACTTGAGCCTATTATTCCGTGTCCTGCACTCTGGGAGGATCGAGAAGAGATCTTGGCCCTCCTCTGTGTGACAACCTTTTAAGTATTTGAAGAGTGCTATTCTGTCTCCCCTCAATCTCCTCTTCTCCAGGCTAAACATGCCCAGATCTTTCAGTCTCTCTTCATAGGGCTTTGTTTCCAGACCCTTGATCATCCTGCTTGCCCTCCTCTGAACACGCTCCAGCTTGTCTGCGTCCTTCTTGAATTGTGGAGCCCAGAACTGGACGCAATACTCTAGATGAGGCCTCACCAGGGCCGAATAGAGAGGAACCAGAACCTCACGCGATTTGGAAGCTATGCTTCTATTAATGCTGCCCAAAATAGCATTGGCCTTTCTTGCAGCCATATCGCACTATTGGCTCATATTCAGCTTGTGATGAATTCTGGTTGTACTCAGTTTCTTGGGTGAATTATTTGCCTTTTGACTAGCCAGGCCCCCATGGTAATAATAATAATAATAATAATAATAATAATAATAATAATAATAATAATAATAATTTATTTCTTACCTGCTTCTCCAATTGGATCGAGGCAGGAAACAACAATAAGCGTAAAATACATAAAATACTGATTAAAAACATGGTATACACTGTTAAAAACATCCCAAAAGCATCCTAAAAACATACTAAAACATCTTAAAATTCCACTGGATAGGCCTGCCGGAAGAGATCAGTCTTTATAGCTTTCTTGAATGCTAGTAGACTGTTAAGTTGACGAGTCTCCTCCGGCAGACCATTCCACAGTCTGGGAGCAGCAGAAGAGAAGGTCCTCTGGGTAATGGGGTTGCCAACCTAGTCTTTGCTAGCTGAAGGAAATTCTTCCCAGAGGACCTGAGTGTGAGGGGCGAATTGTACGGGAGAAGGCGATCCTGCAGGTAGCCTGGATCCAAACCATGTAGCACTTTAAAGGGGATAACCAACACTTTATACTTCGCCCGGAAACTAACTGCCAGCCAGTGAAGAGATTTTAGGACTGGTGTAATGTGGTCACCCCTAGATGTAGCTATTATGTGATTAGCCATATCCCCCACGGAAGCCATTTTGTAGTGGTGCCCACACAGCAGTTCCTCAAATTCCCAAACGTGTCCAAAAAAAATCAAGGACCCGTGCTCTAGAAGACAGGAGGCTGCTTTATGCCGAGTCAGGCCATGGGTCCTCCATCTAGCCCAGTATTGTCGACACGGGCTGGCAGCATCAGCTCTCCAGCGTTTCAGGCAGGAGTTTTTCCCGCCCTACCTCAAGATCGAACGTGGGACCTTCTGCGAGCCAAGCAGGTGCTTTACCCACTCAGCTACAGCCCCTCCCACGAGATGATCTCACAGCAGTCCTTCTAATTTAGGTCTCCCATAATCTGACACACATTCCTGACCGTTCCGTATCCACGCCAGCCGAGCAAACAATGGGACCGTCCTTCATCCTGGCAGCTCAGAAATGGAAGACCTGGCCCTAAGGGGTTAACCACAGACAGGGCCGAGAGTGTGTGTGAGTGTGTGTGTGAGTGTGTGTGATGGAGAGGGAGGTATTGTCTGGCATCTGCATAGAGGCCTCGCAGCTTTATGGAGATAGAGGTCAGGGGGGGTCAGGAGAGGCGCGTGTCTGTCCTTTTCAGACACACTCCCTTGCTTCCCCGGGGGAGATGGGGAGGGGGGGTTTCAGCAGGATAGCATGTGCCAGGAGGCCTCGCCTGGTTTGCCCCCACCCCCAGGGAGCAGGGATGTGGAGGGGAAAAGGTTGGGGGGGGGGTCCCGCCCCCTGTGTCTGTGCAAAGATCCAAAACCAACTGCACTTCTCATACACAATGAGCAACAGCGCAGCTGAAAATGTGGGGAAGACAATTGAGCTGGGAGGGGAGGGAGTTTGAGGCCGGCCGGCCGGCCGGCTGTGTGTGTGTGCGGTGCTGTTTCTTTCCACTGCACGCAAAGAATTACCTGGGGGTAGTCAGTGGAGGCTTTATAAAACACACACACACACAGCCAAGTGCTCCAAAAGACAACCAGGGATGTGTCTGTTTGAAAACATATTTGTATATTTGTACGTTTATCTGGGTCACCGCCGTATGTGTGAATGTGCTTCTAGTAATGGACTAGGAGATGTGCAGTTGTGAGTCCTTTTTTTTCAAGCTAATGTATCCTTGGGGCCACCTTAAGGAACTGTCCCCCCCCCCAAAAAAAAACCTTGGCTTAAGGGGCTATAGCTTATTAGCACAGCTCCTGTTTTGCAGGCAGAAGGTCCGAGGTTTGATCTCCGGCCTCTCCAGGTAGAGCTGGAAAAACACCTGCTTGAAACCCTGGGAAGCCGCTGCTGCCAGCCCGTGTCGACAATACTGGGCTAGAGGGACCCAGGGTCTGATTCAGTACAAGGCCAGCTTCCCATATCCTCACGGAGGTGTTTCTGAGATAAAGGGCAGCAGAGCACTGGCCGCTGTCTCTTACAGCCAGAGCAAGCAGACCTGAAAGCGTTCAATACCAAAGTCACTCACCTTGAAGGCTGAAGCCGGCGAAACGACTTGCAACTTGACTGAGCAAGCCGAGGGGCGCCCATGTGAACAGAATCATTGGTACCCTTCTCCTAGAAGTACTTGAATCCCCTGCAGACTTTGATCTACAAATTGAGAGTGTGGATTACTCCATTGCTACACACAAACACATGAAGAGTATACTTGCTGGAACCATCATTTTAAAGTTTCTCCACTTTGCCGCCAAGTGAGACCTGATGCAAGGTATGGGGGGGGGTACCTTTTGTGAACCCCCAACTGGTATCCTCTGTACTTATTCCAGGATTTCCCTAAGGAAATCCTGTCATAAATCAACAACAAAAGTTTGCACAACTTAAGGCATAGGCCAAGGGGGAAACCATTCAAATGGACACCTTTTTTCTGCTATCCGGCTTTACTGCACATCTGCAAGATTCACCACATTTGATACATCTGCCTTGGACTGGAGAGAATTTAGAGCAGAGGTCCCCAACTTTGGGGGGACAGTGGCGGTATTTGGGATTTTGAGAGAGTGTCATGGGCACTTTCAGAAAGGCCCTGCCATGGGGGCACCTTGCCCTTTCATGAAATGGCTGCCACGATGGGTGTGGGCTGGTCAAAAACCCACATCTCCCAGAAGGGACACCGATGAGACTTTAAGAAAAGTAACTTGCCCACGAACCAAAGTCCAAGGCAGAGGTGAAGTCTGAGCTCCTAAGCTCTTCTGATGGCACTGGAGAACGGCAATTCCTTTTGCAGTAAGCCAGCCTCTCAGTTTAAAAACGTTAAATAGTTAAAAACTATCCAAAGAAATAAAATGAAAATCAAGCAGGGCCTGGACCATGGTGGGTCCCAAGCGACGTTGAAGACGCTGGTAAAGTTGTGTTCCCTCTGAGCTTAGCTGATTCCTCGCAACAGCTCGGGGAAAATGAACTTCCCATAGCAAGAATATTTTGCTCCTTGTGTTCTAGAGAGGATGGGGTTTGAACGGACAATTCAGATCTGCCCCCCGGTTGAAATGAAAACAGCTGGAACTAGTTTGTTGATATGGATCCAGACAGCTGCCAGCATTTTCGGGCTCTCCTTGAGCATGTGGTGATGGCTTGCCCATCCAAACTGACCACTACACCACAGGTATCCAGACTGTTTAAACTCGGTGTCTGTGTGTTTATGTGGCAACCATTTCTGTTTCTATGTTTGGAGGGAGCGTTGAGGGGAGAAAGTTGTCAGCTGAGAAAGTGTCCTCCGTGGCACCGAGTGTTGGCTTTGGAGCAAAGAAGAAGCCTTGTATCATAGAATCATAGAATAGTAGAGTTGGAAGGGGCCTCTAAGGCCATCAAGTCCAACCCCCTGCTCAAGGCAGGAATCCACCAAAGACGCATGAAGTCCTTATTCCTTTCTATTCAGCATTAGCACAATCACACCTGGAGTAATGTGTACGATTCAGGACAC
Source organism: Elgaria multicarinata webbii (assembly GCF_023053635.1). Taxonomy (NCBI): domain Eukaryota; kingdom Metazoa; phylum Chordata; class Lepidosauria; order Squamata; family Anguidae; genus Elgaria; species Elgaria multicarinata. The sequence goes on along the minus strand of NC_086191.1, from coordinate 14,818,147 downwards.
CACATTTCCAGAAGGACATTGACAGGTTAGAACAGGTTCAGAGGAAGGCAACAAAGATGATACAGAGACTTAAAGACAGGCCCTGTGAGGACAGGTTGAAGAAGGAATTTGGGATATTCAATCTGGGGTAAAGAAGGCTGACGGGAGACATGCTAGCAGTACTCAGGTACATAAAAGGAGGCCATAAGGAAGATGGTCAAGAACTATTTTCCATTGCCACAGAAATGAGGATGGGGAATAATGGGTTACCGGTACTCCATACAGCTAGATTTCGATTAAATATAAGGAAAACGTCCTGACGGTAAGGTCTGTACAATAGTGGAACGGTCAACCTGTGGAGGTTGTGGGTTCTCCATTTCTGGAGGTTCTGAAGAAGAGGCTGGACAGAGCCACCTCACAAGGATGGTTGAACTAGTTTTCCTGCACATCGCAGTGGGTTGGACTAGATGAACCTTGGGGACCCTTCCAACTCCACAGTTCTATGATTCTAAGCGTGAAAGAACTTGAGAGTTCAGCCCGGCTCTTGACGTGATGGAACCGCAGTAATGGCAAATCGGTGGGCCCCAGGCACCTCTGCTTTTGAGGAGACGCGCCTCAGATTTGAAGGCACAGCAGCAGGGTTGACCAAATCGGCTCCAGGCTGTTGTGGGCCTTTAGCAAGACTCCATGGGGCCTCTCCCGGAGTGAGTCCACCACCTCACTGCCTTTCTCATCAGCTGATATCATGCCTCAGCTTCTTTCTCACCGTTGAGACCACTTGGGTTCTTGACAGGCAGCGAGCCGGTGGCTCTTCCGTGTCTGGGCCGGAGAACAGGCACGTCCGTGGGACCCTGCTGGAGCGTGGCCCATAACCGTGCCTAGATAGACTTGATGATTTGGGACCTTGGAGAACTCCTTTAGAGTCCTGACGGCTTCTGACTGAAACCCGGAGCAAATTTGCTGCCCCACGGACACCGGGGCTTACCTGCCTCCACTTTGATTCTATTTCTTTTTATATCCGGTACATTTAAGGTTGAGGGTGTCGGAGGTAAACAGGCAAAAGGGGGAAGACAAACACATACAACGGCAACAGAACGCAATAAAACATTCACGGCAAAAAAAGAATTCACAACTAGTTTTAAAGCACGCACTTAACCAAACCGATCCGGCCGTTCCTTGAGAGGTGGATTAAAAACAGGGACGCCCGGCTTCACTTGGTTCTTTTTTCTTCTCCTGTTCCCTGCAAAAGGCCCCAGCAAAGGGTTAACCGGCTGCCACCACCACCCCGCCCCCGCCCCGCCACCCCCTTCCCGCCTGTCCCATTGATGCTGTCAGCCTCCCTGGGGTATGGGCTCGCAGCCTGCCCCCCTTTTGTGGCGGCCCCGGCGTGTGCCACCCTTTGCCCCCAATCTGCATAATGGCAGAGCCCACGCGCCAAGGCCGGCACTGCCATCTGCTGCTGCGTCCCCACGGGACCCTCCGCCACGCAGCCAGCCCCGTGCCCATTGGCTGGGCCCACACCAGCCATCTGCAGCCTCCAGCCCACACAATGGGGCTCCAGGCCTTTATATCAGGGGGGCAGCGGCCGTGCTCACAAGAGGCCCAGCTGGCTCCGGGCTGAAGGGAGAGAGACAGAGAGAGAGAGAGAGACGCACACGGGGCCTCAGCCGCCAGAGACTCCAAACGGCCAGAGAGATCCCTGAAGCCAACTTGGGAAGCCTCTCAGGGCCACGGACGCGAAGGACCAGTCGGTGCCAGAAAGGAGTGTCCTCACTCCCCGAGACATCCTGCACCTCCGTGCCAAGCCCGGTTGCCAAGTGCCAGAGACCCAACCAGGCGGCGAGACAACCAGGCTGAGCGAGTCCACGCCTTCGGCGCCTTCAATCAAAATGCCCCGTGGATTCCTGGTGAAGAGGACATGCCGAGAGGGCCCCGTCTCCTACCGGATCAGGACGCCACGGGAAGACGATGTGTTCCCTGCGCCACCGCCCAGCAGCGTGGCCCTGCCTTCTGCCCACAGGACAGTGCCCAGGGTCGGGGGGCTGCCAGAATCTCAGGGGCCGGCCCAGGTCCCCCCACGCTTGGTAAGCACCCCTCTGCTGTCCAGCTGCCTCGACCGAGGTCTCAATTCCGGCTCTCCGGCGCCAGGAGAATCTGCCCCCGTTTGCACTTCGCAGTCCCCCGGTTTGGGTTCGGCTTGCACTGTCGCGAAGCAGGCCACCCAACCGCCGAAGCGAGCCGGCGTGGGCCCCGGAGAACCGGGCCCCGAGGTGGTGGCTTTGCTGGGCGCCTTCGTCTGCCAGCTGTGCCAGGAGTCGTATCCGGGCCCGCTCGCCCTGGCCCAGCACTGCTGTTCCCGCATCGCCCGGGTCGAGTACCGTTGCCACGAATGCAGCAAGGCCTTCAGCTGCCCGGCCAACCTGGCGTCCCACCGCCGTTGGCACAAACCCCGGGGCGGCGCGCACACGGGCGGCACCAAAGAGAACGAGAGCCCCGAGCCGGCCGACGCTCCCGCCGTCCCGCCACGGCCCGGTGCCGCGGAGAGGAGCTACTGCTGCTCTCATTGCCCCAAGCGGTTTCGACGCCGGGCCTACCTCTGCAAGCACTTGGCTCTGCACACAGCCACCGGGCCGGTGCTGTCCGAAAGCCAGCGTCTCCATAGCAACCTGGCCCCTCACTGCCTTTCCTGGCCAAAGAAGCCCTTTTAAAAAGAATCTCCCGAGGACCAAACACATCCTCAGCTGACCGGTAGGAAGGGACGCCTGCCGGCCAAGGCTGAGAAGCTGCATAATTCGCACACGGACCCAGGTCTCCAATCCACCAGCCCCTCGCTCTGCTGTCCTCACTGGGGTAGCAGGGTTCAACACACACCTCAATTCCACCATTTCCATCACCTGGACCAGAAACAAACTTATGCGTGGCTGAAAAGCTGGTGCAGACTTTAAAAAAAGTAAAGTTTTTTTACTTTAACCTGAGCTGGTTCGTTTTCCTTTATTCTGTGGAGAGCAAAGATGGCCTTTGCCACAACTGAGTCTTGAATAGAAGACTACAAAAGCGGAGCAGGGTCGTTGGTCAGACACAAAGCCAACCTTGACCTCCAAGCCTGGGGTTTCCAGATGAAACCATGCGGTCAGGACTTCCAGACATGTCAACTACCACCTCCTCCTTTAAACAGCTTGGCAAAGACCCTCACAGCCTCTGAGGACTTCTGGTCGTTGCAAGAACGAACTTTCCAGCTCGAAGGTTTCACGTTGGGGGCGCGATGGGGCAAAAGGAAGGGGGGATATGAATGAGGATGTTGACGGATGGAACCGGTTTACGAATCCGTGACAGTAAAGGGAACGTTTTAAAAAGCAAAATTGGTCTGTGTCTTTTCTGTGTTCTGCGTCACCAGACATGCGTGATGCCACATCGCTGGAAGTGGCGAGAGGCATACTCACAAAACCACGTAGCTTTTCCTCCCAATCAGTTTCAACTCAAAACAATACATCAGGTCCATCTGGTGTATCAATCTCAGATCCATCCATAATCTCACAGAAATCAATAACATAGATCAAAATTCCTGTGTGACATTAGAGCATGGAATGAGGATGGGCTGTATCTTCAGATTATAGATCTTTGTTGGGGGGAGGACAGACGTTACTTTTTAATGCTCTCCCACATAAGGAATAAACCATCAGGGAGAAAAGATCCTAGCTTAACCCGGTCCCTGATGTGCTAGTTTTCAACTTACAGGCAGCATTTTATTTTCATGGGAGATCATTCCCAAAAGATGCCTTCTGAAATGGCACGGTCATTTCTCCTACCCCTCCAGGACTCTACCACCTCTTCTTTCTCTTGTGTGTTTAAACTGGGTTTGAGTTAAATGATCCAAAGTGAAAATACAAACCTGGGGAAATCCATTCTATTCTTCCGCCGTGTCTTTGCAGCCACCAGCCTAGTTAGGGTCACCGGAAGACCTTCAATTTGTCCTGCGAATGGGGTGACGGAAGAATCTAGCTATCTCTCTCTTTTGCCAACCTTGCTGTGGGTGTACAAGAGTGGTTTTAAGGAGTAATTAAGCCACGTTAAGTGGCCGTGGGAAATGCCTCGTTGCCATCAAGCAATGGCATATAGGAATTTTCTTGAGGCTGTTAAATGCACCTCCTTGGTTACATCTCTGCCCTGCCTCAAATCACATCTCAGCCCCAAATCCCCAATGCCGGATTGCATTATAAGAGCATCAGTGTGGGGGGGGTGGGAGGGAAGGAATCCCCCGCTCTTCCTCTCATGCCAAATTATCCGAAAATTTAAAAAGCCGACCTCCTGCTGTGTGTTTGCTCATTGTGGGGGTGGGTACGGAAATACTATCTGCCTATACTGAAACGTTGCTTGCTCCTGTTTTCGCAATGAAAAGTTCCACATTGAAAAGTTCACCCAGAAACTCTGTTTTAACCTCTAAAGGAAGAAAACTTTGCAAAGTTTCCCACAGCGTCGGAAAGTGAGGACGCAGACCGAATTTTGGCCCACTCCTTTCATTTATTTATTACGTTTATATACTCGCCCCATAGCTGGAGCTCTCTGCGCAGTTTACAAAAGTGCCAAATTTAGTGCCAAATCGCACAGGGGACTGCGTGTTTACGGTTTCCTTATGGGGTATAAACGGTGCAATCTGCACACGCTCAAGAGCACTCTCCTCCCATTAGCATTTACTTCACACAGCCTAGGTTAAGATTCCTCAGTGGGGAAAGGAAAGCACTGCAAATGTGTCCCCTTTCAGCACAGCAGCAAGGGGGGGACACACAGAATAAAAACTAGGCTCTATTGGTAGATCCTTGGGGAATTTCAAGATTAGCAAACGTTTCTGACTCCCAACTGTCTAACAATAGGTATGACAAATTAACACACACACACTGCAAAAAATGAAGCTGGATTCCTGTTGGATGAACTGTGAGCTCAGTTCCGGCACTCAAAACGAATCGCTGGGCTGAAGCATTCTTTAATTTTAAGCGTGCGCCTTTTGCACCAGGCTCTCTTCAGCAGATCTTGGAGGTTTCGGTAAAAACAAAGGAGATCCTGCAAGCTTGAAGCCTGCCGGTCCTCTCTCGCTCGTTCACTCACCGCCCGCCCCCCCCCAAAGACAACTCATTCTGAAAAGGGCTTCTTCCTTCCGCACCAACATTCTTAGCCCATGACAGCATCGTAGAACAGGAGAACACCAGGATTATAATGCGGGCGGCGTACACAGAACGCGGCAGGGCGCAAGGTGTGCCGTTCCCCAGAGCCGCCTTTTGTGGGCAGGGGCGGAGCGCTGCCTCTAAACACGCCTCGAAGTTCCAAGAAAGCCAACCGCATCAGATGCTTGAAACGGGCAGGCATCCTGAACCTCACAAGGAACCTCTCGGATCCTTTGCTGAAGGTCCCCTTTCATTCGCACCGCGGTCCTAGGCCACGCGTGCAAGCCACCTCGTTTTAAGACAGCTCCACAGGCCTTTGTTCCTTCCCGGAACCCTTCCAACGGGCAACGCCGAAAGCTCTGTCCAGCCCAGAGACTCGCACGCCTACAGAAGACTTTCTTTTCCAAAAGGGTCAGCTGTACATCCAGACTCAAAAGTAGCAGCTTTTCCAAGGCTTTTTTAAAAGATACGGCAACAGTCTATAGAATAAGATTGGTTGCTTGCACGTGAGAGCGCACCACGCTCTTCCCAACCCCGCTCCTGGGATCCGAACCACGCACAGACTAATGCTCCGAGGATACTGTCAGCGACAGAATGTTCACAAACAGTACAGCTTCTGAAGCGAAAGGTTCATTTTGCTAGGAGAAAAGGAAAAAAAGTGTGTGTGGGGGGGGGAACCCTCGCACACAAGGCCTGAGTAGAGATTTGAAAGCCCAGGATAGTGATAGGGGTGAAAAGCAGTAATATTTGAAACCCCATTTTTCCAAGTTTTTTTTTTATACCCAGCGCCGCCGCCCGCCCAACTGAAAAAAACATTTTCTTTTAGAATGATGAATACAATATTTGAAGCAAGGTATTCATATATTGCAACCTGGACTTTACTCCAACTAGGAAGACTTAGTTAAGAATAGAGATATAGCATTTCTGGAAATGTTGAAGCCACGTGGATTTTTTTGTTTGTTTTGTTTTAATCCATTCTATAAGATACCCAAGTTATTTCTTTCATTCCTTATTGAAATTATTCATGTCATGTATCTTTTACTGATAGACATTTAACGGTGCTCAAAGTCATGCTCAGGTGACAATCTGAGTTTTGTTCTGTATAGTATTTCTGGGCTTGTTTTGTTACAAGCCGATTCTAATGGGCTCTCCCACCCTAGAGGCCTTCAAGAGGCCACCTGTCAGGGATGCTTTAGGGTGGATTCCTGCATTGAGCAGGGGGTTGGACTAGATGGCCTTGTAGTCCCCTTCCAACTCTGCTATTCTATGATTCTATGTAGTTCTAAAACCCACAGATGGTAGGTTACCTCTCTGCTGCCACCACATGTGAAGACACGTGTGTGGGTTGTCTTACCTATGCCTCTCTTTTTAAAAACAACAGCAGCGACGTTGAGTCTTGGGTCTATGGAACTCACTGCCAGTTTTTAATAAAGTTCCCAATTGGACCCTCACCGTTAGCTATGAAAACTTCAAGTTATACATAGTGTTCCAAACGTAACTTCTGGAAAGGGGGCGTTGTGGTGGGCAGAAAGGAGAGCGAAGAGGCCAGGATACAAATTATCCTGAGCCTCTTTCAGCCTCCTTCCCTCCCTGTCCAAAGCGCCATCGCTAGACAGACTAAAAAACCCCAGCGAAATCTGCAAGGCAGGAGGAGGGACAAGATTATCTCCGCTGTGCCTCCTGCTCCCCTGAACTAGATGATCAGATGCCTCTGAATTCAGGGGCTTCCAGCCACAGAGGGTACAAAGTGCCGAAAGTGACTTTAGCTCCGTAAAGAAAAATAGTAATGATTGCATATTTTTAAGGTCTATCCCCCTCTCTCCCAAGCCCATCCATTTTCTGCCATGGCATCAACGCTTCCCAAAAAGGTACACCTCTAGGCCTGAGGATACGAAGGTCCGTGTGCCATTGGCAAGAAGGCAGAGGTGCTGATCAGACAGGGTTATCTGAGGACTTCGGTGCCGAGCAGAAAGCGGGCCCTGAAGACGGAAACCGAAAAGGCATGTGAGAAAAGCGGTCGCGTAAGCAGTGGGCAGAAAAGCAGGGAACTGAAGCCTGGATGGGTGGAGGAGGCAGGGGAAAGTGTCAATGAGACAGGCTGGGGCGAGGGGGGAGAAAGAATCGCCATTACATTGATGATAAAATGTCCTCAGTCAAGCCTAAGATTAAACCTCACCTAATTATACGGCCTGAAAGGAAGAAATAAAGCCACTAAGTACAAGTCTGAAGGAAGTGGTTTCCGGGCTCCGTCCGGAAGCAAGCCATCGGGAGAGGAGTTTTACTGAGCGTTGACGCTCTGATATCAGGGGTGAGTGTGGGGGGAGGCTAAAAAAAGGTGGAAGAGGTGTGGTTGTGTCACACACACACACACACACACACACACACGGTGTGTCTTTTCCAGATGTAAACACCAAATATGCCCAGCTTCTCTTTCCTTTCCTTCGGCCGAATCACCCTTTCCTGGCCTCGGTTTACCGGGGTGGGAGAAGGCGTCAGGACAGATAACAGACGAGATGACATGGTGGCTGCAGAACATGACTTTATTGCACAAGGAGGGGCACCACGAGTCCGCACAACCAGTTCAGAGACAGGCAGGAGGGCCGGGAGAGAAAGGGAAGGATAGTTGGCTCTACTCTCCCCGTCCTGGAAGGTAGCAAAGAAGGACGGAAGGAAGGAAAAGGTATGTACAGAACACAAAGACACAATGGGACCAGGAAGGAGGGAGGCCCAGATCTCGGCCAGGGAGGAAGAGGAGCTGGAATGGGGAACGCTAAATGGATAGCACCACCGAGGGTGAGATAAATAGCGGGGTGGATTTATCCATCCCCACCGAGGAAGAGCCCAGGAGCTACAAGTGCATTTGGAAAAAGGGGGAAGAAGGAAGAAGGATCAGATGTGTCACAGCTTTCAAACGTTTCACAGTTAATTGGGCACGCTGGCTGGGGGCACCCCGCGGAACCCAAATCAGTGCTGAAGTTAGGGAGAGGGGAAAGAGGGAGGGAGGGAGGGAGGAGGAGGAGGAATCAAAGGTGCCAAGAAGGACGGCGCAGGTCTTCCCCGCCCCGCTGACCCTGCTGCGTCATACAACACGGGGCAAGAGTACACCCTCCCCTACCTCGGAGGAGAACTGCAGTTATTGCCTGGTGAATTAATTTAGCCGTGGCGTTTCCCACTGGGGCTAGTGACAATAGTCCAGAAAAGTCCCGGGCCCCAAATCGTAATTCAATAATAAAAAAAAAAAACAGAAAAATGAAAACCGGCAACACGACGACGACGACCACGACGACCATCGAAACGACCCACCCACAGCTAGGAGGGCCGTACAGCTCCGGACTAAAGGTTACAGGCTGGTGTACAAATAGAGGAAGGGACAGCAGGTCTTGGAAGGTAGGTGTCCACGAACAGGGGTTCAAGGAGCTCCTTTCGCTAAGGAAGGCTGGATGAAAACAGTGCTCGTTTGGACCCACGTGTCCGTCTCCCCAAAACCCGTTCTGGAAATAGTCAATGTCCCCCAGGCCAGCGGAGAGAACCGGATCGCAGGCCGGTGGGTCGTGCGTCTTAAGGGCGGGGAGGGGTGGTGGGGAGCTGGATAACCGTACAGCCTGTCCAAAGTCTCTGTTGCACCCCGAGAAAACCGAGAGAACCAACGAGCCGGGTGACCCCTCGTGGGGACACGGAGGTGGAAGGGGACGTCTTGGGTGCCTCAGGGGCAGTGGGGGGCCGCCGGCGGGCCGCCCAGCATCTGTGTGACCTGGCTGAGCTGGGCTGCGGCCGTCTCTGATGCCTCCTTCAGGCGCTGCGTGTTCTCTTGCAGGGTTTGCACTTCGGCCTGCAAGGCTGCCTTTTCGGCCCTCTCCTAGAGGAAGAAAACAGGGTGAGAAACGTGGTGGTGGTGGTGGTGGTGGTGGAGAGGTCACCCTATGCTTCAGACCCGTTCTTCGGGATTGGGACACCGGCTTTGTTCTCATCATTTTGGGCCACTGAGACCCAGCCCAAACCATGGACTCGTTGGGTTCTGGAAGTTGTCGTCTGTCTAGGCCAGGGGAGCAGAAGTCAAATCTAGCCTCCTGCAGGAAAATATGGACGTGGTTTCCACTGCGGAATACGTCACTTGGAAACGGCCGTGTTCCACCTCTGTCCCCTTCCCAGAACCTTGTTAAGGAGCAGCAATGGTTAAATGTTAGGAACTGGATGATACAAAGGTCCCCATGGAGGCACAGTGGCCGACGTGACTCTTCCAAAATTTACTTTTGTAACATATTCTCCAGTCGCCCAAAGACAGGGCCAAACTAGATGCGAGGTTGTGACTTGGTTCGTACATACTGACAAACCAGAGTGCGGGTTGAGTTTGGGTTATCGTTGAATTGTGGGTTGTCCTAATGTATGAACCCTGCAGTTTGGTTTAACTATGGTTTGTTGACGGTGAACAACCCAGAGTTCAGGACCCAACCAGGTTCTCTTCCTGGTTTGTCCTTACATGTGAACCAGGTCTAAATGTGTCTCTGCATTTAGTGTGATTTAAAAAAAAATATGTCAAAAAGATGTTTTAAATTTTGTATACTTTTTAATGTTCACTATTTTTAACTTTTCTAAACCGCCCAGAGAGCTTCGGCTATGGGGCGGTAGATAAATGTAATCAATTAATCAATCAATAGCAAGAGATGAAAAGAAGAGCTGATAATTATTGAGATGGCAGTAAGTGGGGAGGTAAATTTTAACCCTTTCCTCCACTCCTATTCTTCTTTTGAAGCTGCTACTTGCATTGAGAAGAAAACATAGAATCAGAATAGCAGAGTTGGAAGGGGCCATAAGGCCATTGAGTCCAACCCCCTGCTCAATGCAGGAATCCACCCTACAGCATCCCTGACAGATGGTTGTCCAGCTGCCTCTTGAATGCCTCCAGTGTGGGAGAGCCCACAACCTCCCTAGGTAACTGATTCCATTGTCGTACTGCTCTAACAGTCGGGAAGTTTTTCCTGATGTCCAGCCAGAATCTGGCCTCCTTTAACTTGAGCCCTTTATTCTGTGTCCTGCACTCTGGGAGGATCGAGAAGAGATCCTGGCCCTCCTCTGTGTGACAACTTTTTAAGTATTTGAAGAGTGCTCTCATGTCTCCCCTCAATCTTCTCTTCTCCAGGCTAAACATGCCCAGTTCTTTCAGTCTCTCTTCGTAGGGCTTTGTTTCCAGACCCCTGATCATCCTGGTTTCCCTCCTCTGAACACGCTCCAGCTTGTCTGCGTCCTTCTTGAATTGTGGAGCCCAGAACTGGACGCAATCCTCTAGATGAGGCCTAACCAGAGCCGAATAGAGAGGAACCAGCACCTCACGCGATTTGGAAGCTATACTTCTATTAATGCAGCCCCAAATAGCATTTGCCTTTCTGGCAAATAAATAAATAAATAAATAAAATAAAGAATGACGACTAATAATGTAAAACATCCTTTCCACTGACAGCATAAAACGCTAAACATTGAAGCAGCTGAAAGTAACAACCCAACAGCAATCAAAATACTTAAACAAAACAGAGACGTATTAAAAGCAGCACGTTCAAAGCACGTACCAAATGCTTTCCTAAAAAGTCTTTTACCAGCTTTTGGATGGTCATCAGTTTTGGAAGAGCAGCGTTGGGCTGAAGTAGCATATTGCTGGGTCTTCCTTGGCCCGGCTTCGTCCCAAGGTCCAAGCCCAGCGCATGCGCTGCTCTGCCTTGTTTCAGGCACAGTAACCCTCTGTGTGTGTGTGTGTTTTCTTTGTCTCTCTCTGCCTGTGTGTGTTTGTGTCTCTCTGCCTGCCTCTCTTTTTGTATGCCTCTCCCTCCCTTTGTGTGTGTCTTTCTACGTGCCCCCTCAGCCCCTGTTCTCTGTCTCTGATGTTTCTCTCACCCTCTGAAGATCTTCCTGTAGTGTCTTGAGCGTTGATTCTAACTTCAAGACCTTGTCAGCAAGACTAAGATCATCCTGGGACCTACATGGTTAACAAAACAGGGGAGAGGGAGGAATAATGACAGCCAGTCAACATGAATACACCCCCCCCACACACACACACATCCTTTTCCTGGGAAACAAATCTTCTCACTAATTCCAGCCCTCTCTGTATACCTCATCACACAGTTATTAACTGCCTTTACTTCACCTGCTTATTTTATTATATTTAAAAATACGTGTAGGCTGCCTTTAAAGGCACAACCTCCTCAAGGTGACGTCATTACGGAAAACCCCAAACAATAATACGCAGAATAAAAATCCCATGTTAATAAACAGTGAATAATAAATCAATCTCCAGCCAAGAAATTACTAAAGTCTTCAGGATTTTCCTAAAGCCTGCAAAAATGTAGGCTGCGAAAGGGCCATATTTCAGAGATTGGGGGGTGGGGTGGGCAAAATACCGAAAAATGCCAGCCTATTGTAGCTTAAAGCTCTGATGGACAGTCATGAAGACTTAAAAGAGGCATTCCAGCCTTTTAGAATGGGGTGGGGGGACTGCACAGAAGATGGAAACCATGGAACAACTGAGAAAAGAGAGGTGATGATGATGATGATGATGATGATAATGATGAAAGCAAAAGAAAGCACAATTTCCTCTTGTGTATTTGCACTGTTCTGCTATACCACAGTGCCACCTAGAGGTTATGTAGTGGGAAAGCAGGAAAGGAACTGCTCCTCGTGCAGCGCTCGGATCTCAGTTCATCAACAAAACTGCAAGCAGATACAGCTGATTCACAGCCATGCGTAGAAAAGCTGTGAATGCACCACGAAGGCAGCCTTCGTAAAAGGGCGGTGTCTAATATACGCCGGCTGAAATTTGCGCAAGAGCCTTGTTTTTCTCTGGCCAACTGGGGAACTCAGGAAGGCTGGATCAGGGCCCCAGGAGGACTGGCTCTGGCCTGAGGCTCGCCGCTCCTAGCGTCGTTAGAGGGATCAATGCCCTGACTTAGCATGAGGAGGCATCCAGGATTCGTCCGAAGGTGTCAGCCGCTCTTTGGCTGTCGGTGATCACTGCAAAGCGCTTTGCCAAAAGGCAAGGTGGAGATGTGGAACTACTCTTTTTGTGGGGGGCGGGGGGGGGGAAATCCCTTGTAGAATTTAAAGGGCACAGACAGGAGACTGAGGCACGGAGAAGATTTCCCCCACTCCACTGTTGCTCCTCCAGACAGACACACACACTGTTGCTCCTCCAGACACACACACACAGCTGCTTCTTACTCTTCGTGGGGCTGTGGCTGCATTGTGGCTTTTTGCACCGCACTGCACAAGGGTTCCCGGTTCTCCAGCTCCTGTTGCCCTGTGTCGGGAGGGGGGAGAGAAGCACAGGTAAGAGAGATCCAGCCAGAAAACCCGCTCTGCAGGCAGGACACCCCCGGTTCGATTCCCACCATCTCCAGGTAGGTCTGGGAGACTCCTCTGCCTGAGAACCGCTGCCAAATCAGCATGGTTTGGCCTGATATGAGGCCGCTTCCTATGCTCCTCTTTAAATCAGCCTTTTTCTTCAGCACCATGAGGACTGGAATCTTATTTCATTTTTAAGGGACAAGGGTCGCAGCTGGGTGAAAAGAGCACATGCTTTGCATGAAGAAGGGCCCGGATTCGTCTCTCTGGAGAACCGTAGCCAGCCAGGAGAGACAATACAAGGTTTTGTGGGCTGGACACATACCGTATTTCTTCGATTCTAAGACGCCATCGATTCTAAGACGCACCCCATTTTTAGAGATGTTTATTTGGGGGAAAAAGGCATCTTAGAATCGAAGAAATACTATTTCCCTCACTGCCCAGCCAACCAACTAATGGTTGTGTCCTTTTCTTTTTTCCCTCCGTGCGAGAAGAAACCGCCGTTTGCGTGGGAAGAAGGGGGGCCCGTAGAAACAAAGAGTAAACAATATTTTTGGGCGGGGAGAGAGAGGAGAAGACGCGATTAAGGAGCTAAAACGCTTCTCTCTCCAGTCCCGCGTCTGTTCGATCGGTTCCGTTTAAGGCGCTCCAAATTCTCCATAGGACCCGGCTCTTTACTTGTCAGCGCACCAGGGGATGACGACACGCGAGTAAGTCCCGTGGAAATCGATGGGACTTCTGAATAAATTTAGGATTTCCGAAGCACCTTCAGGACTAACAAAAAACCAGGCGCATACCCTCCCAGCTCCTCCTCGCTCGCATGGCTCACGGCTGCTGCAGGAGCTTCCTCTTTTCCTCTTGCCGTATTTCTTCGATTCTAAGACGCCATCGATTCTAAGACGCACTCCATTTTTAGAGCTGTTTATTTGGGGGGGGGGAAGAAGTGCGTCTTAGAATCGAAGAAATACAGTAGTCCCACAGGCTCTGAGGTCAGTGGGGCGATGAATCCGCTGCAGGTCTCAGTCAGAACCAATCGGAACTGTTTGAGGACAAGAGGACATTGCCCTCTCGTTTATCCCGCAGTTCTGTCCGAAGCGAGCGATATAAAAACGCCGTTTTCAACTTTTTCTGCTGCATTAGATCACCTGCATTTTTACAGTTTCGTCTTTCAAGGTTGCCGTTGTCGTGAACTGGCTAGAGAGCTTTGGCTATTGAGCGGTATAAAAAAGTAACAAGTAAGTAAATATAAAGAAAATATTGGGTCAGATGGAGAAACGACTCAACCGGGCACGAAGCAGGTCCCTTTGTGCCTCGGATGCGGAGCCCAGGTCCCCTTCGTGGAAACCTCCCACCGCCAGACACCCCAGCTCCCAGCCTGCCACCAGGTAGACCCCAGAGAGTCGGGCTGGGCTCCCGACACCCACCTTCTCTCGACAGGGCTTCCAGGAGGTTGTTGCAAGCAGACGCCAAGTTGGCAATCGATTCCCACTCGTCTTCCAGGGACTCGCTCGCTTCGGACAGAACTGTGGGATAAACGAGAGGGCAATGTCCTCTGTCCTCAAACAAAGCCTGAGCCGGGGGTGGGGGTGACTCAGGCCCAGGGTCCCAATCTGTCCATCTGAGCCTCGCCAAATAGCCACGCCCCCTGGCCACCCCCCCTCTCGCCCGATGGTTGATCACTAGTGGCTTTCTAGCTTTGATACAAATTTCCCCTTTTCTAAGAAGGTTGAAATGCCTCTCCTTAAGGCCAGGAAGGAAGAGGTTGGAGCTATAATAGGCTGGTATTTGTGGCCCCACCCCTTTTGGCCTTCGGCTCCTCCCCCTTGTGCCATCAGCCCTCCACTGGAATACACTCCCCCTGCCCGCAAGGCCCCGTGGACTGAAAGAGGTTTCCTTCTGCCAGCCCAGCAATAGCCACACACTTTCATGTCTAACCCGACTGCCCCTGTTTTGGGAGAAGATGTTTCAGGTAATCAATCAGAATCAGATTCAGAACTAGAAGACGCAGCGCCAGACACCAGCCAGCCTGGACTAGTGGGGGAGGAAGCTCTCACGGGCAATTCCCCACAGCTGGGAGTCAGCCCTTTCCAGAGCTTATCTCCTCAAGGCCAATGGTCTACACACTCAGTGGGAAGTGAGCCTTCTTCTGGATGAGAGCACCCCGACAAGCTAGCTGATGCTAGGGTCCGCCAGAAGCTCAAACGCACCGGGCGGAAGGAAGGTGTGAGAAAGTCTATTAGATTACACCAGAATCTGCCTCCGCACCAGGCGCTCTGAAGTTACGGGCGTTTGGGAAGTGGCTTCCTATTCTTCTTGAGTGGACAATTGTCTTGCTTAGTTTGCATAGTTTTGCCTAGGGGGACGTTTCCAAGAGGTTAGACTCTCTTCAGGTAGAAGAGACATTTCTTGCTTAATAAAAGCTTTGTGGATTACTTAAGCAAGCCTCGTTATTTGCCTCCCATCGAAAGCAGGAGTGTTCTGAAAAACACGACACACAGGTGTGTCTTTGCCCTCCCGGAGAAATGTAGGGCAAAGACTCACTTTTGGTGATGGAGTTCCGCAGAGAAAGCGTCCGGGGCAGGAACTTATCCGTTTCGCTGGATTCTGAGGAGAGAGGGGGCTTCTCTCCAGGCGGAAGGGGTCGCGGACCTTTGACCTCTGGGCCCGCGAGGGGGCTTTTTTTGTTCATGGCAGGGTCTCCGGGACGGTCCTAGAAGGAAGGCAGCCGTAAGAGCAGGGCTTGGCTGTATTCTGCCGTTTCCCACAAGCTATAGAATTTGAAACAGCTTCCTGAGAAGCTGAGTTTAAACAAACAAAAAGTTTCTAGTCCTATAGAAACTTCAGGTGAGCAGCACAGAGAAGCAACACAGAGTTCTTATTAATCTCATCAACGACAGGGTTTATCAACTGAAGTTTGTTTATAGTTTGTGAGTTGGAAAATGCAGGGTTTAGAGTAACACAGAGCTGCTACCATGGATTTGGGAGTCAGACAGGCCAGTTGGGGAGGGAGCAGAGAGCTGAGCTGGAGCTCCAAAAGATTTTAAGCTGCACGCCCCTGTTCAATTTGTAAATAAACCCAACTGCAACAAAATGCTAGCAGGCCTCCCCGTGACTTCATTCCAAAGGAAACCGAATCCACTCCAGGATGCTAGGAAAAACTTACTGTATCCAGGTTTGGGGGAGCCTTGGGCGTGGCAGCCAAGATCAGATCTGGAGGGGGGCTGGCTACCACGGGGGTGTCCTGAGGTGGCACCCTGCAAAGACAGAGACGCAGGAGACTCAAAACAAGCAGACAGGAATGGAGAATTTCTGAGGACAGAGGAGGTGGAGTCGATGTGCTTTGCGTGACGGACGAAGAGGGAGGTGGGGACCCAGAGAAAAACCAGCCTCTTGCGCAAATTTCAGCCAGCGTATATGAAACACCGCCCTTTTTTCGCAGGCTACCTTTGTATCGCATTCATACAGCTTTTCGACGCGAGGCTGTGAATCAGCTGTATCTACTTGCAGTTTGAGATCCGAGCGCTACACGAGGAGCAGTTCCTTTTCTGCTTTTCCCCTACATAACCTCTAGGTGGCACTGTGGTGTAGCAGAACAGTGCAAATACACAAGAGGAAATCGTGCTTTCTTTTGCTTTCATCCTCCTTATTATTATCGCCATCATCTCTCTTCTCCTGCTCATGGCAGTTAAAATCATTAATCAGGAGTAGTAGCCATTGATAGCCTTTTCCTCCTGGAATCTATCTAACCCCCTTTTAAAGCCATCCAAAGTGGTGGCCATCGCTACATCTCGTGGTAGCAAATTCCATCGTTTGACTATGCAACGTCCTACCTTTTATCTGCCCTGACTCTCCCACCAAACACCTTTGTATATGCCACGGATATATATCAGTAGAAGAGTTTCATGAGCCACGGTGGAGGCAGAGAGGGGACCTAAGGCTACTCACGGGTTCAGAGGTCCAGGCGTTCCATCGCTGTTACTCCAGAGAAACTCAGTCCTCTCCTCTGCCAGGCTGTGGGGGGGCCCGTCCTGCAGGGACAGTGAGTGCAGGAGCTGGAGTGTGGCCGGTTTGAACCCCGCTTCGCTCCCCGGCCTGGTCAGCTCCACGTCTCCAGCTGGTGGCTCACTTCGCCTCTTCTCTTGTAAAGACTTTTGGTACAGCTCTGAGAAGCTTCTGCTCAGGGGAAAAAGAAGAGGCAATCAAAAGGAAACAGAGCAGAAAGAAATGAAACAGGCTACGAATTTACAGATAGGCCTAAAAGCAAAACACTGTGCGGCGAAGAAAGCATATGGTTTACATAAAAATAAATAAACACTTTTCTGTGTGTTTTCTTCCTTTCTCTTACTCCGATTATGTCTGAAGGTTTAAATATATCTATACCCCATAATTTTGAAAAGAACATATCTCTATTTGTGGGGGGGGGCATGGATTCCCCCCCCACCCCAATTTCTGACTAAAGCAAGCAGTGTAAATGAACAATGGTCTCAAACGATCAAATACAACTCTATTTTTAACAGAACCGTCTAAGAAATGGGTCTAACAGGAATTAGTATCCTGTGATGTTTTTGACTTGTTAGCCAGGTTTAGCCCGGAGAAGAGAAGATTGAGGGGAGACAGGATAGCGCTCTTCAAATACTTAAAAGGTTGTCACCAAGAGGAGGACCAGGATCTCTTCTTGATCTTCCCAGAGTGCAGGACGTGGAAAAACGGGCTCAAGTGACAGGAAGCCAGATTCTGGCTGGACATCAGGAAAAACTTCCTGACTGTTAGAGCAGTACTACAATGGAATGAGTTACCTAGGGTGGTCGTGGGCTCTCCCACACTAGAGGCCTTCAAGAGGCAGCGGGACAACCACCTGTCAGGGATGCTTTAGGGTGGATTCCTGCATTGAGCAGGGGGTTGGACTCGATGGTCTTGTAGGCCCCTTCCGACTCTACTCTTCTATGATTCTATGACTTCATTTATAACAGGCAGCGGTATGGTGGAGGCTGACCAGGTTGGGCTGACCAGCCCAAAGAAATCCATGCGCTCATGTAACGGAGTGCGTCTGCTCCTCCTCACCCCTCCCCACAAAAGGCAACTCACCTCCTGGGTTTCCCGTTCTCATCTGGGGGCACCACAGTGATGGTGACCTTCTTGGCCGTGCGCAGGAGCTCCGTGGTCTGGGCGTGGCTGAGGCTGGGCAGGGGTCTCTCGCAGACCCGCACCAAGCGAGCCCCGGGCTGGAGTCCCGCCTTTTCGGCAAAGGTAAAGCGCTCCACCTCGGTCACGAAGCCCTCGTGGTCCATCTGGAAGCCCAGCTGCCCGACTCCATTCCGCAACAGGGTCAGCTCCCGCGTCTCACAGCCTCGGGTCACCAGCTGCCAAAGCAAAACAGGGGGAGGAAGAGACACACATACAACGAGGAAGTCATTCAGGGCCGGTAGGTTTGCTAAGATCTTTTTTATTTATTCCCAAAACAAAACAAAACAAAAATTAGGCTACAGTTAAAACTGAGGGAGATGAGAGAGAAGCGAGACCATTCCGTCAGCCCTGCTGATAGACTCGTTCTTTCCTCTTCCCTCCCCCTTCCTCTTTCCTTGTGTGCTGTGCCTTTTTAGATACTAAGCCTACGAGCAGGGACTCTCTCGTATGACCAGTTTTATGTAAGCTGCCCCAAGGCCCTTTTTGACTGAAAAGCGGGAGGAAAATACTTTCAGTAAATAAATAAATCATGACAAAACATCAGGTCAAAAATAATTCAACAGGGCAAGTACAGAAATAGTAAATCCTAAGCAGCAGCAGAGAGAAGAAGAAGACAATTTCCAATTATGGAAATACAGACTGGGAGAAACCGAGGCAAAGAGGAAAGGCCTGAAAAAAGTAAAAACCAGTCATTAACCGTGCAGTGTGGCTTAGAATACTTGAAAGGTTGTCACACAGAGGAGGGCCAGGATCTCTTCTCGATCCTCCCAGAGCGCAGGACACGGAATAACGGGCTCAAGTGACAGGAAGCCAGATTCCAGCTGGACATCAGGAAAAACTTCCTGACTGTTAGAGCAGCACGACAAGGGAACCAGTTCCCTAGGGAGGTTGTGGGCTCTCCCACACTAGAGGCCTTCAAGAGGCAGCTGGACAACCATCTGTCAGGGATGCTTTAGGGTGGATTCCTGCATTGAGCAGGGGGTTGGACTCGATGGCCTTGTAGGCCCCTTCCAACTCTGCTATTCTATGATTCTATGAATCAAAATTCCAGCATGTCCCACCCCCTGCAAATACCAGCGAATTCGCACCTGCAACCGGTGGACAATGTCACGAATATCAGATGCTTGCTCCTCGTCCACACGCATGCAGATGTAGTCTCCCGTCTCGTAGTAGAGGTCTAAAGTGCAGCTCTCGGAGAAGGTCCAAGCCAGGATGTCCCGGCAGGAACAATTAAAGACCACCCTTTTCTCGCGGGCGTCAATGAGGACTAGAAACTCCGCCGAGATGCCCAGCAGGCCCCGGAGCTCCGAAGTCTTGCTCTCGGGTCCTCTGCTGCCGTCCCGTGCCCACACGCCCCACACCAAAGCCCCCGCGCTGTGTGCCTCTGCGGCTTTCGGCACTTTAGATTTCTCCCGCTTCTTCGCAGCCAAAGCCATGAGGACGAGGCGGGACGAGGAGGCCTCCAAGGTGCTGGTGGTGGTGTAATTGAGGGCCAGGTCACGCAAGTACTCCTGGCGGGTGCGCGTGGCCATGGCGTGGAACTTCCCGGAGCGCTCGGCCGCGTTTTCTGCATTGATCACCTTGGCGAGCAGAAGGTCCCGGAAGGCGGGGCCCTTGACGAAGCAGTTCTTAGCCAAGATGAAGGGACCGAACGGCGGGATGTCTTCGGTGCAGCTCACTGCGACGCTGGGCAGAGCAGCCGTAGGGAGAGGAGAAAAGGGTTTGCAGGTCACAAATTTTACATTCAACGGCTTTTGGAACAATTCTTGCATTTCTCCTCCAAAAAATTTACTCTTTCTAAATCATTCTCATACTAGCAAATGGGTCTGGTTTTGCCAGGTTGCAGTATCCTCCTCCTCCTCCTCATCATCATCATTATTTATTGCATTTGTATTCCGTCCCATAGCCGAAACTCTCTGGGCGGTTCACATAAGATAGAAACACTTAAAAACAATATACAAAGATTAAAAAACCACAAAAACAATGTACACATACATTTAAAACCAGTATAACAACTTTAAAAACGATGAGCCAAAAAAGAGACCCAGGGTCCCAGGGTCATTACATATTGCTTAATAATAATAATAATAATAATAGTAAGCCAAAGCTGTTTGCATCAAACTTTGAAGCCCTTAGTTTGGACACATTATGCTTGCCCCACCTGAGCAAATCCAGGCCCAGTGGCATTGCCAGGCATGACCTGTGCCAAGGTGCATCTTTATAGCCCCACTCCCGGCGTTAAGACCCTATAACTGTCCCTTGGACTACAAATTTTCCTCTAGATTCAAACAGTATGGATGCAATGCTCCTTGCTGGTTAGGGAGGTCTAACCCCAAGTTGCTGCAGGCTTCAGCTACAAGGACACATTTAATTAAAATTAGCTCATGTATTTTAAAAAGGAAAATAACCCCAAGGCGTGCACCTCTAGGACCCCTTTAATATGCATGCCTAGTTTCACATCCCTAGGCTGCACGGTCATGGCACTCTGGCGCTAACGGACGGACATAGAATCATAGAATAGTAGAGTTGGAAGGGGCCTACAAGGCCATCGAGTCCAACCCCCTGCTCAATGCAGGAATCCACCCTACAGCATCCCTGACAGATGGTTGTCCAGCTGCCTCTTGAAGGCCTCTAGTGTGGGAGAGCCCACCACCTCCCTAGGCCACTGGTTCCATTGTCGTACTGCTCTAACAGTCAGGAAGCTTTTCCTGATGTCCAGCCAGAATCTGGCTTCCTGTAACTTCCATGTCCTGCACTCTGGGAGGATTGAGAAGAGATCCTGGTCCTCCTCTGTGTGACAACTTTTCAAGTATTGGAAGAGTGCTATCATGTCTCTGCTCAATCTTCTCTTCTCCAGGCTAAACATGTCCAGTTCTTTCAGTCTCTCCTCGTAGAGCTTTGTTTCCAGACCCCTGATCATCCTGAACACGCTCCAGCTTGTCTGCGTCCTTCTTGAATTGTGGAGCCCAGAACTGGACGCAATACTCTAGATGAGGCCTAACCAGGGCTGAATAGAGAGGAACCAGCACCTCACGCAAAGTACCAAAACCCTCTGTCTTTGGGCCTACTTCTTCGGCCAACTCGCTCCCTTCAGACTCAACTTCTGTTACAACCCAGCCGAATTTCGCACATTCGTTCCAATATGTAATACCTAGTATCTGCTTCGCTCATCCTCTTTTGTACAGGAATCTCCATGACTCCATATCCTTTCTCTTGAAAACAGTAGGCCAAAAACATGGGAGAGAGAACGGTGCACCATCTTTTTACTTTTAAAAAGGGACAGGTGGGTGTCAGCGGGCAAGGCCACGGGGAGGAGGTGGAACGGCAACCAGACGGCCAGTTGCAACCATGGCGGAAAGCCAGGCGAAGCAGATACTAGGCACTGCATATTGGAACGAATGTGCGAAATTCGGCTGGGTTGCAACAGTCTGAAGGGAGCGAGTTGGCCGTGGAAGTAGGCCCAAAGCCCGACGGTTTTGGTACTTTGCGTCACCCTGACAACCGCTCAATAGGAGGCCTCGCAGCGCCCTCTACTGGCACAGAGAGGAAAAAGGGTTCCAGAAAAGCCCTAAAAAGATGGGGGTACATTGTTGGAAGGAGCAGGAAACGGGAATTGGCACTTCATGGTGTTTTAAGGAGTCGGAGGTGAAGCCTAGTCTATAGACTAGGGGGGGAATATGTTAGAAATATGCCACACTGCATAACCATCGCAGTGCGTAATGAGGATGTGGGTATCTAAAGGCAGGGTGACCCTAGGAAAAGGAGGACAGGCCTCCTGTATCTTTAACAGCTGTGCAGGACACGGAAGAACGGGCTGAAGTTACAGGAAGTCAGATTCTGGCTGGACATCAGGAAAAACTTCCTGACTGTTAGAGCAGTACGACAATGGAACCAGTGACCTAGGGAGGTGGTGGGCTCTCCCACACTATCATGTATACTATGTTTTAATCCGTTTTTATGTGTTTTATATTCGCTGTAGTTCCCCGCCTCGATCCAAGTGCAGAGGCGGGTAAGAAATATATTATTATTATTATTATTATTATTATTATTATTATTATTATTATTATTATTATTATTATCCACTTTCCCCTATTGCTACCCTATTTCTCCTTGGTTGTTGTCTGGCCCGATGGAAGAGATCTGAAGACCCTGACTGCAGCGATCTTTAAATCTGCCTCGCGAAGGTATTACGCTAAGACGGTTTTCAACATTTTCTTTTGAAAAGTCAGGGCGACTTTATCTGAGTTTCCCCCCACTCCGCCTCCTCACCTGTAGGTAGTGTGCTCCGTGCATGATTCGTGCACTCTCACCACAATGAAGACGTGCTGGAACTGGGAACGCATCATGCGCGGCGTGAAGGGCAAGGCGCCGGGTTCTTGGAAGATGATGGTCACAATGTCATTCCCAATGTGACGCTTCCTCAGTAGCTGCAAAAAAAGGGACAGAAGAGGAAAATTATCCTGACTGTTAGAGCAGTACAACAATGGAACCCATGACCTAGGGGGCTCTCCCACACTAGAGGCCTTCAAGAGGCAGCTGGACAACCATCTGTCAGGGATGCTTTAGGGTGGATTCCTGCATTGAGCAGGGGGTTGGACTCAATGGCCTTGTAGGCCCCTTCCAACTCTACAATTCTATGATTCTATGTTCACATCTCGCTGCCCTTGTCAGTGAGATCCAGCATTTCCGTATTTTGAGAGAGCCAAGAACAATGCACCCCATCTCCCCGTTTACTGCGTGCAAGTTGCTCGCCCAATTGTATTTAAGCAAAAAGCCCACACTTGCCTGCTGTTGGTTGTTTGGAGTGTAGGGCAACATGGTAGAGACGTGGAACATGATCTCATAGTCCTGATACATGGTGTAGAGTGAGTGAGTGCCCGTAGAATCATCTGCAAAGAGGAGGAGGAGAGAAAGAAATTGAACACACTTGTACCACTAGATGTAGCACATAGGCACTTTTCAACTCTACTATTCTATGACTCTATATTCTTATGTCGACTTTCAAAGGAGCTGATCCCATCCCAACCACTGCTGATAACTGCGTCCCAGAACTGGTCCAGGTGAGTCTCTTTTAAATGAATAAGTAAGTCGGGCGGGACCCACTGATATGGAGGGAACACACTGAGGGAACTCTACCCGCCCCCCATAACCCGGATACGGCCCTGACACCATAAGATTCCACCCTCATGGTGCACACCAACAAATTAATAACGCTTTCAACGGAAATGTTTACAGTTCTCCGCATTTGCACACGTGCATATAGGCAGCTGACCATGCCCCACACTTACTCTTGGTGTCTAGTTGCGCACGGTACTTGTCAAAGCCGCGGAGGCATACACGGTCGCCCAACAGGTCCAGGAATTCCTGGAAGGTTGGCCCTGCTTTTTCATTGTTGTACATGTCCTCTTCGGAGCACTGGCCGGCCATGCAATAGAGCACCCCTACTTTTCGCTGGAAGCTGAGCTGTGGGGAGGAGAGAAAATCAGGAGATGGTTTGGGGGTCCTCTCTTAGCTTCTTGGACAGATGGACAGACAGAGCTTGTCTGCCTCTGCTGCATCTTCTGGAGCACAATGAAAGAGCGAAGAAAAGGAGGGGGCAAAATAAAAGGAAACACCAAGAATTCACCCAGTGGGATCTATAACTTCAAAGGGTTAATTTCTTTAAAAAAAAAAAGGTTCTGGGGTTCAGGGTTGCTAGGAACAGGGCCTGGGAAAGCTGGTCATAGGCCCACGCCAGATGGGAAATGAAGGCCCCATTTCAAACTGCTCATTAAGTATTTTTTTAATCAGTTCTAAATACATATGAACTTTTATACTGTATTTTATATTTGCGTTTTTAACCTGTTGGTTGTTTTATTATGGTTTTAATTTTTGTGAACCGCCCAGAGAGCTTCGGCTATTGGGCAATATAAAAATGCAATAAATAAATAAATAGAACAACTTATTGAAAAAAAGGTAACGGCATGTACTTTTATTCAAGATGTATATAAGACATCACTTCTTCACATTCAGAAATGCTTCACGTGCTTTTCTTTGGGCAAATCCATCAACAACAACAGAAAATGCAAGCAACTTCTCCTTGTCAATGTCAATGTTCAAAACTGCTAATCCCTTCAAACGTTCTTGCACCATCGCGGACCGAAAGTATGACTTGATTTGTTTTAGGACACTGAAGCTCCTCACGTTAGAGGGAATCGTTGCTGGCAATGACAGAATGCACAACACGATGAGGACATTTGGGAAAGTATTGCCCAATCTCAAGTTCGATATTTGACCACAAGTTTCCTTCGGTGAAACAGCATCGAGTTTGAAATTCACATCAAAAAAAATTTTTTTTAAGAACCACTTCGCTCTGAATGTCAGTTGAAATAGGACTTGGGTATCGCAGCTGAAACTGATTAGCTTTTTGTGACAACTCATTCTCACCTAGCTTCAGTTGTCCATACTCTGGTAACTTCCAAATTAGATTACTGCAATGCCCTCTACGTGGGGCAGCCTTTGAAGACGGTCCGGAAGCTGCAGCTTGTGCAAAATGCGGCGGCCAGATTGATAGCTGGGACCAGAAGGTTTGAGCATATAACACCAATCTTGGCCCGCTTGCATTGGCTGCCTATACGTTTCCGAGCCCAGTTCAAGGTGCTGTTTTTAACCTATAAAGCCCTACACAGCTTGGGACCACAATACCTGACGGAACGCCTCTCCTGACATGAACCTACCCGTACTCTGCGCTCAACATCTAAGGTCCTCCTCCGAGTGCCTACTCCGAGGGAAGCTCGGAGGATAGCAACAAGGGAGAGGGCCTTTTCAGTGGTGGCCCCCCAATTATGGAATGATCTCCCCGATGAGGCTCGCCTGGCGCCAACATTGTTATCTTTTCAGCGCCAGGTCAAGACTTTTCTCTTCGCCCAGGCATTTTAACAGCATTTAACAACGTTAAGTTTGTTTTTAACGGACCTCAGAATTGTTGTTTTTAAATGGATACTGTTGTTTTTATGATTCTGATGGCTTTTTAAATTTTGTATACTTTTTAATGTTTAACATTTTTAATTGTTGTAAACCGCCGAGAGACTTCGGCTGTGGGGCAGTATATAAATGTAATAAAATTATCATCATCATCATCATCATCTAACTGCTTAAAGTGTCACAAAAAATCAAAAACCCCACAAATGTCCCCCGACTGCAGAAAAGCGACGTGAAAGGCCATCGATAACAAAGTCAATTACGTTGAAGAGAAGAGATACTTTGTAACAAATCTTTACCAAAGGGTCCCCCTTTGTCTCTACCAGGGGGACTCGGAGTAGGGGTCCCCTCAAAACCATAGGCCCATGCCAACTGGATCCACCGGCACCCCTCTGCCCAGCCTGGCTAGGAAGTAAAAGCTTTTGGTCTCAGCTGATCACAGACAGGGGAGGAATTTCCAGGAGAATTTCTTCTAAAGAGTAGTTTTCACTGTGTACCTGTGCAGTTGCGCAGCTGTGAGTATGCACACAATTTATTTTTAACCCTGTATTCCTGCACAGCTGTAATACTCTGCATGAAGTTACCGGATCGTTCAAGTGAAAGAGGAGATTAAAAACTCATTTTAAAATCACTCAATAAAACCAAGCAAACAAAAGCCATAATACCCCTTGCTCGTCCAACTTGAGTAAGGTCTCTGGAACTTTGGGGGAATTTGAGGCCAGGCGGAGACATTGCAGGTTGAGCTCAGGAATCACGTGTTCCAGAAGCTTCTTGGGAGGGATGCCTCGAGGCGAGGTGTGGCGAGCGGCAAGGGGAACAGCATCCTCCAGAATGGATCCTCGTAGAGTCCGGAGCTGGAAGGGTGAGGGAGGGAAGGAGGTGAGGGAGAAATAACCATCAAGGGGACGAAAGGAGAATCACACAAGCTGGTCTGTGTTCTGTGGCAGGCTACAGCACCCAGCATAGCTCAGTGGTTAGAAAGGTCTGGGAGAGCTGGCGTTAAAATCCACCTCTGCCACAGACTTCCTATGTATGGCCTTGGGCAAGTCACTGACAGGGTTCATACAACACTAACTTAGAATCACAGAATAGTAGAGTTGGAAGGGGCCTAAAAGGCCATTGAGTCCAACCCCCTCCTCTTTGCAGGAATCCACTGGAAAGCATCCCTGACAGATGGTTGTCCAGCTGCCTCTTGTATGCCTCCAGTGTGGGAGAGCCCACAACCTCCCTCGGTATCTGGTTCCATTGTCGTACTGCTCTAACAGTCAGGAAGTTTTTCCTGATGTCCAGCCGGAATCTGACTTCCTGTATCTTCAGCCCGTTATTATGTGTCCTGCACTCTGGGAGGATTGAGAAGAGATCCTGGCCCTCCTCTGTGTGACAACCTTTTAAGTCTTTGAAGAGTGCTCTCATGTCTCCCCTCAATCTCCTCTTCTCCAGGCTAAAAATGCCCAGTTCTTTCCGTCTCTCTTCATAGGGCTTTGTTTCCAGACCCCTGATCATCCTGGTTGCCCTCTTCTGAACACACTCCAGCTTGTCTGCATCCTTCTTGAATTGTGGAGCCCAGAACTGGACAAAGTACTCTAGATGAGGCCTAACTAGGGCCGAACAGAGAGGAACCAGGACCTCACGTGATTTGGAAGCTATACTTCTATTAATGCAGCCCAAAATAGCATTTGCCTTTCTTGCAGCCATATCGCACTGTTGGCTCATATTCAGCTTGTGATCTACAACAATTCCAAGCTCCTTCTCGTTTGTAGTATTGCTGAGCCAAGTGTCCCCCATCTTGTAACTTTGCATTTATCCCTATTAAATTTCATCCTGTTGTTTTCAGCCCAGCACTCCAGCCTATCAAGATCACTTTGAAGTTTGTTTCTGTCTTGCAGGGTATTAGCTATCCCACCCAATTTTGTGTCATCTGCAAATTTGATCAGCGTTCCCTGCACCTCCTCGTGCAAATCATTAATAAAAATGTTGAAGAGCGCTGGGCCCAGGACGGAGCCCTGCGGCTCTATCCAGCAAAACTCACCCTGAGCTTTGCAGCTGTCCTTTACACAAGAGGGCTTCTGCCTTTACTTAGCTTGAGCCTGATACACTTGACTTGACCAGACTCAACCTCGCCTGCCTTGGCCTGACGGTTTGATATAAACTGTATCTCCTTACTCAGATGGCATGAGCTTCCCCTGTGACCACAGAATGGGGCACGTATGTTCCCACAAGGCAGGGGATGGACCTGGTGCACACGACAGGTGGGAAATAAACATGGCCCACTGCAGAAAGTTGTAAGAACCCACCTGGCTTGTGCGTATTATAAGGCGGTAGTTGTACTGGGGTCCAGAACTGCCTTCTTTCTCCTCGCGCCGGAGTGACACAGCCACGGCGCCCAGTTGATCGTCCACTCCGAAGAAATTCTGGTGTTCTGTGGGGAGATAAGGGAGGAGACCTTACGGACCACTTCATTCTTCTCCACTCCATCATCATCATTATCATCATCATCTCAGATGATTTCTATAACGCTTTAAATTTTTAAAAACCAAAACCAAAGCTGTTTGCAAGATAAAATCATGATCAAATACAAGAAAATCCATCACTAAAACAAAAGAATAAGAAAAGAAGCCATGATCAAATAATAAAGCAGCCATAAACCAACAAAGCAGCCGTAAAACGATAACATTTCATTCACAGGATCAGGAGGAGTTGACAGTGCTAACGGTTAGGGAAACAGATGTGTTTCAAGTTGTTGGTGGAAACACTCGACACTAAGAGCCTGCCTGACATCGATGAGAACATTCTGCCTTGTGGGTGCCACAGCTGAGAAGGCCCTCCTCACACCACAGCTAAAGGAGCCTCAGTAGGCCAAGTTACGTGTCTAACCCTACTGCCCCTGTTTCGGGAGAAGATGTTTCAGGTAATCAAACAGAATCAGATTCAGAACTAGAAGACGCAGCGCCAGACACCAGCCAGCCTGGACCAGTGGGGGAGGAAGCTCTCAGGGGCAATTCCCCAGCTGGGAGTCAGCCCTTTCCAGAGCTTATCTCCTCAAGGCCAACTCCTACACACTCAGTGGGAAGTGAGCCTTCTTCTGGATGAGAGCAACCCGACAAGCTAGCTGATGCTAGGGTCTGCCAGAAGCTCAAACACACCGGGCGGAAGGAAGGTGTGAGAAAGTCTATTTGATTACACCAGAATCTGCCTCCGCACCAGGCGCTCTGAAGTTACGGGCGTTTGGGAAGTGGCTTCCTATTCTTCTTGAGCGGACAATTGTCTTGCTTCGTTTGCATAGTAATTGCTTAGGGTGTTGTTACAAAGATGTTAGACTCTATTAGGTTAAAGAGATGTTTGTTGCTTAATAAAAGCTTTGCAGATTACTTAAGCAAGGTTCTTCATTTGCCTCCCATCGAAAGCACAAGCTTTTCTGAGAGACATGACAGCACGGTAATAAGGCTCCTCCAAGCGTAGAGACTGGGGCGGCCTACGCAGGAGAAGGCAGAATCTTATATTATTATGATGATTATTTCCATTTATGTGTACTCCTATAGCTGAAGCTCTCAAGTCAACATACGTAATAAAAATACAGTAAAATTGAAAGCTCACCAGCTCCTGCAAAAAGCAGGAATCTTGCACTAACAGTAGTCAGCTAGTTCCCCGTGACCTAGTTTACCCTATTGCAACTTACTTCTGCCTCTTATTTGGTAGTGGTTTCTGTGAACCTTCCCCTTCCCCACACGCACACAGTACACTCCAAGTCCCTAAATTTCTCCACCTTTCCAAGGCCTTAACTAGCATCACAATTCCCTCCCAGGGATGGGCGAACGAGCGAGGTTTGAGCCCTGCCTCTCCTGGATTCGCATTCGCATTTCTGATTCCTGTTTGTTTTGAGCGAATGGGAAAACTGCATTAAACGAACGGCAATGCAACGTGAAAACTGCACGGCCTTTTGAAAAAGTGGTGCATTTTTTTCATGTACACATTTCACAACGCAAATACACTTTTGGGAATCGGCAAACATTTTAGGAGAAAAAAATGCAGTTGGGAATGCGAACGAGGCGTTTTTCGGTGACTTGCGAACCGAAACAAAATTCGCATAGATTCCTATCCCTTCCTAAACTTCAGTGAAATAGAGCAATAGCGCCATTTGCTGTTGGTTTTAAGAAACAGCCTCATAAATGAACTTCAGTGCACCTAAGAGCTGCTCAATGAACTCCAATGCCGAGGGTCACTGTGGGGATAGACCTGTAGTGGGTTAAATTGTTGGCACCGATGGCTTCTTCAATACGAATTCACCGTGCAAAAAAGGAAGCACGGGGAGGCGAAATAACGTCCCTGGGAGTGAATGTTCCACCACGAAATCACTGGCTTTAGAATTAAAATTCTGCCAAGCAATCTAGCGTGAGGCCTATCAGTCTGCAACATTCAGACTGATCACCTGTGTTGGGATGCCTCAAGTTGGATCCCTAGCCCGTTAGGACGCGGTTTCCCTCTCGTCCCCTCGTCCGCTCTCATCCAGCCACCAGTGACTCACCCTTGCCATAGAAATGCTTCCGGTAGTAACAGGCTCCAAGATCGGCGTATTCAACGGCGTAGCTGGTCCGGCTGGTTCGCTGCCCGTAGCTTTCTCGAGGCTCCTCCAGCACAGAAACGGCCATGTTTGGGCAGTGAAACCCCGCCAGGGACCCTCTGTGTTGGCCGAGACCCCACTCCACCTCGCCTCCGGCCTCCACGCGGAAGCAGGGGCACCTGAGCACCAGAGACCCGTCTTTGTCCTCGCCCGCCTCTCCCTCAAAGGGGGCCGTGGCGTCCACCTGTCGGGACTGAGAAGCCGCCGATGCCCCCGTGGTGACGTTGCCCGGCTTCTCGGCTTCTCGCGCCACTTCGCCCGGCTCAAACAGGATGCTCTGGACGTCGTAGTGAGCCAAGTGGCGGCCCCAGACCGGAGCGGCCGCCTCGGGCACAGGCTGGCAGCCGCCTCCATCACCCGGCAGCGTGCCGTCCGCCTCGGTTTCCCAGACTTCGGTGGGCGCCAAGCCTAGCAGGAGCAGGGGGTCGCGGAAGCGCCGTGCGGTGGGGCTGCCGGCCCGGGGCTCTTCATGGCTGTGTGCCCGGGCTCGGGGGGGCGCCGGCCCCTTCACGGACGAATTTGGACTGCTGCTGACGCGGTGTATCGCCGCTCCGGGGGCGGGAGGCAAGGCAGAGCCGGGGGTGGGGGCGGGGGTGACGCCCAACTCCCCTTCGCTTAGCGTCACGTCACTGTTGCTGCGATGCATGAGATAGCTACGCCTTGGAGACCTCAGCAGGGGGCCGCAGGGGCCCTCGCTGACCGCAGGCTTGGGCGCCCGGAAGGTGTCGAAAGAGAGGGAGGTGAGAGGCGGGCGATTGGAGTGGCGTCGGATCTTGCGGATGAAAAGGTCGTCAGACTGCATCGCCTCCCGGACCTCTCCCTTCGGACCCTGCCCCGGTGACCCAAAGGACCGGGCAGAATTCCCACCCACGTCTCCAGCTGGGTGGGAAAGAAGGCCCACTTTCCCGGGCTTCCCGGCAAATCAAGTCCTCAGCGAAGACCGGTCCGCCGTGTCTCGTGGGGAAGAGGCCAGTGCCCCGCCCATGGGGAGAGAAACTCCCAGATCCCACTGAGCAGCTGCTCCGTCCCGGCGTGACTCCGGTTGGCATCAACGGCAGGCAAACACCATTCAGAAGCAGGGGTTCAGCACACCGCCCCCCAGGCGTCCGGAGTTACCAGGCATCGCTGGGAAGGGGGAAACCAGACTCACCATGGTGAGGGCGGATTTCTGCAAAGGAAAAGAAACCAAGTCAAAAGAATATATGATTTGAGACAGTTTGGGAGGGTGTACGGAGCTGGTGCTCAGCCTCAGCCCAGCTCAGCTTCCCTGGAACACAGGATGCTGTTTTATACAGTCAGTCCACCTCTCTATGTTGCTCAATACTGTCTGCACGGACTGGCAGCAGTACTCCAGGAGGGGCTCTGCCATTAGTTAGAGATGCCAGGTTTGGAATCCGGGACTTCCTGGTTGCAAAACAGCTCTGCTACGGTCCCTTCTTCTCCCATAATTGCACCAAGGCTGCGTGTTAAAGGGGGGCGGGGGGGGGGAACCAGAAAAGACAGCTGGTTTACAGAAAACGTTCTTGACACACACACACGCCCCTCCCCATTTTAACACTGCGTGTTGTTCTTCTTCCAGTGAAAATGAGGGCAGTGTGTCTGCTGTGTGTGCGTGTAGAATGTGTGTGTGTAGAATTCAGAGGAGGGCGACCAGGATGATCAGGGGTCTGGAAACAAAGCCCTATGAAGAGAGACTGAAAGAACTGGGCATGTTTAGCTTGGAGAAGAGAAGATGGAGGGGAGACATGAGAGCACTCTTCAAAGACTTGAAAGGTTGTCACACAGAGGAGGGCCAGGATCTCTTCTCGATCCTCCCAGAGTGCAGGACACGGAATAACGGGCTCAAGTTAAAGGAAGCCAGATTCCAGCTGGACATCAGGAAAAACTTCCTGACTGTTAGAGCAGTACGATAATGGAATCAGTTCCCTAGGGAGGTGGTGGGCTCTCCCACCCTAGAGGCTTTCAAGAGGCAGCTGGACAACCCTCTGTCAGGGATGCTTTAGGGTGGATTCCTGCATTGAGCAGGGGGTTGAACTCGATGGCCTTGTAGGCCCCTTCCAACTCTGCTATTCTATGATTCTATGATTCTATGAATGCAGTCGCAACAAGCAATCTCATTTCGTTCAGCTGGGCACCCAACCAAAGAATTTAATTCAAAGAGCAATCTTTCTTCCTGACTCTTTTTTAGGATGCACTGGGGGGAAAGTTAGCAGGGTCCTAAACATCAATCGGGATGAGCAGGGTGTCCCCAAATCCATGCATTCCAAACTTCAGAAGCCCCAGAACCTATTTTAAATGCCTTTGTTTAGTGCTGGGAACCGGAATTAAAAGGACAGAGCGGCCCATACCTGCCTGCACAGGCTGTGCTTCCCTCTGTGCTGAGTCAATAAAACCCCACTAACCACCACAATTTGGGATTTCCAGGCAGGGGAGGAGGGACAATTTCAGGAAGTGGTTTTAGGGCTGCCCACCCCCGCCCACCCCCACGCCCGTCGAGGCACCCTTTCGAGCCAGGAAGAGGCACTTTTTGCACGGCAGTTAAAAGAAAGGTGTTGACCCTGCTCAAGGCTCGGTTTCACAGCCTCAAAGGAAGCCTGTCGCTCTGCACGTACTCAGAAACCAACTGCTCCTGTGCGCATACCCCCCGGCGTTAAAAACAGGGCTCCGTCCCACGTTCCAAATCCCTGCCCACGTCGAGAGCCGATTAGCCGAGTCGTTGGGCAAACGTTAGCCCCTGTCGCTGCCAATCAGCATCTGACCAGCTCAACTCTCCCCGTGGCAGACAGGGTACAGATGGCCGGCAAAATCCGCACCCAAGGCGTTGCCTCTCCCTTCAAGGAACCCACTGGCGAGGCCGACAGGAATAAAGAGCGACCACCGAGACACGCACGTACAGCAGGGGTGTTGAACCCCTTTCAGCCTGAAGAGTTTGGGGAACCTATCGAACCTATCATGGGAGGAGCCAAAGGGGAAAAGGGGCGTGGTCAAGAAATCAATAATATCAGTGCCTCTGAGCTTAAAGGTCTTCTTGCCAGTAACTAAAGCCTTTCCACCTTTTAGAACGGGGGGGCAAGGACTACGCAGAAGCTGGGACACAGTCAAAGCATTGGCGGTTGTGGCGAAAGGAACCTCAGGGGGCTGGATTGGGGCCCTGGGCTCAGGTTCCCCACCTGTGAGGTGCAAGGATGGTGAGTGTCGCGCTCAGTTAGAGGCTGGGGTCTTATTCTGAATTAACAAACCTGCTCACAGTTTCAGGAAAGATGTTTCCTGTAGTTATTATTATTATTAATTTATATAGCACCATCAATGTACATGGTACTGTACAGAGTAAAACAATAAAATAGCAACACCCTGCCGCATAGGCTTACATTCTAATAGAATCATAATAAAACAATAAGAAGGGGAAGAGAAGGCACCAAACAGGCACAGGGTAGAGTAAAACTAACAGTATAAAAGTCAGATCAAAATCAAGTTTTAAAAGCTTTAGGAAAAAGAAAAGTTTTTAGCTGAGCTTTAAAAGCTGCAATTGAACTTGTAGTTCTCAAATGTTCTGGAAGAGCGTTCCAGGCGTAAGGGGCAGCGGAAGAAAATGGACGAAGCCGAGCAAGGGAAGGAGAGACCCTTGGGTGGGTAAGAAACATGGCATCAGAGGAGCGAAGAGCACGAGCAGGGCAATAAAGATAGGAAGGAGCTAGACTGTGAAAAGCCTTGTAGGTCAACAGGAGAAGTTTATATTGGACTCTGAGGTGAATTGGAAGCCAACGAAGAGATTTCAGAAGTGGAGTTACATGGTCAGAGAGGCGAGCCAAGAAGATGATCTTAGCAGCAGAGTGGTGAACAGAAACCAACGGACTGATGTGAGAAGAAGGAAGGCCAGTGAGAAGAAGGTTGCAGTAGTCCAACCGAGAAATAACCAATGAATGAACAAGAGTCTTGGCAAAAGAGACAGACAATGCATGAACAAGAGTCTTGGTTAGAGACGGTCCACACGGTTGTTCTGCTGCACCCTCCAGTTGTAATGCATTTGGATTCTGTTCTATTTCTCCCTCTCAAATGCACATATTTATATATGTATATACACATACACACACACAGTGTGCCACATGGCTGGTTGCCCTCATGTGCAAAATAGGGGTTAGAATGCCACATCAGGACTGGGCAGTCCCAGATTCAAATCCCTCCTCAGCCATGAAGCTCACTAGGTTATCTTGGGTCACTGACAATCAGCCTAACCTACCGCACAGGGTTGTTGTGAAGATAAAATGTGTGCGTGGGAGACACGCATTATGTACACCAGCCTTCCCAACCCAGTACTTTCTGGATATTTTTGACTCCCAGAATCCTCCAGACAGCTACGGTTGGTTTTAGAAATACATAATAATAAGTGACATCTTTTGAGAGCAATGTTGCCTAGTGGTTAGAGTGCTGAACTAAGATGCGAGAGACCAGGGGTTCAACTTCTACTCAGCTGCAGAAATCAGCAGGTAAACTTGAATCTAGTCACTATACTTCTACCTGACTTATTTATTATTATATTTACATCCCACCTTTTTCCCCCTACAAGGAACCCAAGGCGGTGTACATAATCCTCCTCCTCCTTTATCCTCACAACAACAACCCTGTGAGGTAGGTTGGGCTGAGAGTCTGGGACTGGCCCAAAGTCACCCAGTGGGTTTCCATGGCCGAGTGGGGACTAGAACCCGGATCTCCTGACTCCCAGTCTGACAGTTTAGCCACTACACCACACTGGCACCACACTGATTTACCTACCAAGACGTGTTGTAAGGTTAAAACGGGAATGGGGGGAGAAGATATGAGTGCTGCTTTAAGTTCTTCAGGGTAAAGGGAGGATAGAAATTACTTCTTTTTAATTGAGAGGTTTCTACTATAAGCGGGAGCAGGTGGGCTGAATTGCTGACTGGGACAAGTGGTCATCTTTGGAGCTGGTCAAAAGACATTTCTAATGCCTATTTTTCATTTTTAGCATGCAAAAGATCTTCTCGTCCAGCAGAAAAATGCTGTTCAAAAAAAAGGGGGGGTCTTTATGCATGTGGAACATTTCATTGGGGGGGGAAAATG
This sequence comes from Elgaria multicarinata webbii, assembly GCF_023053635.1. Classification (NCBI taxonomy): domain Eukaryota; kingdom Metazoa; phylum Chordata; class Lepidosauria; order Squamata; family Anguidae; genus Elgaria; species Elgaria multicarinata. The sequence goes on along the minus strand of NC_086191.1, from coordinate 14,783,845 downwards.
GGACAAAAGCAACAACAGCAAAAAAGAGAGATCTAAAATACACCAAAAGGAAAGGAAAGTGCAAACATACAAAGCCGGCATCACACCTTTGCATGGGTGCAAAGGAGAGAACCGTGGCATCGGCACGTAACTCTCACAAGTGATACCGTGGTGGTGCGTGTGTGTTTTTTGCATTTTCCACATCGGTAAACCAAGTGAGAAAGCTACTTCAGGCTTAAGTGCACATTTGATTTTTAGAACGGTGCTCTTCTGCTTCTTAACCCACATGACCAGCATTCAAAAGCGACGCATCTTCCAACATTATTATCCCCTCTAATGGTAAACACAGATGGTTGAGTGCTGATCATTTTGGAAGCAAACGGTGGACCGTATAACAAGAAGCTAGTAGATTCTACATTACGGGAGAGGGGGCAGGACTCCCCAATATGCAGAAGTGCATTGAAAGAAAAATGATATTTTCCAAAAAGGAAGGAACCCTCCATGTTGAGATGTCCGTTGAGAAAAGAAAAAAGGAAACTGGAAAGAGGGAAGAGATGCAGAAGGAATTGGCCTGCTCAGATCCTTTATCAGCTTAGAGCCAGCTTGTGCAAGGGAATTAGTGTTAGGGGGGATTATATGCCATAACATTAAAAACAAAAGCTTCCCTCTCTGTATTATAGACACATCTATAGCAGCATTCCGCAACCTAGCACCTTCCAGATGTGTAGGACTACACATCCCATAATCCCTGCTGATAGAATCATAGAATCGTAGAGTTGGACGGGTGCTATAAGGCCATCAAGTCCAACCCCCTGCTCAATACAGGAATCCACCTTAAAGCATCCCAGGCAGAGGAAGGAAAGGAAGAAAGACCATCTTCTTCCTTTCCCACTCCACAGAACCGCCCCCCATCCAACAAAACTATAAAAGGCTCAGATCCGGGGCTGGTATCCCCAAACCAGAGAGCACCAGCACTACAAGAAGACAGAAAGCTGGCTTACGTGAAGTCAGACTTCGTCGCGCAAGCCCAGTGCTGTTTGCTCTGACTGGCAGCGGCTCTACAAGATTCCTGGCGAAGGCCCTTTCATGCCGTCCTCTCTTCCCTTCTGCCCCTCCTAAGCTCCCAGAACAGTACTATAAGGGTCTAAATCCTGGCTGGCTAGAAGCAAGAACCCAATCCGAATTTCTGGGGGTTCCCCAAATGGCCACATCTTTTCCTGATCGTAAGTCATTCGGTATTTAGTTTCTTTCCCCCCTTCTGAACGGTTGGAATGCCTCCACGAAGGCTTACGTTACTTGCAGTAAGAGCTCTGAGCTACAACAGGCTGGAATTTTGGGTCTTTGGACCTGCCCATCGCTGGAATGTGGCCCTCGAGACCGAAAGCAGTTCCCCACCCCATCATAGGCGCTGGGGATGCATCACGAGTTCCCATTTGCTCCCGATTCAAAGCTGTTTTTATACTGTTGTTTTTCTGGTTTTGATGGTTTTTAAATTTTGTATACTTTTTAACGTCTACTGTTTTTAACTGTTGTAAACCGTTCAGAGAGCTTCGGCTGCGGGGGTGGTATATAAATGTAATAAATAATTATAATAAGTAATAAAGGGAACCCACTGCAGCTCAGTGAAAACAAGACCTAGGAGGAACTTCTACTGCAGCCCCCTCCCCAAAGGCAGGACCCCCTCCTCACCCATCAGCCCCACCCCGCCCCTTGCTCTTATTATGTCGTGCCTCACCTCCTAGACCACAAGCAAAAGGCGCCTCACAGAGGAACGACCTGTCAAGCAAAAAGCCCCAGTAAGTGAGCCAAGCTGCATGCTGACCATGCCGACCCACGGCAGGAAACGGCCCCGAGGCAAATAAAGGTCAAATGATTACCCCCATCCCCAAGGTCAGATAAAAGGGCCTGAAAATCGTCCTGCAATCCCCAGCGTGGCTCAAGACCCTAGTAGCCACCCCACACGCCACGGGAAGAGACGGTGGCCCCCTTCGGCCGGCCGTTACGTGCCGAGGGAAGAGAAGGAAGCAGCCGTCGGGCCACATCCATTCAGCGGCAGGAAAAAAGCGCCGTGGACAAACAACAGCAAAAAAAAGGCAAAGGTGTCGATGACAGCAGAAAGCAAACCAGGGCGCTCGCCGAGGGCGGAGGGGAAGGAAGCAAGATGGGACATCATGCAAAAGGACATGATAAAGGGGGTTGGGGGGAGGAGGGCACGGGGGGGGTTTGCAGAAAAGTACGCCGGCTGCGATTCTCCTGCAAGGTGGGGGGATTTCCTCAGGCCGCAATACGCCTCAAATGCAAGGAAGCGTCCCTTCTCCCCCGCACCCCACCCCACAGTCCAAAAAAAACCCACCCCAGGACCCCGACAACGTCCCCCCTCACCCGGCCAGAGAACCAATGTCTGGGGGACGGAGGCCGTGGTGGTCCGCCGCTGTGATCCGCTTCCTGTAGCAGAGGAAGTGTGGCGCAAACGGAAGAAGGAACTGCCCCCCCCAAGCGTAAGCGTTTCTTCCGCTTCTCTGCTCCCCCCCCCCAACAACACACATATTAAAACAGCCTCTCACGCAACATCCTGAGAGGAAAGAGCTCGGCCTTGGCTGAAACTCCCCCCTTTACAAACAATGGGGAGAGCGCCTGTCCATAATAAGAATGGAAGAAGAGCCCGGCTGGATCAGACCAAGGGTCCTTCTAGTCCAGCGTTGGGTTCACACAACCCACAAGCAGGGCATGAGTGCAACAGTTCAGAGGAGGGCAACCAGGGTGATCAGGGGTCTGGAAACAAAGCCCTACGAAGAGAGACTGAAAGAACTGGGCAGGTTTAGCCTGGAGAAGAGAAGATGGAGGGGAGACATGAGAGCACTCTTCAAATACTTGAAAGGTTGTCCCACAGAGGAGGGCCAGGATCTCTTCTTGATCCTCCCAGAGTGCAGGACATGGAATAACGGGCTCAAGTTAAAGGAAGCCAGATTGCACCTGGACATCAGGAAAAACTTCCTGACTGTTAGAGCAGTACGACAATGGATTCAGTTACCTAGGGAGGTTGTGGGCTCTCCCACACTAGAGGCCTTCAAGGGGCAGCTGGACAACCATCTGTCAGGGATGCTTTAGGGTGGATTCCTGCATTGAGCAGGGGGTTGGACTCGATGGCCTTGTAGGCCCCTTCCAACTCTGCTATTCTATGATTCTATGTTTCCCAGCAACTGGTGTCCATTGGCACAGTGCCTCTAATCCTGGAGGTAGCAGAGAGCCATCAGGATTAGTAGCCGTAGAGAGCCGTCTCCTCTGCGAATTTATCCAACCGCCCAAAATGGCGGCCGCCGCGACCTCTCGCAGCAGCGAATCCCATCGTTTCATTCTGCGCAGCGTGCAGAAGCCTTTCCTTTTATCCGTCCGGAATCTCCCGACGGACAGCTTCAAGGAAGGGTCTCTAGTGTGATGAAGAAGGGGTGAAAAATATCTACGTATCTACGTTCTCCACGCCGTGCGTGGTTTTGTATGCCGCTAACACGTTGGCACCCCTTCCGGCCCATAATTTTGAGCGCCGGCATTCGCTACATTGCACGCCGTCGCAGATTCAACCTGCTCCCCCAAATGTCACCGTTTCGGGGTGCATTTCAGCACCTCACTGCTGCCTTCCTTGCTTCCATCCCAAGCTAATTGGGTGTGTGTGGTGGTGGTGGGGATAGGGCTGTATGGACCCTGGTGGAAAGCAGGGCCATGGTAAGCCCCCCCTCCCCACCTGCTGCCTGGTTTTCCATCAAGTCCAGCTTCCCAGGCCTGCTGCGGGTTGGGCCTGGCCGTGACCATGGAAATGGGACCCTTTTGCAGCTGGATTTCCAGCGCCGATGAATAGGGGGCTTTCTCCTTCTGCCAGGGTGGGGGCGGAGGGGGCAGGGAGAGGCCGCCGAGTGCCATTCCAGCTGCGTCACCCCCCCGGCTGACCTCGCAACGCGGACAGGGAGGCATTGAGGGAAGAGCTGGCAAATGGGACGGGGGCAGCTGGTCATTTGTGAAGCCTCTTCCACAGGCGAGGACAGGGTGCAAACCCAGCCCTCCGGAGAGGGGTTCCTCTGCTTTTGTGCAGTATTCATCCCCTCACTCTCAAAGGACAAAATTCCTCTCCTAAGGCTGAGTTACGTGCAGGAATCGCTTAAGACGACAACATGCGGGTACTTTGGCCACACCTTCTTCCATTAGCCCCTCCCACCCCGAATTCGACCTCCAAAAGTTTCTCAGAAACCGAATCCGTCCCTCGGACAGAAAGAAGCTCAACATCTCCGGATTTTCCAAGCCCTTTTGACTTCCAAAAGATGGATGTGAAAACATTGGAAGGACCAACGTTCGCCTCTTAGAATGCAATGGATTCCGCAGCAAACAACGTTGTCCACGTGTAAACGGTTGTTGTGCAGGCGCCCCCAGGCGAATGGATAAATCTACGGACATTTGGTCTGCCGCTCTTGAAGCTTACGCACAATTTCCTGTCTTTGTTTTTAGAGTTTTGCATTTAATGGTAGACGGATGTTTCTTATGTATGCCATGTTTTGTTTTCTTTTTCCTACAGTATTGGTTTGGTTAAAATCACAATAAAAAGTTGAATAATAAAATGGCAACAACAACCCACCTTTGGGCTAGGGAAAAGATCCCAGGACTCCATCTACCGACCGCCTAATTCAACAATCTCAACCATAAGTCCAAGTTAGGCTGATGACCGGCCTTTTAACCATGTTCCACAGACCCCAGAAGCTGATATGCGCAGGCTCACGTCAACCACACGTGAATACTTACAGCAACGTTCCTTACAAGAGGTGGCCTGCTGACCCAGAATGCACCTCTTTAGGAACCAACTGAACAACAGTGGACCGTGCAGCTCAACGGTACAACATCAGCCTAACATATAAAGGTCCCAGGTTCAAATTAACACATAGAAGGTCCCAGGTTTAAAAATACTTATAAAATTAAATCGCCAGTTTGCTGCTGAAATCCGCCCCGTAGCTCCAAACCGGCTAAATGTCATCTTGGCCTTGTGGAAAAGAAGAAGGCGCAAGGGGACAGAAGCAGGCGGAGAAAACATCATGGCCTGCTCCAGTTGGTCTCTCTTTCTCTCTCTCTCTTTTTCCTCTTCCCTCCTGAACGCCTTTTCCTTGTGTGTCACATGTCTTTCTTAGACTGTAAGCCTCAGGGGCAGGGATGGTCTTTCTTGCTAACGGATTGTAAGCCGCTCTGAGAGCCTTTTTTGGGCTGAGGAGTGGGGTTATAAATATGATAAATAAAAATAAATAAATAAATAAATAAACGTAGCTCGTTTGACCCTTTTAGTGCTCTGGAGCCATGTGTATAAAATGTGGGGATGCGTTGGAAGGGGCCTGTGAGTAGCCCACGCCTGAGCAAACGCCTCCCTTCTGAAACACCCCTTCCCCAAGGGCAGGACGGAACCTAACCAGATTCAGCAAGCTTGATGTGGTTCAGATAAAAGCAGCATTTGGGGAGGGGGGCGGAGAAGAAGATGCAGGCAGTGGGAGGGGTTCAGATCCGCTCAGCTGCATCACTGCACTCCTTCCCGGCCACATTTTGCAGTGCAAGCTTATGTACGTTTACTCAGGAGCAAGTCGTAATAAAGAGGAGCAGATACAACTGAAAGCCAACATCTGAAATGAAGGGGGGGGCAGCGGCATTTTGATGATTAGAAAGGCCTGGACGTCAGCAGCGAGCGGAACCACTCGACGCGTTCACAGTAGCTTCCTTTGTCTACGGAGAGACAGATGAGGGAGCGTTTGGGCGCAAACCACATCCTCCTACACCAGGCTAATTAATTTTAAATTGAAAACACAGAGGCACGCAAGGCCGCTCCTTGGATTCCGCGGCATTCGCTCGCCAATTTCCAGGTGCGTTTGCAAAGCCCTTTCGCGGACGCCGGACGAGCCTTCGCGGGCTCGATAAAGAATCTTTCCTCCAGCCTGGTTTGCAAATGTGCCTCACCCGGAGAAGCAGGTGATCCACATTTGGGAGACTGTGTTTTAAAAAAGGATACAGAGAAAGGGCGCAATCCTACGGCCGTGGAGACAGGAAAAAAGCCCTAGGGCTTTTTTCCTGTCTCCACGGGCGTAGGATTGTGCCTAAAGTGGGCCCCAAATGACAGTATTTCTGTTTGTCTAGGCCCCAGGGGAAGGCAAAGAAGATGGTCGCAGCATCTAAACACTAAGATCTATGAGGAAAGGTAGAAACACCTGGGTATGTTTAGCCTAGAGAAGAGAAGGGGGCCCTGCACTGACGCTCTTGAACTGCCTGCAAGCCTGTCACATCAAAAAGGAAAAAACCGTTTTCTCTGCTGTCCCCAAACATAGGACTAGGTTTGATGGACGTACATTACAGGAAGGGCAGATTTTGGCTGAACATTAGGGAAAACATCTCGGGCCACTTTGTCAGGGGGTGTTTGGTTCTCCCTTGCTGGACTTCTGACAAGGAGTAGAACCTCCTGGAGCTTTCTGGCACTGAGGAGGGGGTGGGACCCACAGACCCCCTCCCATTTGTGAAGCTGGCCCCTGCCAGCCTCTGTGATGCTAGCCCTTAAGCAATTGTGCTAGCCCTTAGACAACCCTACAAATGACACCTGCTGAAATTCCCTTTCCAAGACAACACTTAAAGTTACAGAAACCCCGTCCTCCGTTTCATATGGTCATATTTGTTAAGATTGTGTGTGTTGTCTGTTTATATGTCCGTATGTCAATGGCTTTTTTACTTTACGCAATATGGGATTTTTGTTTTTAATTTTTATAAACCATCCAGAGAGGCTTGGCTACTGGATGGTATAAAAATGTCACAAATGAAAGCAAATGAAACACACTCTTATTGCAACGGGGGGTTGGACGCAGGAGAACTCCCTTAAACAAAACCTCGCGAAAAAACAGAACATGTCAAATGAAACCTCCAATGTTGACATCGTGGATTAATTCCAGCCCACAAGGACCATCAACCTCACACCCTGTGCCGGCCCTCCAAGTTAGGGTAAAGTTGCAGGCACGAGAAACCGCTAGAGATACGACATAGCCACAAGACCACGTAACAGATTGACTGTTAAGGGTCATGATGGAATATCGGGAAAGGATACGGACATCAGAAGAGCCCTGATGCTGGATCAGACCAAGGGTCCGTCTAGTCCAGCACTCGGTTCACACAGTGGCCAACCAGCTGTCGGCTGGGGACCAACAAAGCAGGACACGGTGCAACAGCACCCTCCCACCCATGTTCCCCAGCAACTGGTGCATACAGGCTTACTATTAGCCCTTGATAGCCTCCTCCTCCAGGAATTTATCCAACCCTCTTTTAAAGCCATCCAGACAGGTGGCCATCGCTACATCTTGCACAATTTAACTACGCACTGTTTGAAGAAGTCCTTCCTTCCATCTTGTCCCATCAGCTTCATGGGATGACCCCGTTTGGGTTCTAGTGTTTGGATGGAATAGCTCCGTGGCGGAGCAGAAGGCCCCGGGTTCAATCCAGTTTAAAAAAGGGTCATAGAAGCAGTTTCTGGGGGGGAAATGTTTCCTAGCAGGAGACAACACAGAGATAGATGGGAAAATAGTACGTTCTGGAAGGAAGCAGCTGCCACGGCTTTTCAGCAATCCCAAAGAAGCTGAAGGGTGCTACGCGGTGGTTCATCCATGATTCACAATCATGGGAGCCATAACCCCAGCAGCCAGGGCTCACTGCTGCTTTAAGAAAGGATGCTGTGGTGTGGAGCTCCTGAGAGACGCCTCTAGACCAGGAGTGAGCAGAAGGTGGACGTCCAGATGTTTGGATCTCCCAGAAGAACCTGGCAACATGGCCAATGGTCAGGCATGCTGGGAGTTGAAGTCCAAAAGATCTAGAAGTCAACTTTCTGTCCTCCACACCCTCTTTGACCAGCTGCCCTCCTGCAACACCCATGATTAAGCTTCCATGGGGAAACTTCCCCGCTACAATTCATAGAATGTTCTGACTCAGATAGGGGAGGCCTGGGTTCAAATCCTCCCACTGAGAGCCATGTTGCTCTCAAAGTCAGCTAGCCCTGCAGTCAGGGTGGCTGTGGATAGTGGGAATTGCAGTCTGACGGGCTGCTTCGGTGACCTAGAGATGCCTGCTCCCCCTTGGCGTAGCCCACCTTACAGGGTTGTTGTGAGAAGATGTGCGGAGGGAAGGGCACGCCGGCCATCTAAGACCGCCTTCCCCCCCCCCCCCAGACAACCATCGTTTCTAGGCTGAAGGGCCACCAGCCATGGGAGCTGGGGATCATTGGAGCGATAGTCCCACAGCTGGAGAGAACCAGCTTAGAGAAGGCTGAAAGAACCGCTGCCGGGGTGTGTGTGTGGCAAACCTGGGGGGAAGTCACAGCCTCTATTCCGGGGAGGGGGGGCAGCACGAAACGATGGGTGCCGAGCGTGGAAGCAAGGGCACTTTGCACATGCTCCAGCACTCGCCCCGGCCGAGCCTGAAGCCAGGCAGGGGCGGCCCTGTGGGTGGCGGTGGGTCTTTTGTCACACAATAGCGGGCGGCTGGAGGAGGGAGGAAGCGCCTGTCCCCGGTAGAGGGGCGAGGGCGCCCGCGCTGCAGGTTGCGTGCGCGGAGGAGGCGGCGGAGGGGGGCGCGCGCCGCCCTGCCCTCCCATCCCCGCCGAGGACCGGCCAGGGGGCGAGCCGGGCAGGGGCGCGAGCCCGCTGTCACGTCCCGGGGGGGGGGGGGCAGAGAAAGCCGCTTCCATGGAGAGGCGCGCGCCTGCCCGGCCATTCAGCCGCCGGGGTGGAGAGGCGGCCGAGGGGTCCATTAAGGCGCGGGGGGTGGAGGGGTGGAGGCGCGTGGGGTGTGTGTGTGTGTGTGTGAAGGCTTCCCCCCCAAACAGCCGCATCCATCACCGTCCTCTTGCCCACCCACCCACCCCCCAAAAACAAGCCCCCCACCCACCCCGCCGCCGCTCCCCCGTTCCACGTGCCGCGCGGCCCCTGCCTGCCTGCCTGCCCGCCTACCTCTCCACGCCCGTCCGCTCTCCAGCCCGACCGGACGCGGACGCCGCCGGCCCCGCGTGTCCGTCCCTCCCGCCCCCGCGCTCCCCTCCTCGCGGCCCTGGCGCCGCCCCTCCGCCGCCGCCGCCTCCTCGCGATCGGGGGCGGAGAGAGAGAGAGAGAGAGAGACCCAGATTGGGAAGGAGGGAGGGAGGCGCGCCGCGGCGTCACACCCCGCCGGGGAGGACGCGCAAAGCCGGCCGGGGTGGGGAGGCGCGCGGAGAGGCCCGCGGGAAACAGCCCGGCGTCTCGCCTTGGCGCAGCAGAGGACGTAGCTCCTGAGCATGGGCAGAGCGCGCGGCGCAAAAGACGCACCCCGCCGCCGCGAGGCGGCTGTCCGGGAAGGCCCTTAAGTAGGGTCACCCCCTATGAAAAGGAGGACCGGGCTCCTGTATCCTTAACAGTTGCATAGGAAAGGGCATTTCAGCAGGGATCATTTGTAGATATGGAGAACCTGGTGAAATCCCCTCTTCATCCCAACAGTAAAAGCTGCAGGAGCTATACTAGAGCGGCCAGATTTAAAAGAGGGCAGCTTTAACTGTTGTGATGAAGAGGGGATTTCACCAGGTGCTGCATGCATACAAATGACACCTGCTGAAATTCCCTTTTCTATGCAACTGTTAAAGGTACAGGAGCCCTGTCGTCCTTTTCATAGGGTCACCCTACCTTGGGGGGGGGGGAATCAATAAAACTACCCCGAAAGAGCAGCGGGCAGGAAGGGGGAACCATTCTTTCCCACCTACCCTAGTTTGGAAGCCGACACTCCCCCACGTGGGGCATTTCAAGGTCCTTTGACGCAAGCGCAACCCAGCAAGGGTGTCAAATACAAAAGCAGTCAAGGAGAAGATGCGCAAATGTCACCTGCTAAAACCAAGGCTGGCCTCCTTTCCTAAAACCGGGGAGAAGTCCGCAGGACTGGAGAGAATAGGTCCAGGTAGATCTCTCTCTCTCTCTATGAGCTGCAGGGAAGCTTGCAACCTCTTACAGCCTGACTTCTTTTACAGCAGCAGCGACATAAAACCCACACGGATCTCTCCCCCTTGTGCTGTTGAAACCGAGAGAGCCCAGAGTGACTCCAGAGGGGTTTTTCTGGAAGGACGGGGCGCTCCCCTGAGTCCTGGGACTCAAAACGAGCTGCTGAGCTCAGCATCCCTGAGCGAGAGGCGTCTGCCTTGCACCAGGTTGGTGGCTCTCAGGAGCCTACGAATAAAATACTCCCCTGAAGGCTGCCTGGCTCCTCTGTCCTGCAGCTACAGCAAGGGCTTGTTCAAGGTCATCTTTTCCCTTCTGCGCCCCCCAACCCAAGCCCCCAAACACAGCAAAACTTCCATTCCTAACACAAGGAAGAACCACACATCCCCCCCCCAGGGTAAAATAAAATAATTCTTTTTTCAGATTTGTCCATCTCATCTGAAACCTACCTACACACCGCAATCAACCTCTGACGCTCTCCTAGGAGTGCGTCCTCCAAGGAACGTTCGGAGGAGGGCAACAAGGCACAGGGCCTTTTCGGTGCTGGCCCCCTCCGGCGGTGGAATAATCTCCCCCGTGAGCCCCGCCAGCTTACTGTTGTAGTTTCCTTCTACACCCAAGCTGCCAATTAAGTTTCCGGACGAAGCATAAAGTGTTGGTTACCAGCTTTAAACCCCTACATGGTTTGGGTCCAGGCTACCTGCGGGATCGCCTTCTCCTGTACAATCCGCCCCGCACGCTCAGGTCCTCTGGGAAGAATCTACTTCAGCTAGCAAAAACTAGATTAACAACTGTTACCCAGAGGACCTTCTCTTCTGCTGCTCCCAGACTGTGGAACGGCCTGCCGGAGGAGACTCGTCAGCTTGACCGTCTTTTAGCGTTCAAGAAAGTTACCAAGACTGATCTCTTCCAGCAGGCCTATCCAGTGGAATTTTAGGATGCTTTTAGTACGCTTTAAACAGTGTATATTATGTTTTTAATCAGTATTTTATGCTTCCTGTTGTTCACCCCCTCGATCCAATTGGAAAGGCGGGTAAGAAATAAATTATTATTATTATTACTTTGATTGTAAGACACCATCGATTGTAAGACACACACTAATTTCAGTACCACCAACAAGAAAAAGAACCCCTAAGACATACCCACGATTCTAAGACGCACCCCATTTTTAGAGATGTTTATATGGGGGGAAAAGTGCGTCTTAGAATTGAAGAAATATGGTATTAGACATATAACAGGCCTTTATGCAAGCGGTTCTTTGGGTTACAGAGCCGTACGGATATGTTAGTTGTTTTATATTTTTGTAGGTTTAATGGAAGTCGGTTTTAGCTATTTTCTACCTCGTAATAATTGTACTAGTTATTTTGCAATGGTTTTGTTGCAAGTCACCTTGGGTCTTTTTTTTTCATTTTTAAAAGGGAAGGGCGACTACAAAATTCAAATAGTAATATTAATAACGACTAATAATATCTGTGTGTGGGGGGGGATAGATTAAAGGGCAGAATTTCAAAGAAGGGACTGGAAAGGGAGAGGTAACGAATTCGGGATCGGTCTGAAACAGGGGTGATAGGATCTGAGCCCTGGGACGGAGGGGGAAAAGCAAATGATGGGGGCAGGCAGAGACCATCAGAGCCTGCTTCAGTTGGACACCCCCACCCCCACAGGGCTAACTGCCATCACCCTGTGGGGAAGAAGGAGCCGTGGGTCTGCCCCTCCATTGGGAGACGGAGGACGGAGCAGGGCCTTCCAACCAGCCTGAACAATCTCCTTAATTTCTTTTTAATTTTCTCCCTCTTCCCTCCCCATCCACTTTTCCTCGTGTGTCGTGTCTTTTTTAGAACTTAAGCCAACAGCAGGGATTGTCTTCTTTACTGATCAATTGTAAGCCGCTCCGGGAGCCTTTTTGGCGGAGGTGTGGGATAAAAATACTAAATAAATAAATTTAAAAAATGTGACTAAAATGGCTGGATTAGGAAAGACGGGGAGCACAAGACGTCTGACCAATTCTTCCCCTGCCACCACCCCGACTTCCTTCTCCCAACACACCATTTCATAGAATCATAGAACCATAGCATAGCAGAGTTGGAAGGGACCTACAAGGTCATCGAGTCCAACAGATGCTTGTCCCTGACAGATGCTTGTCCAGCTGCCTCTTGGAGGCCTCTAGTGTGGGAGAGCCCACAACCTCCGTAGGTCACTGGTTCCATTGTCGTACTGCTCTAACAGTCAGGAAGTTTTTCCTGATGTCCAGCTGGAATCTGGCTTCCTTTAACTTGAGCCCATTATTCCGTTTCCTGCACTCTGGGAGGATCGAGAAGAGATCCTGGCCCTCCTCTGTGGGACAACCTTTCAAGTATTTGAAGAGTGCTGTCATGTCTTCCCTCAATCTTCTCTTCTCCAGGCTAAACATGCCCAGTTCTTTCAGTCTCTCTTCATAGGGCTTTGTTTCCAGACCCCTGATCATCCTGGTTCCCCTCCTCTGAACACGCGCCAGCCTGTCTGCGTCTTTCTTGAATTGTGGAGCCCAGAACTGGACGCAATTCATCACAAGTACCGCATCCTCACGTGTGTTGAAGCGGATCGCTTCTTGGTTCTTAGCGTTCCCACCCCCACCCCACCCCGCCTTTAATTCTTACATCAACCAAAAATCCAGGATCCAGAGAGGAGGGGGCGTCGGGGGGGGGGAGGCCAAAGAAGAAAATAAACAAAACAAAAAATTATTATTATTATTAATCCGAAGGAACAACAACAGCAGAAAAGGAGGGGGAAAAATTGCCCTTGAGCGTCACCGGAACGAACTGGGTGTCCAAGGTTGGAGGGGGGGGGCAGTGCATGGAGACCTCTCCCCCCCCCGCCCCCCGTACACACACACACTCCGTGTCCCAAGAGAATGAGCCTGCCCCTGCAGGCAAATGGGGAGTGAGGGGGGGGGAATGGGGGAACGGATGGCTGCCACGGCGGAGGGCTAAGACGGAGCAGCCCCGTCCCCTTATTGCTGTCCATGGTCCTGAAGGAAAGGGAAGGCAAGTCCGAGAGCGGGTTCCCCCCCAAAAAGGGGGAAAGGAAGCGTCTTAACGGGACCAGCCCGTGGTTCTGTAGCGGATGGGGGCGGGGGGCCTCCCCGTCAGTACTGGTGGTCCAGAAGTCGGTGCCCGGCGGCCGGGCTCTCTTCCTCTTCCCGTTGCCGGCCCCACTCAGCCACAATGGGGGCAGGTTCAGGTAGGGGACAGCTCCCTCGGTGGGCAGGAGACAGTTCCAGTGGCAACGGGGTGGAGTCGCTGGGAGCCTGAGGGGCCGGAGCCGGGGGCTGCATGAAGAGGGGGAGAAAAAAAGGCCAGGCCTCCATGTTAATGCCCGAGGCATCCAGAGGTACAGTATCGGATCTTATAGAACTAGGATGCGATTCTATTTCATGTTATTTATTTATTACATTTATACCCCGTCTTTTGTTTTTTCCTCCCAAGGAGGCATATATAATCCCTCTTCCTCTCCATTTTATCCTCAGAACAACAACCCTGTGAGGTAGGCTGGGCTGAGAGTCTGCGACTGGCCCAAAGTCACCCGATGAGCTTCCGTCGCTGAGTGGCAGACTCGAACCCGGATCCAGTCCAACACTCTAACCACTAGGCCACACTGGCTCTTCCAGACACCAGCTTGGATGACAACTCTCAAAATCCCCTAAGGGGGGGAGAGACACCCGACTGGGGAAGGCTGGTCTATACATTTACTCGGGAGTAAGGCACAGTGGCGTCGTCAGGGCCTACTTTTGAGTAAGTATGACTAGTATGGCACTGTTCCTCTTAAAACATCCATATGCATACAATTTATTAAAAAGGGAACAGCAAAGGCTTTGACGTTATTATTACGTTGTTGTGCAATTAAAAAAACGAAGGCTTTCAATCCCTTGCGCTGTAGATCGATATTTTAAAACACGGGTGACCCTTCCTGAAGCCCTGTGATGTTATCGTTGCGGTACGTCCTTACGTTATCGGGATGGGGGGGGAGACGGCGTAAAAGAAACACAGACTCCCGACTGGGGGGAAAGGAGCCTTGAGGCAGATGTGAGGCTGCAGAGGGTGAATGGAAAGGCGGTGGACAGAGCCCTAGATAGAGACTGAAACTACTGGGCATGTTTGGACTAGAGAAGAGAAGATGGAGGGGAGACATGAGAGCACTCTTCAAATACTTGAAAGGTTGTCACACAGAGGAGGGCCAGGATCTCTTCTCGATCCTCCCAGAGTGCAGGACACGGAATAACGGGCTCAAGTTAAAGGAAGCCAGATTCCGGCTGGACATCAGGAAAAACTTCCTGACTGTTAGAGCAGTACGACAATGGAATGAGTTACCTAGGGAGGTTGTGGGCTCTCCCACACTAGAGGCAGCTGGACAGCCATCTGTCAGGGATGCTTTAGGGTGGATTCCTGCATGGAGCAGGGGGTTGGACTTGAAGGCCTTGTAGGCCCCTTCCAACTCTGCTATTCTATGATTCTATGATAGAGCTGAGCGGAGGAGGCCTGGAGCGCAAGACAGCCATTCAGACACCACGGTGCTGAGGCCCAGTCCTCTCCCGTGCCCTTCAAAAAGAACACCTCTCCTGGTAGTGACGGGGAAGGAGGAGGCAGCTTAATGGCTTTCCATTAGCGCTAATAAGATTGCGCCGTGTAGGACGGCGTCCTGCTGTGCCCAGCCACCTGGTTGGAGGGAGGGGGGGTGCCTGCTTGGTGGGGGGGGAGGGAAGGAGCCAGCATGCCCACGTGCGTAGGCCTGCATCTAACTAGCTACAGCTGGGTGTGCATCTTAAGAGAACTGTTTCCCACCTTCGGAAGCAACCCTGCCCCGAAATCGCCCCCTGGATTTGGGGGGGGGGGGCGTGACCCACAAAAGAGGCTGGAGGGAGGGGTTGCCTGCGAGACACATGGGGCCCACCTCCAGGATAAACGAAGGACAACTAAATAATATCGTTGGCCCCGCGCAGGATGATCGCGCCCGGATGCCGCGCTAAACTGTGGCTTAATGGAAGGGCGGGGAACTTGCGCCACTCCAAGAATTCTGGCCCTTGCCTTTGGCTATGGGGGCTGCAGGCTAAAAAATACAGAGGGCCCCGAGTTGCCCGTTCCTGGTTTACTGAAATGTGCTTCCTCCCTCCCGGTCGGTTAAGGAGGAGGAATTTGGAAGATTTTGCTTCCGCTTTTATTTTTTAAAAGGACTCGTGGTTCATGGGGCTGTTCACACAACACGGTAACCCACACTCGGTTGTTTATTGAATTGTGGGTTATCGTGGTGTGTGGGTAGGAGCTACTCGGATTAGGGGGTGGGCAAGCTATTGTGCTGCCCCCCTGGGGGAGGCAGGGGGCGCTGTAGGGAGAAAGGAGCAACAAGGAAGAGGTACGTACTTCGGGCTTCGGACTCCCCGCCACGCCCGGCGTCCCCAACGCAGCCACCGCAGAAGACATCGAAGAGTTGTCCTTGGAGCGGGGCGGGGGTGTCCCAGGGAGGACGTCGCTCTCGCTGCCGCCTAGCCCGTTCAGTCCCTTGCGGCTGGGCAGGCTCCATTTCCCGCAAAGCCCCTCGTAGGCGAAGGCGGAGGGAGTCCCGAGCCCTGGGCGGAGAGGCAGGGGGACACGCCCCATCCCGTCTGCCACGGAAGCCAAGGAGCTGGCGCAGGAAAGCTGCCCCCCCAAGAAGTGCGGTCCGGGGGGCCAAGACGCGGCCGGCGTCGGCGGGGGCCGTCCTTCGCCTTGGCTCAGCGAGGGGGCCGGCTGGGGCTGGACCAGCCAGCTTGGGTTCGGAGGAGGAAGGCCGGGGTCGAGGTCTGCAGAAACAGTAACAACAACATCACCGCAGCGGCCGGACAGGCAGCGCGGAGCGCGTACGGAGCGCGCCTTCCCCTTGGGAGTTTGGCCGCTGACGCAACTGGGACACGGAAGGAGGATTCCCAGAGCAGTGGGAGGGATTTTTCTAGGCAGGCCTGAGCCCCGGTAGGTTCAGAAACAGAACACAGCGAAGACCTGCTTCCCACCAGTCTGGGATCCTGCATAGCCAAAATCCAGGGGGCTTCGAAGACCTTCCAGGGAAGGAAGCTGAAGGATGGAAAAGGACGCCAGTCCTTTTCCAGCTTCATTGGCTGCCAGACCAGGTCCGGGCCGGATTCAAAGTGCTGGTATTAATATTTAAAGCCCTAAACAGCTTGGGGCCAGGCTATCTGAAGGAACACCTCCTCCCGTATGTACCTGCCCGGACCCTAATGTCATCCTCAGGGGTCCTTCTCCGCGAGCCCCTGCCAAAGGAAGTGAGGCAGGTGGCTACCAGGAGGAGGGCCTTCTCTGCTGTGGCACCCGGGCTGTGGAATGAGCTCCCTAAGGAGGTTCGCTTGGCACCAAAGTTATATGCCTTTAGACGCCAGGTGAAGACCTTTTTATTCTCCCAGCATTTTAGCAGTCTATCAATAAATTTTAACTTGGTGTTTTAAATTTGTAATTTTGCATTGCTGCTGTTTTGATCTGGTTGAGCTTTTATATTGTATTTTATAGTATGGTTTTATACGGTTGTTTTATACTTTGTTTTTAATTTTTGTGAACCGCCCAGAGAGCTCCGGCTATTGGGCGGTATAGAAATGTAATAAATAAATAAATGTATCTTTTGGTAAGCCAGGCTTAGCATCCAAAGCTGCAACCGACTCCAGGGAGCGGAGGACACCCAAATACGGGCATGCAGGCATTCCTGAGCCAGGAGTGTACCAAGCGCTGGCATGCAGAACATGCCCTCTAAGCCACTACCCTTTCCTCTTCAGCGTGTTCCGTACGCATGAGTCAGGCTAACAAATGAGCCTTCGTGCCCTCAAGTCTCTGCAACTCGATCCTTTCAAACGGGAGAAGCCAGGGCGATTTAGACCTCCCTGCGCTAAAAAAGCTAATACTTTGGGAAGCTCAGTCAGGGTTTTCCCACGTCCCGAAAGCAGATCGTTTATGAAACTGCTCGCAGGATTGTCCTGAGCCTGGCGCCCTCCCCTGGCACTGCCCACTGGGAAGCTGGGAAACACTAAAGTTATCTCTTTCAGAGGATGCGGTTTTAACAAGCAATTGGTGTGGTAGAAAGCAAATGTAGTGACTTCCAGGAACACAGTTACAATTTTAAACAAAGTGATTGTTGACATGAGAATACAATTGCAAGTGTGCCGTTTTTAACAAGCAGTTGCTAATTTTTAATCTGTAATAGAGTTATAACAACACGCAGTTGCTATATGTGAACAAGCAATAGTAAATCTTTACTAGACGGTTGCCTTTTCGGACGTGCAATTGCTAATAGTTAAATAACCACTGCAGGTCTTAATAAACTCTTTAAGACTTATAAAAGCTATGATTTTTAATTTGTAATTAAGTTGTAATAAAGTATGATAAAATCCCGGCTGAAATCCTGCAGAGCCGCGGGTCCAGTGGGATAGAAGATCCCAGGCTACTTAGGACATTCAGAGGTTCGGGGACGTCCATATCTGAAGATCCCAAGGGCCAAATGACGCGTCACGTAGGAGGATCCAGAACTGAACAGCGTCTGACCGTGGGGGGCGGGGGAAGGCCACCTTACCTGCCTGAGGCTGAGCAGTGGTGACTGCCAGTTCTGTGGGGTTTGCAGCTGCCGGTCCGATGCTGTGAGCGGTGCTCCCGGGAACCTGAGACCCGTGCGTTGCAGGGTTATTGCTGAGGGAGGAAGAGCCACCACCGCAATCCGAATCCTCAATGTTCCCCCCGCTGTTGCAACCAGCCCCACAACCTTTCTGTAACCTGCAAGAACCGGGGGGGGGGGGGGGAGAGAGAGAAACAGCCACGCTTGCTACTGCTCTTAGTAGCCGTCAGCACCAGTGATGTCATTGAGGCAGCGCTCGCACGGACGCCTTTTTTTTATGGGCAGGGACGCTGACGTCATCGCCCGCCCCTCTTCGGACTTCCCTCCTCCCTCTTAGCTTACCTGCAAACCTCACAGTAGGTGGAGGAGGAGAGGGGAACAGTTTTCTCAGCAACAAGACGTAGTTGTGAGCTACATCCCTGATGGAGTGCAAATTATTTGTGGGCGGGGGGGGGGCAGGATGGTGCTGCTCTTGAATGGGCAATTAAGAACCGACAGCTCTATAAATGTATTTATTCATCTATCTATTATTACATTTATATCCTGCCTTTCCCCCTCTCATTTATTTATTTAAAACTTTTATATCCCGCCCTATATCAATAAGATCTCAGGGAGGCGTACAGATAAAAGCATACGGTATAAAAACAGTAAATATACACAGCTAAAAACAAATTAAACCATAAGCCAAGTTAAAACAGGGCCTTTTCGGTGGTGGCTCCCAGACTGTGGAATGATCTCCCTGACGAGGCTCGCCTGGCACCAACGCTGCTATCTTTCCGGCGCCAGGTTAAGACTTTCCTCTTTGCCCAGGCATATGGCGGCACATCTTAATCACCCACATGTTTAGTTTTTTTTAACGGTTTTTAATGCTTTATGTGTGCATGTTCTGTGTTTTAGAATTTTAAACTTTGTATACTTGTTTTTATCTCAATTTTAGAATTTCTGTAAACCGCCCAGAGAGCCCTGGCTATGGGAGCGGTATATAAGTGCAATAAATAAATAAATATAAATAAATATAAAACAATATACAATTTAAAAGCAGTAAAACTAGTAAAACAGTTGGGCAGTATAAAAAGGTAATTAACAGATAGATCTGGTTTGTTGATAAGGATCAACACAGCTTGACTCTCCTTGGGGATGTTACTTTACGGACTGTTACAATGAGCACTTCAAAATTTACCGCCCCATCCCAAAAGGAAAACATACACACTCTAGGAATGCATTCTATGGTTCCTGCCATAAATACCTCATTCCTAGAATGCCCCCAGAGCGTCCTAGGAAGCTGGTAGGGTCCTTCAACCACAGCTTCCTATATGTTCCATGGACGCTCAAGGAATGAGGTTTCTATAGCAGGAACCATAGATCGTGTTCCTAGAGTGGTTGTTTTTTTCCACCATCTCCCTTTTATTTTGGCAGATGTTTAGGGTCTGGGATTTGCCAGGTAAGGCATGGGGCACACTTTTCTTGCACCACGCTGCAGACCAAGGATGGGCAGAAGGCAGGTCTCCAGATGTTTTGGACTTCAACTCCCAGCATTCCCTGACTGTCAGCCATGCAGGCAGAGGCTTCTGGGTGTTGAAGTTCTAGACAACTGGAGATCTGCCTCCTGCCCACCCCTGCATTACACCCCATCCCCGACCGCCATAAGGGAAATGCAGAGAGCGGACACCACCCCACTCACCTCTCCCAGCTTCGTATGAACCAAGCAGAGATATTGTGTAAGCTGATAGGTCCTCCCCACAACGAACGGAGCTGCAGGTGGCTACCGGCATACGAAGTGGTCAGGGGCGAAACGTAGATGGGGTAGCCGATGGGCTGGTCGCAGGAAGAGTTGATCATGTTGCGCAAGGCTTGCTTGGCATTCTGGATGCTGCCACGCTCCGGGTTCCGGTTCCGGAGGAATACCAGCTCCTGCTGCTGCCCGGCCCACAGGCCCCGCACGCATTCCCGGTTCACCTGGGGCAAAGGGGGAGAGCGAGAGAGAGAACGTGGAAGACCCACAAGGAGCAAAGATGAAGAGCGCACAAGGAAACCAGCTTCAGAACTGGAAAGGGTAGAGCAGAAGGCATCTACCGAAAGCTCCCGAATGAACTCACTATCGTTCCACTCTTTCCCCCCATTTTGATGTTCTGGACCAAGAATCATTGCAAGGGACCATCCAGTCCAGCATTCTCTCCACACAGTGGCCAACCAAATGCCCCAATGGGCAGCGGCTGGGCTTCCTCGATTTTACCGGCCTCGGTGGCCGCTTAGAGCTGCCCACACACCCCGCCACCACGTGGAAAGGCGCTTCAGCGGTCTCCGACAACCGTGCCGCCTCGCCCACCTTGATGACCCGGAATCCGAGGTAGCGCTTGTTGAGCATGATGATTTTGTACTCGTCGCTGGCATCGTCCATCACGTGGCGGAGGGCCAGGAGGGCGGGCGTGTTGGTGAGGATGGCGCTGCGCCAGGCGGGGTCTCCCTCGTGGGAGATCACCATCTTCTCTTCGTTCGACCGGATGGCGTCGTACAGGACGGTGGGGTCGTCGTATTCATCTGGGGAGGTGAAATGGTCCTGGGGGCAGGGGGGGAGGAGAAAGAGGATTATGTCAGCGGCAGAGAGGGAAGAGAAGGGGAACTCGTCCCCCACCTCTGGGAAGGGTGTGACAAGATAGCAGCACTCCTTCTTTGGTCCCACGCCCTGCATAAGCATCCCCACTGCTGGGTAACACAGAGAAGAGAAGATTGAGGGGAGACACGGTAGCACTCTTCAAGGACTTGAGAGGTTGTCACACAGAGGAGGGCCAGGATCTCTTCTCGATCCTCCCAGAGTGCAGGACACGGAATAACGGGCTCAAGTTGAAGGAAGCCAGATTCCAGCTGGACGTCAGGTTAGAGCAGTATGACAAAGCATCAGGAGAAACTTCCTGATGATTAGAGCAGTACGACAATGGAACCCATGACCTAGGGAGGTTGTGGGCTCTCTCACACTAGAGGCCTTCAAGAGGCAGCTGGACAACCACCTGTCAGGGATGCTTTAGGGTGGATTCCTGCATTGAGCAGGGGGTTGGACTCGATGGCCTTAGAGGCCCCTTCCAACTCTTCTAGGACAGTTAAGAATGCCTATAATAGATCAGACCAAAGAGCTATCTAGTCACTCATTCTTTTCCCAGGTACTGTTTTATCGATTCGTGTGTTGCTTATTGTTTTGCATTATACTGTGTTTTATTCTTTCAAATCCGTGGTCTTCAACCAGTCCAGATGTGGGACCCACCTCGGACGCCCAACCAGCAACATGGGATGCACTTTCACGATTGCCAAACACGGCGGCCACAGCTTTGCCGCGACCCATCCAGACTGATTTCACAAACCATTTCTGGGTCGTGATCCAACGGTTGAAGACCACTGTTTTAAATACTTCCATTGTCTGGCTGACTGGGGGCATACTAGGCGTTGTGGGACTTTTTTCCATCTAAGCATGCAAAGGATTGCGCCCAGAACCTTCACGAACCCACTGGATCACTCTTTAAAGACATGCCAAGTTGATGGCCATCGCTACACCTCAAGGTAGTGAATTACCCACAGTTCAGCTGTATGCTGCGTGAAGTTTGCGCATCTATTTTATTTATTTATTTATTTATTGCGTTTATATACGGCCCCATAGCTGAAGCTCTCTGGGCGGTTTAAGCTCTCTGGGCATTAAACACCTGCCACCTCTCTGGGCCTAACTTAATCGTAGCGGGGGGGAGAAGGGCACACCTGATGCAGTTTGAGGGACATGCGCACTCCGGGCGCCACCACATGATGGAGGAGGTCCATGTCGGCGAAGACCCACTCGTCGCGGGGCGAGGTGATGCGGAAGTCACCCTTGAAAAGTGCATGCAAGCCGTAGAGGAAGGGCTCCAGGCTGCACAGAGAGAGAGAGAGATTTATGACATTAATGTGCCGCCCCATAGCCGAAGCTCTCTGGGCGGCTTACAACGGTTATTCGGCGGGTGGCCCTGATGCCCTAGCACAAGCAAGGACAGGGAAGGGACACACCTGGGGCTGATCTCACCTGGCGGACATGCTGTGGGAGGCCGTGCCCAGCGCCCGGCGCCCCAGGATGCAGAGCCCAAAGCACAGGCTGACCAGAGGAGAGTTCCATTCGCGGTCCACCGGCTGCAGGGAGGAAAAGACAGGCAAGAGGCGTGAGGAAGCGCGGCAGGACTCTCAAGCCCTGGCCAGAGTGGCGGAATAAGCAAAACTCAAGCCCCTGCCGAGGGAGGTGGCACGGAGCCATCAAGGCCAGTAGCCATGGACAGCCTCCTCCTCCAGGAATTTGTCTAAGCCCTCTTTTTTAAAACCCATCCAAACCGGCGGCTCTCACTACATCTGGTGGCAATGAACTCCAGAGTTTGACTCTGCGCTGTGTGAAGAAGGCCTTCCTTTTTTTACCTGCCCTGAATCTCCCACCCATCAGTTTCATGGGATAATAGGACCCCTTTGGGTTATAGGATTATGGGAGGGGGAGAAAAACGCCTCTCTATCCCATTTCTGCCTGAAGGCTTACGATTAAAAGGAAAGGCCCAACACACAAGGTGCAAACCTTGTTGTAGGGTTTTCTCTGCTTAAATACGGACAGGATCTCACCCTGAATTTGGAAGTCTTTAAGGTGCAAACCTTGTTGTAGGGTTTTCTCTGCTTAAATACGGACAGGATCTCACACTGAATTTGGAAGTCTTTAAGGTGCAACCCTTGTAGGGTTTCCTTGGCTTAAATGTGGACAGGATCTCACCCTAAATTTGTTAATTTATTTATTAAATTATTATTAAATTCATTTATTTTATTAAGTTGATGTACCGTGCACCCCATAGCCGAAACTCTACTGGGCGGTTTACAAAAGTTAAAACAGTGAACATTAAAAAGTATACAAAATTTAAAAACATCAAAAATATAAAAAAACAACAGTGTAAAACAGTACCCATTTTAAACAACGACAGTTCTGGGGTCCATTAGAAAAAAAAAACTTAGCATATGTTGTTAAATGCTGTTAAAATGCCTGGGAGAAGAGAAAAGTCTTGACCTGGCGCCGAAAAGATAACAATGTTGGTGCCAGGCGAGCCTCATCAGGGAGATCATTCCACAGTCGGGGGGCCACCACTGAGAAGGCCCTCTCCCTTGTTGCTATCCTCCGAGCTTCCCTGGGAGTAGGCACCCAGAGGAGGACCTTAGATGTTAAGCGCAGTGTACGGGTAGGTTCATGTCGGGAGAGGCGTTCCATCAGGTATTGCGGTCCCAAGCCGTGTAAGGCTTTAAGGTGCTGCAAGACTCTGTCGTTTTGCTGCAACGGACTAACAAGGGCACCCCGTCTAAAATTCCCCAAAACCTGAATTCAAATATCTAAAAACACATTTTAGTGCGGAGCTGTTAAAAGCACAGCAGCTTCGCGCAGAAACAGGACTTCTGAATCAACATCTGTATGACTGATACAGACTGGAAAGGAAGCGATCTGGTTGCCCCTACTTCCACGACGGAAAAATGGGGACCAACCCCCCACCCACCCGTACCACGACCCACCTTCTCCCTGCGCCCAGCACAGTACTGGATCCATTCGAGGTAGATGTTGCAGAAGGAAACCAGGGTGATCCCCGCCATGCGGGGGTCATAGTCCTCATCGATGTTGAGGTTGAAGGTGGGGTCGCTGTCAGCGTAGTTGAGGGCGGAGCAGGGCCGCAGGGCCTCTTGGATGCCCTCGTTACCCATCCAGTCCTCCAGCTTCGGGGAGCAGGTCACATAGTAGATGATACTCTGTGGGCCGAAAAGTGGAGACAATCAGCGAGAGGCAGAGAGAGAGAGAGAGAGAAGAGTTTGCATCCTCCAAGCCTTGCCATGGCCGGTTTTCTAAAAAAAAAAAAACAGACTGCGATCCTCAACTCACATACCCAGGAGTAAGCCCTATGGAATTCAGCAGAAATTATTACTTCTGAGTAATAATAATAATAATAATAATAATAATAATAATAATTTATTTCTTACCCGCCTCTCCAATTGGATCGAGGCAGGGAATAACAAGAAGCATAAAATAATAAAATACTGATTAAAAACTGTCCTAAAAGCATATTAAAAGCCTCCTAAAATTCCACTGGATAGGCCTGCCGGAAGAGATCAGTCTTTATAGCTTTCTTGAATGCTAGTAGACTGTTAAGTTGATGAGTCTCCTCCGGCAGGCCCAGTCTGGGAGCAGCAGAAGAGAAGGTCCTCTGGGTAACAGTTGTTAATCTAGTTCTTGCTAGCTGAAGTAGATTCTTCCCAGAGGACCCGAGTGTGCGGGGCGGATTGTACGGGAGAAGGCTTTCCCGCAGGTAGCCTGGACCTAAACTATGTAGGGCTTTAAAGGTAACAACCAACACTTTATTCTTCGCCCGGAAACTAATTGGCAGCCAGTGAAGAGATTTTAAGACTGGTGTAATGTGGTCACCCCTAGGTGTACCAGTGACCAACCTGGCTGCCATATTTTGAACTAGGTGTGTCCAGCCCAGGCGCAGAGAGGTTCACCTTGACGTAGTAAGTGATGAGGATCTTGCGCAAGTCGAAGACCTGCAGCATGGAGGCGGCGTTGTTGTCGCTGATGCTGTAGCCCTCCAGGACGTACTTGGTGGCGGCCACTTCCCAGGCCAGCCAGCGCTGACCGAAGGCGGCGTTGAAGCTCAGCATGCGGGGCAGGTGGCCCGGCTCACAGCAGCAGCAGCCCTCGTCCTCCTCCACGCCTTCCGTGATGGCTTCCACCTCCCGCTGCTGGCAGTACGTGCCTGGAAAAGGGACACACCCGGACAACGGCGACCCGTCGATTCGCTGCGCTTTTCAACCGCCCCGACAGCAGAAGCTCTACGGGCAGCGGACGATCCATTAGCAACGGACAGGCGCAGACGCAGAAACAAAACATTTTGTTTTGTAGTGATGTAGTGATGGCCATCAATTTGGATGGCTTTAAAAGGGGGTTGGATAAATTCCTGGAGGCAAAGGCTATCAATAGCTACTAGCCCTGATGGTTGTGTGCTATCTCCAGTACCAGAGGCAGTAAGCCTGTGTGCACCAGTTGCTGGGGAACATGGGTGGGAGGGTGCTGTTGCACCGTGTCCTGCTTGTTCATCCCTGGCCGATGGCTGGTTGGCCTTCGGTCTGATCCAGCATGGCCTGATGTTCTTAAGACCCTTCAGATAACCTGGTTCCAAGCCATTGACGTTGGTCTACAGCTGGATTTAAGGCCGTTGCTCAGAAGCTCTGCATGGAGAAGGCCCTGGGTTCGATCCCCAGGTAGGGAGCCGTGCGAATTCTGCTGCCTCGGCCGTTCCTATGACCCTGCCCCGGCTGCTGCCCACTCACCGCGGAACTCGAGGCCCCGTAGCTGGAAGGTCACCAAGCCGTTGCCGATCTCGATGAGGTGCACCAAGGCGTTCAGGTAATCCGAGGCTAGGATGAAGCAATCCCCCGGGGTGCAGTTGCCCCACCGCCCCAGGAGAAGGTCCCCACAGAGCGTGTGCTGCAGCGAGCGCGTCAGGTGCTCGTAGAAGATGGAGTTCAGATTGTTGTCGTCGGCACCTGGGAATGCAACAGGTGCACAAATGGAAGCGGAAGCACGGGAGGAAAGAGTGGTGGCAGAGGCAACAACCCTGAGACCCTGGAGATCCCTCGCCAGACGGGGTAGGCGGTTCCCTATGTTATTATTACTATTATTATTATTATTTATTTGTATAGCACCATCAGTGTACATGGTGCTGTACAGAGTAAAACAATAAAATAGCAAAACCCTGCCGCATAGGCTTACATTCTAATACAGCCTTCCTCAACCTGGGGCGCTCCAGATGTGTTGGACTGCAACTCCCAGAATGCCCCAGCCAGAGCTGGCTGGGGCATTCTGGGAGTTGTAGTCCAACACATCTGGAGCGCCCCAGGTTGAGGGAGGCTGTTCTAATAGAATCATAATAAAGCAATAAGAAGGGGAAGAGAATGCATCAAACAGGCACAGGGGAGAGTAAAACTAACAGTATAAAAGTCAGATCAAAATCAAGTTTTAGAAGCTTTAGGAAAAAGAAAAGTTTTCAGCTGAGCTTTAAAAAGTGCGATTGAACTTGTAGTTCGCAAATGTTCTGGAAGAGCGTTCCAGGCGTTAAGGGGCAGTGGAAGGAAATGGACGAAGCCGAGTAAGAGAAGTAGAGACCCTTGGGCAGGTGAGAAACATGGCATCTGAGGAGCGAAGAGCCCGAGCGGGGCAATAGTGTGAGATGAGAGAGGAAAGATAGGAAGGAGCTAGACAGTGAAAAGCCTTGTAGGTCAACAGGAGCAGTTTATATTGGACTCTGAGGTGAACTGGAAGCCAATGAAGAGATTTCAGAAGTGGTCAGAGCGGCGAGCCAAGAAGATGATCTTAGCAGCAGTGTGGTGAACAGAAAGCAACGGACTGATGTGAGAAGAAGGAAGGCCAGTGAGAAGAAGGTTGCAGTAGTCCAACCGAGAAATAACCAAGGCATGAACAAGAGTCTTGGCAGAAGAGACAGACAAAAAGGATCGAATCCTGGCAATATTATATAGGGGGAAAAGACAGGGTTTAGCTACTGCCTCAATATGAGGAATAAAGGAGAGCGAGGAGTCAGATATAAAGCCAAGCCTACGAGCTTCCTTGACTGGAGTAAGTGCAACATCACTGACAGCAAGAGAGAATGAGAGATGAGGAGAAGGTTTAGGAGGAAAAACAAGCGATTCAGTCTTTGCCATATTCTGTTCCCCATGTTCCAGGGGAGGACCGTAGCTCAGTGGTACAGCCCCTGCTTTGGCTGCAGAAGGTACCCAGTTCAATCCCCGGCGTCTCCAGTTATAAAACGGAGTTAGAAAAGTCCCTTCTTTGGTTGAGACCCTGGAGTACTACTGCTGCTGCAGACAATTCTGGGCTCATAATAGTAATATATTTATATCTAACCCACCTCTCCCTCTGGATCGAGGCAGAGAACAACACTGAACACAAAAATACTATAAAATAAACAGGCAAACAGTTCGAACTTGGTCTGAGATAGCTTCGTCATTTTCATTTCATTTCTTTTATTCCTATACCTGCCCCACAGCTCCTATAAACCGACAGCACGTATACAGACAACACGTATCTACAAATTTTTAAACAATCAACCTGATTAAAAACTCATTCTATGTTGCTAATGGCCTGATACAAGAGGGCGATTCTAATCTGGGGCCGAAAAGGGAACCATGTTGGCACCTGGCAGGCCTCGTTGGGGAGAGAATTCCAGAATTGGGGGGGCCACCACGGAGAAGGCTCCGTCCTTTGTTGATACCCCCTGAGCTTCCCTCGGAGGAGGGCCTTAGATTCTGAACGTAGCATACAGGTCTGTTCATGCTGGGAGAACTTTCCTGTGTATCCGAAGACTACCCTCTCCAAGGTACTTTTTACAGTCAGCTTCTCTGCTCAACTGACTTTATTAAGGTAAGGAGAAGGGTCTTGCTTTTGGGACAAGGAGCTGGGCTACCCGGCCGGCCTGCCCACCCACCCCCATCCCACCCCAGCAAGCGCTCGGAATACAGGCGCCACCTGGAAACACACCTGGGTTGCGGTCAAGCTGCGTGGCCAGCCGGGTGTTGGAATGGTCAACTCTTTTAGTGCTGGGGAAAAGGGAAAAAGACAGATTAGACCGGTACACATGTAAGCGCATCTTGAAGCTACAGAATCATCCCAGAGTGCAGGACACGGAAGAACGGGCTCAAGTGACAGGAAGGTAGATTCCGGCTGGACATCAGGAAAAACTTCCCGACAGTTACAGCAGTACGGCAATGGAACCAGTGACCTAGGGAGGTGGTGGGCTCTCCCACACTAGAGGCCTTCAAGAAGACGAGATCCTGGCCCTCCTCTGTGTCACACAGAGGAGGGCCAGAATCTCTTCTCGATCCTCCCAGAGTGCAGGACACGGAATAACAGGCTCAAGTTAAAGGAAGCCAGATTCCGTCTGGACATCTGGAAAAACTTCCTGACTGTTAGAGCAGTGCGACAATGGAATCAGTTCCCTAGGGAGGTGGTGGGCTCTCCCACACTAGAGGCCTTCAAGAGGCAGCTCGAGACGCATCTGTCAGGGATGCTTTAGGGTGGATTCCTGCATTGAGCAGGGGGTTGGACTAGATGGCCTTGTAGGCCCCTTCCAACTCTGCTATTCTATGATTCTATGAAGCACAACTCCGGGGCAGAAGCAGCTCAGCGCCTTGCCCAGGAACCAAGAAACCAGCACCCTTCAGCCACAACCAGCACCCCAAACCCAGAAGCAGCAACCCAAAGTCATAGAAACGCCCAACTCCAGGGCAAGAACTGCTCAGCGCCTTGACAAAGGACTTTGGTTCGGGGTCCCTGCGCCGAACAGGCTGCTCCACTTACTTGTAGTCGCGCTCCCAAAACTTGACGGGGCGGGCGTAGGACATGATGAAGACGGCGCTGCCCAGCAGCGGGTTGAGGGGGGTGGAGAAGAGGGCAGAGAGGACGGCCTGGACGAATAGCATGGCCGAATCTGGGCAGGCAGGAGGTCAAGGAAACGCCAGCAGCCGCTACGGAATCCGGAAAGGAAGGAGAACAGCCTCCCGTTTCCCTCTTGCAGAGACCGGCCTGCTCTGGAGGAGAGCCGGACGCAAACCCTGCAGCTGGGAGAGAAGCCTCCGCTCCCAACGCGTCTGAGAAGCTTCCACGGGCCATGATCCAGTGGTGGGTGGAGCTGAAGGCAAAAGGGGGCGTGGCCCCAAATGCCACAACTATCAACTATTAAACCATGGTTTAAAGGTGTCTTCTGAACACAGCCCAGCTTTCTGGCTTAACCACTGTGGTTAAAACCATGGTTTAAGGTGTCTTCTGAACACAGCCCGGCTTTCTGGCTTAACCACTGTGGTTAAAGCCACGGTTTAAGGTGTCTTCTGAACACAGCCCGGCTTTCTGGCTTAACCACTGTGGTTAAAACCATGGTTTAAGGTGTCTTCTGAACACAGCCCGGCTTTCTGGCTTAACCACTGTGGTTAAAGCCACGGTTTAAGGTGTCTTCTGAACACAGCCCGGCTTTCTGGCTTAACCACTGTGGTTAAAGCCATGGTTTAAGGTGTCTTCTGAACACAGCCCGGCTTTCTGTCTTAACCACTGTGGTTAAAGCCACTGTTTAAAGGTGTCTTCTGAACACAGCCCGGCTTTCTGGCTTAACCACTGTGGTTAAAACCATGGTTTAAGGTGTCTTCTGAACACAGCCCGGCTTTCTGGCTTAACCACTGAGGTTAAAGCCACGGTTTAAGTTGTCTTCTGAATAGGCCCACTGTTTCAACTGCTATTTTACTGTGTGCATTTTATTGCTTTTAATGTTTTAAACTGTTTTTATGTATTTTATTGGGAAAGGCAGCTAAGAAATGTTTTAAATAATAATAATAATAAATAATAGTAATGTTTAGACAGGGGGGAGGGGGTGGGGAAGTCCAGCAACTTCCACGTTCTGCCAACTTGATTTTAATCTGCCAACGTCCTCTGGGTGGATTCATGCGGTGGGGTGAAGACTCCGGACCGTCCAGTACTGGGGGAAACTCGACCATCTCCACGACGGCAAAAGGATACGAGGCACGGCGAAAGGCTGAGCGAAGGCGTGGAAAGCTGAGCCCCATGTAATCTGCCAGGGGGCAATGTAGGTGAGGACGAACCGTAGTTTGTATAAGAGGTCCCAGAGCTGGGAAGTGGGGTAGAAGAGAGGGACAGGGGAAGAGAAGGGAGAGAGATGGGTTTACTCACACGGCGAAACGGGACAGTAGAGGGAGGAGCCGCGCGGGTGCTGCTAGGGTTGGGCCCTGAGAGCCAAGCCCAAATGACCAACCGGGTGATGAAGCCGTTCTATTCCTCTGCTCATGCTGGTGCTATGATTTAAACGAGCTTAAAAGGCGAAATAGCACCTGCTTGGAGTTGCTGCGTTTTTAAAATCAGGGTTGCTGGGGAACATGGGCTGGAGGGTGTTGTTGCACTCATGTGCTGCTTGTGAACACTGTGTGAATACAATGCTGGACTCTGTGGACCCTTGGTCTGATGCAGCATCAGGGCTCTTCTGATGCTCTTAAAGAAGGGCTATAAATGTGATAAATGTTGGCCTTTGCAAATTTCACTGTGCTCAATTACATATTGCAGAGTTCTTTACAGAATTGGGGGGGGAGGGATCAAGGGAAAATGCTGGTACGGCTTCCTCTCTTCTCAGATTGTCAAGAGAGGAGGATTTTGGAAAGCAGGACGGGGGAAAGCGTCAGGGGAGTCTGGGTCTTCTATGAACGGGCAGAGCTGATGGGACAGGGATATTAAAAGCGGACGGCGAACGGACCTCTGCCTCGCTCCCCAGCCCCCAAGGGAAGCTGCCAACCCTGCCAGGGCAGGGCCCCCATCCTGCCAGAAAGGGAGGGCCCGGCCCTGCACGCACCTTGTTGAAGAGGATCGACATGATGAAGTAGTCCGTGAGGAAGCCCTCGGAATACTGCTTGTAGTCAAACTGGAAGAAGAGGACGGTGAAGCCCAGGGTGACGTACTGCTGCGGGGGGCAGCAGAAGGAGCAACGCAGAAGCTTCATGCCCGCCACCGTGATGAGGAGGGCCCGGCAGCTGGGTTCAGGGAGGGAAAGAAAGGCAAGGAGACGTCAGCGAGGCACGGCCACGAGCTTCACGGCTCAGCGGAGACTTGAACCTGGGTCTCTCCAGTCTCGTCCTGGGACCCCTAAGCTAAGATCTCTTCTCAATCCTCCCAGAGTGCAGGACACGGAATAACGGGCTCAAGTGACAGGAAGCCAGATTCCAGCTGGACATCAGGAAAAACTTCCTGACAGTTAGAGCAGTGCGACAGTGGAACCAGTGACCTAGGGAGGTGGTGGGCTCTCCCACACTAGAGGCAGCTGGGCAACCCTCTGTCAGAGATGCGTTAGGGTGGATTCCTGCATTGAGCAGGGGGTTGGACTCGATGGCCCCTTCCAACTCTATGATTCTATATCTCTGAGATAGATAGATAACACATGCAAATGCTCCAACCCAGGGAGAAATCTTAAAAATACTTGAAAGGTTGTCGCACGGAGGAGGGCCAGGATCTCTTCTCAATCCTCCCAGAGTGCAGGACACGGAACAAAGGGCTCAAGTTAAAGGAAGCCAGATTCCGGCTGGACATCAGGAAAAACTTCCTGACAGTTAGAGCAGTACAACAATGGAACCAGTGATCTAAAGAGGTTGTGGGCTCTCCCACACTCGAGGCCTTTCAAGAGGCAGCTGGACAACCATCTGTCAGGGCTGCTTTAGGGTGGATTCCTGCACTGGACTTGATGGCCTTGTAGGCCCCTTCCAATTCTACTATTCTATGGTTCTATAAGCCACACCGCCGAGTGGTCATCCACCAGATCTAGTCAAAGTGGCTGATTTATATTACTACCACTAGTAGCGTAAAACCCAGGTCGCCATGGGCCTCCGGAGTCCTGCTCCTTTCCCAGTATTTTGCTCTGCACCACAGAGGGACTCATGAACAACGCAAATATGGCTCATGCATAATGAACCCCCCTTCAAAATCTGCATGCGGTGCGGTCCTGCCCCCTCCCTTGTGCTCACACCAGGCAGACGGCTGCGTTGAGAGAGAAGCCGCCAGCCGCGGAATTCCCTCCCTCCCGCCACGCCGTGGGGCCGTGGCCGCGGACGGCAGGGCGAAGGCACCTACTAGACGCAGAACTTGTCCTGCCGCGGGGCGCTGACCAGGTGGGCGTCGATAGTGAGGGCATTGAGCACCACCGCCGGGTAGATGAAGTATTTCTCCACGCACTGCAGCCAGGCGTAGAGCTTCTCAAACCACATCAGCTGGGCCGCACCTGGGAAAGGAGAGGAGGGCGGTGGGCAGCCGCGGCATCGGCTCACGCGGCAAACCTCACGAGAGCCCTGCCCGGACGCTCACGCGCAAAGACGTGGCCCCCAACCCGATGTGGTGGACTACAACTCCCATGCTGGCTCGGGTGATGGCAGCAGTAGTCCAACACATCCCTGCTGACATCCGGAGGGCAACAGGTTGGGAGAAGGATGGGGCAGAACAGGGGTGGCCAGAAGCAAGAGAGCTCCAGGTGTTGTCACACACACACACACACACACAAAAAAAAGATCTACTTGTGTCTGGTCTTTATATATAATCTGTGTGGGGGGGGGGGTCTTTCTTTTTTTACTTAATACGCTCACGCCAGTATTACCAGAGGGCAACAATTGACAGTCTACGTCTGACACGAAGACGGCTTCAAATGGATTATGGCCTTATATGCGTATATGTGTTTTGATTAGATGTATTCCTGTGGAACTCCCTGCCTCTGGAGGTCAACCTTGTCCTCCTTTCGGCGCCTCCTGAAAACATCTTTATTCAAAGAATCCTTTCTTTAACATGCAGCCTTGGATTACTGCTATTGCTTCTTTTTAAAGTTTGTTTTAACTGTTTTATTCTGTTTTTATTTTCATTTTACCTCCGAAATTTTTTCAATGGGGAGCAGTATATAAATATTCTAAATAAATAAATAAATAAATAAATGTTGTATGTGATGTTAGGTAACTTTCGTATTGTTTTTCCTTACCCTTCCCCCCCCCAGGTTCTTTGCTTTCTGTAGAAAATAATAAAACTATTGAATTCAAAAGAACTCCAGGTGTTCCGGACTTCAACTCCCAGAAGCCTTTGCCGGCAAGGCCAATGGCCAGGAATGCTGGGAGTTGAAGTTCCAGGTGTGAGATCTATTTTTGCCCACCCCTGGCCTGGAGGGACTCATGCTCAGGCGTGTGCACGCAACGCTCCCTCCCTCCCTCTCCACCCCAGACTTACTGCGCACTTCAAACTGGCTGTATTCTTGCGGCTTCAGCACCGGCTGGGAGAGGCAGAACCAGGGCAGCTGCTTCCGTAGCTGGGGCAGCAGGTAGTGTGTGACGAAACCCACCAGGCCTGCCAAGGCGTAGAGCACATAGCCTAGAACAGACTGAGAATGGCAGAGTGAGAAGCGGGCCGTTGCGTGGTGGTGGTGTGTGGGGGAGAGGTTGTGAACGGAGGCACCTGCAGAGGAAGAGCAAAGCCTTGCCACTCTGGGGCTCAGAGACGGCAGGTGGGTTCACGCCACCCTCACGCCGACCCCGTGGCCACTGCAACTTCAGACGCGCATAAAGGTGCCACCACGTCTCAGGCCTTGGGGCACGTTCTCATACACGGCGAAAGCAAATCCTTGCTCCAGCAAAAAGGCTTTTTTTAGAATGTGCGGGCGCTAGGCTAGCTGACCCATGTGGACCTGGTCCATCTAGTCCAGGATCCTGTTCCACACCAGCTGTCGACCAGGAGCCCACAAGTAGGACACGGTCTTCCTCTCCTCGACCAACTCAAAATTGTTCTGGGGCCCCACGTCTCAGGCAACTCGTAGGCTACAACTGCCATCAGCTGTAGCTAATAGTGAGGGATCATGGGAGTTGTAGGCCGAACACCCGGGGCGTCACAAGCATCCCACCCGTGCCTTAACGGCTGAGCCGTGGTTCCAGGCCCAACCCAAGCAATCGATTTTCTTGACTTCCAAGGGTTGGACGCCTGTGACCTCACTGAGCTCAGGGTCTCGGGCTCCAGGCTTCGGGAGGCCCAACGATCCCGACAGGCCAGGCAGCAGGCAAACCGCCGTCACGCCCCTCTCCCCACGGGTACCTCAAGGGCGATGAAAACCGTGCTGGCGCTGATGGCGAAGGTCAAGACAGCGATGACCAAACACATGACCATGTCTGAATGGAGGATCTCCCGCTGCATTGGGGGGGCGAGGAAAGACAAAAAGAGGAGGAGGAAGAAGAGGAGGCAGTGAGGGGCCGTGCACACGTTTCCTTCCCCCTCCAGTTCCTTCTTGTTGAGCCTGCAAACCGCGCATCCGTGGCGGAGGCTGAAGCCTTCCGTGGAGGGGCCCCTCCGTTCCGCGCACCCCAATCCCTTTCCCCGGGCTTTTCGTCCCCTCACCAGCGAACTCCGCAGTTTCTCAGGCAGCGGGTCCGTAATCCCAACCAGGGGGCTTTCCACGTTGCGGCTTTCGAACTCGGGGAAGAGCTTGGTGTGTATCAAAGACCTAGAAGAGGGAAGGGGGAACCCGGGTGGTGAAACCCCAGCGGTCTCTTTCCTCTCCCCCGTGTCAAACCGGCAACCCACCCCTCTCCCCACAACAAACGACACAGCTTCCTCCCACCAGCTCCTACGGTGGTGTGTGTGTGCGTTCCCCAAACGTTTACAGGTGGGTGAGAGCACGGTCAGAATTTTGACAGCGTGTCGCGGGCACCCTCGCAAAATGGCTTCCTATTCATGAAACATCCGCCACAACAGGCACAGGACACTCATTTTCCCCGGGGGCAAACTGGCGAGACTTAAGAGAAAAATGACTTTCCCACGAACCGAATTACGAGGGGGAGACAGATTCTGAGCTCCGAAACACAACGTAACGCCCTTTTGAGACCAAATATAGAGGGTGCTGGAGGGCCTTTGCTTTGCCCCATACCAGCCCCTCCCAATTAAAATAAAATAATCACAGAAGGGAACGGAAGCCTGGCGGACACCAAGAGAGGTGTCCGCAGCACACCAGCACCCACAGGTATCACGGTGGAGACTCCAAAACGGAGACTCCAGTTTCCTGACCGTCCGCCCCAATCAATTGTCCCGCCACCCTCCAAGCTCCTGACTAGGACTTCCCCGTCTGGGGCGGAGATACAGACCAGAGAACGGTTGG
The DNA here is from genome assembly GCF_023053635.1 of Elgaria multicarinata webbii. Lineage (NCBI taxonomy): Eukaryota > Metazoa > Chordata > Lepidosauria > Squamata > Anguidae > Elgaria > Elgaria multicarinata. The sequence goes on along the minus strand of NC_086191.1, from coordinate 14,749,494 downwards.
GTCACTGCTCTGGCGGCTCAGGTGGTACGAGAGAGCCACGAGGAGGCCACAGAAGACGGAGAAGAGAACGGGTACGTGCTGGTCGCCCCACGGTGCCTGGAAGGTGGGGAGAAAACAAGGGAAGTCAGCCAGTCCCGGTCTGCAGCTGGCCCTCTCGAAGCCTAACCAGACCCCCGAACCGAGCGAGAGGCAGCCCCCCCACAGCCTACCAAAGGCCCTCCCCTCAATGTGCCCGAACCAAAGGTCCGTCTCCGAGGTAGGGGACCTGGTGCTCTCCAGATACTGTCGGGGCATCACCCCCATCTGCAGATATAAAAAATCCTGGAAATTTCAAATAACCTCTCGTTTGGATTACTGCAATGCATTATACGTGGAGCTGCCTTTGAAAACGGTCCGGAAACTTCAACTGGTGCAAAACAGGGCAGCACGGTTACTAACAGGGACTGGCTGGCGAGACCACATTACGCCAGTCCTTTTACAACTTCATTGGCTGCCAGTCCAGGTCCGGGCCCGATGAAAAGTGCTGGTATTAACATTTAAAGCCCTAAATGGCTTGGGGCCAGGCTATCTGAAGGAACGCCTCCTCCCGTATGTACCTGCCCGGACCCTAAGGTCATCCTCAGGGGTCTTTCTCCACGAGCCCCTGCCAAAGGAAGTGAGGCAAGTGGCTACCAAGAGGAGGGCCTTCTCTGCTGTGGCACCCCGGCTGTGGAATGAGCTCCCTAAGGAGGTTCGCTTGGCACCTACATGATATGCTTTTAGACGCCAGGTGAAGACCTCTTTATTCTCCCAGCATTTTAACAGTCTATAAATAAATTTTAACTTGGGTGTTTTAAATTTGTAATTTTGCATTGCTGCTGTTTTTATCTGGTTGAGCTTTTATATTGTATTTATATTATGGTTTTATACGGTTGTTTTATACTTTGAATGTTTTTAATTTTTGTGAACCACCCAGAGAGCTCCGGCTATTGGGCGGTATAGAAATGTAATAAATAAATAAATAAAAATAAATAAATAAAGCCATGGAAAATCTGCAGGTTTTCCAGGCGAGGTGGAGGGGACAGAAATCTTGGAAGGAATTGGGGGGGGGGGGGGAATGTGCAAGGCTTGTTTTTAATTTTCTTTTAGCCCCCCCTTTACAGCTGTAAAGTCACTTTGTGACTTTTAAGGAAGCTAAAGTGGAATGTGTGCAACTTTGGTCATCGCATGACTCCGACGATATAAAAGGTTTAAACGTAAACTCAGGGCCGGAGCGGAAGGGCGAGGGGTCTTTTCTTCCCAAAACCCAACTCCTGCTTCCCCCAGCCTCATCCATTCTTCTTTTCAGTAACCCAATTTGGGATGGAGAAGCCGTTGATCTCCTTCAGCAGCCAGGAGACACAAACTCTTACTGATCCCCTGTTAATGTCGCAGAAGATCCCTATCTAGCGACTCCGAGTGTAAAATGTAGCAGCTCTTGGAAGCCGGGGGGGGGGGCACATTCCAGGGGGGGGCCAAAGGCAAGGTGGGTGTGCCCAAAATATCCATAATATTAGCATGTTGTAACTTAAGGCTCCTACTGGTAGTAATTAAGCCCTAGGGGAGGCATTTTGACTTTTTGGGAAGCCGTCACACAACTGCTGGTTGGGGAAGCAGCCACCGGGCAGCTTTCAAGGGCTGGATTCAGGGGTCCCGGGCCTGAACTTCTTCACCCCCTGACTTGACACGCATCACACCGCGACACACCAACCCACAAGGCCAGCAGCCTCCCGGCCACGCGCACGTGGGACTTGCAACGTCCCGGAGACCAAATCCAAAATCTCATCGCAAGCTTCCCCGGCTGTGAAGATCGATCAACCCCGGTCATTTCCGCCGCCCCGCAAAACAAGGTACCTTGATGGCTCCAAGGCAGAAGCCATACAGAAGGGAAGCCACCAGGATGCTACGCAGGAGAGCAAAGAAGGCGGTGAGGGGACTGGTGGCAGCTAGGAAAAGAAAGACAACACCATGAATACCCTTGGTCAGAGCCTTGCTCCATCTAGCCCAGTATTGTCGACACGGGCTGGCAGCAGCGGCTCTCCAGGGATTTTCCTGCCCCACCTGGAGACGCCGGGAGCCTAAAGTCGGGGGTCTACCACTGAATAACGTCCCTCGAATACAAATGTGAACCAAATACAGGCAGCTGTCTTATAATGAGTTCAGACCATTACTTTATCCAGCCCAGTATTGTCAACACGGGCTGGCAGCAGCGGCTTTCCAGGGTTTCAAGCAGGAGTTTCTCCAACTGGGGATCAAACCGGGGCCCACCTGCGTGCAAAGCGGGGTTTCTACCCACCACTCCCCTCAAGTGGAACCCGGGGGCCCGGGGTCCTCAACCCCCCTCCCTTCCCTTCGCCCATGGTCTCTGCACCTGTTCCACCAAAGATGTTCATGTCCACCTGTTCCAGAAGGTACATGAAGCACGTGTTGACCTGCGGGAGGAGTCCGAAGAGGAAGATCGCCGGGAAGCAGAGGGTGAAAACTGGGCAGAAACGGGGGGGGGGGGGGGGAGGAATAACAACACAGAATTAAGCCAGAGACGAGACCCGGCGATTCCGGCAGCCTAGCCCCGCCTCGCCCCCTCCCCACTGGCAAGCCGCTCACCGATTGCCACATCCCGGGCACAGTAGAAGAAGCCGGAGGAGAAGAGCGTGAGATCGTAGAAAGCGACAGGCGGGAAGGGCGCCGCGCGGGCGCAGAAGTCCAGCAGCCATATCAGCAGGCAGGCCACGCAGAAGTAGACAGGCCGGCTGTAGGCGATGATCCAGTTGTGCCCCTGGAAGAAGGGAAGGGAAAAGCTGGAGAACGCCCTTGAGGGCTGGGGAGGCGGGGGGCAGGCCTCCTTCCCGTTACGTACAGCCCCTGGCACGGGGAGCGCAGAAGGTCTTTCAGCCATAAAGATGCCTGGATTGGAGGTTCGGCACCCCTCCCCTGGGTCTCTGGGCCAGGGGCTTTTACACGTCTGCCTTCCGAGGGGGTCTTCCTGCCGCCCGCCGCTGAAGGCGTTTCAGGACACACGGCCCACTTGTAGGAATGCGCCACGGTGGGTGGAGTTCTCTTCCCCCATCCTCCCCACACAGTTCTCAGGTGTGCAAGGGAACACTTATGCAAAGGGGCTCCCCGAATAACCCTTTTCCCTGACCCATATCCCCCCCCGTCCCCGCAACACAACCGCCACCAAGCCTGCCTGGATTTGTCACGGCAGGGTACTCACGTGCATGGGCGAAGCGGCATCGGGTTGGACGCTCTGAAAGAGAGAAGTTGGGGGATGAGGCGGAATCGTATGGTCTCCCTCCCTTTGCAGAGCAAACCCATCCGTGGTCCTATCAGAGGGGCAGTGGTTTTGGAAAAACAATCCCACACATTGGCAGAACGACAAATTCAGCATCAGACGCACGGATCTTTAATCTGTTGTTTGTTGCGGACGTGCAAAACATTGCTACCAGGGCCTTTTCTGCTGTGGCACCCCGGTTGTGGAATAAACTCCCCAGAAAGACTTGCCTGGCGCCTACGTTGCACTCTTTCCAGCTCCAGGTGAAAACATGTGCGTTTCCCTGGGGTGTTTTAGTCTTGCAGCTTTGTCGTTTTAAATCCCTTCTTGTATTTTAAATCTTTGCACCGCTGCCAGGGCTTTATTTCAGTTTGTGACTTTTATAATGTCGTTTTTTTAAAAAACGGCGACATTTTCTGCGATTTTGCGGTTTTAACGGACGTAAACCGCCCAGAGAGCTTCAGCTATTGGGCGGTAGAGAAACGTAATGAATAAATAAATGAAATGAAACAGCGGTTTCCTTTTCCCCCTCCTCCTCCCTCCCAGTCCTCTTTCCTTTTGTGTAGTGTCTTTTAGATTGTAAGCCTGTGGGCAGGGATTGTTAAGAAATACGTTTGTGAGCTGCCGTGAGAGCCTTTTTTGGCTGAATGGCGGCATAAAAATGCTTAAATAAATAAATAAATAAATAAATAAAGTGGTGGGGAAGGACGTTTGCAGAGAAGAAATTGTGAGTGGATTTTATTAGATTTAGCGGCGTATAAATATCACAAATAAATACGAGAATAGAAGTTGGAGTCTCCTAAACAGCTGCTCCACCCGGGGGAAAAGGGAGTCAAAAAGGGAGCATGGCAAAAGTTCGAGGGTGACTCAGGCCTCACCTTCAGCAAGGAGTACTGGCAGCTGGCGATGACCACGCAGAACTGGAACACCCAAATGTCCCGGAAGAAGCCCTGGAGGAGGAGGAGGTAGCCGAGGAAAGCTACCAGACTCACCAGCAACACCACAAAGACATTCTCAGCCATTCGCCGGTTCCTGGGGGTGGGAAGGGAAAGAAGCCACAGGTAAGTTGCTTGAACTGGATACCAATTCCCGCCATCACCTTTTCCTGGGTACAGAGCCTAGATCTACATAGAATCACAGAGTCACAGAACAGTAGAGCTGGAAAGGGTCTCTAAGGCCATCGAGTCCAACCCCCTGCTCAATGCAGGAATCCACCCTAAAGCATCCTTGACAGGTGGTTGTCCAGCTGCCTCTTGAAGGCCTCCAGTGTGGGAGAGCCCACAACCTCCCTAGGTCACTGGTTCCATTGTCGTACTGCTCTAACAGTCAGGAAGTTTTTCCTGATGTCCAGCCGGAATCTGGCTTCCTGTCACTTGAGCCCGTTATTCCATGTCTGGGAGGATGGAGAAGAGATCCTGGCCCTCCTCTGTGTGACAACCTTTCAAGTATTTGAAGAGTGCTATCATGTCTCCCCAAAATCTTCTCTTCTCCAGGCTAAACATGCCCAGTTCTTTCAGTCTCTCCTCTATCCTGAACACGCTCCAGCTTATCTGCATCCTTCTTGAAGTGTGGTGCCCAGAACTGGACGCAATACTCTAGATGAGGCCTAACCAGGGCCGAATAGAGAGGAACTAGTACCTATCTTATGGTAGCATAGAAAAATGGGAGCTGGGGCCTCTGAGCATGTACAGAAGGCTGAATGCAAGGCAAAGCTTTCAGTCACACTTGAATAACCATCGCCTTCCTTTTAGGAACTGCTCTCTGAATAGCCATCGCCTTCCTATTAGGAATGGCTCTCTGAATAGCCATCGCCTTCCTTTTAGGAACTGCTTTCTGGAGGCTCTCAATACGCTAAGGAAGAACTCTCAATTCACCTATTAGCACGCTTCAGTGAGCTGGGCAGGGCAAAGGGCAGGGGACTCGCATCAAAGCAGGCAGCATAGAGCTTCGCCCCCAGAATCTCCATCTAGTCCAGCACTCTGTTCACCCTCTTCACCCCGTGGCTGACCAGCTGCCAACGAGGGACCCACAAGCAAGACGCAGGTGCAGCAGCACCCTCCCACCCATGTTCCCCAGCAACCGGTGCACACAAGCTTACTGCCTCCAATCCTTGAGGTGGCTACCCACCAGGGCTAGTAGCCACGGATAGCTTTCTCCTCCTCCTCCTCCCCACTATTAAAGCCATCCAAATTCTCACAGCCTGCAGCTGGGGCTTCCGTGCCAGGCACGCCCAGAGGGTGCCGTTAGGCGGGATGGCTCAGGGGGAACTGCCTAGACCTTGGTCCGAACGGCAGCTGGTTCAGGGCCCTCACCGGTCCAGCAGGGCCAGCAGCGCCAGCCGGTCGTAGCGCACACGCATCCAGCGCCCCGGCAGCACCCAGAACTTGTAGTACTGCCGCGGGTGGCACTTGTCTTCAATCATGAGCGTGTTCTCCTGGGACTCGTGCAGAGATTCTTGGTCCAGTAGGTCGAACTGGGGAAAGAGCAAACTGAATCAGGGGCGTCCAAGCCCTCAGCGCCTGCTCCCGTTTAACCATTTTGTCCTCTGGAGTTTTAATTTCTGAACCGCTGCTAACGGGGGAGGTACAGAAAAGTAGCACATTATAATTATTTTTTTAAAAAAAGACGAACCGCCAGCTTCACCATTTACTCTGAAAGTAAAATCCAATCTGATCCGAAAACCTCACCGGTTATTATCAGGTCTATACCGTCTTTCCACACTAGGCGTCAGGTATAGGCCTTGTACCTAGTGCAGTGGTTCCCGAAGTGGGCGGGTACCGCCCCCTTGGGGGCGGTGGGATTGCACAGGGGAGCCGTTAAGAGGCAAGGGGGTAGCAGGGGGGCACTAAAAGGCAAGGGGGCAGCAGGGGGGCACACGAGGTGGTCTTTTCCAAGAAGCACCTCTCCAGAAGGCCTTAAAACCCAGGGACATTTTTATGGGAGAAGGTTAGGTAAACAAAACCATTATTTAATATAAAAGAAAAAGAAGAACAACAGCCACACAAATATAATTATAATTGTTCTTGTTCTTTTATATTAAACAATGGTTTTGTAATCTATTTGTTTCAGCTCCTGAGGAAGGATTCTTCTGAATCCGAAACGTCGAGCGTTTTTATATCGTTACAAGAATAAAACGTTCGCTGTTCATTCACACGCGGCACCAGAGCTCGCCTCTCTTTCTTCTACCTATCGAAGAACTGTGCCATGAAAAGTAGCGAGGCTTTTCATAGACTTGGACTTGCATAGGCTGTGGATTCTGTGTTCGTGCCCAGACTCAGGTGGCAAGGAGTTCCCAGTCCTTAGCAGAAGGATGGGATTCCTGGGCCTGAGGTTTAAACTTTCCTGAAGTCGTGGTAACGGGGTCAGCTCAGTAGTGGTAGGCTGAGACTGACAAGTGCATGACGGATCTCTCTGCCCCGCTCTGGGGGCTCAAAGCAACCTTCCCTGGGACTTCGTTTTAGGAGCTTAGTCGTGTCCCTTTGAGGAGCCAGCGTATGCATGTCTGGAGAAGCTCAGATCTGTTATTGGCGTACCCTATTCATAGAATCATAGAATAGCAGAGTTGGAAGGGGCCTACAAGGCCATCAAGTCCAACCCCCTGCTCCATGCAGGAATCCACCCTAAAGCATCCCTGACAGAGGGTTGTCCAGCTGCCTCTTGAAGGCCTCTAATGTGGGAGAGCCCACAACCTCCCTAGGCAACTGATTCCATTGTCGTACTGCTCTAACAGTCAGGAAGTTTTCCCTGATGTCCAGCCGGAATCTGGCTTCCTTTAACTTGAGCCCGTTATTCCGTGTCCTGCACTCTGGGAGGATCGAGAAGAGATCCTGGCCCTCCTCTGTGTGACAACCTTTTAAGTCTTTGAAGAGTGCTCTCATGTCTCCCCTCAATCTCCTCTTCTCCAGGCTAAACATGCCCCGTTCTTTCAGTCTCTCTTCGTAGGGCTTTGTTTCCTGACCCCTGATCACACACCCCTCTCTGAGCGTTTGCCTTAAGGGTCGTTTCGGAAAAAAGAGCCTAAAGCTTCCTAACCATCGTTCAGCTTTAAGTGTGTTTTGGAGACTCTGTAACCCTTAAGCTTGTCTACCGTGTGATTTCCTCCATAAAAGAAGTCTCACTGATGTGAGTGCCTCGCGTCAGCTTGCCAGCACGTGTGAATGCCAGAGGGAACAGGCACTGAACACGACACTAGGCGTGCGAGGCGCATGATGGAACCGCACAGCCGTGCAACGCAACCTCAGGCCTCCAGTGGTCTTGAGGGGGGGAGGAGGAGACCCAAGGGGAGTCAGCGGACGCCACGCCGGTCTCGGAGCCTCACCTCGGGGATCTCCAACGGCACTCGGCGCACTTGCATGCCCTGGAGGACCACGGGACGGGGCTGCAGCAGCGTGAGGGCAGGCGTCCCTTCCGGCACCTCCGCGGAGTTGAAGCTAGAGGAGTGCGAATGCCTGTCCCTGCCGAGGCAAAGCGAAGGTGAGGACGGGGCAGCCGTCCCCTGAGCGACGCGCACGGAACCGGACGCTCAGGGCTGGCTGGCAAAGCGGCCCCTCCACAATCAGCGTTTCCCAGCACTGCGGGCTCCGCGTACAGCCAGGGTGGGGGACCTCGGACCCGGGGGCCAAATGTGCCCCCACGGGGTTCCCCAGATGGCCCCGCCCCTTTCCCGCAACCACCAATCCTTTCATCGTGTCCCGGCTTTGGGGCAGTTTCTCCCCACCCACCCCATCCCAAGGCTCTCCTAAGGCTCAATTACGGTCAGGAACAGTTTTAAGCTACAAGGTGCCAGCATTTATTCAGCATTTTTTAGCCCTGCTCAGCTAGCCTTTCGACCCGCCCACCAGCGGAATACAGACCCCCGAGACCTTATAGAATCATAGAACAGTAGAGTTGGAAGGGGCCTAGAAGGCCATTGAGTCCAACCCCCTGCTCAATGCAGGAATCTCCGAAACTGAATCCGGACGTTACACTGAAAGAGCTTCACACCCCCTTCGTTTATTTGTTTACCACGTTTCCACCCTGCGAAGGAGTTCGACGCAGCGTTACGTGGTCCCGTCCCCCCTCCCAACCCGTTTCATCCATACAGTTTAAAAGTCACATTTGGTAAAAAGAAGCCAACAGGCGAAATCAGATCACCATCGATTCAGGGCGGTGGGAAAATTTCCAGGAAACTCTCCCTCTCCACATTCTCACCCACCCCCTGCCCACAGTTCAACATTTTACAGGAATCCCGCCTCTCCGGCGGAAGTCCCGTGACAGTTACGCTCCAAGGAGGCCTCACCAGCCGCTGTTTGTGGTTGCGTGGTCCACGCTGACTTGCTGCCCCATGGGGTTCTCGTAGCCGCCCCCTGCCAGCCCAAAAGTGTACGAGCGTCGGACACCTGGTGGGGGAAAGGACAGGACTATGGAATGGCTGCGCAGGAGATTCCAAGGGCTACGTTCACAAGGAATACCCAGGATGCACCCTGAAGTTAAATGTGGGCTGCCCAGGCCCGGCCAGGCTTGCGACTACGGATGAAAAAGCATGGAGTGCAAGAGGCAGACACGCTGACTTGAAACATTAACCTTAGAAGTACAGCTTCGTTAACACCAGTAAAATTCAACGCCACCCTTAAGGTTCCTCCTGCTGCAAACAACTCAAAACTTTAAAACCTTGCGAACATCAGAGGAGTCCTGAGGCTGGATCAACCCAAGGGTCCATCTAGTCCGGGTCCAGGCCCGATTCAAAGTGCTGGTACTAACATTTAAAGCCCTAAACGGTTTGGGGCCAGGCTATCTGAAGGAATGCCTCCTATCGTATGTACCTGCCTGGTCCGTAAGGTCATCCTCAGGGGTCCTTCTCCGCGAGCCCCTGCCAAAGGAAGTGAGGCAGGTGGCTACCAGGAGGAGGGCCTTCTCTGCTGTGGCACCCCAGCTGTGGCATGAGCTCCCTAAGGAGGTTCGCTTGGCACCTACGTTATATTCTTTTAGGTGCCAGGTGAAGACCTTTTTATTCTCCCAGCATTTTAACAGTCTATAAATAAATGTTAACTTTGCTGTTTTAAATCTGTAATTTTGCATTGCTGCTGTTTGTATCTGGTTGAGCTTTTATATTGTATTTTATATTACGGTTTTAATACTGTTGTTTTATACTTCGAATGGTCTTAGTTTTGTGAACCGCCCAGAGAGCTCCGGCTATGGGGCGGTGTAGAAACCCAACAAATAAATAAATAAAAGTCCGGCATTCTGTTCACACAGAGGCTGACCTGCTGATGACCAGAAAACCCATCCCTGACTTGGCCAGGGGGGCGGAGGGGGCGTTGATATCCATGCCGTAACGAACGCCTGGGGATCTGGGGGCAGGAATCCAGCCAGTGCTATTCCCAAGCTCTCAGAAACCTGCTTCCCCCCTCATGTTCCTCTTGCAATGGTGGGGGACCCGTGGCCAGATGTTTCGGGGGACCTGTGGCCAGATGTTTTGCCTCCACAGGAACCCCTCAGAGAGTCTGGCCGCCCTCTGCCCGTGGCTCACCCCGCTCACTCACCGCTCTCGTCGTAGAAGTAGTGCACGGCGCCTTCCGAGGTGTCGTCGAAGTTGCAGGCTTCGTGGATGACCCCACGTGGCAGCAGGAGGGAGCTGGCGAACTGCAGGGCCGAGGGGAGGGTGAGGGCGCGGGAATGCGACGAGGCCCGGCCTCGCTGCAGGTCCTGTAAACTGCGCGGAGGGAGGCAAGGGGCGAGCAGCCGTTAAGACACAGGCGAGCGAGCGATTCTCGCAAGCGCCGCCCCCCCACCCCGAAGACGGCCTCCGAGTTCGCCTTGCCCTGCCGCTCGAATTTTTGCTGCCGGTGTCCGAATGTGAGAAGCGTAGATTTTGAATGTGAAAAACGGGCGTTTTCTAAAGGAGCACACGCAAACGCACGCTTCCCACCCACATTTATTTTTTTCAAATGTGAAAGCGAGCGTGCGGATTTGCGAACAGATGTCCTGTTTGCGTTCGGTGTCGCCGATGGGACACATTCCCGTGATTTGCGAACATAAAGCGAAATTCGCATGTTTTTTGCAGCCACCCCACAGACAAAAGGCTCATCCACTCCCTTTTCCCTTTCCTAGGCGTTTCAGCCTTTTCGCTCCGCTCTTGGGCGGTTTTAGAAAGGCCGATACTTTATTTCGTTCTTTATTGCGACTGAAAAGTGAGAGGTGGGCCTACCTGGGCGGGGACCCCATCACCGAGGACGGAGGGGTGGGGTTGCTGCCGGCGTTATGCCGCCGCCTCATGGCCTGCATGCGCTTCACGTTGCTCGACCGGTCCGACTTGGGGCCCTCCTCCGCGGGGGGAGCTGCAAGAGAAAGGACGGTGAGAATCCTCGACCACGGGGGAGGCTGGGCGTGAGGGGCAGCCCGGCCTCTTCAGGGAAAGGAACGGACAGGGAGCCCGCATGGACAGGAGCTTGATCAAGCGAATTTAAACAGGAGGAGACCAGACGGCTTTACTTTTTCGGAATGCTTCACACCAAAGGACTTCAAAGGGTGTGTGCGTATACACAGGGTAAGAGAAGCAAAGGGTCCAATAGATCCTCCCCTTACATTCCCCTCCAGATTTATTGGACTACAACTCCCAGCATGCCACAGGCAGCACGACACTCTTCCGAAAGTCCAGGTGTGGATCCACCCTCTGCCTCTCCCTGCCTGGGGGCATTTCCGCAGGGAAGCAAGACCCCGCCCCGGGGAAACCGGAGGAGACCAGGCCCCGCCCGGCGCTCAGGGACTTACCGCCTCCGACGGCCCCTTCGGCCGGCAGCTCCCCCCTCCAGCCCGGCTGGTTGGCCGACTGGCTGCGCACGGCGCCGCCCGGCTCCTGCTCGGCCGCCAGCTTCCCGGCGTGGGACTCCAAATCCGACTTGGAGAGGGTGAGGGAGGCCGGGGCCTTGCCCTCCGCCCCATGGGCCCCGTCCATGCTGAGCACCCGGGCGTGGGTCTTGGCGCTGGCCGTGCTACCGGCCCGCTGGGCGTAGCGGGAGTGCTTGGGCGGGAGAGGCCCGCCCTCGGGGGCCGGGGGCGGCTTGGCCTCCGCGGCGGGGAGCAGGCTCTGCTTGCCGTGCTGGGCGGGGGGGGTGGCGCTCGGGGGAGTAGCAGGAGGTGCTGGAGGAGCTGTCCGTGCTGTAGTTGTGCTGCGAGTGCAGGCTGGAGGCCCGGCTCAAGTCGCTGCAGTCGCTCGAGTCCTCGTCGGCGAAGAAGCCCTCCGCGTAGGCCTTGCTGTCCAGGAGGGTGCGCATGGGCAGGTAGGCGCTGCCGTGCTTGCGCGAGAGGCGCCGGCGGCCTTTGAGGCCCAGCTCCTTGGGCCGCACCACCTGCTCCAGCTCGGGGGCGCCCCACAGCTCGCCGTCCCCCTTGACCGTGTCCAGGGAGTTCAGGGTGTTCTGCGTGTCGAAGCTCAGCTCCCCGAGGAGCCCCAGCTCGGGGGAACGGAGGAGCTCGCTGTCCGAAAGGGCGTCGGTGTCACTGCCGCCCTCGGGAGGCGGGGACGGGATGGGCCCCGCTTGGTCTTCCGGGGGGGCCCCGCCAGGGCCCGACCCCAACAAGGGGCTGTCCAAGTGGGTGGAGTTGGTCTTCTCGCTCCGGTAGCTGCTCAGGGTGCTGGGCGTCTCTTTGTCGGTGCCACTGAAGCAGCTGTCCGAGGAGCCTGCTTTGAGGGGTCCCTCCGGCCGGGGCTCCAGGGGCTGGTAGTCTGCTCCCGAGCGCCGCTTCTCCCGCCGGCCGTGGCCGCCGGCTTCGGGCAGCGTCAGGCTCAGGAAGCTCTGGCTGAGCTCCTCGCTGAGGCTGCTCTTGATCAGAGGGCTCAGCGGAGTGTCCCCCACGCTCTCCGACTCGCTGGCGGGCCAGCAGGGGGGCGCCCGCGACGCGGCCCCGGCCGGGGGAGACTGTTCCGAGGAGTCCGTGCTCTGGATGGACGCCTGGACCGGGAGAGAGGGGGGCTGCTTCCGGCTACTGGGCGGGGGCTCCACCTTGGGGACGGCCGGTAGGGTGCTGCTCGCCCCTTCCAGGTCCGCCGGTACCATCGTATCACCACCAGCTATAGAGGGGGAGGAATGGAGAGGAGAGGTTTTTTTTAGGTCAAGCCTTCTTGGTGGTAGCCCCCAAAATCTGGTGCTACCCTCCCAACTGACTTGAGTCTTGCTCCATCATTTAAGGCAAGCTTTGAAGACCCTCCTCATTAACTGAGATCGTAATTAGGATGCGTGTCCTATACATCGACGTTATTTATTTATTTACTTTATTATTATTATTAATGCCTTTGAGCCGTGTGCCACCTGACGGGCAAACGCCCTGGGGCAGCCGACAACCCTAAAACCAAACCGCAACAACACAACGACAAAAGTATCGAATAATGCAACATTACACGTTAAGAAGACATTTACGTTATTAAAAACGCCGAAGAGCCAGCAGTAAAGTGAATAATTTCGGCGCCTCCTGAAAACATCTTCACTCCAAGAAGCCTTTCTTTTAACATGCAGCCTTGGATTTCTGTTTTTTGCTTCTTTTAAATTTTGTTTTCACTGTTTTTATCCTGTTTTTATTTTCATTTTACCTTGTACACCGCTCCGGAATTTTTCAATGGGGAGTGGTATATAAATAGTCTAAATAAATAAATAAATAATCAAAGCAACAGGGCAGAGATTAAATGCCTGTTTAAGGAGGAAGGCCGAAGCACGTAAAATATTGACAAAGGGAAACTATAAACAAAAGTGGGGAAGGGAATTTAGCGCAGCGTCCTGGGAGGAGCAATGGAATTACGCCCGTTCAAGAATCTGAAGGAACGTACTAAATAGAGAAAACTTCTATAAAACAATTATAGAATAGCAGAGTTGGAAGGGGCCTACAAGGCCATTGAGTCCAACCCCCTGCTCAATGCAGGAATCCACCCTAAAGCATCCCTGACAGAGGGTTGTCCAGCTGCCTCTAGCGTGGGAGAGCCCACCACCTCCCTAGGTAACTGATTCCATTGTCGTACTGCTCTAACAGTCAGGAAGTTTTTCCCGACGTCCAGCTTGAAAATGGCTTCCTGTCACTTAAGCCTGTTATTCAGTGTCCTGCACTCTGGGAGGATCGAGAAGAGATCCTGGCCCTCCTCTGTGTGACGACCTTTCAAGTATTTGAAGAGTGCTCTCATGTCTCCCCTCAATCTTCTCTTCTCCAGGCTAAACATGCCCAGTTCTTTCAGTCTCTCAATGCATGTGTGACGAGGGGGGTCTCACGTGTCTGAGTCCAGGAGTCCGACGGACTCGCACCTCCACACCACCCCAAGGCAGTTCAGCATCCCTGCTGCAAGCGCATGAGTTCAGCATCCACGAGGCCCCCTGACAAGCGCATGACAGCCATCCGCGCCCGCTGCCGAAATCGCGTTCTTCCCCCACTGCGTCAAAGGGGCCTTTACAGCCACCATTAACGCAAGGGGGTCAAATGCGCAATTTCCAAAGCCTCCATCGCAGAGGTTCTGGAAACTGCGTGCCTCCCCCCACTGTATCAATGGCGGAAGGAAAAGCCGCAAACACACACACACCCCACACACACACCGGGCCTTATTCAGAGCTCCTGCCGCCTCCCCTCCCCGCCAACAAGACTAGAGACCTACCAGAGTTCTCGGGGGAACATCGCTGAAGCATTTCCCGGTCAGCTGCCGTGACAATGACGTTGTTGCTGCCCTGCTCGCGCACGAGTTCTTTGATGTCTGTGGGGTGAAGCCACCGCGGGCGTGAGAGCGAGGCCGCTGACAGCCCACGCTCGCCCCAAGCCCGCTCCCTCGGCTACCGGGTGCCTGTCCCGCAAACGGAGGGTGACGCCCCTCTCAGTACTAGGAGGTCATCAGGACCATTGCTGGCCATATTTAGAAACACGTACATAGGAAAGCAGCCAGAAAACAGCTGGGTGGGAGGGAGAGAGGGAGGGAAGGCTTTTGGGGGATCACGTGCAGAGCCATCCGCTGCGAAGGGGATCGTGCAGACGTACTCAGAGGACACCCCCCCCCCAAAAAATAAAAACTTCTAACTGAAAAGGAGCCAATGCGGAGTGGTTTACACCGTATCCGTAGAGGCGGTTCGTGGCCCCTGCCTCTCAGCACTGCTTACCTCTTACGGCCCCCCTGTCCTCCAAGTGGGGCAGCAGATCCTAGAAGGGGAAAAGAGAGAGAGAGAGAGAGAGAAAGTGACATTGCTCTTTCACAAATGGACAGTGTCGTGGGAAGGCAGGAATGAAGAACTGGAAGCCCGATAGACCTCCGGGCGACGGGGAAGGGCCCTGGCTCAGGCGGAGAGGGCACGTTCGGCATGAATTTATCCCCGGCAGCATCACCAGGTAGGGCTGGAAAAACTCCTGCCTGGAACCCGGGGGAGCTGCTGCTGCCAGCCAGAGAAGACAACGGGGCTGTTCACCCAAGGGCGGTTTGTTGTTGAACCGTGGGTCAGCGTGTTGTCTGAACACAGGGAGGCTTGTTAACCACTGTGAACAGCCCAACGGCAAGCCATGGGTTCTCAAGGCAGCTTGTTCCGAGAAAAAGAAGCCACAAGTGCGCGGTTAACAGGCTGGGACGCGGGACTAAATGGACCAGCCCGGCCCTTTCTAGGTCCTCCCATGTGCAATCTGGGCAGAGCTCCGGCTTCGTCCAAACTGTAAATAACTTATTGAAGCACAGAATGAGAAGGGGGCATCTAGACGCAAGCCAAACATCCTTTCCCTTCTGAAACCTCCATGGAAGCCGATTCCTCTCGGCAGCACGCTCTGTGGCTAAACTGCTCCACGTCAGCACTGCTCCTGCAGCCTTCTCCACCCGCCAAGCCACAATTCCTTCCTCTCCCACCGTCCTCCACTCTGACGAAACAGCTTCACTCAGCTTCCACATTCTTACCATGACCTGGTTGAAGCCAAACACGGAATGCTGGGAACTGCACCGCACCGGAGGCGTAGAGCTGACCTTGCGGAAGACCGTCATCTCCACCCCGCCAGCGTCTCTGCGAGGAGAGAGAATCACAGAATCATAGAATAGCAGAGTTGGAAGGGGTCTGCGAGGCCATCGAGTCCAATCCCCTGCTCAATGCAGGAATCCACCCTAAAGCATCCCTGAGAGATGCTTGTCCAGCTGCCTCTTGAAGGCCTCCAGTGTGGGAGAGCCCACCATCTCCCTAGGTCACTGGTTCCATTGTCGTACTGTTCTAACACTCAGGAAGTTTTTCCTGATGTCCAGCCGGAATCTGGCTTCCTGTCACTTGGGAGAGGAATGGAGCCAGGCCCATATTTAAAAATGGGGGGGGGGGGGTTATGATAAATCATACAACGGGATCCACCAGCCCACACTGTCCCCATCTGACAGTCCACACACAGAGCAGTCCACTCCGTACTGTCTTCAGCGACCCAGAACTATTTTTTCCTTAACTTGATCCATATTTATTTCAAATCCGCTGGGAAAACAGACACGGTTCCCCCTTGGCTCTCCATAAGAAGGCAGCCACGGGGATTTCAAATGGCCAGGAAGGAACATGGCACATGGTTCGGAGGGTTGAAAATAATCCCGCAAGAGCCAGCCGGAAGGGTCACAGGGGCTTCTCGGAAAGTCGCAAGGCGCTCCAAGCCTCTCACAGACCGCTGCCGAAATCGCGTACGCCGGCTCCCAAAAATGAATGCCAGGAATTCAAAATTAATAAATAATCCTGGCACCAACAGGCTTAGTTTCATGCCCACCCCCAGCCCCGATCCCGGAAGCTGGACCTACCTGGCCAGGTTTCCCTCGTCAGCGGCTGCTTCCTCTTCAGCCTTGGCCGCCTCCGCCAGAGCTGACTTCTTCTCCACAATCTCGCCCTGGTCGAACATCGTGTGCAGGCGGTAGTTGACGGTCTTGACGGTGGTGAAGAACGCGGCCACCACCACACAATACACACCCGCCACGATAACGCTGGGAGGCATCACCTGCCACAGAAGGAGAAGGCCACGGGTTAGAAACAGAGCCACGAGTTCAGCACTCAGCGTATAACTTGTAACTTCCAGGTTCGTACATATTAAGGGAGGCGGCAGTTCAATGGAACGCCCTCGTGTTCAAAATGGCGGAAGCAAGCTTGTGAGTTACACAGAACTCTTCTTCAGGTGCAGGAGGAGACCACATGGCTTTACTTTTTCGGAAAGCTTCAAACTAAAGCACTTTTTAAAAAAAGTGTGAGAAGGCATCATTACATCGTTGAGCTGCTGCTGACAACATGAGGTAACATTTTACTTTTCGCTGGCAACTCCTGCTTCTGCCGAAGGAGCTGTGTGTAACTCAGGAACTCTGTCAAGCTTGCTTTGGAGCCATCTCCACAGACAATAGGGGAAAGAATTGTTGTCTTCTTAAAAAGGAAGTTCAGTGACTCAGGATGCTGAATTCCCCACCAGATGCCAAGGCTGAGTTCACACAACATGCTAACCCACACTCAGTGGTTGACTGCGGGTTGTTTTGAACTGTGAGTTGTTTGTTGAACCGTGGGTTATTGTGTTGTCTGAACGCAGCACGTTTTCCGCAGGGTGGGTTACCGTGTTGTCTGAACGCAGCCAGGGTGGCTTGTTAACCACTCTGAACAACCCAACAACAATCCATGGGTTCTCAAGGCGGCCTGTTTGAGAAAATAAGCCGCGCTGCACGGTTAACAAGCCACCCTAGCTGAGTGTGGGTTAGCGTGTTGTGCGAACCCAGTCCAACTCTCAGCCAGACCTACCTAAGAGGGAGGTGTGGTCCAGAGAATGGGACATCACAGATCGATGTTAAAGCAACCACTCTGCAGATCCTAGGTTCAATTCCGGGCACCTTCAGTTGAACCTAGGGAGGTGGTGGGCTCTCCCACACTAGAGGCCTTCAAGAGGCAGCTGGACAGCCTTCTGTCAGGGATGCTTTAGGGTGGGTTCCTGCATTGAGCAGGGGGTTGGACTCGATGGCCTTGTAGGCCCCTTCCAACTCTGCTATTCTATGATTCTATGAAAAGTTATCAAGAGGCACCGCTAGTCACAAGAAAAAATACCGGGCCAGCTCAAGCTTCCATTTGTCTTTCTTTAGCCTGGCTTTCAGTACAGAGACTCATCGCAATATTCTCCACCAGCCTGAGGATTTCGTTCTGTAGCCTTCAGGCCTGCAGCGTCAGAACTCAAGCAGTTTGCTTTCTGTGCTGACACTTCGCTAACAACCCTATTTTAGTCCCAGAGCTGCAAAGGACTGGCAGGAACACCTCTCTGGATTGGGCCGCTCAAATCCTCCGTCTGAGCTAGCCCATCACGCCTCACCTCACCCCACCCCAACCACACTTTGCACCGGTGACTCAAATAAATCTGGCTGTTATTAAGTGACATCTTTACAGTCGCTTCCCAGAACTCCGACCATGGAGACGTCCCTACATCACCAGTAACAAGAACTGGGCATAAGTCTTGGGAGCTGTGCCTACCGCAGCGAGGCCGTGCTGGGAAGGGCTGAGATAAGGCAAGAACTAAACACAGAACACGGGCCTGTGGGAGACCTGCAGGCAGAGCCCACATATTGTCACGTCTAACCCGACTGCCCCTGTCTTGGGAGAAGATGTTTCAGGTAATCAATCAGAATCAGATTCGGAACTAGAAGACGCAGCGCCAGACACCAGCCAGCCTGGACCAGTGGGGGAGGAAGCTCTCACAGACGATTCCCCAGCTGGGAGTCAGCCCTCTCCAGAGCTTATCTCCTCAAGGCCAAATCCAAACACTCTGTGGGAAGTGAGCTTTCTTCCGAAGGTGAGCATCCCGACAAGCTAGCTGATGCTAAGGTCCGCCGGAAGCTAAAACGCATGGGGCGGAAGGAAGGCGTGAGAAAGTCAGTTCGATTACACCAGAACCTGCCTCCGCACCAAGCCCTCTGAAGTTACGGGCGTTTGGGAAGTGGTTTCCTATTCTTCTTGAGCGGACAATTGTCTCACTTAGTTTGCATAGTTTTGCCTAGGGGGACGCTTCCAAGAGGTTAGACTCTCTTCAGGTAGAAGAGACGTTTGTTGCTTAATAAAAGCTTTGTGGATTACTTAAGCAAGACTCGTCATTTGCCTCCCATCGAAAGCAGGAGTGTTCTGAGAAACATGACACATATCCCAGCCAACCTGGTTGAAATCCTACCCCCAAACCGTCACCCTCCAGCCACAACACAAACGCCATGTCCTTTAACTAGCTAACTGGGAGTGGAATGGTTCCTTCCTTTTTTTTATTTACATATTACTTATTTCAAGACTCGCCCTGAAAAAAAGCAGGTTCAGAAGTTGCGTGGAGTCTCCGAATTCTATCCGAACATTGCTGGAAAAATATCTTTCAAATTCAGTTAAGACTTCAGGACTCAGTTACGTGTACAGACTGGGCTGGGAGGCAGGCAAAAATTGTTGGGTGTCAGCCAGCATCAGATTTACAGATGCCCAACCAATTAGCTCTCTGACTCCAATTATGATTCCACTTTCATACAGCATAATCTCCATGATGCTTCCCAAACCTCTGGCGAGAATGAGGAAACGCACACAGCGCAAGGAGCCTATGCTTAACATGCCAATTAAATTTCAAAGGACCTGGGCTTCTTTCTTTCGTTGTTACATTTTCTTTCACAGAAAAACACTACAGCACCAGACCTGTTCCTCGGTACAGTCCTGCCCTGCTCAATGCCAAACTAGAGAGTACGTTCAATAAGACAATGCATCTAGTGCATTTTTGTTTTAACTTCTAAAATAACAGATGCAGGGGGTTAATCAAGACCCTACCAAATAGGGAAGGAGCTACAAGCCATGACAGCTATATACAACCTCCAGGTTCCAGAGGCAGAATTCATAGAATCATAGAATAGTAGAGTTGGAAGGGGCCTATAAGGCCATTGAGTCCAACCCCCCGCTCAGTGCAGGAATCCACCTTAAAGCACACCTGACAGAGGGTTGTCCAGCTGCCTCTTGAAGGCCTCTAGAGTGGGAGAGCCCACCACCTCCCTAGGTCACTGGTCCCATTGTCGTACTGCTCTAACAGTCAGGAAGTTTTTCCTGATGTCCAGCCGGAATCTGGCTTCCTGTCACTTGAGCCCCTTATTCCGTGTCCTGCACTCTGGGAGGATCGAGAAGAGATCCTCTGTTCCTCTCAGCAGCAGTTGCTGGGGATCAGCAGAAGAGGGGTATTGCTATAACGTCCTTCTCATGGTCTTCCCAGAGGCAGATTCCGGCTTGTCGCGGTGAGAATGAGGATTCTGGACAGGATAGATCCTTGGCCTGATCCAGCCGGGCTCTTCTTCTGGCTGAACATCAGGAAAAACCTTCTGACTGTTAGAGTAGTATGACGGTGGAACCCATGACCTAGGGAAGTGGTGGGCTCCCTCACCCCAGAGGCCATCAAGAGGCAGCTGGACAACCACCTGTCAGGGATGCTTTAAGGTGGATTCCTGCATTGAGCAGGGGGTTGGACTGGTTGGCCTTAGAGGCCCCTTCCAACTCTACTATTCTAGGATTCTTATGTTAATCCTTTCCCTTGAACCACAGTCCCAGTGAGAACCCCCTCCTGCCACCACCCAGCTTTGGGGGGCGGGGGGATTTTACCAGAACCACATGGGGAAAAGCTTCAAAAAAATAAAAACCTGCCCATATTTTATTTAATGACTTGATTTGAAGCTCACTTTTCTACCAAGAAAAATGGCACTCAAGGGAGCTTATAATCAAGTAAACCGTGATTCAAACAATAAAACAAATTCATTAAAACTCAACTAAAGGACAACAGAATAAAAATAGCACCCAACAGACCCGCTACCATGCATAAAGCCTGCTTGAATAAAATGTTCTTTGCTTGCCAATGGAAGGACAGCAGGGAGGAAGCAAACCCAGCCCACACGCCTTGATTGATTGATTTCATTTCTATACTGCCCAATAGCTGAAGCCGTAGCTGTTGTTTTAAAATTAAAAATCCATTCCACACATTTAGGGCACAAGAAAATAAAGTCCTGACGTTCCCAGAATTCCTAGCTGAGGAATTCTGGGAACTGCAGGACTTTTTTCAGTCTAAACATTCATAAGATTGTACCTTCCACATATCTAGTGTTGTACCCTCTGCTTGTTTCCAGAGTGATAATTCTTTCTATCTTCTAAAACCAACAACAGCAATTTCTGGTTTCTGCAGAGAACTAACACCCCAGTTTCTTCCGTAGATCACTGGAGACACATTCTCAAGTTTCCTTAAGCAAGCATTGCAAAGGTGTTGTTTGGAGGCCATGAGAGCACTGAGCTTTTAGTCCAAAAACAAACAAAACCTGGGTTTGGGTGTGAGCGTGTGCTCCAATTAATGCACATTAGACATTCCAGTCAAAACTCTCGGCTTAAAACCGTAGCGCAAAGCGTTCTGAGGCACTTGCCGGACTGCTTTGAAATTTATCCTGAGATTATAGCATCCCTGATTCAGTTTCTCATTTCCAACGTCTCATTTAGCAAAGGCTAAGCAAGCTTAAAGGAGAGATCCAGGCTATGAAGGCAAAAGGTCGAAAGGCTACCAGGCCTGATCGCTGCAAGGAGCTGAAATTTCAAGAGCCTCCAGGCTGGAGCTTTCAAGAGCCTCCAAGCTGGAGCGTGTTCAGAGGAGGGCAACCAGGATGATCAGGGGTCTGGAAACAAAGCCCTATGAGGAGAGACTGAAAGAACTGGGCATGTTTATCCTGGAGAAGAGAAGATTGAAGGGAGACCTGATAGCACTATTCAAAGACTTAAAAGTTTGTCACCCAGAGGAGGGCCAGGATCTCTTCTCGATCCTCCCAGAGTTCAGGACACGGAATAACGGGCTCAAGTTACAGGAAGCCAGATTCCGGCTGGACATCAGGAAAAACTTCCTGACTGTTAGAGTAGTACGACAATGGAACCAGTTACCTAGGGAGGTTGTGGGCTGTCCCATACTAGAGGCCTTCAAGAGGCAGTTGGACAACCATCTGTCAGGGATGCTTTAGGATGGATTCCTGCATTGAGCAGGGGGTTGGACTCAATGGCCTTGTAGGCCCCTTCCAACTCTGCTATTCTATGATTCTGTGATTCTATGATTCTTAGTGATTCCATAACATGCTGTTAATTCTCTTCTGCCTGCAGTATTAATTTCAACCATCCCGCGCTTTTGTGCATCTTCCAGGAAAGAAATGAGCGGATAAAAGGAAAGGGAACGCTGTTCCATGAGGGGGGGGGGAGAGAAATAAGGGAGAAAGCACACACTTTTCACATGGAAAGCTGCTGTTGACATTCAGGCCAGCAGTACGCAAACACACACACACTTGTCTTCCTGCCCAAAGTCCACCTGCCACAGCTACTACTGCCAGACTCACCATATACAGCAGGAAAGGGAAAATGAGCAGGAAGAGCCAAGTGTAGAGATGGAAGCAGTTGGAGAAAGTGCTCTGGTGCGGGTCGAAGAACCAGCCGCCGGTCAGCGAGGCCCAGACGCCCTGGCGAAGGATCTGCAGGACCTGCGACCCCATCTCCACGGCGGGGTGTCGTCGCCCTGCTCCTCCTCCTCTTCTTCTTCCTCTTCTTCACCGCCGCCGCCGTCCTCCTCCTCAGGGAACACCACAGCCCAGCTGGCGCTCGCAAATTCCTTCATCAAGGCAGCTTGAGGCCCATGATCCACCAGGGCTGGGTGGTGGTGGTGGGTGGGATGCAGAACCCTCTTCTTCTCGTAGCTGTCGCTCTGCACAAGCCCTTCTCTAGCTAAGGGGCCGTGGGGGTGACTCACCGCAGGACTTTGCTCCCCATTCAAGGCAGACCTGCAAATGCCCCCACCCCGCCCCACTGGTCTCCCCCTAACCCAACCCAACCCCTCTACTCACGCCATTTTGGGGG
Organism: Elgaria multicarinata webbii; assembly: GCF_023053635.1. Classification (NCBI taxonomy): domain Eukaryota; kingdom Metazoa; phylum Chordata; class Lepidosauria; order Squamata; family Anguidae; genus Elgaria; species Elgaria multicarinata. The sequence goes on along the minus strand of NC_086191.1, from coordinate 14,727,375 downwards.
GGTTCCAGAGGGCTGGGGAGCAAGGGGCCTTAATGGTATCCGTGCAGGCCTGGGTCTGGGCAAGCCCCCCACCCCCCCAAAAAAGGAGGGCTGGAGCTGCTCCAAAGGAGGGTGAACCCCAATGGAAAGCCTGCACCGGAAGTAGCCCGGGAGGGGTGCTAACTGGAGGGGGAGGGAGGGCAGGAGAAGCACCCCCAAATTACTGGGGGTCCTTTGGGGGAAGTTGGGAGAAGAACGAACCCGGGGAACGCGCAGCCCCCTGCCCTGCAAACGGCCCAGTCTTGTTCACTTCCGGGGTCAAGGTTCAGCCGCACGGGGCCCAGGGGCAGAGGCGAACACCTGGCGGCTCAACCTCAGCACGGACTGGGGAGGCCGGAAGAAGAGCCCGAGGAGAAGCAGCAGCAGCAGCAGCTGCGGCACCGCGCATGCGCCATCTTCTTCGCGTTTCCCCCCTTCCAGACCGGAAGTAGGAGTCAAGGGTCAAGAGAAGGAGGCGGGGGGGAGAGAGGGAGAAAGACACACACACACACAGAGATACGAAAAGGAGAGAGGGACACGCACACTCACAACCCAGGGATTTCCGGGTTCAACATAAACTATTATTATTATAGTTTTTTTATTATTATTATCTATTATTATTATTATCTATTTATTATTATTATTATTATTATTATTATTATTATTATTATATTTATATTATATTTGTGAATGAGAAAACAATATCTGTCTATGCACACAGAGTGTCTTTTTGCATATTTATTTTCTCTGCAAGCCAATGGAATATAAGGCTTCTGCATGTGTTGGAGTGTTGGGTTTTGGCTCTCAAGGGGGTGGCTCTCCAAGGTGCTGTTTTGGACTTCAACTCCCAGAAGCCCCTGCCAGCGTGGCCAATGCTCAGGAATGCTGGGAACTGAAGTTTAAACCATTTGGAGTTTTACTTTCTGCCCACCTTGCCCTAGAGCAGTGGTTCCCAAACTTTTTCAGGTCACCGCCCCCTTGGTTCCACAAACTCATGCCCAGTGCCCCCTAACCTACACTATAAAAATCATTATTCAGAATAGTGGTTTTCAACGACCCACGAAGGAAGATAATAACAATAAAATTCAAAACAGTAACAATTAATTGAATACTTATTCAAAATCCGAAGCACCAGGCTTGCCGAGGGAGGGAGGGAGGGAAAAGAGAGTGAATGCCTCTGTTTTGCAGCCGGCGTGGCAGGGCACACCAAGCAGGGTTTTCTCTTCATTAGCGTTTTGTTGCTTTTGAAACATTTCAATTCACCGTTAAAAGGACTCTACTGAAACGGTATTAATACATGTGTGGATTCTTCCCCTGTATGGCTTGGGACCAAACTACCTTCTCCCATAAAAATGTCCCTGGGTTTTAAGACCTTCTGGGGACCACCTTGAGTGCCCCCCTGCCTCTTAACACCCCCTATGCAATCCCACCACCCCCAAGAGGGCGGTACCGCCCACTTTGGGAACCACTGCCCTAGAGCATGTGCAGAGTGCCATTCTCCCCATATCGTAGCTCAGTTAATAGAGCCCCCTGCTTTGCATACAGGCGGTCCATGGTTCATCTTATACTTCCCCGCCAGGATGGGAGGTGAGATTTCAAAAATGGCTTTTCAGCCTGAACCCAGAAGTGACCTATCTATAAACTGGGACTCTCTTCTCTAACTCTACATCTCTCTGTGGGCGCGACAAGAAGCCCGCAGTCTGCGCTAACGTGCCTTACGCACGCGTTGGCTTCTCTACGCATGCGCACCTCTCAAGCTCCCAGTTGATTTTTCCCTTAAAGGAAATCATTATCTCGCGCATGCGCCTTTCGAGGTATGCACGCAAAAAGGGCGGACGTTCACTCAAAGGGGAGGCACTGAGAACCACTGCGCATGCGCCTACTTCCGGGTTGTTGTTAGGTTTTTAAAAGTGGAGGCGGCAATCTTCTTTCCTATTGGTCCACTCGCGTTGAGAAGCTGCCCTAGCTCCATTCCTATTGGTCTGGTTATTGGGAAGCAGTCCTGTCTCCCAATGAGAAATAAAGTTCAGCTCTTGTCCCCACCCCAAATCCTCCTTTTGGGATGTTCCAAAATAGGGAAAGGGAGGGGGAGGAAGCTGGCTGCATACATTAGCTATTGCTGATTTTATTATGATGATTATTACCTATTCCCAGGCAAGCACTCTAACCACTACACCACACTGGGTGTTATTACAGCCCAATTCATCAAATAAACCCAAAGCGGCTTAGAATTTAAAACCCTTGAAATACAATACACAAAATGGCAAATAATAAGAATAAGAATAAGAATACACATACCTCATCGACATAGCAATACCAAATGACAAAAAGTTTGTTGGAAAGGAAGAGGAAAAGAGAAAGAAATATACACCACTGGCCATGGAAGTCAAAGAACTACAGCAACAGGAAAAGGTCACAATTATTCCGTGAGTCACATAAGTCGCCGGCATCACATCAAAAAACTATACAGAAAACCTTCAGAAACTGGGCCTACCAAAATACTTCAACACCAACATCCAGAAAGCAGACATAATTAAAACACGCTCAATTGTCAGGAAATTCCTGAATCTGTAAAAGACAGCATGACTTGGCAATGCCCGTCATGTCCATCTAGAAAAACCGTCATGAGCGAGAAAGAGACAATAATAATAATAATAATAACAACAACAACAACAACTACTACTACTTTTGCATTCCAATGAAACACCCACCATTGCGTCTATTTTATTCTATATTTTATTTAAATACTTAAATAATAACTATGCTGGATCAGATAAAGGCCTGCACCCTTCCAGCAGCTAACAAGCAGGACGTGAATGGAAGTTTCCTCTTGCAGAGTCACTGGGGCTGATTTTAATGGCCAGGGAACTTGGTACAGGAACAGGCTGTCCCTTATCATTCACAATCAGCTATTTCAATTATGCGTAGAAATTGGCACAATAGTCTCTATACAGGCGTTGCAACATCATACTATCAAGGCAAACAGGTTTCGTCGGCATAAGCAAAACTGTTGAACATTTCAGAATGTTCAACTGGCTTCAGGATGGCAAACTGAGATTATTAACAGTTTTATAATCTGTTTGCCATCCTGAACATTACTAGGGGGGAAATCCCCTTGAACATGGTCTTATTTTTGCCAACACATGCATAGGATCGCATCCTTATAACAGCCCTGTGAAATAAACCAGAACTATTATCCCCACGTTTCAGGAAGGGGAAGGGAGAAAGAGGGTTATGTTATTTATTTTATTTATTTATTACATTTTTATACCGCCCAATAGCCGAAGCTCTCTGGGCGGTTCACATGCAGTTAGCCTGTTCACATGTAACGGTGGCAGGTCATAGGTTAATTAATTAACCCATGATTTGCCACAGCACATACTCAGTGTGTACTACTACCATTGAGATATGCTTTTTCCATGATGGTTTGTCCGTGATATAGGTTATGTCTCAAAAAAAAAACACAGTTAGCCGTAGAAATAATTGTAGCTTAACTGTGGGTTGTTTAACCTGTGATTAACCCATAGTGTCCGGGTTCGCATGTCATGGAGGTCGCCAAGCAGAGGTTACATATTCAAAAAGCTGGCAAATTGTGGGTTAATGTAACAGTGCAACTACATCCTAGTAATTGTTTTTAAATGTGTGTGTGTGTGTACCCAGATGTTTCTGTACAGGAAGCCATTCACGTGACCCACTTCAGCTTTCTTCCTTGGGAGTCACATCAGGCCAGGACTTTGGGGCGCAACCTCCTTCTGAAAAATAAGCAAGGGTTCCCCAAATGCATCGAGGTTGTAAGAGAAGCGATATTATCTAAACGAGGAACCCTCTGTAAGGGGATAAGCTGCAAGGGAGATGGGACGGAGTTCCGATATCCTCCTGCGAGGTTGGAGACAGTGGACAGGGGAATCTGAAATATCCTATGGCGCCTCAGACACTGTCTAGGAGCCATAGGACTGCTCCCTTAGAAACCAATAAAATTATATATAAATTACACTATTAGTAGTAGTAGTAGTCTGTTGGGAAGGAACAACCTGCCAACCCACCCTTCCCCGGGTTTTGATGGACAACAACTCCCAACCTGGCTGGGGGATACTGGGAATTGTAGTCCACATCTAGAGTGGAGCTGATTGAGGGAACGCTGATCTATCCTTTCATCCCTATTTAACTGCATGGTCTAACAATTAAATGTAATAAATAAATGTAATTTATTAATTTATTTAATAATTTTTTATTAAATAAAAGGGCAGGGTGGAAAGGCAAGATATAAATGCAATAATAAATGTAATATAAAATATATTTAATAATTAATATATTGAAGAAGGGAAGTGGAAAGGCAGGATATAAATGTAATAATAAATTTAATACTAAATCATTTTAACAGATTTAATTCATTCGTCAAAGGGCCTGGAAAAGTGAGCTATAAATGTAATAATGAACGTAACGCTAAATAAATGTGTTTAATTGACTAATAAATAAAAGAGAGTGGGTGGAAAGGCAAGACATAAATGCAACAATAAATATAATATTAAGTATTTAAATTAATAAATTTAAAAAGTGGGCTGGAAAGGTGGGTTATAAACGCAATAATAAATTTAATACCAAATACATTGAATGCATTTAATTCATTCATAAAAGCGGCTGGAAAGGTGAGACAGAAATGTAATCACGAATGCAATACTAAGTAAATGCAGCGCGTTTAATTAAATACGAATCAAAAGAGAGCCGGTTGGAAAGGCAAGATATAATAAATGCAATAATAAATGTAGCATTAGATACATTTCGTAAGTACTGCGCTGAAGAGGGGAAGGTGGAAAGGCGAGGTATAAATGTCACGACCCGTTTAATGCTAACTGACTGTTTCATGCGTTCAGACAAGGGGCTGGCAAGGCGAGAGCTCCACGCGAGCGAGCGTGCGTGAATGTGCCGCGGACGACAGGCAGCGCGGAGCGGGCGGGCAGGCGGGCTGCGAAAGCGGCATCTAAATGGCCGGCTGCCCGGCGAAGGAAGCCTCGCCTTCCCTTTTGTTCCAGCCAGGCGGGGGCCGAGGGAGACCCGCCTCCAGCGGGGCAGGCCGAGCCCCGGCGCCCTGCCCTCCGCTGGCGCCCTGCCTTCCCCGCCTCGCTCCGTCCGGCACGGCTGCTGCCTGGCGCTTCAGCGAAGCTCCCAAGCCCGGGGAGACGGAGACGGAGCCGCCGACGACGCGCCCTCCTCGACGGCCCGGGGGTCTCCGGCGGCCCCTGCGCGCGATCCCGCCCGCGATCCGGGCTCGGCACTCCGGGGCGCCCTTCCCCAGCCGGGAAACGTCGAGGGCAGGGACGCGCCCGGGCGAGGGAGCCGCGCGTAAAGCGGAGGCGCGGGGCGAGGGGCGCGGGGCGCGCCCTCGGGGGCTTCGGGAGAAGATCGGGCGGGCCCGGAGGGCGCGATCCCGGACTGCCTGCGCCGCCGTTGGCGGAGTCGAGCCAGCTGCCTTCCCAGCGAGGAGGAAACAGACCAAGGCGCGCCATTGCGAGAGACCAGACGGGGAGGTCGCCGGCCAGCCGCTCCTGGAGGACGATGGAGGCTTTGGTCCGGTGGAGGGGAGGCTAACCTCGGAGGGGAGGGTCCTGCTGCCACCCCCATGGGAAGGGGCTTGGGCAGATAGAAGGCCCCTGGGTGGTCCCGGTGCCGTCTGGAGGAAGCCCAGGTCGGCGACCCCTGGACCCATGAGGTCCAGAGGATGCCATGGAGCCGCTGAAAAGTATGTTCCGGAAGGCCCCGCTGGCGGCCTGGGGGGCAGGCTCGCGGGGAGGGGGCACCCCGGCCTTCGCCAACCCCGTCTGGACGGCCCTCTTCGACTACGAGGCCGCCAGCAGCGATGAGCTGACCCTGCGCAAAGGTGACTTGGTGGAGGTGCTGTCGTGGGACGCGGCCATCTCCGGGGACGAAGGCTGGTGGGCCGGCAAGGTCCATGACCAGGTGGGCATCTTCCCGTCCAATTATGTCTCGCCCAAGACGGGGGGCTACGCGGGGCCCGAGGACCCGCCCGTGGCCCACTTCCGCGACCTGCGGCTGGAGGAAGTGATCGGGGTGGGCGGCTTCGGCAAGGTGTACCGCGGCAGCTGGCGGGGGCAGTTGGTGGCGGTCAAGGCTGCCCGGCAGGACCCCGACGAGGACATCAGCACCACGGCCGAGCGGGTGCGGCAGGAGGCCCGGCTCTTTGCCATGCTACGGCACCCCAACATCATTGCCCTCAAGGCGGTCTGTCTCCAGGAGCCCAACCTGTGCTTGGTGATGGAGTTCGCCGCCGGAGGTCCCCTGAGCCGGATGCTGGCCGGCCGCAGGATTCCTCCGCACATCCTCATCAACTGGGCCGTCCAAATAGCGCACGGGATGCAGTACCTGCACTGCGGCGCGATCGTGCCCGTCATCCATCGCGACCTGAAATCCAACAACAGTGAGTAGCGTTGGTGAATTAAAATATTTGCAAGAGAGATAGGTAGATAGACTAAGAAATTTATAAATTGGAGTGCAGGACACGGAATAACGGGCTCAAGTTAAAGGAAGCCAGATTCCAGCTGGACATCAGGAAAAACTTCCTGACCGTTAGAGCAGTACGACAATGGAACCAGTGACCTAGGGAGGTTGTGGGCTCTCCCACACTGGAGGCCTTCAAGAGGCAGCTGGACAACCATCTGTCAGGGATGCTTTAGGGTGGATTCCTGCATTGAGCAGGGGGTTGGACTCGATGGCCTTATGGCCCCTTCCGACTCTGCTATTCTATGATTCTATGACATTTTAGAGACTAGCTCTTCATTCATATTAAAAGTTTACGTCCCAAGTTTCTGGGCCAGATTCCCACTCGAGCCGGCTTGCGATGCCTTCACACAGGGGTGGAGAAACCGGGAGCAAAATTCGGCCCACCTGTGGTGGAAATCTGGCTTGGCAGATTTCCCCCGATGGCCACGCCCCCTTCCCTTTTCATTCCATGTGTTACATTTCTATACCCTCCAAGAGCCAAAGTTCTTTAAAAACTCCAAGAACACCTACGATAAAACTAACATTCAAAAAATGTAAGAATTTGAAAACTGTCAACAGTATTTATTTATTGCATTTTTATACCGCCCAACAGCCAAAGCTCTCTGGGTGGTTCAGTAAATCCCACGACCCATTAAAAACCTTTAATTTGCTGTCAAATGGTATCACCGCCTATCGTCTGGCGATTTCTGGGGTTTTGTGTGATTCCTTAAATCTAAAAAGTTGAAATGTTTCTCCTAAGCCTTAGTTACTGGTGGTAATAGCCATAAGCTAAAATAGGCTAATGTTTTTGGTATTCTGGCTTCACCCACTTTGGCCATTGGCTCCACCCACTTTGGCTACAGGCCCCGCCTACCACCGGAATGCAGCCCCCAAGAGCTTCCCCCCCACTGCTTTAAGATAACAGAATGCAACAAAGCAAGATGAAATATAAGCAGACTATAAACTGGCAATCGTGGAAACAGCAGGCACAAAACAGCAACCCAAGAAAACCCAGAGAAATATTAGTTAAAAAATGCCTGCCAAAATAATACAGTTTTCAAATCCCACTTAATACTGGGCAATGAGGGGCCTGGGTAAACCTCCCTGGGTACAAAATCCATCTCTGCTGACCGGGGATTATGGGAGGTGCAGTCTAACACATTGGAGGGAGGAAGCTAGGTTGGGGAAAGGTATCGTTCCACCTTGCTAATCAATTTCTAAAGCGGCCGTGTCAAGGATTCGTTTGCCAGGTGGAACCAATGTTGAGATTCCTTTACAAAATCCAAACCTTTATACATTTCCTTCTAATTTTGTTTCTGCGTTGGGATACGGAAACCAGCAGGACGCTCCTGTGTACGCAACACTGAAATGAACTAGAGGTGCACAAGAAATGTGTCCCCGTGCAGCCCTTGCTTGTTTCGGTGGGGTTTACGTAGGAGGTAGACTGTCCCACTGGATCCGATCCTTAGGGCATGGTGGCTTCTCTTCACCTGCCTGGGATTCAAGTGATGGATCCCCAGAAAGTATCCTCAAACCATCTTTGGGGGCTCTTCACTGGATGCTACTGCCCACAGTGGTGCGATGGGTGGCTACCTAAGAAAAAACCTTCTCCGTGGTGGCCCCGTCCATAGAATGCCTTTCCCCTGGAGATCTTCCGAGTGCCTTCACTGTATATGTTTAGATGCCAGGTTAAGTCCAACACACATTTTATTTTTAATCAGTGGCTCTGATTATTAACTTTACCGCTGGCTCGTAAATATGTTTAATCTTTTGATATATTCTTTTGTCATTATGTGTTCTTCTGGTTGGGTTGGGTTGTTATTATTATTATTATTATTATTATTATTTATTTATATAGCACCATCAATGTACATGGTGCTGTACAGAGTAAAACAGTAAATAGCAAGACCCTGCCGCATAGGCTTACATTCTAATAAAATCATAATAAAACAATAAGGAGGGGAAGAGAATGCAAACAGGCACAGGGTAGGGTAAACAGGCACTGGGTAGGGTAAAACGAACAGTATAAAGTCAGAACAAAATCAAGTTTTAAAAGCTTTAGGAAAAAGAAAAGTTTTTAGCTGAGCTTTAAAAGCTGTGGTTGAACTTGTAGTTCTCAAATGTTCTGGAAGAGTGTTGTTATTGTTTTCTCTTTCTTTTTTTGGGTTGGTGTTTTGTTTTTAAATATTGTAAACTGCTCCGAGCGGTTGACGAATACAGACATACATAAATGAATACATCAGTAAATGAATACATCAATGCGTTCTAGCAGGGGCGCACGTGTTTAAAGCAGTTCGGTCAAACACACTGAGGAGTCTCATTGACGGATTGGGTGTCCAGGGGTCCAGAAGGGATTCTAAGGATTTGGAACGAAACCTTACTTTTCAAGTCTGGAGAAACCCTGAAGGTGTTCCTTAGCACTTGGATCTACGAAGAGAATGTGCTTCTGAGCATGTCCAGAGCGCTGCCCCATCCCCACCCAGTAAACACAGTTTATCTGCAATTAATTGGGGAGGGCGGCTCTACCTGGCACCCTCTCACTGTTCAGCTGTAGGAGTTTTGAGCTGGCGTGACCTCGGTGACCTGAGGCTAGGAGGAAGTGACGCTCTCTCTCTCTCTCTCTCTCTCTCTCTGAAACTGGCTCTGTGTGCCATTTCCTCTTGCGAGGGCGAGATAACTGTTTTTCTTTCCATGCAAACAAGAGCTTTGGGGATTTGTAGCCCTTCCTCTCTCCGGCTCTCGATTCAGGAAGGAAGTTGATCGCAAGGGGGCATTTTGTACCAACCCATGATGGCCCCCAATGCCTTGGAAAACAAACCCTTTGCCGCAGAAACTCCAGGAACTTCCCCACCCCAGAGAAGTAGACGGCCACAGTGGCTTGTGTGGGAACAGAAAGGTGTTCTGCACATGTTCAGAGATGCGTTTTCCCCTTTGCCCTGCCTCTCCCTTTCTCAAAATACTAGAACCCCGAGCATCCCCTGAAACTGGTTGGTGTGAGATTTGGGAGAGATAAAATGAAGGACTTCTTCACGTGGGGCAGAGCTAAACTAAGGAATTCGCTTCCACAAGATGTAGTGATGGCCGCTCGTTAGGATGGCTTTCAGAGGGAATTCAGAACCTGAGAAGAAAATGAAAGAACTGGGCATGTTTAGCCTGGAGAAGAGGAGATTGAGGGGAGACATGATAGCACTCTTCAAATACTTAAAAGGTTGTCACACAGAGGAGGGCCAGGATCTCTTCTCGATCCTCTCAGAGTGCAGGACACGGAATAACGGGCTCAAGTTAAAGGAAGCCAGATTCCAACTGGACATCAGGAAAAACTTCCTGACTGTTAGAGCAGTACGACAATGGAATCAGTTTCCTAGGGAGGTGGTGGTCTCTCCCACACTAGAGACCTTCAAGAGGCAGCTGGACAATCATCTGTCGGGGATGCTTTAGGATGGATTCCTGCATTGAGCAGGGGGTTGGACTTGATGGCCTTGTAGGCCCCTTCCAACTCTGCTATTCTATGATTCTATGAAGAGCCCTGCTTGATCAGCCCTGTTAGTCCACCATTCTGTTCTCACGGTGGCCAACCAGCTGCCCACGGGACGCCCACAAGCAGGACAGGAATGCAACAGAACCACCTCTCCCATGTTCCCCAGCAATTGGTGTCCATAGACAGGCTGCCTCTGATATTGGAGGTAGCACAGAGCCATCGGGACTGGTAACCAGTGATAGCGTTCTCCTCCGGGAATTTTTCTAACCTCCTTTTCAAGCCCTACGAATATCTCCCTATCCACAGTCTCCACACCGTGCATAATTTTGGGCATCTCTATCAAGTCTCCCCTTAATCATCTTTCCTCAAAGCCAAACAATCGCCAGCTGTTATAACCTTACATACTGCAGTACAAAAGCAAAATTAAAACCAGCGGCAAAGAATAAAACCGTTCCAGCGCGTAAAACCAAATTAAAACCAGCAACGGAATAAAGTACTAAAAAGCCCTTTTAAAAACACAGTTCTCAAAATGCCCGGGGGAATACAAGAAATGGCACCAAAAAGACCGCCAGGTGAGCCTTTCTAGGAAGAACATTTAACAACAAAAAAGGTTCCATCACGGAAAAGGCCCTGTCTCTTGTAGATGTTTTTAATTGTGGGGGGGAGACGTGTCTTTAGTCTACTCCCATAACCATCCGTGGAGTTGGTAGGGACCCCAGGGCCAGGGTGTCACCTCTCAGATTGGACGTGGCTGCTTCTTTCATGAATGAACTTCAAAAAATTGCAACCAGGTGAACGGGTTGAGGACCTCAGTTACGTCTTCTGCCTCGCCTTTACTTGGAATCAGCTGCCGGAACTCCGGGACATTTCTGGGAGGCCCAAAAATTGTGAAATCACAAGCGGAAAGACTCGCCGTATCTGTTGTGCAATTGTCGCCATGGGAACCCTGTGATGCTTACAGGCGGCAGGCCTGGACAGTAAAATTGTAAATAGGGGCTCTGGGATGGTGTGTACGTGTGTGTGTTTGTGTGTGCTCACACGTGTGTGTGTGTGTGAGAGAGAGAGAGGGGTGTGTGTGTGTTTCTTTGTATTTATCCTCTCATATTCCATGCTAAAAACAGCCTATGGGGATGAGGACACACCACACAACTAAGGCATGTGTGAGCCAGAGGGAAATGGGGTGAGTAATTTCCTTTCTAACTGTCCTAGGAATTCGATCCCTGGTGCTGTATTCCAAGGAAGGGCAGGAGATACGTAGGGACCTACTGGCAGATCTCTGGGTGACTTTTCAGTAGATCAGCAAGGATTCCAGACTCCAAATACTTTAACTGTGGCAGCGATAAAATGTCCCCTTCGGTGCACATCCTAAATTATACTGCTGAAATGAAGGAAGTTTGAGGGGTAATGAGGAGTATATTTTCGTATGGTAGGACTAGGAACTCGCAGTCCGGATACACAAAACAATTTCCTGAGCTCAGAATCTCAGGATTCTAGTAAGAGAAAGAAAAGAATCCCACACGTCTGAAGTCTGCCCATTCTTGCCATATCCACACCGTGTCTTTCAGGGGAAACTTGGCTTTTCGAGAGGAGAAGAGGCACATTCCTAGCTACCGCAGTTGCTAAAGGACGCTTTTAAAAGAGGCAGGCTACATGTGGCTTGCAGGGGCCCCAACTGCCGGCGTGCCACCAACATTTGCTGCTGTGGCCCTCAGATCCCCCCCCCCCCAAAAAAACTGCCCACCCATGTTTTAAAAGTTCAGCAGGATTCTCTGTGTTTCAGAGCCTGCCTTTCTTCCCCAGCGTTTGCAGAGGTGTAGTGTAGCCAGGGCTCCCCGACACTTTTTTATCAGCGGGGTCTCTGACATCATCAGCCACCCCCCTCGGACTTAGCTTCGCTGCAGTCCTCACCCTAGCTAGAAGGAAATGAATTCTCCCCTCAACAAGACATTGTTCCCTGTTGCCATGCAAAGTATTTGATCTTGAATGGGCAATAAAGATCCATGAACTTTATCAAAGACCTGGTGGGGATGAAAGCCGTTTGAAGGATTTGTTCATCTGGATCAGCACATCAGCCTGAGTTTTTTGGATTTTCCTTGGCCATGTCTCTTCTCGGCACTGTCACGAAGCCCCCATAACAGCCTGCGAAAAATAATAATTACAAGTCCACCAAGAGTATGGTCGCTCACCATGCTGGTTTAACCACGCGGAATAATACCTCCTCGCGCTTCAGTTGAAGCTTTACAAAGCGGAAGGTGGGCTGGCGTTATTTATTATGACGGCAGCAATGGTTATGTTCCCCGTACTGCCTTTGGGGAAAGGGACCGCTGTGCTGGTGGGGGAACATGGGCATTGTAGCCTGATACGTCTGACGGACACCAAGTTGAGGAAGGTGGATTTAACGCCACGCGAAGCGATAACGCTTCGCCCTTCTGTTTTCTGCTCGGTCCGGTGAGCACAGGAAGTGGTTGGTTATCAAGGAAGCTAGGATTTGGGGGAGAGGGAAGAAGCCCAACCATAGCTGGGGGCCCTCCCTTCCTTCCCCCCCCCTCGTGTCTTTCTGCTTTCTCATCCCGCCTACCCCCTGCCATGAAGCTGGGGTTCCAGTTCTACCAGTTATTTCCTTATCACGGGCGGCCTTTGGCCGTGGTTCCGGCATCGGCCTCACTCCCCCGCCCTTCAGCAAACATCTTTGCCTCTTGTCAGTCACAGACAGGGATGTGTGACCTAAGGTTACCGGAAACGGCGGTTTACGCCGTGTTGTTCTCATTTTAGAAAAAAGCTGGGCGGGGGGGGGGGGCTTGAACCAGCCTCAGCAGATGCCAGAGCAGGAACACGGCCCTCCCCGCTCGGTGGGCAAAGATTATTTGCATTTAGGTGCCGCCTCCTGTGCTAAAAAGCCGTCAAGTCCACCACAAAGTCCGCGTACAACAAATTAAAGCGATAAAAGCTTTGCTCCATTAAAAAAGAAAAAAAGCGTCATAAAACCCAGTAAAATTGAAAAGGTGCCTCTTCACACCCTTTCTAAGAGAACGTTTTAACTCTGTATTTTAATTTTATATCCATTTTGCTGCATGGTTTTTATCCTGGTGGTGCTTTTTCTACTGTATTTTGTATTTGTGCTTTTAACCTGCGGGTTGTTTTATTAGGGTTTTAATTTTTGCGAACCGCCCAGAGAGCTTCGGCTATTGGGCGGTATAGAAATGTAATAAATAAATAAATAAATAAACGTAAGAACTGGATCAGACCGAGGGTCCATTTGGTCCAGCATTCGGTTCACACAGTGGCCAAGCAGCTGTTGACTAGGAACCCACAAGCGGGACATGAATGCAACAGCACAATCCCGCCCATGTTCCCCAGCAACTGGTGTCCATCGTTACATCTTGTGGTAGTGACTTCCATGTGTTGTGTGAAGAAGACCTTCCTTTGATGTGTCCTGAATCTCCCACCCATCAGCTTCATGGGATGACCCCATTATGTTCTGGTATTTTGAGAGAGGGAGAAAAATGTCCCTTTCTCCACGCCAGGCATAACTTTGTACACCTCTATCAGGTCTCCTCCCAGCCTCCTTTTTTCCAGGCTAAACAATCTCAGCTGAATTAACTTTCCGTCATAGGAAAGTTGCTCCAGCCCCTTGATCATCCCCCCCACACAAAAGCCAGGGGGGTCAATCATACTTCTCAAAGGGGGTGCATTTCAAATATCCCCCCATGCATGGCTTTGTGTCATCCTAGGCCCCTGGTGTTGCAAAATTGTTTCTGGGAGATGCCCCGTCTTGATTTAAGGCCCCTGGCAAAGGCTCTCCCTTGGAGACCCTGGATAGCTCCTTCTTGGGAACGGGATGCCTTGTGCGGATGTGACAAAAAGCTGCTTTATACTCTATCAGTGCCTGGGGCCATCTAACCCAATATTGTCCGCACGGAACGGCAGCAGCGGCTCCCCAGGGCTTCAGCCAGGGGTTTTCCCAGCCCTACTTGGAGAGGCCGGGCATCGAACCTGGCATTGCAACTGGGTCTGAGGATGCTACAGCTCCCTGCCTCACTTCATGCACCAGCTCTGGGAAGGAAGTTACCATGTTGTGTAGGGGAACCAGTAGACAGCCCTTCTCTTTAAGGTCTGCAACAGCTTTGGATTTTGGATTGAGGGCGCGGTGTTATTCCGAAGAGGCTTCCCTTGGGTAGAGTGGTTTTTTGCACTGCGCGGGGGCAGGGGAGAAGAAGCCGTTCGCCAGACTTTCCGAAACAATGACCCAATGGCGGCGGGGCCCCGGTTTTGCTTCCTCTAACTTGCTTCCTGCCCCATGTCGCTCAGGCGTCCGCCTTGCCTAGGCCAGAGGGGGAAGGGAAAAAAGTCCAGGGCCTGGAGCAGCAGTTGGTGAGGGGAGGCAGGCGGGGTGCCTCCATGGGGTTCTTCTGCAAGGGGATCCCGTTTCCCGCGTGGGCCACCGTCCCCACCGCCTGGTGAAACAATGGCCCAATTCTCCTGCCAGCCCCGTACACAATGGGACGCTCAGTGACGCAGCGTCCCAGGGAAATGTTTGAGTCGCCTACGGGTCACGGGGCCCAGACGCAGCCACAGTGGCGGGTGGGAATTGCGCCTTGGCGAGGACTCCGAAGGACTTTCGGCTGTGATGCCGGGCCTTAGAGATGCCAAGACATCAAGCATAGGCCTGAACGGAGAGGAATAACTTCCCCTAGGACCCATCCGCAATATCAGAGCCCAGGCAAAAATAATAACAGCAGTGCCCCTGGCTACGTGCAGAGGGCCTTCCATTTCAGCCCTGAATCACCACATCCTGCATACATTTGCGATTAGAGGCCAGGGTTTGTTTCCCCCTGTTTATGTTTCTCGTGGTTTTCGTTTTACAAGACTGTATTGGGGTTTGGACAGTGATAATACAAACCAAACAGCATAAAAAATAACAGTCGGGCATGAAACTGATCAACGCCTTACGGATTTTATTAAATCCCTTCCTTCTGTGGTTCGTGGATTGTCTGGGATTTTTTGTGGCGTCGGCTGCTCATTGATGAAACCGGATTATTATTTTTTTAGGAATGTACGAGAATTTCGTTCCACACCGGTGCACCGATACACATTTAACACACGTATGAATAGGTATATTCCCATCCATGCACGCCTCCCAATCTAGCATTGTCTTAGAATCATAGAATCATAGAATACAGCTGTTGTCCGAACAGCTGGCGTTTTTCAGCCTGTAACTCCTTTACTGCAGAAACTGCACTGGCTGTTTATTTGCGACTGGGCCAGATTTAAGGAGGGTTTTTTTTTTTACATTGGCGCATGAAGCCCTAAACAACTTGGGGCCATGATTTTTGAGCGAGCGCCTTCTCCCTTACCAGCTCCCTGAGATCATTAAATGAGATCTCCCTGAGATCATTAAATGAGGTTTTCCTGGTTTTTCCACATCGAGTCAAGGTCCATTTGTGATCCACTCTGTGTAGAGCTTTTAGTATATATTCTCTCTCTCTCTCTCTCTCTCTCTCTCTCTCTCTCTCTCTCTCTCTCCTTCTCTCTCTCTCTGTTTCCTGGGTCTGAAATAATGTTCTCAAGTTCTCTTCAGAGGTCCATGGAAAGGTTGTAGAACAGCCAAGAACACCTGTGCTTGCCACTTCGTCTATCCCCCCCCCCGGCCCCCCGATAATGGAGCCAGAGGCTCTTCTGCCTACCTGCTGCCGCTTCACCAATCTGGGACCGGGACCCGCCTCGCCTGAAACAGAGGCCATTAGAACCAGCCACCCTGCGAGGAAGAGGGGGGGGAGAAGCAAATTGTCACCGTTGCCACCTCTTTAAATAGCCTGTTTTAATGACATATTATTGTATATAAACACTGCTCACAAAACAGGCACATCTCCGTTGGAAAGGCAAGACGGCAGTTACCTAAATGTGGGTTATCCAGGTGCTTTGACTGCAAGGAAAGAAAATAGTGCACTAAGTGGTCTGCTGAGACCCCCAGCAATTTTCAAGGGGCCTTTGGGGAGAAGGGGCAGCATGAAAGTTAGGCATGGTTGGATGCCTGCAACCACTGACCAGAACCGCGCCTCCTTTTCACTGTTGCAACCTGCTTGTTCGCCAGCTTCTCGCTCCGGCAAAGAAAACGGTGGAGGCTACACCGCCTCCTTGCTCCTGGGTTCTCCGCCTGTCAAACAAGCGGGAGCCATGTGCTTAAGTTAAGGCATGGGCAGGGAGCCCTAAATGTGAGGACTAGCAACTTGGCATTAAACGCACAAGGCAAGAGGAATCTAGTGCAGAGAGGTACTGGTTCCTCTCTCTTCAGCCCTGGTTAGGCCTCATCTAGAGTATTGCATCCAGTTCTGGGCTCCACAATTCAAGAAGGACACAGGGAAGCTGGAGCGTGTTCAGAGGAGGGCAACCAGGATGAACAGGGGTCTAGAAACAAAGCCCTATGAGGAGAGACTGAAAGAACTGGGCATGTTTAGCCTGGAGAAGAGAAGATGGAGAGGAGACATGATAACACTCTTCAAATACTTAAAAGGTTGTCACACAGAGGAGGGCCAGGATCTCTTCTCGATCCTCCCAGAGTGCAGGACACGGAATAACGGGCTCAAGTTAAAGGAAGCCAGATTCCGACTGGACATCAGGAAAAACATCCTGACTGTTAGAGCAGTACGACAGTGGAATCAGTTACCAAGGGAGGTTGTGGGCTCTTCTCCCACACTAGAGGCCTTCAAGAGGCAGCTGGACAAGCATCTGTCAGGGATGCTTTAGGGTGAATTCCTGCATTGAGCAGGGGGTTGGACTCGATGGCCTTAGAGGCCCCTTCCAACTCTGCTATTCTATGATTGTAGATGAGCGGAAAGGCGAGGAGTCACAGCTATTGCAGCAGGAGACAATTTCAGGTTTAGAGTCTGGCATTCAGCAATTCAAGCAAGGTCCGTCCATCTCCACACTTTGGAGAGGAGGGGATGAGGCCGAGTTTTCTAGGGCCTGGAGACGGGACTCCTGGGTTCTTTCACCAGTGAAATTACAAATGGGCTTAAGTAGGTTAGAGCACGGACGCACACATCTCTACTTCTGTCTCGGCTTGGCACAGATTTCCAGGACCCTGTGTGCCAAGAGAGCAGAGGAAGCACAGCAGCGTGGGCCAGAACCGCCAGCAGAGGAAACACTCCTTGTGCCATGGAGATGAGGGTGACGTGCCAGGGAATTTATTGCAGCATAGTGGAGCCCGCTGGTACCAGGAAAGGGCTGAATCTGGGTAGGAGCCAGGCAAGACTTGAATAGGAACGTGGGATGCTGTCTTATACCGAGTCAGAGCATGTGTCTATCTGGCTCAGTATTGTCGACATGGACTGGCAGCATTTCATAGAATCATAGAATAGCAGAGTTGGAAGGGGCCTACAAGGCCATTGAGTCCAACCCACTGCTCAATGCAGGAATCCACCCTACAGCATCCCTGACAGAGGGTTGTCCAGCTGCCTCTTGAAGGCCTCTAGTGTGGGAGAGCCCACGACCTCCCTAGGTTCCATTGTCGTACTGCTCTAACTGTCAGGAAGTTTTTCCTGATGTCTAGCCTGCACTTAGCAGGGGGTTGGACTTGATGGCCTTGTAGGCCCCTTTCCAACTCTACTATTCTATGATTCTAAATTACAGCTGTTGACTGCCCTGACCTTAACAGATTCTGTGTTTTAATACAGCGGCAGGTAACTTTTGCAGACTCATACTCATATTTGGGATTTTGATGAAGTGCTGATTTGGGGATTGGCTTTTTCCCCCCCGGATGGAGGCCTCCATTTCTGGCTCTGCTCAAATCCCACATTTGGTCCTGTTCTCTCCGCAGTCCTGCTGGCTGAATATGTGGACGACGGGGACGTGAGCGGGAAGACCCTGAAGATCACGGATTTTGGGCTGGCACGCGAGTGGCACAAGACGACGAAGATGAGTGCGGCTGGCACTTACGCTTGGATGGCGCCCGAGGTCATCAAAAGCTCCACCTTCTCCCGGGGCAGCGATGTCTGGAGGTGAGCAAGAGAGAGAGAGAGAAGGTCCTGCCCCGATGGAGGTTCTGGGTTTGGGGTCGTAGCACTTCTCTCCCAGGGTGGGGAGAAGGAGAAAAGTTGGGGCACGAAGGCATGGCATTCCACAAGGCGATGGGGTACCCAAATGCTTCCTGGGATTCTCACCAGGGTCCATTTTCCCTCCAGCTACGGGGTACTACTTTGGGAACTCCTTACCGGCGAAGTTCCGTACCGGGGCATTGATGGACTTGCCGTTGCCTACGGCGTCGCCGTGAACAAGCTGACCCTCCCAATCCCGTCTACCTGTCCAGAACCCTTCGCACGCCTCATGGCAGGTAAGCAAAAGCAAGATTTGGGGATTCTCTCCAAAACCCTGCCAGAGAGCAAAAATGGCCTTGGTATCCTTTCTCCCCCTGGTGGCCATTTGTAGGCTCATAGAATACTAGAGTTGGAAGGGTCCCTTAAGGCCATCGAGTCCAACCCCTTGCTCAATGCAGGAATCCCCCTAAAAGCATCCCTGACAGACGATGTTGTGTTTCTCAGAACACTCCTGCTTTCGATGGGACGCAAATGACGCAGCTTGCTAAGTAATCCACAAAGCTTTTATTAAGCAACAAACGTCTCTTCTACCTGAAGGGAGTCTAACTTCTTGGAAACATCCCCCTAGGCAAAACTATGCAAACTAAGCGAGACAATTGTCCGCTCAAGAAGAATAGGAAACCACTTCCCAAACGCCCGTAACTTCAGAGCGCCTGGTGCGGAGGCAGGTTCTGGCGTAATCGAACTGACTTTCTCACACCTTCCTTCCGCCCGGTGCATTTGAGCTTCCGGAGGATCCTAGCATCAGCTAGTTTGTCGGGACACTCACTTCCGGAAGAAGGCTCACTTCCCACTGAGTGTGTAGGATTTGGCCTTGAGGAGATAAGCTCTGGAGGGGGCTGACGCCCAGCTGGGGAATCGCCCGTGAGAGCTTCCATCCCACTGGTCCAGGCTGGCTGGGGTCTGGCGCTGCGTCTTCTAGTTCCGAATCTGATTCTGATTGATTACCTGAAACATCTTCTCCCAAGACAGGGGCAGTAGGGTTAGCCATGACAGATGGCTGTCTGAATGCCTCTAGGGTGGGAGAGACCACCACCTCCCTCGGTCATTGCTTCTATTGAGACCACTGTTCGTTCTGTCTCTCCCCCTGCTCCTGTTCTCCCATTGACCCCACCAGAGTGCTGGGAGCAGGACCCTCACCGGCGTCCCAGTTTTGCATCCATTCTGTCCCAGCTGATGGTGCTGGAGACCCAGGTTCTCCACGACATGCCACAGGAGTCTTTCCACTCCATGCAGGACGACTGGAAGGTCGAGATCCAGGACATGTTTGATGAGCTTCGCGCCAAGGAGAAGGTAGGAGAGGAGGAGGGTGGGTGGGTGGAATTTCCGGGCAGAACTCAGCCTCCGACATCTTTGCAGAACGTGGGACTTTCATCGGAGGAGGTTTGCCTTTGGCTAAAGCCGCTTTCCTCGACCGGACGTCCTCCAGACTCGGTGGGCTTCAACTACATCAACCCCTTAGAAATGCTAATGGTCAGGGATTCTGGGCGTTGTAGTCCACAACAGCTGATGGGCGCCAAGTTGTGGAAGGCTGGTGAAAGATAGAGCAACTCTTCCCTAGGGTTCATAACCAAGACCCACGGGGGATGTTTGGGGTATATAAAACAGGTCAAACCTAGCCTGTATCTTCCTACAACCCATGTTGATTAATCATTAGACTATTCGTTATGATAGGCAAAAGTTTCATAGAATCATAGAATAGCAGAGTTGGAAGGGGCCTACAAGGCCATCGAGTCCAACCCCCTGCTCAATGCAGGAATCCACCCTAAAGCATCCCTAACAGATGGTTGTCCAGCTGCCTCTTGAAGGCCTCTAGTGTGGGAGAGCCCACAACCTCCCTAGGTAACTGATTCCATTGTCGCACTGCTCTAACAGTCAAGAAGTTTTTCCTGATGTCCAGCTGGAATCTGGCTTCCTTTAACTTGAGCCCCTTATTCCGTGTCCTGCACTCTGGGAGGATCGAGAAGAGATCCTGGCCCTCCTCTGTGTGACAACCTTTTAAGTCTTTGAAGAGTGCTCTCATGTCTCCCCTCAATCTTCTCTTCTCCAGGCTAAACATGCCCAGCTCTTTCAGTCTCTCTTCATAGGGAGACTGGAAGGGTAGTTTGTCTCTACCCTTCCAGTGAAGCGGCTGACAGAGCCTTCTGCCTCCATCGGAGCAGGTCGTTGCAATAAGGCAAAGGTCCCAGTAGACTCTAGGCGAGACCTAAGAGGGAGAGAAAAATGGAAAACATCTCAAAGGAGAAGGGAGAAATAGTAGTGGAATTCTTATTACTATTTATTATTATTGACATTTCTATACCGCCCCATAGCTGAAGCTCTCTGGGCAGTTTACGTAAGATTAAAACAATTAAAATCAATATACAAAGAATAAAACCACAAAACATAAATCTAAAAACAACTAGAAACAACTTTAAATGCAGATCCAGGATCGATGAAGCTCATCACATATTGTGAAATGCCTGGGAAAAGAGAAAAGTTTCAACCTGGTGCTGAAAAGTTAGCAATGTTGGCACCAGGCGGGCCTCGTCTGGGAGATCGTTCCATAATTGAGGGGCCACCACTGAAAAGGCCCTCTCCCTTGTTTCCATCCTCCGAGCTTCCCTCGGAGTAGGCACTCGGAGGAATACCTTAGATGTTGAGCGCAGTGTAGGGGTAGGTTCATGTCAGGAACGGCGTTCCCTCAGGTTTTGTGTAGGCATTGTATGAGCCCACAACACCTTTTTCAACTGGTCAGAGGCAGGAGTAGATTCACACACACACACACACACACACACTTTTTTTGTCCATTTCCTTACTTGTGCGGACCTACACAAGGCCTAGCAGAGGCAGTGTGGCATAGTGGTTAGAGCATTGGACTGGGACTTGGGAGATCCGAATTCTAGTCCCCATTTGGGCTCACTTTGATTCTCAGTCTGGCCTCCCTCGTAGGGTTGTTGTGAGAGTAAGAAGGGAGAGGAGGAGAAGGAGGGGATTGAGCGTGGGCTAGCGTGTTGTGTAAACCCAGTCACTATCAGCCCCGGGTTCTGAGGGCTTTCTCTCTCTCAAGTCCCCTTGTCTTCATCCTGTCCCTCGCTGTGTCTGCCCCCTCAGGAACTGCTGAGCCGCGAGGAAGAGTTGAAGCAGGCGGCCCTGAAGCAGAAATCCCAGGAAGAGTTCTTGCGTCAACGTGAACACGAGTTGGCTCAGTGGGAACTGGAGGTATTTGAGCGTGAGCTGAGCCTCCTGATCCAGCAGATGAACCGGGAGCGGCCCCACGTGAAGAAGCGCAAGGGGACCTTCAAGAGGAACAAGCTGAAAGGCCGGGACAGCGAACGTATCAGCATGCCTCTTGGTACAGACTGCGGGGCGGGGAGTCGTCCCGCTTCAAACCGGAGTCTGGGCTCTTTGCTAGTCAAAGCGGGGACATCAACAAGGGAGAGTTCAATTAAGCAAACAGCCATGATGCACGGGGTCAGGCTAATGAGCCGGTGTGGTGTAGCGGTTAGAGTATCGGACTAGGCTGGGAGTCGGGAAGATCCGGGTTTGAGTCCCCCGCTCGGCCACGGAATCTCACTGGGCGACTTTGGGCCAGCTGCAGACTCTCAGCCCAGCCTACCTCACAGGGTTGTTGTTGTTGTGAGGAGAAACTAAAGAGGAGGAGGATTATGTGGGTTCCTTGGAGGAAAAAAGGCATGACATAAATGTAATAAATAAATAAACGTACGAGCGGTTCGAAGACTAGATAGAGGTCAAAACACAATATGATTGTAGAATCATAGAAGAGTAGAGTTGGAAGGGGTCTATAAGGCCATCGAATTCAACCCCTGCTCAATGCAGGAATCCACCTCAAAGCATACCTGACAGATGGTTGTGCATTACACAGTCCAGAAGCAGAGTCAGTATCACGGAGTATCAACCACATGGCTGGGTACTGGGGCTGCTAGAACTAACCAGCCAGACACAGGAGAGCCTGCTGCCCCACCCATGGCTCAGCTGCAGCACATTAGAGCGCTCTGGTCAGAGCCCTACTCAAAAGGAGCCACTTTCCTCCTGAGTAGACCTCAGCTGCAACTTGGCATCGTCACTCCTTGGCATCTGAGGCTTCATCTCTTAAAGGGGCCTGACCTGTTTTTAAGCAGTCCCAGGTTGTGAAGACGTGGGAGCGGCTGGGGCGGGCTACTGTCCTCAAGGCTCGAATCCGAGTCTGAGGACAATAATGCAACCTTCTCTGGATGCATGGGACCTGACACTTGGTTTTTTTTTTCCTGAAGTCGTCGGCCCTGGGGAGGCAGAAGCCTCCTGACACACTTCCATGGCCAAGTCGTCTCCCTGAACTCAGGAGGCTCTTCTACTGAGGACAAGGTTTTGCAATCCTGTTCCCTGACACACGGTGTCACCGGCAAATGCATATTCTCTCTCTTTCTCCGTCGCTCTTTCAGATTTCAAGCACCGCATCACAGTGCAGGCTTCACCCAGCTTGGACAAGAGAAAGGACTTCTTTGAAGTGGGCGGAGGAGGCTCCCCTACCTTCACCCGGCTGAGAGCCATCCAATGTGAGTAATGTCATGTAGAGGAGAGAGTTGGAAACGCTGGACTTTGGCGCCCTCAGATTTCAGGCAAGCCCAACCAAGGAGGTGCTGTGGGTAGATAGTTCCCTAGAATCATAGAATAGTAGAGTTGGAAGGGGCCTAGCAAGGCCATTGAGTCCAACCCCCTGCTCAATGCAGGAATCCACCCTAGTTGAATGCAACGGCATCCAATCAATCGAGAGACAGTGTGGTGTAGCGGTTAGAGCATTGGACCAGGATTCAGGAGACGTAGGTTCTAATCCCCACACGGCCATGAAGCTCGGCAGGGGACTTTGGGTCAGTCACTGACGCCCAGCCTAAAGTCCCCCAGAGGATTGTCGCTATTTCTTAGCCTTGCCTACCTCAGAGGGTTGTTGTGAAGATGAATAGAGGAGAGCAAGAGGATCACATACGTCGCTTCAGAGGTTCTGGGAAGGAAAGGCGGGATATAAAAGTAACCTGAAGTCGTACGTGCCCCGAACTGGTTGAATACAGAGCCAGTGTGGCGTAGTGGCTAAAGTGTTGGACTGGGAGTTGGGAGATCTGGGTTCTAGTCCCCACTCGGCCACGGAAACCCACTGGGTGACTTTGGGCCAGTCACAAACTCTCAGCCCAACCTACCTCACAGGGTTGTTGTTGCGAGGATAAAATGGATCGGAGGAAAACGGTTGTATACGGCACCTTGGGTTCCTTAAAGGAAAAAAGGCGGGATATAAATGCAATAATAAATCAATATTAGTGGGGGATCCTTAAAGCCTTAGAAATTTATTACGGCTTACGGTTTTGTGGACAGCAGGGGCAGTGATGGTTTTAGCCGAGTTGAAAAATGTGTGTGCAAATGAGCCATTTGAAACACGGACCCCCTTTTTTGTGTGTGCGTGCAGATGCGCTATCTGAATCACGTGCTTCTTCTTTTTTCTCTCCACCACAGTGGAACCGAGTGAGAATGACCAGAATTGGGGCTGCCCGTTGCCACGGCGAGGGGACGAGACCTGGAATGGGCGGACCAAGAGCCCCGGTTCCCCCAAACCGTGGGAGAGCAGTACGCAGAACGGCAGGTAGGGGGCACCCTTTCCTTCCCTGCTGGTAATGTAGCAGAAGGGCACCTCTGCGGTTAGCAGGCCTTGATCCCTGTGGTGAGGACGGGTTCGGGTTCGAATTCTGGTGCAAAGGGAGAGATACCCCCTCCTCCTTACTACTTGACTTCTTTCTCCCATCAGTTTATTTTATTTACCTCATAGAATCATAGAATAGCAGAGTTGGAAGGGACCTACAAGGCCATCGAGTCCAACCCAGGAATCCACCCTAAAGCATCCCTGACAGATAGTTGTCCAGCTGCCTCTTGAAGGCCTTTAGTGTGGGAGAGCCCACAACCTCCCTAGGTAACTGGTTCCATTGTCGTACTGCTCTAACAGTCAGGAAGTTTTTCCTGATGTCCAGATGGAATCTGGCTTCCTTTAACTTGAGCCCATTATTCCGTGTCCCGCACTCTGGGAGGATCAAGAAGAGATCCTGGCCCTCCTCTGTGTGACAACCTTTCAAGTATTTGAAGAGTGCTATCCTGTCTCTCCTCCATCTTCTCTTCTCCAAGCTAAACATGCCCAGTTCTTTCAGTCTCTCTTCATAGGGCTTTGTTTCCAGGCCCCTGATCATCCTGGTTGCCCTCCTTAAAATATCTTACTGCTCCCCATTCAAGAATTTCAAAGCGATGAAGCAATAGAATAAAAACAGAATTAAAAAACACACATTCAAAACACATTTTTAAATGAAACAAAGTGCACAATAAAACCGTGGTGGGTCACTAAGGGAAGGCTTCCTGGAACAAGGTTTCCAGGAGGCGGCAGAAGCAGCACAGTGTTGGTGCCTGCCTGACCTCCAAAGGCAGGCAGGGAATCCCGTAGGAAGGGGGGCACCACAGTGAAGGCTCTTCTCCTGGTGGGCTCCAGTCGGACCATAGATCCACGTGGAACCGACAGGAGCATGCCCTCAGATGACCTCAATGACTGGGCAGGTTGGTAGGGGAGGGAGAAGCCGCTCTCTCAGATATCCTGGTCCCAAATTGTTTAGGGCTTTGTACACTAGTAACAAAAACTTAAACCTGGCCTGGTAGCGAATAGGAAGCTAGTAGTTTCCTCTGCAAAAGATTAGGATATAGCAGAGATTGCTTTCTTGTGGGTCAAAGCAACCAGTTCTCTGGATAGGGTTCAGCACCTTGGATAGCTCCTTTACAGTCTTCACTAGGCCTTATCTAGAGTATTGCGTCCAGTTCTGGGCTCCACAATTCAAGAAGGACGCAGACAAGCTGGAGCGGGTTCAGAGGAGGGCAACCAGAATGATCAGGGGTCTGGAAACAAAGCCCTATGAAGAGAGACGGAAAGAACTGGGCATGTTGAGCCTGGAGAAGAGGAGATGGAGGGGAGACCTGAGAGCACTCTTCAAATACTTGAAAGGTTGTCACACAGAGGAGGGCCAGGATCTCTTCTCGATCCTCCCAGAGTGCAGGACAGGGAATAATCGGCTCAAGTTAAAGGAAGCCAGATTCCAGCTGGACATCAGGAAAAACGTCCTGACTGTTAGAGCAGTACAACAATGGAACCAGTGACCTAAGGAGGTTGTGGGCTCTCCCACACTAGAGGCCTTCAAGAGGCAGCGGGACAACCATCTTTCAGGGATGCTTTAGGGTGGATTCCTGCCTTGAGCAGGGGGTTGGACTTGATGGCCTTACAGGTCCCTTCCAACTCTACTATTCTATGATTCTATGAAAACTGGACCAGATGTGCAGTCCCCACTGAAATAGGAGGTGGATGAAGGAAATAATACTGGGCTTGATGGAGCTATGGGCTCACTTGACTCCGTATAAGGCAGTCCCAGGAAAGGAAAGGATTGTAGCTCAGTCGTAGAGCCATTGTTTGCATGCTTTTCGATCTCCAGCGATGTCAGGTAAGGATGGAAAAACTCCTTGCTGAAACCCTGGAGAGCCACCGCTGCCAGTCAGAGCAGGCAATACTGAGCTAGACTGACAGATCCCCTGATTGGTAGGAAGCCATTTCTTACGGCCCTTCGATTACAGCGGGTGAGGCGTGTGCTCTTGACAGGGTGCTGTGACCCATTTCCTGTCTCCGCCCTCCGCAGGAGACGGTCGCGGCTGGAAGAAACGACGTGGTACTTGGAGCCAGATGTGCTGCCTGTTCCTGCACAGCCCCAGGTCCAGCCCAGCCCTAACGGTGAGCTCTTCCGTGCCCCAGCTGCTTGGCGCTGCTGCCACCTTTGGAGCAGCTGCCTCCGGTCCAAAGCCGGTACCTCCTATTCAAAGGCTGTTGGGTGGGGGAGTCCTCTCGCACTCAGAGCCCCTGCACAGGTGCTGCCCATCACTGAGAAGATGGACCAACAGCCCAGCTTGGTCTAAGACACCTTCCTGCATCCCCAGGGAAGGACCATATAACTCAGCTTCCAATAGGTTCCGCTATTCCTAAGTTTCCAGGAGTTTCCTATATTCCAGGTTCCTAAGAGCCTGATAATGAGCCTCGTGTGACGCAGAGCGGTAAAGCAGCAGTTTCTGCAGCCGAAACTCTCCCTATGGCCTGAGTTCGATCCCAGCGGAAGCTGGTTTCTGGCAGCCGCCTCGGGTCGACTCAGCCTTCCATCCTCCCGAGGTCGGTAAAATGAGTACCCAGCTAGCTGGGGGAAAGGTAATCACGGCCGGGGAAGGCAACGGCAAACCACCCCGCTATAAGGCCTGCCAAGAAAACGTCAGCGAAAGCTGGCGTCCCTCCAAGAGTCAGTAATGACTCAGTGCTTGCACGAGAGGTTCCTTTCCTTCTAAGAGCCTGATGGGAGTTGTAATCCAGAAAATGTGGCGAGCACCAAGTTGTGGAAACTAGCCCAACTTACGCATCCAGTTCTTGGGCTGTATGTCCCTCAGACACACCTACCTGCTCTAAAGATGTACATTAATCCCCCCTCCTACTTTCTCACCTTGACAGGCGACATCCCTGCCGATGCCCCCGAAACGGAGGACCCAGCACCGGAACGCCCCAGCGCCCCCCGGCTCATCCAGCGCGCCCTGCTCCGGGGCACAGCCTTGCTGGCTTCGCTGGGCTTGGGCCGGGAGCTGCCGTCCGCCTCCCACGAGCCCCACCCACCCAGCTCCCCTCCGCCGGAGGCCCCCCCTGCCCTGCAGGTGGAGCTGTGCAAGGAAGACCCCCCCACCGAGCTCCTCGTGGACGTGGCCTCGGGGGGCGACCGGGGGGCCTTGCCGCCCCTGTGGATCCAAATGTCGCCCAAGGTCCCGAGACTGACGGAGGGGCGTGGGAACAAGAACCAGAAATGGGGTAAGTCCCGTCAACTCAGCCTGCAGGATCGGCCCCGAAAGACGTCTGTACGGCTGTCGACGCATCGCCTTCCACCGGTTTTAAAATCTGGCGGTGCGGGTGGGACGAGCGGATGGTGATTCGCCCTCGTTGGTCTATTATTTCAGCTCGAGGTGGGGCTGCCTTTGTTAACGTTGGCTTCTGTCCTTCCTTCCTTCCTTCCTTCCTTCCTTCCTTCCTTCCTTCCTTCCTCTCTCTCTCTCTCTCTCTCTCTCCCTCTCCTCCCCACACACACAGATGGGGCTTTGCCGTCTCCCTCCTCCCCTCGCAGTCCCCGGTCGCCTCGCCCGTCCAGCCTCATCTCCCGGCCACGGCCGTCTCCGGTCCGCAGCCGGATCGACCCCTGGAGCTTCGTGTCGTCGGGAGCCCGCGCCTCGCCCGTTCAGTCTCCCCGCCTGGGACCACGCCAGCTCAAGCCGCTGGGCCCCCAGGGCACCAATCCTTTCGGGGCGCCCAATCCTGACCCCTTTGCCTGTGGGGACTTCTCGGCCCTGAAGGAGCCGACGACGACGACGACCGCGCCTTCCGGCCCGTTTGCTGTCGCGTCCGGGCTGGCTCCTCCCGGCCGGCTCAGCCGTTCTCCATCGCCTGGTTGGACCTCTGGACCCCTCCCGGCTAAAGAACAGCCCCCGGCCCAGCCCTGGTGGTCGGCCCCTGCGGCCCCTCAAGGAAGGGCGACCCCCAAATGAAAGGGACCTTTCTTCTGCAGGAAGTGGGCGCCTCGAACTCAAACCTCACGCTCAACAGCGATTGGACATGAGGCTGCAAAGTCCGGTTTGTTCTCTCTCAGCCAGTTTCTTCAAGGATGTGAAGCCATATTTTTTCTCTACAGCGTTGAGTGTCCCTGGGGGAAGTGATGAAGGGTCTGTATGTATTGGGCAGGGTGGGGTGAAGGAGGTAGCAGGGTGTGGGCGTTTCTCGTGCCCCTCCATGTCGTGAACACTAACTGGTCAGACCCACTGGCAATTCACCTTTCTCTCTCTGGCTCCTCCATGTTTGTAGGGGCAGGTTGTGGGGAGAGGGTTCCCAAATTGGCAGCTATTTTCATTCTTTCTTTATGTCCCATTTGCATCCTGGCTCCGTTTGCATCCTGGCTCCGTTTGCATCCTGGCTCCTTTGCCAACTCCATTCACCATGACTGTGCCTTGGTGTCTCCCC
Organism: Elgaria multicarinata webbii; assembly: GCF_023053635.1. Lineage (NCBI taxonomy): Eukaryota > Metazoa > Chordata > Lepidosauria > Squamata > Anguidae > Elgaria > Elgaria multicarinata. The sequence goes on along the minus strand of NC_086191.1, from coordinate 14,699,213 downwards.
CCCCCACTGAATTGCAGGGTGGGTGTAGACACCTCCAGACAGACCAGGACAATACACTCCCCCCCCCCCATACCCCACATGGTCCTTTTCGGGATTCCTCCTTGCCAGGCCAAGCACTGCTCCAGCAAACACATAGCTCCCCTTTCGCCCAGGAGGAAAGACTGCCGTAGCCAGATGTGTTGGGACCACCACGCAGATCGGCAACCTGGTGCCCTCCAGATGTTTTAAATTACGATTTCCAACTCCTGGCCATTGGCCATGACAGCTGGGGCTAATGGGAGATGTAATCCATCTGGAAGACACCAGGTAACGATGCTTTCTGCTGTTCACGAGCCCGTCACGTCGCACGAGGGGCGGAGGGTGGAAATGTGAGACGAGGGAGAGGTTGGAAACAGGGGGAGGGCATTTTGACGTCCCGCCTGTATGCTGGTCTTTTTGACAAGGAAGAGGGAAGCAGCGAACGTCTACACGGGGTCCCCGCTTGCGCCGAAGCCGCGCCACTCCCGGCTGGGTCCCGCCTGCATCCGCTCGCACTTTGCACGTGCAATTCTACTGTGTCCACTCACCCCTACTTGAAAGCCACATGTGCGCCAGGCTCCCTGCCACTCTGCAAGGGCAAGGGAGCCCCGTGTGTCCAGCCCGGCCCCTGCGAGGGGCGGGCCAAGCCTGTGAAACGAGACCAAATAAACCTCCACTTGCTGCCGCCGGGTCTGCGTCTCGTTTAGTCCATAAAGGAGGCCGGAACCTCCATGGTTGCAGGGGTGGATCAGGGAAGACCAGAGTTTTACGGTGGGAATCCACAGCGGTTTAAAAAAGCACACGGGCCTTTCTTCCACGCTTGCAGGGAGACGGGTGCCTCCCCCAAAACGTCCCTGCCGTGTAGGCAAGGGTAAACCATTACCCAGTGAACTGCCACTGTCTCTTAATGTTTCACTTCAGCCTGAGCCGGGGGACTCTGAGCTTATAGGACCCTCCTACAGAAATAAGGGCCAAGCCAAAACGGTCAATTTCAAGCTTCTCGGCCTAAAACTTTCAAAAGCAGCAAGACCAGATGAATGTAGTACTGAAGGTTTCCCTTGAAGGACGTTCACGCAGCTCTAAAGGTAGCGATGTACGCTTATTTGCACAGGAGGAGAAAAGGGGTGAAAAGATGTTAAAAAAATATCAGGAGAAAGTCAAGGAAAGGGAACCCATTGGAACACAGCTGCAGGTAAAAATAGCACCGTGCGCTCTGGGTTTATTTGATTTGTTTATTTAAAACATTTCTTGGCCGCCGTTTAGGGCAGGAGCCCGCATGTATTTTATTAAAATATTTATGTATTTTAATAAAATACATAAAAACAGTTTTAAAACATTAAAAGCAATAGAAACGTAACACAATGAAATAGTTAAAACAGCAAAAGCAAACAAAATCATTTAAGACAACTGCAATAGCAGTACTCCTGAGAAGGCCGTGGCGGAATAAAACATTTTAAAGGCCTTTTTAAAAGCCTCCGATGGGAGTTTGTCCCACATTCGCGGAGCCACTGATGAGAAGGCCCTGTGTGAACACCCACCTAATTTCTCTCATGGGTGAGCAAAGGAGAAAGGACTCTGATCTTAAAGTGCGGGCAGGCTGATATGGGTGAAGGCGGTTCTTCAAGTAACTTGGTCCCAAACCGCTTAGGGCTTTAAAGGTCAAAAGCAGCACTTTGAATTGGGTTTTTCCTGCTGTTCATAGCCTCTGGCTTTCTAGTTACAAAATGCTCGGCATCTGGGCTGAAGGCACTCTAGCACTATGTAGCATAGCAGGGTGCTGGGGCGGTAAGGACAAAAAAATATGTTGCCTTTTCCCCTTTCTGAAACTAACAACCACTAGTGTGACCATATGAAAAGGAGGACAGGGCTCCTATATCTTTAACAGTTGTACTGAAAGGGGAATTTTCCACTGCATCACAACAATTAAAGCTGCCCTCTTTTTTATGTGGTCACTAGCATAGCTCCTGCAGCTTTAACCGTTGTGATGAAGAGGGAATTTCACCAGGTTGTCTATATACACAAATGACATCTGCTGAAATTCCTGTTTCGTTACAACTGTTAAAGATACAGGAGCCCTGTCCTCCTTTCCGTAGGGTCACCCTAACACCCACCCGCCCTGGCAAGACCTGAATTGCACCATGGTCACCTTTTCCAGTGGGGGATCTACACTACTGTTTTAAAGTGCTTTAAAGCACTTTATAACAGTTTTGACAAGTGTTGGGGCCCAGGAAACACTCCATATATAATTGTCAAAATGTTTTCAAAGTGCTTTAAAGCGCTTTAAAAGCAGTAGTGTAGAGCTCCCCCAGGACTGTTCTACTGTAAGCATTCGTTGATCTGGGATGAAAGATAAACGAATTTATAGAATATTTCTATAGTGCCAAATACCTGAAGCTCTGGGTGTTTTTTTGCTCATCCCGTCTTTATCTCTGAAGGTGTGAACAAACCAGGGGATCTTGCTCCGGGATAGCGGAAGCTGAGCAAAACCACACACACCCAGAGAGCTTTTGCGCAGTTTTCGTGTGTGCCAACAGACCCAGGGTTGGCACACGGACGGACGGACGGACACACAGCTGGATGACCACAAGTGAAGCGTGGATCACGCGGTTCCCTGCAACGAACAAGTGGAGCAAATGCGTTGCTGCCATTCCGTAACGCTTTGCGAACACACCCTGCCTGTCTCATCCTGCCTGCTTTCATTGCTGCGACCTGCAGCCTCCCTTCTGTGAGCTGGTAAAGGCTGTGTCAGTTGGGACCACCCTGGGAAATATAGCAGGGGTACATCAATATTAAAACATCGGCTCAGCAGCTATGGACGAACAAAAAGGGAGACCGAGAGAGGAAGGACAAAGAAGCCAAACTTTTGTTACGAATTGTTAGGAGAGGGGCTGAAATCTAAATGGCAACTGAGACTGGACTGGAGGAGGGAAAGTGCAAAAAGAGATAAAATCAGCTTACCAAATGCTCTTGTTCCCAGGATGTGTTCTAGCAAATTTCTGCCCCACCTTTTGCCCTTGACCAGCTGCAAAAGAGGGCCGGGCGGCTTTAAAAGTTGTGACAAAGAGGGGATTTCACCTGGTGCTGAACGCGTACCAAGGTGCTGAAATGCCCTTTTTCTGTACAACCGTTAAAGGTGCAGGAGCCCTGTCCTCCTTTTCATAGGGTCACCCTAGATAAAGCGACGAGAGGGCCAGGTGCAGATGGAGCTGGAAAGGGGGGGGGGGAATCTGGGAATGGCCCCGATTGTGGCCCTGCACCCATACAGGAGCCTGGTCCTCCTTTTCACAGGGTCATCCTACCCAAAGTCCCCCAACGAGGGGAGCCCTCGAACCAGCCCCAACACTCCCCACTACACCACACTGTTGCCTGGAGGCCCAGCAGCGAACAGAGGTGAGTAAGCTTCCGAGTAGCCCCCCTGGCTGGGGCTGCTGGGGACTGTAGTCCGCCACCTGGCCGGCGCCAGGGGTGAGGCTGCTGTTAGGCGGCGCAGCCCCGGCAGGTTGGGGAGGTGCAGCGGCGCCCGTGCGTCACGGAGGAACCGGTTGCCTCGCCCTGGGCTGGGGCCAGCAGCAGCAGCAGCAGCTCGCCTGGAACCGCCCTGGCGGCGCTCACCTGAGGCAGGCAGGCAGGCAGGGCGCGCGGGAGCCGGGGCCACCGCCGTCGGGGCCCCGCCATGGAGCCGGCGTCGAGGCTGCGGCGCTGGCGCTACGCGCTGCTGCTGTGCGCCTACGCGCTCTTCCTGGCGCTGGGCGCCGCCGTCTTCGCGGCCCTGGAGCGGCCGCCCGAGCGCGCCCTGCACGCCGGCCTGCGCGCCGCCCGCGCCCGCCTGCTGGCCCGGCACGCCGCCTGCCTGGACGAGCCGCAGCTGGCCCGGTTGCTCCAGCGCTTGCTCGCCGCCCGCAGCTACGGCGCCGCCGGCCTGGCCAACGCGTCCGCCGACGAGACCTGGGAGTTCACCTCGGCCCTCTTCTTCGCCGCCAGCGTCCTCACCACCACGGGTAGGGCGCCCCGGATCGAGCCGGGCACGTCGGGAGGGAGGGAGGGTGGGGAGGGAGCAGCAGGCGGAAAGCCGTCCGGGAGAGAGAAATAGACCCCGGGGCGCGTGGAGGCGGGGGAAAGGCACCGCAGGGAGGGGGCGAAGGAACTGCACAGGGAGAGAGAGAACGGGGGTGCTGCGGCAGCCGGCTTGAAATAAGGGGGGAGCAGGCCGAAAGCCAACCGGTGGAGAGAGAGAGAGAGACGGGGGAGTATGGAGGCAGGGAAAATGCACCACAGGGAGAGAGAGAGAGAACTCCGCAGGTAGAGAGAGAACAGGGGTGCTGGGGCAGCGGGCTTGAAATAAGGGGGGAGCAGGCCAAAAGCCAACCGGTGTAGAGAGAGATGGGGGAGTACGGAGGCAGGGAAAATGCACCACAGGGAGAGAGAGAGGGAGAGAACTCCGCAGGTAGAGAGAACAGGGGTGTTGGGGCAGCAGGCTTGAAATAAGGGGGGGGGGGGGAGCAGGCTGAAAGCCAACCGGTGTAGCGAGGCAGACGCAATGAGGCAGGGAAAACACACCGCAGAGAGAGAAGAAATGCCACAGGTTGCGCACGGGGTGGGGGGGGGGAGAGCAGGAAAAAGTTCTCCAATACCCAACATTCCCTACAACCAGGTGGTGTAAGGAACGCTCGGAGTTCTAGAACTCCCCCCCCACCCCCCCAGTCTAAGCTGGGATGTTGAGCAGGTGTCGCTCCAGATGTTCTGCAACTCCCATAATCCACAAGCCGTTGGACTCCAGCAACATCTAGAGAGCCATTCATTTCCTATCGTTGATTTACAACCAGCTTTTCCCTGCCAAGACTTCCCAATCGTTATATAGAACACCGATATTAAACGTGTAAACATTAAAACGGAACACAAAGACAACAGTGAAAAAGCAACGTCGTAAATAAAAACCCGGTCAACGCCGGGTTAAGAGTTTCCGCCGTTTCACCAGGGACAATGGGCCAGAGCTGTGCCATTCGGTGCTCCAGTGAGAGCTGTAGCAGCTGGTGCCCACTCCGGCTAGCGGGGTGGAGAGTCTGTAGCCTATTCTCCAGGGGAAACTGAGGCACGAGCTTTAAGATCATGAGTTCAAAGCCAGTGTGGTGTAGCAGAGTCAGGAGATCTGGATTCTAGTCCCCATTCAGCCATAGAAGCGCAGTGGGTGACGTTGATCAGTCACAGACAATTACTCTATTAAAATGAACAACTTGTGTATCCTTTCATTTTGCTTGATTTCACACACTAACTGTACTTTTTTTAAAAAAAAGGGCCTTGAATATATTTCTGTAACTTGGGTGAAACTTCCTCGAGTTTCTGAGAACAGTCTTTCATCCAAACTAATTCTCCTACTGTGTGAGCATGGGGAGTGACTTCCCTATCATACTAGGGCTCTCACTCCAAGTGAGTAAACACAGCCACAGACGGAACTTTGTAGCAACTGTGAAGTGGAAAATCAAGACGTCCATCAACTGGTAACGCTGGGGGTTTTTTTTCCTGCCAAAGATAACACGGAAAAGGGGATAAAGTTTGTGGAAGCTTGAATGCGATATGCCATCATAACAAAAGACAAATGCCCATCTCAGTCATCCTGGTTAGAACTCACAAAACTGGAAAACATGCCCAGTTAACTAGAATCCTAGAATCGTAGAGTTGGAAGGGGTCCATAAGGCCATCAAGTCCAACCCCCTGCTCAATGCAGGAATCCACACTAAGCATCCCTGACAGATGGTTGCCCAGCTGCCTCTAGTGTGGGAGAGCCCACCACCTCCCTAGGTCACTGGCTTCATTGTCGTACTACTCGAACGGTCAGGAAGTTTTTCCTGATGTCCAGCCGGAATCTGGCTTCCTGTTACTCCTGCCCATGATTCCGTGTCCTGCACTCTGGGAGGATCGAGAAGAGATCCAATTTCCACCCTAGAACAAATTGCATGTTTATGTGGAACTCAGTGGGAATTGCTTCTGAGTAGGCCTACAGAGCGTTGCTTTGCTCAACCTATGTATCTACACACACCTTTCCCCAGCTTTAAAGGGAAGAAAAAAGTCCCCAGCCCCAAAAGGAAAGTTCTAGGGAGACCGGGGTGGGAGCAGGACTGTGTCCCTTGCCTGTATTGGAGGCTGATGGCTTTGTTGTCAGTGGGTTTATGAATCTTCTCCAGTCAGAACTCTCAAGGAGCTATCCAAGGTTCGGAAGCGAAAACTCGGAGCGGATTCATTACCCCACTGACATCAGAGCTGCCAGCCTCCACTGCTTCCCATAACACGAGGCTGTCTCTGAGCGAGACAAAATGAACGCTCCATCAAAACGCTTCTCACAGTCCATAGGATACAGAGTTAGAAGGTGTGAGGTCATCTAGTCTGGCCCTTCTGCACAATGCTGGATCTGCAGCATCGCTGGCAAATGATCCTCCAGCATCTGCTTAAATACCCCCAATGGAGCAGACCCCACCTCCTCCAGAGGCAGTCAGATCCACTGTTGAACAGTTCGGACTGTCAGTAAATTGTTCCTAATGTTTTGCTGAAGTCTGCTTCACTAACAGTTTCCATTGACTGGTTCTAGTCCTGACCTCTGGAGCAACAGAATCATAGAATAGTAGAGTTAGAATCCACCTTAAAGCATCCCTGACAGATGGTTGTCCAGCTGCCTCTTGAAGGCCTCTAGTGTGGGAGAGCCCACCACCTCCCTAGGTCACTGGTTCCATTGTCGTACTGCTCTAACAGTCAGGAAGTTTTTCCTGATGTCCAGCTGAAATCTGGCTTCCTTTAACTTGAGCCCGTTATTCCGTGTCCTGCGCTCTGTGGCAGCCAGAACTGGCCACAAGACCTCAAAACCAGAAAATAGACGAACGAGTACATCTCATGCTCTAATCTAACCATGCATATCTAGGAACATTGTTTTATTTCAATTAATCAGTGGAGAATCGGTAAACGGGTCACCGTGGCTCTAATGAACCACAAAGGCTGTTCTTAGCCTATTTCCTAGACAAAAGCAAGTTAGCTTTTCAGGGTCAGGATGACACCAAATTCCAACAAACCACTACTGCGTTATATTCCTACAAAAGAAGTAATCTTTATTCATCCTTGTTTTTCTGTCTGTATGTGTGTGTGAGTAGATGTGGCTTGTGTTATATATATTATCTAACTTGCGGTTTGCTCTCTGTTGGCTGTCCACACCCCGTACTTACATTAGCATTTATTGTTCAAACTGGAGGCATCCGTAGCTAATATTTGTTCAGACATGTCATTCCGCCTTCCCAGGAAATATAAGCAAAGTCAAATAATCTCTCTGCATGCTAGGAGCAAACTACTTTCCCAAAATATTAACAGTTCATGGAAACAGGGTTTTGGAGGGCCGCTGGACAAGACCCTTGCTCAGTGAGTCTACTTTATCGCTGCTATTGCCCCCAGCTCTTCCTCTTCCTCGTCTTCCTCATCACTTGCTTGCTTGGCAGGAAGGGAGCAAGGAGGCCGGAGCGTCTCCATTGCCTGGGCCAGAGCGAGAGGCAGGTGAACAAGCAGGTTGCAAGGGCGAAGAGGCGGAGCAATTAGAAAAATTAGTCCGGTGAGATAACATTTTCGCCCATATCCCCAAGGCTCTTATCGTAGCAACGATTTAGCTACGGTTTCTATAACAGACTCCTTCGTCCAGGATGCAAAGAGATTAATGGGTTAATTAAGAGGGCCTTCTCAGTTGTGGCCCCCTGGCTGTGGAATGCCCTCCATTCCGGCGCCAAGTTAGGAAAGGAAAGGAACCTCTCGTGCAAGCACTGAGTCATTACTGACTCTTGGAGGGACGCCAGCTTTCGCTGACGTTTTCTTGGCAGGCCTTACAGCGGGGTGGTTTGCCGTTGCCTTCCCCGGCCGTGATTAACTTTCCCCCAGCTAACTGGGTACTCATTTTACCGACCTCGGGAGGATGGAAGGCTGAGTCGACCCGAGCCGGCTGCCTGACACCAGCTTCCACTGGGATTGAACTCAGGCCGTGGGGAGAGTTTCAGCTGCAGAAACTGCTGCTTTACCGCTCTGCGCCACACAACTTTTTAACAAAACCTTCGCCGACTAAATTCACCAAGCCTGTACGTAGTTTTAATGGGTTTTACTGTTTTAAATTCTGTACCGGTTTTAGCTTATTAATGGCTTAATTTGTTTTTAGCTGTGTATATTGATTGTTTGATATGGTTTGCATGATTTTATCTGTACGCCGTCCTGCGATCCTAGTGATTATAGAGCGGGATACAAATGTCTTAATGAATTAATAAATAAGTCGTTATGGAGATCTTGGTAAAAAAAAAATTACAGAAAAGAAAAATGTGGCTTACTGTTCTTCTGAGATGATGATGATGATGATGATACAATAATGACTGGCAGTTTTTTAAGATCTCTTTCTTAACCCTACGTGGAGATGCTGGGATTCAAACCTGTGACCTTATGCACTCAATGCAGCGAGTCGGTTACTGAAATATGGGCCTTCCCAATAGCGCAAAAAGCTGGATGGGTTTTTCCCCCTGTAGCTAATACTCCAACTTCAGAGTTTGTTTGTTTTTCTTCATTCTCCTTTGGAGCAGTTGTAGAGAGACCTATGTGCAAAACTAGGAACAACCAACGCCCCGCTTTCTCCAGGCGGGATTCATAAGATAGCGTGACATGAATCAATTGCCCTTTAACATACTTTAAAATGCATATCTGCACACAAACTCACAATCTCAATGATTGAGGGTTAGGAGACCGCAGGGCTTCAGGTCAGGCAGGCAAAGGCTCTCACCTGTGTCAGCGGTTACGTCGACAGAAGGTGAGACGATTATCCCGGTTCATTATTCCAGATAAAAAGTGTGATGGTTTTATCCTAATAATTGAGCAATTCCAGTTTTACTGCAACTGGAAATTTTTAGCACAGATATTCCAAACTATCCTAGGATGGTTTCCGAAAACTGTGGGCAAGTTGTTGTTTTGATGATTGATTGATTGATTGATTACATTTATATCCTGCCTTTTTTCCTCCAAGGAACCCAAGGCGGCGTACATAATCCTTTTCTCCATTTTATCCCCACAACAATCCTGTGAGGTAGGCTGGGCTGAGAGCCTGTGACTGTGCCCAAAGTCACCCAGTGGGTTTCCATGGCCAAGTGGGGACTAGAACCCAGATCTCAGAGGCAGTCAAGGGCTGAGGCTTGTGGGTTTAATTACCCCCTCCCTAATTTTCTCTCTGTGCACTGATTCAAATGCAGGAATGGCTAGTTGGATAAAAAACTCACGAGCCGGGGCATTGCTAGGTACTTAAAAGGTTAGGGAGGAAGGTGCACAGGTTTGATTGTCATGTGGTACGATGTGTGTGTGTGGGGCACAGCATGCAAGAAGGAGAGGGTTAACCCTACTGCACACACACCCCAGAAATCCACCATTTGGCAATTTTTAGGGGGGGGGGGACTCCCGTTAGCTTTGATACAAGTATTTTTTCTAAGCTGAACAGTTCTAATTGCCATACAATTCTAATCTCCACTCACTTCCCATCCAGTCACGAAATTTGCTGGATGATTTTGGGCCAGTCTCTGACTCTCGGCCTAGCCTACCTCACAGGGTTGTCGTGAAGGTAAAACGGAAAGGAAGAGGGTCATGTGAACTGCTTTTGACCCTTTGGAGGAAAGGCGGGAGATATAAATGCAACAAGTAATTAAAGGAATGCAGGGGCAGTTGCAGTATGTCGCGAGGAAAGCGTTAACCTGTCTCTTCCCTGCAGCTATTCCACCTCAAAATCATCCCCTGCATGGCAAATAAGGGAAAAACCTTCCATTGGTATGAAAGGAGAATAGATCTGGGCCCTTGAAAAACGGATTCAGGGCCCGGGCTTCTCGGCGCCCAACCCTAACAAGGCCCATTTCAAAGAAGTCTTTTTACTGGCTCTGCCTTCCTTGTTTTATGGGACCAAGGTGGCTGTGCAGACCTTTGGTTTTAACCCCACCGCCTCTTCTTCTCGCCCACAGGTTATGGGCACACGGTGCCCCTCTCGGACGGGGGCAAAATATTCTGCGTCCTCTACTCCTTCCTGGGCATCCCTTTGACTTTGCTGTTCCTGGCCTGCCTGCTTCGGCATTTGCTGCCCGTCTTGAGCTTCCGGCCCGTTCAGTACATCCACATCCGCTGGGGCTTCCCGCAGGGCCACGTCGCGCTGGCCCACGCCATGGCGCTGGGGCTGGCCACCCTCGGCCTCTTCATCCTCATACCGGCCATCTGCTTCTGGGCGCTGGAGGACAACTGGAACTTCCTGGAGTCGGTCTATTTCTGCTTCATCTCGCTCAGCACCATCGGCCTAGGCGACTACGTGCCCAAAGGCACGTCACCCTTTCTGCACCCTCTATATGAGCTCAGCATCACGTGTAAGTCACCACGGGGGACACAGCGGCGCAAGAGAAGGGCTGGGCATGCAGGAAGTGTTTGTGTGCCGTGGGTGGGTGGAAGTCCTGCTGCAGGAGGTGTGTTCCAGGTCTTTAACAATTAATTAATTAATTAATTAATTCCTCTGTTCAGTGACTTTTTTCTGCCCCACCCATTCAGGCTATCTACTCGTGGGTTTACTAGCCATGCTCGTGACTCTAGAGACAGCATACCAGCTAAGAGAGGTCCAGGCTCTGGTCTCTTTCTTTGCACCCACCCACAACCCGCCCCGGGACAATGACGACCGTCTGGAAATCTTGCGTGGAGACCAGCTCGCTTTGGCCACGATATCTGGGTCCACTTGACGTCACCGGGTGGAGGAGGGAACCTCCCCCAAACTCCTCTGCGGTAATTCAACTTCCCTGCAATTTGGGGAAAGGACAGTGTGGACGGTTCTAGGGTAGTGCTGCAGTTAGGTCCTCCTGGGCATAGGAAAGTGGGCTAGAGTGGCCTTTTTTTCCTTTCCTTTTTTCAAGGGCAGCCATTTCTGTCCTCCTCCCTTCCGTTCCCTGCCAGCTCTTATGGGAAGGTGGCTACTTCTCTGTAGGGTGAAAGAGAAAAGCAACAGCAGAAGATCAATACCTCCATACACCTCCGGTATAAGACTTTATCTCCGTAGTGATGATGTGGGAACTGGTGACCCCCATATAGGGGCACCTCCTGTATGGACACAAGTTAGACTTAAAATGTTGCAGTGCTGTTCAGGATTACATTTCACCCCCTTCTCTTCACAGTGTGCGTGTTTTCTCCCAACAGCCAGCTTTCTGGGGCCAATAAGGAAGCTGATTGGGCTGGCTGGCGTTTTTCCCCCTAACATTTTTGATGTGTGTGTTCTTCTACAAACTGTGGTTCACATAGCCTGCCCATATCTCCCTCGTGTGGGTGGGTGGTGTATTTCGTGTACATCAGAAATAGACGGGATGATATCCCTCTCACTCCCCTCACAGAAGCTGCACTGTTCATCAACATTCTATAGCTGGCACCTTCCTCCCCAACCAGTTAAGAGGGTTGATAAAACTTCCCACAATGCAAGAGTAACTCAGCCAATGGTCACGAGGTTACTTTTAGCTTAGGAAGTGAGCGCGCCCACGCGTGTATGTCCGCACCACAAATCCATTCCCCACGCCTGGTGTCTTTTGATACATTTATTTCAAACTCCGGTACAAATTTAGTGCAAATAACCGCAAAAGGTTCAGGGGAGAGGTGCAAAACTGGGAACAAAATCCGCCCATTATTGTATCGGGTTGCAGGAGTGTTCAAAGGCACTTGGTAGTTTTTGTACCATCATCGACAACAAACACTGATCATTAAAAAAAAAAAATGCAATTAAAGTAAAAGACAGAGCGCACAAAACTTTCTAAAGCCCGCATCCTGATTGGGAAAGGCGAAGGGGAAGAAGAACCCGTTTTCAAACCCAAAGGAGCAGCTCGCAGGCATACAAGGCCACACATACACACACGCACACACGCACGCAATAAATAGTTCCTAGTTTGGAGAGCAATTTTTTAAAGTTTTCTGTTCCCCATACAAGCTGGGTTTTGGGGGGTGAGGAGGGCTGCATTCAGCCCTTTCCACCCCCCAAAAAAATCTGCAAAAGAAAAAGGCCAACAGCTACAGAGGATTGCTAAGGGCAAATTTAACTTCTTTTCGAGCCAAATTCGTCCTTATGTCTCTGTAGCGGTTGGGTGCCGAATTTCGGCAGCGAAGTGCCCGTTTCGGGGGACCGGTGCGGAGAGGGGGAGTGGATGATCTCCCAGACCGCCTGAAGTTGTGCACCTCTGGGTTTATAGGTCCTGCTCTTTAAAATGTCGTCTGTCTGTGGAGAGGGCACAGAAACGGGATGGCGGGGAGAGAGAGAGAGAAAAAGAGAAGTTCTGGACGGACGGACATACTGGGGCAGGGAACCCACTGCCCCCTCTTTGGCATGAACAGACAAGCAGCCGTGAGCCCTGGAGGACTGTGGGTAATAATGGGTGCCAGGAAGTGGGCAAGGCTAGGGTGCCCTTCTGAAGGCCGGTGGGATTTGGGGGCTGGGGTGGAGGGGTCACCTTTCGGGAGCAAAAAAAAAGAAGACGTGCTTGTCGTTTGCCACCTTCCTCGGAGGAGAAGACGAGAAGGAAGTTGTCTCAGCTGACACGACACTTCTCCTTGCGGCTGAGCTTGTGACGCCTCTGTTGCAGGCCACGTTCTAGTCTGGCATCCTCTTCCAGGGCTCTTAAGAGGGGTTTTTCCCCCCCGCAGGGTGGGGATTGGGGAGAATGAGGAAGGAAGGGAGGATGAGGAAACAGGAGGCAAAAGAAAGCAACGTTAACCTCTTTGCTGTGATTACAGGAAGACAGTTCATTGTATCAGCACAATCTGACTCCTGAAAATAAAATAGCAAGTTGATTCCGTCCGTTGTTGTATTTTTCATTACAATCGCTTTATAGAACGTTTGCCCACTTCTTCATGAGATAATCGGTTGCCTGCTAATCTCTCGGTGTCTGCACAGACAGCCGAAGTCTATCCAGGGGTTCAGATAGAATTCTTCCCCAGTCCTACCTGGTCATGCTGGAAATCAAACCTGAGACCTTTTCTGCATGCAAACCAGAGGCGCTAACCACTGAGCTATGGGCCCTCCCCAGCATTTGCAAGAAGGCAGCAGCGTTCACCTCTTCTGCAATACACGCTGGAAGAAGTTATGCCAGCAATTCATATCCATGAAAATAAACTTAATCGAGCTAATCCTCATCATTGCGTTCCCTCCCCTCTCCTTAATTAAATTAACTGTTGTTTGAAGTCAGATAATTTTACCATAATCCTTGCAGGGTTTTCTGGCCTGCTGTTTTGTGCGTGAGGCCAGGGAAGAGGGTGTACTCTTGCTACAAAGAATGCCCAAAGCTTTTGATGCTTGCATTGTCTTTTGAACCTGCACCGAACAGGGGGTTGGACTAGATTGGCTCTGAGGTCTCCTCTGAGTCTATAATTATAATTGGTTCCGGGGGGGGGGGGGGAGAAGGGGAAAGTCCCGGCTGGCTCTTTTAAGTCCCAATGCCCCTCCTTGTTTATACCCAAAAGAGGTGGGGAAAGCAAGTACTCACATCCTCTCTTTAATGTCCAGGTCTCTCACCAGTTCGTCCCTCTGGTTCACCAGGGACACCAGCTCTTCTAGAAGGAGTTGTTCCCGCTGCTGCTGAACTTCCGTCTTCAGCCACTCTGTGGTGGGGAGGAGAGAAACAAGACAGGCATATTCTTGCTCACGATACATTCCACCATTTGCCCACTCGCCCAGGCTTTCTGCTTGGCTTTTTGAGTTGATCCGTTTCATGTTTATTCCACCGTTCTGTCTGCGGACGCGTGAAGCAGCTGACAGAATTTTAAGAAATCCGCACAAGACCATTAAAACATTTAAAATAAAAGAACGGATTCATCACGCAAAAGTAAACCATTCGAAACAGCAGCAGAGGGTGGGGGGGAAACTAAAACCGGATTTCAATGACAGGTTAAAAGCCGAGCACAGTGCAGCAGCAGAAGAAACTGAATAATAATAATAATAATAATAATAATAATAATAATAATAATAATAATAATAATAATAATAATGGTGGTGGTGGTGACAACAACCTCCAAAGCCTGGCTGGAACAGAACAGTTTTTGACTAATGTGCTAAATGTTAAAAGAGAAAAAAGACGCCAGGCAAATCTCCATGGGGGAAGTTAATCCACAATCTCGGGGGCACCAACGAAAAGGCCCCGGCACAGGTGCCTTAACATGAGATCTGAATCAGGAGTGGAGTGGACCCTGATGAGGGCAGGCTCAGATGGGCCCTGTGCTTCCCTCTGTATTGCCACAACCCGTCTCTCCAACTTCCTAGGTGTCTCTGTATCCCCTCTTCTTGATCCTCCACGCCCAGGAAACACTCCAGTGTTGGTGTGTAAGAGGCACAACAACCCTGTGAGGTGGGACCTGCTGGAATCACGCAGCAGGGAGGGTGGGGCATTCCAAGGCACCCTTTTCTCACGCTCTGCAGCCAGCACACCGCCTTCATCTCTCTCCCTCTCTCTAGGGCAGGGTGTGGGGATTGGGCCCTCACCTTCAATCGCCATCATGGCCCTCAGTTCGCGGCTCAGCAGCTCAAACCGCCGTTCCAGGTCTTGTTCTTCCATCCTGGAGGAGAAAGCAAGAGAGCAGCGTTCAGAGACACACAATAACAAAGAGCTTTAGATGCAGCCCTGTGCAGCAGGTGCCTCAACGTAGGCTCGAAGGAAGAGGACGGAACGAGACGAGAGGAACGTCTGAAGGGCCCTCGGTGATCATTTCCTCCGCTCAACGAACATGGGGGCAGCTAGGTCATTTCAAACCCTGGACTTAACACCCAGTGCACTGCTTCCGTTGAAGCACACGCCCAAGATTTCTCGTTCCCTACTTAGTCCGATGGCTGTTCTGTGCTTCAAAATGGCTTCTACAGCCCCGATATGTTAGAACAATAACAGCACAACGCAGATTTCGAGAGAGAATACTACACCCGTGGCATATTGGACTCCCTCAAAATGGGGCTGGGGGTGACACAGAGGGATTTACTTTCAGCCCTGCCAGACCTTTCCCCCCCAGACCCCCAGTGATACACTCACAGCAGCTGCAGCTGGTCCTGCCGCCGGATCAGGGCGTTCTTCTTATTCACCAGGGTGAACCATTCCTGGATCAACTCCTCCTCCTTCAGCTTGTCCGTGCCTGAAACACAGCAGGCGAGCACATGCGTGGGGCTATTTTGGCTACGGAAGGACCCTCCGCTCCGAGAATACCGTCCGTACTATTTTCGCATAGATCGCCGAAATTTGCGGTAGCGGCATAAACACCGGCAGTTTGCTGCCGAATTTCGTCAGCAAACAACCATAAAAAAGAGTGGTAAAAAAGGCGAAATTTAACTCGAGGGCACGCCTGGTTTTAACTGTGAAATTGTGCTCCTGGAAGCCTAAGGGGCGTACGGTTTTGCACTTTTTTTTAAAAAAAGGCGTATACACACCTTGTGTGCTGTTTTAAAGCAAACATGAGGCTTTTTTCCCCCTCTCTGCTGTTGCGTGCAGCCGAAATTTGACAGCGAGGCGGCCATTTGGGGGCTGCAGAGGCCGCAAAAAATAAGGGTCTGCCTGTGGCACACATATGCCCCCTTCTTGCCCTAAACCCAGGCCTGTAGATAGCTGCCTCACCCCTCACCCCAAACCCCTACAATTTCCAAGGAGGAAGCCAGGACATGTATGGCCAAATTCTGCATTGTGGTTGTTCCCGAGGGAGTTTTAGAGCTGCCAGACTCCGCAGCAATCAAGCAGACATGCCCACCTCCAGTATCAGAGGCAGTATGTACACCAGTTGCTGGGGAACATGGGCGGGAGGGTGCTGTTGCACTCGTGGGTTTCCCTGTGAGGACAGAACGCTGGGCTAGATGGACCCTTGGTCTGATCCAGTCTCAGGGCTCTTCTTTAGGGTGGATTCCTGCCTTGAGCAGAGGGTTGGACTCGATGGCCTTGTAGGCCCCTTCCAATTCTGCTATTCTATGATTCTTAGCTTCTGAAGTTCAATGCGGAGAGGAGTATAAAATGATTCCCTGATCCCAGGCTAGCGTGGTCCCACATTCAGACAGAAGATGGTGCCAGGATGCTGTGTCGCACGGCACAACACAATCTGGCCGAGACCAGACCGGGGGAAGGACACACACGCTATGCCGTGTGTCTGTCACAAGTCTCCCGTACAGCAACCCTCTGCCCCATGTAACCAATTCGCCACAAACTCCCGAGAAATCACACACCCTTATTCTTATCCCTCCATCATTTCTGCCCCCCGGCTCTTTTCATAAAAAAAAAATATCTGTCAGAATTCTCTTCCAGAGCATTTGCGGATCACGAGTTCAATGGCTGTTTTTAAAGCTCAATTGAAAACTTTTCTTTTTTTCTACAGCTTTTAGAACTTGACTTCGTTCTTACTTTCACACTGTTCATTTTATCGTCCCCTGTGCCTTTTTGCTGCATTCTCTTCCCTTTCTTAACAGTCTATCGGCATTTAAGAAAGCTGTTAAGACTAACCTCTTCTCGATCCACCCAGAGTGCAGGACACGGAATAACGGGCTCAAGTTAAAGGAAGCCAGATTCCAGCTGGTCATCAGGAAAAACTTCCTGACTGTTAGAGCAGTACGACAATGGAATCAGTTGCCTGGTGAGGTTGTGGGCTCTCCCACACTAGAGGCCTTCAAGAGGCAGCTGGACAACCCTCTGTCAGGGATGCTTTAGGGGGGATTCCTGAATTGAGCAGGGGGTTGGACTGGATGGCCTTACAGGCCCCTTCCAACTCTGCTATTCTATGATTCTGTGATTCTTCCGGCAAGCCTATCCAGTGTAATTTTAGGATGTTTTAAAATGGTTTTAGGATGTTTTAACAACGTATATTATGTTTTAATTCAATTTCATGTATTTTATATTTACTGTTGTTCCCTGCCTCAATCAGAATGGAGAGGCGGGTAAGAAATAAATTTATTATTATTTTTGTTGTTGTTGTTTTATTCTGATTTTATTAGAATGTAAGCCTATGTGGCCGGGTGTTGCTGTTTTATTCTTTTACCATGTACAGCACCATGTATATTGATGCTGCTATATAAAATAATAATAATAATAATAATAATAATAATAATAATAATAATAATAATAATAATAATAATAATAATAGGTCAGGAGATTGTCTCTGTTGCCATTTGGGAGAGATAGCAGCTCCCCAGGAGCTCAGTGAGATATGGGGCAGGAGACATTCACTTCCGCCGCTTTTTATACCAGAGAGATCAGAAATCAAACTCAGGATATTCTTCCTTACGGCGCCTGGGTTCAAAACCTTACCTGATTCCATGAGGCTCCGGAGGTCCTTCTCCACCACAGCTGCCCGGCCGTCGATTTGCCTCTGTTCGTTCTCCAACGCCCGGAGTTCCGCTACCACGTACTGGCTGGTGTCGTGGAATCTCTACGGCGAAAACACAGAAGCTGTTCAGAGTGGGTGACTGGGGCTGGAGGAGTTAGGAGCTGTGGAGAATCTAAAAAGGTCCCTAGAAAAAGATTTCCCAGGAAGCCTCGGTGCCTCGATCAGGGAATCAGAGATGGAGGACAATCTTGAGAAGAGTAATAGAATCATAGAATAGTAGAGTTGGAAGGGGCCTCTAAGGCCATCAAGTCCAACCCCCTGCTCACTGCAGGAATCCACCCTAAAGCATCCCTGACAGGTGGTTGTCCAGCTGCCTCTTGAAGGCCTCGAGTGTGGGAGACCCCACAACCTCCCGAGGTAACTGACTCCATTGTCGTACTGCTCTAACAGTCAGGACGTTTTTCCTGATGTCCAGCCGGAATCTGGCTTCCTGTCACTTGAGCCCGTTATTCCGTGTCCTGCACTCTGGGAGGATTGAGAAGAGATCCTGGCCCTCCTCTGTGTGACAACCTTTTAAGTATTTGAAGAGTGCTCTCATGTCTCCCATCCATCTTCTCAGTTAAGAGAGAACGATTCAGATCTTAGACCCTGGACTTAATGGTCTTACGTGGGAGACGGGCTTTTAAAGGGTCACAGGTATTCCTGAACTTGTGAAGCCCACAACTCACATTTCCTTTCTCCCTACTGGCTGTGGAATGGGGGTGGGGGCAGCTGTGGGGCTCCTTCTCAGTCGAAACATGTGTAGGATCGCACCCTGAGTGGTGCAGTGGTTCAAGTATCAGACCAGGACTTGGAAAAGTCCGGTTCTAAGTCTCCACCAGGTCATGAACATGACTTTGGCCAGTGGCTGGCTCTTGGCCTCGCCTACCTTAGAGGGCTGTTGTGAAGACAAAATAGAGAGTTAAAGACCCAAGTAAGCGGACTAGAGCTAATTACAAGAGGGGGGAAAGGGGGATTAAAATGTAACATAAAAAGGGCCACGCCGGATCAAACCAAGGGTCCATCTAGTCCAGCGTTCTGTTCAACCAGCGGCCCAACTCGCTGCCGACAGAAAGCCCACGAGCCGGACGCGGGCGCAACTTTTTAAAATAAGTAAATAAACAGGCCCACTGAGCCTGGTTTTGGCTGCACGTGACCGACGGTCGCTTTCCCAGCGTTGCTATCCGAGAAGCTTCATGTAGAAAGGTCAAGGAATAAATCTGTGACCTTCGGCGTGCGAAGCAGGTGTTTTGAGTCTAAGCTTACAGCCTTTCCCTTGTAAGGAGCGTGGAGAAATAGGCGGCAGCAGAGGAGAGCAGAAGAACTGCCCAGAAAAACCTCCCCGCCTTTCAAAGTACTAGAATTTGCCACTCAGATAATCTCTCTTCAATGACCCAAATGTTTCCCAGCAAATCCACGAGGGACAGAAACATGGTACCTTAAAGTTAAGGACCATTTCACACAACCTTTCTCTTTCTGGCATGAACACGTTTTTTCCAACTGTCTGGTTCTAACTGTGCCCATGAGGACCCAATCCCCGTGAGGTCTTACCGTGCCACCCACCCCAAGCCCCTGGGAAAATCTAAGGTCCTCCTCCAAGTGCCTACTCTGAGGGAAGCTCGGAGGATGGCAACAGAGAAGAGGTCCTTTTCGGTGGTGGCCCCCCGACTGTGGAATGATCTCCCCGATGAGGCTCGCCTGACGCCAATACTGTTATCTTTCAGGCGCCAGGTCAAGACTTTTCTCTTCTCCCAGGCGTTTAACAGCATTTAACAACGCTAAGTTTGTCTTTTAACGGACCCCAGAACTGTTGTTTTTAAATGGATACTGTTGTTTTTATACTGTTGTTTTTATGTTTCTGATGGTTTTTAAATTTTGTATACTTTTTAAACGTTTACTGTTTTTAACTTTTGTAAACTGCCCAGAGAGCTTCAGCTATGGGGCAGTCTATAAATTTAATAAATAAATAAATAAATAAAATCCCTCCTCCAAAAGTGGCTGCAACGTACAGGCCACGCCAACACCAAGGGCCTGAATTCAATTTCGGAAAAAGTCTTCCTTTCCTTACGTTCCATTACATAAGCACTAGGTGGCGCTGTGGTGGCGCGGAATTGCGGGATTGCACTAAGGTTTATCCCGCCATTCACAAATATCACCATAGAAAAAAAAATCCGTTGAAATGGTTGCAAAGCACGGGAGCGGCCCTGGAGAATGACGACGGGTTTCAGAGTGAAACCCGGAGCGGATTCACCGCTATGCTGACACTCCAGTGGCTAAAACCAGCTGTTGATGGAACTATCCATTCTTCTGCTTTGTCACGCGGCTGCAAAAGGTGAGCGAGCCCTCCGCCAGGAGAAACAGGCGGTCCTGACAGGGAGCAGGAGAAAAGGGGGAAGAGTAGAACTCATGCCACCTCTTTCTCTTTTGGGAACGGGCAATTTACAAGCACTCTGGAGGCTGGGTTCCCAAGCTCTTTTCCAGCAGTGCTCCCTGGGCCTGTTAGCTGCTGAAATGACTGCTAGTCACTGCTTGAATTTGGAAGCTCCACTTTTAGCTCATGTGGCAAGCAGATCTTTGCACAAAGAGGGACTCTAAACCAACAAGTTGTCCGCACACCCCACCTTACCGGGATCTCTTCTTCATTGGTGCTGTTCTTGAGGTTGGAGTCCTGGGCCAGATCTGGGAAGATGGAGAGAACCGGAAAAGATCAGTCTAAGCTAATGCTGGGGTCCGCCATCTTTTTTGGGGTCGGTGGGCACTCTTGGGATTCCGAGTGTCATGGGCACTCTCGCAAAATGGCTGCCACGGGGGGCTCTTGCCTATGCGCAAGATGGCTGCCATGATGGGCAGGGCCTGACACAAAACACTCATTTCCCAGAAGGCAAAATAGTGAGGAAAGTAACTTGCCCCAGAACCTATATACAAAGCAGAACTCCAAAACACAAAACCATCGCTTGAACTCAAATAAAGATGGTGCTGGAAGTCAGGACTTCGCTTTGCAGCATGCCAGACTCCCAGTTAGAAAACGTTTTTAGTTTTAAATAAGCCTCAGAAATAAGCTCAAAATCAGGACGGGAAGGAAGCCTGGGGGTAACCACGAGAGGTGTCCAGGGTTCACCATGTTGCAGACCCCAGAATTACAGGGATAGGAAGGCGAGGAGGCAATGGGTTGACAGGTGGCCATGAGGAAAGTGGCTTTAGCATGAAGAAATGAGAAAACGGCCTTCTAGGACCAATCGCGCAAAAGTCCAAACTCACCTGGGTACTGCTGCATTTTTGCTGCTGCTTGCCGGGGCCTTGAGTTTTCCTCGTAACCCTCATCCTGACGAAGAGAGAGAGAGGAAAGTGAGTCTCAACAAAGAAAACCTAGCCATATAAAACGTTTACCTTAGGAAAAAAACTAGGTACGGACCCTCAGGCCAAGGCATTGCCTTGGTTCATTTAAACCAGGATTGCAGAACTTTTTTTTTGCAGGTTGCAGAAACTTTATAGATTTAAACCAGGGTTGTGGCCGGATGACATCAGTAGGTGTGGGCACTGGAGATGCCTTTGTGGAAGCGTTGAACCACCACTCCTATCATTCCCCACCAGCATACTCATGTGGATGATGGGAATTGCAGTCCAACACATCAGACTGGCAGCAGCACCCCAACGTCTGAGGCAGAGACTTTTAACTGGTGATGCCGAAAAATCGAACCTGGGACCTTGTGACGCAAAGCAGAGGATCTACCACTGAGTTACGTGGTCCCTTGCTGGCAGGCTGCTCCTCACAGGGGATAATTTCAGTTGGGAAATAGCCAGGGGAGGGGGTTTCTTCGTTTTTAATAAATAGCAGATGGTTCATAGTACACCAGGACTACGGAAAACAGAAGTACACAACGCGCAACCTTTAAGCCATGCGTTTGCCACTTAAAAAGCCAACCTAAATGAATGAAGCAAAAAGCTCACGCCCCAAAGCTGGGAGGAGAAATTGCTTTGGTGGAGAGGGACACAGAAAGCTGACACGACAATCTGGTCCCCAAATGCGAAAAGCAAGAGAGAATCAGGGGAGAGCAGTTAGAAGGGATTAAAACCCCAAGGTAAGGGATAACACCATTTACACCCGGGTAATGCAACGGCCTGGCGCTGCGTCCCCTTGCTTCGGAACAGAAGATTTGACGGACGGATCTCAAATTTGTCCGTCAAACCCAAGAGCCGGTTCCTCAACCAGGGATGCAGAACCACTCTCAGCCCAAGGGCCGGATTTAATTTCAGATCAATCTCTCGGGAGCCGCGGTCCAACGGTGGGCGTGGCCAAAGGCAAGTGGGCGTGGCCAAAGGCAAAACACCGCGCCATGCGCCGCACGTAAGCAGACCCCATTCGGCACCTTCCTGGGAGCGCCACTCACCGGAGCCAGCCTTTTGGCAGGGTCGCCCGAGTCCGGTTCATCGATCGACAAGGACTCGCTCTTCAACCGCGAGCGCCGCTTCTTCACCAGATCCGCGTCGCGGACGTGGGCGAAGGTGGATTTGGCGGCGTGGGAGCGGGGAGGGGCTACGGGAACTTGGCTCCCTGTGGAGAGCGCCCGCTGCAAGACGCGCTCCACACTGCCCCGGGAAGCAAGCCGCTTCAGCCGCGGAGGGGGGACCACCTTCTCACCGTTACTGGCCAACGGTTTCCCATCATGCTTTGCAGCTTCCACCCCATGATTCTTTTCAGCCTCCGGTTCTGGGCTTTGAGTGGCCATGGCGCCATTCGCCAATGCCTTCTCATCAGTCTTTGAGGTCTCCGTCCCAGAGTCCCTAGGTTCAGGGAGCTCTTCCTCTGGTTCAGCGCTCTGAATGGTCCGGGTGCCCTTAGTCACTGGTTTCCCATCAGGCCTTGAGGCCTCAGTCCCAGAATCCACTTGGCCCAGAAAACCTGCCCCATTTTCCACGGTTGAATTAGCCATGGTGCCATTAACGAATGCCTTCCCATCAGGCTTTGAGGCCTCTACCATAGAGTCCTTGGGGAAAGACTGCCCATTTGGGGGGCTCTCAGGCATGGCCCTCGCATCAACCTTTGCACTTCCCACAGATCTGAGCAGCTCCGACACAGGTTCTCCAACTGACGTGGCCAGGGCACCATCAACAACTTCTTTCCCATCATTCTCTGCACCATCCACTACCTCAGAGACCCGTTCCAGTTCCACAACCTGTAGAGAGTCAATATGGCTGACTTTTGCCATCTGGTCCTCTGTTACGGCTTCGTTCCCAGAATCCTTTGCAGCGCTTGCCTTCTCCTCGCTCCCAGAATGCTTTGGGGCAGTGTCCTCCGCCTTCGTTTTTTGCTCTCCCTCCATGACCGTAACCGAAGCCTGTGGCTTCCCAGAGTCCTCAGCGTCCAGCCTCCCAGGCTGTTCTGCCTGGGAGGTAGCAAATTGAAGGTGCTGCGAATAGAAGACGGCAGGGTCGACGGAGCCAGAGGCATCGGTGTCAAATTTGCCCACCTTGTAGGTGGTTTGGCTAGTGTGGCTAGCAAGCTGCACCACATTGAGCTCTTGCCCTGTGAAAAAAGCCCGGATTTGGCACAGATACGTCATGACAATCAGCCGATCGGGCACGGTCAGGAAAACCATGTCAGCAGGATCCATCACTCGGGAGATGCCCAGCGAGGCAAAACCATCAAAGGCCTGATTACAGAAGGAGAAAGAGAGAGAGAGAGAGAGAGAGAGAGAGAGACTCAAAACCTGCAACCCTTTTTCTCAACAAAGTATTATTTCATAACATCATCGTCGCCTCCTCTCTGCCTTCAAGGTGTAAAAACGCCTTCTGGAAATCACCTTGTCCCAGGATTATCCATTTTACAGATGGAAGTACTGAGGCTAGCAGAGAAATTAAGACTCACATCCAACCCCACCCGCTAGAGCAAGGGTGTGTGTGCAAATTTCCTCCCCAAGGCCTCAACCCTCATGATAGTGACAAAAATAATAATAAAAAGTATTGGTGGTTTACTGCTAGAATTCAGTGGGACACTGCTACGAAGGCTTACTGTGAATGCATTTAGCTTGTCTTCAAGGTAAATGTGTCCACGTGAAGCCTCCGTAGCGGTTACGGGCTTACTGGGGCCAAATTTAGCTAGGAAAGAGGCTAGATTTGTGCTTAGTAAACCTCTAATGGTAAACGGCCATTTAAAAAAAGACGACAACATTTTGGGTGCGATGTGGGCTGCATGCAGCCTGCAGGCTTTGAATTTAACTCCATTTACCTGAATTATTCATCCTCAGAATAGGATGTTTAGTCGTTTAGCCTGGGCTAAGGGAATCCCTGGCTGAGCAAAGGGTAAAACCCTCTAGCCCGACAAGGTCTCGGGGCCTCCCTACACTTGGAGGGGTGTTCAAACAAGCGACCTTCTGCCCCAGGGATGTTGGCGCTACCAACTCACCAGTTTATTGTTCTCTTTGATATCAAGCGGCTCCAGGGCTTCGTAATTGCTGAAGGGGGGGAAGAAGGCACAAAGACTGTGAGTGGGGCTTTGGCGGCATCGATCCTGGACCCCAAAACACCACCACCGGATCAGCTATACTCTGCCCCAAGCCCAAGACATTCTCCCCTCCCAAATACTCTCACTCCAGGCTTCTGGCTGGCTCTGCAAGCATTTATCATCAGTTCTATTGTTTAATCGAATAAAGCTCGCATTGATTAATTGCTGGTATTGCGGGAGCATCGATGGATTGCATCCTATGGCAGGAAAACTTGGGTCACTCAAACGGTCGGGGAGTCCTGCGGTCAGTACCCCTGTCTTTTAGCTACTGCACCGCTGCAAATCACAGCTCTGCCGCCTTTGAACAGCCGCGGCGACCGCAGCCTCCCGTCAGATCGGGAAGCCCGTCTGCCGAAGGAACATTCCCCTGACCTCCCTCAGCACTGCGCATCCCTCCCAAACTCACATCTTGTCTGGGTGGAAGTGATGCAGGATGGCGCAGAAAGCCAGGCCGTTGCGCCAGGAGGTCGTGAAGTTGGTGACGCGGACGCCCCGGTAGCCGGCCGTCACCTCCTGACACCACTCCAGCAAGGATTGGCTGGCATTCATGAGGGACGGACTGCTGAGGCAGGAGTCAACCTAAAAAGGGCAGCGGAAAGAAGCCGGTCACGGCCTAGGGCAAGGGGAGACACAGGCAGCTACTGATCCCTGTCCCCATTGCTGGAGCGCTTGCTTAAGTCAGGGGTACACCTCTTTCCGTCCCAGGGCGTGGCCACCAGGGGCCGACTTTAGCCCGCGGGCTCGAGGTTGCCCAGCCCTGGTTTACATGCGGCTTTTCTGCTGGACGACAGGCTTCCGAGACAGCCGGCAGCAGAAGAAATTAACACGCAACACCATGTAATCGGAATAAGAACAGCAAAACCTATGAAGCAGAGGAGAAATGTGGCTCGCCAGACGGGGACCCCTGACCTAAACGAAACCCCCCCAGGCCTGTGAAGGCAGGGAAACCCTGCTATCTCGTGGTGTGCGGGAGGGAATCGAATTGCCGTGCGAATTCTCCCAACCGAGAATACATTTTATGACACAGGTTTTTTGAAACAAGGAGAAGTTCTTTCTGTTTACGAGTCCTCAGATAGTTTCTGAAGGTTTTCTGACAAAGAAGGATGCAGGGGAAAGGAGGATACTACCCATTGGGACCATGAGGTCTAGGAACTAAAAGAAAGAAAGAAAAAAGATATTAAATAAAGTAAACGCTGAGAATCCCAGGAAGGACCGTTCCCTAGCAGACCGCAACGTCTGCATTTGCACACAGTCCGCCAGCTGCAAAGTGGACGCATCACCCTTGGTGCGAATGCGCTAAAATCCTTGAACACACAAGGAACATGGGTGCTACGCAACACTTTGCCTGTGCCTTTCTGGCACCGCACTACGGACAGCCGTTGCCTTCAGGGGAAGACAACTGGGGCCATATACCAAGTCCTGAGTCATGCTGTGCAGCACACGGAAGCATCTAACTGGGTCACGGTGAGTTTACCACCCCAAACTACATTCCCCAGCTCCAGGTGGAAAAGGAAGAACCCTCAATGGGACATTTTCTCTCTCAGCTCTGAATCCCCTACTCCACTGAAAAGGGTTCGGATCTCGCCGCTGCGGAATCTAACCCGTGGAACGGCACGAGCTTTCGGGGAGGGTGGGCATAATTTCTCACGTTGACACAGCAACAGTACTCATGCGCTTCTACCTCTGCTCACACACAGCCTCCCCAAATATTCCCCAACGCACAAGCAAGAAGCACCCAGCCAGAATTAGATGCATAGTCGGAGTGTAGGAAACCGGGCCGAGGTTGCAAACGCTAGGCGGCACAGCCGTCTGTACCTGGGCTTTCCCATGTGCTCCGGAATCCAGTGCTGGGCCGCAGGGCACAGGGCACAGCACCGGGGTTTCATGGCAGGGCCTGGCGCTCCTCTCCTCGGGGGCACAGGCAGCTGGGAGGGGCCGGGCAGAATCCGGAGACGGTGGGGGGCGGGGGGCGGCCGCTTGCTCAGCGTTTGCCGGTGCCGAGTTATACTCTGCTTCGCTGGGTGACGTTTCGCCTCCTGCATCTTCGTAGCCGGCTGAACTCTGTGGCCCCTCTTGGCTGATCCCCGGCCCTTTTCGGCCGGGGGCCTCAAACTCCGGCCGTGCTAGGCCCGAATCCTCAACGCTCCCCTCGGTGTCTGGCACGCAGGCCTGCGTCGCTACGGCTTCCAAAACGTTTTCTTGCCGTGTCCCTCCGGTTCCTTCTGCTTCGCCTCGCTCCACTTCCTCCTCCAACGCAACGTGCTCCTCTCTTGGAGCTTCCTTGTCTTCCGCCTCCCACACGTCACCTCCAGACGCTCTCCTTTCCTCCCCATCCCTTCCGCCGCGGGCCTCTCCTTTCGCCAATTCCGGCTCCAAAAGCGCCGGGGGTCCTACCAGCGGACTTCGGCGGCTGTTCTCGGCCAGTGCCGTTGCCTCCTCCGCTTCCCCAGGCGTCTCCAGGCCACGCAGGGCAGCGACGGGCATCTCCCCCAGACCTCCCTCAGCCTTGCCCTCCTCTGCAGGTGAGGGCAGCGATGGCTCCATCAAGGTTCGAAGGTTGCCACCACCTGCAAGCTTCTCCTCTGATACTAGCAGGACCTGCTGCTGGAGCGCTTCCGTGGAAACATTTGCCGGAGTGGCAGGATTTTCAGCCTCCTCAGACACTTGGCCATGCTCCGTGTCTGCCTCGCTCTCTCCCCAACGTTCCTCCCGCTGCGGAGGGGTCTCTGGAGGAGGCGTTGAGCAAGCCCCCTCCTCAAAACCGGCCCCACAAACTTCACCCTCCACCTGCTCCCTCTCTGGATCACCTCGGAGCTCCAGAGGGGACGTTTCTCCTGCCGCAGACCCCTCCTCGACCACAAAATACTCCTCCTCCGTCCCACCCGTCTCCGGGTCAGCCACGGATACTAAAGGTGTCTCGGCATCGCCAGAAGGCCCCACCAGCCCTCCGCCATCCCCCCTGCACTCCGTCGCCACTGGTTCCCCCAGGGCAGTGCCGCTCATCAACGCCGGCGCAATTTCTAACGAGGCTCGCTCGCCCGCTACACTCTGGACGCTGCCCAGGGCCGGTTCTCCAAAGTCCCATGCCCTGGGGGGCGGCCCCATGACGGGAGACAACGCCAGGAACGCCGCTTCTGAAGAAGGCCCCGTCGGACCTTCTGCGCCGGTGATGACAACAGGGCGGTGTTCAATGAGAGCCGGATCCTCCACAAAACACACCACCATGGGATTCTCAGGCTTAACGGGAGAGGGAGGCGTGTCTGCCTGGCTCTTGCAGTCAGGTTTTTCCCTTGCTGGGCTACTTGGATCAACGGACACAGCGGTGGGATGAGAGCGGTCCTCTATGGGCCTGGCCACCTCCAGCGTAGGGCTTGGGTGCCTCTCCGGCATCTTCTCCGACCTGCGTTTTCGCACAGGGACGGGTCCAGGTGCAAATGACGGCAACACAGAAGCATCTGGGGGCTCAGCCAGTCCCTTGGGGGGACTCCTCTTCCTCCGTGGTGCAGACACGGGGTTCTGTTCTCTGGGTCTCCAGATATCCACAGGCCTGGAGGCGGGAAAGAAAGAGACGTCCTGAGGATTGGGCCCATAGGGGCAGCCTGCCTTCATCGGCCTACAAAATGTTACGACTCCTCCTAGAAAGTTGCAATACTTACTGTTACCCTCATCCTGTTCTAACTTCTTTCGCCACCAGAGTTGCCCCCCTGCCAAGTTTCTAGTCCTCCTTATGGGGGGGGGGGAGTTTTCAAGAACTCCCACATGTTGAAAGAACATGCGATGATGTCCATGAGGCTGCGCCCTGCTACTAGCCCTCATAACCACATACATCCCGCCCTACGTCTGGAGCCTATCGGAAGGAGATGTACCAGCAAAGAGCTCAGCTGTACAAGGGGTGACCCTGATTGGGCCAAGACAGCGGTGTGTGTGTGTGTGTGTGTGGCAAGTGCTGTGTGCAGGGGGGCCGCGGGCAGACTGCACAGCCCTGAAACAGCCCCCTCCCCCTCTCCTCCAAAACCCACTCACCACCTGAGCAAAAAAACACCCCACTGGTTGAAGGTCAAAACATTGACCTTTTGCCCCCTCTGGGTGTAGAGTAAATGCCTCTAAACCATGTGAAGCAGGCTCTAATGCAACGTATCTGCAACCCAGCGCCCTCCAGAAGTGTTGGGCTGCAACTCCCATGATCCCCAGCTTACCATGGGAGTTGCAGTCCAACCCATCTGGAGAGCAACCAGGTTGGGCTACTGTTTCGTGAAGCCGAACAAGGAGGGGACGGGGTGTGTGTGTGATTTGCTAACGTTGGGGGGCAGCTACGCAGATGAAGCGACTGAGGGCGGTCTGAGCATGCAAGCGAAGCCAGGGAGGGCAGGTAAGGCATCACCACAAACAGCCCAACTGATGCAGAGGAGGAGAAGTTCCTTAACCCCTTCCTCCACCACCAGGGTAAAGACATTTAGTTGAGGCTGATTTTAAGGACCTGGGTGTGGAAATATGTGCGTGTGTGTCTGGGGGGGGGTGCTTGTTAGGGGTCAGTGCGTCCTCCTGTTCCTTCCCACCCCCGTCCTTCTAAATTGCGGAATCCACCACCCCCACACACACAAAAACCAGCCTCTCACTTCCCATTCTCCAGCAAGCAAACTTCTCCTTTCTCCCTTTGGGTGGGGCAGCCTCACTTCTTCTGAACTTCGCTGGTGGGGCAAGACGGAGAGAACCTATATCAGGAAGGCAACCTCTCTGCCCCACCACCAACACCCCTCCCAAAAAAGCAGAAGCAAAACTAACAGCTGTCGGGTCTTCTAACTCCGCTCCTTGGATGCCCGGTGCATTCGAGCTGGCCTAAAATAGATGCTCTTCCGTTCCTAGCGCCTGGCGCTTGAGAGGGAAAAGCCCAAAGCCGGAACAGAGATGCGAGGTCAAATGCACGGCTGGGCCCGTCAAACACCAACCTGCATAGGCTAATTTATACCTAGACAGGCCCGTTTAGAAACGCGGAGGATTTCTTGAACTTTCACCAGAGCCGGTTCATTCCTCAGCCAAATCAGCTCAAATAACACAATTTTTGCAGGCCGTGCGGGCCAGTCACAGACTCTCAGCCCAACCTACCTCGCAGGGTTGTTGTGAGGAGAAAATTGGAGAGGAGGAAGAGGGCCATGTAAGCTGCCTTGGGCTCCTCTTAAGACGAGCCGGGATATAAATGCAGTAATAAAATATAATATAATTAAAATCACACCTGTTTCCCCCTTTGCTCACATTTCTTCTCTCTCTGCTCAGACACCTTTTCCTCCTCTCCAATTCAGGAATGGGACCCAGGTGTCCCAGCACACCTGCCCTCCCCCCCCCCAACGAAGCAGCACTCACCTAACTTCAGTGTCGCTCCACGCCGCCGTCCGTCCCTGTGGCTCCTCGGATCCCTCTTCTTCCTTCTCTTCGGCCCCCGATTCTGCCAGCTTCCCAGAAGCGCCCGTCGCACGGTTTGAAGCGCCCGGCCCTCTTGGGGTGCCTGTCGCTCCTCCCGGCCACATGCTGCTCGCCCCTCCGTGCCCCACATGCCCAGAACGCACCGGTCCACTTACTGCCACGGGTGTCGCGGCCACCAAGGGCACAGCAGGGCTTGGCCCGGCCGCCGGACAGGCGACATCCCCAAGGGCTTTGCGGCTGCCGTCAACGGCATCACCGGCTCGCTTGGGGACCTCAGCAACAGCTGCAAGGAGAAAGCAAAGCCCAGATGTTTGCACAGCTGGCCAAGGGGTGCTACTAGTCACTTAAAAGATTTGGAGCCAGGCCCGGAAGAATCTTCACATCTATGTATCTAAGAAGATTTCTAGGCCGCCGTTAAGGCTGGAACTCTCTCAAGGCGGCATACAAGATAAATGTGTATTTGTATAGGTATCTTTCTATTTATTTATTCTTTTCTATAAGCTCCTTCCCCCCTCCAATAGCAACAGCTTCTCCGGCCGGTTCACAGAAATTAAAAATACAAAACACAGCATAAAATGCAATATAAAACAGGCCATATACGAACTTAGAAACAATTAAAACTTCCCAGGGGCCAAAAAGAGCCCATTGATTTCTTTTCCAAACTGTCTCAAATCAAAACACACGATTGAATTAATTCTCACGCTGCCCAGGATCATCCTAGACCGATGGAAAACCCTGTTTCTAAGCATAAGGGCCACCTTCTAGATCGCCCGCTCCACCTGGAAAACTAGAAATGTGCCTCTCGGAGCATGCAGACATCCTCCCATGCCTCAATTTACCTTCCTTCCTGAAGGTCTGGGAAGGGCCTGATCCGGTCTGGGTGGTGCTCTGGGCAGACGTCTCCTCCTCTTCCTCGGCCAAAGTGTTCAGATCCCGTGAAGTGTCTGCATTAGGAGGAGGAAAGGAGGCGTGGCTATTTTTGGGATCGTCACGATGAGCGTCCGCACTTCAAAAAGGACGACTACGCCACTGTGCAGGTATCCCCTGTTACATCTGTCACTTGTGATCCAGTTTCTCTATTCCTTTCCTCCACTTTTTACGTCATCTCCCCCACCGTCAAAATGCAGACTCTTAACCTCCCCCACCCCACCCTGAACACCTCTCAATTGTGCCACGACACGAAAGGGAAGCTCAGAGGATGGCAACAAGGGAGAGGGCCTTTTCAGTGGTAGCCCCCCGATTATGGAATGATCTCCCCGATGAGGCTCGCCTGGCGAAAACATTTATCAGAGGAGGGCAACCAGGATGAACAGGGGTCTGGAAACAAAGCCCTATGAAGAGAGACTGAAAGAACTGGGCATGTTTAGCCTGGAGAAGAGAAGATTGGGGGGAGACATCACAGCACTCTTCAAATACTTCAAAGGTTGTCACACAGAGGAGGGCCAGGATCTCTTCTTGATCCTCCCAGAGTGCAGGACACGGAATAACGGGCTCAAGTTAAAGGAAGCCAGATTCCAGCTGGACATCAGGAAAAACTTCCTGACTGTTAGAGCAGTGCGACGGTGGAATCAGTGACCTAGGGAGGTTGTGGGCTCTCCCACCCTAGAGACCTTCAAGAGGCAGCTGGACAACCATCTGTCAGGGATGCTTTAGGGTGGATTCCTGTGTTGAACAGGGGGTTGGACTGGATGGCCTTGTAGGCCCCTTCCAACTCTGCTATTCTATGATTCTATGATCTTTTCAGCGCCAGGTCAAGACTTTTCCCTTCTCCCAGGCATTTCACAGCATTCAACAACGCTAAGTTTGTTTGTGTTTTAACGGCCCCCAGGACTGTTGTTTTTAAACGGATGCCGTTGTTTTTACTTTTTTGATGGTTTTAAATTTTGTATACTTTTTAACGTTTTGCTGTTTTTAACTTTTGTAAACCGCCCGGAGAGCTTCGGCTATGGGGCGGTATATAAGTGTAATCAATCAATCAGTCAATTAATCCAGAAAAAGCGACATCCCAGGACAAGCATCCACGTCGGTGAGCGTGAGTTAGAACTGCCACTATTCCCACAACCGGAACACCAGAGGTGTAAGCACACATATATACACACACACACACCGCCTCAATTGGGAAAACAGCAGTTAAAGCAGCCTTCCTCAACCTGGGGCACTCCAGATGTGTTGGACTGCACCTCCCAGAATGCCCCAGCCAGCCGAGCTGGCTGGGGCATTCTGGGAGTTGTAGTCCAACACATCTGGAGCGCCCCAGGTTGAGGAAGGCTGAGTTAAAGGGTGGGAAGAGAACTCCGGGCGTGTGCCCAACGCAACCGGGGAAGCGGCCTACCTGAAAAATAGTCCGTCAACACGTTTTTGAGGAATCCTGAACATACAAGACAGACAGGAAGAGAGAGAGAGAGAGAGAGAGAGAGAGAGAGAAAGACAGCATGACTTAGAGGCCGAAGCAACTGTGAGGCCACCGGTGGACGCATCGCGGGGAAGAAAGCGATGGTTAAAAGGTGGACTTCAGGAAGACAGCAATAGATAGAGACACCTGAGAAGCACATGCGTGGTTACCGTTGCGTCCAGCAAGGAGGATACAGCCAGCGCCTCCTGAAGGGGAGAAAAAAAGAATCCAGAAAGCCAAAAGATGTTCGACAGGGATGCACCCAGGGCTTGTGTCGTACGTCTGGAAATTCCGCCGTTGCGCGTAGGAATTTGTATAGAGCACAGGGAGCGTCATGGGAAGGCAGGAAGCAGATTTATACCAAGCCAGGCTATTTCTCCATCTCTCCTGATATTTATTTATTATTTCTATCTGTCCCCGTCGCCTAACGTTCTTCGGGGAACAATCCTGCTACGTTCCTTCACCTGCTTCTTGTACCACCAAACCGAATTGTTCTCCACAAGCTTTGTTTGGAGAACCGAACAACTTGTGAAATTTTGGTACGTCCTAACAAAGGTATTGATTATTATTTTTCAGATGCTTTTAATTGGGCATGAACCTGGGACCTTTTGTCTATAAAGGGTGCCCCACAACCTCTCTCTATAACGTCAGTTTCATTTTAAAAAAAACAAAATCGCAAAAGCAAGTTTCTAGTCCTTATGCCTGCGGTGTGGAACCTCTTTCAGCCCATGGGCCAAATTCAGCTTCAGAGAAGTTGTCGGGGTCCACGTTGAGACCCCGGGAGGGTCAGATTTAACCCCTGCTTTTACAAACTGCCTTTCCGCTGGGCGTCAAAGCAGCCAGCAGCAGGAGAAATGAACACACACCAACACGTCATCGGAATTTAAAACAGTAAAACCTACGAAGCCCATGACAAATGTAAGCAAAAATGGCTTTTCTATCATCATCAAACAGGAACAGACAGAAAAATAGCAGCCCCATGGCATATATAGTTATCCTAAACCCCACACACACAAAAAAACAAGTTTTCAAAGAAAAATAAAACGGGAAGATTTCAAGTTGCCTACAGAAGGAGAAGAAAGAAGACACGATGTCCAAAGTCGGGGAGTCACCAACGACTAGTCCCCTGGCCTTAACAGCCCCCCTTTCTTCACGTGGTGATAATACTGAGATCAGGTTTTCCAAAAACGATGTAGCATTTGAGCAGGGCTCATATAGAGATGCCTGGACCTTCGTATGTCTTGGTCTTAGACTGTTTAGGGCAGACTTTCCTAATCTAGTGCTAAATAGAGCTGGAGGCTGCTTTGAGGTTTTGCCACCATTTCATGTAAGCGGCATTACTGGTGATTTGAACGAGGCCCGGCAAGAGCAAAGCCTCCCCTCCAAAAAACACCCACCCACCACTGCAAGACCTGAGAAGCTCTGCAAACAAATCAACATTGCAAAACCAGAGCTGGTAAGCGGCCGAAGCAAGGCGCCCAACGCAACCTTGGCTCACCCGCATAGCAGCTAAAATGAACTTCGGCAAAAGCCCAGCGACTGGATCGCTGAGACTCCAAATACCTCGCAAGGAACGGATTCGCTTGGCTTTCGCCGTGGGGCAAAGCAGCGGAAGGGGGCCAGAAGATCGGAGGGGATCACCTCGCCCGTAACAGCCTTGTAGGCCTAGCCCCATAGAGTGTGACGTTTCCAGCAAGGAAAGATGCGCTACCTTTAGGAGGATCCCCTTGGCTCGCCCCGTTCTCTTCCTGGCTACGCTTTGAGCTTTCCTCTGCCGCCGCCTCCTCCTCGCTGTCAGCAAAGTCATCCAGGTTACCGATATCAGAGGGTTTGACGCTCATCAGGCTGGCCAGACTTTGCATGTCCTCATCCCTGGGAGGTAAAAAGGCACAGAGAGGTCACAGGGAGCAGGTTCGTAGCTTGGGGGTTCTCCTAAAACCATCTCTGTCACTTGAGGCCCAGGTGGCCTCGGTGGCATGGACTGCCTTCTACCAACTCCGGTTGGTGGCCCAGCTACGCCCCTATCTGGACAGGGATAACCTAGCTTCAGTTGTCCATGCTCTGGTGACCTCCAAATTAGATTACCGCAATGCCCTCTACGTGGGGCAGCCTTTGAAGATGGTTCGGAAGCTGCAGCTTGTGCAAAATGCAGCGGCCAGATTGGTAACTGGAACAAGGAAGTTCAAACATATAACACCGATTCTGGCCCGCTTGCATTGGCTGCCTATACGTTTTTGAGCCCAATTCAAGGTGCTTTAACCTATAAAGGCTTGGGACCACAATACCTGATGGAACGCCTCTCCCGACATGAACCTCCCCGTACTCTGCGCTCAACATCTAAGGTCCTCCTCTGAGTGCCTACTCCCAGGGAAGCTCGGAGGATAGCAACAAGGGAGAGGGCCTTTTCGGTGGTGGCCCCTCAATTATGGAATGTTCTCCCCGATGCGGCTCACCTGGAGCCAACATTGTTATCTTTCAGGTGCCAGGTTAAGGCCTTTCTCTTCTCCCAGGCATTTAACAGCATTTAACAACATATGCTGAGTTTGTTTGTTTTTTAATGGACCCCAGAACTGTTGTTGTTAAATGGATACCGTTGTTTTTACATATTTTTTGATGGTTTTAAATTTTGCATACTTCTTTTTAATGTTCACTGTTTTTAACTTTTGTAAACCGCCCAGAGAGCTTCGGCTATTGGGGGGGGGTCTATAAATTTAATAAATAAATAAATAAAATTGGGCGGCTGCCTTTTAACCAACGTACGGATATGAATCTGTGAGCCTTCTTCCATACACCCCCAGCCAGAATATTTTCAATTCAAAAGCGACACCCCCATCACCTTAGAGAAATTTCTAGGAAGATCCTATTGGATATGGCCCATTGGGATTCCCCGTCCACTCCACACATTTACTCAGAAGTACGCATGAGCAGCATGTCTACTCACAAGTAAGCAGGCCAAGTCTCAGAAGTAAGCAGGACTGGATTCACTCACCAGCATCCTCCCCAGGCCCTCTTGGGGAAAGCTCTTAAACTCTGATCAGCAGCTGATCAGTGATAAGAGCTTTTCCTTGCTGTGCACTTAAAAAGGCTCCCTTTCTCAGAACTCAGCAGGGAAAAGCTCCCCTATCTGATCGTCTGCTGATCGGAGAGAAGAGCTTTCCCCACTGGGAAGAGGTGATGGGGCCTGGGGAGGACACTGCTGAGTGATTCAGCCCTGTTCACTTCCGAGGCTTCTCCTGCTTACTTGTGAGTAGGCATGCAGCCGATTCAGTCCTGCTTACTTGTGAGTAGACATGCTGCTCATGCGTGCTTTTGAGCAGACATACATGGGCTTGGTAGTTTGGGATGCTATTTGAAAGTGCTGCTGACTGACTTGGTCCTGCTTACTTCTGAGTAGGCATGCAGAGGCTTCTCCTGCTTACTTCTGAGTAGGCTTAAAAATTGGTAAGAACTGCATTTTGGTCTTTCCGACACTGCCTCTG
This sequence comes from Elgaria multicarinata webbii, assembly GCF_023053635.1. Lineage (NCBI taxonomy): Eukaryota > Metazoa > Chordata > Lepidosauria > Squamata > Anguidae > Elgaria > Elgaria multicarinata. Next base: position 14,664,040 of record NC_086191.1, on the reverse strand, counting down.
GCTACACCCACAGACAAGATGTGGCCACCAAGACCCTTCCCAGGTTGAAATTCAACTCTTGGCCTGAAAAAGGGTCCCCACCCCTGTGTCCTAGGAGGATGGAAGCTGCCTTATACTAGGTCAATCTGCCCGTCTAGCCCCACACAGTCACCTCTCTAGGATCTCAGGCAAAAAAGGGTGCCCCATTCTTTGAAGCGGAGAAGCTGAGGATTGAACCCGGGGCCTCTGGCACGGAAAGCAGGTCGCCACCGAGGCTCTGACCCCTTCCCCAAAAGGTGCAGAATGGTGGATTCCAGGCCGGGGGCCCTCCCACCATGACCCCTGCCTCCCCCCTAGGGCAGGACTCACGTGGCTTTCCCCTCGCGCAGGAACACGCAAGAGAGCGTGAGCTTTAGCGTGGCCGTCACCACCTTCACCGACCGCGGCTTCAGCTTCAGGTTCAGGTCCACCTGGGTGGGCGTGGGGCTGGCGAAGCGCTTGAGGTTCACGTCCACGGAAGCCAGGACCTTCCGCTGCCCCTTGGATTCCTGGCATGTGGGATAACGGTCAGAGTTTCTACAGGGAAACGTGACATCCCTGGCCCCCTCCTCAAACATCCTCTGCTTGGGGTTCCCCCCCAAAAAAACCCTTGGCTATTCTTCCTCCCATCATGCACTGCTCCCAAATCTGTTGCCCCTACGTATTCCTCTGGTAGAACCTGGAACTCCTGACCCACCTACGATGGGAACAGATGCCAACGCAGACACACACACCTTCCACACCACCTCATCTCAGCTTCCTGCGTTCCTACTTCCCTCCCTGTCCTGTGGATTTGCTTCCCGGAGACACCTGGTTGGCCGCTGCGAGAAACAGGGTGTCACGCTGCTTATTCTAATGTTTGCTGCTTAAATCTTACAACTGTCAACCAGTTCTGGATGGGGCTACACTCCCCCTGAAAGACTGCGTTCACAGCTTGGGGGTGCTTCTGGATCCGTCGCTCCAAATGACAGCCCAGAAAGATGCAACGGCCAGGAGTGCCTACTATCAGCTTCGGCTGATACGCCAGCTGCGTCCCTTCCTGGAGTAGGAAGACCTAAAGACGGTCATGCACACGCTGGTAACCTCAAGGCTTGACTTCTGCAAGGCACTCTACATAGGGCTACCTTTGTGCCTAGTCCGGAAACTTCAATTAGTTCAAAATATGGCAGCCAGGCTGGTCACCGGTACACCTAGGGGGGACCACATTACACCAGTCTAAAAATCTCTTCACTGGCTGCCAATTAGTTTCCGGGCGAAGTATAAAGTGTTGGTGATCACCTTTAAAGCCCTACATGGTTTGGGTCCCAGTTACCTGCAGGATCGCCTTCTCCCGTACAATCCGCCCCGCACACTCAGGTCCTCTGGGAAGAACCCATTTCAGCTAGCAAGAACTAGATTAACAACTGTTACCCAGAGGACCGTCTCTTCGGCTGCCCCCAGACTGTGGAACGGCTTGCTGGGAGAGATTCGTCAACTTAACAGTCTTCCGGAATTTAAGGAAGCCATAAAGACTGATCTCTTCCGGCAGGCCGACCCAGTTGAATCTTAAGATGCCTTTTTTTAACGGTGTGCTGCTTTTAATGATGCTCTGGTTTTAAACGTTTGAATTAGTTGTATGTATTTTATGGTGTTTTTATTTGTGTTGTACCCCGCCTCGATCCAGAGGGAGAGGCGGGTAACAAATAAATTATTATTATTATTATTATTATTATTATTATTATTATTATTATTATTAAACCGGTTGCCCCAAAGCAAATCCTCAGGCTTCTTAAAACAACTGGATCCGTCGTGCTTTCACTGTCTTGCTCAACAACAGCTCCTCATAACTCCTCGTTACGTCTCTCTTTTAAAACCCACACACATACATAAAGGGATCTCCTGAGTCAGACCCTCTGTCCAGCTAGCCCAGTAGTGTCAACACTGACTAGCAGCAGCGGCTCTCCAAAGTTTCAAGGATGGAGCTTTCCCCTATCTGGAGATGCCAGGGGTTGAAACTGGCATCCGGGGTCTCAGGAACTTAGGAAGAGAAGTCTTAGTGAGGCCTTAGAAAGGTCTCAGCCCCGGCGCTCGGGAAGAGAAGAGGGTCTCTCCATCACCCCACAACGAAGATCTTTTGAACTGGAGATCCCGTGCCCTCGCCCTGGGACCTACGGCATGTAAAGCCGGTTCGCGACTTCTCCAACTCCCTGTTCCTGGACCGGCCAAGACCACCTTCCACCCCACCTCTCCCCCGGAAGAACGTTCTCCCAACCTACGTTTTCAATCACGAAAGTCCAATCTTTGTCTTCGTATTCCTCCACGTGAGGGTCCTGGAAAAGAGGAAGGACATGCAGGTCAACCGGTGGGTCTGAACGTTCAAATGGATGATCACATCACGCCAGTCCTTTTACAACTTCATTGGCTGCCAGTCCAGGTCCGCGCCTGATTCAAAGTGCTGGTATTGACATTTAAAGCCCTAAACGAACTGGTTGATGAAGCAGGGTATTCATCCTGCTCCTCTTAAGGCCCTATGTTCCAAGCCCACAGAAGGTCATCCAAGCTAGGCGAGATCCCACATACCCGATAGAGTGTCACCATGATGTCCACGTTCTCGGGTACCATCCATAGCACCGTGCCTCGGTACGGGTTCTTTATCCCCGGTTGCCAGCCATGGGGCTACAGAAGACAAGATAGTTATGCCATCAATCCGCACCTTCAAACATGCAGCAGTAACTAGATGTCCAGAAATGTTGAAACCACGGAGGAAAAAAACTAGGATTTGTGTCCAGAGAAAACACACACACAACACTTGATTTTATTTTAACCTTCTTTACAGAGCTAAAGTCACCCTGTGAACATAAAATGTACTAGGTATAACTTGGCTTGCTCATAAAATTAAAACCGTTCAAAAGTAAACCCAGTAAAGTTGTAATTATTGTCTGAACAAAAGCCACGTTTAAATGTAATATACCAGGCGTTTATAATTTTATGAGCAAAATCAATTTACTCATTCGAGGTTACTGTTTGATGTCTGACCAGAGGGGAACTACAGCAAATGCTCCCAGAAACAACTGAATCATCCTAGGACCTAGAATCATAGAATAGGAGAGTTGGAAGGGGCCATAAGGCCATCGAGTCCAACCCCCTGATCAATGCAGGAATCCACCCTAAAGCATCCCTGACAGATGCTTGTCCAGCTGCCTCTTGAAGGCCTCTAGTGTGGGAGAGCCCAACACCTCCCTAGGTCACTGGTTCCACTACCGTACTGCTGTAACAGTACGACATCCTGGTTGCCCTCCTCTGAACACGCTCCAGTTTGTCTGCGTTCTTCCTGAATTGTGGAGCCCAGAACTGGATGCAATACTCTAGATGAGGCCTAACCAGGGCCGAATAGAGAGGAACCAGTACCTCACGTGATTTGGAAGCTATACTTCTATTAATGCAGCACAAAATAGCATTTGCCTTTCTTGCAGCCACATCGCACTGTTGGCTCCTATTCAGCTTGTGATCTACAACAATTCCAAGATCCTTCTCGTTTGTAGTATTGCTGAGCCAAGTATCCCCCATTTTGTAACTGACTTTCCTCTTTGCCCAGGCATATGGCGGCACATCTTAATCACCCACACGTTTAGTTTTTTAACGGTTTTTAATGCTTCATGTATGTATGTTCTGTGTTTTAGAATTTTAAATTTTGTATACTTGTTTTTAACTCATTTTAGAATTTCTGTAAACCGCCCAGAGAGCTCTAGTTTTGGGGGCGGTATATAAATTAATTAAATAAATAATAGGAAGACTTTTATGTAAGACTAGAGATGTAAAATTTCTGCAAATTTTGAAGCCTTGGGGGGATTTTTGTTTTTAATTACCTCTATAAAATTCCCAGCATAGTTATTCCTTATGAAGATTGTTCGAATATGTCTTTTGCTCTGCCCATTTTGGCTCTGGCCATGGCTGGCACGCAGCCCACGATCAATAACCCCTAAGGAAATGTGGAGTGATACACACAAAAAACCCATTCCTGTCTTAAGGAATCCGTTGCTTGGCCCACCGCCGTCCTAAGTGAGAAATGTACGTACCTTGGAACAGATTCGCCGGTTCCTTCGGGTCCACACCACAACCAGTTTGTCCGGCTGCCTGGCATTGGGACAGAAAACAATTCAGGAACAAAACCGGGCAAGCTTATTAGCTGATAAAATGGTTTACTGGCTCACCTGCTTGCACATACCTGTATTTGTCATTTGGGGGCATGGCAAAGGCCTAGGATGGGGAAAACTACCCCCCTAATGTTGATTTGGAATTATAGTAGAATCATAGAATAGTAGAGTTGGAAGGGGCCTATAAGACCATCAAGTCCAACCCCCTGCTCAATGCAGGAATTCACCCTAAAGCACCCCTGACAGAGGGTTGTCCAGCTGCCTCTTGAAGGCCTCTAGTGTGGGAGAGCCCACAACCTCCCGAGGTCACAGGTTCCATTGTCGTACTGCTCTAACAGTCAGGAAGTTTTTCCTGATGTCCAGCCGGAATCTGGCTTCCTTTAACTTGGGCCCGTTATTCCGTGTCCTGCACTCTGGGAGGATCGAGAAGAGATCCTGGCCCTCCTCTGTGTGACAACCTTTCAAGTATTTGCCATCAATAAATCCTAGCCATTATTTCTACATTGGCATATATATATAAATACGAATCAGCACGTGCAATTTTTATATGCAGAGTTTGGACCTATGGGCTTAGACCCCAAATCTTCTAAGTGCCTACCAACACCCGTTCAATGGCTATTATTTACAAGCCAAGTGTAGCATCCCTCATCTGAGCAACTGCAGCGGACAACCAGAGTCATGTATTTTTCAAGACCTCTCTCTTCCCGGCCTTCCTCAATCAACCCGCAAAATGGAAATCCGGTTTAAGTCGAGAACACCTTGCTCAGATCAAATTCAAAGGTCCGTCGACCTCAGCACGGTGTTACAAAGCAACAGCAGACCTGATGTCCCTGTGAAGTGAGTTTCCCTTTTTTGCAACTTTTCCAACTCACAAGAGAAGATTGAGGGGATACATGATAGCACTCTTCAAGTACTTCAAAGGTTGTCACACAGAGGAGGGCCAGGATCTCTTCTCGATCCTCCCAGAGTGCAGGACACAGAATAACGGGCTCAAGTGACAGGAAGCCAGATTCCAGCTGGACATCAGGAAAAACTTCCAGCCTGTTAGAGCAGTACGACAATCGAACCAGTGACCTAGGGAGGTTATGGGCTCTCCCACACTAGAGGCCTTCAAGAGGCAGCTGGACAACCCTCTGTCAGGGATGCTTTAGGGTGAATTCCTGCATTGAGCATTGGGTTGGACTCGATGGCCTTGTAGGCCCCTTCCAACTCTACGATTCTATGATTCTAATCACCTTTTTCCAGGTGTGGTGACCAGAACTGTACACACTAGTCCGAGTACAGCCGCACACCATCGATTTGCATAGGGCCCTTTACGATCTGGGCAGTTTTATTTTCGATTCCTTTCCTAATGATAATAATTGACCATCAAGCGGGGGAACAGGGGGGCAGAGAACACGTGAAGAATATTTCTTCATTTTGTTTCCGGAGGAGGCTTTTAAAACAGACGTCCTAGGACCGTGCGCAGACTTGCACTTCCTCGAACAGGGTTTTTTTTTTTTAATCTTCCTCTTTCCAGGCGCCCTGGGTGCGGCACTGATCCTCCTCTGAGTAGGGTCAGGCCGCACCCTGCCAGGAGCACATGAGCATGGAAAGAGGCCGGCCCCTGGTGTCCTTCAGGCCTAACCTTGCCGTTCCTATCTGCTTCTCCAATTGCCACAGAACTTCTCCTTTCCCAATCCTCAAAATAAGTTCTCAAAGTCGTAACTCGCAGCAATCTGAACTAAAAAAAACCAAAACTCTTCTCTCCACCAAAGCTCAGGATCACACCAGCTCTGAATCAATAGTCAAGGGGACCCCAACCTTTTTGGAATTTTGAAGGAGAGTCGTGGGCACGCTCACAAAATGGCTGTCATGAGGCTGGGGGTGGGGCTTGCCCATTCATAGAATGGCCGCCACGGTAGGTACGGTCAGCCACAGAACGTCCCACTGAGACTGAAAGAAAACCTGCCCCAAAACCTAACTGCAAGGAAGAAGTGAAATATGAGCTCCAGAAACACAGTTTTTTGAACCCAAATACAGATGGTGGTGGAGGGCAACCTCCTAGTTTTGTTTTGTTATTAATTTAAGAAACAAAATTAAAATCAGGAGGAACCTAGAAAGGCTTACAGGACTGCACTGTTACTGAGGCTTAAATATGATATTCAAACATATTCAAAGCTTTACTTAGAAATGTATTGTGCTGGAATGTGTTGAAATTCATGACAACTGAATATCGTACATTCCCCTTACGTAACTTAGATTTTAAAGAAGGGGGAAATAAAAGCATTGGAAACTGTTAACATGTTAATTTGGGCATGCCGGAATATATACATATATGCACTTTCGTAGGGAAAGTTGTCTGAAAAAAAAGTTAATGACGACTTTGATTTTTACATTTGGCTAGTTTCGTATCCATTTGAGTTGCCCAGTTTGACGTGAACTATGGGTTCATCCATTAGGCTGGTATGAATCAATGTGTTTTGAATCATGCCTCTCTAAAATGTGGAACCTTTTCTGCAGAAAACTCTTTTGACAGCAGAACATTTTTCTGCAGGAAAAAACCTCCTACATCATTTGGGCACCATATGGTAAGCGTAGAATCTGCCTTAGTCCGGGCTCCTGGTTGTAGTTTTCAAAGCCCAAATTCCTACCCTCTGCCCAGATTTCTTTTTAAATAACCTGTTGACCAGAGTAAAGCTCTGATGTCCGGCTTCATCTTCTAACAGCATCTTTCATTCTTCTGGGCTAGTGGCCAAAAGCTAATTTTAGCTCCCCCCGGGGGCTGGGAATCATAAATCCACTGCAGGTGCTGGGTTAATTCTGGGCTTGGTAAAGAAACTCAATACACCCACCAAGCGCCCTTCTCTTCATCACTGAAGCTGGCCCATGGCTACCTTCACTTTCACCCAAGAACCAAAGAGCGACAGAGGAAGACTTTCGCGGAGGTTATTCCCTGAAAAGAGGGTTCAAGACACAAGCCAACCTGCACCCTGAACCCTATTCTCAAACGGACCGGGATCCAGCATGCTGGAAAGGAAACTCCGCACATGTCCAGAGGAACTCTTGCTCACCAACACTACTACTACTTTTTTTTTTTTTACATTTTATCACTCCATTGAGCAGCAAGATCTAGAATGGTTTTAGTGGTTTTTAGTGGCTTGAATGATTTTAGTTTTTGTGAACCGCCCAGGGAACTTCGGCTGTTGGGCGGTATAAAAATGCAATAAATAATAATAATAATAATAATAATAATAATAATAATAAATAGAGCAGCTTTTTCAAACCTGGTGTCCAGCAAATGTGTTGGAATACAACCTCCATCAACCCCACACATGGATTCAGACTTATTGCCCTAGCAAAAAAGCAGAAATCGCACTCCAACGCCCCACTTTGCAGGTGGGTTGCTTAAAACGCCTTCCCATTTTCAATCCTAGGGCTGAGCCATGAGATATAATAATAATAATAATAATAATAATAATAATAATAATAATGATGATGATGATGAGTCCTTCTTACTCCTGAGGAATCCCAGTCATCTTTGTCTCTCTCTCTCTCTCTTACAGCGCACAGAGTAGAACTTCTACTCTGGGTAGCATCATTCCCCCTACTTCTCTCCAATTTTAGGTATTCGAGAAAGATACGTTGGCAAATTGCAAGAGGGCAATCAATCACCCATCCCCAATGTACAAGCTCAGGCTCAGAGCAATAACGGGGACCTCTGAACATGTGCAGAGTGCCTAGTCCTTTGCGACAAAACTAGAAGTAGCTCCCTCAACGGAAGCATTTGAAATAAACACTCTCAGGCTGGCTTAAAACCCAGCACTTCTTTTTAACCCCCACCCCCCAAAAAAAACACTAAACACTGTGTCGGCTGCCTTATCCACCCCACCCTACGCTACACTTTGCACTGAAAAGGCTGGGCGAAATCTTGCCAAGTCATGGGAACCAGGGTGGGGCTGAGGACCAGAATACTCAAAAGAACTTGAGCTATAAGGGAGGAATAAAACTTTCAAGACGGGGAGCCCATTTATCCCAAGGAGAGGTGGCTGGGTCCCCCATGTGAAACCCTCAAAGCCCCCCATCTGAAACCCCCAACCCTCCCCCCCATCCTTTCTAGTTTTTACAGGCCCCCGTGGTATTCTAGCCACACACACTTCAGGGCTTTCACCCTCCCTTTTCCATTTTTAGCTCTGCAATGACTAAATATTTATCATTTCTGGAGATCCTTTTAAGGGCATTGCCATGTCAGAACAGAGACACGGGGGGGGGGGGGAAGAGAGAGAAAGAACATCCCCCACTCCTTATTTGTTTGTCCCATAAAAGCACTTCATCGTTGACTCGCAAAAGTTTAGCAACGGCAGGGGATGGGGGGGAGAAAAAGTTACGTCTCCCCAAAGTCCTTCTGCCATGGTAACAGACGACTGAACCACACAGTCCGAGGAATGAAAATCCTTTGAAACTTTGCAAGGCGTCTTGGGGTATGTTTGTGGGAGGTGTACGTGGTTCTGCTGGTACCCCCAAAAACCATTTGCCTGCTTGTGAGAAGGTGGGTCAAATCTCCCTCCCCAAAGTGCCACGGGGACTCCTACTTAACCTATCTCGTTTCCCACTTGCAGGGTTTAGTGAACTGAGCAAACCCAGTCACCGTTTCACTGAGCATGCACAGAATGCATTTCTTTGGCTACTGAGCATCGGGTGATCATAGACAAGTCTTCACTTGTACTCCTGAGATTGAGGGGGAGGGGAGCAGCACCCCAAATTGGTGTGCCAGAGAACCAGAAACGCTTGATGCGGGAGAAGTAGAATAGTTTGGGGGCTGTTATACGACGCTGCAGACAGTGTTCCCTGAACAGTCTAGCAACACAGAGGTTTGGTCCATTCAGCTCAGTATTGTTGACACTGACCGGCAGCAGCGTCTCTCCAGGGCTTCCGACAAGGGGGTCTTTCTCAGCTCTAGCTGAAGATGGTGGGGTTCAAATCCAGAACCTTCTGCGGGCCACTGAGCTACAACCACCCCTTAAATTAGGAACATAGGAAAATGCTTTATACCAGCCTTCCTCAGCCTGGGGCGCTCCAGATGTGTTGGACTGCAACTCCCAGAATGCCCCAGCCAGCTGGCTGGGGCATTCTGGGAGTTGCAGTCCAACACATCTGGAGCGCCCCAGGTTGAGGAAGGCTGCTTTATACTGCTTTATACTGTGACACCTTTTGTCTATCCATCTAGCTGAGCACTGTGTGCACAGGCAGGGACATTTTAGGGCTTCCGACAGGAGTCTTTAAACAACCCTACCTGTGTTATTCCTGGCTTGTCAAGTGGCCTAATCTCCTGCGGAGAGACGGAATCAACGCCAGGTGACTAAGCAGAGAAGTCAAGCTTGCTTTTTCCTCCCTCTCCTTTTGAGCCATCAGTGACACATACAAACCGGTCAGTTACAACGCCAAAGTGGCTCACAAGGTTCCATCCTTCACAGCTTGGGTTGGAGGGAAGCCAATTTGCATTTCGACCAAGCCCACCCCCTCCTTTACAAGACCCCCCCTCAGTTTCTAGGGTCCCTTCTTTTTAAACGTCTTCCCAATCCACCATTCCAAGCACGTCCGTCACCCACCACTCTCATTCTTTCCTGACATGCAAAGATATACCCGATTTCCCTACGCTGAACCATATTTCTGGAACGTCTGGGTTATACTGGGAGACGTAAATATATTTCACCTGTTTCGTCCCAGTCGTATCTTTCACCTATTCTCTTCCAGGCACATACTTTCAACACAAATCTCTTCTATTCATGCCCACTCATCAACCAAAGCCCAACTAGCAGGCAGGTTTATCATATATTATTTGTTCGTTTTCTTCGTTAAATTTGTATCTCACCTTTCCGCTAAATGGTACTCAAGGCAGCTAACAACAACAGAACAGAAAGTAAAAATCCAAATATAAAAAGCAAAGAAGTAAAGCCTGACTTCCTGTCGACAGTTTTACAGCCGCCAACGGTCTGGAGCAAATGTTTTACAAACACTGAAATTATGATCAAATTTCCTGCAGAGGTTACAAAACCTACTCCTTTATGAGCTTTTTTCGGAAGGGATTCAAGACCTCTCCTTTCCGACAGGCGTTTGACCAATCTGGAATCTTGTATGCATTTTGTTCTTTTATTTTTTGAATGCATAAAATCAGGGGTGCTCAAGCGATGGCCCGGGGTGTGTGCAAGCAACCCTCCAAGGCCTTCATTGCCGGGGGGGGGGGGGGTTGGTGGCCACCCACCCTGCTACTGAATTCTCTGTCCTAGCAAACCTGATACCATGTGGAAAGAGTGGTCACCATCACTGGACAAGCAAGGGGAGAGAAGGCATGTATGCATTCCCCATGTATATGCATGGCCCCGACCGACCCGTGCATCACATGCACCCTCCGAGCTGAAAAGGTTGCGCACTCCGGCACCAAACACGGAAAGCGTCCCTCCTTTCTACCTCCGTTCACCACTTCCTGATGCTCACAAACCATCCATTTCTAATTACACAACCAGATCCCCTCTGCCTCTGCTCCTGGTGCAACAAACTGGCACCAGGAACCAGCAAGCCTCCAATTCAAATCCCACCTCTGCCACAAAAAGGGTTAGGTGGCCTTATACTGACTCAGCAACTGAGTTTTCTCTAGCCCAGTATTGTCAACACTGACTGGCAGCAATTTCCCAGTGTTTCAGAAAGGGATCTTTTGCCCAGCCCTACCTGGGAATCGAACCTCGGACCTTTCGCACACAAAAGCAGGTGCTCAACCACTCAGCAATGGTCCTTCCCCCCAAAAATACAGTAAGTTCCTAGTCCTCATGGCTCTGACTAAAGGATTGATTTAAACGGAGACAGAAGAAGCTACGAAGTCAAAACATCTAGCTCTGTATTTACTCTTCATTGATTTTTAGTGGCTCTCCAGGGTTCCAGACTATTATTAATTATTATTATTATTTCAAAGTGCTGTCGGCAATCCAACTTAGGACCCTTTCTATGTGCCCTAACACAGAGCTATTCCTCTTCTCCAGGAGAACCCCCCTCTGATCTGAACTTTGGGGCATAAATAGTAACAATTCGAGGTGATGCTAGGGCTGGACCTGGAGGCCAGAGCCCGGCTCTCAGAGGCTCCTAAATGACCACCCACACGGACAGGGGCAGGTGACCACGGCAGCAGACGCAAAGCCCATTCCATCCCTTGATTTAAGGGAATTTAGAATGCAAACGCACATGCTCAGATTGTTCTTATTATTTCTTTCGGAATTGGCAAAGCATTTCGTCGCTGTTCTAACACATCAGGAATGCAGATGCAGTTATAAAGCACGGGATAGAAGAGGGAGGGGAGGGGAAAGAGAAATGTGAGTTTTGTGCTTCACAACTGAAGTGAGACACTGGGCCATCTAAAGCCCCCCCCCCGCTCCCCCATAAGTCCATTAGAGGTGCAACGCTAGGTGTGTTTAGACAGCAATGTTGGGAATTGTAGGGTTTTTTTCTGTCTAAATGTATATAGGATTGCAGCCTAAATCCAGGATCTAAAATTACCTAGTTGCATCTAGAAACAATACTGGCGTCTCATACAGGGCAGCTGTTAAAAGTTTACACGGAAAAACGATTCTGGCCTACCTTACAGGGCAGTTGTTAAAAGTTTACACAGAAAAACAATACTGGCCTACCTTACAGGGCAGCCGTTCAAAGTTTACATGGAGAAACGATTCTGGCCTACCTTACAGGGCAGTTGTTAAAAGTTTACACGGAAAAACGATTCTGGCCTACCTATTATTATTATTATTATTATTATTATTATTATTATTATTATTATTAGTGTCCCGCCTTTTGCCCACTATCTAACAGGGCAGTTGTTAACGTTTACACTGAAACACAATTCTGGCCTACCTTACAAGACAAGTTCTCAAAGTTGACACCGAGAACACTGGTACCCAACGCTAGTCCCTCTGGGGACTGGGGTCCCATTCCTTCCAACGGGTTTCCTCTAGCACCAACATTGGATCCAACCCAATGCTGGCCTACTTTACAGGGCAGTTCTTAACAGTTTATGCTGCAAAGCTTTGGGCACTTTTGGGTGGCCACGTACGAAGAAAATCCCCCTTCGGGGAGGGGTTAGGGTACCCTTCTCCACTTCCACACACACACCCCTTCAGCGCCGCGTCTCTCTCCTCCTCCTCCTCGTCCACCCGGGCGAGCGGCTTCCTCCCGCACTCACCAGACCCTGAGTCCCCGCCTCGCCCGCCACCAGCCCCAACCGGGCGCCGCGCGCTCACCATTTCTTGGTGCACTCCACCACCAGCTCCTGGTAACAGGCCACGAAATGGAACTTGGCCGCCCGCTTGCCGACGCGCTGGAGCCGTTTCCACACCGAAGTCATGGCCGGGGCCCCGTCTGGAAGGAGCGGCGGCGTCCTCAGCGCCCCCGGCCGGCGCCTCTCTCTCGCCGATGGGCTGCTAACGCCGTGGGCATCCTCGGCGCCTTCGCGGGCCCCGACGAAGCGAGCAGTGGAGCCCGGAGGCGCGTCTCCGCCCGCGCAAGGCGCCGCGCAGCCCCGCAGAAAGCAAGGGAGCCGGGAGGAAGTCCGGGCGGAGCGCAAAGGCGCAAGAAAGTTGCACGGGGCTCCGCGAGGGGGGCAGAGTCCCACGCCGCGAATGGCCAAGGCGGGGGGCGGGCACCTCCGGAGGAGGAGGGGGCGGAACGGGGGCAGGAGGGGGCGGAACGGGGGCAGGAGGGGGCGGGGCGGAGCGGCGGGGAGGGGAGGGGGGGGCGGAAGCCACAGCAGGCACAGCTCTCCACCCACGCTCCCCCCCGCCCCACTCCACGAACAACCGGGGAAGTGGGGTGGGAAGAATCCAGGAGGCGCTAGCTCATGGCAGCTCTCGGCAGAACGTTTTTGAGCATGTACAGAGTGTTTAAATGGGGGGGGGGTTTCTTCTTTTTCTGGGCCATTTCAAAACAAAAGCGGCAGAAGGCAAAACGGCTCCTTTTTGACGGCTTCGTCCTCTGCGGAATCAAACAAATTAATGAAAGTGTTGTTGAGCATGCACAGAGTGTTTTATTTGGTTTTCTTTTCTCGCTGAGCAATTAAAAAAAAAAAGCAGCAGTGTGCAAAATGGCCTCTTCTGAATGAAATAAATAAAACCCGGCACCTTGATAGTGTGCTTCTGAGCATGCACAGAGTGTTTAATGGAGGTTTTCTTCTTTTTCTGAACATTTCAAAACACAACCAGAAGGCAAAATGGCTTTTTTTGATGGTTTCGTCCTCTGCGGTTTTGAGCATGCACAGAGTGTTTAATGGCGGTTTCCTTCTTTTTCTGAGAATTTCAAAACAAAACCAGAGGGCAAAATGGCTCTTTTTTCTATGGCTTCGTCCTCTGCGGAATAAAGTAAATTAATGAAAGCCGCACCTCCTTGGCGGAGTGTTTTATTTGGCTTTCTTTTTTCGCTGAGCAATTTTTTTTTAAAAAAAGCAGCAGTGTGCAAAATGGCTCTGAGGATGGCCTCTTTGAATAAAATAAATAAAATCCGGCCCCATGATAGTGTGCTTCTGAGCATGCATAGAGTGTTTTTTTAAAAAAATCCCTTCCTGAGCAAAGTGTAAAAACAAACACGCAGCAAGGTAAATGGCTCTTTCTGAGCCCGTTTAAAGATGCCTCCCTTCTCAACCGAATAAGGGCCCAATCCTGTGTGTGTTTAGACAGAAAAAAAAGTCCCACAACTCCCACTACCATGGTGGTTGGGCATGCTGGGAGTTGTAGGACTTTTTTCTGTCTAAGCATGCAGAGGCCTTTAAAAAAATATATCCAGCACCTCTGCAGTGTTTCTGAGCATGCACAGAGTTTTATTTTTTCTTGTCTCTCTGAGCAAAGTTTAAAAATAAACAGCAGAGGGCTAAATTACTTTTTTCTGAGCCTGTCTAAGGATGTCTTCCTTTCTGCCGCGTAGCAGCTTAAGCAGAAAATCAAGGTAAGAAAATAGTCTCTTTGAGCATATGCAGAGTCTTTAAAAAAAGACTTAATAGAAAACAGAAAAACAACAAAAACACTCAGTGTTCTTTTGTTGACGGTTTCCTTTTCCTTTTATTTTTGTTTTCAGGTTTTTTTCGTTTTTCTTTTTCTTTTCGGCCCCATTTCTGCTGGCTGAACATTCTCCTGTCTGGCTACTAGCCAGGAAGTTGAAATCCCAGCCAGCTGGCAACCTGCCTCTTCTTCCAGACAGGCCTTAGCGATTGGTAGCTAGTCAACAGCAACGTTTCATTTTGCTCAACGGGCTTCAGCCCCAGTAAAATGCGAAGGAGTGAATAATGAAGAGGACGGTGCCTTTGAGCATGTACGAAGCGTGTTTCTCTCTCCACCATGTAATCTCCCTCAGATGAGGGAGCACCAGGCTGATCAGGCACCTGCTATATTCTGTGAGAAGGGACCAGGGTCCATTTTTTGAATTTGCCCCATCCATGCATTCCCTACCCCAACCTCTAGGGACGCTGTTTCGCACCAAACACATTACCGTCAGCCAGTCGCACTCACTCAGCCCAGCCTACCTCGCAGGAATGTTGTGAGCATAAAATAAGTAGGGCATTCTGGGAGATGCAGTCCAACACATCTGGAGCGCCCCAGGTTGAGGAAGGCTGTGTTAAATGATCCCCCTTGAACACGTCTCCCTTCAGGTATCAGGCTGCAAAATTGTCACCCACTTCAGATCCCAAATTTCTAGGCCACTGAAATCTGGATCCCAAATTCTGAACACTCACACGCATTGACCCCTCAATGCATCCTTAATTCTTAATTGATTATTACATTTGTTTCCTGGTTCTCCATTTTAGCTTCACAACAACCCTGTAGCACCATCTTTATTTTTTTAAGCATGTCTCTGGGTCCACATTTCCAAAATTTGCTTTCTGTGAAATGAGCGTTGGAGCAAAAAAAGTGGCTTGAAAAGAAGTTGTTTTGTGTTTTGATGTTCAGGCTCCACCTCTGCCATTTTGTCAATAGGGAAGAAACACACACACCCCCACACACACACCAATGTCAGCCATTTTGTTAGAGTGCCCATGACACTAGGGTAACCATGAAAAGGAGGACAGGGCTCCTGTATCTTTAACAGTTGTATTGAAAAGGGAATTTCAGCTGGTGTCATATATACATGGGGAATTTGGTGAAATCCCCTCTTCATCACAATAGTTAAAGCTACAGGAGCTATGCTAGAGTGACCAGATTTAAAAGAGGGCAGCTTTAACTGTTGTGATGAAGAGGGAGTTTCACCAGGTGCTGCATGTATACAAATGACGCCTGCTGAAATTCCCTTTTCTATGCAACTGTTAAAGATACAGGAGCCCTGTCCTCCTTTTCATAGGGTCACCCTACATGACACTCAACACTCCAAATGTGCCCACTGACCCAAAAGGGTTGGGGGGGGGGAAACGCCCCTGCTCTAACCATTATACCACACTGTCTTCCTAACCTTGCCTCGCCTGCCGTCTTCCCCGTCTATTCCACCCTCCCTCTAGCTTTCACATAGTTGTCTTCTAGCTCAGAAAGTATAAATAAAGCACCCGGTAAACTGATCCCAAACAGATTCCGGGAGTCATCCTGGGTGGATATATATTCATCATGGAAATTCACCACCCCAGATTTAGCAACCAAGTAACAGAGTCTGCTGAAAGGCCAGCAGGCGGATAACGCTCTGAAGAGACAGCATGTGGAAACATCCGAATGGGACATTTCCCCTCGAAATAACGGAGTTTTTTAAGCAGGGCTGCTTCATCTTAGCGCCACCCAGTCCTCGCTTTTCCACCGTAAGCAAGATAAGGAACTGCACTTGACTTTCCACACTTCAGGGGACGGTGGTACAGTACAGCCGTGCGTCCATCCTCCTACGTTCATCCACACGCGTGGGCGTGACATAATCACAAGTTAGCCGTGCGCCTGACCGTGCCGTTTTTAAGCCACACCGAAATGCAGAATTAAAATATTTAAAACCAGACTATAAAAATAAAACAGAAAGCCCCGACAGGTCAATCAGAGATGGCTTGTTTAAATAAAAATGTCTTTGGCAAGCCAGAAACAAAGCGACGTCCGTTCCTACTTGACATCAAGAGGCAGGGAGTTCCATAGTGGCTGAGTGAATATACTAAAGGCTCTACTCCGAGTGGACTCCAAATGGACAGTGAGCGTTGTTGTCGCATTTATATCCCGCCTTTTTTCCTCCAAGGAACCCAAGGTAGCGTACATAATCCTCCTCCTCTCCATTTTATCCTCACAACAACCCTGTGAGGTAGGTTGGGCTGAGAGTCTGTGACTGGCCCAAAGTCACCCAGTGGGTTTCCATGGCCAAGTGGGGACTTGAACCCGGATCTCCGGACTCCCAGTCCAACACTGGCTCTGATGTGAAACCACCAGAAGAGACTCATTTGACAGCCTCTGTGGCCAGGGAAGACAGTAAGAGAGGTGCTCTTTAACCCCACTAAAACCAGAACATGGTCAAGGAGCATGCTATGGTTATTTGGGCACAAAATGTCAGTGTGCTGTAACGTTACCTCAATAAGAGGAGGCGGTGGTTGGAAATACTACAACAAAGCTGGGGTGAACACCCTCCAACCACAAAAAAGAAAACCAAATTCACAAAACCTGTTTAAATAAATGTATGTATATCTCTTGTTCTCAGTATATATATGTATATTAGTAGCGTGTAACATGTACGTCAATAGTGCTCACAATAAAAGCACATTGGAAACAATTATGCAACATATGATAGCGATATTCGTATAATAAAAACAATTTTACAGTGTGTAATAATTCAATAACGAAAACAAAATTGCAGCGTGAAATAATTCAACAACAGGAGTCCGGTACATTCAACCTGTTTCGCCAGGGACCGCTTCCTCAGGACCACGCTTATTTGGAACAGTTAGCCAAAGCCTTTCATACAGTCTCCCACTATATATCCAGTAGACTTGAGTTTTCAGCCAGAGAGATATCAGAGATTGTATATAGTGGGTGAGATTGTATGAAAGCCTTTGGCTAACTGTTCCAAATAAGCGTGGTCCTGAGGAAGCGGTCCCTGGCGAAACAGGTTGAATGTACCGCACTCCTGTTGTTGAATTATTTCACGCTGCAATTTTGTTTTCGTTATTGAATTATTACACACTGTAAAATTGTTTTTATTATACGAATATCGCTATCATATGTTGTATAATTGTTTCCAATGTGCTTTTATTGTGAGCACTATTGACGTACATGTTACACGCTACTAATATACATATATATACTGAGAACAATGGATATACATACATTTATTTAAACAGGTTTTGTGAATTTGGTTTTCTTTTTTGTGGTTGGAGGGTGTTCACCCCAGCTTTTGTTGTCAGTGTGCTGTAATGGACAGCGAGTGTGAACTGGATTATTATTTTTAAAAATCCCTTTTTAGCCGTGAGGCTGCACTGCTTTGGGGAAGCAACTGTTTCTCAGCTCAGCCTACCTGAAAAACTTGTTGTGGAAATACAACAGTGGGATAACCCAACGCATTGAAAGATGCATAGATACCAGCTTTGAGCCTTTGGGATGGAAGCCGGTTAGATACGGGGATGACTAAAGCCTTCCTGGTGTTCGTTTATGTCCTGCTAGAGCCCTGTCCCCAGGCAGGCCTTTCGTAAAGCGCGCAGAGCTTAGCTCTGTGACGAAGGAGGCAAGCCTCCAGCTGAGAAGCTGCACATGGCAGGACGCTGGCTACGTCCTTACACCGACGGAAGCCGGTGAAGTCGAAGAGATCGCCTGGCCGGTTTGGGCACCGCTTTCTCCAAAGCCACTGCAAGCGTGGCGGCTACACTGTCCCCAAACAGGTGCACTGAGAACAAGAGCACTTGTGCACCGTCCAGACTTGCACAAGTGTGGAAACCAGTGTGCAAGAGTGATCCACCAGCCAAGTTGCACAGAAGGGCGGAGGCACTGGGTACGGACACAGTCAGCGTCTGGGAGCTGGGAACGCGCATTTGTGGCTTTCAGTGTTTACAAGAGTGCTGGAGCCACACCTAGAGCAAACAGAGCTGCCCTGTGACTCAGCGCAGTTAGAGCCAACCTCTCACCCTGAGTCGGCACAATAGAATCATAGAATAGTAGAGTTGGAAGGGGCCTCTAAGGCCATCCAGTCCAACCCCCCTGCTCAATGCAGGAATCCACCTCAAAGCATCCCTATAACGCCACTGCCCCCGGGACAACACTTTCAGGTGCCTTTTGCCCAAAGCCGGAGCGGCAAAGAAGAAACTGGCGATGCCTCATTCTTTGCCAAAGCCACTCAAGAGAGAGAGAGAGAGAAGCCCAGGGCTTCTGGCGGAGGGAGGTGGTTTCGAGTGAAGCAGCTGCAGGCCACCAAGAGAAGTGGCCTGGAATCTCCCACCTCCTTTGAATACCCACCAGAAAAGATTGCACGCTGTGGCCCTGAGTATGGAGAACTGAACCTTCTCCAGCGGTGCTAAATTTCAGCTTAGCCAGGAAAGCAAGCGACTGATGATGCAATCCTGCGCATGTTTACACAGGAAAAAAGGCCTACAGCTCCCAGCATGCCCCAGCCACCATGGGTAAAAGGCCTACAGTTCCCAGCATGCCCCAGCCACCATGGGGAAAAAGGCCTACAGCTCCCAGCATGCCCCAGCCACCATGGGGAAAAAGGCCTACAGCTCCCAGCATGCCCCAGCCACCATGGGGAAAAGGCCTACAGCTCCCAGCATGCCCCAGCCACCATGGGGAAAAGGCCTACAGCTCCCAGCATGCCCCAGCCACCGTGGGAAAAGGCCTACAGCTCCCAGCATGCCCCAGCCACCATGGGGAAAAAGGCCTACAGCTCCCAGCATGCCCCAGCCACCGTGGGAAAAGGGCCTGCAGCTCCCAGCATGCCCCAGCCACCATGGGGGGAAAAGTCCTACAACTCCCATCATTCCCCAGCCAGCAGTGGCACCGTCCAGTTCTTGACCCTTTTCCACAGCCCTTTTCTCCGTGCATCTAATGTCTAGTGCGAAGGGGGGGCAGGCAACCTTTCGGGACCTGTGAGCACATGCGACTATTTGAGTACCCGTCCTCGGCGCCACCACAAAATGGCTGCCAGGGGAGGCTTGGCTAGTCACCCCAGGCAAGTAACCTGCCCAAAGGCCTGAATGCAAGGGAGAGATGAGGTCCCAGCCTCAACGCACGACACAGACACACAGAAACCTATTTCACAGCAAGCTCTGTTTTCTTGGCAGGCGTTAAAGACGGTGTCCGGGGACACACCGCTTACCCTTGTTCTAAACATCTAGAACATGTCTAGAACCCGCTCAAAATAACCGAATGCCTGCAGGCTTTTGAGGCAACACTGAACTCTGCATTCGTTTGTTGCAACCCTGCGAAGTGTTCTGCGTCACTCCGAGAGAAGTCACTTCAAGTCAAGCTGTTGCCTCACGGAGACTTTTGTCCTGTTGACCTTGTAAAAGGATCTTTGCTTTCAGGGTCCATCCAGCGCCCGGGCTTATAAGACGAAGGCGCTTCGAGTTTGCTGGGGAGGTGTGTGCGGAACCGACGGGGGACGGAGAGTGAGGAAGTCCCCGGCCTTTTGGCAGCCTCAAGAATTGAAGGAAGCAGGAAACCAGGAAAGCCCCATTGTGGAGGCAATTTGAAACCCAGACAACTGCGCAAACAGGAAGCTGCAGACAATGGAGGCCCAAACTTGAAAAAAGGAGACGTTCAGAAGTGCCCCAACAAGGGTGGGAGAACTCCCCGATGAGAGAGGCAGGGTTTTGTCAGCTCCAGGACACCTTAAAACTTAACCTTGGTGGCAGTTTTAACTGCTGAGGCTCAGTCACAGGAGCGAGGGTACCTCTGGGCATGTACAGAGTAGCTTTCCACCTTGCACATCCATGAGCACAGCTCCCAATCCGAGATGTCGATTAGGGGACAGGACAACCAGAAGCTCATGGGACGTCAACATTACAATCTTTTCAGCACCAAAACATTTTGAAGGGGGAAAAAAAAAACCTGTGTTGCCTCTGCTTGTTTTATAGTTGGAGTTTTGAACTTATTCCAGCCCAAGGGGCGAATTCCTTTTCAGAGAAGCTTTCAGGGGTGCATTCCTACGGTGGGCAGGCCAACGAGAAAAGCGGGAGGCCAAAAATATCAACTTATTGCAGTTTAAAGGAGCAATCTTATGCATGTTTACACTTTTTTAAAAAAGGACTACAATTCCCAGCATGCCTGGCTGAAGCATGCTGTGAGCGCTAGGCCTTTTTTCTGTCCAAACATGCCTCGAACTCCACCTAAAGCCCTAACAGCCAGGAACTCACGCCTGCGGTTCTGCACCCATTTTATAGTTTGCTGTCTCTCAGTTTTATTGTTTGCATTAAGGCTATTTTTTGCTGCTGCAGGAATGAATTTGTTATTATAAATTCGTATGTGCTGGAATTCTGACCGGATGGGGGTGGTGTTCAACCGGTTCTGGATGGGGTCGCACTCCCCCTGAAGGAGCAGGTTCGTAGCTTGGGGGTTCTCCCGGAACCATCTCTGTCCTTTGAGGCTCAGCTGGCCTCGGTGGCATGGAGTGCTTTCTACACCCCTATCTGGACAGGGATAACCTAGCTTCAGTCGTCCATACTCTGGTAACCTCCAAATTAGATTACTGCAATGCCTTCTACGTGGGGCAGCCTTTGAAGACGGTTCGGAAGCTGCAGCTTGTGCAAAATGCAGCGGCCAGATTGATAACTGGAACCAGAAGGTTCGAACATATAACACCGATTCTGGCCCGCTTGCATTGGCTGCCTATATGTTTTTGAGCCCAATTCAAGGTACTGGTTTTAACCTACAAAGCCCTACACAATACACCTACCTGTACACTGCTCTCAACATCTAAGATCCTCCTCCGAGTGCCTGCTCCGAGGGCAGCTTGGAGTATGGCAACAGGGGAGAGGGCCTTTTCAGTGGTGGCCCCCCAACCGTGGAATGATCTCCCCAAGGAGGCTCACCTGGCACCAACATTGTTATCTTTTTGGCGCCAGGTCAAGACTTTTCTCTTCTCCCAGGCATTTAACAACGCTAGGTTTGTTTGTTTTTAACGGCCCCCAGAACTGTTGTTTTTAAATGGATACCGTTGTTTTTATACTGTTGTTTTTATGTTTTTGATGGTTTTAAATTTTGTATACTTTTTAATGTTCACTGTTTTTAACTTTTGTAAACCACCCAGAGAGCTTCAGCTATGGGACGGAAGATAAATGTAATAAATAAATAAATAATCCATTTGAAAGAGGGGCCGTTGGGAAAACATTACAATAAATAAATACTAACAGGGACTGGCCGGCGAGACCACATTACGCCAGTCCTTTTCCAGCTTCATTGGCTGCCAGTCCAGGTCCGGGCCTGATTCAAAGTGCTGGTATTGACATTTAAAGCCCTAAACGGTTTGGGGGCAGGTTATTTGAAGGAACGCCTCCTCCCATATGTACCTGCCCGGACCTTAAGATCATCTACAGGGGCCCTTCTCCGTGAGCCCCTGCCAAAGGAAGTGAGGCAGGTGGCTACTAGGAGCAGGGCCTTCTCCGATGTGGCACCCCGGTTGTGGAACGAGCTCCCCAGAGAGGTCCGCCTGGCGCCTACACTGTACTCCTTTCGTCGCCAGCTGAAGACCTTTTTATTCTCTCAGTATTTTAACAACTAATTTTAACTTACATATAAATTTTATTGTTTTAATTCTGTATTTTAATCTTATATCAACTTCTGCTGCGTGGTTTTATCCTGGTTGTGCTTTTTATACTGTATTTTGTATTTGTGTTTTTAGATTGTTGGTTGTTTTATTATGTTCTTTGTAGTTTTAATTTTTGTGAACCGCCCAGAGAGCTTTGGCTGTTGGGCAGTATAGAAATGCAATAAATAAATAAATAAACAAATAAAAATGAAGTTAAAAATGAAAGTGTGCCTCTGCACATCTGCAGAGTGCATTCCCCCCCCCCCCTTTCCCAGCTAAGTCCCCACAGTCAGACTTTGCAGCCACCTGGGATATTTTTCTGTCTTTTTTTAAAAAACTATGAGTCATTTTTCCGGCTTCAACGGAAACAGAAAAAAGAAAAAGCAATTCATCTAGAAAAGGCTTCCAGATGTGTGCGTCTTTGGCGCAAGCAGCAATTTGAAACTTTTGTGGGTGTGGTGCTCCATCTCTGTTACTGCTGTAGCAGGATTTCGTGGGCACAGTAATCTATTCTCTTTTTCCTGCCAGGGTTAACTGTGAGGGTGGAGGAGAAAAGGGGTGTGAAACCACCGACCGCTCAAAGGGACCGCTCAGAAGATGGGAACTGGACTCCCTTTCCTTAGGCCTGGGCCAGTATCTTCAGGTATCTACCAACTCCAATCCCACCCACCTGTTCACCTGCCTTCTCCAGGTATGCAAACAGTGAGAAGATGTAGAAGCAGTCTGTTTGCTTTGCGATCAGGGCGGGACTAAGACACGCCGAGGCCCTAAACCATGTCAAGATTCAGACGCCCCGTACCATAAAAATAAAGAGAAAAAAGTATTATATTATACAAGGAAGGGTACTAAAAGGGTATCACCCAGCATTGGGGTTTGCTTGTAGTTAAACGGGGTTAGATAGCCTTTTCTGATGATGTGTATAAAAGCTCTAGTAAATACGTGGGTTTTTTTAAAACCCGCTCTAGTCTGTGCTTATTGCCCCCAATACTACATGATGCGTTGCCGCGCTTTCTCTCTCTATAAGGCAACTTTGCTATAAGTCACACCACACTTTCCAACATGTTTAAGCCAAAGCGATTTCGATTTCAATGCATCTTAATTATAGTTAGAGGCTGCTCATAATATGAAGCCGTGGCTAGTTCCTAAATCCAACACTGGGTTGGGCCCACCGCCACACCCCCTGCCAAATCTCAGAGCCATCACTGCTCCTTACACGTAAATAGGGGACGGAAGGTGTGTTTAGACATGTCCAGTTAAAAGGGGGGGGGGGGGAAAGGAGATATTAAACCAGTTAAAAACAAAAAAACGTTTCCGGCCACTGAACCAATCCATGCTAACTCCTAGTTTATAAGCACACAAATGTACAATATTCTCTTTCCAAATAAAATGCTTTTGGCCCCATGAAGGAAACGGTTGCCTGCTAACTTAGGTCCAACAGACGGCAGGGCTTTCCTGGATTTGTGCCTCCTTCCGAAACATGATCATTACCGCAGCTCAGAATGAAACGCAGTCAAGACGCCCGTTGAAGAGGCAGAGACATTTTATTCCCCTGGCCTTGTGCTCTCCACGCAACAGACCCAGTTACAAAATGCCCCGTAACCGCCAACCAATATATTAATCAGCTAAGGTTTGTACCCGGTTACAAAATGGGGAGGGGGGGGGAAAGTGGGGGTTTCCACCACCCCCTCCCCAGAGGAAAAAAAACCGTTGTATTTCAGCGCCTTCAAAAATTAGGAAATCATATACAGTTAAATACTTTAAACAGGCCGTTTTTAGGTCGCACGGCTGAGGCACTAATAATAAATCCAGCCAATGCAACTTTGCCTAGAAACGTCTAGCAAATAAGCTTCGTCGTGCACAGAAAAGTTCCTTTCCAGCTACACTATTTTCGGGTGCTTCCAGCGTTGGGAGGCAGGACAAGAAAGCGGGTGGGAGTGAGTTCAGTCTTTGCAGAAACTTCGGGAGATGCCTCATACCGAGGCTAGGCTCCTAGCCCAGGATCTAGCTTAGAATTGTCTACATTACGGGTTGGTTTCAACTCCCAGAAGCCCCTGCCAGCATGAGCAATGGTCTGGAATGCTGAGGGTTGAAGTCCAAAACATCTAGAGATATACCTTCTGCCCATCCTTGGTCTACAGCATGGTGCAAGAAAAGTGTGGCCCATGTTTTATCGGGCAGCCCCCAGACCCTCAGCATCGGCCAAGAAAAGGGCAGTGGTGGAAAAAACAACCACTCTAGGAACAGGCTCTATGGTTCCTCCCATAGAAGCTTCATTCCGTGAACATCTATAGAACATCCTAGGAGGCCATCCTTCAAGGGTCCTACCAGCTTCCTAGAATGCTCTGGGGAGGCTCTAGGAAGGCGGTGTGTATGGCAGGAGCCGTAAAGCACATTCCCAGAGTGGCTTTTCCTTTTTGGGTGGAGGCGCTGCAGTTGGGGCACCTAGGGAGGGGGCTTCAACACCTTGATGCTGTGACGTGGAACAGACACTATTCCTGCAAGGCCAAGATCTGTTGCTGCTGGGATGCGTGAGCGGTACCTGCCCATGTGCACATTCGCGGCCCCAGACACACCCAATGCAGCCCCCAGAGCTGAAAAGGTTGTGCGCCCCTGGTCTACGATAATTGGGGCAAGCTTCTAACATCTCAGCAGGAGTCTTTCTTAACCCTACCTGGAGACACTGAGGATTCGACCTTTTGCATACAAATCAGGTGCTGAACCCACTGAGTTAGGGCCTAAGAATGGGGGAGAAGAAAACGGAGACCAGCAATCCGCTATCTCTTCCCCATCAATAAACATTCAGGTATCCATCGACACGCCCTCAACGAATCCTCAAATAACAGGGCGTTATTCGCGCACAGAACAGATCTGCGGCTATTTTTTTCTACACCTAGCAAATATTTATGTGCTCTTCACACATTGGAAACCCGGCTTTTCTGTAGCACCCACATGGGCAGACGTTCCCTAGCGCCGCCAATCGCATGATGCAGCTGGTCCGTCCGCCCCTCCAGACACGCCGCTCAATGGATATTTTGTAGGAAGAAAAGAAACAGGCGGAAGGAAAACACGGGTGGGTTATAAATGGAAGACGTCGTCATCCGGACTGCCCGCGAAATTCTGTGTTTGAGGCAGGGCGATTGCACAGTAAAAGCCGTGTCGTGAAGTGCCCAAGTTCTCAGCATGCTGAGACGCAGGTTCTGCAAGGATAAAACTATGGCTCTACCTCTTTGCTTTGTCCAACCTGCCCCAGGTGAGGCGGAATGGAAGCTACAACCTTGGGGGGGGGGGGAATACTCTATAGTTAGCTATTTATGTCCTGTAGGAGCTACTCTCCATTCCTGAAATGCCCACACGTAAATCTTACAGCTGAGCAACAGGGTGCCTGTGGGTACCATGCGTCTCCTCCCAATTTTTACTTTTTCCCTATTTTCTTACAGGCAACTGCTTCAGCGTTAAGGTGGAGCCTTTAGCTGCCTGCCATTAATTTCCCATGCATGCCGCTGAACATAGAACCATAGAATAGCAGAGTTGGAAGGGGCCTACAAGGCCATCGAGTCCAACCCTCATGTCCTTTGGGACTAGCCGCACCCACCCAGGGCGGCCATTTTGTGATGGTGCCCAGGACAGTTTCTCAAATTTCCAAATATGCCCGGGGGCCCAAAAGATTGCCTCCCCCCATCTTTCCCTCTCTCTCTGGGAAGGAAGACCAACGGAATTCTAATAGTGGTAACTAAAACACCACCGGTTCAGTACAGCGGTAAGATCTCCCCGAGGGTTGTTCCAGCATTATGAAACCAGCTGTAAACTGCTACTGTGAGCGCACCTCAATCCCCCTCCCCAAAAAACAGGAACCAATCTTTTCCAAAGACGCAGACAGAGTTCCCCCCACACGTCGCGGGCAGAAGGAAGAAGGCAATTCCACGGCACAGGCCGACTCAGATGGTGATGTGGAATGAATCCTGCAGCCACTGATCCCGAGAGTTCTGGGGCTGGAGTAGGTGGAGGCGCTGACCCAAGGGGTTCTCCTTCTGCCCCTCGGGGCTCGCCTGGTCCACCTCGAAATCCTCCTCGTCGTCCGAGAAGCCATTTTCGGCCGCCAGGCTGCCTTCCGAGTGTAGCGAGGATGACATGTCCTGGTAGAGGCCTTTGTACTCCTGAATGGACTCGTACAAGGACCAGAGCTGGCACAGGAGGGACATGTCGAGCTGACGAAGCCCCACCTGGAAGAAAAAGAGCCGCGGTTCAACTGAGAACAGGGCCACCAACGCCCAAGTCACACAGGTCCTAGACGCTGGCCGTGCAACTGTTTTCGGACGTTCTGCATTTGCGGAGGGACGGTGGCTCTGGAGCAGAACACGTGCTTTGCACACAAACACTCTGACTCGGGATGAAAGGCAGCTCTCTATGATCCGAATCAGGCCACCCCTTTATTCAGATGCATGAGGACTAGAACCTTGCCTTATTTTTTTCATTGCTCAGCAGCGGAGCTCCTGTTTTGCATGCAGAGGATCCCAGGTTCGAGCTCTGGGCTTCTCCAAGTAGGGTTGGAAAAGACCCTGGAGTGCCGCTGCTGCCAAACCGTGCAGACAACACTGGCCTGGCAGGCCCAAGGTCCGATTCAGTATAAGGCAGTGTTTGATGTTGTCCAACACCAACTTGTTTAACAATAAGTACATTTTAAAGTACAGTTCTCTGAGGCCTTTTTTTAATCTGCTGGTGTCGTGATTAGCCGGGATATTTTTTTTTCTTTATCAGTGTGGGTTTCAGTGTGGGTTGCATTCTAACTTTATGCTGGGTTTCTCGTATCGTTGCAAACCCCACTGGAATCAAGACTAATTTAGGGCGATGAATAAATACTTCAAATGAAGAGATGAATATTTGAACAAACCAAAGGGTGACAGCAACTTTATACTCTCTAGTCTTTTGATAAAGCACCCAGAAAACTTCGGCTGTGGGGCGATAGAAATGCAATTAAATAAATAAATAAAAATGTAACCTCATTGTTTTCATTTTTGGGCTTCTTTAATAAATATTGCTGCTGTTTTTATCTGGTTGAGCTTTTATATTGTTTTTTATATTATGGTTTTATACTGTTGTTTTATACTTTGAATGTTTTTTAATTTTTGTGAACCGCCCAGAGAGCTCCGGCTATTGGGCGGTATAGAAATGTAATAAATAAATAAAATAAAATAAAATAAACCAGAATGTCTTAGCTATAGCCTTTAGACCTGGGCTTTAACAGGTTAGGGTTCTAAAAAGTTGCGTGCTTGCAGTCGATGTAGGAAATATATTGGAAATTAATTTCCTATATCAATATATATAATTAAAGGAGTCGGAGTCGCCATGAATAAAGGAGTCAGAGGTTTTATGTGCCAACTCCACAGCCCTGGTTATGGAGCTTAGCAAATTTCGAGGTTTGGGAATATTTTCGCAACATTTGTTATGACGCAGAAGAGAACAAAAATCCCTGAAAAGTCACAAAGGGGGAAGTCCAACAGGATTTGTCAGTAGTAGTCAGGAAGGGGAGACTTCCTTCATCAGGCAACTGATGGCTAGCCCAGAAAAACTCACACCCCGAAATGAAATTGCAAGTCTTTGCAAAACACAGCAAACTTAAAAATCGGTTCGGTGCCAGGCGACTGAAAGCGTCCGCATGTGTCTCTGCTTCCCCCTGCTGGAGGAATGCTTTGAATATGCCTTGGAAGCGAAGAAAGCGGTTTCCAGTCGCCCCCATGCAAAGTCTACCTATCATGAATGGATCAGAGTTTGCAAAATGCTTCACTGCATTGGTAAGGTTTGTTTGTAAACTCTTTGTCCTGTTGTACACACACAAACAAAGCTGAAGGCGACAACATTGCACCCTGGGCCAGTGTTAAGGGTCGGCGTGGTTGAGCCCACGGACGAGAGCTTTGCTTCTCCTCTTCACCCTTCCAACCTGTTTGTTCACCTGCCTCTAGCTCCGTAGACACCCAAGGAGTCATAGAATCATAGACTAGCAGAGTTGGAAGGGGCCTACAATGCCATGGAGTCCAACCCCCTGCTCAATGCAGGAATCCACCCTAAAGCATCCCTGACAGATGGCTGTCCAGCTGCCTCTTGAAGGCCTCTAGTATGGGAGAGCCCACGGCCAACCTAGGTCACTGGTTCCATTGTCGTACTGCTCTAACAGTCAGGAAGTTTTTCCTGATGTCCAGCTGGTGGAATCTGGCTTCCTTTAACTTGAGCCCGTTATTCCGTGTCCTGCACTCTGGGAGGATCGAGAAAAGATCCTGGCCCTCCTCTGTGTGACAACCTTTCAAGTATTTGAAGAGTGCTATCATGTCTCCCCTCCATCTTCTCTTCCCCAGGCTAAACAGGCCCAGTTGTTTCAGTCTCTCCTCATAGGGCTTTGTTTCCAGACCCCTGATCATCCTGGTTGCCCTCCTCTGAACACGCTCCAGCTTGTCTGCATCCTTCTTGAACTGTGGAGCCCAGAACTGGACGCAATACTATAGATGAGGCCTAACCAGGGCCGAATAGAGAGGAACCAGGGCCTCACGCGATCTGGAAGCCATACTTCTATTAATGCAGCTCAAAATAGCATTTGCCTTTCTTGCAGCCATATCGCACTGTTGGCTCATATTCAGCTTGTGATCTACAACAATTCCAAGCTCCTTCTCGTTTGTAATATTGCTGAGCCAAGTATCCCCCATTTTGTAACTGTGCATTTGGTTTCTATTTCCTAGATGTAGAACTTGGCATTTATCCCTATTAAATTTCATTCTGTTGTTTTCAGCCCAGCACTCCAGCCTATCAAGATCACTTTGAAGTTTGTTTCTGTCTTCCAGGGTATTCGCTATCCCACAGCTCCTAAATGGAATCCCAAACCTCTAGCCATCATTCCACAACTTTTATTGAATTTCTATCCACTCCATTTAATTTATGTAAAAACTAGCAGATGTCAAAAAATACCTATCACAACTCGAAAAAATAATTATACGTAATACAAATACCAAAATCCGGCACAGATATTGTCGTGCGTTATATTAAACGGTGCGGCACTTTGCTTAGGAATTCGACTGAAACACAATCCGGACAAAATGCGTCCTTTTTAAGGCTCCAGGTGGTTTGCTGGTAAAACATTTGGCAAACCGGTGATATTTTGGGCTCGCCACTGAAACTCAGGGATGCAGCAGGAATGTGGCCTCCAGGGGGATACAGGGGCTGTAAGTGGGCCCCAGACCCCCCCCCAAAAAACCTGCCCTCCCATGCTGTGGAGATATATACATCCAGAGCAGCTGTTTATAAAACAAAACATAATACAAATAATAACCCATCTCTGATCTTAACTGTGTGTATTCCAGTGAAAAATCCTGCCTCCAAAAATGCAGGTTGGAGGCCTCTATCAAGTTATGTAGAACTTCCGTTTTTCTTTTTAAAATATACATATGAGAATGCTAAATCCTGCACAGGAGAACAAATTCTATGCTTACAAGGAGTGGAACTCTGGATATCTATAGCCCTTAGGGAGAGAGTTAGGGTGTTTTTTGGTAAAACTGCTGCCACAACCCCAGACTCTTCCACTAAGATCTTTAAATTAAAAGAGGGGCATTGAAATATTCTTCCTCCGTTTCCTCTCTCATCTCCATCTGTCGCCTCACTTGTGTCAAACTGCAAATTCCTCGGGGAAGGGGCAGCCCTGCTTCCCTCCCTCCACCCCGTTATCGGTATATAAACAACAAAAGAGAGTTTGTGAGGTGTCCAGTGGTCATTGTGTCAGGCAAAGGCTAGAGGGGCCCTGGGTTCAAATCCACCACTCGGTCGTGAAGCTCTCTGGTTGATCTTGGGACAAGCTTTTTCTTTGATCTCTGACCTACCTTACAGGATTGTCGTGAGACTAAACTAGGAGGGAGAAGAAACTGGGGTTGCACCCTGAGCTCCTTGGAGGAAAAAAGGCTGAAGCGCAGCGGTGGAACCTTTGCATGCAGAAGGTTTCTGGCTTCTCCAGGCAGGGCTGGAGCCTGATTGAAATCCCGGGGGAGCCGCTGCTGCTGCTGCCAGTCCGTGTGGACAATACTGGGCTAAGCAGTGCACCAAGGGTCTGAATCATATAAAAGGTAAAGAAACATCGAATAGCAAAGTCTTGTTTCGTTCGGACGGAAGAGGGGTGTTGGGGAGAATCGTGCCACCCCCCTCCAGGCCTCATGGCGCTGGGGGGCAGGTAGGGGAAGGGGGGTCTCCTCACCATCTCCTTGCGCAGCACGGCCAGAGCGGAGTCCAGGTTGGCCGGCTTGGCCCGCAGCAGCCGCTTCTCCGGGGCGGCCTGGGACTTGCTGAGGTCGGCCTGGATGCGGGTCTTCTTGCTGTACACCTTCTCGATCTCGCGCCAGGAGCCCCCGCTGGAGTTGAGGATGCCGCTGAGGCCTTTGGGCAGCGGGGGCAGCCCCTCGATGGGGTACACGCTGCCCGCCAGGCTATCCTGGGACGACTGCAGGCAGTTCATGGCGAGGGGGAAGGGGCGGAGTCCAGGAGGGGCGCGGGGGTGCAGGCAAGGGGCCGCCGAGGGTTGGGGGCTTACAGGGATGGGGATCGGGTGCCCCAGCGGGGCGCAAAGCCCCCGAGGGGCGGAGGGGCAGAGACGGGTCCCAGCGGCGACGGGCCAGCCATATATGGAGACAAGCGAGACGCTGCTGCCCTAAGGGACAGCCCGGGGGCCCGGGTCTGCCTGGAAGGCCTGCCCCCCTCCTCCTCCGCCAATAAGGGCACTCTGGCTATGCGCAGAGGCACTCTCGAGCCGGGGCTAGGGTCTCTCCCTTTCGGGCCCACTCACCTCCCGGCTCAGCGGCTGCCCAGCTGGCTCCCCCCATGCCGCGGCCCTGCGCCCTGCTTGGCGCGTCCTTGGAGGAGGAGAAGGAGGTGGAGGAGGAGGAAAGGGGGGCCGATCGGCGCCAAGGGAGGAGCGGAGCGGGGGCTGGAGCCGCCGGGCGCCCCCTCGCCTCTTTGTTCGCTCGGCGGCGGCCACACCCGCTGCGCCCGGGCCCCGGCGTGCGCGCAAAGACGCCGCCTCCGCCGGTGCGTAAAGGGGCCACCGCGGCGGCAGGAGGCGGGGGGGGGGATCGGCCTCCAGGCGGGCCCAGCTCCGGGAGGGGCCCCGGTTCCTTCCCCCGCTCTGGGCCCGTCCTCTCTGCAAGGCGGCCCGCAGCCCTGCTCCCGAGCAGACCCCTTGGAACGGGCGCGTCAGCCAGGCGTGCCCAACTACAATCCCCTTCGTTCCAATGGGCCTACGCGAAGTAGGGCTGAGAGTGGGGTTCTGCCCGGGGATGGCTGGCTTCTCGACACAGCCGAAGAGCGGTTCCTACGAGGGCCCCCACCTGCTCGTGCCCTTCCTCCTCCGTTGCCCCCACTTGCTCGCTTGCCTGGTGGAGATGGCTCCTTGCTCCTCCTCCTCCTCGCCGCCGTTACCTGGGCCAGGTAAACAACCACACCTGCGGTTGACACCAGGTCCCGCAGTTTCCTCTGTCTTCATTGCACTTGTCAGTTTCCACTGAGGCAGGATGAGAACAGGCACACTGCGGCCCTGTTCAGAAGACACCTTAAACCATGGCTTTACCCATGGTGAAGAAGGCAAAAAAGCCTTATTCACCGTGGTTAAAACCATGGGTTAAAGTGGCCTGGTTCAGACAACCCGCTAAACCATGCTGCTTAACCACAAAATGGTTTATGGAATGCATTAACGTCACTGCAGTCCGTTAACCATTTTGTGGTTAAGCAGCACGGTTTAGCGTGTTCTCTGAACAGGGCCATTGCTGCATTGGCTAATGGTGCACCCAGGACTGGATTGTGGCAATTAGCCAATGCAGCAAGCCCTTTTGTTTACCTCTGTACTCCTCAAACTTGGACGGACACTCCTTCTCCATGTTCATCCAAGCTACTGGTTTAACCCATTTTCCATTTGTTCACCATGCGATCTGTTGAATCACAGGTAGTTCAAATTGCATTTGGTGCACCTAGCCAATTCGAAGGACGAACTAGCGCGAAACTTTTATAAAGGGGGGGATAGAAAGGGGGAAAAACACAGTGTTTCAATCTTGAGATACTGGAACGAAAGCTAATGCACCTCTTGACACCTGACGTGTTTTCAACATTGTCAGGAGCGAGAAAGGTGTCTCACACATTGCGCTTCACAGGTATAGCTTAACAGCTGAGGCGCATACACAAGATCATATAAAGACAGGGTTTTCCAGCAGGCATGAATTAGCAAAAGACCCTGAAATGTTTCAGTATTTCCCAGAAGTAGCTTGGCTCACTTCCTTAAGTCATCTGGAAGTACTTATTCGGCAAAACCTTATGGCAGCACGCCTTGTTCCTGATAAAGTAATCTAGAACAGCCTTCTCCAAATTGTAAGGGTAGACCGAGGAGAATGGTTTTGGCTGTGGAGGGTTGTGTGGGTGAGACAGGGAAGGCGAAAACAGCATGGCGTTTTGTTCCCTTCCAATTCTAGGATACCATCGATGAAAAGTTAGCTCAAAGCCCCACACATTCAGAATTGGGAAGATCTGGGGGGTAGGGAAAGTAATAGATACTGAACTATTCTGAACTGTCATGTTTTAAATGGTAATCAGACTCCCACCAGTGAGCTTCTTTAAGCAAGAACATTCTAGACAATCCACACACACAGACGCATAATAACGGAAGTTGGAATAAGGGCCCAAAAGGGTTTTAAGGAGGCTTGGTGTGTGTGTTGTGTGATGATTTCAAAAGCTGTCTGAGCCTCACACCACCTGCCAGCAGTGCAAGGAATTCACGAGGGATAAAGCGAGGCCTACGATCCACATGGACAAAATCCTCTTATGTTTGGAACTGACCAACTTGTGACCCATGAGGATAAACACACACACACACAATATCTCTATGTTATGGCCTGTCAGCTCCTTTCTGTTACACAAATCCCCAGACAAGCTGGAGCGTGTTCAGAGGAGGGCAACCAGGATGATCAGGGGTCTGGAAACAAAGCCCTATGAAGAGAGACTGAAAGAACTGGGCATGCTTAGCCTGGAGAAGAGAAGATGGAGGGGAGACATGAGAGCACTCTTCAAATACTGAAAAGGTTGTCACACAGAGCAGGGCCAGGATCTCTTCTCGATCCTCCCAGAGTGCAGGACACGGAATAACGGGCTCAAGTGACAGGAAGCCAGATTCCAGCTGGACATCAGGAAAAACTTCCTGACTGTTAGAGCAGTACGACAATGGAGCCAGTGACCTAGGGAGGTTGTGGGCTCTCCCACACTGGAGGCCTTCGAGAGGCAGCTGGACAAGCATCTGTCAGGGATGCTTTAGGGTGGATTCCTGCATTGAGCAGGGGGTTGGACTCGATGGCCTTGTAGGCCCCTTCCAACTCTGCTATTCTATGATTCTATAATGTCCCCCGAACGTCAAGACAAGCAGAATGAGAGGGAGGGCGCACGTTTTAATCAGAACAAAGAGCACAGTCTGGTTTGAACTGCTCGAACTCTAGCCTCTAAAGGGCCCCATCCCGTTGTGCTTCACGCTGGGCCCCCACAACCACGGCCTGGGAAAATCAAGGCACTCCCACCCCGCCTCACTGCTGCAGTTCCTTAATGCCCTTGAGGGATTCCGTGCAGGAACGAATAAGCGAGCAGAGCTGTATGCTGGTCTCAATGGAGGTGCTTTGCTGCAGCTCGTGGCCGGCCCAGCTGATCTTCTGCAGTATGGCCTCCTCTGCCACGGTCAGGGCGCTGACGGGGGGTGGAGAGGCCGGCGGTGCGACGGGTGCCGGGAGGGCTGGGGTTGGGGCAGAAGCTCTGAGTCCTGAGGCCGCCCCTTCGCAGTGTTCTGGGCGCGGGACGTGGCGTGGAGTTGGCAGAGAGGAGAGGGACCCGGGGGAAGAGATGTCCTCTGAGTTAGCAGCCAACTGGCGTTCACGCACCTGGGACAGAGCAGCTTGTGCGTTCAGAGCTAGAGAGAGAGGGGAAGAGACGCACATGGACATGACCACGGGGGCTGGGGTACAGCAGTCCAGCTCAGCCTGTGCCCCCGCTCCAATCCTACACAGACAGCTTCTTGCGAACACCCCAATGAAAACAGTTGGAGCCGCGACAGCAATGGGGACACTGAACTACTCCCTCTTGTCAAGCGCAAACATTTCTAGAGCGGAAAAGGTTTCTTCCTTGGCACATTCAGCGACTACTGCAAACAGTACAGCCATGAATATAGAGATCATTTTGGACGTCAGAGCCATCAAAGCGTGATTACTAATCAACAGCTGCAGCGCCAATTACATTTTATAGCAACGGCAGCACTTCAAGTCCCAGAAACAGAGCCCGGCTTCTGAACGATTTCCAGTGCTGCAGCTGATGCAGTTAGTTAACAAATAACGCCTTCCGTCCCAGGGGGAGGGGTCCCCCGAGCCCTATTCCATGTATCCAGGTCTCCCACGCCTCCCAGTCCCTTCCAGAGTTATCTACAGGGCTAGAAGTTAAGGTGAAACAGCAAGAAGCTCCCTCCATCACCCCCAAACATACCCGGATTGTCTTTGTCGACATCAGAATTAAGTTCTTGGCAGGCAACACAGTACAATTTTTTCTGCTTGTCTTGCAGCAAAATGGTCTAGAAGGACACGGAAGGAGGGAGAAAAAAGTGTCAGCTTTTGCGAAAGGACTGCAGCGTCTGTTCTTTCAAATGCAACAGGGGGAGAGGAGAAGAAACAGCAAGGAAATAAGTGGCAACCCGGGCTCCAGCTCCCAAAACTCAAATCTAACAGCAACTAGAGCCGATGTTGATGGGGAAAAGAAAGTCCCATTTCGAAAGTTCAAGTTTGAAACACACACAAAACCTTTGGATGCAAATCTGGGCATAATTTAGCCCATTATTTTGCAGTCAGCTACAGGGATATAGCGGCAGGATTCTTGTTCAACCCCAACCAATATCCCATCCGGGAAAAGATTCCATTCCTGTTAGCGTTATCACCTTCGAAGGAAAGCAACAGCAACAAAACATGGGTGGGGATGAAACTAGGGGCATCCAGGTACTTTATTGCCCAGGAAAACCTGGGAAGGGCAGGGGGTTATTTTTGTCTAGACATGCATAGGATTCGGGGATTCTTGATTTGTACCTTAGTCTTTAGCCAGTTTGCTATGCCATATATTATTATTTATTTAAAACATTTGTATCCTGCCCTATATCACTAAGATCTCAGGGCGGCGTACAGATAAAAGCATAGAGTAGAAAACAATAAATTTACATAGCTAAAAACAAATTAAACCATGAACCAAGTTAAAACAATATATAATTTAAAAGCAGTAAAAACAGTTAAAACAATGTGCCATCTTAGTGAATTTAACCATGAAAGGCTTTGTTAAAAAGCCATGTTTTTACTTGTTACTACTACTACTGAACCTAAGGGAATCCTTACACCTGAGAGGTGCTGGGGCTCAGCCCTTCTTTGCTGGGCGTGTTTGTGTGGATGGGGACCAGTCCTCCTTTTGCCTTTCTTGTAAGGACTCCAGCTGGTGCAGGCTTCTCTGAGCCCATCAAGTTTAAGTTGTCCGTATGAAAAGGTGGACAGGGCTCCTGGATCTTTAACAGTTGTATTGAAAAGGGAATTTCAGCAGGTGTCATTTGTGTGTGTGTATATGTATATATATATATATGAATTTGGTGAAATTCCCTCTTCATCACAACAGTTAAAGCTGCAGGAGCTATACTAGAGTGACCAGATTTAAAAGAGGGCAGCTTTCACTGTTGTGATGAAGAGGGAGTTTTTAGTATGTTTTAAGGATGCTTTTAGGATGTTTTTAAACAGTGTGTGCCATGTTTTTGATCAGTATTTTGTGTGTTTATGCTTGTTGTTCCCAGTCTCGATCCAATCAGAGAGGTGGGTAAGAAGTAAATTATTGTTGTTGTTGTTATTATTATTATTATTTCACCAGGTGCTGTATGCATACAAATGACAGCTGGCGAAATTCCCCTCTCCATCACAACAGTTAAAGCTGTATCTGGCAAAGAGGGGCAGGGCTCCTGCAGCTTTAACTGTTGAGATGAAGAGGGGAATTTCACCAGGTGCGACATGCATACAAATGACACCTGCTGAAATTCCCTTTTCTATGCAAGTGTTAGATGCAGGAGCCCTTCCCTCCTTTCCCTAGGGTCACCCTACATCAAGTGCCCTCCTGATCTGGGGGGGGGGGGCGGCTGCAGCTTCCATGGTCCCCACCCCGTGGTGCCAGGGGACTGATGGGAGTTGTAGTCCAGGGCTTCTGGAGGAACGCACGCCTCCTGCTCTCCCTCTGCCTGCCCGCCTGCGCTCTGTGCACGCCCCGGGGCGCCCCCGCCTCTCCTCTCACCCCGCAGTCCTCGCAGCAGTCGCCCAACATGCGGTAGCCCTTGAGCAGGTATTCGCTCATCAGCTTGCTGATCTTGTCCTGCCGCTCCCGCCGGGCCTGGATCACCTTCAGCTCCGCCTCCGAAGGCGGCTCCCACTCCGCGTCGTCGTTGCCTGCGCCGGGAAGGAGGAAGCAAGCAGCGGTAGGAGCGGGTGCCGAGCCCGCCTCTCCTCTCCTCTCCCCTCCCGCATCGCCTCTCAAACCGGTTACCGGGGGAGCGTCGCCTCCGGCCGAGGCCTAGCAGGCCCCGTTGCCATGGTTACCCCCCCCCCCCCCGGCTCACTTACCTGCCGCGTTCAGCGCCATGATTTCCCCCCACCCCTAGCCGCCGCTTCCGGATTTGGCCACGCCTCCGTCTCCGCCCACTTCACGACGCGCCTTCCACGAAGGAACGGGACGCTTTCTTAATCCCTCCGCCGGAAACCGTGGGGCCGTCACAAAGGTTCCGGAGGTTTTATGTTCCTACACTGTACGCACATGTACGCGTCGTTTCAAACGTGTTTATTTGCAGCATTGATATTACCGCTAGGGTGACTCTATGGAAAGGAGGACAGGGCTCCTGTATCTTTAACAGTTGCATATAAATGGGGATTTCAGCAGGTGTCCGTTAGTATGCATGCAGCACCTGGTGAAATTCCCTCTTCATCGCAACAGTTAAAGCTGCCCTCTTTTAAATCTGGTCACTCCTGCAGCTTTAACTGTTATACTGAAGACAAAATTTCACCAGGTGCTACATGCATTCAAATGACACCTGCTGAAATTCCCTTTTCTATACTTTAAAGATACAAGAGCCCTGTCCTCCTTTTCACAGGGTCACCCTAATTACCGCTCCATATTTAAACAGATTCCAGATCTGCCTCGAAGCCATAGTTTTATGGGCTGCTTCTCCGCTGAGCCGGGAGAGATTCGTCTACTTAAC
The DNA here is from genome assembly GCF_023053635.1 of Elgaria multicarinata webbii. NCBI lineage: Eukaryota > Metazoa > Chordata > Lepidosauria > Squamata > Anguidae > Elgaria > Elgaria multicarinata. The sequence continues at coordinate 14,626,903 of NC_086191.1, read as the reverse complement.
AGTCTTCCATAATTTAAAAAATAATTTAAAAATAATTTAAGAAAGCCATAAAGACTGATCTCTTCCGGCAGGCCTACCCAGCTGAATTTTAAGATTTATTTATTTATTTATTACATTTCTATACCGCCCAATAGCCGGAGCTCATTATTAAATACATTGCATTTAATAATGTATTATTAATGTATTTATATTATATAATTATATATATTTATATAATGTATTAGTTTTAAATGTTTTAATTATATATATATATATATATATATATATATATATATATATATATTATGGTGTTTTCAATTGTGTTGTACCCTGCCTCGATCCAGAGGGAAAAGTGCAGAACAAATATATTATGATGTACAGAGTGCATTCTTTTTCATAGAGCCACCACAAACGGATTCCCCAAACCCACGTGGGGGTTTTTTTGTGGGAGAAATGAATGTGATTTCTGAAAGCCACGTTTTTGTGGTTTCTCAGTTCCTGGCATTTCCAGTAATAAAAAGGATCAGGTGACTGTGAAAACTGCTCTCTCTTTCTTTCTCTCTGAGGTTCTGGACAGTGGTCAGAATAGACAATACTGGACTTAGGGGGAAATGCAGAAGTGACATCTAAAGAATTAGTCATGTTCATGCTGACAGCAGCCCGTAGGAGATTAGCTAAAAGTTTTGTTTTACTCTGTCAGAAAACTCTCCGACTACTTCTGAGCGCTGCAGCTGCCAAGAGCCACAGAGAAGTGCTGCTGTTTAAAGTAAGGAAACAACAGAGCGGTGGAGCTGGTGTGTGTATAGAATGTAATGAGCAACAGCAGTGTGTGTAGGTCTGTATGTGCGCGGCCCCAGGTCTCCTACCAACTCTGGATTTGCCCTTAGGGCTGAAAAGGTTGAGCACCCCTCCTTTAGGGAAACAGACGCTGAACGGCAGCTGAGTGTTGCAAATTCCTTTGCCTGCAGGTGGGACTTTCAGGTTCATTTGAGACACCTTATTTTCTTCTAGTTAGAGGGGTAAAAGTGAGAGCTACTCGTAAGAGACGACTGAAAAATCCAGAAATGTATTTTTGTGGACAATAAGCAGCTGCATGGATTTCCTCTTCCCTCTCCACAAAAGAACAGCAAAACTCTTCCAAACCCATCTTCTTATGTAGGGAAAATGTGGATATAACATACACACACACACACACACACAGTAATTCTCATTCTGCAGGCATAGCCACCTTGTATCATGATATTCTTTACCAAGCAGAAGTGTGCTTTGTAGATAGTGATTTGCAATAATTCTTTAATAAAGACTTTAAATTTTTTTTTGCTCTTTATTGGAGAAATATAACATTATAGTTCGAGATTTCCTGTGAAATATGACACAGTTCACGTGTTATCCAGCCAGCCAGAACAACTGATGTAACAGGATATTACAAATGTTTCAAGAGAACTCTTTCGGTTAACAGGATCGGTATGTGTAAATCCCTGGAAATAATCACACAGTCATGTTGAAATCAGATAGGGGAGCAAAAAAAAGTATCATAGATAAAACAGTATTCTGGTACCCCCACATGGCGAGCGTTTTATGAATTGGCAAGGCTCACTCCACATGGCAGACGTTTTGTGAGAGCACCCACAACACTCTCTCAAAATTTGAAACGTGCCCATCCAGCCAAAAATGTTGGGGACTCCTGGTGTTTTAACTCCTGGTGGTTCGAAACTGCCCACTTAATGCAACCTGCAACCAGAGAGGTAGGGAAAGTATAGAATGACAGGCAGCATGAATATATAGTCACACAGAGGAGGGCCAGGATCTCTTCTCGATCCTCCCAGAGTGCAGGACACGGAATAACGGGCTCAAGTGACAGGAAGCCAGATTCCGGCTGGACAGCAGGAAAAACTTCCTGACTGTTAGAGCAGTACGACAATGGAATCAGTGACCAAGGGAGGTGGTGGGCTCTCTCACACTCGAGGCCTTCAAGAGGCAGCTGGACAACCCTCTGTCAGGGATGCTTTAGGGTGGATTCCTGTGTTGAGCAGGGAGTTGGACTGGATGGCCTTGTAGGCCCCTTCCAACTCTGCTATTCTATGATAGTATTACTCCTCCCACCCCTTTCCTGAGACATAAGAGAAACCTGCCTATAGAAATCAATGGGAAAATCCAGGATTGGGCAGAAGACAGCAGCAATGGTGGCATTCTTTTTTCAATGCTGGATTAGGGCTGGGAGGGGGATATGTGGGGTAATTTTAGGAGACGGACCATTACTGCAATTTGAAGGATGTTTTGTATGGGGGCTTTTGGGCTGAAAACCCACAGCCTCACCTCTGACCCAAAATATTAAGTGGACTACATTGCAGGGCTTAAATCTCTCTCTCTCTCTCTCTGTGCGCCACAGCCAGACCCTGCAATATAGGGTTAATGACATTGGAATTTGCACTGGACTGGGCTATTTTTGAGTTATTTAAAAATCCCCCCTTCCAAAAAAGGTAAACGTTTCTAAATAGCCCTTTTAACGGAAACCCGTGAATGCCCTATCCATGCGGTGAGGTGTCTCTCTGCTGTTCTATCTCTGTGATACGACCAATCGCGGCGCGGAGGGTGGGCCTGTAGCTTTACAACCCCCTCCGCCAAGATTAGGAAAGGGGGCGGTCGGGAAGCGTAGTTCCTTAGGGCGGTTGGCGCGACGACCGAGATAATTGGCAGCGGGCTCTACCAATCGCCGTAAGCGGGAGGAATACGTGACGGCGGAAGTATGGGAGTACCTACCAATCGCCGTCCGCGAGAGGAGGGGGGGAAAGAGGGCGGGACTTCCTGGTGCAGATAAGGAAGTCATCCCTGGTCCCTCTCTTGGGGCTGTTGCCTTGGCAACGGGAGGAGAGGCGACTATCGCCCCGCCGGCCTACGCTGATGCGGGGAGGAGGCGATGGCGGCGGCGGCGGCGCTTCTACCCCGAGCACCGGCTGCAACGCTACCGCCTGGACCAGGCCGGGCACCGCCCGGTTCCTGCTACGTCACCTTCCCCTCGCTGCCCCGCCCGGCCGGCGAAGTGCTAGGGCTGTACCACACGGCGCTGCTAGGGCTGTACCACACGGCGGGGCGGGCGCCCTCCGAGAACGAGCAGTTTTGCCGCAACTTCCACCCTCCGCAAAGATGCAGATTAAAAAACACACACACACACCCAACACTGGGGTCGGACCTAATTTGTTGCTCAAGCGCCTCCGGAGAAGTCTCAAATATCCGTATCAGAAGGGAGGGCTGGGTACGAATTCTCACTCAAGTCCTAAAGCTCACCAAGGGCACATCCATAGATCTCATCCTAACCTGCCACATGGAGGGGTTTTTTTTGGGGGGGGGAGGGAGGGGGATGATGATGCCCCTTGTATGCCATGCTGAGATCCTTGGAAGGCGGAGAATTTATACCAGATGTCATTAAATGGGGAGCGAAGGAGCGCTTTCCGCAAAGGCAACCTTGATGTTGCGGCGTGAGCTTTTATTGGCAAAAGTGGACGTCAGAAACGGCGCGCATCAACTGAAGGGTTTTAAAAGGATAGAATCATAGAATAGCAGAGTTGGAAGGGGCCTACAAGGCCATCGAGTCCAACCTCCTGCTCAATGCAGGAATCCACCCTAAAGCATCCCCGACAGAGGGTTGTCCAGCTGCCTCTTGAAGGCCTCTAGTGTGGGAGAGCCCACAACCTCCCTAGGTAACTGATTCCACCGTCGCACTGCTCTAACAGTCAGGAAGTTTTTCCTGATGTCCAGCCGGAATCTGGCTTCCTTTAACTTGAGCCCGTTATTCCGTGTCCTGGATAAATACCTGTGTGGCAATATCTTCGGCCATCTAACTAACAGGTCTGGCATAGCAGGTTACCGTAGGAATATGCACCAAGAGTGTCGTTTTATGGGGTGCCGAGAAAGTATCAAGCGCTCAGAACTGTAGCGCTCAAGACTGTTGAGGCTCTCCCACACTAGAGACCTTCAAGAGGCAGCTGGACAGGGATGCTTTAGGGTGGATTCCTGCATTGAGCAGGGGGTTGGACTTGATGGCCTTATAGGCCCCTTCCAGCTATGCTACTCTATGATTCTATGAATGCTGCTAGCCAAGAGACAATCTCTATCAATTGATCCAACCACATGACTTGTCAGGCAGGTCTGGACCTTTGCCATAAGAGCAAGGAGATTGGGGAGAGAAAGAAACCTGTCTTTCCCAATAATGTGTTTGCAGGGCACCTGCACGCTGCTCAGGAAACAGCATGAACATAGGGCCCTCCATCGTTCTGTCAGAGATAAAAGTTTATCCAGAAGGCATAAAAATAAAACATGGCGGTGAGTGAATTTCTAGTGTAGAAAGCTGGGTGAAAAACATCTTTTTGTGACCAGATGGTTAAGGCTCTCAGAGTCCAAAAGTTTACAGAAATTGGCTAACCCCGGGGTGGGGGGCACAATTTGATAAAATTATAAGATGAGGTGAGATGGGTAAGTTATAAGGAACCTGGGCAAGGACTGATGTATTTCAATTTTTAATCGAGGATGTCACAGTGCTTATAGCTAAAGCAACAGTGTTTGCACTTATGGTCAGGAGGCTGAATTGAGAATGCTTGATGGAATGAAGGTGTGGGTCTCTGTCCCATCTCTGATGCATCTCTGACTAACCCAGGTCACATGTCCGTTTTCTGTCTACAGGGGATTGCAGTTGCCCCTTGAAAACATGGCTTATGGCCTAAATACTGTTTCCCTGTAGCCTAGCTGGCACAAGGAAGCCCTCTCTAATCTCCACCAGTGATGCACCCTCCTGAAGACGTGCTTCCAATGCCGGGACAAGTCCAGTGGCTCTTTACAATACGCCCCACACGAGCTCTGCCAGATTTTTCTGGCATGCTGTTCCCTGCACAACATGGCCTTCAGCCACAATATCTCATTAGAACCACCAGACGAGTTGGTGGAGGAAGCAGAAGGGAAACTAGAGCTTCCCATGCAGACTCCATTTGTTCAGATCTCCAGCTCAGCCCAGGCTGCCAGGGCCCATATCGTCCCTCAATTCAGGGACAACCTCACGTAGGCTGTCCTTTGATCTCAGCGTTGGGACTCCTGGGATGGTTCTCGCTGGGGCTGAACTGAGTGAAGTCCATGGAGTTTGACTACAAGTCAAATGGAGGATTATGCAAATATCTGTCCATACTTGCGGTCAAGTTTGGCCAACCTCTAAAAGTAAACGTTCAGCTGTGCCTCCACTCAAAGCTAGCTCTTAATTTATCTTAATCCCTTTCTGTCAACACTGATCACAAAGCACACCTGGTACCTAAACTCTATTGCCAACAGCCTCCCCTTTAGAAAACTCTAGACACCCCAGAAGTTTACACAACCTATAGGAAAGGCGCACCACAGCTGACACGCAACGACATATGTCCAATTTTCTGGCGGTAGACTCATGCTCTTCTAATGTCTTCAAGAGACATTTTTTTAGGCCTCACCATCCTATTTTTAATAGTGTACAGTTCCCTGATTGGCACTGAGCTCTTGCAGGACAGAAGCTGACCGGATTGCGGGAGAAATACTGCAACCCACTTTCTGCTACCCTAGTAGAATCAGATATCACCCTCCCACCGCCTCTCGAAGTGCATAATTTACCTTGTCTCCAAGTCAGGTGACTCCGTTAGAAGCTTTCCAGGATAAATATGAGCAACAGAAGAAGGAACGGTACTCCCTTCTAGTGACAGTTGTAGTCTATTTGGGGACTTTGGTGTAGCCCACCCCCCAACAGAGGGAGGAAAGGGAATGTGTAAGGCTGCACACTTTGGTTTTATGGAGCAATCTGTTACATTTAATTTGGCAATGTAGCTGCTAGGATACAAAAGGACCAGGTGGAGCACTATTTACATCTCATTGTAGGTGTTCTCGGGAGAATTCTGCCTAGTCAAGCGCAAACCAAGCAGGCAGGCCAGGTAAGTCACAAGAAGGTTTTGCCCAAGAAATCACGTCCTTTAAACAAGGAACAGATACAGGATAGGAGAACAGCAAGTTTGCACATTTTAATCAGTATCTAGTTGTAACTAGTTGACAGTTCTGCTTCTCCCTTTGGACTTTACACCCACACCCGTTTTAGGACTCAAATTTTAATTGCTCCTGCTGTTCATAGGCAGTTATATATGGGGGAGAAGCATTACTTCTGCAGTTTCACTGTGACTCAATGGGAGCAACAATAGCTCCTGTCCGACGAGATCACTTCAGCCCTCCAGTTGCGTAAAACCATACCTCTCTTTCGTTCTACACCATTGGTTTCAGAGTGGAGTTTTCACCTCCCCGTCGCATTGGCTCTTCCCACTATCAGAAGAATCTGACACCATAAAGGGCAAATGGAGCGGATTCCCAACGAGATCCTGACCGCAGAAGACCGCAGGGAGGACCGACCTTTGCAGGGACTGTTATGATTTACACGTAGGAAGGAGGCGGTCTTCAATACTGCAGAAACAGAAGGACCGCTCGGTCCCTCAAGCCCTTGGCTTGAAGGGCAGTCGCAGGCCTGTAAATGTTCTATGTACCAGTGGGAGACTGGGTCTTAGGAGTCCAAAGTATTTTGACAGGCCTGATCTGCATTCATCACTGCAATCACCCGCCTCGAGTCGACTTCAGCAGAGGTGCTCCCGAGCATGACTGCTTACGTCAGCCTCCCCCAATCCATGTCCCGTGAAATATTTTGGACTTCAACTCCCACCAGTCGTAGCCTGCATGGCCAATGGTCAGTGACGAAGGCAACTGTAAGCCGAAACATCTGGAAAGGACTCAGGATGGGGAGGGCTGTTTGACACACGTGCAAAAATGAAATGGAGTAACACACACACACGCACACACACCATCACCAAAACCACCAGACGACTTGATTTTCTAAAATTTCACTCCCCACATTTTATTTACAGTTAATACAAAAGAAATTTACCTGAACTCACTTCTAACATCAGGTTTACCTGCACACTCTATACTGGCAAGTCACAAGAGAGAGAAAAAAAATATATCAGCGAAGGATGCTATTACATAAAAGCAAGTGAGCGGACTTAGAAAAAGATGCCAAGCGATCCTTTCAACCAGGACATTAAATGAGGATTTCAATACAGGAAGAGTTGTATTTCTCACTGGCGGGACCTGGAGAAAGGCAAGACCAAGGAACCGGACGCAAACGTTGCTCACCACACGGTTACCCTCACCCCTGGGACTTTGGTTTTAAAGGGTTGAATATGCAGCAATCTATAGCGCTCCTGAGGCCAAGCACAGAGCCCTAATTCTGAGATTGAGGTGGCGACCCGAACGACTCTCCTAGAAAACGTCTTGGATGGCCACATATGGCTCACTAAAGTAAGTAACACACCCTTTACTTAGAATACGAAAGGACGACAACAACAAATGAGAGGGACAGGAATGCTGTCGAGGGCACCTGTGACAAAAGGTGGGAAGAAATGTATAGCGACTAAAAGGACAGTCTGAAATCAAAAGGCGAGGGCTGCTCATCAAGGACGCAGCGGCTGGGGTTATGCTAAATGTGTTAGAACGGCGGGCGCCAGAACAGTGACGCGGTCCCACCCCAGGAGAGACGGGGGATAAAGATCCTCTACAGACGGCGCTGGTAACTAGCATGCAGTTGCAGTTGGGCGTTACGCAAATAATCGCCATAGGCCCCCGCATATTGGGCATAATCAGACTGCATTTCTGGGAGACGGCGATAATCCAGTTGAGCCTTTGTCGGCGATTGGCGGTACGCATGGGGGGAGTCTGCTAAACGGCGGAAATCAGAGAGGTCAGATAAACGGCGGTCATCTGAGAGGTCAGAATTGTACCTGGTTAAGAGAAGAGACATTTGATAAATAAAAAAATGCTCATGGCGACACCCCAAATAATACATACTCTTAAGACAGCCTCCCCCGCCCCTGCACAGGAGAGGATTGCTGAGATGTAAGCAAAGGAAAGGAGCTCCTTGAGGAAACCAAAAGAGAATCTTTCCTCCACTGTCTTGCTTGCAAGAACTGGGCTATTTTACCTCCGCCTCAGATGGCACAGCAAGTGCCTGAATAGTTTAGCTGTGCTACAATACCCAGGGAACGCTGTAACGCTTGCTGAATCTTGAGCCTTGCATTACAAGAGCAAGTTAAGATCAGGCCTCAAAACACGACATGCAGCAGTTAGCTCCTAAAAAGCTGGAAGCAGGGAATAAAACCTGCCCTGCAGGCAAACGTGAAATGGTGTGCAATTCAAATCCCTTAATACCAGGCGCAAGACGCTCCCTGTCATCACCCAGTGAGCAAAACGCATTTTAACATATGCTCAGGGGCTGACGTATTACTTCACACATGATCCACGGATGATCAATGGACTCACATTCAGCCCTGACTATACAGCACAGTCCAAAATAAACCCACTCTTCCAGAGTTAAGAGGTGGGGGCTGAAATAATAGGTGCTAGCTGCAGGCCTGGCCTCCCATGCTTTGACTAGATACTAGGAAGTTACACTGGCCTCTTGGAATGGGTATAAAGCACTGGAATATTTGTGGTGTTTGTCGTTACTAGGAGTTAAAGCCGGTGCAACAACTGATTTCAGCCCAAGGAAGCTCAAAAGGTCTACTTTCTGTTCAATGTGGTAGGATCTAGTCAGGGAATAGAGCCAGTATCAGTGATGTGAAAAATTTGGAAAAAGCAAAAGCCCTAGCATATATATATGTCACTGAATTACATATAAGAGTGAAATGAAACTAATAAATAGTGAAGGTGCCCCAACAACCTCAGTGGAAGGGAGTTGAATTTTGTTGAAATAGATGAGTGGTTGTCAGCATCTCATGCACAATTCTTTGGGTTGGTAAAATTAATTAGTGCATCAACGGTTTTTAGTACCTTTATTTGTTTTTCTTAAATTTAAACAACGTAAAGGAAATACATGCTATTGTCTTTGATTTTTTTTTAACAAGTAGTTCAATAATTTTTTTCTACATAATATAACATTTAAACCCCTGTGTGCTTTAATGCCCCCCATATTGGGAAGAAAAATGACATGGGGTACTTTTTTCTTTTCTTTAGCTAAACGCAAGTAAAATAAACATGCTAAATTAGAATATTTCCAATGCAAACTGAAAATTTTCCTATGCAAATGACCGTATGCAAATTAACCTGACTGGCAATGGAAAAAGTTTTCCAATCCAACGTTTTCCAGAAAATCCACATCACTGGCCAGTATACAAGAACCCTTCCGCACAGCTTCTTGCCTGGGGATTTTCTGTCTCCAGGGATTCCTACCTAACACACTTTACACAGACCATGTACTCGCAATCGTATACAGAAATGTGCAGGCAGGAAAAATGGTAAGAGTGCAGCCCGTATCTGCTTCCCCCCACCACACACCCCTGCAAAAAGCAAAGCACAGAAAAGGGTTGAAAGATCAGCTGGACTAAGAGAGAGAGAGAGAGAGAGAGAGAGAGAGAGAGAGAGAGAGAGTGAGAGGCTAACGGCACAGCCAGTGTAGCAAAGGACGAGCGAGCCCCACGCCCAACCCACGCTTGCTTTCAGTCACACGCCCATTTAGAGCGTGGGCACGAAGGCTCCTTCAGGGTCCCTCTGAAGGTGCAGAGGGAACATTTTGGGTAGAAGTCGCCATTCAGGTGAAAAGCATCGCCACCCGGTTGGCTGCATACCTCTTATTCATCGCAGCTGCTTTTCTGTAGAGATCCTCACGGCTGCCGCGTGGCGGGGAGAGGCGAGTGCGTTCGTACGGCGGGTGGAGGCCAGCCGCTTCTGCCTGAGGCATCCCCGAGTAGGAGGCTGCCTGCTGCGCAGACTGAGTCAGCCCGTTGTAGGCTGGCTGAGCCCTGTAACCGGCTGCTAGGGGGGCCGAAGCGGACTGCTGCGCTGCTGCATAGGCTGCCTCCGCTGGGGCTCTGTAGGCGCTGGACAGGGAAGCAGAAAGCTGGGTTTTATAAGAGGCGGCGGCGGCGGCATCCTGCATGCTATAAGCAGCAGCCAGGTTTGCGGCAGACTGTGCCCCGTAGGCAGCGGAGAGAGCAGACGTTGCCTGGGCCCCGTAGGCCGCTGCATGGCCGACGGCTGGTTGGACTCCGTATGAAGCCGACTGTGCTGAGAGAGGGTGGGCACTGTACAAGGCGGACTGGTTGGCGGCAGACTGGGCCCCGTAAGACGCCGAGAGGGCAGCCGCCTGAGCCCCGTAGGAAGCTGCGTACGTCGCAGCCGCCTGGGCCCCATAAGTGGCAGCGTATGTGGTGGCGGTCTGGGCCTCGTAAGTGGGGACTTGGGAAGCAGCCGCCTGGGCCTCGTAGGCAGCCGCCTGGGCATTGTAGGTGGTTAGCGCCGAGGCTGCTGGTTGGGTGCCTGAAGTTGCCATGGGCACAGCGGACTGGGCTCTATAGGCGTTTCCAAGCAAGGCTGAGGGCTGGGCTCTGTACATTGCTGCCTGCCCAGTAGTGGGCTGGGGTCTATAGGCCATCCCAAGCGATGCTGAAGGCTGGTCCCTGTACGATGTTCCCAAGGAGGCGGAAGGCTGGTCTCTGTAGGATGCTTGCTGGGTTGCCATGGAGACCATGTGACCTGCTCTCGTGGGCGAGCGCCTAATGGGGCTCCTATCCCTTCCGAAATAAGAGGGGGAGATCTGCCTGGCCTGACCGTCCTGAGAGTCAAATTTGGTTAAATTGTTGTTGTTGTTGTTCATGCGCTGCTGGTAGTCGTATTCGAGTGAAGAATAGGCCGTAGCTGCCATCGGGAAGGCTAGATTACCGGATCTCAAAGCATCGTTCCTGGGCTGGAGTTTCTCTACGGTTGGTATTTTGTTCTTATCGGCTCCGACAGCCAGCTGGCCCACTTGCCCAGCTGGGCCCCTTTTGTGAGCCTTATTCGAGAGTTCCACATTAACTCTTCGGCCTTTGATTTCCCTTCCGTTAAGATGTTCAATGGCGGCTCTAGCATCCTCGTCCTTCTCCATGTGAACGAACGCATAGTCTGATAAAGCAGCAGACAGAAGGTTATCAATAAGGAACACATGACATTTTATTACTGGGACCCACTCCTACTTGGACTCGGCCCGGATACCAAGGAAGGCCTCATCCGGCAGCACACGATCTACTTGGTAGCCGGGGTCTGCAGACTAAATCAGCTGCTCTACAACTGCAACAGCCACAATGCTGGAACGGGCCATTGGCACTTAGTAAGGCACAAGGCCCAGCCTGCCTGCCTTCAGCTACATGAAGGATTTCCCCAGTGGGCCCATGTCAGGATAATCCCCAGAGACAGCCCAAATGTACCACACCATCCTGCACTTCTTCACTAGTAATCCTGAGGAAAGCACTTCGAATGCTGACGCTCCGGGGTCCCCATTAACAAAAAAAAAAAAAGGCGGAGAACACAGCTATTCCACCTTCAAACGTTAACGCTTCACCTGCACCTGAACATAAGGAAAAAGCTATGCATGTTTTTTGCAACCGTACAATTTGGCGTTCTGCTGTTAGAAACGCTTTATTCTTCTGCGGAGAGGCTGTGACCCAACTTTACATTTTATGTTATTCTAAAAAGGGAGAATTATGCTCTACTTTAACGAAGGCGAATTGCAAGCGACCGCACAAAGGACGGAGGTCACCCTTTTACTCTGTGTGCTCAACAGCACGGAGTACATGCCAGCTCTCAGGCTGTATTTCCTATTAACTCCCTCTCAGGACACCAGACATACATGTCAGAGCAGACACAGGACAAGCATCTCCGGGTGCTAAGCCTATTTTACCTACTGGGTTCAGATTAAGAGACCTAATGGGCTCAAGTTGACCAGAACTGTTGGAACAAATGGTCAAGACTGTCGAAACTTTTAAGGCTTCCTAGTGTTTCAACCTAACAGATACCATAAACCAACATGGTTGGATCGAGCAAAAACGCAGTTTAAATCTACGGCGCTTGAAAAAAGCATCCAGTGGGATTGTGCCAGAGGTTCAGGGCTCTAAAGTTGCTCCTTGTGGTTTCAAGACTGCAAACTCGTGTCCTGTTTCCAGCCTAAGCTCTCTGGGGCAGTTTGCAACTAAAACCATAAAATCCAGTTTAAAACTTTAAAATCACATAAAACCAGAATAAATTACAGTCCAGGGAAGGCTTGTTTAAAAAGATATGTTTTTAGGAGGCATTTAAAAGCTAATACATTTTCCACCTCCTGAGTAGTTTTACTCAAAAGGATAACAATGGGTGAAAGGCAAATTTACTGTTTACAGACAAATTTATCTAAAAACGGTAACAGACGAACAAAGAGACAGAGAGTGCGCACAGCAGCCGACGGGACTCTTGGGGATGGGAGACCCACATTTCTGACCAGTCTCTGAGGATGTTATCATGGCCTATAAAAGCTGGGTATTTACTACCCTGTAGATCAAGAAAGATGAACCTGTGGCCCTCCAGATGCTGTTGGAGTCTCACTCCCATCAGCCCCAAACCAGCATGGCCAATTATCAGGGATTATGGGAGCTGTAATGCAGGAACACCTAGCAAGTTCCGCACTTATGTTTTAGAGCCCTCAACTGAGTCCTCCAAGGTTTACTATGCTTATATATACCCCACCTACACAGGGCCCTGACGTCAGGTCCAGGATGGATTCAGCTGTCCTGGAACAAATGAGGCGTTGCTTTGGATTACATACTGCAAGCAAGACTTGAAAGGGATAGCAACAAGATCTAAGGCCCGGTCATGCTGCTTACTGGACATACAGCAGTGGGAAAACCCATCAACCTCTCTCTAGTCCCACTTAATGATAAGGTTCTGGCCAAAGACGCAGTTGCCTCCAAAGTCATTGCTCTGTAAAGCATGGTGCAACGCCGGGTCCCGTAGTTTTGTGGCCAACTCAGGAAAGCTCTAAAAGGAATGTCTGGCCATCTTAGACCTGAGCGCTCAAGCAATAGTTTCCTTCAGTGACCGAATACCATGCAAATCATTCAAGCCAACGGCTACAAACACACAGAGACAGGAAGGCGCAAGAATATTTGGCAACTGCTCCAACGTGAGGCGGTTAGCACTAGGGACTAAAGAGGACAGAGAGAAATTGGGTCTCCACCTTAGGAGCTGTAGACCTCCAACTTCTTTAAGAAGGCTGCTTACCGCCCAGAGAGCTTCAGCTATGGGGCGGTATATAAATGTAACAAATAAATAAATAAATAAATAAATAAATATAGGACTAAATGGACTTGGTGGAAAGACATCTCCAAAAGGCTTCCCCTGTTAACATTACAATTTGAAGATTTTGCCAATTCTTTCAAGGAAACAGAAGGAACGTTTTGCTCACTGCACCTGCAGAGAAGATCAGGCCAGAAGTATTACAAACTAGTCACCTCTATTTCCCCTGCTTTGTATGCCTTAGTTTTCCTTCCCTAATCCAATGAGCAAAGACCCCCCCCCCCACAAAGACCCCTTTGGCTGGCTTACTGGTGAACATTGCTGAATTCCATTGGGCTTTATTTCAAGACTGTCCTCTTCAGCAATTCCTTTTGGGAAAAGAAAGCAGGCTTTGGCAGAAGAGTAGGTCGGTAAATAGACTAGAAGTGGTTAGACGCAGCAGCTGGGCCATACTGCACTAACCCTGGAGGAGGCTTTAACACCACCAGCTTTCTCCTGCCAGCCAGGAAGGAGGACTAGCACCCGGACACTTAAGTTTAAAATTTTGAAACGGCGCACCCGTCTTCACAGATAAAATGAAGCGAGGTTGTACATTGCACGCCGGGTGACTGAAAAACGCATTTAAGAAACATGGACATTCAAACAGCACACGCTTCACGGTGAGAAGCACGGCACGGCACACGCTTCGCAAGGCACTGTTGTGCGAGAACCCCGTGCCCTCCGGCACCTTCAGGGTTCAGTTACAGATTAGACGACTTCTCACCTGAGGGATGCATTTGCCCATGAGTACAATAAGGGCCCGGGCTCGTAGGAGTTTATTAGTGGCCAGCTTTCCTTACAGCTCTGGCCACTGTACAATCAATTTAGCTTAGAAGACGGCAGTAACGTAAAATCCTTACGCAAGATCTAGAAGGGATCCATTAGATACGAAAGGATTTTGCCCCTCATCGTACACTTTGCTACCAACTAGTATCATCGGGAACAGATTTAGATTCGTAGGTGCCTAAAACCAACTTGTTAGGGGGAGGGAGGGAGGATATGAATATTTGGACATGCTCTCCCAAACTTCCCAGGTAACGTGGGACCATCTTATCACAGAAGTAATAACCATGACAAGGCTGTTGACATATACTTACCTTACGGCACAAGGAAAATGAAGGGTAGGCTTTTCCTGCCTAAATGGCGATGCCATGTTTGCACATAACGAAAGCCATCCATCCTACCTTATTAAACCACGTGAACTTACAGTGTGTCCATGCACACAGCCCTGGTTAACAGTCGGCTTGCAATCCTGGTTTGTTTAGGCAGAGTAAACCATAAATATGGGCTCAGACATCACACTCAGCTCCCCCTTCCTGGCTAATCTTATGCTCAACCTATTACACTCCCTCTGAAGGACCAGGTTCAATGTTTGGGAGTACACCCTAATCCAGCTTTATCATGCAAGGCTCAGGTGTCCTTGGCAGCACGGAACGGGTGGTGGGTTTTTTTTTGCCACCATTGGTTGTATGCCACCTATGACCTCTCCTGGACTGGGTTAGTCTAGCTATGGTGATCCATGTTTAGACTAGTGTCTTGTGCTGTTTGCTCTTGACAATCATTCAGAAAGAGCAGCTGTTTCAAGATGGCCTGCTGGGAACACATCTCACTACTTCTGACAGAGTTTACATGGTACCACTGCTATGTCAGAGAATAAGCAATACACTAGAGGAAGAATAACCCTATAGGCACTTGGCAGGAGATTCTTGAAGATACAGGCAGGTACCTTGTTAGCAGGTACAGAAGTGTCCAGCCCTGTATCACTGACCCTGACGGATGCCAAATGGGCCAGCCTGGAAGAGAACCTGAATAGATCCACATCAATGTAAAATCATGAATTTTGAAGATGTATTGATTCCTGTTCTAATGTGGTTCCCCGCCTCGATCCAAAAGGAGAGGTGGGTAAGAAATATATTATTATTATTATTAATAGGAAGACGACAAGTTCGCCCAACATTGTGGATTCAAAACCTTTTATCCAGCAGTAGGTATGCTGGAGATGGGATCCAGTATCTTGGGATCTCTTCAGATCCCGAAATGATCTGGTATGACAAGAAAAGAGCAGATACCTGGGCCATTGCGGTGTTTGTGTGTTCGAGGTCCTGCCTCAAGGCAGCAAGTGCTGGAATTACATATTCCCTTCCTCATACCAAGGGCGGAGGAGGCATCGCACAGGCCCTTTTGAGGCACACAAGTCACTGCTTTTAATGCTCTGGTGGTAAATTCCCCAGGGTGGAGCAAAGCAATCTGGCCACCCTCTGCTAGCAAGGGAAAGACGGGCTCTTTTCCTTGCAGTCACTCAACTTGAAAGGCCTGTAAGGCACATGTCTAGAGAGCCTGTTCTCTCCTCACTCAATGCAATAACTCTTTGGAAGCCTACTTGTTTTTCCCCAGTTCCCTGGTTCAGGAGCCCTTTTGGATAAGGAGCAGGATAAAAATGCTTTATTTAAAAAATGTAGCCAGGCACACCTCCATAGTGCCTAGAGGCCTCCTTTCCCCCCTCTCCCTCCATCCACAAACCGCCACTGACAAAAGAATAGGAAAGCTGCAGCCCTTCCGATATGTGTTTCGATCCAGCTCCACGACGCACTGAACTTCGTAAAATAATAACGAGAGTTTACTTGCTCCCACTTCTCCCTTAAACCCTTTTCCCCTTTTAGACTGAAGGCAGAGGGTGTCGCATTGCTATTACTGGCCTTTGTAACCCTCTCAGGCGCACGGTTTCGGCTGGCGAGCGGGGCTAAAAAAACAAGATAAATTAAACAGTGGAAATCAACGCATATGTGTCCACGTTCGGTCTACCTGTGGAAGAAACAAGAGGAGGAGGAGGAAGGAGGGGTCTTGCCAGGGGGGGAGAAGGTGGTCTTTCTCTCTGTCCTTCCCTGGAGAGAAAGAGGAGGCAGTGACCAATGGTGCTTCTACAAAAGAGTGGGCTGCCATTGAAGTGACCGGGGGGGGGGGGGGGGCACGCTACTGGACGTAAGCTGACCACTGTACTCTTCTTCTTTTTTTAAACCTTTTAATTTATTATTATTCATTGACTTACTTATTTGTTACATTTATATACCGCCCCATAGCCGAAGCTTTCTGGGCGGTTTAGAGATTAAAACACGAAACCTTTAAAAGCAAATATACAAAACTTAAAAGCATAAAAAACAGATTTATGGTATACTTATTTTATTTTTACGGTTTTAATTATTTATTACATTTGTATACAAATGTAATGAGTAAGTAAGTAAATAAATAAATAGCATACTGCCCATAGCCTAGTTCACGGGTCCTCAGGGTAGGGGGTGGCGCCCACGCTCTCTGCACATGCCTAGAAGCTCTGTCTTTCTCTCTGCACATGCCTAGAAGCTGTCTTTCTCTCTCTCCCCATGCCTAGAGTCTCTTTCTGCAGATGACCAGAGGCTCTTTCTCTCTGTCTCTCTCTCTGCCCATGCCTAGAGACTCTGTCTTTCTTTCTCTCCTGTACATGGCCAGGGGCTGTTCCTCTCTCTTTACATGCCTCTCTCTCTCTGCCTATGCCCAGAGGCTCTTTCTCTCTGTCTCTCTCTCTCTGCCCATGCCTAGAGGCTCTGTCTTTCTTTCTCTCCTGTACATGGCCAGAGAGGCTCTTTCTCTCTCTTTACATGCCTCTCTCTCTCTCTCTCTCTCTGCACATGCCCAGAGGCTCTTTCTCTCTGCCCATGCCTAGAGGCCCTGTCTTTCCTTCTCTCCTGTACATGGCCAGAGGCTCTCTCTCTCTCTCTGCACACGCCCAGAGGCTCTGCCGCTCTCCCTCCTTCCCCCCCCCCACCGGTACCTTTGACAATGTCGCACTCGACGACGGGCCCGAACTCCTGGAAGAGGACGCGCAGCTCGCCGCTGGTGCAGGCGGCCGAGACGTTGCCCACGAAGACCTTGACGGTGTGGGTGGGCCTGGGCCGCGAGTGCTCCACCACCACGCGGTGCCCGTGCAGCAGGTGCCCGTTGAGCTTGCCGATGGCCCGGTCGGCCGCCGCGTCGTCGCGCATGTGGACGAAGGCGAACTGCTTCATGAGGGCCACCTTCAGCACCTCGCCCGGCTCGGCCGCCGCCTCGAACAGGTCGCGCAGCTCCACCTGCGACGTCTCCTCGGGCACGTTGCCCACGAACACCTTCACGCCCTGGTGCATCGGTCTCGCCCCTCCGACGCTCACCAGCGGCACCGGCGGAGGAGAAGGAGAAGGAGAAGAAAGGGCCACGGAGGCAGCGGCGAGAGGGAGGGAGGGAGGGAGGCGCACAAAATGGCGGCGGCGGCGCTGCGAACCACTCTGAGGGAAGGAGGCGGAGGGGCACTGCGCCTGCGCGAGCCTCGCGCGTCTCACTCGCTCTCTCTCCGAGCATGCGCGCTGGGGCCGCTACGAACAACTCTGAAGGGAGGAGGGGCACTGCGCCTGCGCGAGCCTCGCGCGTCACAATCGCGCGCGCTCACTCTCTCTCTCTCTCCGAGCGTGCGCGCTGAGGCCACTGCGAACAACGAGGGGAGGAGGGGCACTGCGCCTGCGCGAGCCTCGCCCGTCACAATCGCTCTCTCTTTCTCTCTCTGTCCGAGCGTGCGCACTGGGGCCGCTGCGAACATCTCTGAGGGGAGGAGGGGCACTGCGCCTGCGCGAGCCTCGCGCGTCTCAATCGCTCTCTCTCTGTTCGAGCATGCGCGCTGGGGCCGCTGCGAACCACTCTAAGGGAAGGAGGGGCACTGCGCCTGCGCGATATAAATGTAATGAATTCAAGAAGGGCGCAGACAAGCTGGAGCGTGTTCAGAGGAGGGCAACCAGGATGATCAGGGGTCTGGAAACAAAGCCCTATGAAGAGAGACTGAAAGAACTGGGCATGTTTAGCCTGGAGAAGAGGAGATGGAGGGGAGACATGAGAGCCCTCTTCAAGTACTTGAAAGGTTGTCCCACAGAGGAGGGCCAGGATCTCTTCTCGATCCTCCCAGAGTGCAGGACACGGAATAACGGGCTCAAGTTAAAGGAAGCCAGATTCCGGCTGGACATCAGGAAAAACTTCCTGACTGTTAGAGCAGCACAACAATGGAATCAGTGACCTAGGGAGGTTGTGGGCTCTCCCACACTAGAGGCCTTCAAGAGGCAGCTGGACAAGCATCTGTCGGGGATGCTTTAGGGTGGATTCCTGGGTTGGACTCGATGGCCTTGCAGGCCCCTTCCAACTCTGCTGTTCTATGATTCTCTGATTCTCTGAAGAAACAACAAAAACACTGCTTCACTCTAAACATTTTTGTTAAACATTTTATTCTTGATTGAGCTTAATGTCCAGCCAATGCTATCAGCAGATTGCAGCTTTGCAGGGTGACTGTGCGGCCACACCCATTTTAGAACTCTGACCACATTCTGATTGTTACTGCTGCTCGTACAATTCTCTCCCGAAGCACTGCTTTTAAAGGGGAAAAGCAGCCCCAGTCGCTCTCTGACTTATCTGTATTCATAAAAAAAAAACTAGTTAGCTTGTCTATACGACTTGTATTGAGTCATAGGGAGAGGCTCTTGTCAATGGTTGGAATGACATCTCCTAGACTCACAAGACAACTTGACCACAAAGGAAAGACTCAGGCCACGTCTACACCAGCTCTGTATCCCGGGATTGTCCCTGTGCATCCAAATGACACACAGGGGATCCCGGGAGCAGGCAGGGACGACCCCTCCATTTGCCTGGGATAATCCTTCGGTCTAGCGAAGGCCTAAGGCAAAGATCCTCAGAATCAAAGCAAGTTTGTCAGGAGCTAAAGGCACTTTTCTGTACACCTTGACAAATACTTAAAAGATAGCACTGCTATTTATTTATGTATGGCCCCCAAAGGCATTGTAAGGACAACAATTCTTAATAAAACAGTAGTTTCGCCATCCACAGAAGATGGATTCTTTCCCTTCTTTCTTAATTCAGATGAGAAATTGAATTGATAACGGCAGACACAGCCCTAGCAAGGATGAGCGCCCTGATATGGAAGAGAAGGTTTCTTCCTTTCCCTCCACGGCAAGGCTCCTGTGCCTTTGAGAGCCGCCGCACGATACGCAGACCTGTTCAAATGGGTTAAGCTTCTATCCCTGCATTGCCACTAAGCTGTATGCAAAGGGCGTGTGGAGGACAAGCAATAAGAAAGGTGTACAAGCGACAAAGAAAAGCATTCGCAGAGCACTGCCGAAACAATTGTGCGTTAGCAAAATAGTGCTGTGTTTTACCGCCACCCAAAGGGAAAACACCTGTTCTTTCTTTTTGGAATGTTTCTAGACGGAGCAAAGTCCGCATGGCTGCTGTGTTCTCTCCTTCCCTCCCACTTCCCCTCTCTGTGCAATTTCAGGGGGTCGTTCTTACAGTCTCCAGGCACGGTGGGGTATTATTCCGACTCCCCACGGGGAGAGTTCTCGGAAACTCCGAGCCCAAGAAGAACACCAGCAGAACTGGAAATCTTAGAGATGAGGGGTTGGCAGGTTGGCGGCCCTCTGGCCCGGCCCGGCCATAGGGCGCTCCCGTTCTTCCCACAATGTCACTCCATCACAGGTACATATTTTCTTGGGGTTCTGGAAAAGGCCAGCAGAACGGGCAATGATGCCGCAAGCCACTCTGCGAACGCAAAGAAAGGGAAAAGTAGGGTAGGAGGAGGTGGACGTAAACCCTTTTCTGCAAAGGAGCAGTCAAACCAAAACTCAAATGGAAGAGATGTGCCATAAAACACTTCCTATAGGCCCGCACCCCTGGATAGCGAAGGCATAGGGGAGGACTTTTCTCTACCTGATGCCCTGGAGCACAGGGGTAGACAGGAAGTAGATGATTTGGACTTCAGCTCCCAGCATTCCTGAAAACTGGCCAGGATGGGGCTGGTGGGAGCTGAAGTTCAAAACAGCTTGAGATCTACCTTCTGCTCACTCTTGGACAAGATGGACAAATAGCCTGACTGGGAACAAAGTGGCACAAGGTGTAGAAACTCTCAACTTGCAGCGGAGAAGAAGAAGAAGAAGAAGAAGAAGAAGAAGAGCCCCTCACCCAATCCTGGCCCTTGGTTTCTCACCTGTCGCCTGAGTTTCCAGTGACTTTGGAGAGGGGGTGGCTTCCGCGGCCCAAGTCGTCCTCCCCTTCATCTATCACCAAGGAGCGTCCAATGATATCGTGGACCTGAGGAGGAGGGAGACAGCAAAGTGTGCACAATTAAACCTCGCCCCTCCATTGGTTGCGACAGGCTGATTAGGGAAGGGCTGCTGCACTGAGGCCAAAATAAAATAAACCCGTACGTTTTATCACAACACGACGGTTTCACCATTGGCTGACCTGATGCTAGGAGGTCTCTGCATGAACATTGCAACGGCTCCGAGGTTAGATGTCTGCAATAGGAACATTGACAAGTAGGACAGCTTTCGTGGGTGATGCCATGAAGGGTCATTCGGACTGGGAATAAGGCTTTGGGGCAATTTGGACTTGGGTGGGTGCTGCGGCTCAGCGGCAGAGCTGCTTTGCATGCCGAAAACCTCAGGTTCGGTCTCCGGCATCTCCAGGTAGGGCTAGGAAAGAATTGTGCTGAAGCCCTGGAGAGACGCTGCTGCCAGTCTGTGCTGGCAATACTGAGCTAGATGGACCCAGGGCCTGACCGGATATATTTTCTTACGACTGGGATTTGCTGAGGGGAAATGGCAGTTGAGAACGGTTCATGCACAGAGATGTGCATGCCTTAGTCATAGAATCGTAGAATCGTAGAATAGCAGAGTTGGAAGGGGCCTACAAGGCCATCGAGTCCAACCCCCTGCTCAAGGCAGGAATCCACCCTAAAGCATCCCTGACAGATGGTTGTCCAGCTGCCTCTTGAAGGCCTCCAGTGTGGGAGAGCCCACCACCTCCCTAGGTCACGGTTCCATTGTCGCACTGCTCTAACAGTCAGGAAGTTTTTCCTGATGTCCAGCTGGAATCTGGCTTCCTTTAACTTGGGCCCGTTATTCCGTGTCCTGCACTCTGGGAGGATCGAGAAGAGATCCCGGCGCTCCTCTGTGTGACAACCTTTTAAGTATTTGAAGAGTGCTCTCGTATCTCCCCTCAATCTTCTCTTCTCCAGGCTAAACATGCCCAGTTCTTTCAGTCTCTCTTCATAGGGATTTATTTCCAGACCCCTGATCATCCTGGTTGCCCTCCTCTGAACCCGCTCCAGCTTGTCTGCGTCCTTCTTGAATTGTGGAGCCCAGAACTGGACGCAATACTCTAGATGAGGCCTAACCAGGGCCGAATAGAGAGGGATCTTGCAGTAAGGTCTGTTCGGGCCTCTTATTGGGCACATCTTTGGAGCACAGCACTGAAAAGAGCTCTGTCGGCGACAGTCATTCTGCCCCTGCTCTAGTATGCAGTGAGAAAGGGCCACAATTCCGCGGCAGCGCACGTTCTTTACACTGCGGGAGGGGGACAAAGCAGCAGAGGCACACCCACGCTACCACCTCCGTGGCCACCACGCGTTCTTTGATGAATCCATTTGTGGGACTACTTGCTAGTTCTGGGAAGGCTCACCTTCAGCTTGTTGTCTTCCATCCGGAAAGCAGCTCTTCCGTCATCAGCGGCCAGAATATTTCCAAGATCCCCGGCATGCTGGAAAGAGAGAGCAACAGGCTGCACCGTCCGACCGCAGAGTGGTCTCCACCGATAGCGACTAGCAGTGCAAGACTATGAGGCGCTCTGTGGCAGGGTTGGGGAACCAGTTCTCCTAAGGCTTGGTGACGGGCAGGAAGAGCTTGAATACCATTGGTTGGCATTTTGGCCCCACCCACCACTGGAACAAGCCGCCCCCCCCCCCCCCCCGCGAGAGCTTCACCGAAACCCAAAACGGCTTTCGGGGCTGGAAAGGGTTCCTCATGTAGGCGATAGGTGGACCTGCCAAGACTCACCCTGTGCTCGTCCTGTGGGCCTCCGTGGTGTTCCCTGTCGGGGTTGAAGTGGTCTCCACAGCTATTCAGGAACAGAAATGAAGTCGGGGTCTTTGACAGTCAGTCAGTCCAAGCTGCCTGGGCCGCAGCCCCTCTCCCCACAAAGGCTGAAGAAGCATCCAGGAGATGCCCGTCAGCGCCTCTCACCTGTCACAGGCGCTGGTGACGTCCCCAAACTCATGAACATGCAGGCCGTGAGGCCCTGGTTCCAGGCCATCGACGGTGCCATCTATGAGGCATTTCTCTGGCGAGACCTGCAAGAACCTCACCACGCCCTGCACCAATCCAAGGCCAGACACCATGGCCACAGCGGCACTGCCGAAAGGCCCTGTGAGGGAATCGGAGGGTGAAGAGAGCTGCGTTTCCTCCACGGAGGAGCTGGTCATTCCTCCCATACATGAGTTGGCTCCAGGACATTTCAACTCACCCACATTCCCCGGGCTTGCAGATATATCTCTTTAATTCACCCTGTGAAATTAAGCGGCCCTTTTCCTGTTTTATTTATTTATTTGAAGTATTTCAAGGCCACCAGTCAGAGCTGCAGGCCTCAAGAATAATATTCAGATAATAAAAACCGATACAGTACCACAGCAGAAAACTTTTCTTGAAAACAACATACACCAGCCTAAAACATCTGGCCTAGATAGTACGAAAGACCTACAATGTAACTCCAGCTGCAGAGCAGAACAGCCCAATATAATGAGGGGAAGGCCAGAGTATACCAGCAGGTTTTCGGGGCCTTCCCAAAAGCCAGCAATGATAGGGCCCGGTGGGGGCTGGGGGTTCTGAATTCGGTGGGGCGGTGAATCCATTCTGGGTTTCAATCAGAATACTGAAGGAGCGATCCAAAATGCTAAACTCTACCCCCCCAAATGGTTTGTTGCAGAGGGTGGATTCCTGCATTGAGCAGGGGGTTGGACTCGATGGCCTTGTAGGCCCCTTCCAACTCTGCTATTCTATGATTCTATGATTCTATTTTGGGGAAAGGGTAAGTCAGAGGGAGTCAGGCCAGGACTTACCTGGCACAGCACCGCCCATCCCTTTCAGCACAGCCATGCGACCTGTGCTTTCCAAAAGGTTCTGGACCTTCTCCGTGGTGAGGCTGGTCTCCACCAGCACACTCTGTGAATCCAGCTGGATATCAAGCAACTGGAGGCCTGGAGGGGAAGCGCAGAATATTTTATTTACACCCTACCTACCACAAAACATAAAACAATATAAGAGAGTGGTATAGCTGATACCACTTCGGCTGATACGCCAGCTGCACCTCTTCGTAGAGTCAGAAGACCTAAGGACAGTAGTGCACGCGCTGGTAACCTCAAGGCTTGACTTCTGCAATGTGCTCTACATAGGGCTACCATTGTACCTAGTTCGGAAACTTCAACTAGTTCAAAATATGGCAGCCAGGTTGGTCACCGGTACACCTAGGGGTGAGCATATTAATCCAACATTGAAATCACTCCACTGGCTGTCAATTAGTTTCTGGGCAAAGTACAAAGTGTTGGTCATCACCTTTAAAGCCCTACATGGTTTGGGTCCAGGCTACCTGCGGGATCACCTTCTCCCATACAGTCCGCCCCACATACTCAGGTCCTCTGGGGAGAACTTACTTCAGTCAGCTAAAACTAGGCTGACATCAGTTTCCCAGAGGACCTTTTCTTCTGTCGCCCCCAGATTGTGGAACGGCCTGCCGGAGGAGATTCGTAAAATTAACTTTCTGTGTGATTTTAAGGCAGCTTTAGCCTCTTCCGGCAGGCCTATCAAGATCAATGTTAAATCATGAATTTTTAAGATGTATTGATTCCTGTTCTAATGTTGTTCCCCGTCTTGATCCAAAAGGAGAGGCGGGTAAGAAATAAATTATTATTATTATTATTATTAATTATTATTATTATTGACATTTATAATACACCCCGGAAAAATAGAATACATACAGATTTAAACCGTCCAGAGAGCTTCGGCTATAGGGCGGTAGAGAAACGATAATAATAATAATAATAATAATAATAATAATAATAATAATAATAGAAAAAGAAATGAATGACAAGGCCCTGCTGCTCATATCACCTGGTACTGCTTGTAGAGACTTCTGGATGGCCTCCACACAATTCTGGCAAGTCATCTGGACGGCAAACTCCAACTGCCGAGGGGGGGAGAGAGAGAGAGAGAGAGAGAAAAGTGCCACATGAGGCCGACATTTTCAGGTGGAGAAAATATGCAGAAACATTACACAGAAGTCTCTTATTAACGTGCAACTGGAACTCTACTTTAAATCCCCACTCAAGAAGAGCAGGTCCATCAATGCCTACACCTATCCAGTGTAATTTTAGGATGTTTTTTAAAACGATTTTAGGCACCCCAGTTGTGCCTAAAATCTCCGATCCGTCACCTACCTGAATTTACCCTCTTGCTTGCAATCACATATACCTATAAGAGCCTTTCTTAGAATCATAGAATAGCAGAGTTGGAAGGGGCCTACAAGGCCATCGAGTCCAACCCCCTGCTCAATGCAGGAATCCACCCTAAAGCATCCCTGGCAGATGGTTGTCCAGCTGCCTCTTGAAGGCCTTGAGTGTGGGAGAGACCACAACCTCCCTAGGTAACTGGTTCCATTGTCACACTGTTCTAACAGGAAGTTTTTCCTGATGTCCAGACGGAATCTGGCTTCCTGTCACTTCAGCCCGTTATTCCGTGTCCTGCATTCTGGGAAGATTGAGAAGAGATCCTGGCCCTCCTCTGTGTGACAACCTTTTAAGTATTTGAAGACTGCTCTCATGTCTCCCCTCAATTTTCTCTTCTCCAGGCTAAACATGCCCAGTTGTTTCCGTCTCTCCTCATAGGGCTTTGTTTCCAGACCCCTGATCATCCTGGTTGCCCTCCTCTGAACACACTCCAGCTTATCCCAATCTGTCCCCTCATCCTTTCTTTCATTCATTCATTTATTTATTTATTTATTACATTTTTATACCGCCCAATAGCCGAAGCTCTCTGGGCGGTTCACAAAAATTAAAACCATCATAAAACAACCAACAGGTTGGGCCTCTGCCTGCAAAGCAGGCAGCTGTATCACCCAGCCATGAGCAGTATCCAATGGTACTCCTACACAGAGTAGACCCACTGAAAAGAATGGGCGTTGCCATGGGATACTGCCCAATATTCCCTCTTCCAACAGGCATTAACCATCCCACTCACCCACCCAGTAACGCCTCCTCTGTGCAGAAACCCAACAGCTATGCACCTAGGCCACCCTCTCCACTTCACGCCAGGAAAAGCTTCACCTGCTGAGTTTCTGCCTGGCTTTGGGGGCGGGGGGGAGATAATTAACCACCCCACCTCCCTCCCTCCCCACCCCCACGTCTCTCTCCCACCCTGCAGCTGGCGCCGCTGTCCCCTCCCGGAGCCGCTTCCATCGCTGCCTCCCTCTGCGGCCGGAACGGAAAAAAAAAAAAATCGCCCGACCGAGCCCCTTTAAATGCGACACACAACCGCGGCGGCTGGCCCCACCCCTTCCTTACGTCCCGCCTCGAGCGAAGCCAGAGGAAGGCTCCGCCCACTCCACTCCAGCGCCGGAACTAAAGTCGCGGGCTCAGCGTCCCGCCCGGAAGATGAACGGAATCGGACCGGCTCGTCCCGGCGGCGCCGCCGTAACCATGGCGACGGCTAAATAAACCGCCGGGCCTTGTCCGCGGCCTACCTGCCGCCGCCGCCCCCGCGCCATGGCCTCGCCTTCCACGGGGCAGCTGTACGGCCTGGCAGACACGGAAGGCGCCGCCCTTGAGCTGCACGAGCTGTACCAGCGCATCCTGGCCCCGCTGTCCCTCTTCCCCGCCTCCTTCACCCGGGTGAAGTCTTCGTTCCCCAGCGAGAGGCCCTCCGCCGTCCCCTCAGTCCACAGCGCTGTCCCGGTGCCCATCTCCCTCACGGCCCTCCTGCAGATGGTCAAGGCGCGGCTGGAACCGGGGCCGCAGTGGGCGCACGTCCCGTCCCGGGACCGGCAGGTGTTCCGAGAGGTCATCCTCCTGGAGGTCAAGCACATCTTCAAGGACGTCCAGCACTCGCTGTACGACCCGGCCTTCAGCGCCCAGACCAACCGCGAGCTCTACCAGCAGCTGGTCGTGTACATCGGCCTGGTGTGCCAGCATCTCTTCCTGCACTACCTGCGCGTCATGGACCACCGCCACCAGCTGGGCATCTTCACCGACTGCGCCAACCTCACCCGCTTCTCGGCCCAGCTGTCCCTGGACTGCTCCAGCCTGCTCAACGTGGCGGCCGTCCGGCACCGCCTAGTCATGGAGATGAAGACCCCGCAGAACCGCCCGCCGGAGTCCCCCACCAAACCGCTGAGCCCGCAGGGCCAGTCGCGGACACGCAACCTGGGCTGCCGGCTGGGCTTCACCATCAGCTATTTCATCAGGCTCACCAGACCTCACGTGCCAACGCTGAAACAGAAGATGGCCAAGGATATCAAAGAGCTGGAGGAGCTACCTTTGTTGGACATGGACAAAATAAAGCAGTTGAACCTCCCGAGGCCGGAGAAGAGTGCCTTCCTGGGACAAATGACCTGTGCCGCAATCACAACGCCTTGTCCGCGGGCCACTGCCTCAAAAGACCAGACGAAGTTACATCGGGCTAAGCGGGCTACTTCCACTATTCTCAAGAGAAGCCAGTCCCTGCCCAATATGAGAGTGGGGCAGCTCCTCGCTGATGAACTTGGCATCTGTATACAGCATCGCCCTCTCAGCCCTGATCTGCCTTGTCACTATGAGTCCACTGAAGACGGGGAATTCGGTGGGACAATAGGCCTGGCTGAGGACCTCCGGAGGCTGGTTCAGGGTTCTGTCCTCAAGACCAGCCCATGGAAAGGAGAACAGGACGATGATTTGGAACTGCCTCCCCTCATTAAAGCCTTGACGTGGCGCAAGGCGAACGAAGTCCGCCAAGAGCAGCTCCAGAGAATGCAGAGTTCCCTGCAGAAGGAGGAGTCTTCTGAGAGGCAACGAAGGGACACCATCATCTCTGCCCCGGCCTCCCATCCTCAGGCTGCAACAGTGAACTTCGCAGTCCATGATAAGCTGGTCGTGAAGGCGGCTGATTTGCAAGTGTCAGAAAGGAGCTATGTAGAAGCCATGGCTATGGAGAAATGCCCACCAATTTACAACCATCTCCTGGGGGAGATAAACGCGGCTACCATAAAATCTCTGGATGCTAACCTTTCCACTGGGGAAGAGGTCAGGGAGATGTACAAGGAACTGAAAGGCACCATCCCAAAAGACTACCTGAAGTTCGACCTTGGGCCCTTGACAGAACCTGATGCAGCTAACATAGACCTGTCCGTCTGCTTTGCTTCCTCAACACTGGCAAGGAAAAAATGTGAGCGGATCATTAATGAAAAGCTCAGTAAAATCCTGCCCACTGGACCTTACTCCCCGGAGGAAGTGGTAGACACACCAATGACCCCAAACCTACCCTTCAAAAGGAAGAAAGCGAAAAAGGAATTTGCCTCTTGGCTCAAGTGGTGGAAGGCATCGTTCAATACCGATAATTATCTGAAATACCTCAGCACCAAGGAGGCTGATTATTTACCAGTAATATTTCATTTGTATGACTTTGGGGAAGCGGAGCAGCTCCAGTGGATGCAGCCTGTATTAGACCAGGCTGAAATCAAGGAGCAGGAGAAGGTGAAGAAGGAAGTGATAAAGGAAGCCACGAAGATTCAGTCCACGAAAGAAGAATTCCAGGCTGGGAAGTGGAATACCAACAGCGTCATGATGGGGGGGCTGGGGGCATTCCTTTCTTGCGACCACAAGGACGAGGATCTCAGGGTCCTACAGAGAAGGCTGGAACGACTCTGGACGGTTCTCCATTTCTCGGAGCGAGAAAGGCTGGACATGGCAATCAAGTACAGCTCCAACCAGTATTACTTGTTGCTCCCAGACATGCTGCAGGCTTGGGAGGAGGCAGCGCGGTTTATCCAGGATCGGGAGCTCCTGCTGGCGGAAATGGAACGCTTTGAACAAACCGCTTCAGATCCAAACCGCTTGTTCGACAGGGAACCCCAGTCTTTCATGTTGCGAATCGAGGAATCTAAAACCAGGAGCCGCCAACGTGCCGAGTTGGGCCAGTTTGATGCGGAGCTCTACGTCATCCTGAACCACATCAAGAAGACGTTCGATGACACGGTGACTTTCAGGGGACGCCCGTACCTGGAGAAGATGGAGTGGGACACGGTGGAGATGCTGTACTGGTTGCAACAAGAGCGGCGTGCGAGCGCTTTGTGGAGAGGAGTCAAGAAAGGGGGCCAGAGAAGGAAACTCCCTCCAATTTATGTTCCTTTGACGACAGGTCAAGACAACAGGCGGAAAGGCATCCTTTTTTCACCCGTGCCACCTTCCGCCAAAGACCGTGAAGCCGTTTCTCTTCACCTAAGCCAAATAGAGAATTTAAGGGCGCTGACTTTGCGGTTCAAGGAGCACACAGTGTAAGAGACAGGCAGTGGAGACAGGCTTACAGCAAAGAGTCACCAATCGTTTGAAGAATGTGCAGATACAGACCAAGTGTCAAGACTTGTGGTGGCCTGGCTCAGTCCACATTTCAAAGGCGTTTGAGAGAGTTGCATTGTTCACAAACGAGGTTCCTAACATCCTCTAGTTCCATTTTAAAAAAAAATGTTTCTGGTCCTCATGGCTTAAAGTTCGGGTACCATGTTTGAAAGGATCCAATATCTATGGTAAATATGGCTTAAGGATCCTATGAGGTCTGCTGAGCTGCTTCTCAGGTTTCTTCAGCTGCCATGTTTCTGTGGGTGCCAGTGGCAGGTAGCCCAGATGGGAGAGAATTAAATATATTCTAGAACCTCGACACAGCCTCTTAATCTATTAAGTATTATTAATACTGTGACCTCCGTCCTTACTCTGAGGGAAATGGGAAGGAGAGCGAGGCGGTCGCGGGGAAAGGATATGGGATCACTCCAAGGCTGAGCTAAAGGCTTCACAGCAAAGGTGGGTTTTGAGGAGGGGCCCTTAAGGGAGAGAGAACTGTCGTGGGAGGCAGCCTTTGAGGCCCTTTAAATCAGCCTTTCCCTCTCCCCACTCCTAGCTTGCGCAGGACAGGATATTTAGGGCTGCTTTTGCTCACACCAAGGATTGGCCACATCTGGAGTCAGACTAGAGAGAAACCAGGGGGAGTCTGCCCCTCCCACTCCCCCCCCCAACAGCACCTGGCTTGGCTTACTTGTTTTGAGCCATCTCCAAAAGAGGCTTGTTCCGCCAGCATCTTGATTACTCTGCCTGGCAGCGGCAAGTGACCTGGATGCTGATGTTGTTCAACCCTACAGTCTCATGATCCACACTTATGTACACCGTGGTGTGCTCAGGCCAGACCCATTCTGGTCATTATTGGCCGACTGTGCTGTTGTCGTCATCCTTCCTTTTTGCAGCATTTTATACAGTAGTTGGAGGAGGCATTTCTTCTCGGGGGGACGACGACCAATAATTAAAAACTGGCCAGGGAACAGAAGGCAGCTTTCCACGTTGCCTGAAGCAGATTTTGTGTGGCAGATCAGGGCTGGACGTATTTCAGGCTTGTGGGAGAGCTACACTGTTTTACTAGAACCTAGAAGTCCAACCAAAGACAAATGCAAAACAATAGTTGTGTGCGTGTTGGGATAGACCTATTTTCCTACTGTGTGTGTGTGTCCGTCCCTTCTGCCCCCCTCATTTCCATTCCCCCATCTCTCTCTCTCTCTCTCACACACACACACACACTTACTTGCATGTTTAAGCCAAAATAGGGATGCACAACACCTAGGACCACATTTTATTAAACTCAACATTGCAACATGCTTTTGTCCATCCTACGCGTAACTCAAGTACACGTAGTGTGCAATCCTAAGCGCATTAAGACAGGCAGGGGACATGGTGCAAGTAGGTCCCTTGTCTTGAAAGATAAGCAAAAAACAGGGTGCAGCGGTTTCAACGCGATACTCTCTGGACGCTTTGCAACTCTTCCACTCAGGTCAGGGAATTTTATTTTATTTTAATTGTGTGCAAGCCCTATTCTGCAAACTAAAAAGTTAGATCAGTGTCACTATGGAAATCTGTCTAGGTTTAACTCACATCTGGCCTATGTAGAAAGGAATTGAGTTTTCAAGGGGGGGGGGGTTCGTATAACTGAATATTCAAGCATCGAACAAGACATTTACACAGCCTCTGCATAATGAAGTGAAAGAACCAAACTCTGAAGAGAAAGTAACACAAGCAAACCTTTCAAGGTAAAACAGAAGCAATTTTCAGCTCCCACCTATGCGAAGGGACTGAATTTTACAGCCTCCCGGCAGGAGAGAAAACCCTCGTAAAGTGTCTTGACATGTGCTCGCGATTTCACTTGGATACAAGTTACGGGGACTTTGGAACTGGCTTAAGGTCGTACACAAGACAAGTTTCCAGGCATCTGTTACAAATGCTTTATTTCAGGGAGAAAAGGGGGGTGTAGAACAAGGAGAGGTTCAGCAAACTTCAGAGAACAAAAGTCACAGGTTAATATAAATGTAAGGAGGGAAGGACTCCACAGGAGGGACCAAACCTCAGGAAAATATCAAGTACGACAATGACTTCTCATAGTAAAAAAAAAGGGGGGGTGTTCCTGGTTATTCACTTCCAAAATTAAGCCTATTTAGGGGGAAGGAGAAGCCACAAACTAAGCAGGGTGAGAAGGCAGTGGCTCCAAACAGGCTCCAGAAGGAAGAGAATGTGCCCCTTGCTCTCCCCTGTGGCTTCCTGTCTAAGCTTAAAACAGATCTAGACAGAGATCAAGAAAGCAAAGACATTTACCCACCCTAGATAAAGGTGCCACGAACATCAACCCTTCCCCCCTACCCAAGCAATTCCTGGGGAGGTTTTCATTGTCATTGTTTAAAAAGAAAAGAGGGGAAAAAAGAAATTTAGCTGTCACTAAGCTTTGAAGAGACACAAGATGTCCATTAGTGAGACCATGCTAAACACAAATCGACACATCGTGAAGCCTGGCACAGTTTTGCCGCGGACGTACCACAGGAACCCGCCGTCCAGCCCTCAAATAGCCTACCTGAAAAATAAAAGACACAGTTCATTTGAAGGCTCAGGGATGGGTCTCGGTGCCTAAGGGAACCTCAGAACCGTGGCTGTGTAGGATTCCAGCAGAGAGGAGTCTTCACTTCTAGGGATGGGAGGGGGCGTGGGCCCACTCAGACGCCTTGAGCGCCCACAAAGGTGCTGGCCGGAGGCAGGGAAGAGTAGGGGGAACGAACAGTCAGGATTACAACCACTATTTCACAAATCGTTCCGCAAAGACAACATCAGCACGTTCCCTCAATGGTTTACAGAGAATCTCACACCTTGGCTTTGTCTTGTAATAGGAGGAAAACAGTTTAGGGGAACTGGAATTCTTCTCCTGGTTAATATGAAACATTCCACTTTTCAAAAACAACAACCAAGAACAAAATTAAGCATTTGAGGGCCAAACCTTCCCATTCATCGGCTACCCTTAGGGTGCTGGTGTACATTTCAGTATCGGATGATTTCTAGATCTCCTGAAAGGGAGGCAAACGGGTTAAAAGCACCACACAATTGCAGCAGTGTGGAGCGACCAGATGACTCTTCTTTGGCCATGCTACGTCCACCCATATTTGTCCCTGAAAGAGGGTGCCCTCCCCTAGCTCAGACCGGTGACTGGCATTGTCCCCCACCCCAAATCAGGAGGCTCTCTCAGCCCTACGAGCCAATATCCTTTTGAAATTGAGATGCCAGGGATTAATTTGGAACCTTCTACATTCGGAGCATACGCTCTAAGCTGTGATCCCTTCCCTGAAACATAGGAAGCAGTCTTGGACCGAGTCACCTTAGAATCATAGAATAGCAGAGTTGGAAGGGGCCTACAGGGCCATCGAGTCCAACCCCCTGCTCAATGCAGGGATCCACCCTAACGCATCCCTGACAGATGGTTGTCCAGCTGCCTCTTGAAGGCCTCTAGTGTGGGAGAGCCCACCACCTCCCTAGGTAACTGATTCCATTATCGTACTGCTCTAACAGTCAGGAGGTTTTTCCTGATGTCCAGCCGGAATCTGGCTTCCTTTAACTTGAGCCCGTTATTCCGTGTCCTGCACTCTGGGAGGATCGAGAAGAGCTCCTGGCCCTCCTCTGTGTGACAACCTTTTAAGTCTTTGAAGAGTGCTCTCATGTCTCCCCTCAACCTTCTCTTCTCCAGGCAAAACATGCCCAGTTCTTTCAGTCTCTCTTCATAGGGCTTTGATTCCTATGAATTCCTTGATTCCTCCAGCTCAATATTGTCTATTCTGACCGGCAGCAGCTTTCCAGAGGCTGAGGCAAAGAAGGAACTTCCCCAGCACTTGCTATCTGATCCTTTCAACGGGAGCATTAAACTGGGGGCCTTCTGCACGTGAAGCGTGTGCCTCCTCCCGCCACTGAGCTACAGTCCCTGGCGGCGGCAGCACTAGCCCCCGGTTCCCCATGAGGACTGCCCAGGCTGGAGCCTTTCCAACAAAGTATTGAGGGAGTCTCAGACAATCCTGCAATGCACTGTGAATCGCACAAACCTGACGGCCAAGGAAAGGTGGCCTTAGCTATAGATTAAGCTGCAGGAAAAAGACACCTGACAGGATGACCGAAGTCCGTGTGTGGTAAGCGCCACAGCCTATGAGACTCTCCCCACCTCATAATGCATACAATTCAGCCTGCTCACTTCCAGATGAATACCAAATTTACTGATATACCGATGAGTCTAGCTGTTACTATCTAGGAAGAGTGCTTAAGAGAGGTGGCAGGAAGTTCCATATTGCCATGAGAAAGGGGGCAGGACCCTCCGTCTTGGGGATTAGCAGGGATGACAAGCATCATAGCAAACATCCATGGTGTGGCTATATCTTGAACACCGATGTGATTCTGCCTGCCCCATCTCTTAAAGGTTATCGCACAGCTGGAAGAAATCCAGAAAAGGGGTAACTAAGGTATCAAGGAGCTGCAGCACTTTCTTTACAGTAGAAGCCTTTGGGTCTTGTTTTAAAGAAAGACAACCGAGGAGGGAGGGAGAGAGAGAGAGAACACAACATAAACAAGTTTATAAAGTTATGAACCCTGTGGGGAAAATGGGGAGGGACATACTTTGCCCTCCCATGTAATACTAGTCCTCAGGGGGGGATGCCCACTGAAAATAATTGTGGGTAGATTCAGGATAGACAAAAGTAAAGTCATCCTTCACACAAGGCATCAATTAACCGAAGAAATCCACAGTCGGAAGATGCGGCCACTGGTTTACACGGCTCTTGAAAAGGGTCAGACAGGGAGGAGGACGCGTCAACTGTGGCAGGAGGCCTCTAAATGCTGGGGGAAGACAAGACCGACGTCTGTTTAGCCACTGGTCTGATTCAGCACAGCCATGCTTGCGCCACGGAGCAAGGCATCAAAGCTGTACCTTGGGCAGATCTGTTCTCTTGGGAGAAAACCAGAGACCCTTCATGAATAACCCACCCAACACGCTGATGCAAACTAGCTCACCACTGTGCCTTAAGGGGCTCGGGTAGAGGAGAGGATCCTCTTAGACCCCCGGAAGTTTAGGCTCAGGGGCGATGCTGGATCGTTTTCCATAGGACCGAGACCTTTTGCCATCAGATCTCAGAGTAACATTTTACCGAAAGGCTACCCTAACTCCTGCCAGTCAGGCTGTGACTGGTGCAGCTCAATCCCAGCCGCTGCAGGGCAAACCGAGGGTTCATATGCAAGATGGGTGGGACGGGGCAGAAGGCAAAGGCCAAATGGCAAAAAAGGAATGAGACCAGAGCCAGTTTGGGGCGGGGGGGGGGGGGGAATTAACCGGCCTGGGTTGATGCTGTTCTTCCTACGGGAAGGTATCGGTGGATGCTGATCCACGCTACGCCTCCCACGCCCAGCGGCACAGCTTGCTCCAGATGGTCTCAATGCTCTGCAAACAAATATGAGACCCAGAGCCCAGCAGATACCGGAAGGTACCCCCTCGAGAGATACACGCAGTAGCAGCGGCCCACTTCCCTCCCGCCCAAGCCTCGCCATCAACCACACCGGATGTTCCATCCCCCCCCCTCCTCCTCCAAGCTACGCATGAAAAAACGCTCTCACCTCCAGACTCAATACGCGGAGTATCGCAACCTGTCCGCGCCTGCATCCCGCCCGAACCGCTGGACGTCGTAGAGGGAGGATCGCGGGACGGGAGACAGCTGAACCCGCTCGTATCCGTACACGTCTCCGGCGGTGGAAGCCGCAGCTGCCGAGCGACGCAGAGGGCTTCTATCCCGGGTGTAAAATGTGGAGGTCGCGGCCGCAGCAGCGGCGGCTACCGCTGCTGCAGTTCCCGAGGCTGGCAGCAAAGCCCTCTCGTAGGGGTCTAAGGCGGTAGTGAGGCGACCGGCCATGGCTGTGGCTTGTGAGTACTGGGCGTACTGGGAATACTGGGCCATGGTGTGCTCCGCATAAGCGTCATATGCAGAAGCCCCATACGCCGCCGCAGCGGCGGACCTCGCGCGATACCGTTTATAGTAGTCCACCATTCCATAGGGGTCATCGTAATACACGGGGTCCCCATAGCCCGTAGGGTAGGGGGTGCGCACCATTCCGTATTGCTCGCTATAAGTTTCGGTCAACTCGGGCACTTGCCCCGTGCGGTCTACCGGGCACTCTTTAGACCAGTGACCCTCCTTCCCACACCGGTAGCAGCCGCTCTTGTCTCCCATCCCGGGCGCGGTCCTGAGCCGGCTGGTGGACAACTGCACGCGCATTCGTTTGCCTTGAAGGAAACAAGACGCAAGAAGGGCAGCTATAAAGGTTGGTTAAGAACAAGTTCAAAGCAAAAGCACAGCAGGTCAGTTGTTTGTTTGTGTTAAAAAAAGAAACAGTCAGGGAACAACCAACCCACCAAAGCTAACTGCACAAGAGGCAACCAAAAAACTGCCCCCGGGGGCAGTTGTTCCCTGCGGCAGGAAGGGAAGATTCTGCCTGGTTTGGAACAGCCAGTAAGTTACTCGGGGGAGCAAAGCGTTCAGCGGCCAGAGAGTCGTTCGGGCCTGCTTAGGAATGTGAAATGTTTTATTCAGCCTGTGAACGTGATGATGCTGGCTGCTGAAAACCGGAAATGTTTTTGGCAGGCTTGCAGAACGTAGAGAAGGAATGGCACACCAGACTTCAGGAGTCTGGTGTTTACTGTAAGAGCTAAATACTGTACAGCCGCATGTGGCTACCAGAACACTCCAGATAAATCACAGTTGCCATTAATAAAAGGACATTTATGGCCCCTGGTGGTAACAACAGAATGCGAACACATGCGAAAAGTCCTGAAACTCTTCCTCCTCTCCAGATCTGGTCCTCCAGCAAAGACTACCTTTCCCCATTCTTTATTCTAACTCCACTGTTTCAGGGCCCTATGGCACTGCCTTGAGCATATCTGTATTCCCTGCCGACACCCAGAAGAACTTGAGTGTCATGATTCAGACCCGCCCCACATGTTCCGCTCTTGCAGAATTAGGCTTCTCGGGTTCTGGAAACTCAGGGGTTTGGTATGCAGTCAGTCAAGACCTCCTGCGACGGCCCCGGTGCCACTCCTATCAGGGACAGGTAGTGAGTTTCACACGTAAAGCCTTAACCCAGCAACTAAATGGAAAGAGCCACGGAAGCCACCTGGGCCACAGTTTGTCTTGGGGGGGGGGGGGGGGAGAGAGAAGAAGCAGACACTGATCGCTTTTGGAACTCATAAGGAAGACTACCCAGGTCCCGAAGCCTGACCAGAAGTAAACATGCGCCATATATGAATTCTAAAGATTTGGCCCAGAGCACAAAGCAAAACTGAGGCGTTCTGCCCATTGTCCTTTGTTTCCCATTCAAAGGGGCCGATGACACCCAGCTCAGTCACACACACGCCTTTTAACTGAGTAACTCTGGTTAGCGCATGTGCCATCAGGCTGCTTGTATTTCAGCAGTGGGGAAGATCAACCCTAGGGGATATAAGCCAGAGGCAGAAACCCTCCTGCTGCCCATGCCCCCAGACATTTACGCCCTTCCAGCCCTCTTTGATTTCACCACCGCTCTGGAAACAGGGAAAGCTCTATCAATCCCCACAGTTCTGGTCAGGCGGCCGAGACGGAGAGAAGTGCCTTGCGCCCGAGATCTCCAAGCCTATTTTAGTTATATATTTTTTTCATTTATATACCACCCCATAGCTGAAGCTCTCTGGGCGGTTTACAAAAGCTAAAAAGCATGGCTTTTGCTCCCCAAGAACCCCAGGTTGGAAAGGGGGAGGCCTTCAGGTGAGAGCGTGCGGCTCTGCTCCCTAAGTCCTCCCCACTGCTTTTGCCCAATGGGTCAGCATATCCTGCTGCTGTTGCAGGCTGTTCCAGAGAGTTGCCTTACCTGTTGGACTTTTACCCTCCACTGCACTTCAGCCCCACTTGCAAATGAGGCAGTCAGGGCCCTGCACATTTCAGAGCTGTGTCAAAAAACATCCTACCTAGCCTGACAGGGTGGGGCGCTGCTGACCAGGCTAAATCCTGCCCCAGCTTTTTAACTGGGTAATACTGTCAAACAGGGACTTCCCTCAAGAGCAGCTTCTCTCACTCCCCTATGATCAGTCGTGGCTACGCAGACGTTAAAGATACAGGAGGTGTGCCCACCTGTGCATCTGATCACCCCCGGCATAAATGTATCCTTGACTGGCAGCTGATGATGCGGATAAGATTGCTTGCTGCTGGAAAGCCACTTTTTTGGGGGGGGGGAACATGGGTGTGGCAATACCCCTATGCATGTACAAGTGAAAGGAGGCAGTAGCCCTTAGTTATCAATCCCTAAAAAGAGGGTGCATGCATGGGCTATTGGGTGATGGTGGTCAACTACTGCTTTCTCCACCTACTTCCTGGGTCTGAGGAAGCAGGCCCTTCTCTGCAAAAACTCATTCACAGAGACCAATTCGGCAATGCATGTCTTTCCCCCACCTTGCTATACACGAATTCTCCAAGAATTCGTCAATAACCAGTGTTTACTACTGGCCTAGCACTCTTCAACCAGTCTCAGCCGTTGGCAGAGACACATGCACGGTGCGTCAGCTACAGTAGCTGGATCTAATCTAATGGCCGTTTCGGCACAGAATCCAAGAGCATACGCACAACTGCTCTATAGGGCAGCAGAGTACCGCTGTGGGCCCCACAAACATCATCAAGTGGCCAAGTCCCCACTCCAAAGTGCAGCTTAAATGCGGCTACAATTTGGCATTTGCTCCTGGGAGATGAAAAAAAAAGCAACCAGGCCAAGGGGGCAGGCCTACAGTGTAAGGGTGCCATTGCACGCATGTTTAGACAGAAAAGTCTTACCGTTCCCCAGCCAATGCCAGGTGAGGAACTGCTGGGAGTCGTAGGACTCTTTTCTGTCTAAAGATGCATAGGATGGTGCCCTAAGATGCCCAACAACGGAAAAACCAAAAAGGCAGGGGGGACTTGTCTTGCTTGCACAAGTGCTTAATGCGCAATGAATATTATGGTATGCATTTCTCCCCATTTCAACTCTATCCGAGCCTCTCCCCATCACAAACACAGCTTTCCCAATCCGTTTCAAACGAACCAGCGTTTCACCCGCCCTCAGGTTTACTTGACTTACAATCCAGGCAATTGACCAATTCCTCTTCGTGACAATCCAGGTCATGCTCAGTTCCTTCCCTTGACCACTTCTCAAGAGACCTCTATCTTTATATACAGAGCTGCTTCTTACCTACCATCATGATAAAACAAAATTCTAACTATCTTTCCAGAAAAGCTAAAAAGGAAAATGAAAAAAAAAAGAACTTTGCATAATTATATTTCAGCTAATTAGTATTAATAGCAAAGTGGGAACTTCAACACATTTCCACTATATTTCACGCTTGGGAGGGTGCCAACTTCAGTGAAAATTGCTCAGGGGGAATATTCTGGATTTCCCCCAAAGCTTGTTTTAACACGTTTCCACCAATATGTAAATTGCAGATTTTTAATAACTGACCACAAACCTGCTAAGATGCTCGGCTTTCCCAGCATTAGATGCAAACCCCCACAAACAAGGAAGAGATTACTAGCACATATAAGAGGCTAAAAAGTGGATCTTGACTTCTTGCAGCTGCCCTTAGCAATTGTGAGATTTTCTGCGACGTCTTAGAATTACCAACAACGTTCTAACTGTTTGGCAGGAAATTGTTAGTAGCAGAATTTTGATAAACACTGCAGCTTGAGACAGAAGTTAAAAAGTCAGTTTAGCCCAAACCTCATGCAGTAGCTTAAGTTGTGTACTGTTGGCAGAAACAAGCGGGGAAGGAAAGAAGAGAATCACAGTAAGAAGGCCAGGAAAGCAGGTTGGAACAGAGGAAGACACAGGGAGTCCAGAAGCAAACTGGGTGAAGGAATGGAGCTGAGAAAGGTGTAGCTGCATGAAGACGGGGTAGCAGAAACAGAGGCATGAGGGGGAAAAGAGGGACAAATCTTTATTTTAAAAGACCGCCTTGCTGTCAGGAAAAGAATAAACAGGCAGGGACACTGGGGACAGAGGGGTGAAGGCTGTCAGGGAAGGAATAGACAGGCAAAGCACCTGGGGTGGGGGCTGTGATCAAGAGTCTGTCTTAGGTCACAAAAGGCCAAAAAGCTAGATTAGATGGGCTCAGTATCACACTGATTTGAGGCTATTTTGGTTGCCAGTCTTTAGCTGTTTAGTGCTGCATGCTTCTGTCAATCAGAAACCAACCAAACCAAATTTTAAATACACACGGAACACCTGCACACACCATTTGACTAGCAGGGATAGGGTCACACAAAGACCTAGGGACTACCAAAGGACACAGAAATACTTCCTTCCTTCTTACTGGTCTCAAACTTGATGCAAAAAGAAACTTAACAACAAAGCTAGAAAACAGTATTTTGGCCTTCGGAAGTTTTCCTTCTAATACTGGCAGTGCTCAACTGAAATCCATTTTAAGACACCTTTGAAGTCTGGTCCTTTCGTGAAATTCACAGGGCTCAAACTTATATTTGAAGCTATGTCACCTCTAGCTTTTCCATGGTGATCCGCCTATACCCCCCAAATTCTGCTAAAAATGGACCGAGGAAGGCTTCCCTTTTCACAACCGGTGGGAGCTTTTGTTTAGTAAAGTTCCCACGTGGAAAGTGCCCCCTTCAAGAAGCTTGAGGAGGCATAGAATCATAGAATAGCAGAGTTGGAAGGGGCCTACAAGGCCATTGAGTCCAACCCCCTGCTCAATGCAGGAATCCACCCTACAGCACCTTTGCTGAAACACCGAAGCACGTCAACGCGTTTAAATGTAACCTTTTAACCCTATAACGGGTAAAAAGCCAGACTAACGGAACATTTTAAGCCTAGTCAGCAGACAGCACCACTACCGAGCTGACGAGGTTTGGCTCCTTGAGAGGCAAATCCTGCCTCGGGGCCTACACTGACACTGCCCCTTTCCCACCTTGGAACTCTGTGTTGTCAAGGCCCCTGATGGCCTCGACGGCATCCTCAGCTCGCTCCATGTGCACAAAGGCATAATCCTTAACGATGTCGCACTCGAGCACGGGGCCGTACTCCTCGAACTTGGACCGCAGCTCGAGGTTGGTGCACGTGGTGTTGATGTTGCCCACGTGCAGCTTGGTGGAGGCCTTGCTCTTGTTCTTACTGGCCTCCACGTTGATGCAGATGCCGTGGAGCTTGTAGTGATGCAGGTTGCGGATGGCGTCCTCGGCAGCCGTCTTGTCCTCTATGTGCACGAAGCCGTAATTCTTGATGATGTCACATTCCAGAACCCGCCCATACTGCTCGAAAAGAGAGCGGATCTCCTGCTCCGTGGCCTCCCGGGGAAGATTGCCAATAAAAAGCTTCACCATGGCGGCTAGAGCTGGGTGCGGGGGATAAGAAACAGGCGTCAGGCTGCATTCGAACAAGGACAAGCAACCAGCACTGGCCACTTCTGGATTTTTTCCCCTTTTTTTAAAGAACAGCCAGGATTCACCACTTTCAAGAACCCCCAGTGAATTTCACAAGTCCTCAGCGGGCATTACCTTGAAAGGGGTGATAATCATGGTGAGGAGGCCCCTGTCATCGTGGCCTCACTGGACACGGGGAGGGGGGGGTAACAATTGTAAAAGGGATCTCGCTTTACAGACACAGGTTCCCCCACCACCACTGTGACTAAGAAGAGGCAGCATGCCTTTGAATACAAGTTGCTGGGGAACATGGTTAGGAGGGTGCTGTTGTCCTGCTTCTGGGCTTCACACAGGTATCTAGCTGGTAAAACCCTCCACTAACCTTATTAAAGCTAACATATATCGATACGGATATTCCTGAATAGCAGTAATAATTACAACCAACACTGTCCATACTAACATAATATGTAACATGTTATGGATAATAGCGGAAGGATACATTAGTACTGTCAAGTAATGAGAGCACTGACATGTTTTCAATATTATCCATAACGTTATATACTATATTAGTAAGCTAACAATATATGTTGATATCCAATGTTACCTTTAATAATCTGAACTAGAATATGAATAGTAATAAGCATTATATACTGTCAACATTGATATTAATACTAATGGATAATGTCTGACTATACTGAGCTGTTCCGGGAGCTTTGGGGGCATAAAAATACTTCGCTTTTTTTAAAAAAAAAAAAAATATTAACAGTATAAAATCTATTCAACAGAAATAAATTCCACCTATATCCTGATTTGTAAGGTAAGGGTGAAAAATATACATATATGTTACACCCTCTGTCAATAATTAAGATCTTGCTTCGTTTTGTTTTCCTTTCTGTAAGCTGAATTTCAGTTTAGAAAACTAATGAAATCCGTAAATAAAAAAATCTATTCAATAAATATACAGTATACATGAAATAAATGATAGCCAATTATTGCCTATATTATATTTTTAAAGCTAACGCTAGAATATTTAACATCCCTACAATATGATTATTAAAGCTAACACTAGAATATATCACTATCCCTATATTATTAAACCTAATGTTAAAATACTTGAACGTCCTTACGAAATGATTATTAAAGCTAGTATATCACTATCACTATATTTTAACATCCCTATGATATGATTTTTAAAGCTAATACTAGAATATTTATTTATTTATTTTATTACATTTCTATACCGCCCCACAGCTGAAGCTCTCTGGGCGGTTTACAACAATTAAAAATAGTAAACAGCCGAAGCTCTCTCATTACGATTCTATCCATCTGTCAGGGGTGCTTTAGGGTGGATTCCTGCATTGAGCAGGGTGTTGGACTCGATGGCCTTGTAGGCCCCTTCCAACTCTACAGTTCTATGATTCTATGATCAGGAAAAACTTCCTGACTGTTAGAACATTACGACAATGGAACCAGTGACCTAGGGAGGTTGTGGGCTCTCCCACACTAGAGGCTTTCAAGAGGCAGCTGGACAACCATCCGTCAGGTATGCTTTAGGGTGGATTCCTGCATTGAGCAGGGGGTTGGACTAGATGGCCTTGTAAGCCCCTTCCAACTCTGCTATTCTATGATTCTATTGTTATATTCTAATATATTCTATTATTCTAGTAATAGAATATATCAATATCCCTATGGTATCATTATTATTATCATCATTATTATTATTAAAGCTGACACTGTAAGCTAATGATAGCCCTAAATGTCCATTAAAGCTGACACTTGAGTGTTCTTCTTCTAGCAGAGCAGAACCAACAGCAGGGGCAAAGGCCCCTGGACCCCCCCCCCCACCCCAGCCCCCCCCACCTCCCAGGCCCCCCCTCCCCACCCCCCTCCACCCCCCCACGCCCCACCCCCCCAGGCCCCACCCCCACTCCCCACCACTCCAGGCCCCCACCACCACCACTCCAGGCCCCGCGTTCGCAAGCAACGGCCCAGAAACAAGCCACACGGCCCTATTAGTTCCTCCTCTTTGTCAGCCGCCTCGGGAGCCTGTTCCGGCTCAAGGGCGGGGCAATAGAGCCATGAATAAACGGCACGTCGGGTTCAACCCAGCCGCCGAGCAGAGGCCCCGGCGCCGCCTGACACTCTCCCCCAACCCCCCCTGCCCCACTCGGCCGCCCTCGACGCCCCCCACAAGCGCCCCCCACGCCCCCCGCCCCGCCCTGCCCCGCCACGCACCTCAGCAGCGGCCCACAGCACAAAATGGCGGCCGGAACAACGGAAAAAGCGCCTCAGAGGCCGCCTAAGCCCCCGCGCGCACCTCCCCCTCACGTACAGCTCCGATTGGCCCCGCGAGCCGCAAGCGCGCCTGCTGAGTGGGCAGGGGCGGCTGTCGCTCAAGGGCGACTAAGCCAACCGGAACTCGCCTTTGGGCGAAGAGCCGACCCGATTGGCTCTCGGCGTATGCGGAGGAAGAGGAGGAGGAGGAGGGCGGGATTTTCCTCCCCTCCCGCCCAGTCTTTTTTTTTTTCTTCCTTCCCCGCGGGGCTGTACTATTTTCAGAGACGGGGGTGCGCGGGAAGACAATAGGCTGTTCCATTAGTGTGGGAGGCTCGATGATAGGCGAATGGATGTGGTGGGGAGGAAGATGAAGGAGCCGCTCTGGGTTATACCATAGAGGCGAAGGGGGGGGGGATGAAGATGGTTTGCTCCATGGAACGAAGGGAGGGGAGATTGGACTGTTCCATGAGGGTTCCCAATAGGGGGGGAGATTAAGGAGGGCTGTTCCATTATGAAGTACCCTAAGGGGGGACTGGAATGCTTCAGAAGTGGGGAGGTGCTATGGGGAATGTTCCTGTGGGAACTCTGGCTAATAATTCAGTAATTATTACTAACCTAATTGTTTATTTTCTCCCAGACCCTTTTATCCTCATAACAACCCTGCGAGGTAGGAGAGGCTGAGTGAGAAAGTCACTTGCTCTAACCACTAGGCCACACTGGTCAGGGGTGTGTGCAAAAGGATGCTCAGTGGGGGCATTGAAGCAGCATTACCTTTTCTTTCCTGCTGTTTCTCTCCCCCTCCCCTTCCTTTAATATGATGCAGAAATAAATCCAGCAGGTAAATCTCCCCCCCCCCCACCGCCTTTGCACAGGTGCAGAAATGGGCAGGAGGGTAAAATGAGGCTGTGCCTTTCTGTACTTTTAGAGCAGAAACCTATCAAGGGCTATAGCTGAGTAGCATAATTTGTATACAAGAAGGCCAAGGACTAGGGTGACCCTATGAAAAGGAGGACCGGGCTCCTGTATCTTTAACAGTTGCATAGAAAAGAGAATTTCAGCAGGTGTCATTTGTATATATGGAGAACCTGGTGAAATTCCCTCTTCATCACAACAGTTAAAGCTGCAGGAGCCCTGCCCTCTTTTGTATCTGGTCACTCTAGTATAGCTCTTGCAGCTTGAACTGGTGTGAGGAAGAGGGAATTTCACCAGGTTCCCCATATATACAAATGACCCCTGCTGAAATTTCCTTTTCCATACAACTGTTAAAGATACAGGAGCCCGGTCCTCCTTTTCATAGGGTCACCCTACCAAGGACATACAATGGGCTTGTCCATCTCACTGGCCACTAGTCAGCCCAAGGTCCCCAGACTACATGGACTCTTGATCTTTGCTCTGGCAGGATTCTTCCTATGCTAAACATCTGCCTGCACTCCCATTGTCAAAAACACATAAGCCCTACCTGGCTAAAAAAAGGTGGCAGACTTAACAGTAGCAAAAACTGATGGCAGTGAAAAGACAGTTTCAGTCCTGGGAGAAGTATGGGGGGTCCTACATTCACGCTTCTGTTTGCTCTCCACAATATTCAAACCAAGCAACTAACCAGTGTTCTGGAGGGTTGCTTCTTTTGCAGTCAAGGCTGCTAAATGTAGGGGTAACTATGTAGATCCCATTGCTGTGAATTGCTTGGGAGGCTTGAAAATATGTGAAATGTCCATCTACCTCAATATTATCTGCATGCTGACAGGCAACAGCTTTCCAGTTTCAGAGAGTTTTTCCCCCCAGCCCTACCGGGCGGGTCAAACCTAGAATCTTTTTCATGCAAAGGTGTGTTTCCACTGAGCTGCCACCAGCCCTGGCATCGTAGCCTAAACAAAAGGGAGCTAGCAGAAATTCAGTTTAAGTTTTCCCCATCATGGAAGCTGTGTACTGGGGAACGCTTCAGCAACAAGATTCTGAGATAAGGCAGAAGAGAAGCCCAGGCCAGAGAATACTTGAAAGAACCATCAGTGACCTGAGAAAACCACCCAGAGAGCTTCGGCCATGGGGCAGTATATAAATGTAATAAATAATAATAAAATATTCTAGGTGCTGGTTTTAACCTATAAAGCCTTATGCAGCTCAGGAGCACAATAGCTGATGGAACGCCTCTGCTGATCTGAACCTG
Organism: Elgaria multicarinata webbii; assembly: GCF_023053635.1. Taxonomy (NCBI): domain Eukaryota; kingdom Metazoa; phylum Chordata; class Lepidosauria; order Squamata; family Anguidae; genus Elgaria; species Elgaria multicarinata. The sequence continues at coordinate 14,582,442 of NC_086191.1, read as the reverse complement.
CCCAGACACTACGATGGACATCAGAGGCCTTCCTCCAAGTGCCACCTACAGGGAAGGATTGGAAGGTGGGAACAAGGGAGAGTGCCTTTTCAGTGATGGCCCCCCGATTGTGGAACGATCTCACCTTTTAAGTGCTAGGTTAAGCCCACCCTTTACTCCCAAGCATTTAATGGCATACGACGGGCATTTATGCCAGCTGTCCAAATAGGTCTAGTATTTTACTGGCATGAATTTTAGCTGTTTAACTTTTTTAAAAAAAAATGTATATTAAAATTTTTATGCTGTATGTTATCTTGTGAATTATTGTGAACTGCTCAGAGAGCTTCAGCTATTGGGAAGCACAGAGGTTTAGTTATTCTGCTGGGGGGTTGTTTTTTGGGGTAATGTTTTAGTATTTTAAAAATGTAAACAGCCTTGGGTGGCTTGGCAGAAAGGTGGTATTGAAATGTATTAAAGAAAGCAACATTTTTGCCTAATCAGGCAGCTGGCTTGTTTGTTGCGAAAGGGGAGACTCCTCTCAGCTTTCGCGTCTTCCGCTGCAGAGACGGGGAACGAGAGGAGAAAAGCTCAGTACTGCAACTGGTGGGTACGAACGAAACACGCTGACTCTCCTCTACACAGACTCTCTTTATTTGTCCAAAAAAAATCAGAAAGATGCCACTGCAAACACGTGAATAACGGTCTCCCATGAGCACAGAAATACCACTGGGGCGCCGGGGCCCACGACAGGCAGAGTGCCTTAACTTTTCAGCCAGGCCTCCTCCCTCCGAAGCCAAAATCCCTTCCCTGATTACCTCCTGCGATTCAAGGAGTACCAGGACATCGTGCCCCGTTGGGAGGCAGTGGAGACGCCGGGTCTTTTGAGCAGCGGGTTACAGGCCCTGCATGGAGGCAGCTTCTGCGTTTCTTTCCTGATGGGGTACAGGAGAGGTGTTGCTACCTTCCGACGGCAAGAGAAAGGGGTGGGAGCGTGGCAGGGAGTCGGAGCAGGTTGTGATTATGAAAGGAAGGCACGCACGGGTCAGAAACCAGAACTAAGAGGGGAAGGAGGATGAAGTCAGCTGTGTAGGATGTGAACATTGGCAGTGGCAGCTTCCGCGCCTGCGGAGACCCAGGCAAGCGGCTGTTGGACAGGCAGCAATGGAGCACCGTCAGTTCCCGCAACCAGGCAAAGCGATGCAAAGGTTAAAATAGCCGAGGCAGGCCTCCCGCCCCTGAAAACCCCGGTTCTTCCCAATATGGTTCTCGGACACCGATGCCCCTGCTTTCTCCTCCCCACCCCAACAAAGGACCCCTGTGTGGTGTTATCTTTCAGGACAGGCTTGTCACACACAAACACACACACACCCCAACACAATGCGTTGGCTCCATTTCGATATGGAAGGCTCTTTGGGACCAAAATAATCCGCGACGTGTTGCCGCAGGGCACCGAAATTGGGTGCGACCTCTGCGGCTGGCAGGTCCAGCAGCTATTGGCAAGCCATGATCGCTGAAAAATCAAGCCTCCCTGATGGTAGCAGGTTAACAAAAAGAAGTGGGGTGTCTATTCCCCCCCCCCCAATCAGGCACTGCTTGAGAAATTTTCCATGCTGGACTAGATGGACTTTTGGTCTCCTCCATCATAATTCCTTTGTCCTTCTGTTTGGTGCTTCAGGAAATCAAAGCCTGGCAAGGAGGGGGGTGTATTGGGGTCGGGGGCTTCTTGGGTGGCAGGAGCTGTAGAGCCGTAACTAAATGTGAGGGAGCAGATCTGGGTGTTAGAACACAGCTCTGCCTTGTAGCTGTAAAGGATGTGAAAGGGGCGTGATTTAAAGTGGAGGGTCGCCATTAGCACCCGGCACCCTTGGGCAGAGGGCCCCCTGGCAAGCATGCCTGCTTCGGCCCCTGTGGCTCTGACACCTGAGCCCTGCTCGTGGGCTTCTCTGGCAGGAGCATCCGGAAAGCCGCCTTGCCTTTTAAGATTTCCCACAATGCACCAGAGATCCTGTCAGTGTCACTCCGGGGCATTGTGGTGACAAGGTCAAAATAGTGTGCCGTGTCCAAGATGCAGCTGCCAGATAAAGTTGCAGCTGGGAAGGGCACTTTGGTGGGCAACCCCCTCAAATCTCAAGGCAACCGTGGAAGGATGGGGTAAATCCCCTGTTTCGTGCAATGCCTTTGCCCTCACCTTGCAACCCCTCTACGGCAGTGGGCGTGGGGCACGGCTGACCCGTCTTCATCCACCCTTCCTGCTTTACAACCGTTCGTCACGATCCGTTTCTAAGTGCCAAAACACACGTTCCGCTCATTGCAGCACTGAGCCTGAGAATCTTATTTACTTTCGTGTAAGCCCATGCAACCCTGATTCGGATTGGGACCAGCGCAAACGAGGAGGGGAAGATTAAATCTCTCCCCTGTCTCTTCTCCACATACAGTTTCCCCCCCCCCCCCACAAAAAAAAATCCATCCGCCTGTGGGGCACTTAAAACAAAAGATTAAAAGTCTCCAATGGGGGTCAACGGAGGATTTTTTAACCCCACCCCATGGGGTGACAAATGGGGGAGGGGAGTTTAATTCACCCCTCCCAGTTTGTGCTGATTTGAATTGGTATCACACAAAATTACACTCAAGTAAATAAAACTATAGGTACCTTGACCCTAAGCCATGAGTTCTATTGGTGCTTAAATTATTGGGAGGGGGGGAGGAAAGAGGACGTCCCCCTTATCCTTAAGTACTGTTTTATAAGGTGATTGGGGGGGGTTCATGATTAAGCTAAAATTGGACGGGGGGAGAGGGGAGCATGGTTTGTGGATTTCACTAACTTTACCTCCCGTAATGTGAGCACTGGGTCATTCCACTGTATCAGACGCAGGAGTCCACATCCCAGCGCCGTCCAGATGTAGGGCTACAATTCCACTGGCCCAAGCCAGCATGGCCAATGGTCAGGGGTTAGTCAAAAACATCTGGAAGGCACTGTGATTCCTTTGCTGAAGTTAGCTTGGCAGAAGAGGAGATTCCCCCCCCCCAAAAAAAATGCCAACTGGCTTTCCACCAGCAAAACCAGTTTGGTTCCTTCGGGTCTCTATTCTAGCCTTGGTGACTGACTGCGGGGAGAGGAAACGGCCAACTGCCCTGAAGCGCACCAGCGATAGGAGAGAGAGAAGAACCAGAGTCAGAGGGTGGGAGGTTTTCCTGACTAGGGGGGAGATCGTAGGAGGAGAAAACGCTCGACGGCATCAGCCGGAAAAGTCCGTTCTGCACCTGGTGCTGCTGGCCCGCACCGTTTGCAGCTCCCACGTGGAATGATCCGATCGACCCGCCGGACGTGCCCCCCGCTATGACGCCCGGCGTTCCGGCAACCCCCAAAAGCGCGGCCCCCGTCTGACCCAGTCCTTAACACAGCCTCCGGTTGCGAACACGTTTCGGCAGAGGCAGTGTGGGTTTTTTCTTTTTTTTTCTTTTTTAGGGTGGGGGGTGCATTCCTTGAAAAGGTTGGAGGTGCTTCATGCGATCGGCGGGACTATAAAAAGGACGACGACCGTGGTCTCTGTCAGTTGCGTCATGCCCCAGCGACACCCACCCGCCCTGCCCACCCACCCCAGTCTGAAGCCCCTGGCTGTGCCCTCCCTGATGATCAGTCCTGTACAGATGTAGCAGCTGCAGCACTCCACCCCCTGCCCCTTTTCCCGCGGGTGTCCCTATTTGTTCTTCTTGAAAAAGCTAAAGCGCTTCTCCCGGTCTTTTTCCTTGGTCTCTTTGCTCCGCAGGGTGACGGTCCCTTCTGGGGCGCTGTTGGGAGACACGGGAGGCATGGTCAGGGCCCGGGACATGCCCTTGTTGATGAGCGGGGCTTGTTCTTCCGCAAGGCCTTGCGGCGTCGGGGTGCAGGCAGCCGTGGTGTTGATGACTCTCATCCAGCTGCTCATCTCGGCCTGGGGGGGAGGGGTGGAGAGGGAGGAGAAGAGGCAGAGTATAAAGCACCCGTCGCTCTGAGCACGTGCAGAAAGCTGTCCCCTTGGGACCGCAATACCTGATGGAACGCCTCTCCCGACATGAACCTCGCTCAACATCTAAGGTCCTCCTCTGAGCACCTACTTCAAGGGACGCTTGGAGGATGGCAACAAGGGAGAGGGCCTTTTCGGTGGTGGCCCCCTTCCGCCTATGGAATGATCTCCCTGATGAGGCTCGCCTGGCACCAACACTGTTATCTGTCAGACGCCAGGTCAAGACGTTTCTCTTCTCCCAGGCATTTAACGGCATTGAACAACGCTAGGTTTGTTTTTAAATGGACTCCAGAACTGTTGTTTTAAATGGATGCTGCTGTTTTTATACTGTTGTTTTTATGTCTCTGATGGTTTTTAAATTTGGTATACTTTTAATATTTACTGTTTTTAGCTTTTGCGAACCACCCAGAGAGCTTCGGCTGTGGGGCGGTATATAAATGTAATAAATAAATAAATAAATAAATAAATAAATAAATAAAAATATCCCCCACCCCCAGTACTGACATCGTGACTCTTAAGAGGGGTGTGTGATGAGAATGGGCATTCGCAGCTTCTAAATCACAGGATATTCAGAGGTCTTTCATGTTAGACTTTAATAGGCAAAACCTGCAACAAAATGTTGCAGTATGGAGAGATCATAGGAACATAGCTCTGTTTCCCACTTAGACTCTTGGAAGAACTCTACATATACTGTCTGAAATCCACAAGAGCAGCCAGCAATCAGTGGAGTCAGTACAAGATGGACCAGTAGTCTGCCTAATAGAAGTTCCTCTGGAATTAGCTCACAGGTGGAATAGTAGACTGGAGGCTGTAAGGTAGCTCTTTAGGATTTGCAGAATTTGAGATCTACTCACCTCATCCCTGGCTTGGAATAAATATTCTTTGCCGTCTGTTAGCCTGCCAGGAGAGAGAAAAGTGGGAAAGATTCACCCCCAATGTAGATGACACCAAATTATTTAGGGTGGTTAAAGGTGCAATCCTATGCCTGTTTAGGCAGAAAGAAGTCCTACAATCCTATGTATGTTTAGATAGAAATAAGTCCTACAATCCTATGCATGTTTAGACAGAAAGCAGTCCTACAAATCCTATGCATGTTTAGACAGAAAGCAGTCCTACAAATCCTATGTTTAAATAGAAATAAGTCCTACAATCCTATGCATGTTTAGACAGAAAGAAGTCCTACAATCCTATGCATGTTTAGACTGAAAGAAGTCCTACAATCCTATGCATGTTTAGACAGAAAGCAGTCCTACAAATCCTATGCATGTTTAGACAGAAAGAATTTCTACAATCCTATGCATGTTTAGACAGAAAGAAGTCCTACAATCCTATGCATGTTTAGACAGAAAGAAGTCCTACAACTCCCACCATTCCACGGAACTGTGGACTTCTTCACACAGACCATAGTGAAAGTATGGAATCAGACACATTGATGGAGGAAAAGGCTCTATGAGAAGGTGGTTAAAAAGGGAGAGAGAGAAATATGAACCTAAGAAGAGCCCTGATGCTGATCCAATCCAGCGTCCTGTTCACACAGCAGCCAACCAGCCGGTCACGGCAAGCCCACAAGCAGGACATGAGCGCAAAGGCACCCTCCAGCCCATGTTCCCCAGCAAGTGGTGTATGCGGACGTACTGCCTCTGATACTGGAGGTGGCATATAACCACAGGATTAGCGGCCATTGCTAGCCTAATGGAAATAAAAAAGCCCTACTACTTGGTGTAAAACTCAAAAGTCAGGCTGCAAACGTACCCACGCTTCCCTGAACAGGGCTGCACCGTGAGAACGTGACTTTGGGGTTCTGAGAATTCAGGGAAACGGCCCCTACCCGAGCTTGAAGACGTGCTTGCGTTTCTTGTAGTCCAGAGCGACGTTGCACTGCGCGCCCTGCAAGCTGACGGGCACTTCGCCGTGGTAGGGGATGCCGTTGCTGGCGTTCTTGCCGTCCTTGTAGAAGCCCAGGCTGCCTTTCCGTACAATGCAGTAGATGTTCTGCCAGGACCTGGCGAGGCGGGGATGAAAAGCAAAGGCGGGGGGAGAGACGTGATTGGAGAGGACGTGATGAAAGCGGCACCTCCTTTCTTACGTGGCCTCCGTGCCCCTGGGCCAGCCAGCCCTGAAGCAATGTCTTCAAAGAGGCGGAAAGGACGGGGGGAAATTTGACCTCTCCCCTCAATTAGCTCTGCTAGCCACTTTCGAAGGGGGGGGGAGTACAAATTTTGCACGTAAGGAACGTCTTGCTTTCATGTGGGTGGCGGCTGATTTGGGTTCGTTTGGAACGTGGCTCTCTGGAGAAGCCCAAAGGGCTGGATTGGACCCCTGGGACTGAGCCCCTCACCCCTGCCATACGCAGGAATTGGAGATTTTTGCAAGCCTTTTCCCAAGTCCCTTTTGCGGCCTCCTGACGCACCCCTCCACGCCCGCCCCGGTCACCTGTTAGCGGCCTTCTTGCCCTGCGATTCCATTTCCTGCTTCCGACACAGCACCCCTTCCATCTGCTCCGAGGCCGAGGGATCCGGCGTCCGCAGGGGCAGCGTGGTGGACTGAGAGGGGTCGGCGCCGAGGGCAGGCAGCTTGGGCCGCTTGGGCGAGGGGGCCGGGCTGGGCTCCTTCCCCTTGGACCCGGAGTCCAGATGCGACCCATTGACCGTGGCCGACGTCTCTGAAATCTGTAAACGGTGGGGGGTCGGGTTAGAATCCTGTTCCAGCCCTCTGCTGGACACGGGAGATCCAGAATTAAAGCGTCACCAGCAAACATCTGTACAGCCGCTGCTTGGGACCTTCCAGGGAGGAGGGAAAGCTCACCCCTCACCACTCTAGGCCGTTTGTTCCCTTGTCGAACTGGTCTCGCCATCGAGACATTTCTCCTAACGTTCAACCAAAATCTGCCCTCCTGTAACGTAAGCTCATGAGATCTAGACTTCGCCCTCTTTATCCTCACAACATCCCCATGGATCATGGTCCTGGGTGTCATGGCTCCACCGGAGGAATCTTTTTCAGAGGAAAAGGCAAAGATCCTGGAGGTAAACCGTAGCAAGGAGCAGCGCGCGTTGGGAGACGGACCAGGAGGAGCCCAGGCCCTTAGGGGAGATGTCCACGGCTCCCTCCCCAAAGGAGGAGGATAGATCCGCTCCTGAGATGAAGGCTGAGCAATCACCCAGCCCCTGAGAGCGGCAGCGTCTCAAAAGACAAGCCGGAACCCTCTCTTCGAGAGAAGTGCCCAGCTGCAGAGGAAGGCTCCTCTTGAGTAAAAGTCTTTCCCCGCGAGATGTGCTGGAGCTGGAAGACTTGGGCTTTATAACCCTTCCGTTGTGACCTGCTGCTTCCCGGAAAAACAGCTCCATTTTGGCTTCTCATGCCTGGCATCCCCGCTTTCCTGACCTTAGCAGCAAAGGAATGATCTCTTATGCTGCTAACCCCTGGATTCCTGATAAGAATGCTTTTATTGGACTGTTTGCCTGGGCTTCGGGCTTCTGCCTGCTTTTTTGTCTAGAGCCAAGTTGCAATGCCATTCCTCTTGGGATAACTTGGGTGGATTTTGAACTCAGGGTGGGTTTACTCTGTAGCTCTGGGATTCCACCTCAGGCTTGGCTGACCGACCAATCAGCTCGGCGCCTTCCGGTTTTCTTCCCTCCCCACCCTGTCACTCTCCGCCATCCATGTGTCTCACCTGGGAAGACTCAGAATCAGGGTTGATCCCATTCAGAGACGGCAACTCCAGCGACAGACCTCTCTCTCCAGGGCTCCTGAGGAAGGAAGGGGAAAGGGATGTGCAGGTCAGGTCAAGCTGAAGTTCCGGCGGACCAAGATGGCTGTCATCACAACAAAGAGTCTTGGGACGCCTTAAAGGCTAACGCGTTTATCATGGCATGAATCAGGATAAAGGTTTGTTTGCTTGTTTTAAATTGCACCACATGGGTTAATGGTCATACCCCATGCCGGTGTCATGGCTAACCCTACTGCCCCTGTTTTGGGAGAAGGTGTTTCAGGTAATCAATCAGATTCGGACCTAGAGAAGGCGGCACCAGACACCAGCCAGCCTGGACCAGTGGGGGAGGAAGCTCTCACAGGAGATTCCCCAGCTGAGAGTCAGCCCTCTCCAGGGCTTATCTCCTCAAGGCCAAATTCTACACACACAGTGGGAAGTGAGGTTTCTTCTGGAGGTGAGGGTTCCAACAAGTTAGCTGATGCTAGGGTCTGCCGGAAGCTGAAACGCACAGCGCGGAAGGAAGCCGTGAGAAAGTCAGTTCGATTACGCCAGAACCTGCCTCCGCACCAGGCTCTCTGAAGTTACAGGCGTTTGGGGAAAGGCTTCCCGTTCTCCTTGATCGGACAATTGTCTCGTTAGTTTGCTTAGTTTTGCCTAGGGGGAAGTTTCCAAGAGATTAGACTCTCTTCAGGTGGAAGAGACGTTCGTTGCTTAATAAAAGCTTTGTCAATTACCTAGCAGGCCTCGCCATTTGCCTCCCATCGAAAGCAGGAGTTTTCAGAGAAACACGACAGCCCTTTGGAGCAGAGTACCTTTAAGTCCATTCCTGTTGTGACTGCTTCTCTCCTGTGCTGGACCTACATAGCATCCCACCTCCAAAAACCAACCCACTCGCTCGGCCGGCCTGCACACCTGTCTTCCCCCAACAGGGCCGGGTCCCCAATTCTCACCGGTTGTCGTGATGAGCACTGGGAGAATGCTGCCTTTCCGGATGCTGCTTCTGGGGCGACGTGGCTGTCAGTTCTTGCAGCGGGGGCGTCAGAGGTCTCTTTTTCCTCGCTTCCTCCAGCTCGTGCCGGCGACGTTCGTTCTCTTCCAGCTGGTGGAAAGAAAGAACGAATTTATGGAACTCACTGCCAGGAAAGTTATAGGATCGGAGAGTTGAGTAACCTTAAGAGGGTCATCTAATCCATCCTTGAGTTCCATTACACAACCACGAGGTGGCGCTGTGGCATAGCGGGGTTGCGCAATTACACTAGGTTTCCGTAACGCCATTCAGAAAAAAATACCAGATTTCCCCCATTAAGAAACAAACCGCGATAATGGTTGCAAAGCCTGGGAGAGGAACTGGAGGAAGAGGAGGAGGTTGTGTAAATGACCTGCAAACTAGCGTGAGTGAGGAATCAAGAGTGTACAATGACAGCCCCGTGGAGAAAGGCTCTAAGAGATCAACACATGCATACAGACATACAAAAACAAACACCCTAACTGACCCTGAGAGTTATTTGGTGGGGTCAGCAGGGGTTCTTCCCCCAACCTTGTCCTTCCTCTGTGCCCCCCAGCCCCAAATCTCACACAGGGTCCCTCGCCCACTAACCGTTGTGAGCTTCTCCAGCGCCAGGAAGCGTTCCTCCCAAGCAGCGGCTGATTTTTGGAACCCCTCATGACGCTTGATGAGATTCTCCACTTCATCCACGTTGCTGCCCAGCTCCGCCGAGCGCACGATGGGCTCCTGGCCGGAGAGCCAGGCCTCGGCCATGCTAGCGTCCCGCCCAAACATCAGCACCTCCATGACTACAGCGGGGGGGGCGGGGGGAGAGAGAAACAAGTCCTATCTTGCAAGAGCTGCACCGGCTACTAGTATTCTTGGCCTAATTCAAAGTGCTGGTTTAACCATTAAAGTCTTAAATGCAGCAGTGGGCATCTTTAGAGGCCGAAAGGTAGCGGCAGGCCTAGGGCCACCCAGGAAGCTCACAGCTTCACTGAGGTTTTAAACAAGGAAGTCTTCGTGGGCTCATGGTCCTAGCCGCTAACCTGCAAAGACCAAGTAAATCGGTTTAGCAGCTTGAGAGCCACGGGGAAAGGGCATTCCTCTTGGGCTGAGGAGGCCGGGGTTCAAATGCTCGCTTGGCCAAAAATGGGACTGGAAGAGGCTGTAGAAGTGGAGAGGGGGACATTTTTTCTCCCTCTCTCATAATACTAGAACCCAAAGGGGGTCCTATCCCATGAAGCTGATGAGTGGGGGATTCGGAAAAGAATCCTACCAGTAACGAAGCATTGGAAAGGAAAGGAACCTCTCGTGCAAGCACTGAGTCATTGCTGACTCTTGGAGGGACGCCAGCTTTCGCTGACGTTTTCTTGGCAGGCCTTATAGTGGGGTGGTTTGCCGTTGCCTTCCCCGGCCGTGATTCCCTTTCCCCCAGCTAACTGGGGACTCATTTTACCGACCTCGGGAGGATGGAAGGCTGAGTCGACCCGAGCCGGCTGCCTGAAACCAGCTTCCGGTGGGATCGAACTCAGGCCATGGGGAGAGTTTCAGCTGCAGAAACTGGAGGGATTTCAATCTTTCAGAATGGGGGGGGGGGGGGAACTGCACAAAAAAGTGGTCAGGGGAAAGGGGGCGCCACCAAAAGAAGGAAGCGTGGCCTGTTGGGGACCCCCAGAGGGCCTGATTGAGGACCCCAGGTAGACCATATATGCCCCCTGGGCCTAAGGTTGTGTATCCCCCACTCTAAATCCCAACCTGCTTCCCTGCTCCCACCTTACCGATTTGTAACCAGTCCATCTTCTCCCGCCATTTGTCGTTGATTTCTTTGCGTCGGTCCTGCAGTTGGGTCAGTTTCTCTGCAATCTGCACACCAAAAGGAAAAGGACTGAGCAAGGGGGTTGGACTGGATGGCCTTATGGGCCCCTTCCAACTCTAATTATTCTGTGATTCTAGGATGGGGGAGGGAGCTCAGTTGGCAAAACAACAACCAGGGGTCATCAATGAATCTGATTCAGGACAGACAAAAAAGAAGGACGACAGCGCACGGTTCACCTATGGAACTCTCTTCCACAAGGTGTGTTGAAGGCCACCAGCTTCCCATGGCTTTAAAAGGGGAATGAGACAAATTCTCGGAGGGCGAGACGATCCACGGCTATAAATTACCGTTAGGATCAGACATAGTGAACCTATTCGCACGTCATGACAGCCCACTACAGAGCCTGCTGTGTTGTGCCCCCTCCCCCGCCCCCGCGGGCACCATTCTTACATGATGACCATGGGTGCCCAACGTGCATTTTTCTCATGACCCTCCACCCTCGGGCCTTCCAGTGTGCAGCAGAGGATTGTGATGAAGACGAGGCATGAGCTACTACTTCTAGGGTAGGCCATTCAGGGCCTTATTCAGGGTCCTCCCGGCCAGAGAACACAACCCTGCCGTTGTCCTCTAGCCCAGGGGACAACTTCCCAGCAGAACCTCCATCTCCCCAGCTTTTCCGAAGACTTCAAAATCAGGCCGTTTAACCATCCAGTCTGCTCCTCCAGGAGGAGCAGATTCGTCCACAGTACAGGTCTAATCAGCCAACATAAAGCTTCAGTTGGCTTAAGCTCCCTGCTGAGACAACATCCTCCTATTGTCCTGGTAGGAGAAAGTTCCAGCCAGCAGACACCACAAGTCAGGACAAGTTTTAAGACTGCAGCCTCATCCACCTCTATCGTTTGTTTAGGAAAGCACCCCTTATTTTAAGTCACTCCTGTTCTGCAGAATAGATACACCCCCACCCCCGCCAGCTCCATCAACGCCCCCTCATGCGAAGCAGGCCACCGCCATCTCAATGCAGCCAAGGCCTTCCCACCTTGTCAGAGGCGTAGTGGCCCTTGGCTAGCAAGTCGTTGCCCATGGCGATGCAGGCATTGAAACTGTCGATCCGGGCCTCAACCTCGGCCTTGATGCCTTGGTGGTTCTTGATGACCAGATCAGCAGATGACACATCCCTGAGGGGAACGGAAGAAACGCAGCAAAGTTGTTAGCCAGGCTCCCCTCACGAATCACAATGAGGCAGAGTGGGGAGCGGAAGGGGAAGGGAGGGAAACACCCCAGCAGGGACCCACTGAGAAGAGGTCCATAAATTTGCTCTTCCTCCTCAACAACGCAACCTGCTTGTCTTGCTGCCTGTCGCTCTGGCCTAGACCACAGTGGCTGTGAGAAGGAGGAGCGGCGGATATCACAGCCCACTGGCTCTCTGTCTACACCCAGGTCACTTTGCCTGCCCTTTAGAATCAGTCAGGGAGGCCCTCCTCATTTGTCTGCCAATGAGAGCAGCTAGGAAGGGGGCGACACATGTGAGGGCCTTTTCTGCAATGGCCCCACACATCTATCTATCTATATAAAAGCCCAGACTGCTCCTCCAAGCCAGTTATAGTTTTTGCCCTCTGGCACCATCTAGGGACGTTCCTCGGAACTGCGGCCTTCTATGGAAGTTCCAAGTTCCCAGAAATAGTTTTTGCCCTCTGGCGCCGTCTAGCGACGTTTCTCAGGACTGCGGCCTTCTATGGAAGTTATTATTGACGTTTTATAATGTTCTTACTGTTTTGATTGCGTTTTTATCGCTCTTAATATTGTACTGGTCTCTTGTGTTTTATTGCCAGTGTGGCGTACGGGACTGGGCCTCGGGAGATGCAGGTTCGAGTCCTCAGTTGGCCACGGAGCTCACTGGGTGACTTCGGGTCAGCCGCTGACTAACCTACCTCACAGGGTTATTGTGGGTATTAAAAAAATGGAAGGAGGACCACGTAAGTGGCCTTTAGGTTCTTTGCAAGAGGGAAAAAGTCGGGATAGAAATGTAACAAATAATTAAATAAGTAAAAGTTCTGTACGCTGCTCTGGGAAGGTTTCTGCCCTGAAAGGCGGACAAGAAATATTTCAAATAAGTGGATAAATAAGCAAGGAAATGGAAGCAATGGTGGGAAAGAGGAAGAGGAGGAAGACGGTGACCATGGCGGTGAGAGAGCAGGACGCGCTGAGGAGGGGGGGTGTCTTGCCCATGGGCCCCCCAAAGCCTGAAGCCGGCACTGGGAGGCAGGCCGAGACACCGCTGGGCAACGTTGGCCTCACTGCCTCGTTCTAAGCAAGGGCATTGTGGGAATCGTGGACCGCGTTTCCCATCATTCCAAGCACCATCGCCACTGCAGTCTGGACAGGACCTTGGACAGCTCCAAGGTTGGGGACGGTGACTCCACACCGCCACGCCCAAGGCGGTGCCCGGAGCGCTGGGCCAATCAGTCGAGAGCACCGCCGGCCCTCCGGCCGCCCCCTCACCTGGGCTTCTCCTGGGCGTCTATTTGGAGGTTGACGTCGTCCATCCAGAGCAGCAGGTCCCGCACCATGCGGAAGAAGCGGAACTTGTCCACCGTGTCAAGGAGCAGGTGCCGGCGCCCGCTGCTGCTGCTGAGCAAGTCCGACCAGGCCTCGCTCACGGACTGCTCGTGCCGCCGGATGTCGTCCGCCTTCTCGCCGGCGTAGGCCTTCTGCAGCCGCGCCGCGTCGTCCTGCACCTGCTTCACCTGCCAAGCCGAACGTGACACGGGTGGCTCAGGCTCCCCTGCCACCGAGAGCACCCAAACAGCAATGGCGGCCGTAGCTGGCCCGGCTTTGCACGCAGGATGCCCCGGGTTCAATCCCCGGCAGAATCTCCAGGTAGGGCTGGGAAACCCCCTGCCTGAAACACAGGAGAGCCGCTGCTGCTGCCGGTCCGTGTCGGCAGTACTGGGCTCAAAGGACCACGGGACTCGGTATACAGCAGCTCCCTGCGTTCCTATGCATCCTGCCTCGCCCCTTGAGCTAACGGGGTGAAGGCTCTTGGCCTTCTGACAGCTCAAAGCTGGGAGAGCCCCCCTCTGCAGGAATAAGGGCTAAAGAGGTTTTAATATAGGCTGATCAGGAGATCTATCAACAGAAAGCATTATTGTTTAATTGGCAATTATTAAGGGCACTCGTCTGTCTGGGTTTTCTTTCCTTTTTTTAATTTGTTCTGGTACCTGTAACAGCGTCTGAACAATAAAACACTAAGAGAGCCAACAATGAGCAGGAGCTTTTGTTTATTACACCGAGAGCTTGTGGACTAGTAACTTGTTCAGGGCACATCTGCTTTTTTTGTCTTCTTTTTGAGCCTACTTTGATTCATAGAATCACAGAATCATAGAATAGCAGAGTTGGAAGGGGCCTACAAGGCCACTGTAGAAAGCACTAGGCGGGATTCACGCAGAAGACCAAATGCGCAGGCAAGGGAAGGCCCAGAAGGCAGCAGGCCCTGCCTGAAGGGGGCGTCCTGGAGCAGCGGGGATTTTTAAAAGGGAAGTGGGGGACGGAGAGGAGGACACCAGAAGTTCGGCAGAGTTAGAGACAAGGAGGACCAAGCAGTGGGTGTCAAATGCCACCGCCAAGCTCCTGTCCTCAAGAGATGGGAGGAATGTGGAGGCTACAGCAAGGACTCTCCTTGGCCAGCAAGGCATCTGGGCTGCCTCTCCTTCAGGGCTGCTTTCTGTCCAAGGTGCTGAATCCAGGTGGGAACAAGGGTTCAGCACCTTGGAGAGCGGATTCACAGTCCCACTGATGCTGGATCATAGAATAGTAGAATTGAAAGGGACCTCTAAGGCCATCGAGTCCAACCCCCTGCTCAACGCAGGAATCCACCCTAAAGCATTCCTGACAGAGGGTTGTCCAGCTGCCTCTTGAAGGCCTCTAGTGTGGGAGAGCCCACCACATCCCTAGGTCACTGGTTCCATTGTCGTACTGCTCTAACAGCCAGGAAGTTTTTCCTGATGCCCAACTGGAATCTGGCTTCCTTTAACTTGAGCCCGTTATTCCGTGTCCTGCACTCTGGGAGGATCGAGAAGAGATCCTGGCCCTCCTCTGTGTGACCACCTTTGAAGTATTTGAAGAGTGCTCTCATGTCTCCCCTCAATCTTCTCTTCTCCAGGCTCAACATGCCCAGTTGTTTCCGTCTCTCCTCATAGGGCTTTGTTTCCAGACCCCTGATCATCCTCTGAACACGCTCCAGCTTGTCTGCGTCCTTCTTGAAGTGTGGAGCCCAGAACTGGACGCAATACTCTAGATGAGGCCTCACCAGGGCCGAATAGAGAAGAACCAGTACCTCCCGTGATTTGGAAGCTATACTTCTATTAATGCAGCCCAAAATGCTACTATGTTACAGTAACAGGGAATGAAAAACAAAATAGTGAAAGAGGGTAGATCCTTGCAACGATGAGCGAGTTAAATTGAAAACTTGTTGCGGGGGGGGGGGGGGAGCTGGTAGTTTCTATGGCATAGGGGCAGAAGCTACAGCCTGGCTGTGGTCCCAATCCTGTCTTTCGGGGGTTCCCCAGATGGCCACGCCCCTTTCCCCTGGTCCCGCCCCTTCCTCGCCCACTCAGCTGATGCAACCCGTGCTGATCGCTCGGCTCCCCGTCCTCCAGAGGGTACCTGCGTGCTGAGGGCCTGGATGTCGTGCTCATAGGCGCTGTGCATGCGCTGCATGGCCTCGGCCGTGTTGAGGTCGCGGCCCACCTCGTCGGGCAGCTGCTTCTGCTTGTTCTGGACCTGGCTGAGGGTCTCGCGGGCGTCGTGGTAGAAGCGGTGCAGCTCGTAGGAAGCCGCCAGCATCTGGCTCCGGGTATCGATGAGTTCCAGCAGGTCCGCCCAGGCCTCGTTCAGGCTGTCCTTCCACTCGGCGATGGTGGCGTTCTCCGAGTGACTGGCGGAGATCATTTCATCCGCCAGCCGGTTGACGCCGTCCACGCGCTCCTGGCCGATGGTGCTGGTGTCGCGCGAGAACTCCCGGAACTTGTCCCGCAGCATCTGTGGAGAAGGACAGAGCGCCGCAAGGGTCACAAGGGTGGGGCACGAGCCGGAGTGGGAATGGCAAAGTCAAGCCAGGAAGACAAAGAGAACCGCCCAGAGAGCTTCGGCTATTGGGCGGTATAAAAATGTAATAAATAAATAAATAAGAGACTGTGGCTCAGAGGCAGAGCACATGGTTTGAATGTGGAAGGTCACAGGCTCATAGCAACATAAGAAGAGCCCTGACGCTGGATCAGACCAAGGGTACATTTGGCCCAACACTTTGTTCACACAGGGGCCAACCGTCTGTCGACCAGGAACCCACAAGCAGGACACGAGCCCCCCACATCTCCTGTTCAAAAAGGATTATCATAGAATTGCAGAGTTGGAAGGGTCCTACAAGGCCATCGAGTCCAACCCTCCACTCAGTGCAGGAATCCACCCTAAAGCATCCCTGACAGAGGGTTGTCCAGCTGCCTCTTGAAGGCCTCTAGTGTGGGAGAAGAGCCCACAACCTCCCTAGGTCACTGGTTCCATTGTCGCACTGCTCTAACAGCAAGGAAGTTTTTCCTGACGTCCAACTGGAATCTGGCTTCCTTTAACTTGAGTCCATGTCGCCGTGCAATGCCCCACTGGGGGTGGGTGGGGGGCTTCTCGGCAGGGACACCCACCCTTTGGAAAACGCAGGCTTTCTCGGGAGGCAGAAAACGCGGCATTTTTCAAACGCCTCCTAAAAACACACTTGTTCACTCAGGCTTTCCATGGGCTGTTAACTAAATGAGTCACGCCACTCCATTTCACCGCTCCCGGTATTGCTTTTATCGTAACTGGAAGTGTTTTTAAAGTTGTGCTTTTAATACTGTATTTCAAATCTGATTTTGGTATTTATTGCGAACCGCCGGTCACCTCAGTCTCCAGTCGGCTCAGGGCAGGAGAAGATGACCTCTGGAATGGGTCTTCCCTGCCTCTGCGGAGGCTATGGGGGGCTCCGGAGAGGGAGGCTTACCGTGACGTGCTCGTAATCCTGCCCAAGCTCATGGGAGGCGGCCACCACCTCCCGCTCCGAGATCCACTGCTCCAGGTCGTCCACCTCCCGCTTCAGCTGGCAGAGCCGGAGATGTTCCTGGAGTTTGGCACGGCGCTCCTCGGCCAGGTCCTTCAGGCTAGCATAGAGCTTGTCCACTTGGCCCTGCCGGAGAGTGATCCGCTCACTGCCAGAGAGGGGGAAGAGGGCAGATGTCAACCACGGATGCCAAGGAAGCCTGTATCCTTTGGGTTTGGAGCCAGCGAGGCCTGAGAAGGCCTGGCAAATGCTGGCCAGCCCACTTTCTCAGGTTGTTTTGCTTACAGCCAGGCTCCCTGATAGGCTCCCAGCTCATAGGCTCCCTGATAGGCTCCCAGCTCATAGGCTCCCTGATAGGCTCCCAGCTCATAGGTTCCCAGCTCATAGGCTCCCAGCTCATAGGTTCCCAGCTCATAGGCTCCCAGCTCATAGGCTCCCTGATAGGCTCCCTGCTCATAGGTTCCCTGATAGGCTCCCAGCTCATAGGCTCCCTGATAGGCTCCCAGCTCATAGGCTCCCTGATAGGCTCCCAGCTCATAGGCTCCCTGATAGGCTCCCAGCTCATAGGCTCCCTGATAGGCTCCCTGCTCACAGGTTCCCTGATAGGCTCCCAGCTCATAGGCTCCCTGATAGGCTCCCAGCTCATAGGCTCCCTGATAGGCTTCCAGGATGTATAAGGGAGCTAACCAGCCACAAGCAGAGAGATTTGTGGGTCAGGTGGGGGAGGAAGGGACTCCCCGCCCATCTGCACAGAAGTGTTGGGAGGAGGAGCCTACTAACCTCTCAGGGTGCCCGTTGTTCACCATGTCGCGGCTCTGGATGGAGAGTTGGTGAATGGTTTGGGCATAGTCCTCTAGAGCCTGCTCCATCACAAGATGTTTCTTCACCATGGCCTGGGCAATCAGTTCATCCTGGGGGAAGGGAAGGAAGTTCTCGTTGGGAATATTGCAACGTCAACTGCAAGTGGCTGGAAGGGGGCGTGTTGCAGTCAGTTGGTTCATGGGAATTTAGGCCTTTTGCCCCTCCCCTTCCTTCCACGCCCTCTCTGACCTCCTCCATTGCTGGCAGTAGTTGCGTTATAGAACAGGAAATGGACCGAACAAACTCAAGTTTGAAAATATACACATTTCATTTTTATGCAAGAAAACTGTGAATAAACGATTTTATCTCTTCTTCACTAAGGAAGCCTATGGTCTCCTTTTTTAGCCTTGTGTGCATGTGGGACTGGTAAACGCTCGTTCTGTTCTGCCTTTTGCTTTTCCTCTGCTAACTGCTTTTTTTAACAGGGAGCATCGGTACTAAATAACTCCCATCAAGTTTTTTTCAGGT
Source organism: Elgaria multicarinata webbii (assembly GCF_023053635.1). NCBI lineage: Eukaryota > Metazoa > Chordata > Lepidosauria > Squamata > Anguidae > Elgaria > Elgaria multicarinata. Next base: position 14,564,535 of record NC_086191.1, on the reverse strand, counting down.
TTTTTTTTTGGGTGTGTGTGTTAGGATTAGGGTGAAGTAATAAAGGCAAAGAGAGCTTTTGAGGGCACGCAGAGTGCCCTTTGTCTGCTGTCAAACCAGTTCTCTCACATCCAGGTTAATGGGAAGACTTTGTGCTTCCGGGAGAACATGAGCCTGGGCACATTTTATGTTTACATTACCTTCTACCCTCCCAATCTCTCTTTCCTCATGTGTCGTGTCTTTGTAGACCATAAGCCTGCAGGGGCATGAACTATTTTGTTTAAGTGATCGTTCATAAGCCGCCCTGGGAGTCTTTTTGGGGTTAGGGTTAAAAATACTTGAAATAAATAAAACGTACAGCCCAGATGTGTCCACCCGCCCACCCGGACACACGCACACACCTTCGCCTTCTCCTCCGATATCATGTGCAGCTCCTGTTCGCCCATCCAGGCTTCCGCCTCGGCGGCATCGAAGTAGAACTGCTGAGCCATCTGCGCTTTCTCCAGCCGCCCGTGCCGCTGGTCCACCTGGTTCTGGAGCTCCTGCCACATCTCCTGGAGCGCCTCCACGCGGCCCTGCAGCTCGGCCTCCAGGCCGCTGCACGCCAAGCCCTGCCACCTCCCCAGGATGTCGTTGATGCGCGGCTGGTGGCCCTGAATCTCCTTCTGCAGAGTCTGAGAGAGAGGGGACAAGAAAGAGCACTGACCGCAGCGCACAAAGAACATGGCGTCCGCATTCCGCCATCCAACGTGGGACAAGATGGCGAACGCAAGTCCCAGACTTCCTCGCTCTATCCCTCAGCATCAATATACCATAACCGTTGCAAGACATCTCGGAAGTCAACTGGTCTAACTCCCCCTTTGCAACTAAGATTGTAGTGCCTGAATTTGCTTTCCTTTCCCCCCTCCTCCTCCTCCCTCCCAATCCCCTTTCCTTTTGTGTCATGTCTTTTAGATTGTAAGCCTGTGGGCAGGGACTGTCAAGAAGTACTTCTGTAAGCCGCCTTGAGAGCCTTTTTTGGCTGAATGGCGGCATAAAAATCCTTAAATAAATAAATAAATAAATAAAATCTGCAACGCGAGATGCCGTGACCCCAAAAAGCCTTTCCTTGTCATCTTGCCCCATTTTTCTTTTTTTTAAAAACTTCTCCCTCTTAGATAAATACACAGACAGACAGAAAGAAAAAGAGAGAAATCCAGCCCTAGCGTGAATACAAAAGAAGAAATGGTGTGTTCCCAACGGAATCGTAAACGTTTCCCATGTGCCCAAGGGCAGGTACAAAAAAGCAACTTTTTGACCTAGCACGGAAGTGCGGATTGGGGAAGTGTGTGTTATCATTACGCAGTTGAACGGTCAGATGAAAACTCCTTTGGTGGAAAAACAATCTACACGGCTTCATCTTACCTTCCCCCAGTTACCAAGATAGATAATATAGCTGACAACTGATCTTAAGCTTGGCTCCCTACGGTTGTTATGTCGTTACCAAAAGGACCCCTGTGACTGGTTGCTCCAAGCACAACTCCCCTCCTTCCGAAGACTTCCCACGAAGCCTCACCTGGTTTTTCTTGATCAGCAGCTGGACGGTGGGAAGATCTTTGCCGTGGTCGGTGGAAACAGCCATTGGCCTCCGTTCCTTCACCCACAACTGCAGGACATGAGGGAAGATGAAGGCTAAGAAAAGCCAGGTGCTTCTTACTTAATTTTTTCTTTAAAAAAATATTCTGCCCTTTAAAAAATAATCATCGTCCCAGGGCAGCTTGCAATGTATAAAAGTAAAATGCACAGCAATATATATATATATATAAACAGCATAAAAACCATGACATTCCAAGACAGTTTGCTGTCCGAAATTGAGTCCAGTAAGGCTAACTCTTTTAAAAGCCTTGCTGCACTATTCAGACACTGGGTCCAGTCTATCTGCCACCAGCCTCAAAGTGCCGCCCAAAGGAGGTTACTTCACCATGCCCCATGACAGGGCTGGCCCTGTGTTAAAAAAAATAATAATCAGAGGAAGTACAACTAATAAAAGGCTTGGGGATGGTTAACAAGCCACCCTGCAGAAAATGCACTGCGTTCAGATGACACGATAACCCATGGTTCAAAACAACCCACGGATGAACAACAACCCCTGAGTGTAAGTTAGAAAGTTGTGTGAACAGCCGCATCCTCTCTGGCTCAGCCCGTCCGCCCGTCCGCCCCCAGCCACGATTCCTCCTGCCACTCACAATTTCATCTTCCAGATCCCGGTTGAACTGGTGCTCCTCCTTGGACGCCAGGAGCTTCTCGCACCGCTCCCGCAGCGGCGCCCGCAGCTCCACAAACCTGTCTTCCACCGCCTGCAGTTTGCCGTCCACCTCCACGGTGTTGGAGTCTTCCTGGGTGAGGGCAAGCGCCTGGGCTTTGAGGCCGTCCACCTCCTTCTCCCGCACGTCCATCTGGTTCTCCAGCATCTTATGAGGGGGGGGGGAGGAAGCGAATGGGAATGAAGAAACCCCGCAGGGTGCCGCTGCCTCTACACACTGCACCTGGGAAGCCTCTCGCTTCGCTATGGCACTCACGCTTCGTTTTTAATTGGCCCTTTTCCTACCGGAAGCAATGCCCCAGCAATGCCCCGTTCTTCCTACAATTGCCCAGCTTGGCTTACCTGCTGTTTCTTGAGCAGGATGTTGACGCTGGTCAAGTCCTTGCCGTAGTCGTCCGAGTGCAGCTGGGCCTGCAGGCCGCTCAGCCAGGCCTCCAGGGCGGAGCAGCTTTGCGTGAAGAGCTCGGCCCGGTTCGCATCGAAGAGGCACTGAGCTTTGGTCTGGGTGCTCGACTCCAGCTCCTGCCACAGCTGCTGCAAGCCGTCCAACTTGGCCCGCACCACAGGCTCCAACTCCGGCTTCTCGGCCACCAGCTGCTCTCCCTCCTGCCGAAAAGGAGGCACAGAGAGGGATCGCTGCAGCAAGACGGCCTGCACACCTGCACCGCCTGACTAGAGGACAACTGAGGGAGGCATTCCCTGAAAACCTGAGTGACTTAAGCTAAGCATCACAAGGATTAGATTTAAGTCAGAATTATGCCTGTAAAACTGGGGTGCAGAACCCCAGGGCCAGGGGCCAAATCTGGCCCACCTAGGGTCGTGACCTGGCCCTCCAAAGTTCCCCAAAAGGCCACATCTTGCAAACAACAATCATTTGGTGTTTTTCTGGCTTTTGTGCAGTTCTAAAAGGTTGAAATAATAATAATAAATAATAATAATAATAATAATAATAATAATAATAATAATAAATGTTACCTGCCTCTCCCTTTGGATCGAGGCAAGGCACAACACGAATGCAACATCATACAACTAATTAAAACATTTAAAACCCATACATCACTAAAAGCAGCACATCATTAAAAGGCAAATATAAAATTCAGCTGGGGAGGCCTGCCGGAAGAGATCCGTCTTTATGGCTTTCTTAAATTCTGGAAGACTGTTAAGTTGACGAATTCTCCCGGCAAGCCATTCCACAAACTGGGAGCGGCAGAAGAGAAGGTCCTCTGGGTAATAGTTGTCAGACTTGTTTTTGTTGGCTGAAGGAAATTCTTCCCAGAGGACCTGAGTGTGCGGGAGAAGGCGACCCCGCAGGTAGCCTGGACCCAAACTATGTAGGGCTTTTAAAGGTGATAACCAACACTTTATACTTCGCCCGGAAACTAATTAGCAGCCAATGAACAGATTTTAAGACTGGTGTGATGTGGTCACCCCTAGGTGTACCGCAGACCAGCCTGGCTGCCATATTTTAAACTAGTTGGAAGTTTCCGGACTAGGCACAAAGGTAGCCCTATGTAGAGCGCATTGCAGAAGTCGAGCCGCAAAGGCTTTAGTCACAGGCAGCGAGAGCTTTAAGCTCCAATAGACTGGCATTTTGCCCCGTTACTATTACTATTCAGTACCACAACTCAGTCGTTATATGTTCTTTACTAGAAGTAAAGAAGAGAGTGCCTCTGAGCATGTATGGCGTTCATTTGTCTTGCCACGGAAGAACACACACACACACCCGCCCGGCCCCTGGATTTACGAACAGGGCTTTCAGTCTTCAAAGCCAGCTTGAGTCCCAGCAACTCTCTTATTAAATGGATGAAAGCAAAGAGCTTCTCTGAGGATGTGTTTTTCTAGCATTCGTGGGCAGGACATCCAGATTAAGGGCTTAAGGCTCCAGGGCAGAGGTTTGTTGGAGAGAGATGGAGGAGGAGGAGGAAGAGGAGGAGGAAGAGGACAAGGGTGACAGCAGGGACCTTTCTTCCAGGTGGGACTCACCTTCTGAATTTTCTCCAGCCAGCCCTTGTTGGAGGCCAGTTCAGCCATGAAGGCCTGGTGCTTCTGCCATTTGGTGTGGAGGTTCCGGGCCTCATCGTACGACATGTCCTGAGCTGAGAGCATCTTCTCGTTGATCCAAAGGGTGAGCTGATGGCGGCAGGAGCAGAGAGTTATGGGGGAGAGTCAGCACTAAATCCTAAAGTCACCAAATCCATACTTATTCATTTACTTATTGCATCTACTTCCAGTTTCATCACCCAATTTCGATCTGAGCACTACAGAATTGAGATTTGAGCACTTTCCTGCTTTTCCTCTACCTAACTTCTAGGTGGCACTGTGGTACAGCGGAATAGCGGGAAATGCACAAGTGAAAATTGTGCTCTTTTTTTCCCCGCCATCAAAAATAATATCCCATTTCCCATGCTCTAAAAGAAAAAGAAAAAACTAATTGAAAGTGCTGGTTAGACACAGAAGCGAAACTGGAAAGTCACGACATTGTTTAAAGAAATAATAAACAACCATGAATAGGGAATGACGCGGGCATGACCTCGTGCGTGGTCGGCGGATTCATAGAATCATAGAATAGCAGAGTTGGAAGGGGCCTACAAGGCCATCGAGTCCAACCCCCTGCTCAATGCAAGAATCCACCCTAAAGCATCCCTGACAGAGGGTTGTCCAGCTGCCTCTTGAAGGCCTCTAGTGTGGGAGAGCCCACAACCTCCCTAGGTCACTGGTTCCATTGTCGTACTGCTCTAACAGTCAGGAAGTTTTTCCTGATGTCCAGCTGGAATCTGGCTTCCTTTAACTTGAGCCTGTTATTCCGTGTCTCGAGAAAGAGGAATGGTGTCTCGAGAAAGAGGGCATGGCTGGCTGAACCAACGAATGGGAGTACTCCACATTGCAACATTTTGTTGCGGGTTACACTTCCTTTTTGCTATTCGCCAAGAATCACGCGCTACAGACAGGGGCGGCGGATACCTGGGATCTTTAATTCCATACACCCAACACCCTCCTTCTCCCCTGCTGTGTCCACCCATTCTGCCGGGGGAGGCTGGTGGCTCCGATGTCAGTGGGGCAGTGAATCCGCTCCAGCTTTCTGTCAAAACTCTTAAAGGAGCTGTCCAAGGTGCTTCCCTATTCTGTCAAATGACTTGGCCCTGCTCACCTCTTGGCAGTCTTGTAGAAAGTGCTGCAGCTCGCGATTGTCACGAAGCCGGGCCAGGAGATCTTGGGCTGCTTCCTGGTTTTTCCTGTGCCTGGAAGAGGAGAGGGGAGCAGGGAAGGAACAGACACAGGTCAGAGGTAATTTGAAAGGGTAGTTGCACATCCTCACCCTTTCATCTCGCCAGGAGGGTTTACAACACCAACAGCAAAAGCAGGCCTGCGTTTAGATGAACGTTCCCCAGTTAAGAGCCCAGCGGCTGAATTTTGTACGAACTGCCATTTCCAAGCAGTTTTTAAGGGCAGCCCCATGCAACTTATTTCATAGCCCAGGACCCCACAGAAGCTGGAAAGATTTGTGGTTAGCACAAGCCCAGCCAAGGCAGAGGTTTTTTAAAAAAACTTGGCAGTCTCAAGGAACAGCAAATGGTGTCAACGCACTTCAAACATAAAGACTAAAGTAGTAACGCCATTGCTTAGAGCCACAGGCCACCATACGGTGCCTTGGGTGAGTATTCACAGGTTCATCTCGCCCTCATTCCTGACCAGCTTCCCAGGCCCCGCTCCATTCATAGAATCATAGAATCGTAGAATAGCAGAGTTGGAAGGGGCCTACAAGGCCATCGAGTCCAACCCCCTGCTCAATGCAGGAATCCACCCTAAAGCATCCCTGAAAGATGGTTGTCCAGCTGCCTCTAGTGTGGGAGAGCCCACCACCTCCCTAGGTCACTGGTTCCATTGTCGTACTGCTCTAACAGTCAGGAAGTTTTTCCTGCTGTCCAGCTGGAATCTGGCTTCCTTTAACTTGAGCCCGTTATTCCGTGTCCTGCACTCATTCACAAAGCCCGACTGGCACCCTGACACCAAGTGATCCCACTCGCTCACCGACTGTCGATGGAATTCACTTTCTCCTGGATCTTGTCCGAGTGGAGCCCGTCTTCCATGATCAGCTTCCGCCCCGAGTCCACCAAGCCCTTGATCCGCTCCCCGTTGGCCTCCATGGTGGTCATGAAATCCTCGTGCTTTTTAATGGCAGCTTCCGCGGCCTGCAGGGAGGCCGGCATGCTTGTGTGCGTCAGCATGTATTCCTGCCCAGGGGGGAAAAGAACGCGTCACGCCAAAGAAGTGTAAAAGGGCGCACCCCGGAGAAGCGGAAGCGAAGGGTGAGTGCACGAAGGGACGTCCGCCTGACTTATTCCGGCAACAAGGCCGGCGGAAGATGAAAACAGCCTTATGGCAGCAGAGGCAAAACTATCACGGCCACCCCCAAATCTCTAGGTGTAAAGTAGTAGTTGTTGTTTTAAATGGAATCCGTTTTTTTAGATCCTGCGAATGAAAGGTATGGAAGTCAGGTGATCTATGAAGGTCAGAGGCTGGGAGAGATTAGCCAAGGGGAACAGACAACGAAGAGCAGGGCAGGACATCAGCCAAAAAGGACAACCTGAGACCAGCAGTGGCGTAGTGGGCTCACAGGGACGCGGCCCCAGCTATCCACGGCTCCCAGTCCGGAAGGCTCTGTGCCACTTCCAGTCTCAGAGGCTGTCTGCTGCGTCCTGGGGAACGTGGGCAGGAGGGTGCCGTTGCACTCCTGTCCTGCTTGTGGGCGTCCCATTGGGGCATCCGGTTGGCCAGTGTGAGAACAGAATACCGGACAAGACGGAGCCTTGATCTGATCCAGCAGGGCCCTTCTAATGTCCTTTAGATGTAGTGGTGGCCACCAAGTTGTAGGACTTTAAAAGGGGGTTAGAGGAATATCGGGAGGGGAGGGAGGCGATCAACAGGGCCGGTGCAACCATAGAGGCCACTCAGGCGGCCGCTAGGTAAGGGGGGGCGCCAAACGCCACACCCGGAAGCCGCTCTCCCACAGCAGCTCTGAGAGGGCGGCTTCCAGGCACGCCGTTCCAAAGCCGCCCGCCCGCCCCAGCATCCTGGCTTCGCTTCGGCTGGGCAACCCCCACCCCCAGCCGAAGTGAAGCGAAGCGAAGGCCGTCGAGTCCAACCCCCTGCTCATTGCAGGAATCTACCTTAAAGCATCCCTGACAGATGGTTGTCCAGCTGCCTCTTGAAGGCCTCTAGTGTGGGAGAGGCCACAACCTTACCAGGCAACTAATTCCATTGTCATACTGCTCTAACAGTCAGGAAGTTTTTCCTGATGATAAATGCCTTTTCATGTTTACAGCAGTGATGCTCCCCCCCGCCCCGCCACCCCAGGAAGCTGCCTGGCCCTCTAGCATCTACGGGAGCCTTTCCCCAAATTTCTGCCCTCCAGATGTTTTGCATGACCCCCCCCCCAGCATTCCTGACCATCAGCCACACCAGCTGAGGCCATGGGGTGTCCAGGTCCAAAAGGATCACGTGGCTACAGGGACGGTCACGATGAGCGCCTGCAAACCGGCTACGAGGCCACCCGGCCGCCCCGCCCCGCTCCAGGACAGGGTGCCGCGCCGCCGTTCCTCGAAGCCTTTACCTGGTTGCTGAGCACCCCTTCCACTTGCTTGGTGTCCCTCAGGAAGATCTGGAAGCTGTAGGCCCGCGAGAGCAGCTGGTGCCGGTTCTCCCACATCTGCCGGAGCTCGTTCCAGCCGGTGTCGAGGGCCTGGAGGCGCTGCTGGAGGAACATGTGCTGGGCATCGGTGTGGCCTTGCGTCACCTCCTCCCCCATGGCCCGCAGCCGCCGGTAGTCGCCCTCGTAGTGCTCCACCTCATTGCGGATGGCCTCATGCTGGCTCAGCAGGTGCTCCGCCTCCGGCAGCGCGGCCGGCACGTCTTCCGAGGCAATGGCGGTCTGGGTGCGCAGGAGCCAGGCCTGGAAGTCGTCCAGGTCGCGCAGGAAGCCCTGCAGTTTGCTGGCTTCGCCCAGCGACTCCTCGCGCCGGCGCATGGTCCCCCGGAGCTCGTCCCAGGTCCCGTCGACTTCAGCTAAGCGCTCCGAGATGGCGTCGGCCTGCTCCGGGTGCTGGTCCGCCAGCCGGGCGGCCTCGTCCCGCAGGTCCCGGACTTTGCCTTGGATGGCCTCCAGGTCCCGCTCCATGCCGGCCAGCTTGCGCTGCAGAGCCATGACACCGGCCAAGTCGTTGCCTAAGCCTTGGGTGGACTCGATCACCTTGGTCTTCTCCCGCATCCACGCCTTGGTCTCGTTGCACTCCAGGTAGTAGTTCTGGATGCTGAGCGCCGAGGTCAAGGCCTCCTTCTTGCGGCTGGCCAGGGCCTGGAACTGCTGCCACCTGCGGGCAAAGAGGGCGGTCAGATCGCGCTCCGACACAGCCGCGGGCGCCTCCTCCTTTTTTACGTGAATGTGAATTTCACGGGCTTTAAAGCAGGGTTGGGGAACCTCAGACCGGGGGCCAAATCCGGCCCTCCTGGGGTAGTAATACGGCCCGCCGGGTTTCTCCAGGTGGCCACACCCCCTTCTCCAGGCCCCTCCCCTCCCCCTCCCCCTCCCAACCACCAGTTCTTTGCAGTTTTCCTGGCTTTGGTGCTGTTCCCCCCCGTGCAATTCTAAGAGGTTGAAATGCCCCTCCTCCAGCTTAGTGACTGGCACTCTTTAGCCATGCTGGTATTTGGGGCATTTTGGTCCCGCCCCCTTTTGCCCTTGGCCCCTCCCACCACTGGAACGCGGCCCACGAGAGCAGGATTCAGAGGATTCCCCATTCCTGCTTCGAAGGGAGCCTTCAACGTCGCTTGGGCTCTTCAGACGAAAGGGCTTCACCCTCCCCTGGCTCAAACACTCACAGGGCCGTACCCTCCGTTGCCCTGTTTTCCCACCGCATCCCTCCCCGCCAGGCACCCACCTGGTGTTGAGCTGCTGTTGAGTGGCCTGGATGCTGTCCTTGTTCCTGTGGTCGGTGCCCAAAAGCCGGCTGGCGATCTCGTTGACGGCCGCGATGCGAGAGGCCAGGTTGTTCATCTCCGGCTCCAGTGTCTCAAACCTGGGAGGACGAGGCCCAAATGAGAGAGGGGCCAGAGAGATGGCCGCGTTCACTCCTAGCTCTTCAGAATGTTACTTATTTATTTATTACATTTTTATACAGCCCAATAGCCGAAGCTCTCTGGGCGGTTCACAAAAAACGGAAATGCTGCCGCTGCCGGTCGGTGCGGATGGCCGTGAGCTAGAATGTCCTACGGTATGATTCGGGCTAAAGCAGCTTCCTACGTCCGCATTTAAATCAGCCCTTTGCTCAGAGGCATGAGGACTGGAAGCTTACTTTATTTAGAGGAGACGGGCCATGTGTAAGCTACCTTATACTGAGCCAGAACCTTGGTCCATTAGCCCAATGGTGTCGACACTGACTGGCAGCAGCGGCTCTCCAGGGTTTTCAGGCAGTTTTTCCACCCTTACCTGGAGATGCCGCCAGGAATCGAACCCGGGACCTTCCGCATGCAAAACAGGGGCTCTATTTACTGAGCTATGAGCCTTTTCCCCGTGGAATTCTCTCCCCAAGTAAATTCGCCCGTCTCCTTCCCTGCTCAAGTTTTATACAGGTTGTTAAACCCTGGCTGTCCCATATGGTTTCCAGCGTCTCACATCTCTTAGCTCTGCACTCTCTCTTTAATATCCTCTCCCGCGCTTCAGTTCTGCGGATGGCGCTCTTCTAACGTTGCCGGATTGTTTTAAACAGGTTGTTTAAGGGTTTTCAAGCGGTTTTAAACCTTAAAAAAGAGGTCGCGTGTTCTTCATCGGGCGCTGGATCGAGTGTTGAGATGGTCCCGAGTTTTAACCGAAGGTCACCTCATTGGGCCGAAGGGTGACTCATGAACGTACAAATAATTAAATGCATTCCAAAGCATGGCAGGGCTTCCTTTCTCCAGGAACCAGTGGCCCAAACAAAGCACTTAATTGGGAGCCCTTCTCTCTCTCTATCTCTCTCTCACACACACACACACAATCACACTCACACGCACTCAATTTCTGGGTAAGAAGGAGGAACACGGCGGCCGCTGGGTCGATACCTTTGTTGAACCACTTCAAGGTCTTCCAGCTTCTCCGGGACGTCCATCGTTTCGATCCAGTACTCCCTCTCGCCGACCCACAGCCCGCAAGCGTCCGCCTCGCTGAACATCTGGTAGAGGTTGAGGGCGTCCTGAAGGGCTTGCCTGCGATGCTCGGCCAGCGTCACCAATTCCTCGTAGCGCCGCTCCAGCGTGGGCAGCCGCCCGTCCACCTCGGGGGAACGGGCGAAGGCCTCCGGCAGGCTCCGGGCCTGCTCGTGCAAGGCGTCCAGGGCGGGCCGGTGGTTGTGGATCTCCTCCTCCACATCTTTATGCTTCTTCACCAGGCTCTGGGTGGAGTACTCGTCGTGGCCCACCTCGGAGCTGGACACCAAGCGGAGGGCGTCCAGCAGCCAGGCCTCCATGTCGTTGGCGTCCGCTTGGAACTGGTAGAAGCTGGAGGTCTGGAGGAGACGCCGCTCCCGTGCGCTCGACAGCGCCTCCAGCTGCTCCCACTGCTCCTCGATTTCCCGGATCCGCTCGGCCACCTCGGCGGCCCCGAAGTGGCCCTCGGCAACCAGCTGGCGGCCTTCGGCGATGCTTTGCTGCAGCGGGCCGGCGCGGCCGCTCATTTCGTCCCGGAAGGCGTTGTGCTTGCTGGTGAGGCGCAGCGCGCTGGTGAGGTCCTTGCCGAAGTCATCCGAGGAGAGGATTTGGCTCTGCTCCCGGATCCAGGCCTCCTCCTCGCCCATGTCCCAGAAGAACTTCCAGAGGCGACGCGACTCCTCCAGCTTGGCGCGCCGCTGCGACGCCAGCGCCACCAGCTCCTGGTAGCACCGCTCCAGCGTGGCCACGCGCTCCTGGACGAGGTGGGGCTCGCAGGGTTTGTATCCTGCAGGCGGCAAAGAAGAACCGGCTCTAGCAGCCATACATTCGCCAACGTTTGAACAATCCACAAGGAAGACTTAAATTCCCCCCTGCCGCCGGCCGTGACTGGCTCTTTATCCCGACCACGTGACCCATGCACTAAGACAGAAGTGCGCAAGATGCAGTTTTCAGCCTCCAGTTCGGCCCACAATAACCCCAGCCGAAATTCGGCAAAAACGAACCGACGGCGAATTTCAGCAGTAAATCGCAATTGACCAGCCGTAGCTTTATCAGAATTCTTTTCTTCTTTTTATTATAATTTTTAACATGGAATGTTATTCCTTTAGCCTGTCTTGTGTTTTTTATTATTATTATTATTATTTATTACTATTTTTTATTATTCAAATTTGTCCCTTTGACGCCTCCATCCCGGTTTGATTGCTTTGTATGTGTTTTTGCTACTTCTGCCGCAGCACCAAATTTGGGCAGCGTGGCAGAAGAGTGACCTTGGGTCCCAGACCCACCCCTGCTCTGTGTAAAGGAATGATAAGGAAAAGGAAAGGAACCTCTCCTGCAAGCACTTGAGTCATTGCTGACTCCTAGAGGATGCCTGCTTTCGCTGACGTTTTCTAGGCAGGCCTTATAGCGGGGTGGTTTGCCGTTGCCTTCCCCAGTCGCAGTTCCCTTTCCCCCAGCTAACTGGGTACTCATTTTACCGACCTCGGAAGGATGGAAGGCTGAGTCAACCCGAGCCGGCTGCCTGAGAACCAGCTTCCGCTGGGATTGAACTCAGGCCGTGGGGAGAGTTTCAGCTGCAGAAACTGCCGCTTACCACTCTGTGCCACACGGGACTTAAAGGAATGATAACCAGGGTGTAAATTATTGTAGTCTTCGTATTAATTCTAATGGCTCTCAATCCAAACTTCATACCAACCATGGTTTTAAGCAAACCATGGTTTAGAAACACCCCCCCAAAAAATGAGCTTCCAAAAACATACAAGCAATCCATGGTTTAGAGAGCTTGCCTGTTTTCATTTCCACTCCCTTCAACACTCACTTGCATGAATCCATCACGTCACCCCCAATTCCATGGTGAAGCAGCCTTGGAGTCTGAGAATCCTGGTTTATGACTCTGTTTTGTCATATAGTTGCAAACCATGGGTCACACCAAGCCAAAGTTCAGCTTCCTTAATTACGACTTGACATGAAGAGCTGAACTGAGCCTTCCTAAATGTTTCTTTAAAAGAAACATATTCAGAAACGGAATGTTGCTGAATGTGATCTGAGGCCAAACTAGATTTAAATGTTGTTCTACTGCAGAATAGGTATTAGTCCTCATTGTTGTCATAGTTCCTTAAGTGGCTTTGCTAAACCTGGAGTGCTAGACTGCTCAGAACTTGATACCCAGCGATCCTTGCTTAGCAACATGTATTCTAACTGGCCAAAAAGCTCAGAGCCGCCCCATTCTAGTAGATAATTCTAACAAATTTGCAGGGGAGCACTGAAACATGCTTTAAGAAGGTAAAAATCCCCCGGTGCTCACCTTCTCCCGGGGTGGCGAAGCGCTGAGCAGCGGCACTGATGGCTTTCACCCGTTCGGCCTGGACAGCGATGTCGGCCTCCACCAGAGCGTGAATCTGCAGCAGGTCCTCCACGCCGTGCAAATGTTTCCCAAAGTCCTGTGACTGGAGGCGGCCCTGTGAGAAAGCACAGCGAAGGATGGGAGAGCCGGAATGCGGCCACCCGGCATCACCCCAACCACCCTGTTCATGGGTCCCCAACTCCAGGGGTAATTTCATAGAATCATAGAACAGCAGAGTTGGAAGGGGCCAAAAAGGCCATCGAGTCCAACCTCCTCCTTAATGGAGGAATCCACCTTAAAGCATCCCTGACAGAGGGCTGTCCAGCTGCCTCTTGAAGGCCTCTAGTGTGGGAGAGCCCACAACCTCCCTAGGTCACTGGTTCCATTGTCGTCCTGCTCTAACAGACAGAAAGTTTTTCCTGATGTCCAGCTGGAATCTGGCTTCCTTTAACTTGAGCCCGTTATGCCGTGTCCTGCACTCTGGGAGGATCGAGAAGAGATCCTGGCCCTCCTCTGTGTGACAACCTTTTAAGTATTTGAAGAGTGCTCTCATGTCTCCCCTCAATCTTCTCTTCTCCAGGCTAAACATGCCCGGTTCTTTCAGTCTCTCTTCATAGGGCTTTGTTTCCAGACCCCTGATCACCCTGGTTGCCCTCTTCTGAACACGCTCCAGCTTGTCTGCGTCCCTCTTGAATTGTGGAGCCCAGAACTGGACGCAATACTCTAGATGAGGCCTAACCAGGGCCAAATAGAGAGGAACCAGGACCTCACGTGATTTGGAAGCTATACTTCTATTAATGCAGCCCAAAATAGCATTTGCCTTTCTTGCAGCCACATCGCACTGTTGGCTCATATTCAGCTTGTAATCTGAATATGATTTATTTATTATTTTGATTTATTTATTATGAAGTACGTTGCCCAGCGTTGAATCTGACCCCAATTGCCCCCCCCCTTTGCTTCTGCAACCTGGCGACCCTCCACGCACCATCCCACGGGCCCCCGACCACCCGCTGCCCCTCCACTCACCTTCATCTCCTCCAGCCAATCCATGAGGTAGGTCAAGTCCTGAAGCATCTTCTGCAGCTCGAAGTGGAGCAGCAGGCGCTCCCGGCGGGCCGCCACCAGCTCCCGCAGGTAATCCCAAAGCCGCGCCACGTTGTTCTTGCGCGCCAGCACCCGCTTGAGGTCGTGGTAGCCCTCGGCCTCCAGCTCGGCTGCCACAGCGTTGACGGCGGCCACCCGCTCGCTGTAGGCCACGATGTCCGTCTCGATGGCTTCGTGCTTCCGCACAGCCGCCTCCACCGCTGAGATATCCAACCCAAAGTTATCCTGCAGGGGGTGGGGGAAGGACAGGTGGCGTAAAACACACGCTATTTTATTAATTTGTTAATTATATGGCGTATTCTTGTGCCACTCCTCGGCCAAAAAAGGCTCCTAGAGCGGCATGCGTATGATCATTAAAACACAACGGCCCCTGCCCCAATATGGAATTTCTTAGGGACTGAATTATATTTCGTAGCGAGAGGAGGAAAGCCGCCTGAGGCGCTTGCCTCACGTTACCTAAGGGTAGGGCCGGCCCTGGCTCTCATACACTCTGCCGGAGAAAGGCTGCCAGTGACCAATGAGAGGGCCGGCCCTGCCTCATACCCAGGCTCCCCCTCTTGGTCTCTGTGCAGAACTGACCTGGGAGACGAGGCGCTGGTTCTCGCTCAGCCAGGTCTCGCGCATCGCTGCTTTGCGGTCGAAGCGGGCGGCCAGCTGCTCCAGCTTCTCCTGCCGAATCAACTCGTTTCGCAGGGCCAATTCTCGCTCGTGCTCCGCTTTCTCTAGCCGTTCCCAGCCCTGAGGAGAGCATATGGGGGGGGGGCAGAGGAGAAGGTGGAGGAGGAAGACAGTGATGGAACCTGGCTATCTCCAGTATTCGAGGCAATAAGCCTATGTGCACCAGTTGCTGGGGAACATGGGTGGGAGGGTGCTGTTGCACCATGTCCTGCTTGTTCATCCCCGGCCGATGGCTGGTTGGCCACTGTGTGAACAGAGTGCTGGGCTAGATGGACCTTTGGTCTGATCCAGCATCAGGGCACTTCTGATGTTCTAATGAACCAACCCTTCCAATAGAAAACCAGTCTCCTTAGGGCACAATCCTATGCAAGGTTAGACAGAAAAAAGGCCTACAACTCCCAGCATCCTCTAGCTAGCACTGCTGACTGGGGAGTGCTGGGAGTTGTAGGAATTTTTCCTGTCTAAATATGCATAGGATGACACCTTTAAAATCTAAAAGCAGAGGTGCCAGGAACTCCAGCCTGCTTCAAAGCTCTGGGTCCTAATACGGGTGCAGAATTCCAAAAAGGCACTCTGCACATGATCAGAGGCACTGTAGTAGTAGTATTACACCCCCAGCAGTCGGAAGTTTGCAGGCTGATCCTGAGTTAAATTAAACCCAGATTCCAGAACCTGCCTAAATGAGAGCATTTTCCTATCTATCATTAACCGCCATAAGTCGATAGTTTCTGTTTGGAATCTGCAAACACTGAACCTGGGCTAAGCATTTTTATTTTTTACGTTCTTGTAGCATTCATCTACTATTTACTTTTGTTTGATGCATTTTTTAGGCTTCTTTCCTTTAAAATTAAAACGTTACAAGAGGTTAAAAAAAAAGCAAGCACATACACCAGAATCCATCGCACACATAAGTTGGCCTTTCCCCCCAAAATACATACCTGCCCTAAAGCGACCAACTGGCTTTCTGGGGCAGTTGAACTGGTCCTAACAAATATACACACAGGGATGCCCTAGAGGGGAACAGCCCTTCCTCTGCCTGCAGAAGGTCACGGGTTCAATCCCCGGCCTCTCCAGGTAGAGCAGAGGAAGAACCCTGCATGAAAACCTTTAAGAGCCGCTGTTGCCAGTCAGTGTTGGAGGTCTGACAAAGTTCTTCCGTTCCTAAACACTCCTGTCTTCCGCCACGCGGCCCTCACCTTGTTGATGTCCGAGATGAGCCGCCCTTCCCGGGGCGTGTAAACCTTCTGGTTGTTGGCTCTCATCTTGCTTTGGATGGTGAAGAGCAAAACTTCGAGGTTCCCCTTCTCTGTGAACCTGGGAACGGGATTGTGGAGGAAGAAGAATGAAGGTGGGGCAGGGGGAAGAGAAGGTAAGGACGAAGGCACGTTTTAAAACATGGGGGTGGGCAGGGAGTGCATCAGATGGGAACACCCCCTCCCATTCTCACAACATAAGCAGGGATGAACGTATCAGTCAATATCGGCTGTGCCAATATCAATTAAAAATCCAGTGCATTAACACAGGTCCAGAGTATTCCCAAAAGCCCGCAGGAACAAAAACATTTTTGCCTGCCTCCGGAAACGTAACAAGGAGGGAGGCAGTCTAGCCTCCCTGGAAAGGGAGTTCCAGAGCCTGGGGGCAGCCACCGAGGAGGCCCTCTCCCATGTTCCCACCAGGTGTGCCTGTGATGATGGTGGGACCGAGAGAAAGGCCTCCCCTGAAGATCTCAGGGCACGGGCAGGATCACATCGGAGAATATGGTCTAAAATGCAAACTGAATGGATCGTTTCCCCAGCCCTCCCTGTGAGCACACGAGGATTTTAAGGGGACCGGCGGTGCGCTGTCTTCCAGCACCCTCGGCCAACCTTTGGCACTGCTGCCGCTTCTCTCGGCGCCAGGCTTACTGACTCACTTGGGGGGCTTCTCCACGGTGCGGTAGGTGTTGAAGGCCTGCAGCTGGTTCTGCACCCCGCTCAGACAGTTGGCCAGCTTCCGGTCGTTCAGGGTCAGGATGGTCTGCTCGATCCACTGCAGGAGGTCGGAGGCCAGCGTCTCGTACTTATCAATCAACTTGTCCGCCTCGATGGCGTAGTCCAGCACCTGGCGGGGGAACCTGCGTCACTTGGGCCGCCCGGCAGCTTGGGAAAGGGCCTCTCGCTTGAGATGCCCCCTCCCCTTCCCAGGGAGCGTCCTCGCCCATTAGCAAGTTGGTAAAAGTTTTCCAAGTTTGTAACTTCTGTGGAGTTCGGAAACATCCGAACGTTGTCCGGGTTTGTAACTATTTCCAGGGCTTCCGGAGAGTCCAGCCCGCCATTTTATATCCTGCACTTTGTTCTGGTGTTCCCCGAAAGCTCGCACATCTTGCCACCCTAGTAAAATACAGCACCGCCTCCTCAACCGCCTGCCTCTCTTCCTGCATCTTTCCGGGAACGTTTGCCACCGGACGGCTTTTCCTCCCCTCCCCTCCCCTGAACCCCTCCCCAGTCCCTCTCGTGATACCTTCCCAATCCGCTTCCCTTCCACAGCTAAGGCTTTCATCTTAGAGAAGTAGTGGTAATAAGTGGCCACGTAAGTGATGATGGACTTCTCATCCGGCTGGTCCACGTTCACATCTAAGGAGAAGTGGGAGAACAAGGGCGGAGCGAGAGAAACAGGGCAAAATAGGGAGATTAATGCCTGGTTTCTTAGATGGACACCTGAATGTTGTTCTTAGGGTCCTTAGATGGACACACACACCCCAAGACTGCCAAGGAAGGAAGGAAGGAAGCAGCAGTACCTGCAGCCAGGTGAGTTTGCTTGCATCCTTTGCGAGTTTCAATTATGTGGCGTGTGTCTGTGCGTGTGCGTGTGTAGAATGGCCAAAAGGCTGAGAGCACCTAGCTGTATTTTTTAATTGTCTTTGTTTTGAATCACTTCTTAAATTGGAGGTAGGGGGGCATTTAAGGGATTGTGGGGTAGGGGTGAGGTTCCAACCCCTTCTTATTTTTCTTCCCATTTTTTTCCTTTTCTTCCCTCTCTTTTTGGTCTTGTTGTTTCAAAATGGTGTCCTGGGAATGTGAGAGCAATTCTGGGACGTAGGTGGGATGTGGTAAGAGTGCCTAGCACCTTGCTATTCTCCCCAATTTCCCCCACCCCCATTTTTTTCTTTTCTTCCCCCGCCCCACCCTGAATTTTTAGCCTGCTCAGCACTCGTGACCAGGAAGAGACTTGCCTTGATTTGACTTTTTCTGTGCTGGCGGAGTTGACAAATGTGGGCTCAAAGGAATGTTTTATTGCGTTGCTGTGTGGGTGAGAGAACCTCCCCCGTCACGCAACAACCCCTTTGCTAGGAACTTGTGATCTCGACGTTAACTTGCATGCCTCAGTTTGCCTGCAGTGGCTGTTCGCACAACACAAAAAACCCACACTCAATGGTTGAGCGTGGGTTGTTGTTGAACCGTGGGTTAGTGTGTTGTCTGAACCAAGGACATTTTCCGCAGGATGGCTTGTTGACCGTGCAGTGTGTCCTGTTACCCACCGTGAACAACCCGCCAACGAACCATGGGTTCTCAAAGTGTCTTGCTTGAGAAAAATAAGCCACACTGCATGGTTCACAATGACACCCAGCTGGAAATGTCCTCGGTTCAGACAACACCCTAACCCACAATTCAACAAACAACCCACAGTTCAGCAACAACCCACACTCAACCACTGAGTGTGGGTTGGTGCGTTGTGTGAACCCAGCCTCTCTGCGATGTGTTCCTGATGTTCTTCCTACTGCGATCCCTTGGCAACAGCTGCCACTGACCGAACTCACCTTCTGGGTCCAGGAGTTTGGTAAGGCCCAGTTCCTTTTCGGCAACGTTGAAGGCATTCTGGAGGTTGTAGTGTGCGTTGCATTTCTTCAGGGTGTCGATGTCTATCAGGTCTGGCCTGTTGAGGACAATAAGGTGAAGACACATACATGCCCAAGAATACAGGGATTGCCTTGTTGGGTCAGAACCACAAGTCTGTGTAGCCTAGCGCTCTGTCACCAACAGTGCACACCATCGAGAAATTCGCAAGCAGAGAATGCCTGGAGTTTATCTCTCTCTGAACACAAAGTTTTCTATTTATGGGCATCCTGGCCGTTAGCCACCGATGGACCAATCCTCTGTGAATCTAGAGCTAACCTTCTTCCAAAGCCGCTTGTGCTACCAGCCATGGCAACTTGCTGTAGCAATGAGTTCCGTGTGATCATCATGTTCCGCACACACAATTTTCTTTTATTTTTGGGTCTGTCCTAAGCTTGCGGGCATCGAACTTCACCTGATGATCCCAAACTCTCACGTTTCAAGAAAAAGGGAATTAGAATTCTCTCTAGACAATGGGCACTGGGTGCAACATTACTCTTGCTCCTTAGCATTTGTTTAGTCTCAAAGGCGTGCCGAGCCACGGACAGCGTGGGGCGTATCCTGCGATGCCACACGAGTGGAAGAAAACGACAGGATGTGGGGCTGCCCCATTTTGCCAGTGGGGAAAGCATTTATGTCCCCATTTTACTTTTCGATGCATGTTTCCAGTCTGTGGGGCTGGACATTTATAGGAAACGAGAAAGGGAAGATGGGCTAGCTGAACCTACTTTGAAGTACGTGAAGTAATAGGCACAACCAACTAAAGTCGTACACGCGCCAGCGTCCAAATGGGACTAGTGAGGCCGTGAAGTCCAGAGTCTAACACAGTGGTTCCCAAACTTTTTCAGGTCACCGCCCCCTTGGTTCCACAAACTCGTGCCCAGTGCCCCCTACCCTACACTATAAAAATCATTATTCAGAACAGCGGTTTTCAACGACCCACTAAGGAAGATAATAACAATAAAATTCAAAACAGTAACAATTAATTGAATATTTATTCAAAATCCAATTACATTTTTTTAGTTTATTCAATTAAACGTAATTGATGAACCTGATCCAGTGATATCATCTTTTCAAAGTCTGATAGTCATTGAGCAAGAATATTAGAGATCACATTTAGTAACTAGGGTAGAGGACCTCACGATTCTGCAAATTCTTAATGTGATGGGTGGGCTTGATGAAAGGATACCAGTTTCCCAATGTCTGGTTTAAAGTCACTTAACATGAGTCTTAAATCACTGTGTTTAGTAATCTGGAGTCGATTTCTTTGCTTGGAGAGAAGTAGGCAGACCACACTAAAACCGCGTTCCACCCAATATGATGTTGGAAATGCAACCAGGAGCTTCTGAAACACTCTCCATTGTGCAAGATAGCGATCAGAAATTTCCTTCGGTAACCAAAACTTCTGGAGCGCCCCCCTGCCGCCCCTTTGCCTCTTAGCGGGCCCCCCTGCCACCCCCTTGCCTCTTAACGGCCCCCCTATGCAATCCCACCACCCCCAAGGGGGTGGTACCGCCCACTTTGGGAACCACTGGTCTAACATTACGCCACGGCACCACCACTACCACTGACCTGTGTTTGTGGACAATCGCGTTGAAAGCCAGGCCGTCCCGCCAGCTGGTGGTGAAGTTGTGGACGTTCACGTTTGGGTACCTGTAAACACACAGAGACAAGGGGAAAGGGATGAGGAGAGACGTCCCCGCTTATTCATTTCGTTTGCCTCAAGGGTTTAATTTTGACCTATCCCTAAAGTTCATGGCAGGTAGCAACAAATACTCATCTGTGCTCTTCCTAATCCTAATCTCATTTACTAATATTAATCCAAACTAATATTATTAATAATAATAATAATAATTTTGGATGTTGCATCATCCAAATGACGTCCTTATACCATCTCTAAAAAACGTTGGCCCAAACAGAAAGACCCTCCAGTAAGATGCTTAGGAATATTTGATTAAGCCCATGAACGTGTACAGAGTGCCTTTCATAGCCAGCTCTTCCCCGCTTCCTCCTTCGGGCTTCTTGAAACATCAACTCCTGGCAATGCTTAAAATTATTATTATTATTATTATTATTATTATTATTATTATTATTATTTATTGCATTTGTATACTGCCCCATTCTGGGTGGTTCACGTAAGATAAAAACACTTAAAAACATTATACAAAGATTAAAAACCACAAAAACAAGCAAAATACACATACTTTTAAAACCACTATAACAACTTTAAAAACAATGAGCCAAAAAACAGACCCAGGGTCATTACACATTGCTAAATGCCTGGGAAAAGAGAAAAGTCTTGACCTGGCACTGAAAAGATGACAATGTCGGCGCCAGGCGGGCCTCGTCAGGGAGATTTTCCACAGCTGGGGGGCCACCACAGAGAAGGCCCTCTCTCTTGTCACCACCCTCCAAGCTTCCCTCGGGGTAGGCACCCGGAGGAGGATGGGAGAACCTATGTGGTCTCACGCTCAGTTGGGCTGGATTTGGCCTCAAAGGGAGGGCAGCGAGTTACTATCCGCTAGCCCACATGGCTATGGGAGGTGGGGGAAGCCCCTAGCCCACCTGACTCCAATATCTTCCTTACCCAGCTGTTTTCATCTGGCACCAGAGCAGCAAAGCATCCTTGGCAGACTTTTTCTCTTTGTTATCCTCCGTCTCCACGCTGATATCTTGGATCTACAGGAGAGGACAGTTAGAACAAAAATTTCTCCGTTGATCAGAGCTGGGGACAATCAGAGCAGCAGACACTCTGCAATTTTGGCCATAGCTAGACCTAAGGTTTATCCCTGGATCGTCCAGGGGTCAAACCTGTTCATCTAGGGCTGTAGCTAGACCTAAGGTTTATCCCAGGATTGTCCTGGGGTCAAACCTGTTCATCTAAGTGCCACACAGGGCATCCAGTGCTCAGGCAGGGACGAACCCTGGATGATCCTGGGATAAACCTTAGGTCTAGCTACAGCCTAGGTGACACACAGGGGATCCAGTGCTCAGGCAGGGGCAAACCCTGGATGATCCCAGGATAAACCTTAGGTCTAGCTGTAACCTTTGTTGTATTAAATACGGATTTAAAAGCCTGTGCTCATCCTATTCAAATTCTGCACCAATTTTTTTTTTAAAGGGGGAGAATTCTGCAGCCTGCCTGAGCCGAGCAAATTTGATTAAGTCTCTAATTTTTGCATTTTGTATTTGTTTTGCTCCTTTTGAAATGAAAGTGGGTGTACTTAGGACACAGGATTCTGCCCACAAGCTACCACGTTGTTTCTTTTTCTACGTTTCTGTGGAAATAGAAAGGGTACACAGTTCTGACTGCGGGCCTCGGGTGGACAGGAGGAGGGTGAGACGTGGAAGGCCAAATCGAGGGGGAATCGAGAGCGAGGGAGGGAGAAGAAGCAGGGCTCAGGTTGTACCTGGAAGCGGAGGATGATGGTCCAGATGAGGCCCAGCGTCAGGCGATGGTTGCCGTCGACGATGTCGTGAGAGCCCATGTTCTCCAAATGGACACGCTGCTCCTTCAAGAACTGGAGCGCCTTGTCCACGTTTTCCAGGCAGTGAATGCGCATACGGCCCTTCGTTGGCTTGGGCTAGCAGAACGGGGAGAGAGAGAGAGGGGGGGGCTTAATTTATCTTAATTAAGATCATAGGAGGAAACCTTGCTGCTTGTAGAATCATAGAATCATAGAATAGCAGAGTTGGAAGGGTCCTACAAGGCCATCGAGTCCAACCCCCTGCTCAATGCAGGAATCCACCCTAAAGCATCCCTGACAGATGGTTGTCCAGCTGCCTCTTGAAGGCCTCTAGTGTGGGAGAGCCCACAACCTCCCTAGGTCACTGGTTCCAGTGTCGTACTGCTCTAACAGTCTGGACGTTTTTCCTGCTGTCCAGCTGGAATCTGGCTTCCTGTCACTTGAGCCCGTTATTCCGTGTCCTGCACTCTGGGAGGATCGAGAAGAGATCCTGGCCCTCCTCTGTGTGACAACCTTTCAAGTATTTTTAAGATTTCTCCCTGGGTTGGAGCATTTGCATGTGTTATCTTTCTATCTCAGAGATCACAGAATCATAGAATTGCAGAGTTGGAAGGGACCTTCAAGGCCATCCAGTCCAACCCCCTGCTCAATGCAGGAATCCACCCTAAAGCATCCCTGACAGATGGTTGTCCAGCTGCCTCTTGAATGCCATGTACCATGTCCTTTTTTTTATATATATATATATATATATATATATATATATATATATATATATATAATATTTTTATTATTTAGATTTTATTACACATACTTAATACACCACAATAATGAAATTAAAAAAGAACTTAATAAAATAATATAATACTGTCTCGTGCACCCCAACCCCCGGGGACCCTTATTCTCCTTTCCAAAATTGTAATGTATCCTGCGACGGTTTACTCCCTTTCCCTTTTTCTAATACAAATTTAACAAATGGTCTCCGAACCTCATCAAAGTCATTTCGCTTCAGCACTCCTCTCTTAACTTTAATACTACTCGTGAGTCTGTCGTTAATAGCTATATCCCAGACTTCTTTATACCATTCTTCTATTTGATAATCCCTTTGTTCCTTCCAATTCCTGGCAATTATTAATCTAGCTGCAGTTAATAAGTTGTTTATTAAATCTTTACTGTTTTGTGTACATTTAACCTCTTCATATATTGATAACAGAGCTATCCTTGGCCCTATCTTTACCTTCCATCCCATTATTTATTTATTAATTACATTTTTATACCGCCCAATAGCCGAAGCTCTCTGGGCGGTTCACAAAAATTAAAACCATAATAAAAAACCAATAGGTTAAAAGCACAAATACAAAATACAGTATAAAAAATACAACCAGGATAAAACCACGCAGCAAAATTGATATAAGATTAAAATACAGAGTTAGAACAGTAAAATTTAAATTTAAGTTAAAATTAAGTGTTAAAATACTGAGAGAATAAAAAGGTCTTCAGCTGGCGACGAAAGGAATACAGTTTAGGCGCCAGGCGGATCTCTCTGGGGAGCTCATTCCACAACCGGGGTGCCGCAGCGGAGAAAGCTGATATGATAAATTATATCATTTATCTCTTTAAATGCTATTTGCCAAAACCTCTGAGTAGCTTCACAAGTCCACCACATATGGAAATACGTGCCTTTTTCCTGACAACCTCTCCAGCAATATACAGAATACTTTTTATCCATTTGGTGTCATCTTACTGGTGTTAAATATCACCTCCATATCAATTTATAATAATTTTCCTTTATTCTTACCGACATAGTCTTTAACAGATGTTAGTTCCATATCTTTTCCCACTCTTGACTACTCAACTGTTTTTCCATGTCTTGATCTCATGTCATTTTATAATGTTCATATTGCTCTTCCAATCCCAGCAATATCTTATATAATGCACTCATTATACTTGTACCATGTCCTGTAGACTGTCATCTGACAGCACCACAGCCTTCTCCGTGGTGACCCCCAATTGATGGAAGGATCTCCCTCCTGGCATTTGGGAGGTGCCAGCAGTAGCGTGTTTTGGATGCCAATTAAAGAGCCGTTCCTTTCCCTGGGCCCTTCCTGAGTGAGCGCGCTCCCCAGTTTGCAATTACAGCGCCGTATTGTTTAAAATTGGTTCTAATGTTTTATTAATGCTTTATATAAATGCTTTAGCAATTATTATACATTTTAATTTGATTTTAATGTCTATGACAATGTATTTAAATTCTCTCGTAAACCGCTTAGAGGTGTTTTTTTAAATAGAAGGGTGCAATCCTAGGCATAGAATCCTAGAATAGCAGAGTTGGAAGGGGCCTACAAGGCCATCGAGTCCAACCCCCCTGCTCAATGCAAGAATCCACCCTAAAGCATCCCTGACAGGTGGTTGCCCAGCTGCCTCTTGAAGGCCTCTAGTGTGGGAGAGACTATGACCTCCCTACGTAACTGATTCCATTGTCGTACTGCTCTAACGGTCAGGAAGTTTTTCCTGATGTCCAGCCGGAATCTGGCTTCCTTTAACTTGAGCCCGTTATTCCATGTCCTGCACTCTGGGAGGATCGAGAAGAGATCCTGGCCCTCCTCTGTGTGACAACCTTTGAAGTATTTGAAGAGTGCATGTTTAGACAGCAAAAAAAGGCCCTAAATAAGTAAGGAGAACCAGGGCTCAACTTTAGGAACTCTGCCCAGCTGTTTATTTCGTTGCAGTATGTCTATCCCCGCTCCTCAGCCAAAAAAGGGCTCCAAGAGGGGCTTACAAAGATTAATAACCATGACACAGTCCCAGCCCATTTACCATTAGACATGACACAAAAAGAAAAAGGGTTGATAGGGAGGAGGAAAGCAAGCGTGTCAGTTTCAGCACCTCTCCTTTCTCAAGGTTAAACCACTGGGAAGAGGGCATTCATACGCAAAAGGGCCAACGCTCTGGATGTGTTGGACTACAGCTTCCATAATCCGCAGCAGGCCCGCCCACCTGGGAGTTGTAGCCCAACACAACTGGAGGGCACGTTGTTGGGAAGGCTGTTATGCTTCTCAGTCCACCCCCTGAAATTCTTGCTCCGTAATTATAGCCCTGACGGCATTTTTCTTTGCACATTCCTCTCAAGTGCATGAAAGCCCTTTAGCCCCCAGCACACAGCTAATGAGCATAATTAAGGTGACTCTCATTCCTGTTTTGACAGGTGGGGGGCCTGGGCTGAGACAGCGTAACAGCGGCCGTTCTGCTGGGTCAGACCAAAGGCCTAGCGAGCGTCGCGTTCTGTTCCCACAGCGGCTAATCAGATGCCTCTGGAAAACCCACAAGCAGGACATGACCACAACAGCACCCTCCCACCCATGTTCCCCAGCAACTGATGTACCTAGGCAGATTGCCTCTGATACTGGAGGCAGCATATAGCCATCTGGACTAGTAGCCCGGATAGCCGTCTTCTCCAGGAATTTGTGCAGCCTCCTTTTAAAGCCATCTAAATGCGTGGCTATCACCACGTCTTGTACTAGCCATCTTGCCGGTGGCTACTAGGAGCAGGGCTTTCTCCGCTGTGGCACCCGGGCTGTGGAACGAGCTCCCCAGAGAGGTCCGCCTGGCGCCTGCACTGTATTTTTTTTCGTCGCCAGCTGAAGACCTTTTTATTTTCTCAGTATTTTAACACCTAAATTTAAACTTCGCAGTTTTAATTCTGCATTTTAATCCTATATCCATTTCTGCTGTGTGGTTTTATCCTGGTTGTGCTTTTTATATTGCATTTTGGATCTGGGTTTTTAGATTGCTGGATGTTTTATTATGTTCTTAATGTTGTTATTATTATTATTATTATTATTATTTATTTATATAGCACCATCAATGCACATGGTGCTGTACATAGTAAAACAATAAATAGCAAGACCCTGCCGCATAGGCTTACATTCTAATAATGGTTTTAATTTTTGTGAACCGCCCAGAGAGCTTCGGCTATGGGGCGGTATAAAAATGTAATAAATAAATAAATAAAAATACCAGTGAATTCCATAGTTTGACTCTGCGCTGAGTGAAGAAGTCCTTGCTTTGATCTGTGCTGAACCTCCCACCCATCAGCTTCATGGGATAGGACCCCTTTGGGTTCTAGGATTAGAAGAGAGGGAGGAACAAGTCTCCCTGTCCACATCCTCCACGCCACGCATCATTTTGCACACCTCTGCCACGTCTCCCCTCGCTCGCTCCGTTTCCCTAAACTAAACAGTCCCGGCCATCGTGAGCTTTCGTCACCGGGGAGTCGTTCCAGCCCCTGGGTCTTTTCAGTCGCCCTTTTCTGCACTTTTTCCAGCCTGCACACAATCAATCCCCAGCAGTGCCGGGAACAGACTTTGGGGTGGGCAAATCACCTTCCATGGCCGTGATCCCTAACATAGAATTTGCCTTTTTTCACAGCTGCTACCCACTGGGTCACGATTTCCATTGAGGGAAAGTTGCTTGGAACACAGGAAGTTGCCCTGGCTGCAGCACCTCTCTATTTATTACATGCCTTCATTTATAACATTTCTACACCGCCCCATAGCAGAAGCTCTCTGGGCAGTTTGCAAAGGGGTCTCATGCAGAAGAGGGTCTTTCTTTTCCCACCACCTGCCACCCCCTTTTTTCCTATCCTGGTCGCTCCCTTCCTCCCTGCACTCATACAGGGACTACCGCCAGCATCTTCTGCACACCCAGTTACCTGCCCCTGTGTGCAGAGGGCATGCCTGTGATCCAGGAACACGTCACACTAGGTTGCACCAGCCAGGCAGCCGGTTAGACCAGCGTCGGAACTGCCTCCCGACACAGCATTCCCAGACGAGGTTCCCAGAACGGCTTCATCTGGGTGCCACTGAGGTTCAAAAACCCCAAGGGAGGGGCAGGGCGGGCGGCCCTGCCCAGGAGAAGAATTTCCTCTCCGTTTGCAAACCTTAAAACACGAGGCTGAATGGAAGGGCGGAACCAAGGGGTGTACTGAGGACGGCGGAATGGGGCAAGGAGAGGAAATGGCAGCGTGGGCCGGGAGACAAGCAATTCCCAGGCAGGAGGTGTGGCTGGCCCTGTGGAGACCGCTGGAATGGGTTCAACAACGTCCCAACACTATCCATGCAGCATCCCCATTTGCATGCAAAATGTCTGAGCAGGGAGCTGGGCATTGAACAGAAGCTAAGCCAAACCCGCACGGCTTCTATTTTAACACACCCTTCTCTGTGTATATCTCTCTACCAGGATCATTATAAAGCTCTATACACACACACACACACACACACACACACACAGTCCCCCCACCAAAGAGCAGAGACCTCTGTCTCTTACATTTAATTTCTAAAAGCTCCTCCAACAAGGCCCCCAATTTTGAACCCCGGTCGTTCTAACTCTGGCTGCCACTGTGGGCCAAGCTATTTGTCAAATGCATAGTTTAAAAGTATACTCGTGAGCAAGGTTCTACTCATGAGTAGGCCATTCCTCAGGTGGCACCGATGACCTCTGGGGGAGGTCCCCGAAGGCTTAAATGCCTTCATCCTGGAATAATGTCTGCAGGAGGTCATAAAATGCTGCCTGGTCTTTCCCTTGCAAATTCTGTTCTTCTCTGAACCTCTCACATTTTTGGACCTTGCTTTTGGAAATGACCTCGGCTCAAACCCCGGAGTTCTTGTCCCTGTGCCACGGGAAGCAGGGCAGAGCCCATTTTTCTGCAACGGCTAAAGCTCCTGCACCAAGCACAGCTGTAACGGCACATAAAAGTGCAACACGGTGATGGAAATGTGAGGCTCCCAACGCATAGATTGCAGAAGCCATTTTATCCCTGTCCAGGAAAGGGCACACTTGACGGACCAACAGAAGCTGGTCATGGGCGCTCCTCACCATAGAAGCCACAGGCTTCTAATGATGAGGCCGGCAGCACTCCAAAACTTGTTTATTATTATTATTCTACCTGAGAGAGTGCAACTTCAGCTAGAACAGGCAAGCTCGCTGTTTCCCGCAATTGGGAACCACCCACTCACGGCGTCTCCACCTTGCTGGAACTCAGCCTCAGTTCGCTGCCTCGCACCCAACCCACCACGGCGACCAGGCGCGGCTTCAGAACATGCACATACTCTTCTGAACCAGAGGAAATCGGTCCCCGAATGACCATCCAGAGGTCACCCGGCCACCAAGGCAGCCAAAGCCGACTCCATTTTATTCCTGCAGTCATGTATGGTTGGAGTGAGTTTCAAACGCAAAACCGCGCAAGGGCAGGAATGTATAAAACCAGGGTTGGCAAATAGTTTTGTTATCGTTCCGACATATCAGAAATGAGAAGCGGTTGTAAAGCATGCAGTGGGAATTTGGGGCGGGGCAAAACGTTAGTCATGTGCTTCACAACTGAAGCGATACACATGGCCTTCGAAAGCCTCCCCCCCCCCCCCGCACCACTGCGCAGTTGATTACAACCCGCGGCCAGCCAATAAAGCTAGCAGGTGTTAAGACGCTTTCAGCCCAAGGGCCAGACTCCATTCCAGAAAAGTGCTCGGGGCCCGCGTTCCAATGGTGGGCGGGGCTAAAGGCAATAGGGGAGGGGCCCAAATACCAGCCTGTTTGAGCTAGAAGCCCTTAGAGCAGTGGTTCCCAAAGTGGGTGGTATTGCCCCCTTGGGGGCGGTGGGATTGCATAGGGGAGCGTTAAGAGGCAAGGGAGCAGCAGGGGCGCGCGCGAGGTGATCTTTTCCGAGAAGCGCCTCTCCAAAAGGTCTTAAAACCCAGGGACATTTTTATGGGAGAAGGTAGTTTGGTCCCAAGCGATATAGGGGAAGAATCCACACATGTATTAATACCATTTAAGAAGAGTCCTTTTAACGGTGAATTGAAATGTTTCAAAAGCACCAAAATGCTAATGAAGAGACATAGCCTGCTTGGTGTGCCCCGTCATGCCGGCTGCAAAACAGAGGCGTTCACTCTCTTTTCCCTCCCTCCCTCGGCAAACCTGTGGCGGGTGCTTCGGATTTGAATAAATATTCAATTAATTGTTACTGTTTTGAATTTTGTTATTATCTTCCTTAGTGGGTCGTTGAAAACAGCTATTATGAATAATGGTTTTTATAGGGTAGGGTAGGGGGCACTGGGCATGAGTTTGTGGAACCAAGGGGGCGGTGACCTGAGAAAGTTTGGGAACCACTGCCTTAGAGGCATTTCAGCCTTTCAGAACGTGGGAGAAACGGCACGACGACTGCAGAAAGCCTGGAAACCATGAAGCAACTTGCGGTTAGGGGAAAGGGGAGTGGCTGCCTGGGGACCTCTGGAAGGCCAGATTCGGGCCCCGGGCTTGCAGTTCTGCACCCCTGCTGAAAAGGAAGGATGCCTTCAGACAGCCTGTGGGACTCACTGCGACAAGATGCGGCGAAGGGCCTTGGCTTCAATGTTTTTTAAGAAGATTACACAAATTTGTGGACAACTAGGCTATGATGGCTATATGCCAACTCCTGGATCCGAGGCAAAATACCAGTGGAAGAACCACCACTGGGAAGCAACCACGAGAGAGGACTGCAGCCTTCAATTCCTTGTGGGTTTGCCAGAGGCGTCTGGGCGGGAACTGTGAGACCCAAGTTGCTGACCCCATAGCAGGAATCTTCTTCGGTTCTTACCTCCACTAATCTTCCTTTTACTTTCAGATCTTCCTACCCTGCGTCTCACATTTATCTTTCAACTGTAAGCCCGTGGGCAGGGCCTTTGTTGCTTTTGCATGGCACCCAGCAATTTCAGGTGCTTTATCCATCAATCCCGCTGGGCTGGCTCTGCGTCCGTCGTTCCCTCTCCGGGTTATAAAGGCAAACCTGTCTGCCAAATACCCGCCTGCTAGTTAATGCAAGGAGAGGTGA
The DNA here is from genome assembly GCF_023053635.1 of Elgaria multicarinata webbii. Lineage (NCBI taxonomy): Eukaryota > Metazoa > Chordata > Lepidosauria > Squamata > Anguidae > Elgaria > Elgaria multicarinata. The sequence continues at coordinate 14,534,750 of NC_086191.1, read as the reverse complement.
GGGACGGGCCAAGCCAGGCTTGTGAATAAGCCTGCAAAAGTTACTAGCTTGCCTGTAATTTTTTAAGAAGGCAGTAGCAGGGGTCGGCAACATGGAGCCCATTGGCACTGATGTGCCCCCAGACACCTTCTTCGGTGGTCCCCGAGACACCCGATTCTTCCCAATTTTTATTTAGAAATATTTATTATATTTTCATATTGGCTGCTGGGATGGTTTCAGCATGCAGGGGGAGCGATCTGCAGCCATCTTGGCTTCCTATAGATGCCCTCTGTGCAGATGCCTTGTGTGATTAGACTTTGGGCCAGTCACATGGCTCTCAGCCTGACCTACTTCACAGGGTTGTTGTGAGGATAAATAGAGAGGAGGAGCCTTGGGTTTCTTGAAAGAGGGTGGGGGGAAGGCAGGGATATAAATATAACAATAAATAAATGCCGAAATCAGAGTAGATGCCATGACAGCCTCTTAAATGAAGAGCATTCTGAAGACAGGGTGCCACAGCCAAGTAGGCTCCGTCCCCAGTTGCTGCCTGCCTTGTCTCAGACAACTGTGGCAGCCAGAGGGGAGCTTCTATATACGATTGAAGTATACGGGCCAACTGAATTCTTTAAAAATGCTAGAACTGAGTGTTGTGTTTGTTTTTGCACATGCATGCATGCACCTAGCACCACTAAGCCGAACCCTGGGCCTTTTAGCACCTCCCTGCTGTAGGGGAAAATGAGCTAGGTTGTTCCAAGATGACCTTGCTTTGATTCGCTTGGTTCGCATCATCCCTTGGGGCCTGTAACATCTCCTAACTTACTTTAGCATCTCTCTCTTTCTCTCTCTCTCAGTCTCTCTGTTAACATCTGCCGGAAAATTCACCAGCCAAGGCAGAAGCACCTGCCAAGCTACCAGGCAGGGTGGATCTTGCTGCCAGGCTGCCTGGGAACCGGAAAAACAGCCTCGCTTGGGCTGGGAACGGGCCGTTCCCCTCTCGGCTGTGAGGGAGGCGATGCGTGGAATTCTGGGAACAGGGGTGTGTGTGTGTATGTGTGTGTCTCTCCTGGTGGGGAGGTGGCTGAGGATGGCTCAGTCTGAAAAGGTCTAAGGAGACGTGGCAGAGATGAAGAAAGCATATTTTTCTCCAATTGCCCCTGACTAGATTCACTCTCATACAAACAATTCAGGGGGTCCCTTATTCATCACGCAAAATAATGCATTTTTCTTAGGGTAACAGGGCAGGAATTGCACAGTCTCAACCGCTGAATGCAGGGAAATTCGCTGGAGGTGTGCAAAACGATGCGTGGCAGAGAAAATGGATAGGGGGACATTTTTCTCCCTCTTTCATCATACTAGAACCCCATGGGGGGTCATATCCCATGAAGCTGATGGGTGGGAGATTCAGGATAGGCAAAAGGAAGGACTTTACACAGTGCAGAGTTAAACCATGGAATTCGTTACAAGGCGTAGTGATGGCCACCAATTTATTTTCACGCATATCGTCCTGGAAGAAGAGCTGGCAGGCGGTATTTGCATTTTTTAATAAATAAATTGGAAATGACCACTGAGAAACAAGCTCAAATGGGTCTGTGGAGCTCAGCATTTTTTCTTCTCCTTGGTTAGGCTATGTAGTTTTTCCTAATCTTTAATACACAGATGCCATTGGACTACAAGTCTCATAATGATCAACACAACAACTAAAGGAACTCATTTATAGGCACTCAGTATCTGTACTATGTAAAAGGATTCTGCAATCTTCTTGGGATTTTTCCACCTTGACTTATTACCAAGTGCCCTGAAAGTAATTATGAAATAAGTGCAATCCTTCAAAGCTGCAGTGTCATCGTTTGTAGGAAAGTACTTCTTGCTGCAAACTGTGCCTGTATATAAAATTACAAACTTATTTGAAGAGCTTTCTTCACTCCAGGAAGACAATGAAATTAGGAGGATAAGACTCAAACCAGTCTTGCAAGCAAATATTTTGAGTTGGAACAATTTGCTCAAAAAGTTGCTGGTCCCCCCCTCCCCTCCCCAATTGTTTCAACACAAAACTTTGTGTGCGAAAACGTTTACATTCTCCAAGTTCGACGGTTATTTTCCTGAATTTCATTGTGCTTGTTTGAAGAGCTATCCTAAATGTGCTGCCCATCAGTCTATAGCTGGTGGATGTTTGAAGCTTAAAAAAGAAAGAAGGAAATGAAATGGGTGCAAACAAAGGGATTTAGCGAGTCAATACTTTGCACCACAGTTAAATATGGAATGGAATGAGCTTCCTAGACAGGTTCATGCGACACCTATATGGCACTCTTTCGGGCGCCAGGCAAAGTCCTTTTTATTTTCCCTAGCATTTTAGCATTCCAGTTTTTAGCCCTGCTGTTTGAAATCTATTGCATTTTAAGTCCCTGCACTGCTGCTAGTTTTTTTAAAAAAACTCTAGTTGCAATTTTATCCTACAGTTTTAAGCCGTTGTGTTTTATATTTTATTTTATGCTGTATTCTTTTTTATTTTGGTGAACAACTCAAAGAACTTAATCTATTGGGCGTTATAGAAATAGAATGAATGAATGAATGAATGAATATTTTAAAATGCTTCCAGACAGAGGGTTCCTAACGCATTGTGCAGCTATTCATACTTTAATTTGTTTTTAGGCGTGTATATTTATTGTTCTATACTGTATGCTTTTATCTGTAGGCCGCCCTGAGATCTTAATGATATAGGAAGAGATGGCTGCAAGAGCTGGACCATAAGGAAAGCTGAGCGAAGGAAGATAGATGCTTTTGAACTGTGGTGTTGGAGGAAAATTCTGAGAGTGCCGTGGACTGCAAGAAGATCAAACCAGTCCCTACTCCAGGAAATCAAGCCAGACTGCTCACTTGAGGGAAGGGTATTAAAGGCAAAACTGAAGTACTTTGGCCACATAATGAGAAGACAGGATACCCTGGAGAAGAGGCTGATGCTAGGGAAAGTGGAAGGCAAAAGGAAGAGGGGCCGACCAAGGGCAAGATGGATGGAGGATATTCTGGAGGTGACAGACTTGACCTTGGGGGGGCTAGGGAGGGCGACAGCCGACAGAAAGCTCTGGCGTGGGCTGGTCCATGAAGTCACGAAGAGTCGGAAACGACTGAACGAATAAACAACAACAAATAAATGTTTTAAATAAATAAATAAATAAATATTCCATCCTTTTCCTCCTTAATGGAGTTTTATTTTCCGATAAGCAATGAGAAAACACAAGAGGGCTACGAACACAAGACACAAATCATCTAGACGCCCTGTCACCAACGAACCCTTCAGATTTCTCATCTTTAAAAAGCGCCCCGCAAAGGGAAGTTATATAAGTTCTGCGCCACCCGGTACCCACGAAGACTTGTTTTTTGTGGAACATGGCTTAGGATTTTTTAAAAAAATGTATGTTCATCATAAGTAAATACATTTGTATTTAGACCTGTCTTATAACACGCTGGAGCGTTCGCTGCGTTGCTTCAGCCCCTTTTCCAGCCACTCACCAGCTGCTCCCCCGAGAGCACCTCCAGGAGACGCAGAAGCATCCGGCCATCCCGCAGGTCGCTGTACAGGTCGCTGATGCGGCACGTGACCCGGGCCAGGTGAGAGTTCACCCATTTGGTGAAGGTCTTCTTCTGCACGGCCTCTCGCTCATCTGCAAGACAAAAGCACGCAGCAATCAGAAGCAAGTCTCGGCCGCAGCCCAAGCCGGGCCATCCTGCACCCAGAACTGGTGCTTGTCTCTTCTTCCAGTGCGACACGGCTGCAAAAAAGGCAAATGCTATTTTGGGCTGCATTAATAGAAGTAGAGCTTCCAAATCGCGGGAGGTGCTGGTTCCTCTCTATTCGGCCCTGGTTAGGCCTCATCTAGAGTATTGCATCCAGTTTTGGGCTCCACAATTCAAAAAGGACGCAGACATGCTGGAGCGTGTTCAGAGGAGGGCAACCAGGGTGATCAGGGGTCTGGAAACAAAGCCCTATGAAGAGAGACTGAAAGAACTGGGCATGTTTAGCCTGGAGAAGAGGAGATTGAGGGGAGACATGATAGCACTCTTCAGATACTTAAAAGGTTGTCACACAGAGGAGGGCCAGGATCTTTTCTCAATCCTCCCAGAGTGCAGGACACGGAATAACGGGCTCAAGTTAAAGGAAGTCAGATTCCGGCTGGACATCAGGAAAAACGTCCTGACTGTTAGAGCAGTACGACAGTGGAATCAGTGACCTAGGGAGGTGGTGGGCTCTCCCACACTAGAGGCCTTCAAGAGGCAGCTGGACAAGCATCTGTCAGGGATGCTTTAGGGTGGATGCCTGCATTGAGCAGGGGGTTGGACTCGATGGCCTTAGAGGCCCCTTCCAACTCTACTATTCTGATTCTATGATTCTTTCTCTACAAAACACACCTCACACCCACCACAGTAAGATAGGCCGTGTAACTTCTGCACTTCCAAATACGACCGGCCTGTTGCCTGCAAGCCCCCAGGAAGACAAAGAGAGAAGAGAGGAGGAGGAAAAACGCAAGCTCAGGCACCAGTTCTAGTTCTTAGCACCGGGATGGAAACAGTGCAGGCAGCCTGATGGAACGGCTGCCAGCTAGGTGATACTTGAGGGACGGCCAACGGCAGTGAGATAGGGCAGGAGGCAAAGCGCATCAAGGGATCGCTTGGTTTGAACTAACTCCTCATGTGACCGCAGGCTTTTGTATTTAATTTCCTGCACCTGGACTGTGACATCATACCAACTGGCATTATGAGAAGGTTCCTGCAGAAATGCCACATCCTCCGTCTTTTAGGGCAAGGAGAAGCCCTGTCCTCCGGAGGAGGGGTGGGCACACGCACCCTCTCCGCTGCCCTGAAATTTGTGATGGGGGCAGTTCAAGAATGGGGCCTTGCCTTTCGGGCTCAGATGGGAATTATCCTTCTCTGTCAAATGCCAGAGGAGGAAAGAGGAGAGCCTGGGACTGCCCCAAAGTCATCCAGTGAGTTTCCATGGCCATGTGATGACTAGAACTCGGATCTCCCAACTCCCAGTGTATCTTGTATTCAGGATTTTGGGGAAGTTCCTTGTCTTTTGCTTCACCTGTTCACCTTTCTGAGTAATGGGTGTTTTTTTTGCGATGGGTTGTGTCTACCACAGCAGCCATTTTGTGACAGCGCCCATGATACTTCCTCAAAAATCCAAATATGCTTACTGAGCCTGAAAGACGGGCAAACCATTGGTTGATTAATTGGAGGGGATTAATAACTCGGCATGATTTTTTTTTGTCAGTGAGGCTCAAATAGGGCAGAGTTTTTGAAGCTATTTTGTTTCTGGTGTGCTACTGTAATAGGTAATGGAACATAAGTCTTTCCCGGTAGCAGAGCATGGGGTTGTTGGCTAAACTGCTACATTCTCAAACATTTCCTTCAATATCTCAAAAAGGAACCCATACTAATGTTTCAGTAATATACAAATTTACTTAACCAATGGATTGGTTAAATGGTAGATAACTAAATCAACTAAAAACACTTTTTATCGGTGAAGAGCCCCAGTTGTTAAGCATCACTTGGTTTGCTATCTCAGTATTTCCAGCAATCTTTAACTAACTTTTTATCTGGAAGAGCTTCTTTGCTAACTTTCTGGAGCTATTAAAGGGTATATTCTGCCATTTTTTTTAAGGTGCCAGACAAAAATACTCTTGTTCTCTCAGGCCTTTAAGGTATTCTAGGATCATTTCTTCTATTTTTACTCTTTAGGGCAGATGTCACAGCTAAGACACTGAGCTATGAATCAGGAAGTCAGCGGTTTGAATGTCATCTTTTCCATAAATTCACTCAGGAGGCTTACGCAAACCGCTCATTCTCAGCCTCGGGCTCCATCCTGTGTGATATATGGGGGGGGGGTGTCTTTCAGCCTGGGGGCAATTTCAGAGAAGTTCTTGGGGGCCGCAATAGGGATAGAGAAGAAGAAGAAGAAGAAGAAGGAGGAGGAGGAGGAGGAGGAGGAGGAGGAAGATTGTCACTTGAAGAGACAGGAGGGTAAGGAGACCAGAGAAGCAGGCAAGGGAAATGCACTCTGCACATGCTCTGCAGGAGGGTAGGCTTCAGTTTTTGGAGCAAGGTGCCCTCAATGGTGCCCCGCCCTAAGCGGGTCCACTTTCTCACTGCCATTCTCAGCTGCTGCCTTGCTTTTCCTCCTCTTTTGCATTATTGCTGCTTCTTGCATGCTGGAGAACCCCCAAAGCCAAAACCTCCCGTCCACTGCAAAAGGAGGTGCGCAACGCCCAGCCCTGGCTTGGGTGAAGGCTGTATCGTTGCCCCGTTCTGGATTTATGGCGGCGGTGGGGTGGGTGTGTCTCATGGCCTTCTGCGCGGCTGGCATTTGCCCTGCAGCCCAGGCAGGTGCTGCTCCGCTGCCCCGACCCACAGCGCGTGTAGAGACAGCCTCCGTGGGGCCGAGGGCTCAGCCTGCCCTTCAGCCTGAGTCACCGGGACATGTCGGAGCAGGGCTTGTGCTGTGCTAAAAAAAAACAGGTCTGAATGGAAGAGCTGGGGTGGATACAGAAGCATTTTGGAAAGGGAAGTTGTTTACGGGAGTCCTGGCCGGGCGTAAACAAACAGCCCCCCCCTCCCCGGAGCCCCAAAGCCTTCGCCAGAGACCGAAATAGAGCCTCCCCCTGCACCACTCCCAGATATTAGTGAGCTGTCTGTAAGCAGGGAGAGGCCAGGCCCCAAGGCCGCCTGGGCAATTATCCTTCACCGTCGAATGCCAGAGGCGAAGGAGAGAAGGTCTGTCCTTGATTACAGATCGCCCCCCCCCACAATTGAAAACACCAATCCCTAAACAGGTCTTGTATATTTATTTTTCATTACATTTATATCCCACTTCTTTCCCTCCAAGGCGGCACACGTAATCCTCCTCTTCTCCAGCTTATTTAACAACAACCCTGTGAGGTAGGCTGTGCTGAGAGTCTGCAAGTGGTCCAAAAGTGAACTTCCACGGCCAAGTGGGGACTCGAACCCGGACCTCTCAACTCCCTGTCCAACACTCTAACCGCTACGCCACACTGGCTCTCTTATAAGTATATTAAAGAATGCATTACTATCTGTTCACCGGAAACGCAGAAACTAGGGGTCTCCAATTACTCATGTGCCCCAGACATCTCCACCCTCCTAATTTTTATTTTATTTCTTATGTTGTATAATTATTATCGTTATTTTACCTGGGAAAGACTGGCAAGCTGCAACGCAAAGAGCTGCCCTCTGGCGCCATCTTTAATTGGGTTCGAAAGAGTGGCTTCGAGTTTCGGACCTCAGACCCCACCTCTGCCTTGGACTTACGTTCTTGGGCAAGTAACTTTTCCTTTAGTCTCACCCATTTGCCTTCTGGGAAATGAGTATTCTGTGCCTGGCCATGCCCACCATGGCAGCCATTCTATGTATGGGCAAGCCCCAGGGCCGGTGCTACCATAGAGGCCACTCAGGCGGCCGCCTAGAGCGCCAAGGTAAGGGGGGCGCCAAACGCCGCACCCGGAAGCCGCTCTCCCACAGCGGATCTGAGAGGGCGGCTTGCCCACCCGCCCCAGTGTCCTGGCTTCGCTTCGGCTGGGCACCCACCCAGCTGAAGCAAAGCCATGCCCGCCCCCCGCTCCAACATCTTGGCTTCGCTTCGGCTGGGTGGGCGCTAAAGCGAAGCCAGAACGCTGGGGTGGGGGGTGGGCGGTTTCGGAACGGCGCGCCCGGAAGTCACTCTCCCAGAGCAGCTTCCAGCTGGGCGTGCCGTTCTGAAGCCACCTGCCTGCCAGTACCCCCACCCCAGTGTCCTGGCTTCGCTTCGGCTGGGTGGGCAAGATGGCACCCCGCACCCAGGTACGCTAGGGTGGGGGTGGGGTGAAAGCAGCTCACCTGCCTAGGGCGCAAAATAGTCTGGCACCGGCCCTGGCAAGCCCCCCCCCTCCACTCCATGGTCAGCCATTTTGTGAGAGCACCAATGACACCCTATCGACATTCCAAGTTAATCATAGCTGCCGTGTACCATCACTTGTGCACAATGCACTCCTGCCGTCTCCACGAGACAGACAGGCTTGTTTCAATTTGGACCCAAATCAGAGGTCAGCAAAACAGCAACGTTCAGAGACCCATGGGGGAACATTTTCTCTCTGCTGCTGCTGACCTCAGGCAGTCTCCAGACTTCAGCATGAAATGGTTTCGAGAGGAGGGCTCTGGCAGGAAAGCGCTGAACTGAAATGGATCGGCAAATTTGATTCTATTCAATTCGGGCTTAATCTGAACCTTGGCTTACTTTGTCATTACTGGTGTTTAATTAGCAGAGCAGAGCTGATAAGACAGTTTCATTAGCATAGCAGAGCTGATAAGACGTGAACCTCTCGTCTGATTTTGCATATATTTGGGATCTGCACAGAAACATCATAGCCCCGCTGTTACGCTTATGTTTCAATGTCTGTTCCCCTTCTTTATACAATTCCTGCCACCACCACCTCTACACATTGGTATATCAGCCAACACACCATGCACTTGGAAACATGGGATCCATTTCACAGATATGTGCCAGTCTGGTAATGACTACTCAGAGGTAAAAGGCTTTTAGGTACAGGCTGTCTTTTAATGATTATTTGGTTGATATAGTCCAGGATTAAGCCTTCGCATACAAAACAGGGGCTGGAGCTGAGCTTTGCCACAAAATTAACCCACCTCCCAAATCCCAGAGATGTGGACAAGAACCCAGAAGGTTTTGCATCGATGGAAGATCACATGTTTCAGTTGGCAAAACCCAAACAAGACTTCAAAGCCCGTATTTGTTTATTACATAAGGCTCTCTGGGCGATGCACAAAAATTAAAAACACAAAAACAGTGCAAAAACATGATAAAAGATTAAAACTACAACACAAAAGCACCACCAGCAACGCAGAGATTTAAAATAGAGATTTAAAACAGCAGAGCTGAAAGACTAGAAGGCTAAAATGCCTGGAAAATACTCCACGCCTACGAATGGAGGATTGCACAGGCTCTGCATGGAAACTGGGACTGTGGACGCATCTTTGAAATGGCAGTCAGTATGGCAAATTCAAAAACATCCTCCACCCTGAAGGCACACCTCAAAGCAATCGCCAGCAACTCTCGGCCCACCTGCCTGCTCACGCAGGTGTCCTTCCAAAGTGGTAGGTGTCAAATTTGGGCCGGCAGGCCCACGTGGTTCAGGTGCTATTTGAAGAACAGGTGGCACTAAAGTTATTGCTTTTAGGACAGCAGACTTTGTAAACTGGTATGGACAAAATACTTTCCCTACAATCCTCCTACAGTCCCACGCAAAATACTGCCCTTTCCTGTTATACATTTTGGGGTGGCAAAAATCCACAAGACCATATTTTTGCATTCTGTGTTAACTAAAGGGATGGAAGGTTTAACCGGCTGTTTGCTCACGGTGGGTTACAGAGCCAGGGGGAAGCAATCATTATTCCGGAGGAATTAACGCCAGTGAGGATGCGTCATTTTGCGTATGCTGGTTAAAAACATGGCGTGAAACTGTAGCAGGGGAGGTAATGGGGGAGGAGGTGCAGGACACAGCGCAAAGTATCCTAAGATCGCTGCTGAGGAACAAAGCTAGGATTCCTTTTTGGTGGTGGCCCCCAGTTTGTAGAAGACCCTACCCCACCCCCACCCCCGAGACACTCGGCTTGTGCCTCGGTGCCAAAGGAAAGTCGTGTTAAGCTTCCTGAGCCTTTCATGGAGGATTTATTTTATCCCCACTGTGGCTTTTATTGCCGCTTTTACTGCCTGCTTTAGGGCTTTTTTAGATGTTTATAAGTACATTGCTGTCTTCGTTCAAGGTGAACGCTGGATTTAATTGGTAGTCAAGGTGGAGGCTTTAGTTGACAGGTAGGATACAAATCTTTTCAATGAATAACTGGGCGGGTGGCGGCAGGGAGGACGTTGAGGGTCAAGGCGCCACGGTGGCCGGACTGGAGTCGGGGTAGGGCAGTGCAGTCCGGTGGGAGGCACAGAGGCGGGTGTCTGCGTGTCACCCTTGTGGGTGACACAGCAGACGGTCCATCCAGGCTTCTGCCCTTCCTGTCCCTCACTTGACAAGGTCTCCAGTCCCACCTAAGGCCTGCCTTCAACCTTCAGGACAATGAGGGGGGGCTAGAGCCCCACCCCCTCACTCTAGGCAGGGGGTACCTGGGCACAGCCCCTGAGAATCTCAACCATGCCGCTTCCATTGCCCCTTGCAAATCCAGCGTGTGTCGAATTAATTCCTGGCAACACCTCACGGATTAGGATTCCCGCTGCCACCACTTAGATCAAGGAGACATAGGGTGAGCGGAGAACGGCGAACTCTACGCTGGTAACTCCCCCCCAATTCTCCTGCAACCCACCCCAAAACCTCCTCAGCTTCCACAGCTCCTACCTTGTAGCTGCTTGAACCTGCCCTCCAAGACGTTGGCGTACTGAACCGCGTTGATAAAAGCCGCCGGGGAGAGTTCGGGAAGCGGAGAGGGACCCCGGATCACCTCCAGCAGTTCTGGCTCAGGTTGGTACATCCTTGCAGCTGGGGCAGACACACTCCACTTCAGCAGCCCCCCTCCTCCCCTGCCCCCACAAGCTAACCCTCGCTGGGCCCAGGTAGCAGGAAGGAAACTTGCTCCAGCACCTTGGTGTGAGTTGAGTGTTTCAAGGGAGTTTGCTGTCCCCTCCCAGGCGAGGGAGGGAGGCCCTGGGAAATTTACATAAAAACAGGTTGGGCTGCCCTGAATAGTAGAGGTGTGTGTGTCTGTGTGTGTGTGTGTGTTGAGCTCAGGCAAACATGGAAGAGGAGGAGGGATGGGCAGTCTGCACACACACACACACACACACACACACACACACACAGAGTTCAACAGCCTGAAACTAGCAAATCTCAGCATTGGGGGATAGCCAAAGCTCTTACTGAATTGCCTGGCTACTATCCGCGGTGCTAAGCCCAGGAGTAAGGCCTAGTGGGCGAGAGCAAAAGGAGGCATACAAAATTATGCCCGGTGTGGAGAATGTGGATAGGGATAATCTCTCATAATCCTAGAACCCAATGGGGTCCTATCCCATGAAGCTGAATGGCGGGAAATTCAGGACAGATCAAAAAGAAGGGCTTCTTCACACAGCGCAGAGGCAAACTACGGAATTCATTGCCGCGGGACATCGCGCGCGACGGCCACCGATTTGGATGGCTTTAAAAGAGGGTTAGAAAAATTCCTGGAGGAGAGGATTATCAATGGCTACTAGTCCTGGTGGCTCTGTGCTGCCTCCAGTATCAGAGGGAGTGTGCCTATGAACACCAGTTGCTGGGGAACATGGGCAGGAGTGTGCTGTTGCACTCATGTTCTGCTCGTGGGTTTCCCATGGGCAGCTGAGAAAGGTAAGGGTTGCTGGGACCTCTCCCTCTCTTCTCCTGACTTGAGGAATCCTTGACCTCTACATAGGCACAGAGAAAGCTGCCCTATACTGAATCAGAAGCTGGATCTATCAAGCCTAGTATTGTCGACACGGACTGGCAGCAGCGGCTCCCCAGGGTCGCAGGCAGGTTTTTCCAGCCCTACCTGGAGAGGCTGGGGATCGAACCGGGAATCTTCTGCATGCACTTTCGTTGAGCCATGGTGTAGTGGGGAGGAATGAGTGACACTTGGTTGGCACAGAGGCCTCTGTCCTGGAGCAGAGTCCCTGCATTTAAAATGGGCTCTATCCGATGAATTTCTGGTCCTCTCCTCCCCGTAAGTGGGAGAGCTGGGTATCCAGGCCCAAGCCTTACATAAGTCAGTTTGTCTATCTGCAGAATGGACATAATAACCTGGGAGTCGTAGTCACCTTAACCTATTTATTTACAAAGCCCACAAGAATAATAACGAGAAAGTTTTGAGTGGATACATCGTACGGAGCGATATTTCCTGAGCTGGGAGCGAGATGTTCCCAGAGTCAGATTTTCCCAGGCAGGTGAGACCACCACCATTTCTCCCAGTAAGCCTCCCCTTCCCCCCCCCCCACACACACAACCCCTGCATTTCTCCCACAAAGGGAAACCAGGTGTTTGGGTTTCTCGCCTCCTCGCCCACCAGAACCAGAAGCCAGGTGCCCCTGGGGTCACAAGGGGATTTGCATTTGCTCCAGGACAGAGAATGTGTGGAAAGGGAAAACAGGCCAGCTGGTGTCCCAGGTTTTCGAAAAAGAGAGACCAAGTTGGGTGCTGTGCACGGGGAGGGGAGAGAGAGATGAGGTCAGCCAGCCGCCAGGACCGACAATGCAGGATTTGCATCCCATTGTCTGCCTTTATGTGGCCGTCGCTGCCGCCCCTCCTCCTTCCCTACCCTGCCGGGGCCGGAAAAATGGCTCTTGGCCTTATATCTGCTTCCCTGTTTTGCCCTTGGGAAAGCTGGAATTCATTTTCTGGGAGCCAGCAAATGACGGGTTTTTGCAGGAGGGGAGAAAAAAGAGATGCTTTGCCTCAGAATCCGAACAGGGACAGTTGATTAAGGTGCAACCGTGACTCACAGCTTCGTGGCACAACCTTTGGCATGAGACAGAGTACTTCAGGCCAGATGTTAAACAACATCAAGTTGCTCTGAAGGTCTGATGCCTGTCAAGACCCCTCTGGAGTCTGTCTTGCTCAGGGGGGGGGAGGTATTCCTACGGAAAGGCCCTCACAGCTCCAGAACTGGTTTCTCAAATGCCAGAGCTCAGCCTCTGAACGTTTGATATAATTAGCAAGAAGAGTGTGCCTCTGAGCAAGTGCAGAGTGTGTTCTCCTCTCACCATTGAGTAAGCACTGCCAGCTTCTACATATTTGGGATTTAAAGAGGCCCGGGCAGCCTGAGGCTCAGTTGGAGAACACAACAGCAAGTTAAATTGTGCTTTATCTACCTTGATTGTGTGCCCAAAACTGCCCACGACAACCGTACGTATTCATCCATACATTTTCTTATGCACTGGTGGTGGTGGGTGTGATGATGATGGTGCTTTGAACATCTATGCTTGGAAAAGAGATCTGTGGAACCCAAAAGCCTGTTCCTTCTATATTCTACTTCTCTACATTCTGCTTTTAATGATGCACTGGTTTTAAATGTTTGAATTGGTTTTATGTACTTTATAGTGTTTTTCGATCCAGAGGAAGAGGCGGGTAACAAATATATTATTATTATTATTATTGGATGATATTATTATTATTATTATTATTATTATTATTATTATTATTTGCTGCTTTGAACATCTATGCTTGGAAAAGAGTGCTGTGTAACCTGTTCCTTCTACATTCTACTCCATATAGGAACTACTACTTATTATTATTATTATTAGCTGCTTTGAACATCTATGCTTGGAAAAGAGTGCTGTGGAACCCAAAAGCCTGTTCCTTCTACATTCTACTCCATATAGGAACTACTACTTATTATTATTATTATTAGCTGCTTTGAACATCTATGCTTGGAAAAGAGTGCTGTGGAACCCAAAAGCCTGTTCCTTCTACATTCTACTCCATATAGGAACTACTACTTATTATTATTATTATTAGCTGCTTTGAACATCTATGCTTGGAAAAGAGTGCTGTGGAACCCAAAAGCCTGTTCCTTCTACATTCTACTCCATATAGGAACTACTACTTATTATTATTATTATTTGCTGCTTTGAACATCTATGCTTGGAAAAGAGTGCTGTGGAACCCAAAAGCCTGTTCCTTCTACATTCTACTCCATATAGGAACTACTACTTATTATTATTATTATTAGCTGCTTTGAACATCTATGCTTGGAAAAGAGATCTGTGGAACCCAAAGGCCTGTTCCTTCTACATTCTACTCCATATAGGAACTACTTCTTTATTATTATTATTATTATTATTATTATTATTATTATTATCTGCTTTGAACATCTATACTTGGAAAACAGTGCTGTGAAACCCAAAACTCAAAACCCAAGCATATAGAATAGTAGAGTTGGAAGGGGCCTATAAGGCCATCGAGTCTTTGTCTTCAACAGCACCTCGGTTCTCCTCCCCACAAACACGCACCCAGGCCCTGTGCCACCTCCCACCCCCCTCCGCCACTCTCCCGCCTGGCTCCAGTCTTTCTTGCCCGCACGCCCCACCCTGTTTGGTATCATCCCAGGCTGTCATTAAACGTCTGTTTACTGCTGCCCCTCCCAGTCAGCTCCTCTTCTTCCACTCCTGCCTGCCCCCCCCCCACACACAAAGAGCCGTTACAGGGCTGGAGAGACGGTGGCAGCGCTTGGCGCTCCGTCTGCGCCTGATTACTCAAGAGAAATGGACAAGGCCGTTGGCCTGCGTCCTTGGCTTCTGTCTGGGCTATCTCGTGTCTGCTTTCCCTGGGGCAGGGGACAATGAATAACGATCCAAGTCCTTCATTAAGCCAATCCACACTTTGCAGTGTAAAGTTTGCAAAATCATCTCTGAGTTGAAATTGCAACAAACAGCACTGTCAGAGAAGACAGAATGGCGGTAGGTTGGAGCACACGATGGTCGTTGCTATTATTATTATTATTATTATTTTCATCATCAATATTTATGTACAGCCTCTCATTGAATAAACCCCAAAGCAGCACACATACTACATGAAGCCGTGCATGAGTAGCTCTCCACTGGACCCCTGTGGCCGCCTGAAGGAAACGCACGTTTCACACACAGATTCTATTCTGTCTCATAAACTGGAAATTAAAACCATTCAGCAATGCTGACTGGAAAGTGAACTCCATCTACATTGGCACGACTTACATTTGAGCACAGGTGGGGAACCTTGGGCCTAAGGGCCAAATCCTGCCCTCCTGGGGCTCCAATTTCCAAACAAATTGGTCACTGGGAAAGGGCCACCTGGAGAACCCTAGGAGAACCTAAGAAGAGCCCTGATGCTGGATCAGACCAAGGGTCCATCTAGTCCAGCACTCTGTTCACACAGTGGCCGACCAGCTGTCGACTTCCTTGTGATTCCCTGGCTGACAGCTGGGTGATCACTGTGTGAACAGAGTGCTGGACTAGATGGACCCTTGGCCTGATAGTCCCAGAGTACAGGGCACGGAATAATGGGCTCAAGTTACAGGAAGCCAGATTCTGGCTGGACATCAGGAAAAGCTTCTTGACTGTTAGAGCAGTACAACAATGGAACCAGTGACCTAGGGAGGTGGTGGGCTCTCCCACACTAGAGGCCTTCAAGAGGCAGCTGGACAACCCTCTGTCAGGGATGCTTTAGGGTGGATTCCTGCGTTGAGCAGGGGGTTGGACTCGATGGCCTTTGAGGCCCCTTCCAACTCTACTCTTCTTTGATTCTATGATCCAGCATCAGGGCTCTACTTAGGTTCTTATACCTGAAGATTTTGCCGTATCAAACTAAGGGCTCCTCCATCTGTGCAAAATCCACTTCATTCACTACTTAAGAATATATGAAGGTAAGAAGAACTTGTCAGTTTCACTTGGTGGAAGTGGAGAATGAAATTGACCAGTTCATTGACAGGTACAAAATATGGGCTCTGCTGGGCTAAACCAACGGAATGCTGGACTAGTTGAGCCCAGGGTTTGATCCAGCCTCAGGGCTCTTCTTAGGTTCTTCAGGTGGCCCTGGATGATTTGATCATTTCTGCGCTTTTGTGCAGTCCCTTCCCCCACCCCCTTTTCTAAGAGGCTGAAATGCCTCTCCCAAGGCTTTAGTGACTGATAGTGAGAACTTGAAGCTGCAATAGGGTTGTATGTTTTGTACTTCGGGCCCCACCCACCTCTGGCATGAGACCTCCTGAGAGCTTCTCCAAAATAGAATTAGACCCCTGACCTAGTGCCTGCCTCCCACAAAAGCCACCGTGGAGGAAGAGGAGCCCCCTAATCCAAGACACGAAGTGTACACATGTACACAGGAGCGATCACATCGCTCTGTACGGTAGCAAACGGCCTCCCTCCTGGCATGCTATCCAAACAGGGCAAGGGGGAAGGAGGGGGGCAGGTAAACAGAAAGGCAGGCCGTTTCAATAGGGAGCAAAGTGCAGCGGGCAGGCAGGCAGGCAGTGACCAACGAGGAAGGGGAGAGGGAAGGCGGCTTTGGGCTCCTGCAGCCAGGTCCAGCAACTAGATATGGGGCAATCCTCCCTGCCTCCGTTCCTCCCCCACCCACCCAGGAGACAGATCGTAGGGTCCAGTTCTGGGATCCACAATTCAAGAAGGACGCAGACAAGCTGGAGGGGGTTCAGAGGAGGGCAACCAGGATGATCAGGGGTCTGGAAACAAAGCCCTATGAAGAGAGACTGAAAGAACTGGGCCTGTTTAGCCTGGAGAAGAGAAGATGGAGGGGAGACATGAGAGCACTCTTCAAATACTTAAAAGGTTGTCACACAGAGGAGGGCCAGGATCTCTTCTCGATCCTCCCAGAGTGCAGGACACGGAGTAACAGGTTCAAGTGACAGGAAGCCAGATTCCAGCTAGACATCAGGAAAAGCTTCCTGACTGTTAGAGAAGTACAACAATGGAATCAGTTACCTAGGGAGGTGGTGGGCTCTCCCACACTAGAGGCCTTCAAGAGGCAGCTGGACAACCCTCTGTCAGGGATGCTGTAGGGTGGATTACTGCGTTGAGTGGGGGCTTTGTTTCCAGACCCCTGATCCTCCTGATTGCCCTCCTCTGAACACGCTCCAGCTTGTCTGCGTCCTTCTTGAAGTGTGGAGCCCAGAACTGGACGCAATACTCTAGATGAGGCTGAATAGAGAGGAACCAGAACCTCACGCAGTTTGGAAGCTATACTTCTATTAATGCAGCCCAAAATAGCATTGGCCTTTCTTGCAGCCCTATCGCACTGTGGGCTCCTATTCAGCTTGCGATCTACAACAATTCCAAGATCCTTCTCATTTGTAGTATTGCTGAGCCAAGTATCCCCCATCTTCTAAACTACCGGGCCTGCCTTTGTGGGGACAGGGGGTTACTCAGTGGGGAGGGAAAGGTACGCTCTGCACATGCTCAAAGGCACTGCATCACGCCGTTCAAGGCTGAACCACCGCAACAGGCGTGGCACCGAAGGAACCTGGCTAAGTCTAAAATAAATCCCCGGCCGTCCCCTTACCTGCCAAGGCCTTGATGCGGGAGCGTTCGAAAAGCCGGGCCGAGCTGTTCTCATTGTCCCACTCTTCGTCGGCCACTTCCCAGCGGTTGTTGATGTCGTTGTACTGCTGTTGGATCTCCAGGCAGTCATAGTCGGTGGGAGAGAGGGTGCTGCTCATGGCGATTTCGGCACGGGGCCCACGCCCGCCTGCGGGGACAAGAGGGGGCAGCAAATGCCGTCAGGCGCAAACCTGCCAGCTCTATTCATCCCTTTCCCTCTGCTGGTTTCAACATGAGCAACTCAGCACTCTTATTTCGTTCATTTAATTTCATTTATTATATTTCCATTCCTTAAGAACATCAGAAGAGCCCTGCTGGATCAGACCAAGGATCCATCTAGCCCAGCATTCTGTTCACACAGCGGCTGACCAGCTGTCGACCAGGGATCAACAAAGCAGGACATGATACAACAGCACCCTCCCGCCCATGTTCCCCAGCAACTGGTGCACCCAGGCTTAGCGCCTCAGGTACTGACCATGATGTATGGGTAGGCCCTATACTTGGGGAGCTGCTCCATCAAATATTGGGGTCCCAAGCCGTAAAAACAGCAGCTTGAATTGGGCTCAGAAACATACAGGCAGCCGGAATCGACGTTATCTGTCAGGCTTTCTGGGCAGAATCGACGTTATCTGTCAGGCTTTCTGGTCCCGATCTGACCGCTTGCATTTTGCACAGGCTGCTGCTTCGGCACCATCTCCAAAGGCACTGCTGTAGCCCTGGCTGAGGAGGGTGGGAGGTCCTGTGTACACCCACTCCCCACTGAGTTGCAAGGACAGACCCTCGCAAATAACTCCTAAGAGAAAGGCCCATGCCTGGAGGCTTTTCTGCATAGTGGAAGGCAACGCTAAAGTTCCTGAAATGCGCACACACACCCCAGTTCTGCTTTGCCTCCACTGCTCTCATCCGCTCCCTCCAGACAAGGCTCATTTGTCATGGGATCCACTCCAGAAGCGTGCAGCCTTTCTGTTGACGCCATTACTGAGGGAGCCCCACAGCAGTCTGGCTTCCTGTCTCTCTGGACTTCCTCAAGATGATGGAAGGCTTTGCTGTATCACAGCTTCCCGCCTCCACCCCAACTGGAATGCTCCAGGAAAATCATCCCTGCTACACACACACACACAGAGAAAGCAGCAGGTGGAAGCGACCTCCATTTTAGTCCTGCAGTTCTGACGGAGTTAGGATTTAAGCGAATCCAAAATACGCAACTGCAAACGCTCACAGTATGAGAGGCAGTGTGGTGTAATAATCAGAGCAGGAGTCCCCAATCCTTTTCTGGGGGGCCTAGAGGCACATTTGGGCATTATTGTGACTTGGGGTCACAATACCTGACGTAACGCCTCTCCCGATGTGAATATACCCGGTCACTACATTCAACTTCTAAGGTCCTCCTCCGGGTGCCTCCTCCGAGAGAGGGTCGGAGTGTGGCAACGAGGGACAGGGCCTTTTTGGTGGTGGCCCCCTCCCTGACGAGGCTCACCTGGCGCCAACGCTGCTATCTTTCTGGCGCCAGGTTAAGACTTTCCTTTTACAAGAGTTTTTGAGACTGGCAGGGCAGCGGGGGAGGTGAGTCTCACCTATTGATTTTGGCAATTCCAGCAGAATATTTAGATGCAGAACTCCAGAAAGACTGTATTATCCTTAAGACCAAATGCTTTTGGTGGTGATGTAGGTCTGCTAGGCTCTGGCCATTCTAAATATCCTTACTGCAAATATCTTTTTACTGCAAAACTTGCAGCACCGTTTTTCAAAATTTTGGCAGCCACCTTGAACAATTTGCGGGGGTGCGGGGAGAAGGAAAGGCAGAATCTGAACTCAACAACACCACACACACACCATGAGTCTTCGGGCTGTCGTTCTGCTTGCCAAGACGCAGGCGTGGGACGGTGCCCTCTTGTCTGCAACCCCCGCATTAAGAAGATCCATCCATCACCGCCGCCGTGGCTTCTGAAGACAGGTAGTCCATTACGGTTGGCACCAGAACCAAAGCCGGGCAGAGTCTGGGTTGCGGAGGTATGTTGGCAGGAGCCCTTCAGTACGAGTTGGGGGCGAGGCAGGGGGGAATCGGACTTTTTTTTTTTTAAGCTAAGCAAGTTTTTGAGAGAGAAGAGTCTAAAAGGGGTCCAGAAATGTTGCCCCCTAAGGCAGCCTTCCTCAACCTGGGGCGCTCCAGATGTGTTGGACTGCATCTCTCAGAATGCCCCAGCCAGCATTCTGGGAATTGTAGTCCAACACATCTGGAGCACCCCAGGTTGAGGAAGGCTGCCCTAAGGGATCTTGGAGCCGCCATCGACGGCCCCACAGCCCATGAAATTATCACCCAGAAAGCCACAGGACACAAGGACCTCAGAAGCAAACTCCATTTCATTCATGGAGTCCTGACGATGCCATGTTTAAGCGAGTTTAAAATGCAAACGTGTTCAGAGTATGCTATTATTATTATTTAATCAGAGATGGCAAACTGGAACGCAGAAACAGTTGTAAAGCACGGAGTGGCGACTAAGTGGGATGAGGAGGTGGAAGAAGGTTTAGTTATGTGCGTCACAACTGAAATGATACACACAGTCAACACAGGCCCCCGCCTCCATAAGACCGTTATGCCCTATCTGCATTACTGCCCAAGGCAGAACAACAACACCCAAAGAAATCCATGTAGAACCCTAACCCACAGCTAGTAGCAAAAATATGAGCAATTGTCCTTTAATAGTGCCTCCAAAACTGAACCATTTGCTCAGGGCAGGTATGGTCCCCAAAGCACATTTCTATGGGCCATTTATACGCCCACATTTTAAGCATGGTGTGGTCACAATTCTTTGCTCATGTGTAAGGAACCTAGGAAGTAATCTTATACTGCGGGCCTTTCTATAAGAGGTTGTTAACCCACTGCATTTCCTTTTTATTTCACCGCATTTCCTTTCCTGCTTTTCTGCTACATGACCTCTAGGTGGCACTGTGGTGTAGTGGAATAGCACAAATACACAAGAGAAAATCTCGGTTCCGTTGGATATCAGAAATAACACCCCATTTTCACTGCTCTAAAAAAAGACTTACAGAAAGTGCTGCTTACAAATAGAAGCAAAACTGGAGGGTCACAATTTATTTATTTATTTATTACATTTCTATACCGCTCAATAGCCGGAGCTCTCTGGGCGGTTCACAATGTCATCTAAAGAACCTGTAAACAACCACGAATAGGGAACGACGAACGCACAACAGATGCCTCGTGCAGAAAATCTCATATCATCCTACCTCACAGGGTTATTGTGACAATTTTAAGAAAAAAAGCAGGCCAGAACGATAGAATATTTTGCATCCACATCCTCCAAATGTAAGTCACAGCTGCCAGGTTCCACTTACTTGCAAAGTCAACCTGGTTCTGCTGGTCCAAATGCCACGCTGTCAGGGTATGCAATTCCCCCTTGCTGGGTGTCTGCTTGAGTTCTTCATGCAAGGACCTGCAAGACATACACAAAAGAGAACAAATGGTTAGTCTTTTTATTTGGACGGCTGACCCACAGCATTTCAAAAGCCTTGAGGTAAGCAACACATTTTTAAAATATTGTATATATGAAACCAAATCCCAGCTCTTTGGTATCCATTGCCTGACTGCAAGCCCCCCCCCCCCCTCTATGACTTGCTGAGCTACTGTGATGTCACGGAACGTTCACAAACATTCTAAAAGCTCCTGGGGAAGGTCTCAGCCACAAAACGTTGACAAACAGTGTTGTTTCTATTTGGATAACTACAAGGTTAGCTTGGCTAGGGAAGGGATGAAAGCCTCACACAGGTCCTTGAAACAGAAGGGTTTTGTTTTTGACCAGAAGAGACAGGGACAATCAAGGCAGCACATCCTGAAGATGTCTATTCAGAAGTAAGTCCCACTGAGCTCCATGGGACTTATTCCCAGGTAAGTGTGTACAGGGTTCGAGAGCAGAGGTCAGGAAACCAAGGGGAATAACAATGGTGTGGCAGTTGTGTATCACTCTGGAGCACTGGCAACCACGTTTTAAGAAAGATTTTACAAACGACCGTGTGCTGGAACAGGGTGACCAGGATGGCGAAGGGTATAGAAACCAAGTCCTACAAGGAACGCTTGAAAGGGTTGGGGAAGTTTGGCCTGGAGAAGTTGAACGGGAGACACGATAGTGGGCCGTGCAGTCACACAGAAGATGGAACAGGGTGGTTCTCTATCATTCCAGAAGGCAGGACTGGAACCAGTGGGTGGAAACTGCAAGGAATCCCCGTTTTGGCTAAGGAACAAGTGAACTTCTAGTGGTAGGAGACGGTGGAATAGGTTTCTTTGGAAGGTGGTGGGCTTTCCTTCACAGGAGGGATGTAAGCAGGAGCTGGACAGCCACCAGGCAGGGATACAGGATACCTTTGGTGAACATGAGACGTTCACCAAAAGATCCTCAGGCCCTCTAGATGTTTTGGACTAGAACTCCCATCATCCTTGGCTACCAAGTCCCACCATCCTCAATCAGCCACTCGCTCACCTCCACACACGCAGTCAAATTCCCCGTATGTTATTTTCTAAAATATGTATTCCCTCCCCTCGAATTTGGTGCCCCACTTAACTGGGTGCTCACCTAGTTCACCTATATCAACGGGCCGCCCCTGGTGAACTCAACAATTTGCGTTCCTGACCAATGTCTTGCTTTACCTTGAAATACCGTTAACCCAGAGCCAGAAATAAACATCTGGTAGCTGCAGTCCTCGGCTGGGAGGGGCACCCGCTGGGGCAGTCGGTCATTGCCAACCAGTGCCCCCTTGATGTGGAGATCTGGGTCACAGCGCCAGTGACTCAGGCTCCCTGCGGCCGCTGCGATGCCAGATCCGGGTCAAGCGGCCAAACCGGGTCACTTCGATTGCCTCGCAGCTCCATCTCCCGGGGGCTCGGGACGCAGTGCCCGGTGACTCCGGGGAAAGCAAAGCATCGATGCGGTGTGGGGAACAGATGTTGCTTTTTGGCAAAGCGACAGCAGGGGACAAGCAGCTGAGACCAGAGTCGGTGGCCCCGGGGGATTCAGGGGAGGCCCTCACTGGAAGTTCAGGTTACAATAAAATCACAAAAGGCTGGAGCTGTCCTGCCACGCTTTTCCCCCCATCCCATTTACTTAAAAATGAGGAAAAATACGTTTCTGTCGCTGTGTGCTTATGGAGGGCGGCTTTCCGAAGAGGAGCGTCTCCTGTATCCACAGGGAATCTCCACACCGTCTGAAAATCACGGTAAAAGAGACGGCCCTCTATGGACACATGTCCAGAGGAAGGGACCATATTTGGGCCCTGGGCAAATTTGGCAATTTGCAAAACTGTCCTGGGCGCCACCACAACATGGCTGCTATGGGAGTTTGGGCAAAAGACAACAAGCCTGCCCCAAAGACGGAGTACAAAAACCTCAGAAGAGCCCTGATGCTGGATCAGATCAAAGGTTCATCCAGTCCAGGATTCTGTTCACACAGTGGCTACTCAGCTGCCCCAACGGGAAACCCAGTAGCAGGACAGCACCCTCCTGCCCATGTTCCCCAGCAGCTGGTGTACATAGGCATACCGCCTCTGCTGCTGGAGGCAGCATAGAGCCATAGTAGCCATTGGTGGCCTCCTCCTCCAGGAATTTGTCCAACCTCCTTTTAAAGCCATCCAAATTGGTCACCGTCACTACGTAGTTTGACTATGCTCTGTGTGAAGAAGGCCTTGCTTTTATTTATCCTGAATCACCCACTGGCACCAAGGCTGAACAGAGAGCAGGCAAACCTTTGCTCATGTGCTCTGATGCTCACCAGCAGGAGCCCAGCACCAAACATGGGAGCACAAGAGTAGCTAATCCACAGATTATGCAGGGCAATTGACCAGTTTATTCTTAGCTTTGAAGTGCCAAAGGAAGCTTATACTCTTAAGGACTCCGGCGAAGGAGACACACGATGCCTGCGCTTTTTTAACCACCACCACAACAAAAAGTGTTTCTCCCCCCATAAGCATGAGGACTAGTATCTTACTTTTTTTTTATTTTTATTTTTTAGAAAGCCAGATTCTATATGCAATGACGCTATTGGGCAATATAAAAATGCAATAAATAAATAATAAATGCATTATTTTATGCCCCAAATGCAGCTTGCTTTTAAAACTTGATGGTTTCTTTCTCGGAAAGCGCCTGCAGACCCAATGTTATTTCTGTCGCGAGGTTTTTCTGGGACATCCTGAATTGGTTCGCAGCTCGGGTCCTCCATTAACCTAGAAGACT
The DNA here is from genome assembly GCF_023053635.1 of Elgaria multicarinata webbii. NCBI lineage: Eukaryota > Metazoa > Chordata > Lepidosauria > Squamata > Anguidae > Elgaria > Elgaria multicarinata. The sequence goes on along the minus strand of NC_086191.1, from coordinate 14,511,432 downwards.
CACCTCAAAGCCCTGGAACACGTGAAAGAGCAACGGAAGTTCACAGAATCATAGAATAGCAGAGTTGGAAGGGGCCTACAAGGCCATCGAGTCCAACCCCCTGCTCAATGCCTCTGCACATGTGCAGAGTGCATCACGATCAACGCCTCCCCCCCCCCCCAGTAACCAGCTCTGACCCATGGCTCTAGGATTAAGGGAGCAGGGCTACTAAGCCAAGGGATCGCCTTAAGCCCCAGCACCTATCATTTCAGAAATTAAGCACTCCTTAAGCCTCGCTTGATATATTGTAGAAAAGCAGCCAGAACTACGTACAACTTCCTCGTCCTCTGCAAACGGAACCGGGACTGGCTATGTCCAAGCAAATACTAGGATTTTTGCTAATGTCCCTCATTGCTGCCCCCCCCCCGAATACCCCCTCCTTGTGCCACTAATACCATGAAGACTTAATCCCCACACTGATTGGATTGGGAGCCATTAGCAGACGGGGCATAAACAGACGCACAAGCCAAGAAAGCAGGACATGTTCACGCCACAAGTGTGAACTTGGCAATCGACCCCTCCCTTTAAAAAAAAAAACACGTTCGATGCTGGCATATACAAAACAAGAGCCTTCCCCACAGGGCCATATACCACAACGTTTAAAAAAGCTAAACATCAAACAAACAAACCACATTTTTGGACCAATGTGTTCAGTCTTGACAGGACTGCCCACGTTGTCAAGTCGCTACAACAGTGTAGGGAATCTGGACTCCCGTGAATCTGGACTCCCGTGAATCTGGACTCCCGTGAATCTGGACTCCCGTGAATCTGGACTCCCGTGAATCTGGACTCCCGTGAATCTGGACTCCCGTGAATCTGGACTCCCGTGAATCTGGACTCTCGTGAATCTGGACTCTCGTGAATCTGGACTCCCGTGAATCTGGACCCGAGCCTGTCTTTCTTGAGCTACCGCTGAATGAGGAGAGATGGGTAACTGTGAAGGACAGGGCCTTTTCAGTGGGGGCACCCTTGCTGTGGAAAGCCCGCCCCAAATAACCTTGCCTGGCTCCTGCGTTGTGGTCTTTTTAGCCCCAGGGGAAGGCTTGTTTTATTTCCCCAGGTTTTTTACTGCTTTCGCTTGGTTGGGTCATCATGCTTTCAGAGTTTTACATTCCCACTATTTTTAATTCTGTATTATACTTTGGTTTTATAACAGGCTCAGATTCAACCCAGGTTCTCCGACTTCCTCCTTAAACTGCACGTTTTCCCCATTTTTCAAACACAGTCACAAGCTCGAGAATGTGCGCACATTTTTTTGTGGGATTGGGGATGCACTCCTGTTTGCATTTGGGGTTGTGAATTGTGCAAGAAATGAAATTCTTGTAAGCCCTTGTCTTCATACGCAGGGGCCAGGAAATGCGCCCGGACACGCGCCAGAGGCACGGAGCTACAGCAGCCGGGCGCACAAACCGGCAAGCGTGCTTTGCCCATCCAGACACAAACACGCAGTGTGGAGGAGGAAGAGAAAAAGGAGGCTGAGATAAAGGATCTAAATGGCCGGTTCACCAACCCGCCCACCCCCCACGGCAGCGGAGGGCCTTCTGCCGCCATCCCAAACCCAAGCATCAATCCCGGCATCCCCCAGTCTTTCTCCTACCTGTGAAGTGGGGAGGGAGAGGAAGCTCAGACCTCTCCCATATTCCTGTGTTAGGAGCCCATTTCTCCCCCACCCAGCCCAGGGCCAGCTGGCTGCAAGGGAAAGGGGGAGGGTGTTGGTTGATTTCACAGAGCAGGCAGGCGAGGAGCGGGCGGTTGGGGGCAGGACAATGGCATCTCCCAAGGCACCCTCGGAGGTGTCCACCACAGAGAGCCAGCTGGCGTGGGAGGCAGAAGACAAAGAGGGGGGGAGGAAGGTTCCTTCTAGGACACACAATGAAGAAAGGGGCACAGCTGTCCCCATGGAACAGGCGCTGTCTCCCCCCATCCCACTCCCCTACTCATTGCTGGGGTGCAGGTTTAGGCCGTTATTTTGTTACACCGTGCTGTAAAACAGGATTTGAATGGGGCAAAACACTATAAGATCTATAAGATAAGCCAACCTGGTGCAAAACGACAGCCTGGCTCTGGCCCACAGACACAATGGGTCGGATCCGGATTTAGACTGGATCAATGACACCGGAGGAAGCGGGTTTTCCCACCCCCTCCTTCCCACGTGTCGCGCGGCCCTTAAATACGATGCCACGGCAGCCCCCACAGAAGGTCAGGAGACCCTGATGAGTTCCCCGAAGATTGGGTAGAGGACTTTTCGCAGGCAGAGTGCGCCAGGTCCCTTCATCTCGCGGAAGGCAGATCCTGGATCCAAACCGATATACTGCTGAGCCGAGACAAGTGCATCTTAAGAAGACAATGGCAGGCACATCTATAGGAAAAATCTTACTCGGCAGCAGACGCACCAAAACAACATCTGACTTCCAAGACTTCACACAGCACATGGAATCATTAAAAAAAACCACAACCCAACAACGTGGACTAGTGACTTTGTGAACCTAGTTACCGGACATAGCAGTGAAGCTCTCAAGTCTTTGCTGTTGTTGCCCATTTCGCCATCTGTCTCGAAACAGCATGTCGTATAACTCCACAAGCACGTGCCAGGCAATTTTGACATCTTTTGCAATTTAAAAGGCCACATTTAAATTGCCATTAACAGCAAGCTTTCAGGGGGGAGTTGCCAAGGAAATCTACATATAAATTGCCATCACCAGCCCTGACTTTTTCATTTGTGAGTTTCATTTTTAGCCATGCGTGAGAGAGTTCCAAGACACAGGAAGCAAAGATAAAATAGTGCTTTCGGACATGGGTAAAGTGCATTTGCTGGCATCTCTCGGTTTATCAGCTTGGTACTGGCTTGCTGTAACATAAACCAACTTGCAAAGCTATTTCAGCCTACCAAATCCTGAAGAGTTCAGATTTTGCAAAAGAATGGCCCCAAATCCAGGAGGGGGCCTGAATCTTTTGTTTTCCTTTTTCTCACTCTCCACTACCACAGTCTCTGCAAGATCAAAGGCTTCCACAAGTCGTCTGTGACATCATCCCCTGCTCTGCTACAAAGCTCTTGGACCAGATGGGACTCCGCTTCTCCTCCTCTAAGGGTTGAGAAATGATGGCAGAGCGCAATTCCAGAGTGGCAGACAGCCTACGCGATTTCTGGATTCTGTCCTCAGCTCCGGAAATTAGCGATGTGGATTTTTTTTCCAGGGAAATTGTGAATTGGGAAAGTTTCTGGGGAAATGTCCTATGCGTCGGGGAAACGTTTGCTTTGCATCGGGAAAGGCTATTATGCCCTAGAGTGTGGATGAGAGAACCTCTTAAAGCCCAAGGGCCAAATTCAATTTTGGAGAAGGTCCCAGAGAACAAAGGGATGGGGTGAAAATACAAAGGGATGGGGTGAAAATACAAAAAATAAATAAATACCAGCATATTGTAGCTTAAGGGAGCAATCGTTGGTCCTGCAAGAGCCTCCCAAGGACCATAGGATTCTCTGGAGTTCCCTCCTCCAGGCCATAGATACTTTCTTGGGAGGGAGGGAAACTCTGCACAAGCTCAAAGACACTGCCTTTTTAGCACCCTCTGCCAAAGAGCCAGTGTGGTGAAGTGGTTGGAGACTTGGGTTCTAGTCCCCACTCAGCCATGGAAGCTCACTGGGTAACTTTGGCCCAGTCATTCACTCTCCGCCTAACCAACCTCGCAGGGTTGTTGTGAGGATAGAATAAAGAGGAGGAAGAAGGATCAGGTATGCCGCCCTGGGCTCCTTGGAAGAAAAAAAGATGGGATATAAATGCAACAAACCAACAGACAAAACTCCAGGCTGAGTCCTGGTATCCAAAAAAAACACACCTGCAGACCCAATCCTAAATCCTCTTCATCGGCCCACTGCTCTATAACAAGATGGCAGGATCCCATCACTAAACACATCCCTTTCCACAGACACCTGTAAGGGCAAGTTCGCACATGACAGCAATGTCTAGTGACAATTTGCACATCTGAAAAACGATTTTGCAGATTCACAGTCCGAGCTTCTGTTATCATCTCTTATTACTTCAACACACATGATTTCTCAATGAGGCCGTTCAAATGAGGCTGTCAGTCATAGAGTGAGGAAACACTGAGTGATTATGCGCCTGAGAACCGGCCTTAAATAAAAATCCAGAAAGGACTCCAAATGCTGAAAAGTATTAAAGATGCTGATGATTATATTATTAATAATAGATTGCTTCTTCTATTGCTTCATACATGGCTTTGAAATCATCCCATCTAATAAGCGACTCAGGTGGTTGAGTAGATATCCAATTTGGAGGCAGAATTGCCCCATCCCACCCATCCCTGGACAATAATGCAGCCGTGGCCGCCAAGGAATGCAGAAATATTTAAATTTGAACATTCAAAGAAATTTTAAAAATATCCCAAAATGGCCTAACAAGGTCCTGTGAGATTCCAGGACATCGAGAATGCTGAAGAGGCAGCGGAGAGCAAAAAGTAAAGCCATCTGCAAGCAGAGAGGCGATGGCAGGGTTACAAGGCTGCTGTTTCAAGCTGTCTGGAACCCTGAACAAGTGTGAGGCTTTTAAGGGACAAGGACCTACTGCAACGTTTTGTCGTAGGTCCCACTAAACAATCCTAAACCAACAGCTGCATCTCTCTTAGAGTTTCATCCCACGTACCTGTTTCCCTCGAATTATCCCCTGCAGCGCTAAGCTAGATCCTTTGCATACTAGGAAATGGGTTTAAGGGGAGAAATGTAAAAAAATCAGTAAAAATCATCGGATTCAAATTTGGCATGCTTAAAGCTCTCCTTAATATCTATTCCTGTGCCAATTTTGATGTCTTTATCTTTAAAGCTTATGCAGATGTAAGCATTTGTTTAATTTTTCTTCAAATCCTGCTCCTGCGCCCCAGTGGCCGCTCGGAAAACAGCAAATGATAAGCTCGAAAACTAGTAGCAAAATATTGCACTTCTTTTGGTTAAGAAGCACAATTAAAGCAGGATGCCTGGGAGTCCTTCACAATCAAAGCAGATTATAAACTGGAAAACTTCGGAGTCCTTTGCACACAATTCGCAGTGATTGCACAGTACAACACTGGTGTGATACAGCACTTTTTTGCAATAATCTTCTCTCTCTTGTATGCAATGACATATAATTGATGGTCCTCATCTTTTTCCAAGTGAGCTACCAATGCAAAACTTGGAACAATCAAAGCTTGCCTTCAGGTAGTAAAGGGCGAAATCCCAAAGCCCTAGATTTAGAATTCAGATGGTGCATATTATCCTCTTTCAAGCACACACAGATTTTGAAACATTTGGGTCTTCCCACGAATTTTCACCGAAATTGTCTTGGGCCCAAAGTGAACACAGCAGGACGTGCTTCCAAGTAAACATACATAAGAATACATCTGGGTAAGTAGCCAGCAGAAGATTTTCAGGGAGCAAGCTGTATAAATCGAAGCGTCCCTTCAAATTTTGGAAAACCTGTGCAATAAAGATATCTTCTGAAGCTGACATGGTCAGAATTTTCTATCAAGATTGATTGTAAGAATAATGTCAAGTTGTTCACTGAGTTACCTTTGCAATGAGGTAATGTGGGACCCCTCAGGGGGTCGTTAAGGCAGCCTTCCCCCAACCTGATGCCCTCCAGCTGCTGGCTGGGAATGATGGGAGCTGTAGTTCAGGACATCTCAAGGGCCCCAAGTCAGGGAAGGTTGCATAAAGGAGGGAGAGAAAACTGACCAGGGTTGAAAAACCCACCAAGTCTTTCTCCTAGGCAAACCTCATTCATGGGAGATCTTTTGCGGACCTTGTGCGGGAGAACTTCCCGGCAGACTGAGTCCCATTAGTTAACGGGAGGGGGGGCAACGCCATGTGACCATCCTTCCCCCCATCACTGAATTTGTCTTATGCCAATCCTGTATTTTCGCCACCCTCCACCATACACTTTACCAACAGAACAATTATTTCCAATCTAAATCAAGTACCTACCTGGTCTTTAGTCCCAGGCTTTTCCGTGTATCTAACCCTGCAATAATCCCCGCCCACATGGACCTGGTATGGGGAGGGGAAGGTGTGTGTTTTTAAACACCTTTGTAAGCCACAGCGAGTTCTCTTTGATCCTCCTGAAATGCAGCGGATAGCAGCTTAGAATAACCCACCACCTCCCTGCTGCTCATAAAAGGAAGCAGGCCTTTGCAAAATAAACCACAAATTACTAAATATGTAGGAAATACTATACACACATACACACACAGAAGCAAGAACATTCTTAGATATATTTTTAAATATGGACAGTAGTATATAAATCTATTAAATAAATAAATATTGGTACAGTGCAGTGTAGTGGTTAGAGTATTAGACTGGGAAGACCCGGGTTCAAATCCCCACTGGGCCATGGCGCTCACTGGGTGACTTTGGGCCAGTCACTAACTCTCAGCCTAAACTACCTTACAGGATTGTTGTGAGGGTAAAATGGGGAGGAGGATCATGTATGGGGGTCCTCCTTGGAGGAATGGCAAGATATAAAAGCACAGATGATGATGATAGTAATAATAATAATAAAAATAATAATTGCATCCTTTGGCCTATGCTGGAATCTAGAATAATAAGGAAGAGAGAGAGAGGAAATTGACACACACACACACACACACCCCTAACTCCCTCATGGATGAGCATGGAGTCACCAAGGTCCGGCCACCAGGGTTTAATCTCAGCCAGCCTCCTGCCCCTGCTCCCAAAAAACCACCACCCACTTCTGATGAGCATGTGCAGAGTGCCCCACCGCTGGGTCCGACTACATCACATTATGCAGTGCGATTATATGAAAACCGGTGCGCGGGGGAGAGGGGTGGGGGGAAGGTTCTAACAGGCTTGAGCCCCGGCACCTCTCTCTGAAAGGAAGCCTAGGAATGCCAAGACCCACTTTTTTATTATTATTTTATTTGAATCACCGAACCGGGCCCCTCCACGCGGCGGTGAGGGAGAGGGCGGGGGCAGAAACGAGGGACACAAGCCCGCATTCCTCCCCCCTCCTTCATTCCCCTTTTCTGTTGTTCTCTCTGTCTTTTTTTAAAAAAAAATGGAAAGAAATAGGGGAGGGGGGGGACATCTGGCAATGCAGGCGGGCAGGCAGGCAGGCAGGGGAAGAGACGGGAGCGGGGGCTGGCGCGCTGCGAGCCGCCCTCCCGGGCGCCGGACTGGGCGCCTCCATCCCCGCTCGGGGGAGCGCACGGCGGCGGCTCCAGAGCGCACGGGCTGCCCGCGCTGCGCCGGCGGCTCCTGGCTCGAGACCTCCGCAGCGGCGCAGCCCCGCTCCCCCTCCCGCTCCCCCCCGATCCCCGCTCGGCCTCGGCGGCACAGCCAAGCCTCGGGCCGGGCCGGGCCAAGCCGGGCGCCTCTGGCTTTCGCGCGCTCTCCAGCCAGGTGCCGCATTGGAGAGCGCCCGTGCCGCCGCCGCCGCCGCCGCCGCCTCCCCTCTCCAAGGCCCTGTCCAGCCGGGTCTGCGGCAAGAGACAATAAACGCGCGCACGCACACACACCTCTTCAGCATCGCAGCTCACCCGCCGCCTCGGCCTCCGCCGCCTCCGCCGCCGCCTCCTCCTCCCGCAGGCGCCCGGCGTCTCCCCCGGCTCCCAGCGCGCCCGCTGCGCGCACCGCCGTCTCCTCTCCGCTTCTCGCGCGTCAGCATCACAGGTGGCGCCGGGGCGCACCCAGGCGCGCGAGCAGCGGGCCGCCTCTCCCCCTCGATGGAGGAGCAGCAGCACCACAGCAGCAGCAGCAGCAGCAGCAGCAGCCTCGGCTGCGGAATGGGGCTGCCCAGCCCCGGCTCGGCTTGCCAAAGAACCCCCGCCTCCCGGCTGCCAGGCCCGGTCTGCTATTGGGCGCCTTCGCCGCCATTCACGCGTCGCCGCTGGGGGAGCCGGGCCGGGCCCGCACGCGGCCTCCGTTGTCGGGGGAGGCGAGAGACACCCCCCACCCCAAACGAGGCAAGATCCAGACCGGATCCTGGCCTCTCCTAGAAGGGAGAGGGGCTGTTCCCAAAGGAAGACCCCCCCTTTCCCCCAATGGGTAGCCCTCCAAGATCACCCCACAATACAGATTAGCTGCCTGCACACACACACTCACACACATGCAGAACAGACAGACACACACACACACACACACACACACACACACACACACACACTTGTAATTATGGTGGTCCAGTGAATTACGGAAGAGTACAGCAAGAGAAGGGGTGATTTTCTCAACATTGACAAAAGCACCATCAGAAGATGCCTCCTCGCCATTGCTACCAAGGCCAGCGAAAGGTTTTGGGCAGGACACCCTCAGTGGGCTCCCTCGCTCATGGAGTCTATCTTGTCACCCGCTGCTAATGCTCCTGTCCGATAGTGGGAAAGACAGTCTGTCCGAATCCCTGCCATTGCAGTGGGACATGCCTGAGTTGGATGGACCTATGGCTTGACACTCTATAACGCACCTTCTTATGCTCCGATGAAGGAAACTGATCATGGGTTATGTCACAGTCACCTGAACAACCAGGTATTTCTGCTTTCAGCACCTTCCAGCTCTTCAGAACATTACAAGAGATTACAAGATCCTGGCCCTCCTCTGTGGGACAACCTTTTAAGTATTTGAAGAGTGCTCTCATGTCTCCCTTCAATCTTCTCTTCTCCAGGCTAAACATGCCCAGTTGTTTCAGTCTCTCCTCATAGGGCTTTGTTTCCAGACCCCTGATCATCCTGGTTGCCCTCCTCTTATATCCTAATTATAAACATCTCTAGACAATCTAGCTAGCCACTGTTCGAAGACAGAATGGTGAGTTGGATGGTCTGTTCATTTAACCCAGTCGGACAATTCTCCCCCATCCTTGTTTCATTGCAACACATCCTTCAGGGATGGAAAAGCTGGGAAGGTTCTGGCTAAACCAAACATTACTTTAGAGAGAAATCCTGTTCATGTTTAGATAGAAAATATGCACAGGATAGCACTCTTAAATGCACATTTGAATCCCATACTAGGGATTCCCTGTGCCTTCCCCCCCCTCCCCCAGATTGGGGACTATGACACAGGGGTGGAGAAGAGTTCAATTTCCCCCACTCCCAAAGTTACCATCTGCTGCAAAAGCATTTTGGACTAGAAGATGATCCATTTGTGTCCCTTCCCCGTCTTACGATGGTTCTATGTACCGCAACTTACTCGTTTTATCTGTACCCGGACAAATCTACTACTTTCAAAACCCTGACCATTCTGTGTTCAAAGTGTATAAATATCAGCTCTTTGCCAACATGATTTGTTAAATCCCAGGACTCTGGAAGAATACAACAACAGCAAAAAGCTGGTGAAGGCATCATTCATTATAAGCAACCCCAAAGGGTAGGCAGTGCCATAGCTCACATGGGACATCTGTGCTAGGCAGTCACCCTGTGACAAAGTGTACGTCTTTGTTGAAAACATGTTACACAAGTTTACAACCCTCCACGCCCTTGTACCTGGGAGTTACTTAAAACCCCTACCTGCTCAAAAAGCCTATAGTAAGCACTAAATCCACACCCCACATCGAGAGATTTCAAAGAATGTTTATCATTCTTTTTGCCTTTCATTTATACAGCCGCGGCAACTTCAAAGCTTTCCTTCGCAACCAGAAAGTCTAAAATACGCCCTTCTCTGTTATTCTAGGCTTAATAAAGAAGATCCTAAAACCACAACGCTCCACTACAGACATGTAACAGAAGAGTAAGGAGCATCTGCAGTCAATGTGCAAAAACTTGTATTAGTGTTGCAGGGCGTTGTCCATGCCTTACTTTTCTCTGTAGAGATTCTGTGATGGGTGTGGCAATTGTTCCAGACTTCATAATCAGTTACCTAGGGAGGTGGTGGGCTCTCCCACACTAGAGGCCTTCAAGAGGCAGCCGGACAACCATCTGTCAGGGATGCTTTAGGGTGGATTCCTGCATTGAGCAGGGGGTTGGACTCGATGGCCTTGTAGGCCCCTTCCAACTCTGCTATTCTATGATATCCATAATCAGGGACAACTCAGAATAAGCAACTGACAGCATTGGGAAACGCTTTGCTAACTGAATGTTTCTCCTAGTATAGTTTAGTGTTATAGGCATCCTTTCTTTCCATATTCTCACCACCACCATCCCATGCTTATCACTTACCTTTACCTTTATTAACTACACATACTGCAGCATGTTTACATTCCTTTTTGTTACATTTTAGTTCTCCAGTATTCAAATGCACCAGCAATTCAGCAGCTGAAAAGAACAATGGGCGATTGTAAACGTGTGTTTTATTAGTGCAGGCCGGGGTGCACACATTTGTATCACAGGGGTGTGGATGGCATTAACAGAAGAGGGACAACCCTTTCACAACGGCATGCAAGTTCTGCATTTCAAGTTGCAGCAGAGAGAAAAAGAAAAGGTACCTTATTTTTTTTTAAAAAAAAATCACACGGCTGAGCTGTAAAAGTTGAAAGCCAACGTTGTTATCTTTTCGGCGCCAGGTCAAGACTTTTCTCTTCTCCCAGGCATTTAACAGCATTTAACAACGCTACGTTTGTTTGTTTTTTAACGGACCCCAGAACGGTTGTTTTTAAATGGATACAATACCGTTGTTTTTATACTGTTTATGTTTTTGATGGTTTAAAATTTTTTATACTTTTTAATGTTCAGTGTTTTTAACTTTTGTAAACCGCCCAGGGAGCCTCAGCTATGGGGCGGTATATAAATGTAATAAAGCAAAGCAAAACAGGACATTTCTCACTGCTACCAACACTAATTCATTGCATCTCTCAATCACTTCCTCCCTCCTAACTCCATCTTCTGGTGTCTCAGTAGGATTTCCCTGAAACAGAAAGGATCTTTATCCAAAAATACCCTACACACACTGACCCTGTCCAACTCCCCTTGCAAAAAGGCAATTTGCTTCCCTTTCTTTTAAAGATAAACTTTAATGAGCTCACATTCTTGCTGAGCAGAAATTGACATTAGGGGGACGGGGCAGCCTGACTCCAGCGTGCAAGTGTGGAACTGAGGAATGGTCGGTTAGTCAAAAGCCTCTCATTAGTATGTTTGTCCAAAAGGGAGTTCTAAGGTTGCTCAGTAGTGCTCATGAACACATTCCGGCAGGAGGAGGTGTTGGGGTCTCCTGTAGGGTGGGATTTCGACCAGGCCCTTCCAACTGCAGCTCTTTTCCCCTGGTCACCCCTGAGTAAAGCAGTGTAAAGCAGCAAAAAGAGCAATGACCTCAATGCTAACAGCTTGGAGGACCCAAAAGGATGCTGGAAGGGGCTTGTGCTTAGATCCGCTGCGCCCCGCCCCCATCCTGACCAGCCAGCTGCTTCTAATACTTGGTGGTGAAGGACTGGAACTCCAAACTGGTGACCTCTCTCTCGTTGGTGAACACAGCGTGGTTAATGCGTGACATAGGGCTTCCCACGCTGCGTAGCCAGTTCTTCCTGGAATAGGAAGAAGCACACGTCAGCATCATTCCCCTGTTGCCCTCTTCCGCTCCCTTCCAGCCCAACTTCCAGGGAAATGGCTGTTCACAGAACCAAAAGGCCATCAAGTCCAGCATACACACACATTGTTGGAAGGATGGGCCATCATTAACAAACTCATGCAACTCAAAGCATGATCTGCAACAGAAAAGAAAGCAGGAACCCTGCAGGGAGGTGCTAGCAGAGCAAATGGCTCCAGACTACTCAAGGAAGTGAGCCATGCTACAGAAGAAAGGCCATGGGGGTGGACTTCACAGGGTTACTTGCCAATGTAGGCAGAATAAATCCCTTTGCAGCTCCAAATTTAGGGTTCAATCAAAGCTCTCCCACACTAGAGGCCTTCAAGAGGCAGCTGGACAACCATCTGACAGGTATGCTTTAGAGTGGATTCCTGCATTGATGGCCTTATAGGCCCCTTCCATCTCAGGGGTCTGGAAACAAAGCCCTATGAAGAGAGACTGAAAGAACTGAGCATGTTTAGCCTGGAGAAGAGAAGATGGAGAGGAGACATGAGAGCACTCTTCAAATACTTCAAAGGTTGTCACACAGAGGAGGGCCAGGATCTCTTCTGGATCATCCCAGAGTTCAGGACACGGAATAACGGGCTCAAGTTACAGGAAGTCAGATTCCGGCTGGACATCAGGAAAAAGTTCCTGACTGTTAGAGCAGTACGACAATGGAATCAGTGACCCAGGGAGGTTGTGGGCTCTCCCACTCTAGAGGCCTTCAAGAGGCAGCTGGACAACCCTCTGTCAGGGATGCTCTAAGGTGGATTCCTGCATTGAGCAGGGGGTTGGACTCAATGGCCTTGTAGGCCCCTTCCAACTCTGCTATTCTATGATTCTATATTATTCTATGGTTCTATGAATAGTGGTGGCTTCTAAATTTCTGGCCCCTTGAGTACAAATTAGCACAGAGGTAGGACTGAGGAACCTAAAAGAAAGCTTCAGGTCTCAAAAGAATCTATGAATGAAGTTGCCCCTATTAACATAAGGAAACAACTTTTCATACACTGCCCACACACAATAATCTTGCCCAGATGGTATTTCCATTTCCAAAACTGAAGAGTGTGCATTTGGGGGAGGGGGGGGAGAGATACAGACCTAAGTGTCTGTTTATGATTCCCACCTGAACCCTAATTAAAAAGTGAGGGGTGGAGGGCTAAATTGAAGGCTGTACTCCTTGATTTTTTTATTTCCTGCCAGGACCTGAAAAAAGGAGGGGGAGAAGAGAGAGTAAAAGCAGTGCGGGGGGGGGGGGATACTAGTTGCTATGGATTATCTCAATACCGACTTATCTCTTACTCAGGAAGGCAAGGGATGGAGTACTGTGGTTGCTATGGATACAGCCCCAATTTCCTCCTCCCCCTCCAACGTGAAGGTAGAAGATATGGAGAGGCAGGTTGCCATGGGAACTGTCCCAGTTTCTTGCATGTTTCTCTCTCTCTCTCTCTGTATCTTCAAGGTGATGGTGGGGGAAGACTGGTTGCTATAGAAACTGCCTCCGGTTGTCATCTCTCTGAAGGTGACAGAGCCCATTGTTACAGTAGCTGTCTCCACCATCACCACAAATCCCTGGGGTCGCTCCGGGACCACGTCTTCACTCTCTCTTTCCACCTTCCCACCCCCCCCCCCCAACCCCCGGCTCCATGCTGCTGCTCACACATTCATAAAGCAATTTTCTTCCTCTCCTCCTGGACCAACTTCCTAATTGCAAGCTGACCCAAGTCCCAGATTTACAGGGTGTCAATTCACTGTGGGGGCAGAGCCTAGGGAGGTGCCCTATTTAGACATTTCAAAGAGGGGTGGGGGTGGAGAGGGAAAAGGGTTTTGCAAATTGCCAATGCAAGGCTCCCTTCAGATAACGCTAGTCGAACCATTATAACAGGCCTTCGTCTTCCTCTCACCAGGTTTTCTTTTTCTTCAGAAGAAAACTGGGGGTGCCGCTGATTAATGATGGGAGGGGCAATATTTCAGGGCCACCAAGAGCACCCTATATCTCTAGTTATATTAGGAAGAATAGAAAAGTAGCCCTGGCAAATGCCTGATCATCCTGGCAACCAGGATGATCAGGGGTCTGGAAACAAAGCCCTATGAAGAGAGACTGAAAGAACTGGGCATGTTTAGCCTGGAGAAGAGAAGATGGAGGGGAGACATGAGAGCACTCTTCAAATACTTCAAAGGTTGTCACACAGAGGAGGGCCGGGATCTCTTCTCGATCCTCCCAGAGTGCAGGACACGGAATAACGGGCTCAAGTTAAAGGAAGCCAGATTCCGGCTGGACACCAGGAAAAACTTCCTGACTGTTAGAGCTGTACGACAATGGAATCAGTTACCTAGGGAGGTGGTGGGCTCTCCCACACTCGAGGCCTTCAAGAGGCAGCTGGACAACCATCTGTCAGGGATGCTTTAGGGTGGATTCCTGCATTGAGCAGGGGGTTGGACTCGATGGCCTTGTAGGCCCCTTCTAGCTCTGTTATTCTATGATTCTAATTTAAATTTGAACAAAACCAAGATCAGACCTTGAACTTGGCTGCAAAACGTGCTCCTCTGACTTGCCCAACGTCTTTCGAGAGAGAGGGCGGGATTCACCAGACATGGTACCTTAGCGCAATGTGCAGGTGAGGTCCCTTATTTATTTATTTTAACAAAAGGAGAGATTGCTGAAGAGAGAGAGAGTGTCTGGTCTGAGGACAAACACGTGTAACTTCTTACACTCTGTCCAGCACCTTGGGCATTGCCGCAGCAAAGTAGCTGCTAAATCAGCCTTCGTCAACCTTAGGGCGCTCCAGATGGGTTGGACTGAATCTCCCAGAATGCCCCAGCCAGCAGAGCTGGCTGGGGCATTCTGGGAGTTGTAGTCCAACACATTTGGAGCGCCCCAGGTTGAGGAAGGCTGTGCAAAATCATATTAGCAGTAACAGCCGAGGCGTTGTTGGGATGCTCAAATCATAGAGCTATGGGCCTAGCTGGAGTGGATCCGATGTTGAGAATCTGCTCAAGATTGTGGTCACTTTACTCTTCAGCCATCCAGCAAGCGCAGGGGGGGGGGGGAAATCTGAGTCCCCTTGGACTTCTGCTGGATTACATGCCAAGCAAACCTTGACATGTGATCTTTTCTGTTGGGTTGAATGCTGTTTTTATTCTTATATTGCTATGTTTTTAATGTATTTGTTTTACGGTGGTTTTAAGCGAGTTTTTTGTTTTAAATTTCGGTTTTTTATTGTCAGCTGCCTTGAGTGCTGTTTCCTTGGTGAAAAGCTGGGGGATATAAATCAAATCAGTAAATAATTTCAGTTCCAAGGTTGGTCTCCAGTTTCAGGCATTCTTGGCAGTGCCAGGAGCAGAGCAGTGGCGTGAATCTGTGAATGGTGCGTGGAATTGTGCTTTTTCCCCTCTCCACCTGTGCCCAGACCTCTTCTGAGACACCTAAGCCGTGAAAGGGCTCCACCATACCTGTTATACTTTGTGCTTCGCCTCCCCCCTCCTTGTGCAAAAAAATGCAGCCCTTCGCTCAACAACTGCAGACGGAGCCCAGCTTCACATACTTACATTATCTCCACTTTGTCTTTCGGCCCTTGTACCTGTCCGGTCACAGTCCCGTGGGCAGTGTTCTTCACCCAGCCAACCACTCCCAGCTTTCTCCCTTGCTCTTCTGTGTACTGGTGGAAGAAGCCAGAGAGACAAAGGCCAGGAAACGTCAGGACATCAGAAGAGCCCTGATGCTGGATCAGACCAAAGGTCCATCTAGTCCAGCACTCTGTTCACACAGTGGCCAACCAGCTACCGACCAGGGCCCCCCAAACAGCACATGGTACAACAGCACCCTCCCGCCCATGTTCCCCAGCAACTGGTGCACACAGGCTTACAGGGAAGCTCCCAAGAGATTTTAAGGCCGATTCACGACCCCGCATACATTGCTCAGTGTCTCTCCTTAGGCTCAGGCGGTGGAATATGTGAGCTGCCTTCATTGAGAAATCCCGTTTTGAGATTATGTGAGGTGACAGGGAAGCTCGGTCAGCGGTGTACGGTCTGTGATGGCCGTTTCAGGCAAGCAAATGTTCTATTCCCCCGAGGTTTTGATGGAGGGAATACGACGAGACAGCCTGCTTCACAACAATAATATGGTTTTCAGATAGAGGCTCTGCTACATCTTCCCAAGGACTACCCAAATGTTCTTGAGCTGCAGAGTGCATGTGGAAAGATCAGCCCTGTCTGTTTGAACCCATATGGAGAGAAATTCCCAGTCCTTCAAGATCCGTGACAAAGCCAAGCCTGCCTCAACAGCAATTAAACCTTCCTCTCTTCTTACAAGAATCCCTAAGGCCTTGATTGGATCCCATTCTATTGGATCCATTTTATTCCTGTAGTCATGATAGCCTTATGATTTAAGTGAGTTCAAAATGTGAAACGGCACATGCACAGAGTATTTATTGTTTTGTTTTATCAGGGTTGGCAAAAGTTTTAAATCACGGAATGGCTCTAGTGGGGGAAGAGAACAGCAATGTTAATTATGTGCTTGCCAACTGAATTAATACAAAATGGTTGTCTAAAGAGGTCCCCATAAGACCATTAAGTCCAGGATCTAAAATTACCTGGCTTCACCCACCTCATCCAACCCATTTGCTAGACTTGAATCTACATGCCGGAGAGGTCCAGGCTTCTGAGTCAGGCTTGAGAAGTGTAAATGCAAAGCAACGCTTTCTATTTGGATAATATATTATGAGTTATTTGGAGTTATCTCCAGATGTCCCATTAATGTCCAATCCAACTAGAAACACCAGCTTTTCCCTCTGAAAACTTGGTTTCGAAAACACAACATTGATTTAATGATTCTGTAAGGAAACCTCTCCCCATCCCACAATGGATATGTGTCTTACCTTTCTAAAGAAGACACCTACAAGAGGAAAGAGAGGTACATCAGTCAGTGAACACATCCACATATTAGAGACAAACGTAAGTGACCAAAGTCCTACAACCAAAGGCTTGGAGGCAGGGCCGGTGCCAGACTATTTTGCGCCCTAGACAAGGTGAGCTACTTTCACACACACCCCCAAAATTGCCAACTTTGATTTTTAAGAACATATGTTTCCTGGAAAAAAATAAGAAGCACAAAACTTGAAACTGCTAAATTTATTTTAAAGTGCAAGAAATACGTCATGCCAATTACAGCAAACAAATTGGAAAGGAACATCTATGGGTCTAAAATGCATTATTTAATAGGAACGTCACCTCCAAATCATCCCCCACAACTCACGTGCACGCACACACACACACACACTCAGCATCACTCACTCCAAACAAACACACACATGAACACATGCATTCACTCAAAGACTCCATGCACCCCATGCACCCATACGCTCTCTCTCTCTCTCTCTCTTCCGGGCGCTTTCCGGAGGTCCGAACGTGGAGCCGCCCCACCCCCACCCCAGCGTCCCTGGCTTCACTTCAGCTGGGCGGGCACAGGGCGCCATCTTGCCCACCCAGGCCCAGCTGAATCCTCGGTCCGGGCTGGCTTACAGCCAACGCACGTGAGTGTTGCGCTGTGCCCAGCGCCCCTCTTAGCTTGGCGCTCTAGGCGGCCACCTGAGTGGCCTCTATGGTAGCACCGGCCCTGCTTGGAGGTAGCATTGTGAACCGCCCAGAGAGCTTCAGCTATTGGGCAGTATAAAAATGTAGTGGATAAATAGATAAATAAAATAACCCAGTCATTGGATCCTTCCAATAGATCCCACCACAGAAGAGCCTATCACTGTCCTAAGTGACAAAAGGATACAGCTTTCTTCTTCTTTTATTATTATTATTATTATTATTATTATTATTATTTATTTATTTATATAGCACCATCAATGTACATTGATGTACATGGTTTTAAAAACCATGGAAACAACGGAGTCCCTATTTCTGAACTATGGCAGCTTAAGCTGTACTTCTTCTTGAATGTCCCAGATCACGGTACATTTTTTAATAGATTGTGGGTTTTATTGTTTTATTTTTTAAAAGCCAAATAAATGATGTTGAATCAAGGATGCTTAACCTCCCTCCCTGAAATGTCCCAGATTTCAGCACTAGGGAGAAACCATCTCCCTGCTCTGCTCTGAGATATGCAGATCCAACACCAAATTACGTTAATGTTCCCAATTAGTCTCCTCTATTCCCCCCCTCCCTTTATTGGCTTCAGTTAAGTTCCTTTGGGGTCTTTGCAGATTCTAGCTGTAGGGCAGATCCAGCCAGCCTTACTGCAGCCAGCACTGAAGCAAGAATCTGCAGTTTGACAAGCCGAGCTGGCTGCTGGCATCTTATTTCAAGGACTGTACTATTTGCAGCATGAACCACGGGGAAAGGGAGCGATCATTTCCAGACACAAAAACCCCAGAGAGGGCAAGGGGTGGGGTGGGTGGGAAATGGAACAGACTCACCCTGGACATCCCCAAAAACCTCATAGTCGATTGCCCAGAGTCCAGGAGAAGCCATAGTCCAACGCAGACCACGGGTAGCCGGCAGGAGCTTCCACAGAGACTGAGAGGGGTGTGTATATGTGTGCTCTCTGATCGGTTTCACACTGCACTCAGTTTGGCCGGCTTGTGTTACTAAATCCAGCTGGAGGGACGCAGGCAGTGTGGCCCACCTGGAATAAGAAACGCAAAGAAGTGTCTCTCGTCACTGAGCCAGACGTACATACGATCCTCAAGCCTGTCCCACTGATAACCCTATAGCAAAGGAGTAATAGGGAGAGAAATGGCATAGGACGGTATATAAATGTAATAAATAAATAAATAAATAAATAAAGGGTAGGAACTTGCTCTCTTGTTACATTTTACCTCTTGGTAAACAGGTAAAATTCAGCTTGGTACCCTTGAGTAACAACTGTGTTTACTGTAAATGTAGGACTGGAAAGAATCCGTGCAGACGCTTAGGAATTTGACACTTTTTCAGTCCTGGGTTGTATCCAACGTTAGCTTAAGTCCTGTTCACTTATTTATTTATTTATTTATTATTTATTTATTAATTACATTTCTATACTGCCCAATAGCCGGAGCTCTCTGGGCGGTTCACAATAATTAAAAACATTCAAAGTATAAAACAACAGTATAAAACCATAATATAAAATACAATATAAAAGCTCAACCAGATCAAAACAGTAGCAATGCAAAATTGCAAATTTAAAACACCAAGTTAAAATTTATTTATAGACTGTTAAAATGCTGGGAGAATATAAAGGTCTTCACCTGGCATCTAAAAGCATATAATGTAGGTGCCAAGCGAACCTCCTTAGGGAGTTTATTCCACAGCCGGGGTACCACAACAGAGAAGGCCCTCCTCCTGGTAGACTTCAATGGGTCTACTCTAAGTAGGATTCTCCTTCAGTGGTCACCCCCCATTC
This sequence comes from Elgaria multicarinata webbii, assembly GCF_023053635.1. Lineage (NCBI taxonomy): Eukaryota > Metazoa > Chordata > Lepidosauria > Squamata > Anguidae > Elgaria > Elgaria multicarinata. The sequence continues at coordinate 14,492,521 of NC_086191.1, read as the reverse complement.
CAGTAGGCTATACTGAGGAGGAAGCAGGGCCAGTCCACCAGCCCGGCTGAACGACTTGATTTTTCCTCTTCCCTCCTCATTCTGTTTTCCTTGTGCGTTGTGCCTAGTAAGCAGCAGAGACCGCCTTGTTTTCCTGATTAGATGTAAGCGGGATAAAAGCGCTTTAAATAAGTAAATAGAAATAAATAAATAAAACCTGTCTGGAAAGCTAGCTTCTCTCGAAGCTGTGCCTAAAAGTAATTTGCTAGCAGCTAACAGGGAATCTGCTGGAGGCAGAAAGACAAATGCCTGCAGCTTGCCTCTTACTCGTTGTTGTAACCCAAGCTACATGCGTCAAAAACATAATGTGCACAAGCAATTCCTCCAAGAGCCCTGCCAATCTCAACCCCCATGGACACGCGTGGGCCTCAGAGCTGAAAGCTGCCAAATTGAAATGTCAAATAGCAGAGAGACATGGGGATCCATTTCTATGGTTTCTGACATGAGCTGCGTCGCCTCTACTCTCTGGGACGGCGATAGTCTGCAGTAAAGGAGCTATCGGGCAGTGTAAAAATGGAATAAATAGAAATAAAAGGAGACATTTTGAAAAGGAGGACTGCCAACCAGACTTCATTAAGGGCCATGCTTCCACTTTTCTTCCCTTCCTGCTGCTTTGACATTCAGGACAGCGAAGAGGAAGGATTTCTGCGCATAGTCAAACCCTGGAACTCACTAACACAAGACGTAGCGACGGCTACCGATTCGGATGGCTCGACTCGCGCCAACATTGTTATCTTTCAGGCGCCAGGTCAAGACTTTTCGCTTCTCCCAGGCATTTAACAGCATTTAACAACGCTAAGTTTGTTTGGTTTTTAACGGACCCCAGAACTGTTGTTTTTAAATGGATACCGTTGTTTTTATGTTTTTTATGTTTTTAAATTTTGCATACTTCTTTTTAATGTTCAGTGTTTTTAACTTCTGTAAACCCCTCAGAGAGCTTCGGCTATGGGGCGGTATATAAATGTAATAAATAAATAAATAAATAAATAAATAAATAAATAAATAAATAAAAGAGGGTTGGATAAATTCCTGGAGGAGGAGGCTATCAAGGGCTACTAGTCCAGATGGCTATGTGCTACCTCCAGTATCAGAGGCAGCTATTGGGGAACATGGGCCAGAGGGTGCTGTTGCACTCATTATTATTATTACTATTATTATTATTATTTATTTGTATAGCACCATCAGTGTACATGGTGCTGTACAGAGTAAAACAATAAAACGGCAAGACCCTGCCGCATAGGCTTACATTCTAATAAAATCATAATAAAACAATAAGAAGGGGAAGAGAATGCACCAAACAGGCACCATCCTGCTTTATGGGCTTCTAGCAGGCAATTAGAAGCCAGTGTGGTGTAGAGGTTAGAGTGTTGGACCAGGAGTTGGGAGATCTGGGTTCGAGTCCCCACTCGGCCATGGAAACCCACCGGGTGACTTTGGGCCAGTCCAAGACTCTCAGCCCATCCTTCCTCACAGGGATGTTGTTGTGAGGAGGATAAAATGGAGAGGAAGGAGTATTATGTACACTGGCTTGGGTTCCTTGCAGGGGAAAAAGGCGGGATATAAATGCAATAATAAATAAATAAATAAACTGGTGGCCACTGTGTGTGTACAGAGTGTGGGACTAAATGGACCCTGGGCCGGATCCAACAGGGCTCTTGTGATGTTCCTATGGGCCAGGGAATTGCTGTAGTTGAGGAGGGGGCTGTTGAATTCAATGGTTGTTGGGAGGGAAAAGAAAGGGACTTTATAGGGGAGTTGAATCATAGAATCATAGAACAGCAGAGTTGGAAGGGGCCTACAAGGCCATCGAGTCCAACCCCCTGCTCAGTGCAGGAATCCACCCTAAAGCAGCCCTGATGGATGTTGTCCAGCTGCCTCTTGAAGGCCTCTAGTGTGGGAGAGCCCACCACCTCCCTAGGTAAATCATTCCATTGTCGTACTGCTCTAACAGTCAGGAAGTTTTTCCTGATGTCCAGAGGAAGGAGTTAGTTGAAATGTTAGGCAGGAAATGGGATTTAAAAAGTGTGTGTGTGGGGGGGGTAGAATTGTTCCTGTGAGGTAGAAAATCGGATTATAACGAGGGAGGGGTGTAGCTCACCTAAAAGAACTAGCAATTATTTATTTATTTATTTATTTGTGACATTTATCGACTACCACCCCATAGCCGAAGCTCTCTGGGCGGTTTACCAAAGTTTAAAACAATGCACATTAAAAACAAATAAATTTAAAAGCTATTCCGGGGTCAGTTAAAAAACTCAGCATATGTTATGCTGTTATGTTGAGAAAGAGAGAGAGAGAGATTGAGAGATGTAAACCCACCTAACCCATCCCCAAGGGAGGTCTGAGGTGTTTTATGTGAGAGGGAATATTATATTATATTATATTATATTTATTTTTTATTTAATTTAATTTATGGGAAGTCTGTCAAATATTGTGGTTATACCTTTGGAGGAAGGAGAAAAGGGGGTTTAGAGAAGGAAGGAAGGGAAATTTAGGGTGAGGGGGGAAGAAGCGGGCGCGCGCTTTTCTTTCCGTCGCGTGAGGGGGGGGGGGAGGAGGGTTGAGCGCGCGCCCACGGGCACGCGCGCCCCGGCTTTGGGCGGGAAAACCGGGACGGCCGCGCGCGCGCGCCTAGCCATGGAAGGGGCGGGGGCGGCGGCGGCGACACGCATGGTACGCGTGTCAAATGGCCGTGTGAACGGGAGGGCGGGAGGCAGAGTGGAGCAAAAAAGTGGCGGGGCGTATAGATAGGCATGTAAAAGCCTCGGGTTGAGCTTGTGAGGGGCTGGTGATGGGGGGGGGCTGTTGAGAGTGCTTTGGGGGGGAGAAGGTGTGGGGTGTTATTGGGGAGCTCTGGGATGGAGAGGGGTGCTGAGGTGAGAATAGAATAGGCAAGTTAGCCTAAATTAGGGGGGTCTGTGGGGGGGGGTTGAGAGAGAGAAGGCAGAGATTTGGGTCTTTTTTGTTCATTTATTGCCATTTATATATATATACCACCTTTCTGCAGATCAGTGCAAAAGGCGGAGTACAAAAAAGGAAGGAAAGAAACACTGTATCGTTTCAGGCAAACACATAAAACAATAACAACAACAATCCAGCAGAAAAGAAACATTTCCCCCTAAACAATAGCGAAGACAACCATCCTGAGATCCGCAACGAATACCAGCAATAAAATCACCCATGATTCCCTAAGGGCGCAATCCTATCCATGTTTAGACGGCATAAAATCCTACAAGGCCCATGTTCCCCAGCCAGCCATGCTGGGAGTTGTAGGCCTTTTCCCTCCCTGTCAATCGTAGTAAGACAACCTGTTGATTGTCTTACTAGGGTTTTGATTTTTGTGAACCGCCCAGAGAGCTTCGGCTATTGGGCGGTATAGAAATGTTATTTATTTATTTATTTATTTATTTATTTATTTATTACACTTATATATATACCGCTCCCATAGCCAGGGCTCTCTGGGCGGTTTACAGAAATTCTAAAATTGAGGTAAAAACAAGTATACAAAATTTAAAACTCTAAAACACAGAACATACACACATAACGCATTAAAAACCGATTAAAAACTAAAACACGTGGGTAATTAGATCTGCTATCATGAGATCTGCTGGGTTTTAAATTTAAATAAATAAATAAATAAAATAAGGGTGACCTTATGGAAAGGAGGACCGGGCTCCTGTATCTTTAACAGGTGTATTGAAAAGGGAATTTCAGCAGGTGTCATTTGCATGCATGCAGCACCTGGGGAAATTCCCTCTTCATCACAACGGTTAAAGCTGCCCTCTTTTGTATTTGGTCAAGAGGGCAGGGCTCCTGCAGCTTTAACTGTTGTGATGAAGAGGGAATTTCACCAAGTGCCGCGTGCACACAAATAACACTTGCTGAAATGCCCTCTTCATCACAACTGTTAAAGATACAGGAGCCCGGTCCTCCTTTCCATAGGGTCGCCCTACCCCTGTCTAAACATGAATAGCATGGCACCCTAAATGTGCGTTCATTTTCCATGATCTGTGAGGCTGCAGGATCCAAAGTTGTCAGCATTATAACCTGGGTGATGAATTGATCTACATGCTCTCCTACCCTCTAGCGGCCACTGAGAACGCTTTGCTGTTTTTTCCTCTGGGATTTGCAGCTTCCAAGCCTTCTGCTGAGCAAAACCTTTCAACGGACAAAAGAAAAATCTTGCGGGGAAATATGAGCGCGTGGTCAAATACAGTCTCCACGAAAGCTTGTGGTCACCACACCTAAAAAAAAGGATATTATAGAGCTGGAAAAAGTGCAGAAAAGGGCAACTAAAAGGATTATTTATTTATTTATTAAACTTATATACCGCTCCCATAGCCAGGGCTCTCTGGGCGGTTTACAGAAATTCTAAAATTGAGGTAAAAACAAGTATACAAGATTTAAAACTCTAAAACACAGAACATACACACATAAAGCATTAAAAGGGGTTGGAGCATCTCCCCTATGAGGGAAGGTTACATCCACTGGGATTGTTTAGCTTGGAGAAGAGGAGGCTAAGGGGAGACGTGACAGAGGTGGACAAAATCATGCATGGTCTGGAGAATGAGGACAGGGAGGCATTTTTCTCCCTCTCCCAAAATACTAGAACCCAAAGGGGTCATCCCATGAAACTGATGGGTGGGAGATCCAGGACAAATAAAAGGAAGGCCTTCTTCACACAGCGCATAGTTAAGTTATAGAACTCACTACCACAGGATGTGGTGATGGCCACCCATTTGGATGGCTTTAAAAGGGGGTTGGATCAGTTCCTGGAGGCGAAGGCTCTCAATGGCTACTAGCCCTGAGGGTTGTGTGCTATCTCCAGTATTCAAGGCAATAAGCCTGTGTGCACCAGTTGCTGGGGAACATGGGTGGGAGAGTGCTGTTGCACCATGTCCTGCTTGTTGGTGGGCCACTGTGTGAACAGAGTGCTGGACTAGATGGACCCTTGGTCTGATCCAGCATCAGGGCACTTCTGATGTTCTTGTGACAGGTGGATCCTTCATCTGATCCAGCATGGCTCTAGTTATGTTCCTATGCTCTTTAATCAGGTTATTAAACCGATTTGGTTACATTTTAACCAGGCCAGCGCTTGTCCTAAGAGAAGTTCATCCCCCCCCACACACACACACAAAAAAGATAACATTTTGGCTGACTATTGTGTAAATAGTCTGAACTAAATAGTTTGTACATACCTAGTCCCATGTTCCTGGTATGATACACTCAGCCGGAAACATGTGTTACCTGCTTGGCCAGGTTACAGCTTCACAGATGCACATGAAATGTTTAGGATGTGCCTGGTGGGGAGGAACACAAAGCAATCCACAGTAGCAATCCAACCTGAGTGATCAATTCTGCCGCACGACCCTTTGTCCAGAGAACTATTTGAAAGAGAGATAGTGAAAGGGCTCACCCTCCCTTCCGTGAGAGGCCAGCAAGAAGCAAATTAACAGATGCCTAATGTTTATTGATTAATTTTATTACTGGGAAGCAAAGAGTAATAGCTTCTGGGTTGCAAGGAAAGTACTTTCCCCCCACCTCTGCTGACAAATTGGGAAGCCGGTCATGCAAGCTGCAAGATTTCCCCTTGCTAGGGAAAGTGGAGAGGAGAGGACAGTCCCAATCCAGATTAAGACCCCCTCCTGTGGTTTGTAAGAGTTTAAAGATGGTGGATCTCTGTTGCCATTCATAGGTCTCTGTGGTTTGCCTCTCAGGCTGTAGCTAGACCTAAGGTTTATCCCAGGATTGTCCTGGGGTCAAACCTGTTCATCTAAGTGCCACACAGGGCATCCAGCGCTCAGGCAGGGACGAACCCGGGATGATCCTGGGATAAACCTTAGGTCTAGCTACGGTCTCAGTCTCAGCCCCACAGACGGAAGGTCCTAAAACCTCCCATTGTCCAAGCAGAGAAACTTTGGACCTCACCCTTCCTCAGTGATGAAACCTTTCCTTCCTCAGACAAGTAAAAGCACACAAAAGCTTAGGGGGGGTTAAAACACGGAACAACGTTCAGTCAATGTGGGCATTTTAGAAATCTAAAATTTAGGGTGCCTGGATATTCAGCGGTTTTAGGAAGCAAAATAGAAAGAACAGTAGCAGTTATTTCCCTGTAAGGTCGAGAACCTTTATATAGAACTAGCCTGGAGAAGCTAGAGACACGTGAGTAACAACCAATATTTCTGATGTTCAAACCTTTTAGAGAAAGAACCATGTTTGAATATTCCAGACAGACACATGGTGCTTCCGAATGGATGCCACATAGTATTACCAACTTTGCTTCCTTAATGGAATTTTTTGTGGAAGTCACAAGACAGCAGTGATCAGGTTTTTATCACACCACCATCCTGCTTCATTCGCAGAATTTTACGGCGGGTCCACATGACGACACCAGCCACCCTCCCGTGATTCCCCACCACGTTTTTCTTACCATGGAAAAGCTGTTAAGGAAAAATACCGACATAATGCACAGAAGACTTAAGGGCATTTCACCTCGCCTTCCATTTCCCAGGCCAGCTGGTAGTTTCAGTCCTGGTGCTTAAATAGCTCATCAGGAACACCATGCTTCCATATTCCTCGAGCAAGAATTTGTGTACTATACAAGATGATTTCATACTTTACTGCCCATATCTGAAGGTGCTTTACCATTTCAGATTTTAGAATATCTAATCATTCACCTTCAGTATCGAAAGGAAGAACAGCCAGAGAGGTTTTCCACACTACGAGGAACATTTGTGGTTTCTGTGGACATTAAAGATTCTTTCCAGGATGTGAATCAATCCCACTGTGCAACTTTCAGTGAGTATAATTCAAATTGCTCCTTTAGAAGGACTCTTATCTTATTTGGACGTGACAGTGGCGGTTAGTAGCAATTTGTGAGTTAATTAACCCACGAATTGTGGGGTCATGTGAGCCACTTCCAGTTTCCTGCAACACCCTCCGAATTCAGCATTCATTAGTTGATACCATGACATCTGAACCCTGGCACTTGGGCTTGTTCGTGGGTTAAACAACCCCAAGTTAACCCATGGTTTGTTCTTGGGTTATTTAACCCATGGATTGCTGCCAAACGCCACCATTGTGCCTGAACAGCCCCAGTACTTTACAAATGAAGAAAAAAAACCAATGCACTCATAACTGTCAACTAGGAATAACATTTCTTCTTCTAGCAGCCATTTCCAGACCCAAATACTCTCTGCATGGCTTCCAACACCTAGAGTTGCCACTTATGCATCACAAAAAAATAAAACAAAAAGGAAATGAATCAGCAAAAAAGAAGAAAAAGGAGGGCACATATTTGCATAAAATGTGCATACGTTAGTTTAGCTGAATAGACACAAATTTGGAAGGAATATAATTTAAGCAGGAATCCAATATATCTCAGCCTAGTGGAGAAGACTGTGATGAGCCTTCAAACAGAGGACTACTTTTTGACAGGCTTCCAATAGAGGACCGTTCTCTTTAAAGTAGGGTACATGGCTGCCCTTCCTAGAGTTTGGAGGATTGTTTACAGTGTTTCTATATTTTTTATAAACTACGGGCCTGTAACGCTCATGCTGAGGGTATATTAAGTATACTTAATGCTGAACAGAAGTCTGAAATGAAATAAACAAAAACTCTCCCCTCATTTATTCCCTGCAGTTTCAGCCAAGGGTGATTTCTGCCACAAGCTCCTCACTGAGCAGATGCTTAGAGGTAAACATCTTACCAATTTCTACGGTTTGACGGTTAAGAACACAAGAGCTCCATTCAATCAGACCAAAAGTCCGCAGTCTTGATTCTCACAGTAGCCAACCGGTAGCCCCCAAACAGAACACAAATGCAGTTGCATCCTCTCAGACATGTTCCCCACCAATTGGCATTCAGGGATTTGTTGCTATAGATTTACTAACCTTCGAGATAGCTAGGGCTTGAAGCTTGCATCCTGTTCTGTCTTTAGGGCACGATTTGCCTATAACACAGGAAGTCAAGGACCTACCTTTCTGGAATTCATTAAGAGTTTCCCTATCTTTCCCTCCATAATTCAAATACTGGTCCTTAGTAGCAGATTCCTTGTCACATTAACACCAGTGTGGGCGTGGGAGCCAGGCGAGCCTCATCGGGGAGATCATTCCACAGTCAGGGGGGCCACCACCGAAAAGGCTCTCTCTCTAAAGTGTGGGAGTTCTTTTTCTTCCCAGTTAGTTCATGCTGGGTGATTTCACATTCCTTGCAAAGCAATGACCAGGGAGCCAACTGTGTGAATTTGTGCTCCAGAGGGTTTCCAGACAGAGAGTTCCTGGTGCTGCCAACCAGAAATCATTGTGCTGCAATGCCCTCTTTCCCCCCCCCCCCTTAATGGATTTTTTCTGGTAAAAAAGAAAGAAAAAAAGAACTGTTGGGAAAACACGCAAAGGTTACAAAATGAAAATGACGATGTTGGGCCTCCTGTGATGCTGCAAATAACAACCTCAACAGGAAGCATCCTGACATTTCAGTGTTATAACTATGCATGTTAGCAGCCATTTTATAACTGTTTTTCTATATCTATTTTTAAAATGTATTATCAGAGAGGTGATCCTCAAACGGCGACATGCTTTTTTAAAAAAGGCCCCATGAAACCTGCTTGTTGCTGCTTACTTTCTCAGAGAAAAGGAGGACATTCTGTGAAGGATAAATCCACCCCTTGGTCTCTGGAGACAGGGCTCAGCTGAATTTCCTGTCTCCACTGGTGTTTTACAACATTTGTCTCACTTCAGTGGTTTTTTTCCCTCCTGCAGACCTGGAAGGCTTGCCCTCTTTACGCCAGACCAAAGCCCCGAGTGGAAGAGGCTGCCCTCATGAATCCGTACAGACTATGCCTTTTCAGTTTTCCTTTGAGGTGAGCTTGTCTTAAATTTGGTGCAAAATATCCTGCAGAGCCCAGATGATACTTTAATTATTCTCACTGTGGAAAAGCCAGGCAGAAGCATAGGCTGCACCTATGCCAGCTCTGTGAGCATCTATGATAACATTCTGGGTTATCAGCTATCAGTTTACTAGCATGGATTTCACTGAAGAACCTTCTGCTGTCTTTCCTCAAGCATCAGTGTTCTGTGGGATTTAGCCTGCAATTTATTTATTTTTTATGTAGATGCCCCTGAGATGTCTGGGGAGGAATTTAATCCAGCTGCATCTCACGACAAAGTGTTGCATCTTTAACAGTGAAAGCGTCTATTTCTTACCAAGGGGAGACTATAAGATTAAGCCCCAAGGGAGTTCACTAGTTTACCTCTTTTGCAGATATCTTGAACTGAAAGGTTGTGCCAGCATTTTAAACAATCACTCATTCCAGATAAATGTGTTGTCCTGTTTCTCAGAACACTCCTGCTTTCGATGGGAGGCAAATGACGAAGCTTGCTAAGGAATCCACAAAGCTTTTATTAAGCAACAAACGTCTCTTCTACCTGAAGAGAGTCTAAACTCTTGGAAACGTCCCCCTACGCAAAAACTATGCAAACTAAGCAAGACAATTGTCCACTCAAGAAGAATAGGAAACCACTTCCCAAACACCGTAACTTCAGAGAGCCTGGTGCGGAGGCAGGTTCTGGCGTAATCGAACTGACTTTCTCACGCCTTCCTTCCGCCCCGTGCGTTTGAGCTTCCAGCAGACCCTAGCGTCAGTTAGCTTGTCGGGATGCTCACCTCCGGAAGAAGGCTCACTTCCCACTGAGTGTGTAGGATTTGGCCTTGAGGAGATAAGCTCTGGAGAGGGCTGACTCCCAGCTGGGGAATCGCTCCAGTGGGGGAGGAAACTGAGAGCTTCCTCCCCCACTGGTACAGGCTAGCTGGTGTCTGGCGCTGCGTCTTCTAGTTCTGAATCTGATTCTGATTGATTACCTGAAACATCTTCTCCCAAAACAGGGGCAGTAGGGTTTGCCATGACACTTGTCACCTGTGTCCTGTGTGTTCCTGGACCCTGTTTTGGGGGGCATCTAAGCTTCACTAGACAAACGCGTCTTTGCTTTTTAAAATTTCTGCAAATAGGAGCTTCAAAGGGGCTGTTTTTGTTAGGGCTGCTACAGAGGAGGAAAAGGCTTTAAGTCTTCCCCACCTCACCACTGGTTGTAAGTCCATAATTATCAGCTGTTATTTGTATTTTGGGGTGGGGGAAAACACATTAAATGCGAAGATGCATTTAATGTCATGTTTAGCTTGCCCCTGAGAAATGGCTTGTGTTGCCTCTGCCTAATCTTCTATTCTCCTGCATCCTCCCAACAGCTGAGGATACTGGTCTAGTGTCAAAGCTTCTGTGGTTTTTACAACACCCAACCTCCACAGATGCAGGGGTGGAGAGAGGGGGGAGTGGAGGTCTGCAGCTGTCTTTTCTTGTTTTTCCTGGCCTCTTGTCTTTTCTTCAGAGAGAAACTTGAGTGAGACGACTATTCCAGCCAACCCTGCTGGACTATAACCCTACACTATAAAACTGGAATCTTCTCCAAAACGGCTGTCGCTGTCACATTTCACAACCAATGAATTCCAGGTTGCAAGAGGGGTCTATGAATTGCAAAAAAGAAAGACTTGGGTTCCTCAAAAATCCTTTTAAAGAGGCTGTAAAGCTAAACCAGTTTCAACATGTAGTGCAGACAGAGATAAAGACATTCCCATCTACAGTTCTTCACATGACTTTAGTGAAACACAGTGAAACAGAAGAAGAAAAACCAAGGAGAGGACGTGAAGAGTTTTGTGGGTGATACGGTTGAATACCGTCAGATTTGGGGTGCTTTAGGACAGAAAGGCTGCTAAAAAATAATTTTAAAACCTCAAACTATAAAATAAAACCCTAAAAATCAATGGATGGAAAGATCTGTTTCAAATTTGGTATGGCTAAAGCTCTGCCTAAAAGCTATCATGGTGCCAACTTTCAGCTCTTTATCTTTAAAAATGACAATTTAAAAAATAATTTTAAAATGTCAATTTTTTAAAAATTCCTAAAAAATCAATGGATGAACGGATCTGTTTCAAATTTGGTATAACGAACGCCCTTCCTAAGAGCTACCATCGTGCCAAGTTTCATGTCTTTATCTTAAAAAATGACAGAGTTATAAGCATTTTTGTTAATTCCCATTAGAGCTGTTCTTTGGAAAAATCTGGATTTCCCCTCCCCTCCCGGATTTGTCATCAAAAACCCGGGCAAATCTGGGCAAATCCGGTCATATGGTCACCCCAAGTAAAATAGGCTACCAACGTCTAAAAGTCCACAGAAAATTGCAAGGGAAAACAGAGTTCTTCCTGCATAACCAGAACAAATGTGGAACACATTAGCGTTTCTGGTACAGCTATGCGCAGAGTTGCTAAATGAAGGCAGTGGCCTAGATTCTTGTTTACAGCGTGATGGTGGGGCTAAGATCCTGGACTCTGGTCAGAACTGGTTAGTGAAGAAAATCCCCTTGTGTGGGATAAATCGTCTCTGCTGTGGGCCGGTGTGGTGCGTAAACACTTTTACATAAGGGGGTGAAGTGTGTGTCATGTGCAACCAGATGAATTTGAAGATTCAGCACCCATCCCATGAACTTGGCAAAGCACATGGTAAGAAGAATCAGGGCTGAAATTGTTGTACCTCACAAGGTCTGGTTGGTTTAAAGTGTTTTCTAGGAACAAAAAGAAAGAAAGAATTGCATGCCCTTTTCTTGTAACAGTTGTTTTTTTATTTCTAAATTTAAACTTTGGACTACTTGGCTGTGGCAAGCAGGAATGAATCGAAAGCTTTGCGTAGGGGTTGAAATACAGCTTTTGAGAAAAAAAATTAAAAGGAGGTTTTAACGAAGTGCATCTTGTGGTTTTTCAGCTCTGTGAAAAATCTGGAGTTGTCAAAGGGGACTGTTTAGCAATGAAGCAGTTCATCCGTAGGATCAGCCTGGTGCACACCATGGTAAGGCCCTGCTTCTTCGCTTTGATTTGCTGAATGTTTCTCCGAAGCCGCCTTGGGATTAAACAGCTGCAAACAGAAGCTTTAAAGACAGTGGGGGCGTCACTTTAGCAGCAGGGAGACTTTCTGGGAGCTGAATAACATGAAAACTCTGCGTCCTGCCCTCTGAGGCAATCCACTTGCCTTTTAAAAAAAGATGCCACCAAAAATTGGAATAAGGAATATCTTCATTTAGAATCAGTGACCTAGGGAGGTTGTGGGCTCTCCCTCACTCGAGGCCTTCAAGAGGCAGCTGGACAACCATCTGTCAGGGATGCTTGAAGGTGGATTCTTGCATTGAGCAGGGGGTTGGACTCGATGGCCTTGTAGGCCCCTTCCAACTCTGCTATTCTATGATTCTATGATTCATTTAACAAACGCATCTTTAATGGCCATTATTCAGTGTGAAGCATGCAGCTATAGGCATTGGCACTACACACACTGAGCTCCATCATACGAGCACTTTATTGCACGCTCGTTACTGGGCACTCACGGATTTTTGCGGGTTCCTCCCACGACGTCCCTTCTAGCATGCTTCGCGCGACAAAAAAAACCACCCAAGTAAGACTTTTTTTTAAAGATGGAAGTTGCCGCTATCTCCTGCAATGTGCAGGAGAAGCAGCGGGATCAAAACAGCCCACTGAATGGGCCACGAGCAGGTTGTTTACTTCCTGTTTCAAAAGAGGAAGTAATGAGGAACAAATGCGTGGGCGGAGAAGCGATGGTAAGCAAACGTGATGTGGCTGTATATGTCTCACTTAATATACAACTATGGAAATCCCATGTCTTCCTAACAGTCCTTTATTCATAATCAGTCATGAGGACTAGAATGTTACTTTATTTTTTATGGGAAGTACCGTAGCTCCTGTCAGAAACCCCCAAAAGTTGCTGCCACAGTCTGTGTAGACAATACTGAAGTAGACCATGGTCTTCTTCAGTATAAAGCGACTTCCTACGTTCTTTAGCTGTTTTGAGTCGAGTTAATTTTCTGCTGCCCTGCTTTATAGATCAGATTTCATTACTGTGTAAACGTGAATGGCTCCATTTCTGCTGAGACTTATAGGTGAGTAAACATTTCATCCGCAAAGTTATAATGGCAGCTGCAAAAGATTTATAAGGTTCAGTTGCTCTGCCATTTGACATGACACAATAGTCGTCACGGCCTGCTTCAAAAAAACAGAAAGAACCCAATCCCTGGCTTGGGGAAGAGAGAGATGAGGCAAGTCTCTATTCCATCGGTTTGGCAGACGCTTTAAACACCTGCTATCCATTGCTGAATTAACCATTACCCAATAGAATATCATCACTACTTGATATGACCATATGAGATCTGCAAAAAAATGTTGCAGTGTATTCTGACCTCCTAGCTTGGGATCAGGCTTTCACTCAGCCAGCCATGCCCTCCAGGATACTCTAAGCCAGGGCTGTGTGAGACCTGTGGTCTGCCGGATGTTCTTGGACTACAGCTCTCATTCCTACCCAGTGGAATTTTAGGATGCTTTTAGGATGTTTTTAACAGTGTATATTATGTTTTTAATCAGTATTTTATGCTTGCTGTTTTTCCCTGCCTCAATCCAGTTGGAGAGGCGGGTAAGAAGGATGAGGATGAGAATGATGATGATGAAGAAGAAGAAAAAGTATTTAGCTTGTTCACTGTTTACAACAGTGGTGGGAAACTCCTCTCCCAGACCCCACTTCCTGGCCTGGAAGCTTCTTCATTTTTGTTGATGTTCTGATTTATTATTTAAGAAGTTCCACATGCATTGATTGTGCAAACCTAACTCTTCGGTTCTCTAGCCCAGAGGGGACCCGCAGCACATGTTTGCCAGATGGGACAAAACTATTCATTGATGGGAGTCATTTTATGAGGTGAGAAAGGGGGGGGGGTAGGTAGTTGCAATGCAGGTGCTAATGAGGCAGTTGTGGGTATATGTCAGTCCTTAAGGGCAGGTCGTGAAAACAGAGTTCAGTGACATTAACAAAATGTTTGTGAACCTAAGCTTTGAACAATTTGATAGCTTTGTTCCCCACCTTTAAAAGATACATGACAAAAGGATTCAAAGAATATTTTGGGCACTTTGAAAACTCTTAGCCGTTGGTGGTTGTTTTATAAAACTGGAGCAAAAAACACGCCCATCGGCTCAATCTACTGGGAATGTCTTCTGTACAAGCCCCATTGCAATGAATGGGAACTGTGCCATGGGTGACCTTGGTTAGTTTCCATTGCAGGCAGAGTTTGAGTTTAGGACAAAGGGCAGGCATTGAGAGGGTTAAGCAGTGCTCCATCTCTTAATCTTCTGGCCACAAAGCCCTGCTCCAGGCACCTAGAGTATTTACTTGCAAAAATAATGCCTGGGATGGTTTTAAATGGGGGCAGGAGAGAGCTCTGTATTGTCATAGCAGTCTGTTGCCACCTTGTGGACAGGGGAGGTGAGAACTGGGTATGTGGATGTGGTGGGTGAGGGTCACTAGCTTTGCCAGGGATAAGCCACATCTAGCTCCCAGAAGCAGGGCCAGGAATGTTGCCAGAAAAAAGGTTGCAAATAAGGCCCCGACAAGCAACAACCAACAATTCCCCCACTTTCCTGCCCCCTATCAAAACATGCCAATTAAATACATACATAAATCTGCAAAACGTGAGCAAATGATAACCAGACACAAAATGCGGTCTCCCGATTTCAGAATTGTGGACTTGTTTTGCACGGGAGTTAAGACGAACAGCGTGGTGGCAGCTCTGCAACTATCTGAGGCCAGGATCTCTTCTCGATCCTCCCAGAGTGCAGGACACGGAATAACAGGCTCAAGTTAAAGGAAGCCAGATTCCAGCTGGACATCAGGAAAAACTTCCTGACTGTTAGAGCAGTACGACAATGGAATCAGTTATCTAGGGAGGTGGTGGGCTCTTCTCCCACACTAGAGGTCTTCAAGAGGCAGCTGGACAACCCTCTGTCAGGGATGCTTTAGGGTGGATTCCTGCATTGAGCAAGGGGTTGGACTCGATGGCCTTGTGGGCCCCTTTCAACTCTGCTGTTCTATGATTCTATGAGGCCTCCAGATCAGCCGTTCTTAACAGGGGGGTCTCTGATGTGGGGTGAAAGCGAGATGGTCTAGGCTGGGGTCGGTTTTGCCTTATTATTTCCTTGTTTCTGTTTCCTTTCTAAATCCCATCCCTTTCTGGTGTGGATATGAGCAGGTCAGCATCCAGGGATCTGCACTTGTCCTGTGACAAAATCCATCCCATGATGGGTGAGCCAGTTGGTCTCTTCATTCCAGATGAAGTAGCTGAAAGAGGCTTCAGTGGAGAGCTGAGGCTTACACCCGTTGGGGCCTTGTGGCCCTGCTGGAAACCATTCCCTAGCCAGCCAGTGAGGATAGCCGATGTCTCTGTATCCTTGCAGATGATATACGGGTAACGAAGAACTTACATGACGTGGGCTTCACTATTTATTTGTGGACAGGACTGGAGAACTACAGTTATCCCTCAATCGCCCTGCCTCATTTGTGGACTTTTACAAGGAGCTCCAGATGTCATCTTCACCTTGTAACCCTGCCCTGCTTTCCTGTCACTTCTTCCATCTTTGTTCTCTCCACCAAAAATACATTAAGGAGCAAAAGCTGGAACAGGTGCACAGTATCTTTTGATAGGGAGGGGTCCGTCAAATCTTCTTGTTCCATCCACAATTGCTTTTTACTGTTTTATTGTGTTGCTATATTATTAGTGAGGACGCATAACAAGAAAATGGGCTTAGGGCTAGCTGACCCAAAGCCGTGACTGCATATAAATACCTCTTGTACTACGCCAAAGCCATCGTTCAGGCACCACACTTCAAGAAGGATGCAGACGAGCTGGAGCATGTTCAGAGGAGGGCAACGAGGATGATCAGGGGTCTGGAAACATAGCCCTATGAGGAGAGACTGAAAGAACTGGGCATGTTTAGCCTGGAGAAGAGGAGATTGAGGTGAGACAGGAGAGCACTCTTCAAATACTTGAAAGGTTGTCACACGATCCTCCCAGAGTGCAGGACACGGAATAACAGGCTCAAGTGACAGGAAGCCAGATGGACATTAGGAAAAACTTCCTGACTGTTAGAGCAGTATGACAATGGAACCAGTTTCCTAGGGAGGTGGTGGGCTCTCCCACACTAGAGGCCTTCAAGAGGCAGCTGGACAACCCTCTGTCAGGGATGCTTTAAGGTGGATTCCTGCATTGAGCAGGGGGTTGGACTCGATGGCCTTGTAGGCCCCTTCCAACTCTACTATTCTATGATTCTATGACCTCTGCATCTTCTTCTCCTTAGCCAGCAATATATCTTTCTTTACGACCCAGCTGGCCTGCCTGTATTGTTCCCTACAAAGGAAGCGTCATGTTCTTTCTTCGAAGACCCTTCATCTTTAGCAGCCTGGGAGAGATATGCCTACCAGGCAACACTGAATTCAGATCCATTATGGGAAGAAGGTAAAATGAGATATATTTATTGCTTGCCCACGGGATCCTCCAGTTGTGCTTCTGCTTTTTAAGAGAACTTTCCTGGGGGGCTTTTTAGAGTGGGGAATATGAGGAATTATTTCTCAAAGTGAAAGAAAAGGTATTCTCTTGTTTGTGTAATTGCAATATAGCACATCGCCACCTAGAGGTTAAGCAAGAAAGGAAAAGCTCTGTGTAGACCTTGGATTTCAATTTTACGATGAAACTGGAAGTAGATACAGTGGTTAACAACCTCGAGTAGAAAAGCTTAAAGTGAGGCCGCCCACTGAGCCTCACAGTAGAGCCCAGATTTGAATCCAAGTCTCCTCCATCCAGAAAAAAACCCACTCCATCTGCTGCACCATTGGCCTGGTTCAGACAACACGCTAAACCATGCTGCTTAACCACAAAACGGTTAATGGAATGCATTAAGGTCAATGCATCCTGTTAACCACTTTGTGATTAAGCAGCGTGGTTTAGCGTGTTGTCTGAATGGGGCCATTGTGTTGTATAGTCCAGAAACCATACCAGATACCAGATCTTCAGGCCCAATTTAAACATGATGCTGGCTGTGTAAGAAAAACTTACCCCACATCTCAACCCACCGCTCTCTATCCTAACAATATGTAGGAGACAAATTGACCTGGTTTAAAAGAGATGCCAAAGCCGTGCAGAAGTATTTTCTTTTCTTACATGTGTGGCACTAAATTCAAATTGGGCCCGTAGGATATTCTGGGACAGCAAACTATATTTTTGTAGCTATACAATATTGTTACTCATCTGAATTCTTTGGTCGGGATGGGCTACTTAGCTAACAAATGAACTCTGTGCTTGACTAGAACTTACATGCTGCCTTGAATAAGTGCAAAGGTGGAGAAATGTCTATAAACACTGCGCTCAACATCTAAGGTCCTCCTCCGAGTGCCTACTCTGAGGGAAGCTCGGAGGAAGGCAACAAGGGAGAGGGCCTTTTCAGTGGTGGCCCCCCAATTACGGAATGATCTCCCCGATGAAGCTCGCCTGGCGCCAACGTTGTTATCTTTTCGGCGCCAGGCCCTTTTCTCTTCTCCCAGGCATTTAACATCATTTAACAACATATGCTAAGTTTGTTTTTTAATGGACCCCAGAACTGTGGTTGTTTAAATGGATTCTGTTGTTTTTTTAATATTTTTGATGGTTTTAAATTTTGTATACTTTTTTTTTAATGTTCACTGTTTTAACTTTTGTAAACCGCCCAGAGAGCTTCGGCTATGGGGCGGAATATAAATTTAATTAATAAATAAATAAATAAATAATAAATATTGATCTTAGCTATTTTCTGATGACACGCAATGTGCCTTCAGACCTGCTATTTTGTATAGCAGGGGACATTAATATATTAAACTGGGGTGGGGTGTGGCATGAGGTGGGAATTATCTCAAGGATACCTGAGAGAGCGCCTTCTCCCTATCAACCTGCCCGGTCACTGAGGTCATCCGAGGGCCTGCTCCTGGTGGTTCCACCTAGATCCATCCTCCGACTGGAATCCACCAGGGGAAGAGCCTTCAGCGTGGTGGCCCCCCTCCTGTGGAATTCCCTGCCTCTGGAGGTCAGGCAGGTGCCAACCTTGTACTCCTTTCGGCGCCTCCTGAAGACATCTTTATTCCAAGAAGCCTTTCTTTAACATGCAGCCTTGGATTTCTGATTTTTGCTTCTTTTTAAATTTTGTTTTAACTGTTTTATTCTGTTTTTATTTTCATTTTACCTTGTACACCGCTCCGAATTTTTTCAATGGGGAGCGGTATATAAATATTCTAAATAAATAATAATAATAAATAAATTAGTTCTCTCCCTCCCCAAAAACACCTCTGATAAAATATCACACAGTTCCTTAGATATAATTCCTTCCTGTCGTCGTTATCTACATGATTTGCCATGTGACCTATTCTGTCTCACAGATACAGCAAAGCCTGATGTCAGATACAAGCTTCACACCAGCCACAAAGAGGAACCAGATACGCGGGAACAGACGTTGATGCTCTTCCTCTTCCTCTCTTACGCTAATCAATTTCAAGACAAACCAGTCTATAATTTCTGTATATACAGCTGCTTTTTTTCTGTACATTATTGCGGGGGGTTGCGAGGAACGTACTGGTAGTTTTGGAATGAGATGTCTTCTGGAAGCCGGCTGGAGGGGATGCAGAGTGAAATTTATGATGCCACAGTTAATCAAGAATGTTTTAAAGATCCCTCTCCCTTAATGCAAGGGAGTTGGGGTGAGAAAAAGCTTCCATGTCTTGGAAGCCATAAAACACAGGAACAAATAATTTAAATTTCATCTATGTGTAAGGGCATGTTTACTCATAGAATCATAGAATAGTAGAGTTGGAAAGGGCCTAAAAGGCCATCAAGTCCAACCCCTCTTCACTAAAAGAACAAATTCCATGAAGACAGGGCACTTAGTGGTGCCTCACAGCTGTTATTAAAGCAAAAACTTACAGATTGCCAAAAAGAAATAGTAGTTTTTACCTTTCCCCCCAGTTAAAGAACAATTGCAAAAGTGCCTATAGTTTCAGTTTTGTGAAACCTGGTATTTGGAACCTGATCATTCGAATCCTTCTACCTTTTACCTGGATTTAATTCTTTCTCATTTTCACTCTTTGTATGGTGCAGGGGACCGGCGAGTGGTTCTGTCCTATCTCTGTCCTATTCTCTCGTGCAGTGGGCAGGTTGTGAAAGGCGCCATCCAAGGAGTTGTCAATGGGATACTGGAGCAGCACTACAAAGCGGCCGAGGTGAGAATTTAATGACGGAAGACCAGAACCGCTGAGACCGAGTGGTGGTGGAGGGAGGAGGTTTTTGGAGCAGGGTCCTAAATTCCTGCTATGTTCTGCTCATAGATTTGTGTCTAGAGAAGTGGTGGAATGTCCACAAGAAGCAGACCTTATGGGCAGGGAGTATTTTGCCTTGCATTTAGTATAAGGCCTAGGCTATGCGGCATCCAGATGCCATGTCATGCTCTTGGGTCCTCACAGGAACAGCGGAAACTGGCACACTCTTTGCCCATCATGGTAGATGCCATTTCCAGTATAATTTCAAGCAGCACAGACAGCAAGTTCAGAACAACATGCCTTCAACGTTTGCAGGTACGCCCATGGTAATTTACATAGAATCATAGAGAATCGTAGAACAGTAGAGTTGGAAGGGGCCTACAAGGCCATCGAGTCCAACCCCCTTTTCAATGCAGGAATCTACCTTAAAGCATCCCTGACAGATGGCTCTCCAGCTGCCTCTTGAAGGCCTCTAGGGTGGGAGAGGCCATGACCTCCCTAGGTAATTCGTTCCATTGTCGTACTGCTCTAACAGTCAGGACGTTTTCTCTGTTGTCCAGTCAGAATCTGGCTTCCTGTAACTTGAGCCCGTTATTCCGTGTCCTGCACTCTGGGAGGATCGAGAAGAGATCCTGGCCCTCCTCTGTGTGACAACCTTTTAAGTATTTTAAGAGTGCCATCATGTCTCCCCTCAGTCTTCTCTTTTCAAGGCTAAATATGCCCAGTTCTTTCAGTCTCTCCTCATGTTTATGGTTAACTGTTCAGAGTGAAAATGCAAACCTGCAAGGGGAGAGGACAAAGACCCCCTAGATCAGATGATATGATTAGCATGTCAAAGGCACAGAGCATGTGTGGAGTAGCGATTAGTAGGTTAGACTGGGGAAAGCCAGGTTCAAATC
Source organism: Elgaria multicarinata webbii (assembly GCF_023053635.1). Classification (NCBI taxonomy): domain Eukaryota; kingdom Metazoa; phylum Chordata; class Lepidosauria; order Squamata; family Anguidae; genus Elgaria; species Elgaria multicarinata. Next base: position 14,472,382 of record NC_086191.1, on the reverse strand, counting down.
AGCCATGAAGCTCATTAGATGACCTTGAGGCAGTCACCACCTCACTCAACACACACCCCTATTTACCTTGGAGGAAAGACAGGATGCAAATGCAGTAATAAATGAATGAATCAAGTTAGATTAAGCAAGCTTCCAAACTACTAGTTTAAATGTCACCTTAAATGTCATCTCACATGCTCGCATTTTCACAAGGAAATAAAGGAGCGCAAATGTTGCAGCTGCAATCTTGCTAGGAAATATGTCTTTATCTGTAGGTTGCAGATACCCAGGACCTCCAGGTAACCATCAGAGACACCTTCAACAAAGTCATTCTGAAACGATGGAAGCCCAACAATACATGCAGCATCAACAGGGCAAGTTTCTCTTCTTAAGTGCTCATACGCACAATCTTGTGTTTTCTCCGTGTGCTCATCACCACCCCGAACACAGCTATTAGAGATGAAGCGTTAATCTCCTGCTGAAATTATTTATTCTGAAGTCCATCTTGGATCTCTGTGCAGCCCATTCTATAAGGAAAGCATCTTTATTTTTCATTGATGCGTGGTCTACTGATGAACTCGGAACTTAGACCAACTCTCATCTCACCCCTGGGCTTGTGGAAGTGACAATTCAACATGCCCAGCCTTATTTTTCCAATCCTATAAAAGGGATAATACCGTGGTTGACTTCATGGGGCTGTTGCGAGGAAAGACGAGGCAGGAAATTGATACCCTCTCAATGCCCTTATTAGATCAGGCCTACGCAATGGCTTTGCTGGGCCTGAAGACGTAAAGTATTATTGTTGATCTAATGTAATTTGTATCTCTTGCTTTTCTGCAGCCATTACCTAAAAACAATGAGACAGGGCAGCTGAGTACAGACCTTGGTTTATCCTCCGGTCACAATAAGCTATTGTGCTCCTATGTAGGTTCTGCAAGTTTGGAGCAAGGGGGCAGCTGTGGAGGGGAAGGTAGGTAGGTGTGTGTGTGTGTGTGTTTATTAAATTTATATACCGCCCCATAGCCAAAGCTCTCTGGGCAGTTTACAAAAGTACAAATATAAATGTTTGCCCCTTCTCTTTGCCAAATATGAGAGTTGCTGCTTGGAGACCATTTAATCTGAAATACAGTTCTCCCCCTCCTATTTCACTTTTACTCATCTTCAACTACAAAATGACTTTGCCTCTCTTCAAAGTCACAAGCGACTCAGAGAAATTGGGGTCTGAAAGTTGCCTCCCACTGTCATCCAAAAGCACATGCCTTCTACTCTCCAACCCAAAAGCTGACTCGATAAGAGCTGCAAGGACACCAGGTATGATTCTGAGTTTGATCCCAGGCTGGAGGCATGTGGTAACTCTCACAACCCCACCACCAGTGCGTAGAAAATGCTAAGATGGAATTACTGTCGCTGAGGGTGGGTGCACTCATTTCTTCTGATCCACCGTCATCGCTATGAAAAAGGCTTTGCAAAATTTTGCAGGGCTTCAAAAAGGGTCCTTCAAAGTCTATTCAAACAGAGATGACAGTAGGACAAATGAAACAAGTATATACACAACAGGTGGCAATGGCTCCATCAAACCAATCTGAACGCTCAGGGCATGTGAGTTTGTGTGTGTGTGTGTGTGTGTGTGTGTGTGTGTGTGTGTGTAATATATATCTTGAACTATCATCTTTCTCCAGCCTTAGTTCCTTGGGTGTGTGCTGGCTTTGCGTGGACATCTGCACTATGACTATCCAACGCTAAAGCTGAACATCACACTTCATTATTCTAAATATTAAACTCCTTAACTCTAGCTGGATGCTCCAGGATATACTGCTAATGTCAGCGAGTAAACTATACAGCAATAACTGGGATAAGGAGAGAGAGAAAGAGAAAGAGAGAGAATGAACAAGTAAGAAAAGAAGGCAGAGATCCCGGAGTTTAGATGCTAAAGTGAGATTCTAAGATTCTAGGACCCTGCCCCCTATGGCTCTGCCACAGATAATGACATGGTCAAGAATCTCAGTATCTCTTGAAAGTCCGAGCAATTTGCAGCTCACTTAATGAGGTATTAAATATCAACAATAATTTTACCTATATCATACTCAACCAGTGGGTGCTTGGTGTGTTGAAAATAAAATGTCTTTTCAAACATTTTCGGATGGGAGGAAGGACAAATACCTGGAATATGAATGTTTTGACTGGCAGCGGCCCAGAATGCTGTTGGGTTAATCTGACCATGAGCGTTGTTTGAACGTTGTTCGTCGTGCTTGTACATGCGTGTGATACACAAACTGCGTTTGAGTATGTGGCTTCATGCACACTCAGGGCATCGTGTCCTGGTTTTATGTCCTGCAGGACATTTGCTTGACAGGCCAGAGTTTGGCGGAACAAGAGAGATGGAAAAGAGAAGGCCAGCAAGGAGAGGTCTCCCTGTGCAAGGCCCAGAAGATCCAAGTGTCTCTGGGGAGGCAGAAACCAAGGAAAAGAGAGAATGCCTCTCAGCACAACCCAGAGCTTCCTCAAGCTCTTCATTTTCATGCCCTGCTGAAACCGGACATGGTGCTTTCCTAGATAAAAGCCAACAGAAATGGGCAGTTCCACCCGCGAGCCGAACTGGGAATAATGAAAATCTGTGTCAGGTTTGTCAAGAAACATACCACCGTCAAACCAAACCAAAATAAAAAACAGTCCATCCCAGTTAATAACCTGGAGAAAGGAGTGGAGGGAGTAGATTCCACCACTGATGGAGTTAATTAACCATCAAAAATTCCTGACAGGTTCCTTGAGCACTAATGAATAACATCAACGCATCTGGCTCAGTAGAAAAGATGCATCCATGACCATTTTGCAAACCATTTGATGAGTCTCTATCCAGTTTTCAAAACTTTGCACATGAGGGTCTTAATTGGAACCAGGATTCATCAGCTCCTAGCCTTGGAACCTGTTTTCAAGGCCAGAACTCAATCTTGGAGATTGTAATATACCACGCTTATTTTATTTACAAGAGTTGTATGCTACCCTTCAGTTAAAACTTTCAGGGCAGCTCATATCTAAAAGAATAAAAAATGCAATGCGAAATAGAAATACTAACATTTGATTTAAGAACACGGAAGCATAATACAGTGATAAAATCCAGCAGAACAATAAGATGCTAAATAAAAAGCCAGCTATAAAATATTTTGGGGTGACTGAGCATATAGAAATGCTTTTGCTCAGAGCCAAAAAATACTCTGTGCCAGGCAAGCCTTTCTGGGGAGGACATTCCACAGGTGGGGCACTAAATCTGAGAAGGCCCTCCTTACTTCAGAAAGCACGAGACCTTGAAAAGGTGGTCTCTGGAAACTGTAAGGTTAGGGCAAGGCTTTTATGGTAGGAGGCAATCCTTCCTGCACCTGGGTATAAAGGTGCAGGAAACCGCCCAGAGAGCTTCGGCTATTGGGCGGTATAGAAATGCAATAAATAAATAAATTCAGTTGTTTAGGGCTTTAAAGGTGAGCACTGAATGTGCCAAGAAACAGACCAGTAGCCAATTAGCAAAACCAGTCCTAATTAATGAACTAGCAGCCGTATGATGTATTAACAGACGTTTCAGAGAAGTTTCCAAAGATAGTTTCACATAGAATACATTGCAATAGTAAAAACTGGAGTTTGCTGGGCCGTGTCTGTCTAAAGGAGGGCAGGCAGCCAGGGCGCTAGCCATAACTGGTTGAGAAAAAGGGCTCTTCATGCCATGGATAGCACCCCCAGACTGCAAACCTGGTCTTTTGTAGGAAGCACAACTCCATCCAGAACATGGTTAATATCACGGTTAATATCACTTCCCAAGACAAACTACTCACCAGCAGCAGCACCTTTATCTTGTCAGTTTCAGTTTCATGGCTCTCTTCATCCGCTTCACTACTGACCCCAGATTTGGTTCTGTCTTGCAGGACGACGACTTTTGGAATCGGGAGGTCTCAAACTTAGCCAAGTGGACATCCTGAAATAGTCCCAGCCTGTGTAGCAAATGAAAACATTGTGTGATATATGTAGGCTAATAAAAGACAAAACATGCATTGGCCCCTGGCTTCTTCTGTTACAAAGACGAACTGGATAGCAGTTCACAACCTTGGCAAATAAATGCCTCATAAGCAAACTCGCCCTCACTCCCAGCTCTAAATAATAATTATAAATTTATTTGTTACCCGCCTCTCCCTCTGGATCGAGGTGGGGTACCACACAAATACAAACACCATAATATCCATATAACTAATTAAAACGTTTAAAACTAATACATTCTTAAATTAAGTGAAATCCCCATCTTGTCTGAGGAGAGAGGTCATTAATCCACTGGGGTGTTTCCAGACTCTAATGCTACCAGGGCCCCTAATGCCTCCAATTAAAGCTATTCTATCTTTTCTTTGTTAATGATTTCCCACCCCGTAAGAAAAAGATGGAAGACGAGTTGGGGAAACATGGGAGTGTTACGTTTTCCTACGGTGGAGGCAGGAGACCCTCAAACGGTTCCAATAGCCAGGGATTATGAAAACTGGACTTGTACGGTGTGTGTGTGAAAGCCTCTCTCCCAGTTCCAGTCCTGTCTAGCTCCAAAAGAAAAGGAACTGGTGGACCTCCTCTGTACTCATATTTTTTCATTTCTGAAAAGAGAGGCACTTAAGCAAAAAAAGCAGAGAATGTCAGAGCAGCCCCCGGCCAGCTGCAATCTTCACCCCCCAGCTGCAGACTCTCAGCCCAACCTCCCTCACAGGGTTGTTGTTGTGAGGATAATATGGAGAGGAAGAGGATTATGTACACCACCTTGGGTTCCTTGCAGGAAAAAAGGTGGGATATAAATGCAATAATAAAATAATGAGCGAAGTCCACCCGAAGGAGCGTGTCTGCCTCCTCATTCACCGGGGATGGTCCCTCTGCAAGCAGGGGATCTACACTACTGCTTTTAAAGCGCTTTAAAGCACTTTGAAAACGTTTTGAAAACTGTATATGCAGTGTGTCCTGGGCCCCAACTGTTGTCAAAACTGTCACAAAGTGCTTTAAAGCGCTTTAAAGCAGTAGTGTAGATCCCCAAGAGACCCACCAGAAAATGCAGTCATTTTATTTACAACGTGTGTGTGACCTCCGCTGCCTTTCACAGCCGCACGACAGGCAGAAATGCAAAAGGTGAAGTTTCCCCCGCCATGGGCTGTACCGATTGAATTTCTACCCAACTTTGTTAAAGTTAAAAGCAGGCATGGAAAGAACAGGCCAGCGTGGGAAACCAATTCCGCTGGTGGAGAGGAGGAGTGAGAGGGAGGAGGAGGAGGAGGAGGAGGAGGAGGAGGAGGAGGAGGGGGGGGAGAATTGGGGAGGGGGGCTTAGCCAGCTGGTGCGCTGTGGGGGGCTGGCGAGGAAGGAAGGGGGGGTGGAGCTTGCCATGGGGAATAAGAGAGAGGGGGCCGGTGGGTGGAGCCGGGCTGGGGTCTGGCTGCTCCTGCCTGCCTGCGCTGCCTGCCTGGGCGCTTCCTCCGCCGGCTCCGCTGGGCCGGGCTGGGCCGGCTTCCTCTTCCGCGGTGGCCTGGAGGCGGAGGCTCCTCCACGCGGCCCTGCCTGCTTCGCTTGGGCGGCCGGGCTGCCCTGCGCTCCTGCCGCGCACCGATGTCGGAGGAGACCGCCGGGCCGGGCGGCTCCGGCTCGGGGCTGTGCTGGGCCTCGCTGGTCTCCTGCCTCGGCCTGGCCTGCTCCTACGTGGGCAGCCTCTACGTCTGGAAGAGCCACCTGCCCAGGTGAGTGCCAGGCGCGCGTGCCAGGCGCGCGCTCCAGCAGCCCCCCGCAGCCCCATCACGGGGAGGGCTCTCCTGCGCACCTGGGCCGGGGTGACCTTGGATGCTCTCAACCCCCCAAGCCCACCTGAATGCAAAGCGCCGCCGCCGGCCGGCCGGCCAGGTGCGCCCGGAGCGCCTCTGGATCCCGTGCGCAATGTTCACCCCCGTGGGAAAGTCGGTCCACGAACGCCCCGCTCCTCTCCCCATGCGCCATTCCAGGCGTGTCCCAAAAGCGAGGCTTTGGGCTCGTTCACACGTTCAGTCCGCAGAGATAAAGAGACTTGGAGGTCAGCGGTCAGCAGCCAGCGCCCTTTGCAGGCTGCTGCGCCCGGGGTCGCCCACCTATCACCGGGGAGCCCCTCGCAGCTGCACCCCACCTGCTTATATCATCCCTTCCGCCAAGGGCCAGAGGCATGGGGCGGTCAAGCGCCCTCTTTAATCCCTTTTTAAACTCAGCCCAGGCTCGACTTCACCTCCTGAGTTGGGAGACACATTGGAGGCTGAGGTTAGCCAGGGGGTCCCTCTCCCAGGGTGAGCTGATGGTGTGAATAGCCCCAGAGCACCTGCAGCCCTGGCTAGAGCGGTCCTGCACCTGTAGGGAGGGTTAGGCCCAGAGCCTGCAACACCTCCACGTCTCTTCCCCCGTTGGGCTTTTCCCCTTGCAGGGACCACCCCGCCGTCATCAAACGCCGCTTCACCAGCGTCCTCATCGTCTCCAGCCTCTCGCCGTTCTTCATCTGGGCCTGGAAAGAGGTGACCGGCGTTAAGGTGAGACAGTCGGTGACCCAGCTAGGTCTGGAAACGGCCGGCCATAATTACCTGGAGATTTGTTTGCTTAAAACAGTTGTAACAACAGCAGTGATTTTAAGGCAAAAAGTCAGAGGACAACCATCTGTCAGGGATGCTTTAGGGTGGATTCCTGCATTGAGCAGGGGGTTGAACTTGATGGCCTTTTAGGCCCCTTCCAACTCTGCTATTCTATGATTCTATGATTGCATACAATACAAGCGGCATTTTTAGGCAAAGGGTTTAAAATTCAGAAGATGGTAAAAAATGTTTTTCAATGCTTGGGAGAATAATAACAATCATTTAAAAACCAGGATGATCAGGGGTCTGGAAACAAAGCCCTATGAAGAGAGACTGAAAGAACTGGGCATGTTTAGCCTGGAGAAGAGGAGATTGAGGGGAGACATGATAGCACTCTTCAAGGGCTTAAAAGGTTGTCACACAGAGGAGGGTCAGGATCTCTTCTCGATCCTCCCAGAGTGCAGGACACGGAATAACGGGCTCAAGTGACAGGAAGCCAGAGTCCAGCTGGACATCAGGAAAAACGTCCTGACTGTTAGAGCAGTACAACAATGGAATCAGTTACCTAGGGAGGTGGTGGGCTCTCCCACACTCGAGGCCTTCAAGAGGCAGCTGGACAACCCTCTGTCAGGGATGCTTTAGGGTGGATTCCTGCATTGAGCAGGGGGTTGGACTCGATGGCCTTGTAGGCCCCTTCCAACTCTGCTATTCTATGATTCTATGAAAAAAGGCAAAGGGCATCAGCGGATGACTTAAGCAGGTGGGCAGGTTGGTCTGGGAGGAGGAGCTCATTCAAGTATTTGGACCCCAATCCATTTAAGGCCTTAAAGGTGAGCAACGATTTGCACTGGCAACCAGTGAAGTTCCTTTCAAACGCATGAGATATCTGCGGGAGCAGTGCCAGTTGAAACCCTGGGCTCTGCATTCTGCACAAATGGAAGGCGAGTGTATTCAGATCCCTCCGTTGTGTCTCTTTACACTTTGGGAGGACCATTTTGTTTAGGAACGTGTGGGGTTTCCCCACCTTCCTCTGAGACAGGGTCTCCCGAGACAACACAGGATATGGCAATGCTCTGGCAGGGTTCCCAGTAAGCAGACCTTAACTGCAAGCAGAACCTTTTGCTGTCACCATATTTGAAAAAGTTTGGCCAGATGTTCACATGGGTGGCAGATTCCTGCCTTCTCTTCTGGCTTGGCTCGGTTGCTTGAGTCATCTCAAGCTTTCTGCTGTGTAAACTCCAGGGCAATGCTACCAGCTCGGTGGGTAAATACTTTGCCGGTATCCAGGCCCCAGGATCTGATATTTCCAGTTAGACAAGGAAGCTGTGCTCCTCCAACGTAGTTGAACTCAAATCTCTCATCCGCTCCAGCTGTAAGGGATTATGAGAGTTGCATCCCAACTCCTGAATTATAGGGTCTCCAGTAGCCATGACCAGTCAGTGAAAACAGGGGAGCACGGGCGGTTGTGGTCACGTGATGCTGATGAAGGCGTCTCCGTCTTCTGCTCAGCCAGGTACATCCCTTCTCGCTCTGATGGGCTTCCGGCTCGAAGGCATCATACCGGCAACTCTACTACCTTTGCTGCTAACCATGGTAAGTGTGGCTCACTTTGGTGCAGCCTTGTAAATAAGCTCACAAACTTTACTAGCCTGCAATTATTAATATTTTTATTAACCCGCTAAGAGGATAAGCAGCCAGCATGGAAATGCAGAATGCTCACTTTGTGGTAATTGAGTAAAACACAGAGAGGGAACCCTGCTGGGAGACAGGTGTCCTTTCCTGTACAGCCAGCATGGTTTGGGCGAACTAGAGGAGGAATGGAGTGACCCATTCCCCCTCTGCCAACCCATATGCTCGCCTGCATGGAATTTCTGGTCGCTTCTGGCGACCAGGCGAGTTGTGAACTATAAGACTGCTTTGATATTCAGCTACAATGTACTCTGATCATACAGCTCTATGCCAGGATTCAGAATGTCCTTTCAGAAGTGTATGCATAGGATTGTAGTTTTAAGGACCTTGCTGACTTCGACTGTGTTCCAAATTATATCACTAGGTGCTAAAAACTGCTCTTTTAGGTGCTTCAGTGACTCCAAAAATATGCCTGCAAGGTGCTATTATTAAGTTGTGGGGGTTTACCCCACTGTAGAGAACAGGAGAGGACAATCTTTTTAAAAGTGAATGTCCGCACTGTAGAACTTGCCTGTGTCGTTCGATTTCAAGAAAAGATAAAGGGAAAATCTGTGAAGGTTGGAGTCCATATTTATTTATTTATTTATTTATTTATTACATTTCTATACCGCCCAATAGCTGGAGCTCTCTGGTTGGAATAGACTTGCTTGGAATAGACTTGCCAATCAAAACGTTTCACCAGAATAAATGTTTTTTCCCCTTTAATTGATCGATTTATTGGGGGGAGTTTTGTTAAATAGATTTATGCCCAATGAATTGATGTTGATTTATGCTGATTTGCATTGGTTTTAAACTTTGAAATAAACACATTTTGAAGAAGTAAAAAAAAAAAATAACACCCAAAAAAACCCCAACCCTGAATTTCTACCTTGATCAATGTGGCTCTTCCAGATTTAGAGATCACAGGGAATTCAAAGGCTGGTCTTTGGGCGTGCTTGTGAAAATAGTATTGTTCCTTCTCTCAGGTCTTATTTCTTGGCCCCCTTATCCAGCAGTCAATGGATTGGCCCTGGGACCTAATGGATGGTTTAAAGGTTGTCTTTGGTAAGTCCGTGCTGATTGGCATATTATTGCAATGCTTTAGAGAGTGCGAGGGGAAGACCGTAGGACAGGGGTTAGGAAGCTCAGGCCTGGAAGCTAAATGCAGCTGTCCTGGTTTCCCCAAGTGTCCTTACCTCCTTCTCCTGCCCTCTTTCCTTCCACCAACAACGGTGTGGCGATTTTGCAGTCTGTCCGTCCCCAAATATCGAAATGCTAAGGTTTAGTCATTGCTTTAAGCTACAATGTGCTGGTATTTTTCACCCCACCCCCTTTGCCTTCAACGTCACCCTTAACTAGAGTGCAGCCCCAAGGGCTTCCCTGAAATCAAATTTGGTCTTTCCGTTGAAGGAAGCTCCCTAGCTCTGCTCTAGGGCACAGGTCCCTGGTCGACAGCTGGACGGGCACCGTGTGAACAGAGTGCTGGTCCACATGTACCCTTGGTCTGATCCAGCAACGCTCCTCCTCTGATGTTCTGTTGAGGGTCACGTTCCCTTGGGAGTGATCTGCTGGCAGTCACATGCCAACGGTGGGCAGCGTCGAAGCCAGTGAGGCCCGAACCAAAAATAGATGTGCCCACCTCTTCCTTTCTAACCCCCTTTTCCTCTCAGTATGTATCGCTCCCCTCTCTCCCTCTTCGTCTCCACCCAGTGGGCTGCGGGCAGAGGAACACTTTGCTGTTGCCAAAGATCTGAACTGAGCACCAGCAGAAGGCTTTTAAAATTTCAGCCCACCATTGTTCTAAGGCAAAAGCGATTCTGCCATTTCCCCCTCATCTTACAGCATTGCGCTCAATGGGTTTTATTTCTGAGCGAACGCGGATAGGTTTGCACCGTTAAGCAAACTGTTGTCCCCTTATGCACGGGGGCAACTTTCAACTGAATGCCTACTTTTCCGTGCTTCTTCGGAGCGTAGAGTTTCTTTTAGAACCTCGACCAAATCTCAAATGTCCTGCAGTCAGGACATGGACGCATCTGTGTGTTTCTAGAAGGCGCATCTGTGTGTTTCTAGAGGACGTCTTTCCGTTAAGTATGGAAAAGCATAAGGCCGTTTCTCACTTGGTGGGGATCTCCTCCCACCCGATAAAACAGTTGCCTAAATTGGCCCTAATTTGATGCCCAAAGGTGTGCCGACTCTTTTGACTGCCTGTGCTTGCTGTGGAGGTGACGGAGGGTGGGGTGTTGGTAACGTTGCTCATGCCTCCCCCCAGACCCGCGATTCTGGTTTCTCTGCCTGACTGACATGCGCTGGCTTCGGAACCAAGTCATCGCGCCGTTCACGGAGGAGCTGGTGTTCCGGGCTTGCATGCTGCCCATGCTTGTCCCCTGCACGGGATTGGGGCCTGCCATCTTCACCTGCCCCCTCTTCTTCGGAGTCGGTGAGTGCAGCGTTCTCCGTGAGAATTGCTTTGGGCTTTTCCCCTGCCTTCTCCAGACCTCCGGTTCTTTCCTAGCTTGGTCTCCTCAAGGCTGGCACTTTCTGGTGGGCCTGAGCTGAACTAGCTCTGCTTGTCTAGTAAGAGGCAGCTGTTTGCTCGTTCGCAAACAGTTGTTTGAACCCAGAGTGCTACAGGAAGTCTTTCTGCCACCAGTTGGCCCCTTTTCGGGAGGGCCCGGACACTTTGGGTCAGCAGTGTGGAATAAAGAACATACTTACATATTACCTTTGTTCCTCCTCCTATTAGCTCATTTTCACCACGTCATTGAGCAGCTACGTTTTCGCCAGGGAAGCACGGCTAGTATATTCCTCTCTGCAGGTAGGAGATTTTGCCATCGATGAAAACGTGGACAGGAAGGCGGGAGGTCTGGTGGTGCCGCCTGTCACATTCTGGGCTGCTTGTTTGCTGCGGGGTTTTGAAATGTTGCAGAGCTGTCCTGCGTTGTTGTATCCCAGAGATCACAACCTTTGGGGGTTGGCGGGCACATGTGGAGTTTTGACAGTGTGTTGTGGGTGCTCTCACAAAATGGCTGCCTTTGAGGAGGGCGCCCCATTCATAAGATGGGCGCCATTGTGGGCATGGCCAGTAACAAAACACTAATTTCCCAGAAGGCCAATTGGTGAAGGGAGTTGCAACCCGACATCATCTGGAGGGCCAAAAATCCCCCACTCCTGCCCTATGTTCTGAAATGCAGGGACATGTTGTTGTTGTTTTTACACATTCTGAAATGCAGGGAGGTTTTTGGTTTTTTTACACATTTTTTACACAAAGAGCTGTTCATAGTATTGTTTGTACAAACACCCTAACAGACTGGTTTTAAAAAAACAGTTTAGTTGTGGTGTGCAAATGTGCCGGGCACTGTGTGCATGTGGTGTGCAAGCGCATACATCTAATCCGTTCACAAGATCCTGGCGGAATCTCCTTCTAACCCACTTCCCCCCTAGCTTCTAACAGACTCTTTCCTCCCTCTGCAGTGTTCCAGTTCTCATACACAGCTGTTTTTGGAGCTTACACAGCCTTCATCTTCATCAGGACAGGTTGGTGAGAGAGATGGGAAAGGGTAGAATCAATTGTGGGGGAATTCAGTAATGGAGGTGGGAGAACAATTCCGCTCTTGCTCAAGTAGCATGAGAGCACTCTTCAAATACTTGAAAGGTTGTCACACAGAGGAGGGCCAGGATCTCTTATCGATCCTCCCAGAGTGCAGGACAAGGAATAACGGTCTGAAGTTAAAGGAAGCCAGATGGACATCAGGAAAAACTTCCTGACTGTTAGAGCAGTACGACAATGGAACCAGTGACCTAGGGAGGTTGTGGGCTCTCCCACACTAGAGGCCTTCAAGAGGCAGCTGGACAACCCTCTGTCAGGGATGCTTTAGGGTGGATTCCTGCGTAGAGCAGGGGGTTGGACTCGATGGCCTTGTAGGCCCCTTCCAACTCCGCTATTCTATGATTCTAAGTACACCGCCGGGAGGAAGGAGGGAGTGAATGAGAGTTCCAATGCCATCTTTCCCTCTAATAGTATGGTTGAGTGTTGACAAGATTTGAGTCTTAATTGGGCCACTGAGAAACAGGAGGGCACTGGGAAGCTTGGGTAAATCCTGAGATAGGCAGAAGTGCAACACTTTTTATTTTATTTTAAAGGGACAACCCCACCTGGCCCAATGAAGACTGGGCATATTTAGTGGCAGCTTGGAGCTGCAGAACGCTCACAGCCTTCCTCAACCTGGGGCGCTCCAGATGTGTTGGACTGCATCTCCCAGAATGCCCCAGGGGAAGGCCCTAGTGGAAAATCAGTGGAAGTTTGGAGGAAAGTCTTGTTCAGAACCACTTGTTTCCTATCCGGGGGGGGGGGGTTCTTTGAGGGGAGATGGAGGGGAGACATGACAACACTCTTCAAATACTTGAAAGGTTGTCACACAGAGGAGGGCCAGGATCTCTTCTCGATCCTCCCAGAGTGCAGGACACGGAATAACGGGCTCAAGTTAAAGGAAGCCAGATTCCAGCTGGACATCAGGAAAAACTTCCTGACTGTTAGAGCAGTACGACAATGGAACCAGTGACCTAGGGAGGTTGTGGGCTCTCCCACACTAGAGGCAGCTGGACAGCCCTCTGTCAGGGATGCTTTAGGGTGGATTCCTGCATTGAGCAGGGGGTTGGACTCGATGGCCTTGGAGGCCCCTTCCAACTCTGCTATTCTATGATTCATCAGGACTGGAACCTTGGTACAGTTTTTTTTGCTCAGAGGCCCTTCCCTCCTTTTCCCCACAGGGCACCTCATTGGCCCTGTCCTCTGCCATTCATTCTGCAACTACGTTGGATTCCCGGCCGTGGGGGCAGCATTGGAGCACCCCCATCGGTCCCTGGTGGTGTTCTTCTACCTGCTGGGCGTGGCGCTTTTCCTCCTCCTCCTGCACCCTATGACGGACCCGGCCTTCTTCGGACCCCTGCCCATCTGCTCCCTGTCCAGGCTGACCTCTCCCACGAACAGCATCAGCAGCGTCTCTCTGTGCTCCTGACGCCCGGCTGGGACCTTTTTCTTCCAACGCACCCGCATGGCGTCCGCGGCGGCACGTGGGGCTACACAACCCGCTTTGTCCGGTTTCGAGGCGGTTTTCACATCCGAGCCCCTGTATTCTGTGACCGTTGCACCCTCCCCGGACCCTGGATTCTGTGACTGTCGTTGTGTGAGGGTGCTGAGGACGGCCAGAGCTCCCTCCCGCAGCCCCAGTTCTCTCGGGTCTTGGAGAAGCCGTCACCTACCCATTTGCAGTGGACGTGTAGCCTTTGCCTGCATTCTTGCACACCTCTGCCCTGAGCCAGCACCCCACCTACCCCCCCACTTTTCTAGACCCCAGGGGATCCCCTTTTCCTCCAAAGAGCTCTATTTTTTATTATTAAAATACTTTAAAGAGGCACTTTGAATTGGTCAGTCGCTGGGGAGGGAACGGGGAATGGGGAACACAACGCTTATTACCCTGGGGTTGAGGTTTGGTGCCTGTCCTTCCACTGTGCTGCTCGGACTGGCCACGTGTGTCACAGCGCCGGGCCTGCGTGCAAGAGGCGCTTGTGCGTGGAGTGGTGTGAGCAGCTGGCCGTGTCTGTGTCGGTTCTGGCAGAGGACTTGTAACCCAGGTCTTTGTAAGCAGGCGCAAAGAAGTTCCTCTGACGGGGAAGGAGAGGAGCCTTCTCTGAGTAGTCTAGCCCTAGATGCCTCTGAAAAACTAGACAGGAGCACAGGTTCCTCTCTATTCGGCCCTGGTGAGGCCTCATCTAGAGGATTGCGTCCAGCTCTGGGCTCCACAATTCAAGAAGGACGCAGACAAGCTGGAGCGTGTTCAGAGGATGATCAGGGGTCTGGAAACAGAGCCCTATGAGGAGAGACTGAAAGAACTGGGCATGTTTAGCCTGGAGAAGAGAAGATTGAGGGGAGACATGAGAGCACTCTTCAAATACTGGAAAGGTTGTCACACAGAGGAGGGCCAGGATCTCTTCTCGATCCTCCCAGAGTGCAGGACACGGAATACCGGGCTCAAGTTAAAGGAAGCCAGATTCCGGCTGGACATCAGGAAAAACTTCCTGACTGTTAGAGCAGTACGACAATGGAACCAGTGACCTAGGGAGGTGGTGGGCTCTCCCACACTAGAGGCCTTCAAGAGGCAGCTGGAGAAGCATCTGTCGGGGATGCTTTAGGGTGGATTCCTGCATTGAGCAGGGGGTTGGACTCGATGGCCTTATAGGCTCCTTCCAACTCTGCGATTCTATGATGGGCCATTGCTTCAGGGAAGCAGGGGAGGGGGCCGCCATTACCACTCCCCTAACCTTCCTCTGCAAATGGGGATATCCGTTTATAACTTTAACACAGTCTTATCGGACTCCTGGTGCCCTGCCCGCTTCTGCCAGCCTATCCCAGAAGAGGCAAGTAAGGAATTGGGGGCTTCCAGTGGAGGGGAAGCTCAAGGTGTGCAGGATGGGAGTAGGGAGTTTGCTTTAGGGCTGTGCTCCGCTTCGATAACGGAGTGGCCAGATTCGCTTCCGACAACGGCGGAGATGAATCGGGTCGGTGGGGGCCTGCGGATCGAGGTGAAGCGGTTCGCTTCGATCCGGACGCATGTAAGTGGGGGGGGGGGAGGGGGACTCACCTGGTGGTGCTGCTCCCACAGTCCGTACGGCGACGTTGCAGGCTTCAATTGAGGCCCCGGCTTGAAGCTGGAAGAGGCCGCGGCCTCAATTGAAGACCGCAACGGACTGCGACGGAAACAGGTAAGGGGGTGGGGGTGGGGGTTGGCTTAGCTGGCGGCGCCCTCCATACGGGGACGACGGCGGAGGCAGATCTCGCTCCGTGGAGCAGGGGACCGGCAGGGTCAACCCAAAGCACTTCGGGCCCGACTTGGAAGTTCCGGATCAGGCCACGAAGCGGTTTGGGAGGGTCCGTGCACAGCCCTCGCTTGCTCCCCCCCACCGGTGGCTACACCCTCCTGTTGCTGGCTAACGCAGACTCTCCAGGGCCAAGCGAGAGTTCCTTCGTGCCTCTGTCCCGGGTCACAACCTTGCAAGACGATGCCAGCGTTGCACCAAGAGCCGCTCATCGCCTGCCTTTTCGCCCGTTGCCAGGTCTGCCTGCGCATGACCAGAAAAGATGCCTCCGCAGCAGCTGGGCCTCCAGTGTGTGTGGTTTATTGATACAGCATCCCTTCCAATCCAGCCCTCCCCTGCTTCCTCTGGCCCCCTTCCTCCTCCTCCTCATCCCCACCCCCCCACTCTAGCCCCAGCGTTGACTTTGGCAGAGTACACATCACGGTTCTAGGGCCTTCCTGGTTTCACGGGAGCCCTACGTCGGCAGAGGTTTGAGAAAGAGCAGCGCTTGCCTCTCCCGTGGCGCGGTTGGGGGCCAGGGAGAGCCAGAAAGAAAAAGGTTACAGGGAGGAGGGAAGGTACAGCATCGACCCGGGGAATGCGCGACTAGCTCAGCAGCGAGGAACAGACAGCAGCTTCTACGAAGGACACGGGTTTTTCTTAGCCAAGACCACCCTGGCTACACCAGCCCTGGCTCGTGGGCGGAGGTGGGGCGTCATCACCCAACAGCCTCTTGCTCAGCAGTAGGGGAGATTTGGGGAGGGCACGGGTTGACTTCACCCCTCTTCCGCGGGCATAAGACTCTGGGTTGCGTTCATCCCCCACAGCGGGGGAGTTTGTTCCGCTCCCACGTGCCATTTCTGGTGGAGGGGGTGGGTGGGTGGGCTTGGGGTTCCGGGGAGGGAATCACAGGTCGCTCTCTCCGTACAGGGCGCTGGAGAAGGAGACGTAGTCCAAAGCGCCCGACACGGCGTCGGCTCCGGAGTACTTCGTCATCCTGGAGATGCAATATTCGGCCTGCTCCGGCGGCAGCTCCCGGCGCAGTTCTTCTATCGTGATGTAGTTCTGCAGGAGGAGGCGGAAACAGCCTGTTAACTCCGCAGGCCCGCGAGAGCCCAGTTACAGGAGCTGCGTGCATGCAGGGCAAATCTGGATAGCTCCCTTGCTGCTGCCGGACATAGGGCCGGTCAACAGATGTTGCAAGGCTCTGAGCCTTGGCTAAGCCCACCTTCTGGGTCAGGCCTGCAGGATTTTGCTGCCACGGGCACTGAGATGGACAGGCAGGCACTCTGCAGCTACATTGGGACCGCCAAACCGGACTGGGTATTTCCCTTCAGCGCCTGCCACTGGGCCAGAGAGCCGCTCAAGGTCTGCTCCTGTGAGATTTCACTAAGTAGCTTTACCCTCCTGCTTTTTCACCTTAACACGGAAGTATTGAAATGGGCCAGGAGTGAGGGAGAGAAGAGGGGCGTGTGGAGAAAACAGAGATTCCCTGGAAGCAAAGTTCTGTTTTTGGCTCCCAGGTTCTAACCTTATTGTTGGGCAGTATAATTTTGCAGACTATGGACCAGCCTGGCCTAACGGGCAGGCTCCTATGTATAAAGCAGAGAGGGCGTTTCCACCCTATGAAGAGAGACTGAAACTGGGCATGTTTAGCCTGGAGAACGGAATATTGAGGGGAGACATGATAGCACTCTTCAAATACTTAAAAGGTTGTCACACAGAGGAGGGCCAGGATCTCTTCTCGATCCTCCCAGAGTGCAGGACACGGAATAACGAGCTCAAGTTAAAGGAAGCCAGATTCCAGATAGACATCAGGAAAAACTTCCCGACTGTTAGAGCAGTACGACAATGGAACCAGTGACCTAGGGAGGTTGTGGCCTCTCCCACACTAGAGGCCTTCAAGAGGTAGCTGGACAAGCATCTGTCAGGGATGCCTTAGGGTGGATTCCTGCATTGAGCAGGGGGTTGGACTAGATGGCCTTATAGGCCCCTTCCAATTCTTTTATGATTATGTCGACAGGAAAGATCACCCCAAAAAGGCCACTCTGAGCCAAGCCTTGCCTTGTCTGAGGCCAGGATCTTGAAGGAAGCCACGACCTGCTCAGCTGTATCGGTCTCGGCGGTCTCACGAGTCATGAAGTCGATGAAGGCCTGGAAGGTCACCACGCCTGTGTTGTTGGGATCTACCAGCGTCATGATGCGTGCAAACTCCACCTCGCCCTGGGAGCAACGGGAACTGGTTAACAGAAAGGAAAGTGGCTCCCCAACGGGGCCACCCTGCGGTCCCAGAGCAGGCCCTGCTAACTGCTCCGCACCAGTCCTCCCCCACCTCAAGGTTTCGCTATCGTGACCTTTGCAACCCAACCGCTACTCCTCACATATAAAAGGAGTTGTTTTAGTCCTTCCCAGTTTCTCAATGTCTCGCTCTCTACAAGGAAAGGGAGGCTTCTAAAATCTACCGATGGACAGAACAGACTATTTTCAGTCTGTGTCAATTTCACATGTGTTCAATCCTAAATCTGTTCTGTTCTGTTCTGTTTTCTCTTCCTCACCCCTAACTCACAAAAACCACATTTAAAGTGTTATGCTGTGTGAGAGAGGAAATCTCTCCTCTTGGCCCAGGTTAGGGGCTGGCCTCGTACCAAGTCATATCCCATGGAGATCAAGCAGGCACGGAAGTCGTCGGGGTCCATCATGCCGTTTCGCTTCTGCAAGGAGCCAAGAAGAAAAAGGAGCTGTTTAGTGAGAAGCAGATATGCCCACCTCAAGCCTCTCCTTGATGGGAGACCTTCTTTAAACTGCTGGCAGCAGCTGCCTGCATCCAAGAGAAATGCAACGGTTGCCCCTCTGTCCCCTCACCCCTGCCTTTCTATTGGTTTTAAGGGACTTTGCCCAGCCAAGGGCTTAACTCTTCTCTGTGGGCGTCAACAGCTGTCTGAATCCAGACTGGAGGTGGGCGGAGGGTACGCTACCAGTAGAAGGGATCAAGCCACTGGCCCCAGGATCTGCTTTCAGTTAGCCCATTTAACAAATCCGGGGATGGGTTTTGAGAGCCGCATACGTGGAAGTGGTGAGAAATGTTCTCGCAGGGTTGGGTTACACATGGAAGCAGCACGGAGCATCTGAGGGCCCGGAGGCCTGGGACGCGCCAGAATGCCTTACCCGGTCGAAGTGGTTGAAGGAGGCCCGGAACTCGTTCATCTGTTCTTGGCTGATGCCTTTGGCGTCGCGGGTCAGGATCTGGTTCTCGACTTCGTTGATGGTGCGGGCGATGGTGGTTAGCAGCTGCTCCCAGCCCACCCGAATGTGCTGCAGTCAACCAGAGGAGGCATTGCAAAATGAGATGGAGCAGAAGTCCATCTGATTTTGAGATGGAGGGCCAGGATCTCTTCTCAATCCTCCCAGAGTGCAGGACATGGAATAACGGGCTCAAGTTAAAGGAAGCCAGATTCTGGCTGGACATCAGGAAAAACTTCCTGACTGTTAGAGCAGTACGACAATGGAATCAGTGACCTAGGGAGGTGGTGGGCTCTCCCACACTAGAGGCCTTCAAGAGGCAGCTGAACAACCATCTGTCAGGGATGCTTTAGAGTGGATTCCTGCATTGAGCAGGGGGTTGGACTCGATGGCCTTGTAGGCCCCTTCCAACTCTGCTATTCTATGATTCTATGAAAAGGCCTGCCTCTCTCTCTTTCTCTCTCTCTCTCTCTCTTTCTCACACACCCACACCCCTCTACTTGCAGAAGCCACATTCTCTGTGCAATTCACCCAGGGCCAAGACATGTTGCTCTCTGACAAGATAGCACATACATCCCCTCCAACCCCTGGTCCAGCTACAGGAATGGCCTTCAATGCTGGCTTGGGACAATGGTCTCTACCACACTTGAAGGCGGCAGGCTAACGCAGAGGTCGCAAGGCGGCCTGTGCGAGATACACAGCCCTGCCCTCCCATATCACACAGCAACTCCCCAACATCTGCTGGCTGAGGCAGCCAGCTCCTTCTAACGAATGGTAGGGCTGGCCCTGGATGTAGGAACGAATGCTGTCAACATCCCCTCATGCACGCGCCTTCTTCTGCTTCCCTTGGCTTCCATCGCAGGCACCCACCTCCATGGTGTAGCTGGTGTGCTTGTTGTCAAAGACGAGGGCCTCCTGGATGAGCTGGTGGTCACCTTCTAGCTTGTCGATGTTCACCTTGTAGTTGATGATGTTCTGCTCGTGCTGTTTCAAGTGGTTCATCTGGTCCTCAAGGGACCCGCTGATGTCCACGGAGATGTGGCCGATCTCCTACCAAGGGGCGGCAGAAAGGAAGGTGCTGTTAGCCTGGGGCTTTGGATGCTGTCAGCTGGCCCTAAGCCGACAGGTCTCCCTCCCCCTACAGCAGCCTTCCTCAACCTGGGGCGCTCCAGATGTGTTGGACTACAACTCCCAGAATGCCCCAGCCAGCTGGCTGGGGCATTCTGGGAGATGCAGTCCAACACATCTGGAGCGCCCCAGGTTGAGGAAGGCTGCCCTATGGGATGTCACAGGTAAGGCAGATTCACTGGGAATTGACAACAAGGGCTCTCCCCTTCCCATTTGGACAGGACTTCTTGGCAAACCAGAGTGAGAGCACTCCTCTTAGAGGGGCTAATAGTTGGAACAACCTCATGGATGGTGCGTAGAAAGTTGCAAGGCAGGAGGATCCAGGGGGAAAACAGTGAGATTTTACTTCTTGGAAGTTTGGGTTACAAGAAAAGCAGTCCGCGTGTTCTGGAGTTTCTTGCTTGCTTTGCTTCTATATTTCGACTCCTACAGCCTGTGCCAGCTTCTACACCCCTCTCATTCCATGTTTTTCCCCCTTGCTTTCAACGCCCTTCTCCCCTACCCAAGCTGTAGCTAACCCATTAGACGCTCCCCCAGATAGAACCTGAACTCTGCCACACACACACACACACACACACGTCCCCGTTCCAGAGATGGTAGGTGCTGCTGCTGCTGCTACTTTGCACGGGTGGGTGGGTGGGGCGGGAGAGGGCCTTACCTCCATCTTGGCCTGGATCCAGGGTCCAATGATGTTAGCCTGGGCAGCAAATTGGCGTCGCAAGCGTTCGTTGGCTTGCTGCCTTGCCAACTCTTCTTGCAGGGTCTGATCACGGTGTGGGACTAGTTGCTTCACCTAGAGGCGAGGGCACAAGAGAATCCATCTCATTTCTATACCACCCTATAGCCAAAGCTCTCCAGATGGTTTCACAAAAACTGGGGTTTAGACCCTCATTGGTAGATGATGGGGGCATGGGTAGACCTGGGAGGACACAAGGAACCCAATCCCTCCCCACCCACCCTTAGCTCATTCCTGGCTAAGAGCAAAGCAAGACCTCCAAAGCACAACTATGAAGAGAGGCCTTCGTCAAGACCAGCAAGAAGTGTAACTATGCTGTGGCACCTCAGGGCCTCTTTACACTGCCCATTCGCCAATTGGTTAAAATCATGGGTGGGCAACCATTTTTCTGTCGAGGGCCACATTTTCCCTCACAGCCCACAGGTAATCTGCCAGGGGCTGCATGTCAGCCGTGCACAGGGCAGAAGCCCAGAGACAAAAGTGGGTTGATCGCCCCTTTTTCCTTTCTGCCACTTTTTCTCTCTTTTTGCCACCCCCTTTTCTCGCTAGCCTCGTGTGGCGCAGAGCGGTAAAGCAGCAGTTTCTGCAGCTGAAACTCTCCCCATGGCCTGAGTTTGATCCCAGCGGAAGCTGGTTTTAGGCAGCTGGCTCGGGTCAACTCAGCCTTCCATCCTCCCGAGGTCGGTAAAATGAGTACCCAGTTAGCTGGGGGAAAGGGAATAACGGCCGGGGAAGGCAACGGCAAACCAGCCCGCTATAAGGCCTGCCAAGAAAACGTCTGGCGTCCCTCCAGGAGTTAGTAATGACTCAGTGCTTGCACGAGAGATTCCTTTCCTTTTCTCGCTCCCTCTTCCTGGGCGTCGTGCGTGAGGAGCAGACGTCTCATTTCTCGCTAGAAAACCATCTGCTTTTCACCCCAGAGGGAGGTGAACAGAATGGACTGGGCAGAAGAGCTGTATCCAGCCCCATCAGGTTGCCCGCCTTCTCCACTGGGAGGGGAGCACACAGGGGTGGGTGGAGACTGTACACTGAGGGGGGACGGATGCTTGAACACTCTCCTCAGATCTTCACACAGCTTCTGCAGCCATAAGCACCACGGCGTGGTTTTTTTTTAAAGAAGAGGCTCTCACCTTGTCCCACTTGTTGGCGATGTCAAGGTGTGAGAGGTTGGTGTAGGGGTTGATGCCCGACAGCTTGATACCGTAGGTCTGCGCGATCTTCTGGATCTCGTTCTGGATGCCCAGGATGGCCATGCGCTCCTTGTCGGCCTCAGGCAGGGTGGCTTTGAACTGCTCATGGGCAGTGATCAGATTCTGCCGGCAGAGGGGAGAAAGACACAAAAGTCAGCTGTTGCTGGTAGCGGGATAGAGGCGGAGGGGAAATGATCCTCCCACAGTGCAGGACACGGAATAACGGGCTCAAGTTAAAGGAAGCCAGATCCTAGCTGGACATCAGGAAAAACTTCCTGACTGTTAGAGCAGTACGACAATGGAACGAGTGACCTAGGGAGGTGGTGGGCTCTCCCACACTAGAGGCCTTCAAGAGGCAGCTGGACAAGCATCTGTCAGGGATGCTTTAGGGTGGATTCCTGCATTGAGCAGGGGGTTGGACTCGATGGCCTTGTAGGCCCCTTCCTGCATTGAGCAGGGGGTTGGACTCGATGGCCTTGTAGGCCCCTTCCAACTCTCCTATTCTATGATTCTATGAGGACTGCCTGCCCTCTGGCTTGCTCCCACCTCTGGCGTTGCCTCTTTTCTTTAAGGCGGATTCTTCCTTTGCTTCGCCTGGATCTATTGCTAATCCATCCATGTCTTCCACATGGTTCGTGATATTATGAATCTGGATCACATCTACCCCCTCCCCAGTCCCTTCATCTTAGCTAAAGATCCTTTTGCCCACCAGAAGTTGCTCCGTCCCCTGTTGACCTTTCCCGTACCTCCTGCAGCTCTCTCTCATAACCTCAGGGGTAGCGTCAGCGCTTGACACCTTTGGAGTAGCGACTGTGGCCCAAGAGGCCCAGTAGAAGCTGACGTCAGTTTTGGCCCTTCCCTCTCTTGCCTTGGCTTACAGAGTGGCAGCAGGCGGCATCTGGGAAGCCACCGTCTTAAACTGTGCGCTGTGCCCACAGTGATGCTATGTGGGGGTCATCTTCCCAGCAGCTGGCTCACAGCCTTCTCCTTCTCCTCACCTTTGCCTCTGTTGTCTGGGCAGAGAGCAAGAGGCAGGTAACCAAGCAGGTAGGAACGGGGAAAGAAGGAGCAATGCCAGGGGGCTGTTGCCCGTGGGCCCAATCACACCTAGCTCCAGAAACTCTCCACTAGGTTTCCCAGTTCTATTTTATGCGCTCTGGATTAAAAAGCCTCTGGTAAGAAAGGGGCTAGCTCTAATCTCTCCCCCAATTGCTCAGAATGTGCGGGACCCTACCGATTTCCAACGCCCAGCTCACCTGGATCTCCTCGATGCTGTGCACAATGAACATGTCCTGGAGGTCTTCGGTGGCACCGTCCATCCAGTTGTTGAAGGGGGCAGCTCTCTTGGCAAACTCCAAGTACAGCTGGTCAATGGTCTCCAGCAGCTTCTCCACCCGCTGGGGCAGGAAGGAAGACAAGGCAGGGTCAGAGAACGACGTCTGTGGGGCCACACGCTTCACCCACTCCACGGAGGGTTCAAACCCCCCAGCTTCACTCGCTCACCTCCAGGGCATCCCTCCTCTTCTGAGTTAGGGTCCCCAGGTTGTCCCACTGGTCACAGATGGCCTGGCAGCGGGAGTTCACAGACGCCGCGTCGTGGTAGTCCAGCTCACTGCAGCAGAGGGCCACAAAGGTTAGGGGGCAGAGACCTTCTCATTCAGTGGACCTTCTCACTAAGAGCAGGCCTGACAACGCCCCGCCCCACCCAGCCACAAGCCCGAAAGCAGAGAACAACTCTGGATCACAAGAAATGGGGAGTCAGCAACCCTAGACTGTTAGCGGGTGGTTCATCTGTCCGGCGAGGTGATGTTTGCCCTGTCCTGGACGGGGTTGCACTCTCCCTAAAGGATCGGGTCCGTAGTTTGGGGGTGCTCTTGGATCCAGAACTGTCACTTGAGGCACAGGTGGACTCAGTGGCAAAGAGCACCTTTTATCAGCTTAGGCTGATATACCAACTGCGCCCTTATCTGGACAGAGATAGCCTAGCTACAGTTATCCATGCATGCAGGCACGGGTGATAGTCAGAACTACTCCTAAAGGACTTGTGTTTTAATTCACAGAAGGGTTTTAAGAGGAACTAGAGAAGAAATGAGTGATGCATGTTATTGCAAAAGGTTCGTGACCTGGACACTTGGCGAAGAAGGCAAAAGTAGTCACAAGGATAACTAGAACATCATACATCTTATGGGTGCACAAACACACAAGGATCATGTGTTAGAAAAATGTGGAGACCCGGGATATTAATGTCACATCTCATTTGACTTTATGTTTCTAATTCTTAAAACTTAAGGATTTAAGGCTTAAGAGAATGGAAGAAAAAGCCAATAAAATTTGAGAAACTGGAATAGGGTAGAATGAATTCCCCGCAAAGGGGGGCAAGGAGGCCCCTGGTGAAGTTAGCTTCAGCCAGAGCCACCATCAGACCCTGCTAATGTCTAGTCCCATTGCTATCAACAGATCCCGTCTTTGCCTTTCTAAAGAGATCCCTACCATCAGTGCAGGACATGGAATAACAGGCTCAAGTGACAGGAAGCCAGATTCCGGCTGGACATCAGGAAAAACTTCCTGACGGTTAGAGCAGTATGACAATGGAACCCATGACTTAGGGAGGTGGTGGGCTCTCCCACACTAGAGGCCTTCAAGAGGCAGCTGGACAACCCTCTGTCAGGGATGCTGTACGGTGGATTCCTGCGTTGACCAGGGGGTTGGACTCAATGGCCTTGTGGGCCCCTTCTAACTCTGCTATTCTATGATTCTGCCATACCATCAGGAGAGTGAAGATTTGAATTTCTCCTCCTTGACCCCGCACCTCAAATACAATCTGGCATTCTTGGGATTCAGACAGACACAGCGCAGTGTTTGAGGCCAGCAAGATTGACGTCCTTTGCCACCGCCAGGTGGGAAGAGATGTGCGGCCCCCATCACTGCTCAGCACCCCCTATGAAAAGTGTGTCATCAGTCCCCTGGCTTCTGGAAGCTGGATGTCTAGGAGGGCCACACTGGCTGGGAATGATGGGGGTTGTAGTCCAACACATCCGAAAGGCAGCAGATTGGGGCAGGCTGCCCTAAAGGGTTGGACTGGGGTGTGTGTGTGTGAGAGAGAGAGAGAGCTAGGATCCAGGTTGCCCTGGGTTCATCCCAAGCGAGGAAGGAGCGCTGGTCTCTCCCTGGCACCTACTTGAGCTCCTGTGCAATGGCTGCGATTTGCTCCACGCGGTCCTGGTGGGCGGCCAGGTCACTCTCGAAAGCCTCGTGCTTGCGCATCAGCGCCCGGATCTCATAAAGGGTGGCTGACTCGTAGTCCTTCTGCGACAGCATGTCCTCCTTCCCTGAGGTGGGAAGAAGCAGAGGGGTGCTTAGAGGCTGGGCCAAAGCCAGAGGGCCTGAGCAGGGTGGAGCAATCCATTGGGAAGTGCAGGCGCTCATCGTGACAATTCCCTACAGCCACAACCCCCCCACACACACACCCAAGGAGAGGCCAAACATGCAGGCAGCTGTGTGGATCCGTATCAACACACCAGTTCTAGCCGTTTCCGTTTGCTAGAAAGCGGGGCTTTTGTAAAGCGAATGGGCCTGACCAAGCCACCCATCACAGTATAACAAGGAAAAATATATTAGGGTGACCCTATGGAAAGGAGGACAGGGCTCCTGTATCTTTAATAGTTGCATAGAAAAGGGAATTTCAGCAGGTGTCATTTGTATATATGGGGAACCTGGTGAAATTCCCTCTTCATCACAACAGTTAAAGCTGCAGGAGCTATGCTAGAGTGACCAGATTTAAAAGAGGGCAGGGCTCCTGCACGTTTAACAGTTGTGATGAAGAGGGAATTTCACCGTGTTCTCCATATATATCAATGACGCCTGCTGAAATTCCCTTTCAATACAACTGTTAAAGATACAGGAGCCCTGTCCTCCTTTTCATAGGGTCACCCTACAATATATTACTGCTGGGAAAGAAGTTGATTCCAGCCCACAGCTACAGTGAGGATTGTGGCTAAGCTCAGAGGGAACAGGGAAGTGTGTGTGTGGGGGGGTGGAGGTGGCAGATGACGTCAGCGGCCCTCAGTGCCTCCGCTGCATCCTTGTGAACTTTGCCTCCGTTACACTACCGGTGTTGGCCATGAGTAGGTGGACAACCACCTGTCAGGGATGCTTTAGGGTGGATTCCTGCATTAAGCAGGGGGTTGGACTTGATGGCCTTGTGGGCCCCTTTCAACTCTGCTATTCTATGGTTCTGTGATTCTATGATTCTAGGCAACGGGCTCAGGGAGTGGAAGTACCTCTGGTCCAGCTCTCGTGCAGGGTGGCTTTCTGCTTGAACTTCTCTGCCAAGTGGTCCAACCGCTCCAGGCGCCGGATCTCGGTGAGGAGCCATTCTTCATAGCCTTTCTCGACCTGTTCCAGCCCCTTCCAGGCATTGGCGATATCCTGCAGGCCGACACGGCACAGCCTCAACGCAAGAAACCCTCCAATTGACAGCAGCCAACCGTGCCCACCCAGTATAGGCTGAAACACCAGCATGGGGGTTCACGTTCAGTGATCAATTCCTGCCCCTCTGATGCTTGGTCATTGGAGAAAGTGCTTCTGGGGGTTTCTTTTTTGCTTTCAGAAAAAAAAAGATCAACCTTTTGTCTGCTTGAGAAAAGAACCAAGTAGCTAGAGAGAGTTTTCAGAGAGATGAAAATGGCTTCAACAAGGGCTTGTAGCTTGTGTTGTGTACGGTTGTTTTAGCCTCTTGTAAACAGAGACTTTTTAAAAAACAAAAACCTGTTTGTGTGACGAGGAAGTGGCAATGAGACACACACAAAACCATGCGCCTACGTCCCTCGGGAAGGGATGCCACTCTGAAAACCACTTTCCTGAGCACTGTTTTCTTTCTCCAGTGGGATTGCAAAGTTTAATTAGGATGTAATTGACTGACTGATGGATGGATGGATCGATTCAGCTTTTGATGGGAGCTCCACAGAGCTGGGCCCTATCACTGCTTACATTTTTATACAGGTAACCAAAGAGAAATTTGCTTTTACAGAGTTTCGTTCTTTGCATATTTTTATTCTCTTGCTGCCACTTGGTTTTTTCGTTCATTTTTTAAAAAGACAGTTTTCCACTGATGTGATTTGATATTCTATTTGTAACTGTCATTTCGTTGTAGTTTTATTATTATCTGGACCCTGAGCTGCTTCTCCCACGACTTCTGGGGCTGCCCGTTCCACCCTGCCCTGCCCATGACTTACGGAGACCATCTTGCCCTCGGAGGGCATGAAGGCCGGCCGGTTGCTGAGGCGTAGCTTCGTCTGCAGGGTGTTGAAGTTGATCTCGAGCTGGCATTTCTCCTGGACGCGGGGGGGCTTGTGCACGCGCCGGTAGTCCCGGAAGTCCTCCAACTTGCGCTGCATGGCGCTCATGCTCTTCTCCGGCATGCGGTTCTCCAGCCAGGGGATGGTGCGGCGGATCCATTCAAGGAGCTGGCAGGAGAAACGGAAGAGGGCTCAGCCTACCCAGGGCGCGAAGTCAAAGGCAGACCTGTAATCTTCAGCTTTTTCAGACCTAGGGCCCGCTGTTGGCTCAAACGTACATTTGGGGATGGGCTTTTTCATGTTTTACCGTTGGGTTGTACAGTGCCGCTGCTACTGTAGCAACCCATCTTAGGTCAGGCTCTGACCCATAGTGCAGGAACCTTGGAGGGCCGGATTGGGACCTCAAGTAGGCAAGGCTGGGACTCTGGGCCTGGCATTGCTCACCCCTGTCCTCAGGCCTTGGCCCAGTTTCAAAAGCCCTCTGCAAGAGATCAGTTCAGACCTCTGGCAAGAGTGACATGGAATAACGGGCTCAAGTTACAGGAAGCCAGATTCCAGCTGGACATCAGGAAAAACTTTCTGACTGTTAGAGCAGTACGACAATGGAACCAGTGACCTAGGGAGGTGGTGGGCTCTCCCACCCTAGAGGCCTTCAAGAGGCAGCTGGACAACCCTCTGTCAGGAATGCTTTAGGGTGGATTCCTGCATTGAGCAGGGGGTTGGACTCGATGGCCTTGTGGGCCCCTTCCAACTCTGCTATTCTATGATTCTATGATTCTCTTGACAGCCCACAGGATGGGGAGGAAGAGAGAGGGAGAGAGAACACAGGAAGCTGCCTTCTACAGAGTCAGACCCATGGTCCATCCAACCCAGTATTGTCAACACTGACTGGCAGCAGTGGCCCTCTCTAGGGTTTCAGGTAGGATTTCCCCCCCTGCCCTACTTGGGGATAGCGGAGATCGAACCTGGGACCTTCTGCAGGCAGAGCAGGGGATCTACCGCTGGACCACAGCCCAGAGAGAGGAGGGGGATGGCCGAAAGAAAGGACAGGAGGATGGGAGGAGAAAGAAAGGGAGAGAGTCAGAGAAATGGGGGGAAAGGAAGAGGGAGGGGGGAAGAAAGAGAAGGCAATCGAGTGGGCAGGAGAGAGAGGGCGAGAAAAGGGGTGGCCTTGACCACCCACCACTGGAACTGGCTCCACCCATAACCGGCATGCGGTTCTCAAAAGATTACAAGGGAAAGCAGCCCGGGGCAGAAAAAAGCTTCTCCAACCCAGTCCTAGACGCTAGACCCCACCTTCTACCCCTGGTAACTGAAGCCAGGATTTCTGCTCCTGCATCCAGGGCTCCAGTTCCTGACAGGAACAAGAGATCAGCCCAGAGATCAAAGTGGAACCACTGGCCTGGACCTTCCACGTGGGCCGTTAGTTTCGAAGTACCTCACTGGCCAACTTCTCGTACTCCTGCATCAGTTTCTCGTTCTCTTGATTGACGGCAAGCACTTTGCAGATCCTGTTGGCAGCTGTCTCGGCCTGGGAGCAGCAGGAGGGAAAAGTAGGCACAGATTAGAACTGGGTGTAGTCCACAGAACCGGAGTGTTTGGGGGGGCACACACCTGGAGGACATCCAATCCCCCTCTGCAGACACCTCCACACACAGCAAGCTTTAGGGGGTGTCCTTCGCGTTCAAGACATCAAGACCAAACATCCAGTGCTTAAAAGCCTCCCGTTTTGCAACTCTGAAGTTTGTACAGGTGTTTGATCAGCATGCCTAGGGCTCAGGGTTCATGCCTCACATCGACAGTGCAATTTAGATGGGGCGGGGAGAGGAGTTTTTATGTTTTCTTGGGGCTTAGTTCGGAGTAGACATGTACATGTTTGCACTGTCGTGAAATATACTTAAATGCATTAAATCCAGTTAACCCCTTCAGAACCCCTTGCCCTCCTGCAAGTACGCCTCTAACAAACCTTATTATTATTATTATTATTATTATTATTATTATTATTATTATTATTATTATTATTATATCCCGCCTTTTGCCGAAACCCCTAAGCACTCTCAACTGAAACAATTGCCTATAGCTTCCTTGCCTACCCCTGTCTCTGCTTCCTTCCTCTGTTGTTTCCCTGTGTCAAATTTTAGATTGTAAGCTCCTCAGGGCAGGGACCTGAACTCTGCAGAGCACTAGGCACAGTGTTGATGCTACGTCCAACAACAGAAGGAGAAGGAAAAGCCCAGTGGAGGCTGGTGGCTCAGATGTGAACATAGGACAGCGAATCTGCTCCAGCTTTCAGTCAGAACCAGTCAGAGTTTGGATAGCTCCTTTAGAGTTCTGACTGAAACCTGGAGCAGATTCGCAGTCCTACGTTCACATCTGAGCCACCAGCCTCCAGTGAAGAAAAAGGAGACAGAGGAGGAGGAGAAGCAGCAACAATATTTGTTTATTGCATTTATATACCGCCCCATAGCCGAAGCTCTCTGGGCAGTTTACAAAAGTTAAACACAGTGAATGTTAAAAACAAATATACAAAAATGTAAAACCATCAAAAGCATAAAAACAACTGTATGCATTTAAAACAACTATTCTGTGGTCAGTTTTAAAAAAACAAACTCAGCATATGTTGTTAATTGCCTGGCAGAAGAGAAAAGTCTTGACCTGGCGCTGAAAAGATAACAGCGAGCCTCATTGGGGAGATCATTCCATAATTGGGGGGCCACCACCGAAAAGGCCCTCTCCTTTGTTGCCCTCCTCCGAGCTTCCCTCGGAGTAGGCACTCAGAGGAGGACCTTAGATGTTGAGCGCAGTGTACGGGTAGGTTCAGGTCGGGAGAGGCGTTCCGTCAGGTATTGTTAAGCTTTTGTGAATTTTTAATTTTTGTGAACCGCCCAGAGAGCTCCGGCTATTGGGCGGTATAGAAATGTAATAAGTAAATAAATAAATAAATAAATTTTGATCACCTAGCAGTTGGGGCAGACAAAGGCAGAGAGCTTCGGCTATTGGGCGGTATAAAAATGTAATAAATAAATAAATGTAAATAAAGCAGCAGCAGCATAACAGCAGTAGCAGCATCAACAACAACTTGACTGTTATGGCTCTCAGCTGCAGATACGTAGACTCGGAAGAACGGGTTGGTTGGTTTTTACCTGCTCCGCACCAGCAAAGGCATGGTAGAAACAGGAGACATAGGTCATGATGGCTTTCTCGTCCGGCTTGGGGGTGTTAACAATATCTGTGGAGAGAAGTCATGCGCTGAAGCGGAAGGTGGATAAAGGCACCACAAAAATGACCGGCAGGAGCTACAGAAGTCTACGGCATAGAAGGTGGGTCGGGCAAGATAAGGGTTGCTTTGTCCCCCCCACCCATCCCCATCTTGCACTTCCCTACTGGCAATTTGGGAGGTTGCTTCACCTGTGCTACGAAACCTCTACGTTTATTTCCCTCCAAGCCAGCCTTCCTCAACCTGGAGCGCTCCAGATGTGTTGGACTGCACCTCCCAGAATGCCCCAGCCAGCTGGCTGGGGCATTCTGGGAGTTGTAGTGCAACACATCTGGAGCGCCCCAGGTTGAGGAAGGCTGCTCCTAGCCTACCTCACCATCCCTGGCCTCTAGCTCCAATACACTCACATCTGGCTTCTCACCTTCTGCATCCAGCATCTTGGGGATGTCCAGGTATTTCTCCGCCACCTCGAAGGCTGTGTTGAGGTTCCCGATGGGGTCATCCTGTGCAGAGATGGACACACGGTGGCCTTGTGTGAGTCCCTGCACTGTGGAAGGGAGGGCGTGGCAAGATGGGCAGGTGGGCAGGAGTCAAGGGGTGGGCAGCTCCTGACTCAGGGGCCGGGGGAGGATCTACACGACTGCTTTTAAAGCGCTTTAAAGCACTTTGAAAACGTTTTGAAAACTGTATATGCAGTGTGTCCTGGGCCCCAACAGTTGTCAAAACTGTTATAAAGCACTTTGGAAAGGAAAGGAACCTCTCGTGCAAGCACGGAGTCATTACTGACTCTTGGAGGGACGCCAGCTTTCGCTGACATTTTCTTGGCAGGCCTTATAGCGGGGTGGTTTGCCGTTGCCTTCCCCGGCCGTTATTACCTTAAAGCTGTAGTGTAGCTCCCCCCCCCCCCCGGGTCTTGCTACGCTACTCATTATGAAAGTCCATTCCTAGGGACATTGGAAGTTGTGTTATATCAGTTCTTTTGCCCACCTAGCCTAGTCATACAGAGACTCTGACTGGCAGCGGCTCTGGCAGAGAAGGGTTTTCCCCTCACCTGCGACAGGATCCTTTTAACTGGGAATTGAACCCAGGATCGTTTGCATACAAGGCAACAAAGCTATGCTGCCTCTCTTATCAAAATGCCCATGGGTAGGGAGCGTGTGTGGTAGGGGTGGGTGGGGAAATCGGAGAGTGACAGAAAGTACAAAGATGCAGCCGGATCCCAGAGGTAAGAAGCAGAAAGCCGGAAGGGAAGGGCTACACCCAGGAGGCAAGAGGAAGCCGGCACCTTTCTGAGCTTGGCGTAGTCAATGAGGTCAGGGCGGTGCCGGTGGATCAGGGCACAGAGGGCCAGGCCATCCTTCCAGCTGGCGGGTGGGACATGGAGGGAGAAGAAGAAAAGAGCGAGTAAGCCCTGGGTGTCTTCAGTTGGGTGAGGAAAAAGAGGGGGGAAAGAACCACGGAAAGGCTATAAGAAAAAGAGGCTACTAGCTCTGGTGCTATGAAATGTCCAAAGAAATTTCTTTATTTTTATCCGAAATATAAAAATGTTCAAAAAAACCACAAAAAAACCCTTTCAACCAAACTTGTACAACGCTCAACGTTTCGGATCCGGAGAGCCTTCATCAGGAGCTGCATAACTAAATAAATTACTTTTTGAAGTAATTATATATTTAAAATCTTCTAGATATATATTTTTTACAAGACAGCAGTCGTGTTCATTCTGTCTCCATCAGCAGTCAAACTGTTCTGAGCGTTGTATAAGTTTGGTTGAAAGGGGTTTTTTTAGAACATTATTATATTTTTATATTTCGGGGGGAAATAATTTCTTGTGACGTTTCATAGCACCAGAGCTAATAGCCTCTGTTTCTTATCGTCTTCAGTTGGGCCCAGGTGCTGCCACCTCCCTCGTCCCTCAATATGCTTCTGACCAGCATGCTAGTCAGAGGCTGTTCCGTTTATTTATTTCATTTATTTATTTAGAATATTTATATACCGCTCCCCACTGAAAAATTTCGGAGCGGTGTACAAGGTAAAATGAAAATAAAAACAGAATAAAAACAGTTAAAACAAAATTTAAAAGACGCAAAAACAGTAATCCAAGGCTGCATGTTAAAGAAAGGCTTCTTGGAATAAAGATGTTTTCAGGAGGCGCCGAAAGGAGTACAAGGTTGACCTCCAGAGGCAGGGAGTTCCACAGGAGGGGCGCCACCACGCTGAAGGCTCTTCCCCTGGTGGACTCCAATCGGAGGAGGGATCTATGTGGGACCACCAGGAGCAGGCCCTCGGATGACCTCAGTGACCGGGCAGGTTGGTAAGGGAGAAGGCGCTCTCTCAGGTATCCTGGTCCCAAGTTGTTTAGGGCTTTGTACACAAGTACCAGAACCTTCAACCTGGCCCGGTAGCGAATAGGCAGCCAGTGCAGTTCCCTCAGCAGAGGAGTTCCATGCTGGAAAGGGGCAGCTCCAGACAACAGCCGAGCTGCAGCATTCTGCACGAGCTCCAGCTTCCAGAGCAGCTTCAAGGGCAGCCCCACATAGAGCGCGTTGCAGTAATCCAGCCTTGAGGTTACCAATGCCTGTACCACCGTGGCCAAGCTATCCCTGTCCAGGAGAGGCCGTAGTTGGCGAACCAACCGAAGATGGTAAAAGGCACACCGAGCCGTGGCCTCCAACGTGAGCCTCCAACGACAGAAATGGGTCTAAGAGTACCCCCAAACGACGAACCTGTTCTTTCAGAGGCAGTGCAAATGTTTTTCACTTAATGATATTATATTTGACGGTTTTAAAGGCATGAGTCTTTTCTACACAGGTATTAATGTAACGTTTCTCATTTTAAAGAAGAGTGCGTTTAGAGTTGCTGCATGCAACGTAGATCTTAACACACCTAATATGCATGTTGATAAACAGAAAAAGCTGAAGTAGCCATCACACACACACACACACACACACGCTACAGAACAACACACAGTTTTTGCCCATTATTTTAAAAACATTTCCGCGCTACCCAGCACATCACACACGTGCTCAGGCAGACCTGCACAGGATTGCACAGTGAATTTATGATTGCATTTTTATTATGGAGGGACGGCAAGGTAGCATTTAGATTTTCTGTCTCAAGGGCCAAAATATATTGGGCCGGCCCTGCTGCGGCCCCCAGTCCTTGGTTGTGGTGCTTAACTGGTGTAGTGGACGATGACCCCAGCGTGACAAACCTCGGATCCCATCGGCCATCCCTCCCTGCGCAACGCCAGGCCCAGGTTCTGCCCTGCCCCATACCTGATGTGGAAGTTTTGCACATTCACATTCCGGTAGGGAGCCGTCTTCCTCTGGCACCATAGCAGGAGCCCTTCCTTGGCAGAGGTTTCTGGGAGAGAAAGGAAGAAAGGCACCCTGAGGCAACACCCTTTCTGTGAAGGCCAACAGCCAGGATTCCCTCTAGGCATCTCCTCTATGGACATCAGCACAGAAGCAGTTTTATTTTACCAGGGCAAGACCACCTGGTTCTTCTAGCCCAGGATTGAACCTGGGTCTTGGGCAGAGAAGAGTCTTACTCACCACTGGCTACCTGATCCTTTTAACTTGACATGCTGGGGACCTTCTGCGTGCAAAGCTGTGGAGCGATGGCCTTTCCCCAGGGAATGACATGAGGGACAAGACCCCACCCGTAGCTCAGGTCTCATACTCACCTTCCACTGAGATGTCCTGGATGGCAAACCGAAGAATGATTGTCCAGATCATGCCCAGAGTCATCTTCAGGTTCCCGTCCACAATTTCTGGAACAGCAGGAAGGGGCGGGAGGAAAGAGTTAGAGAAAGTCAGCGAGAGTGGAAAGGGAAGGCTGACAGATGTGTCCACTAGGGATGACTGGAAAATAAGGATAGCTAAACTGAACCTCCATGTTCAGAGACAGTGTACCTCTGGGAGACAAACAACGAGGTCTCGTTTTAGGTCCTTCAGACCGTGGTTCAAATTTCATGATGGCTACGATCTCACAGGATGATTTCAGGCAAACTGCACGCTCTCACCTTCAGCCACAACCTCATCTCCCACGTGCGATTTGAGGAAAACAATCATGACTTATTTCACAAGGGTGTTGTGAGGATGCTAGAAATAACCTCCGTGAAACGCTTTGCAAAAAGACTGCGCAAATGCTAAACGTTGTTGTGACGGGAGGGCTAACGGGCCTAGAGGGCTGCCTTAACAACCCTGGGAAAATTTGGAACGTAGAAAGACTATCTCACTTGCCCCAGCGGCTCTGCTGGCCAAGTTAAGGAGTTCCAGGCGGGATTCTATTCCAATCCAGACCTACTGTACTTGGAGATGGTGGGGATTGAACCAGGGGCCCTTCTGTATGCAAAACAGGTGCTCTGCCACTGAGCCACCCCACCTCTTTGCCAAGCTGCCTTTATTGCCAAATACCTTTATTTTTGTTGAGGAGATTGGCTGATTGCTCTCAATAGCTGGCCTTCTGAATGACCAGGAAATACCTGAAAGGGAGATACTGCTCTCTGCAATGGAACCCGTGACCTAGGGAGGTGGTGGGCTCTCCCACACTAGAGGCCTTCAAGAGGCAGCTGGACAACCATCTGCTTTAGGGTGGATTCCTGCATTGAGCAGGGGGTTGGACTCAATGGCCTCGTAGGCCCCTTCCAACTCTGCTATCTATGATTCTATGATCCCATGTGGTTTGCAACACTTGTCCACAAGTATCGCGTCCAGTTCTGGGCTCCACACTTCAAGAAGGAGGCAGACAAGCTGGAGCGTGTTCAGAGGAGGGCAACCAGGATGATCAGGGGTCTGGAAACAAAGCCCTATGAGGAGAGACTGAAACAACTGGGCATGTTTAGCCTGGAGAAGAGGAGATTGAAGGGAGACATGAGAGCACTCTTCAAATACTTGAAAGGTTGTCACACAGAGGAGGGCCAGGATCTCTTCTCGATCCTCCCAGAGTGCAGGACACGGAATAACAGGCTCAAGTTAAAGGAAGTCAGATTCCGGCTGGACATCAGGAAAAACTTCCTGACTGTTAGAGCAGCACGACAATGGAATCTGTTACCTAGGGAGGTTGTGGGCTCTCCCACACTAGAGACTTTCAAGAGGCAGCTGGACAACCATCTGTCAGGGATGCTTTAAGGTGGATTCCTGCATTGAGCAGGGGGCTGGACTCGATGGCCTTATAGGTCCCTTCCAACTCTACGATTCTATGATTCCACCCCAGTTAAAGATTATGCGATCTAGGTGTCTGTGTGCATCAGCCTCATTGTAGTCCCTGCTCAAATCTTTCTGCTCTTTTGTTTTTAAGTCCTCTTGGCTCTGATGGGGCCTATGCCATCTTGTGTGGAAACACTAACTTAGCTCTCCAATGCCTGAACCTTCGGAGGGTAACTCAAAACGCAGCTCTCTGCAACTTGAGCATTAGTGAGTCCAAAAACAAAGGCAGCATTGGGCTCACTCTCTGATTCTCACTCTGCAGAGCGAAACCGGTCATCTGCCAGGGACTGGCACATCCCCCTTCTACTCCAGAAAACGGTTTCAGGGCGGAGGGAGCATCCTGTGTGGTTGCGGGATAGGGAAGCTCCTTTTCCGCTGGCCAAGTTAAGGAGCAACGAAGCAATGTGCAGTTCTCCTTTCCGCTGCTTTCGGAACGCAAAGAGGTATGTCGTCAGAAATACTGAGTAGTCAACTAGTCGCCTACAACGCTGTCGTGGTAAATTTTGAGGTACAAAGCATTCATCGTGACAAACCCCATGGCTCCGCCCCTGGTAGAATCCCCAAATCCTTGGGTTCCAGCCCCCAACTGCCTTTTCTTTGGTGTCTTAGGCAGCAGAGACAGCGGTCAAAATGGGGCAACATTTCCAGCTTCTCTCACCTACTCCGACACTCACCTTCAGCCCCAATGGATACCAGTTTGACCCCCTTGCTGGCGATGAAGTCCAGTGCTTTGTTGACGTTGGCAATCTTGTGGAAGCGCATTTTGCCTTTGTCTGGTTTTGGCAACCGTTCACCTTGGGGGGGAGGAGAGGAGGGGCAGGAAGGGAAAAGGAGGCAAGGTGAGAGAACTCTGTGGCGAGACATGCGTCTGCACAAGCCCAGAAGAATATTCAGTCAATACCCACCCATTTCTAATGTGGCTAGTGTACGGTGGAAACGGCACAGCAGGGTGACTCAAATCGTGGATGCCAGCCTTCACAGCACCCAACGGCCCCAAAGGGCTGGCACCTGCCCCTGCACCTGGTCTGTTTGCTAAATGCTCCATACCCCATACTGTACAGCAGATACATGCATGTGCCTGTTAGCTACCGAGCCCTGTTCAAGGTTCAGTTCAAAGCCCTAAATAACTCAGGACTAAGACACGTAACAGACTGCCTCCCCCTATATACACCCAGCCACCTCCTAAGACCTCCAGAGGAGGCCTTGCTATGGCACTTAGCCTCTGAAACACCCTCCACAATGTGGTTCTGGAGGCAGAAAAAGTGGTGTGTTTTAAATGCCTCTTGAAAGGGCTCTTCTGCCCACACCTTTACCAAAGCTTATGCTCCCGGATTCTTTGTGGGATTAAGATCACCGCCTCCCCACGTATTTTTCCCCTGGGGGTTTCTTTCTCTGCCTTTCTAAATGTTTCATTACCCCAGCCACTAGATCAGCCTTCCTCAACCTGGGGCGCTCCAGATGTGTTGGACTGCATCTCCCAGAATGCCCCAGCTGGCTGGGGCATTCTGGGAGTTGTAGTCCAACACATCTGGAGCACCCCAGGTTGAGGAAGGCTGCACTAGATGGTACTGTGGTATGGCGGAATTGCACAAATATAAAAGAGCCCCATCCCACCATTTCTAAATAATACACTTTCCTCGATCTAAAGAAAAGCCAAGGAAATAGCTGCACAGACCAGAAGAGGGCTTGGAAGATGACCACGTCATGTAAATGACTCGCAAACTACCATGGGTGAGCAATCATGAGTACACAATCAAAGCCTCATGTGGAAAGACTCGAAATCTACTTGTTTGTACAAGCTATCCCTGGCTTGTAACAGATTATCACGAGAGAGACCATTCTACTTGATCCTTCTACCTGATTCCCTGGAGACGCCAGCTACCAATGAACTACGATCCCTCCCCTGCGACATTGAAAGTTGCCTTAAAGCAGATCAGAGGCCAGTATTGTTCCCCTTCACTGGCAGCTGCTCTACGGGATCTCCAACAGATCCTTTTTTTAAACTGGAGATACTAGAGCTTGAATCTGGGACCTCTGGTATTGCAAAGTAGGGCTCTGCCATTGAGCTACGGCCCATCCCTTATTCTCAATGCTCCCCCATGAGAATAAAAAGAGGATGGATTTACCCACTTATGCTGCAACCTCCCCCGCCCCCATAGTCTGGCCCATGGATGGCCCCACGGATGACACGCTCCCAGGAACCTCTTACCTGAAATCACCTCCAGCAGAAGCATGAGCTTAAGACCATTCCGGAAATCTTCCTCAATGTTTTCAATTTGTGTCCCTGCCTTCCGCAAGTGGGAGTTGCACCAGGCTGTGAACGTCTGAGGAGAAAGAAAAGAGACATCAAATCAGAAGCACGGCCCGTAGCCTCGGCTTGTGGGAACCATCAGAGTTAAATTGTGGCTACCAGGCTTGCACACGGGTGGAGAAAACGTCGATGTGCTTAGTGAAGGGTGCAGAACTTTTCAGGTGGGTGCCCAAATTGCCGTCCCCCCCATCATGTCCATCTCAGGCCAGGTGATGTCAAGGGTGTATGGCACTGCCCCTGATGTCATCAGCTCTTTTCAGAGGCTAAGCCCTGCCCACTGGAGGAACCCCGGGAGGCTCTGCGAGCCAGAGTGTGGTATCCTGTGGGTCGGAGATTCTACACCCCTGGTTTGATTTATTTGATTTATTACATTTATCTACCGCCCCATAGCTGAAGCTCTCTGGGCGGTTTACAAAAGTTAAAAACAGTGAACATTAAAAAGTATACAAAGTTTAAAACCATCAAAAACATAAACAGTATAAAACCAACGGTATCTATTAAAAAAAAACAGTTCTGAGGTCTGTTAAAAAACAAACTTAGTGTTGTTAAATGCTGTTAAATGCCTGGGAAAAGAGAAAAGTCTTGACCTGGTGCTGAAAAGATAACAGCGAGCCTCATTGGGGAGATCATTCCATAATTGGGGGGCCACCACTGAAAAGGCCCTCTCCCTTGTTGCCATCCTCCGAGCTTCCCTCGGAGTAGGCACTCAGAGGAAGACCTTAGATGTTGAGAGCAGTGTACGGGTACGTTCATGTCGGGAAAGGTGTTCCATCAGGTATTGTGGTCCCAAGACGTGTTCAGTGTCACCATCAGATTTTTGGGTACTTGTGTGACCAAGTGCCTGGGTTTTTTTCCAGTCTGTCTCTGTAGGTAAGCACACCTAATAGAATGCACCTAAGGTTCCAACGAAAGTGACATGGCTGAACAACATTGCCACCTTGGAAGTTTTGAATGACGCCAATACAACACACAATCTTTTCTCCTATGAGTACTTCTTCCAACCTGACCTCCTGTCCTACAAGGTTCCCTTTGCAACGACTTAGAAAGACACTCCTGTAATTTGGTTCTGTGCCAAAAGCAATCAGTTCATTTTTAAAAAAGGAAAAAAGCCATGGGCAACCCTTGATTTATCACTATATTCTATGCCCTTGAAGCAAACAAAATTTGATGCATCGTCCACCAGGGAATTCCCTGGCAGCACAAGCCTCCCTCAAACGCTCCTGCCCATCTCCTATTCATGATTGACAGCCATAATTCAGTGGCAGAGGAGCTGTCATGCATCCAGAATGTCGCAGGCTCAACCCCCAACATCTGCAGGCAAAAGGATCTGATAGAAGGTGAGGGAAAAGGTCCTTCTCTGTAAGAGAACCCGGAGTGCTGCTGTCCGTCAGAGTATTCAATACTGAGCCAGATGGACAAATAATCTGACCTGGTATAAGGCAACTTCCAATTTCCCTATTTCTGCAGGGCTGATTGTAGGAAAGGGTCTGGTGATTAGACTACTATTTGTTTGGTGTGTGTGTGTGTGTAGGGGGAACCTTTGCACACTTCATCCCTATATCTCCCTTTTCAGTTTTACGTGCAGCATTAACATTTGTCATCCTCCTTCACCAGAAGAGAGTAGATCAGATATTATTGACTTAACCTGAACTGGAATTATCAAAGGAAATTGATGTCGCTACCTAGGAGTGGAAACCCATTCAACAGGTCTGTGCTGGCACCTCAACATTGGAAGTTGGCTTCTTTAAAAAGAAAATGATGCTAGCGCCTAGAGCAGCAGTTCTCAACCTGTGGGTCGCGACACCTTTGGGGGTCGAACGACCCTTTCAGAGGGGTCGCCTAAGACCATCGTAAAACACATATTTCCGATGGTCTTAGGAACCGAGCTACATAATTTTGCTACATAACAGTAGCAAAATTACAGTTATGAAGTAGCAGCGAAAATAATTTTATGGTTGGGGGTCACCACAACATGAGGAACTGTATTAAAGGGTCACGGCATTAGGAAGGTTGAGAACCACTGGCCTAGAGG
This sequence comes from Elgaria multicarinata webbii, assembly GCF_023053635.1. NCBI lineage: Eukaryota > Metazoa > Chordata > Lepidosauria > Squamata > Anguidae > Elgaria > Elgaria multicarinata. Next base: position 14,432,935 of record NC_086191.1, on the reverse strand, counting down.
GTAGAGGGTGGACACACGACTGTGCCCTCCAATATCACACCAGCACCCTCTGTCCTCCAATATCACACCACAGCGTCCCCCCCACAGCATCTGTGGAAAGGGGAGGGACCCTAAACCGATGCTTCTATCAGACTTCGTATGCCTTTGCAAATCTAAATATCCAAGAAAGTAGCTGCTTGCAGCAGGGGAAAGTCTGAGATATAATTAAACAGACACAACCGGAGCATAAGGGGTTACGCAGCGAGAGAAGCCTTGAGCCTGTTCCATTGCATCCTATGCCTCCTCCCCCGCCCACACACCCACCCCGCCCGTGCCTGGCCAAATTTAGATCTGGCCTCAAGGTGCCTGCAATGAAGCAACATTCATGCAATGCCCTGAGTCTGCAGAAGACCTTTATGGGCAGCCACCTGGCGCCAGGGGGATGGGAAGAAGCCAGGGGAAGGCAGGGGGGCGCGATGTTGGGAGAGTGGTGTTTGCTGGCCATCCCAGGACCATGAGCGTATGTACTGTAAAGTGTCGGACATGGCCAGAGGCTACAACATGGGCCACTGCAACCTGCTCTGGCTGGCAGGTTTCTCCTCCCTCACCCAGCAGCACCTTAGCTCTGGGCACTGCCAGCTCCAGCTTCCCAAGGGCCTTCAGTGGGCTCCCTCACTCAGCAAGCCTGCCTTCTCATCACCGCTGTCCCCAACTCTTCTTGCTGCTTTCCCGCTTTCTCATGATTGCTATAATGGCTGGCTTGACAGGCAGAAAATCTGCTGCTGCTGCTGTTTCTCACCACAACCCTTGTCTGGGCCAGAGCAAGAGGCAGGTGAACAAGCAGGTTGCAAGGCGGAAGAGGAAGAGCAAGTCCAGGGGGCTCTTATCAATGGGCCCCTGCCTGAGTATGGGCCCTTGGCAGGTGCCCAATGATGCCAACCCTTGTGCATTCCTGCAGCTTAGGACACCGCAGGCCTCAAAAAGATGGGCCTTGAGCAGAGCTGTGGTGCTCGGAAATCAGACGGTCATCACTACCTGTCATGTTCTGGAATGAAGAAGATAAAGGGAAGTCCTTTTCAAGAGGAGGTGTTGGAAAGTACAAAGGAAACCTGCCGCAGGACCTCTGTTCTGGACTTTTGGATGAGATGGCTTCATAGAATCATAGAATCATAGAATAGCAGAGTTGGAAGGGGCCTACAAGGCCATTGAGTCCAACCCCATGCTCAATGCAGGAATCCATCCTAAAGCATCCCTGACAGAGGGTTGTCCAGCTGCCTCTTGAAGGCCTCTAGTGTGGGAGAGCCCACAACCTCCCTAGGTAACTGATTCCATTGTCGTACTGATATAACAGTCAAGAAGTTTTTCCTGATGTCCAGCTGGAATCTGGCTTCCTTTAACTTGAGCCCGTTATTCCGTGTCCTGCACTCTGGGAGGATCGAGAAGAGATCCTGGCCCTCCTCTGTGTGACAAACTTTTAAGTATTTGAAGAGGGCTATCATGTCTCCCCTCAATCTTCTCTTCTCCAGGCTAAACATGCCCAGTTCTTTCAGTCTCTCTTCATAGGGCTTTGTTTCCAGACCCCTGATCATCCTGGTTGCCCTCCTCTGAACACACTCCAGCTTGTCTGCGTCCTTCTTGAATCGTGGAGCCCAGAACTGGACGCAATCCTCTAGATTCATCCCACCGGGGCAAGCTAGAGCACCTTATGACTAGTGCACACATGCAGATTATAATGTAAAAGGTAAAGCAGAGAAACTGCCCTTTAGTCGAAATGACACAGGTGTAGGTATATTACGACTTCAGAAGCAGCTGCAAAGAAAACCTGAAGGCACTTGACCGTCTGGTGGAACACGCTCTCTCTGTCTATTATCACAACCGAAAGTTTTGTTAGCACCTTACAAAAGGGATGAAGGTTGAATCAGGAAGGCTGAATTTGACCCGCCAGGACACCCCATCCACCCCAGAGGCCTCGGGTGAGGCCCTGCTTCCTTCCACAAACTCCCAACCCTTCAGAGAAGGGAGAGGTGAGGGAGAACAGGCCAGGCAGAACTCCTCAAGGTGCCGGCAGAGTTTAGTGTTTGTGTGTGAGAGGGGGGTTGGGTTGGGTTGGGCTGTCTGTGGGTATGAATGTGTCTATGTGTGTCTGTGAGCATGGGGCAAGCACATCAGGGGTACATGCCAGCAGTGGGGAAGGTTTCACCCACTCACTGCTGGCATGCAGCTCCTGACACGCTTGTCTCCAGGCTGAAAGAGGTCCCTACGCGTCTCAACCCAACAGATTTAGTACAGCATAAACTTCCGTGGGTTATGGTCCACTTCATCACATGCATGAACTCTTATCCTAAATTACAGGTATTTATATCCGTGGTTGTGGGGGAGGACAGTAAAGAGTGAGATCAGAGGGAAATGAAGGAATGTACAGTAACTGTTACACTATTACCAGCCTTCCTCAACCTGGGGCGCTCCAGATGTGTTGGACTACAACTCCCAGAATGCCCCAGCCAGCTGGCTGGGGCATTCTGGGAGGTGCAGTCCAACACATCTGGAGCGCCCCAGGTTGAGGAAGGCTGAGTAAGGGTGACCCTATGAAAAGGAGGACAGGGCTCCTGAATCTTTAACAGTTGCATGGAAAAGGGAATTTCAGCAGGTGTCATTTGCATGCATGCCACACCTGGTGAAATTTCTTCTTCATCACAACAGTTAAAGCTGCATGAGCTATACTGCAGCTATACTGTGACCAGATTTAAAAGAGGGCAGGGCACCTGCAGCTTGAACTGTTGCGATGAAGAAGAAATTTCACCAGGTTCCCCAAATCTACAAATTACACCTGCTGAAATTCCCATTTCAATACAACTGTTAAAGATATGAGAGCCCTGTCCTCCTTTTCATAGGGTCACCCTATTACCAGTGGCCAGTCGCAAAACAGACTTAACATGGCTACCAATATTTATAAGATCAGAACAGAATCTGGATACGCCTAAACACGGAGTGGTTCTAGGAACCAAAGCGTTTGTCAAATCTAGACTTTGGGCTTTATGAAATTTTGAGTGTGATGTGAGAATCCAGAGAAATAAATGGAGATGTGGCCTGTTCAACCGCTGTTGTTGGTGGCTACACATATATCACACAAAACTTTCAAAGACACACTGTTTCCCCACTGTGCACTCAGAAATCAGTCATTCATATCTTGCTTCCAGTAGAACCCTTTAGCACTGCTGAGACATTGCTTTTCACAATCCGCTGGAAGCACTGAATATGGTTGATATTATCCAACAATACCCATCTTCATGCCTAAGACCTTCTAAAATGCTTATTCAGCAAAACTCCCCTGCAACTTTTATTAGAAGCTTCCTCCTTACAGGTTCTGTCCCCTTTATCGCTTCTGTGCAGCACCCTTAAGGGATAAATGATGAATTGCCCTTTAACTAGTCAGCTTCTCATCACTGCAACAGTTTTAACTACTGGTTTCTTTTCACTATTTTTTTCTTTTCTTTCTTTTATAGCAAAAAAAAAAAAAGTACTATTCTGCCATGAAATAAGGGGGAAAGGGGGAGGAAGCCAGAATGTTTGCTTGAGGGATAATTATCACTACCCCTGCCCTCTGCCAAGCGAAACAGTAAGCAATAAAAGGGGAAGAAGCTGCAAACAGGAAGCTTTTAATTAAAGGCATATTTAGGTTAAAAGCCTCAATCGCCTCATACTGAACAGACTTGGTGCTGCAATTGTGATTTATTACAAACAAATTTCTGAAATCAGGTCTAAATTAAAGAGAGAGAAAGAGCGAAACACAGAAAACACTAGAAGGTAACAATCTGGCCAGAAACTTGCCTGGATTCTTTGTTAAATTTAAGTGAACAACAGATGGCAATTCTAGAGAAAAGAGCTAATAAGGAACCAACCTTAAGAGAGAAGATACTGCTATTGAAAACAATTGACGGGGCCAAGCTTATGTTCACAATTCTGCGACCCCCTTCCTGAGCCACTATTTTGTAGCCGGCTTAAGCTGGTGGAAAATTACACAGTAATTTTCTAGTGAAAAATTACACAGATCATGCAAGGCTAAACTGTTCCCATTCCTGATAAATGGAGAGTACCATTCCCTGCGCACTATTTCTGAATGAACAAAAGAAGGCAAAATACTTTGTCCATTCCATAGATTCTAGTTGATAGCCTAGATTCCAGGGTAGAATGAAATGGAAAGAACTCTTAAAAATAAGCAGCCATTTTGACACGGGGCAGTCGTCTATTCTGAAAAGATTTGGGCTGTCTTGGCTTTATATCTGACTCCTCGCTCTCCTTTATTCCTCATATCGAGGCAGTAGCGAAATCCTGTCGTTTCTTCCTGTATATTATTGCCAGGATTCGACCATTTTTGTCTGTCTCTTCTGCCAAGACTCTCGTTCACGCACTGGTTATCTCTCGGTTGGACTACTGCAACCTTCTTCTCTCTGGCCTTCCTTCGTCTCACATCAGTCCGCTGGTCTCTGTCCACCACTCTGCCGCTAAGATCATCTTCTTGGCCCGCCGCTCTGACCACGTCACTCCACTTCTGAAATCTCTTCATTGGCTTCCAATTCACTCCAGAATCCAATATAAACTTCTCCTGTTGACCTTCAAAGCTTTTCACGGTCTAGCTCCTGCCTATCTCTCCTCTCTCCTCTCACACTATTGCCCCGCTCGTGCTCTCCGCTCCTCTGATGCCATGCTTCTCGCCTGCCCAAGGGCCTCCACTTCCCTTACTCGGCTTCGTCCTTTTTCTTCTGTTGCCCCTTACACCTGGAACGCTCTTCCAGAACACTTGAGAACTACAAACTCAATCACAGCTTTTAAAACTCAGCTAAAAACTTTTCTTTTCCCTATAGCTTTTAAATATTGAGTTTGTTCTGACTCTATACTGTTAGCTTCACCCTACCCGGTGCCTGTTTACACTTCCCTGTGCCTGTTTGCATTCTCTTTCCCTCCTTATTGTTTACTACAACTTTATTAGATTGTAAGCCTATGCGGCAGGGTCTTGCTATTTACTGTGTAATCTATACAGCACCATGTACATTGATGGTGCTATATAAATAAATAAATAAATAAATAAATAATAATAATAATAACACTTTGGTCTAGTTCAAGGGCATACTTGGAGGTCAGAATTTTAGGACAGGAATATCACAGGAAGCTACACAGCCATCAGACTGACCTGAATTATCTGGTTTTTGAACCTAACATAAATCAACAGGGATGCTTCCAAGCAAAACCACTATCTGCTGAGTATCTAAGAGCAGCACAAATTAACTTAGGGTGCAATCCTATGCATGTTTAGATAGTGGGTGTATATCTTTCAGCATTCACCAGCCGGCTGTGCTGACTGTCCAAATATGCATAGGATTGCACTCTTCCTTTTGAAACTAGCTCTAAACCTCTTAAATCTGGAAAATACCGCCTTACTATCTTGCATTTTGGGAAGTAGTAGACACCAGATCCCTACCTATTCTCTTTTTGCAGACCATTCATGGTTGTATTGTTGCGTTATAGGACTTTACCACCACAATGGTTTCAGTGGGACTAACCTAAGCCTATACATAACTCTCCCTTAGCACTGAAATCAACGAGGCTCGTAAATGTCAGCTAAGATTGTGTTAGGTGTGGAGTCAGGCATTAAAATCCCTACTCAGCCATGAAGCTCATTGTGTGACATTGGGCCAGAAATTACCCCTCACAGCCTGCCTACCTCACAGGGCTATTGCGAGGATGAAATGGGATGAGGGAATCAATGTAGAATTCCTAGAGCTCCTTTGGAAGTGAGGAAGGATAAAAATGTAATAAATAATAATACAAAAATGACTTGGCACCATATTTACATTTAAGTAGATTTAATCCCAGTGGAGTGCCAAGAACAAGAGTGGGCAAACTTGTGGCCCTCCAGATGTTTTGGCCTACAACTCCCATCATCCTTCACCACTGGCTATGGCCTGATGGAAGTTGTAGGCCAAAACATGGCGCCCATCCTCTGGGTGTTTTGGAGAGCTTCTGTCACTACTGAGCATAACCAGCCACAATGGTTTCATCTGGCTCCGGTCTTATTTCCAGAGCCTCTCTTGAAGCATAATGCTTGCTTGCCTTCCATAGCCCCTGAGGGGTCTCTACAGGGGCATCTCTACAGAAGACCCCCAAAGTGCCATGCCAATTTATATAGCAGCTTCCAATCCTCTCATTAGTAGGGTGAAAACGGAGTGAGGTGGGGGAATCCCTGCAAATTACTCTATCTTCCATGCTGTATGCACATCACGCTTGGTCGTGGATGCGATTCAGGAAGCCATGCATGCCCATCCCTTCTTTGTGCACAATGCTGTGCACAAACCGCCACGTAACATGAGATACACAGGTGAACAGTGAGCTACGTGAAAGGGCTGGTGCTCCAGAGTAGATTTGCTGGATGAAGTCTGATCTATTCGGCCCTGGTTAGGCCTCATCTAGAGTATTGCGTCCAGTTCTGGGCTCCAAAATTCAAGAAGGACGCAGACAAGCTGGAGCGGGTTCAGAGGACGGCAACCAGGATGATCAGGGGTCTGGAAACAAAGCCCAATGAAGAGAGACTGAAAGAACTGGGCATGTTTAGCCTGGAGAAGAGAAGATTGAGGGGAGACAGGATAGCACTCTTCAAATACTTAAAAGGTTGTCACACAGAGGAGGGCCAGGATCTCTTCTTGATCCTCCCAGAGTGCAGGACATGGAATAACGGGCTCAAGTTAAAGGAAGCCAGATTCCAGCTGGACATCAGGAAAAACTTCCTGACTGTTAGAGCAGTGCGACAATGGAATCAGTTACTTAGGGAGGTTGTGGGCTCTCCCACACTAGAGGCATTCGAGAGGCAGCTGGGCAACCATCTGTCAGGGATGCTTTAGGGTGGATTCCTGCATTGAGCAGGGGGTTGGACTCGATGGCCTTGTAGGCCCCTTCCAACTCTGCTATTCTATGATTCTATGATTCTATGATCTTTTCTCATGCACATGGAACACGTTTCCTGCTTCATGTACGATGGCCGGAGTACCATCCTTGGCTGAAAAGCCCAGGACATATGAACAGTGGGAGAAGGGCTGGTAGAGCAGTGGGTGTGTATCTATGCAAAATGTCTGTGGAATATTACAACTCTAGAAAAATCTCAGACAGCTATTCAATCTGGCCCCTAGAAATTTCATGCAGGCATACAAATGTGTTGATTCCCCCCTCCACCCCCCCTCCATCCCACCCCACCTACACACCTGCTGTACACAGGATTGTGGCATGTAAAAATATGTCTCTAACACCTAGGAACTTGTATTATAACTGCAGCGTTGCTGAGCAATTTGTTGCATTATGAACAAATTAAGCACAACCTAGCAGACAAAGGGTGAGGACAGTCAAAATATATATAGAAAGAGCTTGTAATATGTTTCTAACATGGGGTTGGCCCAGCTTCACACATCACTTGACAGACATAAACGTCAGTAAATTGAATGCTGATTCCGCCGTGAACCTTGCCCCATCCCCTGTGCTTCAGATAGACCAACTTTTCATTTCTAAAATGATACAATTTAAGTTTATCTACAATCTATTCACCCTAATACATATTTTAAATTTTTTTTTTTTTAAAAAAAGTAGAAAACTGCATCTGGGTAGGGTGTATGTGGATTTTTGGTGACAACACTGATACCAGCCAATCCATGCTGTACTCCGCCGACATCTGCTGCAAGCTTGCAGCGTCTGGGTCTCAACCCGTCCCCCACTCCCTGAGTTCAGCCCTGGAAAGAAAAGTACATACAGACTGAATGCATTTGAGGGTGCTTCCAAATTCGGGTCACTATTCTAAAAAAAAATCCTCTCCCTTTTCACTCTTATGGGAAAAAAAAGCTTCACATATGTATACAGAGACTGAGGTCTTAGCTAGACCTAAGGTTTATCCCAGGATGATCCCGGGGTCGTCCCTGCCTGCTCCCCGGATATCCTGTGTGTCATTTACATGAACAGGAATGACCCTGGGACGATCCCGGGATAAACCTTAGGTCTAGCTAAGGCCTGAGTGAGCTGCAAAAGAAGATGCTCATGAAATACCCCACAGTACCCCTACAACGAAGGTTTCAATGCTAGGGTGCATCTAGAAGTCAGATTGAAGCAGCATTAAGATGAGTGAACAAGAATAAACTCTGCCCCATCCTACTTCACAGGGTTGCTGTGAGGATAAAATGGAGAGATGGGGAGGGGGGGTGGAGAGTCATGTATACTTCCTTGACTGCCTTGAAGGAAACGTGTGTGACATAAATATAAATGGTGGGATATAAGGGTACTTTAAAAATAGTTTGCTGGGTGTGATCTAGACTCCCATGTGTACATGGAGCCATATGGAATCTGGCTCAGAGTTTAGCATCCTTTACAGTCTCAGCTTTCAAAAGGGCAATTGAGGGACAGAAAGAGCTTAAAGGAGAAACTGGGAAGTCCTCTTTTATGTGTCCCACAGTCTCTGGCTTTACTGTGAACCTGGAAGGAAAAGAGGGCCGTGAAAGAATAGACACTTCTAGCAAGGTAAGCAAAGTGGGATTTGTTCATCAAATCAGACAAACAAAAACATAGAAACACTCCCTGTGGCAATTGTCCTAGCCTAATTTTCTCTCTGAATATTGCCGTCAATATTCAAAATGCACCCCCCCCTCGCTGCAGTCTGAAACGGTACAGCTCAGCAAGAGCTATACCATGCAATGTGCCTTTCCGCTCTCAAATAATCTGTGCAAAATGGTTTGGATGTTTCGTATTTATATCATTCTTGGTCCGGCTATTGTTAGTTTGGCTTTCACCCAGTTTGTAGGTTTGCCAAACTGTATACTGACCATTTCCAACCCTGTTCATTTCATGACAATGTGTGTGTGTGTGTGTGTGTGTGACTGGCACCCACAATGGGAAGCTATTTGCAGCCTCATGAGACGAGGCCAGCCAAGGCAAGCAACTCCCCACAGGTGCTTTTTGTCATGCCTGGAATGGCCCTGTCTCACGTCCCACTGTTTACTCGGCTTAACTGATTTGGCTTCAGCCGACACAATTGCAGAAGGGGCAATCCCATCCACTGTGCACTGCTTGGGGCAGCCAAGAGATGATGCTCCAGATGGAAAGCTCCCAACACTAGCAATCAAAAGGCAATGTGCAGCTCTTCCAATTTTTTTTTATTCTTAATAAATTTCCTGCACTAAGGAAAATAAAAGGGGGCAGAAGAAGTAGCAGGAGAACAGTGTATCTACTTTTGGTTTCCTTGCAGAACTGAGATCTGAGCACAACACAAGGAGCGTTTCCTTTCATGCTTTTCCACTACAGAACCTCTAGGTGGCACTGTGGTATAGTGGAAGAACGCAAATACACAAGAGGAAAACGTAGGTGGAGGCATACTCCAAAGTGGGCTAAGTTATTTGTGGGACTCTTACCTTTGTTCTGTACACAACAACAACAACAACAGACATTGACATCTAAGCATCCTCCTAGGGTGGCTATGTGTCCTCTTTTACAGAGGACAGTCCTCTATTTGAAGGCGTCCTCTAAAGAGCCTCATGTGGCGCAGAGTGGTAAGCAGCAGTTACTGCAGCCGAAACTCTCCCCACGGCCTGAGTTCGATC